>NW_027361921.1:9832500-11300000 GCF_039654945.1 Dendrobates tinctorius
GCCTCCCTGAGCTCTCCGCGTCTCCCCCTCCTGTACCCACCATTCGGTGACCCGGAAGTCGCGTCATCCAGAGACGCGCGTCACTTCCGGGTAATGCGTTCCAGCAGTGGAACACACGCAACTTCTGGTTTTCGGCCCTGAGTGGGCCCGTGAGCGCTGAATGGCGTGCAAAGCACGCTAAAGACTCTGTCGCCTGCTTGGGACCCCGGAGGGGGAAGGCAGACTGGCAGCGTTTATAAGTAGAGTTGAGCGACTTTTGCTTTTTTAGGGTCGTGTTTCGTTTCGTGAAACCCGACTTTTCCAAAAGTCGGGTCGAGCAAGATCGTCCGATTATAGGGAAAAGTCTGGGTCGTCCCGAAACACGAAACCCAATGTAAGTCAATGGGGAATAAAAGTCGGCAGTGAGAGGAGGACAGGAAACACACCTACAGTGCCCATTTGAATGCCAAAAGCATCAATTCTTCTTACTTAAGCTTGTCAACCTTAATTAACTTCATAATACAAGTTACGCACTGAAAAATGGGGGTTATTTGGCTAAATTTGTGGGGGGGAGGGCTGGCTGCAGGTTTTCATGTGCCCTGGGCGAAAGAGCGCCCCTTTAACACATACCACAACTCATCATGCTCTGATACGGCAGAGAAATAGCGGTATAGTACAATGAAAAATACCTCACTTTTTACATCTCATGACGAGGCCCATCTATTTCTCCATACAAAATCATTGGTCCCATATAATGTTTGAAACAGTATATGATGAGCTCCACATAATGCTACAGTATATGTTGGTCCCCATGGATGAAGCTCCACTGTCTTATGGGCCCAAATAATGCTCCAAACATAATGGGCCCCATTTCTACTGCTCTAGTGTATAATGGGCCCTGTAAATGCTGCTCCAGTGTCTGATGTCCACCTTTGGAATGTTCCAGTGTATGGTGGGCCCCATCTATCATTCTCCAGAGTATAGTGCTCCCCAAAAATTGCTGTCCCAACATAGAAAACAATCAAATAAGTCTCCTCGCTAGGGAATCCCTGTACTTGTCTGGACAGGTGCTGTAGCTTGCTTAACAGCTCGCCAGCCGTTCTCACGCCCAGTATGGATTGCACGTGATTGCACAAAGGTTAGAAAGGGTACCGTATCCCTGGATAACATGTATGGATAGCGTACACATTCAAAATATGTCTATACAGCATGAGGCAGGCTCAGACGGTGTTAGGCCCAGTATGGATTGCACGTCATTGCACAAAGGTTAGAAGGGGTACCGTATCCCCGGATAACATGTATGGATAGCGTACACATTCAAAATATATGTCTATACAGCATGAGGCAGGCTCAGACGGTGTTAGGCCCAGTATGGATTGCACGTCATTGCACAAAGGTTAGAAGGGGTACCATATCCCCGGATAACATGTATGGATAGCGTACACATTCAAAATATGTCTATACAGCATGAGGCAGGCTCAGACGGTGTTAGGCCCAGTATGGATTGCACGTCATTGCACAAAGGTTAGAAGGGGTACCGTATCCCCGGATAACATGTATGGATAGCGTACACATTCAAAATATATGTCTATACAGCATGAGGCAGGCTCCGACGGTGTTAGGCCCAGTATGGATTGCACGTCATTGCACAAAGGTTAGAAGGGGTACCGTATCCCCGGATAACATGTATGGATAGCGTACACATTCAAAATATATGTCTATACAGCATGAGGCAGGCTCAGACGGTGTTAGGCCCAGTATGGATTGCACGTCATTGCACAAAGGTTAGAAGGGGTACCGTATCCCCGGATAACATGTATGGATAGCGTACACATTCAAAATATATGTCTATACAGCATGAGGCAGGCTCAGACGGTGTTAGGCCCAGTATGGATTGCACGTCATTGCACAAAGGTTAGAAGGGGTACCGTATCCCCGGATAACATGTATGGATAAGCGTACACATTCAAAATATATGTCTATACAGCATGAGGCAGGCTCAGACGGTGTTAGGCCCAGTATGGATTGCACGTCATTGCACAAAGGTTAGAAGGGGTACCGTATCCCCGGATAACATGTATGGATAGCGTACACATTCAAAATATATGTCTATACAGCATGAGGCAGGCTCAGACGGTGTTAGGCCCAGTATGGATTGCACGTCATTGCACAAAGGTTAGAAGGGGTACCGTATCCCCGGATAACATGTATGGATAGTGTACACATTCAAAATATGTCTATACAGCATGAGGCAGGCTCAGACGGTGTTAGGCCCAGTATGGATTGCACGTGATTGCACAAAGGTTAGAAAGGGTACCGTATCCCTGGATAACATGTATGGATAGCGTACACATTCAAAATATATGTCTATACAGCATGAGTCAGGCTCAGACGGTGTTAGGCCCAGTATGGATTGCACGTCATTGCACAAAGGTTAGAAGGGGTACCGTATCCCCGGATAACATGTATGGATAGCGTACACATTCAAAATATATGTCTATACAGCATGAGGCAGGCTTAGACGGTGTTAGGCCCAGTATGGATTGCACGTCATTGCACAAAGGTTAGAAAGGGTACCGTATCCCCGGATAACATGTATGGATAGCGTACACATTCAAAATATATGTCTCAGGAGTCAGGCTCAGACGGTGTCAGGCACAGTATGGATTTGACGGCCCAGATTACACAGCGGAGGAGCAGGGAGAGGTAAAGATTGCAAATGCTGGGGCCCTGGCCAAGCAAGGGGGGCCCACTCGTGGGCGTCGGTACTGGCACTGGGCCCCTCATAGTACAGCGGTGTGTCTGACGGCGGGTGTGCACCACCACCGTCAGAGACACTTGATTGCACTATGAGGGACCCTGTGCCAGTGCCCGCGCCCAAGAGTCGGCCTACCCACCTGTCCAGGGCAACGGCACTCGCACGGTGTCGTGCGCTAGGTGGTGACCCCGGCCATGGGGGGGGGAGGCAGCACAGTTAGGGAGTTTTAGAAAGTGGCATGTGTTGATGTTGGACATTCAACTGATGCAAAAGGCGAAATAGGTGAAGTACCAGGAAGAGGTGGACCAAAGCAAGCCATTTTTCTGTCACCCTATGTGTCATCAGGGGAAGGTGGGACAAAATCCTTGGAAACCCATGCGTGGTTCATTTTAATGAAGGTTAGATCATCCACATTTTGGGTTGACAGACGGGTCCTTTTTTCTGTCAGGATTGATCCAGCTGCACTGAAGACTCTTTCCGATAGCACACTTGCAGCTGGGCAAGCGAGCTCCTGTAAGGCATATTGGGCCAATTCAGGCCAGGTGTCCAGTTTAGCGGCCCAATAGTCAAAGGGGAATGACCTGTGTGGGAGAACATCGATATGGGAGGAAAAGTAGTTTGTAACCATAGTTGACAACTGCTGTCTCCTGTCACTTTCCATCGATGCAGTATTACCAGTTGTGTGAGCGGTATTTGAAAAATCAGTCCACAACATTGTCATGAAACCCCTGTCTCCAACGCCACTTCTGCTGTGTGCACCACGAACACCTCTGCCAAGCTGCCCCCAGCCCGTACGGCTCGTGTGAGAACCATCACCGCTGCTGTGTGCTGGGAATGCCTCAAGCAACCGATTTACCAGAGTTGCTTGTTTATTAGCCAATATTAGGTCAAGGTTCTCCTGTGGCATGATGTTTTGTAATTTGCCTTTATAGCGTGGATCCAGGATGCTGGCCAACCAGTAGTCGTCATCGTTCATCATTTTGGCAATGCGGGGGTCCCTTTTTAGGATCCGCAAGGCATAATCTGACATGTGGGCCAATGTTCCCGGTGTCAATGATGCACTGCGAGTGCTGGGTGGAGGAGCACTTTCTGGCAAATCCACATCCCTCCAGTCACGCACAAACCCTGTACCAGACCTTGCCACGCCAACATTTTCACTTGCCCCACGAGATGCATCCTCCTCCCCTAAGTAATCATCCCCATCATCCTCCTCCTCCTCCTCTTCTTCCTCCACCTCGTCCAGGAGAGGTCCCTGAGCAGACAATGGCTGAATGTCATCAAGGATTCCCTCATCCTCTTCCTCCTCATCAACATTGGCTGCAGACGCCTGCTCCTTAAGGTGCGTCAAAGTTTGCATGAGCAGACGCATAAGTGGGATGCTCATGCTTAGGATGGCGTCGTCTGCGCTTACCAGCCGTGTGCATTCCTCAAAACACTGAAGGACTTTACAAAGGTCTTTCAGCTTCGACCACTGCACGCCTGTCAACTCCATGTCTGCTCTCAAAGTGCCTGGCCGTGTATCCTCCCACAAATGCATTATGGCCTGCCTCTGCTCGCACAGCCGCTCCACCATGTGCAGGGTGGAGTTCCACCTTGTTGCAATGTCGATAATGAGGCGGTGGTTGGGAAGGTGGAGCAATCGCTGCAGCTTCTGCATACGAACGGAGTGTACAGGCGACCGGCGGATGTGCGCGCACAGTCTTCGCACCTTCTGGAGCAGGGCTGTTAACTCCGGATAATTATTGAGGAAGCACTGCACCACCAGGTTCAAGGTGTGAGCCAAGCAAGGTATGTGGCTGAGTTTTGAAAGGGCTATGGCTGCCACAAAATTACGGCCGTTATCACTAACTACCTTGCCTGCCTCAAGATGTACACTGCCCAGCCATGACTCAGCTTGTCGCTTCAAGTACTCGGCCAGCACCTCGGCGGTGTGTCTGTCGCCCAAATACATCATCTGCAACACAGCCTGCTGACGCTTTCCACTAGCTGCTCGATAGGGGGACACATCGTGTGCAACAGTGGCAGCTGCAGATGGAGTGCTCGTACGACTGCGCTCTGTGGACGAGCTGTCGCTTCTGGAGGAGGAGGAGGAGGAGGGTCGAACGCCTACAGCCAACTGTTTCCTATACCGTGGGCTAGGCAGCACTGTCCCACCACCGCTGTCCCCTCTGGACCCTGCATCCACCACATTAACCCAGTGCGCAGTGATGGACACGTAACGGCCCTGGCCATGCCGACTGGATCATGCATCAGTTGTGAGGTGCACCTTTCCGCTCACTGACTGCTTGAGTGCATGGACAATGCGGTCTTTCACATGATGGTGGAGGGCTGGGATGGATTTGCGAGAGAAGAAGTGGCGACTGGGTAGGTCATAGCGTGGTACTGCATAGGCCATGAGTTCGCGGAAAGCTGTGCTTTCCACCAACCGAAAGGGCATCATCTCAAACGAGATTAGTTTGGCAATGTGGGCGTTCAAACCCAGTGTACGCGGATGAGAGACTGAGTACTTTCTTGACCTACTCAGAGTGTCTGGGAGGGTGAGCTGGACTTGAGAGCTGCATATGGTGGAAGTAGCGGTGGACAGGGCGGACTGAGAGAGGGTTGATGATGGTGATGGAGTTGGTGTTCTTTCTGATGGCCTAGAATCAGTCTTTCGTTGATATAACAGTGGGATTCCCTGACTGCTGTGGCCTTGCAACGACACCTCAACATTTGCTGCTGTGCTAACCGGTGGGCTTACATTGGGGGAAACAATGTAGCGTTGCTGACTACCTTCGTTGTGATCAGTTGCACGTGTGGCACTTGAGGTTTGGTGTTGTGTCCACGCTTGCAAGTGCATGCTGGTTAAATGTCTAAGCATGCAACTGGTATTCAAATTTTTCAGATTTTTCCCTCGGCTAAAGGTCTTTGCGCACTTCTTACAGATAACCTTGGCCTGATCATGAGGATTTTGTTCAAAAAAGTGCCACACTGCACTCTTCCTACTTTGGCAGACATTTTGCGGCCTAGCACGCTGTGATCTTTTGACCCTCTGGACAAGCTGTCCAGCAACTCTTTTGATGTTTGGAACCTGTCTTTGGAGTGCTCCGGGCCTGCCAGATAACAGCTGTTGCGATGTCGATGTCTGCTGTGGATGCTCCTCATCTGAGCTATTGGAAGCAGCACCCTTTTCCCCCAATGGATGCCAATCTGGGTCAACAACTGGGTCATCCATCACCTCCTCTTCTATGTCATGTGCACCTTTCTCTGTGTCACCGTGTATGGTGGTATAGTGTGCGGGAAGGGGCACCTGAGTCTCATCAGGGTCAAAATCTGGCTCTGTACACTGCGAGGACAATGTAGTGCTCTGAGTGAATGTACCAGCAGAATCATCCATCAGCGGCTGTGCATCAGTGCACTCCATGTCAGATTCATCTTGGCCTGGGTAATTCACCATTTGACTTGATAATCCAGGCATGGTATGTGAAAACAGCTCCATGGAGTAATCGGTAGTATGGCCTGCGTCATCCTTCAATCTTGGTTGGGGTGAAGGACACAAGGAAAGGTGTGGTTCATGAACATGAGCCTCCAATGACGACTCAGTGCTTTTACTTTTTACAACTGAAGAAGAGGAGGCGATAGAGCTGGAGGCTGAGTCAGCAATGTAAGACAAAACTTTTTCCTGATGCTCTGCCTTTAAAAGCGGTTTGCCAACTCCTAGAAAACTAAGCGTTCGAGGCCTTATGTAGCCAGACGATGACGCAGGGTCAGCACCTCCTGCATTCGGTCCTATTTTGCTTTTGCCACTACCATCAGATCCACCACCAACACCATCATTACCAGCTGCCAACCCCCGCCCAATTCCACGGCCTCTTCCACCAGCCTTCCTCATTTTTGGTAGAAATGTAGACAAAATCCAACAAACTATATAGTAATGTAAAACAAGGTACAAGGTGTCTATAGGACAGGGGAGTTTTAGAATTTCTGTACACACTTGTGGACAGTGGACACTTGTGGATTGTGTGCGGCCCACTGATATCTGAGCGCTATGTGACACGCTCGATGGCACAGCTGCCTGTGACCAAAGTGACGAGAGGATAATGGAGATTTTGAATCTCTGCGTACACTTGTGGACAGTGGACACTTGTGGATTGTGTGCGGCCCACTGATATCTGAGCGCTATGTGACACGCTCGATGGCACAGCTGCCTGTGACCAAAGTGACGAGAGGATAATGGAGATTTTGAATCTCTGCGTACACTTGTGGACAGTGGACACTTGTGGATTGTGTGCGGCCCACTGATATCTGAGCGCTATGTGACACGCTCGATGGCACAGCTGCCTGTGACCAAAGTGACGAGAGGATAATGGAGATTTTGAATCTCTGCGTACACTTGTGGACAGTGGACACTTGTGGATTGTGTGCGGCCCACTGATATCTGAGCGCTATGTGACACGCTCGATGGCACAGCTGCCTGTGACCAAAGTGACGAGAGGATAATGGAGATTTTGAATCTCTGCGTACACTTTTGGACAGTGGACACTTGTGGATTGTGTGCGGCCCACTGATATCTGAGCGCTATGTGACACGCTCGATGGCACAGCTGCCTGTGACCAAAGTGACGAGAGGATAATGGAGATTTTGAATCTCTGCGTACACTTTTGGACACTGGACAATTGTGGATTGTGTGCGGCCCACTGATATCTGAGCGCTATGTGACACGCTCGATGGCACAGCTGCCTGTGACCAAAGTGACGAGAGGATAATGGAGATTTTGAATCTCTGCGTACACTTGTGGACAGTGGACACTTGTGGATTGTGTGCGGCCCACTGATATCTGAGCGCTATGTGACACGCTCGATGGCACAGCTGCCTGTGACCAAAGTGACGAGAGGATAATGGAGATTTTGAATCTCTGCGTACACTTGTGGACAGTGGACACTTGTGGATTGTGTGCGGCCCACTGATATCTGAGCGCTATGTGACACGCTCGATGGCACAGCTGCCTGTGACCAAAGTGACGAGAGGATAATGGAGATTTTGAATCTCTGCGTACACTTTTGGACAGTGGACACTTGTGGATTGTGTGCGGCCCACTGATATCTGAGCGCTATGTGACACGCTCGATGGCACAGCTGCCTGTGACCAAAGTGACGAGAGGATAATGGAGATTTTGAATCTCTGCGTACACTTGTGGACAGTGGACACTTGTGGATTGTGTGCGGCCCACTGATATCTGAGCGCTATGTGACACGCTCGATGGCACAGCTGCCTGTGACCAAAGTGACGAGAGGATAATGGAGATTTTGAATCTCTGCGTACACTTGTGGACAGTGGACACTTGTGGATTGTGTGCGGCCCACTGATATCTGAGCGCTATGTGACACGCTCGATGGCACAGCTGCCTGTGACCAAAGTGACGAGAGGATAATGGAGATTTTGAATCTCTGCGTACACTTGTGGACAGTGGACACTTGTGGATTGTGTGCGGCCCACTGATATCTGAGCGCTATGTGACACGCTCGATGGCACAGCTGCCTGTGACCAAAGTGACGAGAGGATAATGGAGATTTTGAATCTCTGCGTACACTTTTGGACAGTGGACACTTGTGGATTGTGTGCGGCCCACTGATATCTGAGCGCTATGTGACACGCTCGATGGCACAGCTGCCTGTGACCAAAGTGACGAGAGGATAATGGAGATTTTGAATCTCTGCGTACACTTTTGGACACTGGACACTTGTGGATTGTGTGCGGCCCACTGATATCTGAGCGCTATGTGACACGCTCGATGGCACAGCTGCCTGTGACCAAAGTGACGAGAGGATAATGGAGATTTTGAATCTCTGCGTACACTTTTGGACACTGGACACTTGTGGATTGTGTGCGGCCCACTGATATCTGAGCGCTATGTGACACGCTCGATGGCACAGCTGCCTGTGACCAAAGTGACGAGAGGATAATGGAGATTTTGAATCTCTGCGTACACTTGTGGACAGTGGACACTTGTGGATTGTGTGCGGCCCACTGATATCTGAGCGCTATGTGACACGCTCGATGGCACAGCTGCCTGTGACCAAAGTGACGAGAGGATAATGGAGATTTTGAATCTCTGCGTACACTTGTGGACAGTGGACACTTGTGGATTGTGTGCGGCCCACTGATATCTGAGCGCTATGTGACACGCTCGATGGCACAGCTGCCTGTGACCAAAGTGACGAGAGGATAATGGAGATTTTGAATCTCTGCGTACACTTGTGGACAGTGGACACTTGTGGATTGTGTGCGGCCCACTGATATCTGAGCGCTATGTGACACGCTCGATGGCACAGCTGCCTGTGACCAAAGTGACGAGAGGATAATGGAGATTTTGAATCTCTGCGTACACTTGTGGACAGTGGACACTTGTGGATTGTGTGCGGCCCACTGATATCTGAGCGCTATGTGACACGCTCGATGGCACAGCTGCCTGTGACCAAAGTGACGAGAGGATAATGGAGATTTTGAATCTCTGCGTACACTTGTGGACAGTGGACACTTGTGGATTGTGTGCGGCCCACTGATATCTGAGCGCTATGTGACACGCTCGATGGCACAGCTGCCTGTGACCAAAGTGACGAGAGGATAATGGAGATTTTGAATCTCTGCGTACACTTTTGGACAGTGGACACTTGTGGATTGTGTGCGGCCCACTGATATCTGAGCGCTATGTGACACGCTCGATGGCACAGCTGCCTGTGACCAAAGTGACGAGAGGATAATGGAGATTTTGAATCTCTGCGTACACTTGTGGACAGTGGACACTTGTGGATTGTGTGCGGCCCACTGATATCTGAGCGCTATGTGACACGCTCGATGGCACAGCTGCCTGTGACCAAAGTGACGAGAGGATAATGGAGATTTTGAATCTCTGCGTACACTTGTGGACAGTGGACACTTGTGGATTGTGTGCGGCCCACTGATATCTGAGCGCTATGTGACACGCTCGATGGCACAGCTGCCTGTGACCAAAGTGACGAGAGGATAATGGAGATTTTGAATCTCTGCGTACACTTGTGGACAGTGGACACTTGTGGATTGTGTGCGGCCCACTGATATCTGAGCGCTATGTGACACGCTCGATGGCACAGCTGCCTGTGACCAAAGTGACGAGAGGATAATGGAGATTTTGAATCTCTGCGTACACTTTTGGACACTGGACACTTGTGGATTGTGTGCGGCCCACTGATATCTGAGCGCTATGTGACACGCTCGATGGCACAGCTGCCTGTGACCAAAGTGACGAGAGGATAATGGAGATTTTGAATCTCTGCGTACACTTGTGGACACTGGACACTTGTGGATTGTGTGCGGCCCACTGATATCTGAGCGCTATGTGACACGCTCGATGGCACAGTTGCCTGTGACCAAAGTGACGAGAGGATAATGGAGATTTTGAATCTCTGCGTACACTTTTGGACACTGGACACTTGTGGATTGTGTGCGGCCCACTGATATCTGAGCGCTATGTGACACGCTCGATGGCACAGCTGCCTGTGACCAAAGTGACGAGAGGATAATGGAGATTTTGAATCTCTGCGTACACTTGTGGACAGTGGACACTTGTGGACTGTGTGCGGCCCACTGATATCTGAGCGCTATGTGACACGCTCGATGGCACAGCTGCCTGTGACCAAAGTGACGAGAGGATAAGGGAGATTAGATTGCTTTTAAAAAAGCAGTTTGCGGAGCAGTGGGTAAACAGCAATGCCAGCGTGTCAGGAAGCCTTAAAAGGCAGCCCAACAACCAACACCACTGATACACCACAATATAGCCTCCCCTTGCACTGCACACACAGTGACTTGTGTGTTGTGCAGGCCAAATCGCTAGCAGCAGAAGCAGTTTTTTTGTCTTCTTCCCTGCCTAACGCTCTCCCTACAGAATCAGCAGCAACCTCTCCCTATACTAAGATCGGCAGAAGTAAGATGGCGGTCGGCGTGCACGCCCTTTTATACCCCCTGTGACGCCCACCAAAGCAAGCCAATCACTTGCATGCCCTTCTGAAAGATGGTGGTGACCCGTGCCTATGTCATCACGTTGCCCACAGTGTCCGTGGATCCTGATTGGCTGAAAAAGAGCGCAAAACAAACTTTTGAAACGCGACTTTGGCGCGTAAGTCGCCGACCTCGTGGCCGACCTCATCCTAGGGTTGGGTTTCGTTTCATGAAACCCGACTTTGCCAAAAGTCGGCGACTTTTGAATTTTTTCGACCCGTTTCGCTCAACTCTATTTATAAGGTATATAAACATGCCAGAAGATGTCTCCCCAGTAAGACTGGTGCCGATGCCGATGGTGCCGTCAGCAACAATTTGGATTTCTGGATCACGGAGTGAACTACTTATACGATGAACTACTTGCTAGAGATGGGGTGCACCTTACGAAGACTGGAAAGCATGTATTTGGAAGTCGCCTTGCTACACTTGTAAGGAGAGCTTTAAACTAGAACAACATGGGAAGGGAAGCAAAAGACCAGAAAAAGCCATACACCTGACAAATGCTATTGAGAACTCTGCTATTAGAAGTGGAAAGGAATAACAAAGGCGAAAGAATCTAAATAATAAAAATATTAGAGAAAGAGAAACCAATCACAAACTAAAATGTTTCTATACTAATGCACAAAGCATGGGCAACAAACAAGGAGAATTGGAACTACTAACACAGGAAAAGAAATATGATGTCATTGGAATCACTGAAACTTGGTGGGACAATACACATGATTGGAATACAAGACTAGAAGGATACAATTTATTTGCAAGAAACAGACTTGATAAACGAGGAGGGGGTGTCGCATTGTATGTTAGAAACGCGTATATCTGCACAGAGATTGAAGCTTTAGAGACTGGGAGTTCTGTGGAAACTGTTTGGGTAAGAATACAAGGACAGAACAATGGAAAGGACACCATTGTAGGCATTTACTACAGGCCGCCTGTGCAAGCTGAAGATATGGATGAACTCTTTATGCATCAAATGGCCAAGTTCTCCAAAAAATATGACATAGTTGTCATGGGAGATTTCAACTATCCAGACATTTGTTGGGAATCTCTCTCAGGCAAAACTAACAGGTCAAGGAAATTCTTATCCTCTCTTGCTGACAACTTTATCTTCCAAAAGGTAAGGGAGAAAACAAGGGGAACTGCTACCTTGGATCTAATCCTTATAAACAGGGAGGAAATGGTTGAGGAGGTAAAAGTGGCTGGGACCCTAGGAGGTAGCGACCATGCTATTTTAGAATTTTGGATAACTAGAGGCGGAAGACCTGTGAAGACTCAGACGTCAAGGTTAGATTTCAGAAAGGCAGATTTTAAGGGATTCAGAAAGAGAATTGGAGGGATCCAATGGCTGGATATCCTTAAAGACAAAAATGTCCAGGAAGGATGGGAAATCTTGAAAAATGAAATTCTCAAAGCACAGTTGTTAACAATTCCGAAAAGAGGGAAGAATAGGAAGCATTTAAGGAAACCAGGATGGATGAACACAGAACTTAAGCACATGCTAAAAAGGAAGAAAAAAATGTTTATAAAATGGAAAGAGGGAGGCATATCTAAAGAAGAATATAATGCTGTCTGCATAACCTGCAGGGCACAAATCATATTATCTAAAGCTGAAAATGAATTGAGGCTTGCAAGAGATGTCAAAAGCAATAATAAAGGATTTTGGGGATATGTCAAAAGTAAAAGAAAAGTCAAAGATGCTATAGGATTTTTACAGGATGAAAATGATGAAATGGTAAGACAAGATGTTGAGAAGGCTGAACTTTTAAATTCCTATTTTGCATCTGTTTTCTCTCAGAAAGGAAATGTAACATCAACTGTTATTCACTGTCCTATTAAGGGAATAGAAGAATCCAGGATATCTATAAACAGAAAGATAGTGAGGAAACACTTAGCTAACCTAAATGAATTCAAGTCTCCAGGTCCAGATGAATTACACCCCAGAGTACTGAAGGAGATAGCAGAAGAAATTTTTGAACCCCTCTCCATTATCTTTGAAAATTCTTGGAGAACAGGAGAAGTGCCAGAAGACTGGAGAAGAGCAAATGTTGTTCCTATCTTCAAAAAGGGGAAGAAGGTGGACCCAGGCAACTATAGGCCGGTGAGTCTGACTTCTATACCAGGAAAGATCTTTGAACAAATTATTAAACAACATGTATGTCAATACCTGGATAAGAATGAAGTGATTAAACAGAGTCAGCATGGGTTTGTAACTAATAAGTCATGTCAGACTAACTTAATTTCCTTCTATGATGGTATCACTGATTGGGTGGATCAAGGAAATGCTGTAGATATAGTATATCTTGACTTCAGCAAAGCATTTGACAAAGTATCTCATACAATCCTTATTGAAAAAATAACTAAGTATGGAATGGACAAGGCAACTGTTAGGTGGATTCATAACTGGCTTAGTGATCGGACCCAAAGAGTGGTCGTAAATGGCTGCACATCCAGTTGGAAGAATGTCTCAAGTGGGGTACCACAGGGTTCTGTCCTGGGCCCTGTATTGTTCAACATCTTTATCAACGATTTATATGAAGGAATTGAGGGTAAACTGATTAAATTTGCTGATGACACAAAGCTAGGAGGGATAGCTAATACTAGAGAAGAGAGAGAGAGGATTCAAAAAGATTTAAATAAACTGGAGAAGTGGGCAGCAACTAACAGAATGGTTTTTAACAGGGAGAAATGCAAAGTACTACATCTGGGCAATAAAAATGAAAAAAGCATATATAGAATGGGAGGAATAGGGCTAAGTGACAGCACATGTGAAAAAGACTTGGGTATACTAATAGATCACAGACTGAATATGAGTCAACAGTGTAATGCAGCAGCAAAAAAGGCAAATGCAATTCTAGGATGTATTAACAGAAGCATACAGTCTAGATCACGTGAAGTCATTATTTCCCTCTACTCCTCTTTGGTCAGACCTCATCTGGAATATTGTGTCCAGTTTTGGGCACCACATTTTAAAAAAGACATCAACAAACTGGAGCAAGTTCAGAAAAGAGCGACCAGAATGGTGACCGGTCTGCAAACCCTGTCTTATGAGGAAAGGTTGCAGGATTTGGGAATGTTTAGTTTGCAAAAGAGAAGACTGAGAGGAGACTTAATAGCTGTCTACAAATATCTAAAGGGCTGTCACATTGTAGAAGGATCAACTTTATTCTCATTTGCACAAGGAAAGACTAGAAGCAATGGGATGAAACTGAATGGGAGGAGACACAGATTAGATATTAGAAAAAACTTTTTGACAGTTAGTGATCAATGAGTGGAACAGGCTGCCACGAGAAGTGGTGAGTTCTCCTTCAATGGAAGTCTTCAAACAGAGGCTGGACAGACATCTGACTGGGATGATTTAGCGAATCCTGCTTTGAGCAGGGGGTTGGACCAGATGGCCCAGGAGGTCCCTTCCAACTCTATGATTCTATGATCCCCAGCATAGAGAGCATGACCTCCCCAGCCCCAGTAAGTGTGGCAGGGATAGGTACCGACACAGATATGGGTAACTGCAGCTCCCTTTCTTATGCTTCTCTCCCTTTTTTCAGGGAGACAAGTCTACCCATAAAGCCTCCATTAGACGTAAATGTGCCATCTGCAACCTAAAGCTGCCCCTAAGAAGCAAGAAAAAGCTATGTCAGTCTTGTACAGACAAGGTGGTCAGAGCAGAGCACCCCTCGCTAATCGAGGATATACGTACGTTTGCCAAACAAGAGGTTCAAACCTCACTAGTCATACTTACTCCTCCCCCACCACCACCCTCACCTTGTCCATCGCTCCCTAAGAAGAGAAAATTTCAGGTGGAGCACTCTGACTCAGGATCAGACGTCTCTTGTGAGTTGTCCTCAGGTAAATGGGAAGAGTCTCTACCCCATAAGAACCCTGAGGTCAGGAAATATCTATTTTCCTCAGAACACATTGAAGATTTGGTGAGTGCAATGCGGAGCACCATGGGGTTGGAGGATGAACCTGTCCCTCAGTCTATACAGGATGAATTGTTTAGTAGGCTACATACAGATAATTAGACCGGCTTTCCCGTACATAAGAGTATTGTGGACATGATTAATCCGGAATGGGAGCATCCAGAGAAGCCGCTAACCACCCCCTCAGACTTCAAACATAGGTTCCCCCTTGATGAAGATCTAGTTAAGTGGGGTATTCCCAAAGTGGATGTTCAGGTGGCATGGGTGGCAAAAAAGACCGCCTTACCCTTTGAAGACTCCTCCCAGTTAAAAGATCCCATATATAGGAAAATTGAGAGTCTTCATAAAAAATCTTGGGAAACTTCGGCCTCAGCCCTCAAGTCTAATATAGCATCCACCTGCGCAGCCAGGTCACTCGTCCGTTGGCTGTATGAATTGGAAAAATACATCTCCTAGGGAGCTCCTAGAGGTGACTTGTTGGACTCTCTGCCCATCCTCCAAAAGGCGACTGGGTTCCTGGCGGATGCCTCTATGGAGTCAATCCGTATTGCCGCTAGATCTCTGGTCCAGGCTAACTCGGCCAGAAGGGCATTCTGGCTCAAAATGAGGAGCGGGGACGTAACCTCAAAAATAAAATTATGCTCCATTCCCTATAAGGGCGAGTACGTATTCAGGCTAGCACTGGATGAAATCCTGGAAAAGGCCACAGATAGAAAGAAGGCCCTTCCTGAACAAAGACCACCTAGGAAGCGTTTTTTTTCGCCCTCCCAGTCGAAAGGGAAAACTGGGAGATGGAGCTATGCCAAGGGGAAACCCAAGAATATTCTCGTCCTCCAGCAATCACAACATGAAAAACAATGACTCTGATCCGGTGGAGGGAGACTCTCTGGGTTTGTCCACAGTTGGCCGGCTTTTTTCAGCAGCCGCTGGGTCATAAATGTCATCAAAGACGGCCTCCTAATAGAATTCGAAGCTTCCCTTCCCCGGATCTTGAGTCACCTCCCCTCCTTTTCGGGAGGCTCAAGCCTTGATGAGGTCAGGGCTGCAGGAGCTGGTGGTCTTGGGCAATTTTCCCAGTTCCAACGAACAAACTGGGAAGAGGTCATTATTCCCATCTCTTCATAGTAAAGAAGCCCATGGGACAGGCCCAGATTATAATAAACCTAAAATCTCTCAATCTCTATATCACTTACCTTAGATTCAAGATGGAGTCCATAAAATCAGCCATCCCCCTGATATGCCCGCACTCCTTTATGGCGACTATAGATCTAAAGGACGCCTACTTCCATATTCCTATACACCCTCAACACAGGAAGTACCTAAGATTTGCGGTTCAGCTGAATCAGAAAGTGTTAAATTTCCAATACAATGTGCTTCCCTTCGGGATCTCCTTGGCCCCACGGGTCTTCTCCAGAGTCATGGCAGAAGCAGTATCACACAAACGGAGACAAGGTATCGCCATCGTACCCTACCTGGATGACCTACTAATTATTGGTCCTTCCGCCGAGATCCTCAAAGACCAAGTGTCCAGAACTCTGGACATCCTACAAAACCTGGGCTGGGTCCCCAACCTAAAGAAATCCCAACTCCGGCCTTCAAGGACAATAAGATTTTTGGGAGTCCTCTTAGACTCAGTGAGTCAAAAGTCCTTCTTACCAGAGGACCATCGCCAAAATCTAATAGCAAAAGTCCTGAACTTCAGAGGTCACCTACCCTATGGACAGCCATGTCTCTCCTGGAGTCAATGACGGCTTGCATACAGTCGGTGTCTTGGGCTCAGGCCCACTCCAGAATTCTGCAGACACACATTCTGGAAAACTGGAATGGGAACCCCAACTCGTTAAACAAAAGGACCCAAACGACGGGGAGCGTAACGGCCTCCCTAACCTGATGGTTAAATCAGGCATACCGATGTAGGGGAATAGGCTGGATACGATCCCCCCTAGTGACAGTAACAACGGATGCCATCAGAATAGGCTGGGGGGCTGTGGTGTCGCAGGTACCGTTTAAGGGTCTCTGGAGTCAGCAAGTGAGCACCAAATCCTCCAACCTCAGAGAATTAAAGGCGGTGGAGAAGGCTCTTCTGGCAGCGGAAAATCTGATCTCGGGACACCAAGTCAGAGTATACTCAGACAATATGACTACTGTAGCCCATCTCAAGCACCAGGGAAGCACGAGATTCAACAGTCTGAGAAGAATCTCAAGCCGAATCTTCTGCTGGGACAAGAAACATCTCCTCTCTTTGACAGCGGTACACCTAAAAGGATCCACAAACACGCAGGCAGACTTTCTAAGCCGCCAGGACATCCAGCCAGGAGAATGGAGCCTGAGAAAGGAGGTCTTCAACATGTTGGCAGACAGATGGGGCCTACCCAAAGTAAACCTACTAGCCTCGAGACAGAATGTGCAAACCAGGTCCTACTTCTCCCTAAATCCCAGAGATGCCTCTCAGGGAGTGGACGCCTTCACCCAGACATGGAAATTTCTGCTGGCATTTGTCTCCTACCCCCCCCCCCCTCGATACCGTTACTGGCAAAAACCCTTCCAAAAATTCAGGACGACCAGGTGTCATCTATCCTGATTGCCCCAGTATGGCCAAAAAGGAGCTGGTACCATCTGATCGTAGAACTCCAGGTGGACGGACCGATTCCCCTACCACTGTTGGACGGCCTCCTCCTACAGGGTCCCCTTTGTCACCCAGATCCCCGGAAGCTGAACCTGGCTGCCTGGCTTCTGAGGCCCAAATGTTACAAGCTAGGGGTCTCTCAGAATCTGTAATAGCCACCTTGCAAAAGTCCAGGAAACCTGTTACGCCATATATAATAAGGTATGGAAGAGGTTCTCCTCGTTGTGTCACCCTAGTACACCTAACCCTTCCACCTTAAATATATCTCAGGTACTGGACTTCTTGCAAAAAGGGCTAGAGTCGGGTCTTAAACCAAGTACTCTAAAGGTTCAGGTTTCCTCCCTAAACTCCGTTTTTGACTAGGATCTAGCCAACCATCGGTGGATAAAAAGATTTATGGTTTCAACACTTAGGCTTCATCCCAATAGACAAAGCACTGTCCCATCCTGGGACATAATCTCAGTTCTCCAAGGCCTCACGGGCCCTTCATTTGAACCCCTTTCTTCTTGTACTTCTCAGCTCCTCCCGTGCAAGGCAGCATTCTTTTTTTTTTTTTTTTAAATTCGTTTATTAACTAAGAAAAAGAAACCATATGTACATTTATGCATACACCAAAATAATACACATGCATTTTGCCAAAATAATTCTAAGTGAATAACAATTCACGCATTACATTGTTTATACAATTTAGTTTCACAGGTCTTTGAGTTATTGCTTAGATAATGAATTATTAAGCAGGTGAACAGAAGCATTGTCAAGCTCTATATCTTTGAAAGTACATATCACAAAAGCACTACCAATCTAATTAAGCTACAACCTAACACGCTGCCTAATACATTATATAATATTAAAAAAAAAGTTATGTGATGCCATAAATACATCTCGATAGATTTCAACTATAAGTCACGGTGGTACCGAGCCTCCACTCCCCGATATAGTGAGATGAGAGGAATTCCATCTATCCCAGATTTTATCAAATTTCCCCATACAGCCCCTGTTTTGATTAAGTGTTCGCTCACATAGGATGACCGAGTTCACCAGGTCAATCCAGGCTCTGAGAGAGGGAAGGCAGGATTCTTGGTTGCCATATCTACCGCAAGGCGAGTGGGAGAGTTACAGGCCCTATCGGTCAGACAACCTTATATAAGCATCAGAGGAGACTGTTATATTTCGCCCCTGACTCATCTTTTCTTCCAAAGGTGGTGTCGGAGGTTCTCCGATCACAGGAACTAGTCGTCCCGTCCATCTGCCAAAACCCGGCGAATCCAAAGGAATAAAGGTTCGATACTCTGGACGTCTGACGTATAATCCTTCACTAGCTGGAACAATCCAAATCGTTCAGGGTTGACAAAAACCTCTTTGTCCATCTGCTTGGTCGAAACAAAGGCAAAAAAGTAGCAAAAAGTACAATTACCAACTGGATAAAAAGGGCCATAACTGAAGCATATCTAGCCCAGAACATGACGGCACCTGTGGGCCTAAAAGTTCACTCCACCAGATCCACCTCAGTCTCCTGGGCCGAAAGGGCGGGAGCATCTACAGAGCAGATCTGCAGGGCTGCAACGTGGTCTTCTTTACACGCCTTCACCAAACATTATAGATTGGACCTCTGGTCCAGTCGGGATCTAGTCTTTGGCCGGAAAGTACTCGAGGCTGTGGTCCCCCCCCCCCCCCCCCCCTCCAGTGCAGAATTGGTTGGTATTCCTCCTATGCTGTCGTGGAAGGCAACTAGAGAAAATAGAATTAGACCTACCTGTAAACTCGGGATTATCCCATATCTGAACATCCCCAATGTGATCAGTGAATTTTATAATACATTTACTTGTCAAATTTGTATCGCTAATTAATGCGCAAATAACAATCCCTGGGGTGGTCTATATGAACCTTTCAATATTGCCCATGGTGTATGTTCATCCAAAAAGTGCATGAGATGTGCCTCTGCATTACTGAGCCCATCTCCAATTAACCAGTGTTTTAAATGACGCAACTGACCAGCTAAAATAAATACAAGTCAGGGAGAGCATAGCCACCCTGGTTGTTGGGCCTCTGCAGGGATTCAAAACTCAATCTAGATCTGGATGATCCCCATACAAACGTTGCCATCATACTATTTATTTTTTTAAAGAAAGTCTTAGGGACCCTTATTGATATGTGCTCCAGCATATATAAGCATTTGGGAAGGATTATCATTTTTATCAATCCAATTCTGCCCGCAACTGATAGGGGAAGCCGGGACCATGTCTCAAATTTTTTCCTCATCATATCTCCTAGGGGGTGTATATTATCTTTAAGGTTATCGATCGGGTTTTGATTTATTATGATACCGAAGTATTTACATTTTTGTACTACCTGTAAGCCACATAGTATAGGCACAGTTATGTTATCCACTAGCGGCATGATCACAGATTTGCTCCAGTTGATTTCAAGACCGGATAATTCCCCAAATCGATTGAGGTCGGTCAATTGCCCTTGGCAAAGATCGATCTATTTTATCCAGAAAAAGTACCAGATCATCAGCATATAGTCCCACCTTATCCATCCTGGAGTTTTATATTGATTTCCTCCACCACAGTATCCTGTCTAATCCTCAGTGCAATTGGCTCAATCGCAAGAGCAAAGAGCATTGGGGATAGTTGGCAGCCCTGTCTAGTTCCCCTGCCTAGATCAAAATAATCCGATAATAAGCCATTAACAAGGATTTTAGCTGTGGGCCTATGATAGAGTAATTTGATCCACTTACAAAATGTATCCGAAAAACCAAATCTCCAAAGCACCCGCTGCAGGAAATCCCAGTTCCATTGAATCAAAAGCTTTTGCAGTGTCTATCCCCCAAGGTTTCTTATATTTATGTCCTATTTGCGTTAAAACCTGTACCCTTCTGATATTAGAGGAGGTGGATCTTCCTGGCATAAAGCCAGATTGATCTTCATGTATTATGTTAAGAATTACTGCTTTAAGCCTATTGGCGATAAGTTTGGTGAGTATTTTATACTCGGTATTGAGTAGAGACATGGGACGGTAAGAGCCACACTCCTCAGCAGGTTTATCTGGTTTTGTATTACCACTATAGTGGCATCATAAAAGATTGGGGGAGCGAGTGTCCAGCCAATGCCTCGGAAAATGTCTGCAATAAAACCGGACCTATCTAATCATTATATATTTTATAGAGTTCTATGGGCATTCCGTCAGGGCCTGGGGTTTTTCCATTAGAGAGAGACATAGCGGCTACCCGAATCTCCTCCAGTGTGATATCTCTATCCAAGAACAACCGATCTTCCTCCGACATTGTGGGGAATACTATATGGTCGAAGAATTCGTCAATTTCTTCTATAGTATGATTCAGTTGCGAATCATATAGATCTCGAAAATGTTCTTCGTGTCTATTTGCAATTTGGTTAGATTTAAGTAGTGGGGTTCCTTGCTTAACCCCTTCACCCCCAAGGGTGGTTTGCACGTTCATGACCGGGCCAATTTTTACAATTCTCACCACTGTACCTTTATGAGGTCATAACTCTGGAACGCTTCCATGGATCCCGGTGATTCGGACATTGTTTTCTCGTGACGTATTGTACTTCATGTTAGTGGTAAAATTTCATTCAAATAACTTGCGTTTATTTGTGAGAAAAACGGAAATTTGGCGAAAATTTTGAAAATTTTGCAATTTTCCAACTTTGAATTTTTATGCCCTTAAATCACAGAGATACGGCACACAAAAAACTTGATATCTAACATTTCCCACATGTTTACTTTACATCAGCACAATTTTGGAACCCAAATTTTTTTTTGTTAGGAAGTTATAAGGGTTAAAAGTTGACCAGCTATTTCTCACTTTTACAACACCTTTTTATTTTTAGGACCACATCACATTTGAAGCCACTTTGAGGGGTCTATATGATAGAAAATACCCAAAAGTGACACCATTCTAAAAACTGCACCCCTTAAGGTGCTCAAAACCACATTTAAGAAGTTAATTAACCCTTTAGGTGCGTCACAGGAATTTTTTTTGAATATTTAAAAAAAAAAAAATGAACATCTAACTTTTTTTTACAAAAAAATACTTCAGGTTCAATTTTTTTTATTTTACCAAGGGTAACAGATGAAATTGGACTGCAAAAGTTATTGTGCAATTTGTCCTGAGTACGCTGATACCTGATATGTGGGGGGGAACAACTGTTTCGGCGCATGGCAGAGCTCAGAAGGGAAGGAGCGCCATTTGACTTTTTCAATGCAAAATTGGCTGGAATTCAGATCGGACGCCATGTCACGTTTGGAGAGTCCCTGATGTACCTAAACAGTGGAAACCCCCTACAATTGACCCCATTTTGGAAACTAGACCCCCCAAGGAACTTATCTAGATATGTGGTGAGAACTTTGAACCCCCAAGGGCTTCACAGAAGTTTATAACATACAGCTGTACAATTAAAAAATCATATTTTTTCCACAAAAATGATCTTTTCACCCTCAATTCTTATTTTTCCAAGGGTAACAGGACCCTAATAGTTATTGTGCAATTTGTCCTGAGTACGCTGATACCCCACATGTGGGGGTAAACCACTACGGATGCGGTGATACCTAATATGTGTACTTTTATTGTTTTTTTTTTTTTATTTCTAAAAAATGGATTTATTTGGGGGAATATATTTTTTTTTTTTTCTAATTTATTTTGCGATTTTTAAATTTATTTGAACTTTTTTTAATTTTTTTTTTACTTTATTAAATAGTCCCAGGTGGGACATCACTGTCCTGTGACAGATCGCTGATCTGTCACATCACAGATCACTGTGACAGATCAGCGATCTGTCACAGGCAGTGCAGAAGGCTTCCTCATGCCTGCGCTTTGCAGGCACTGAGGAAGCCAGCTTCCTGCAGGCCCACGTCGCCATCTTGGATTCGGGTGGCCTGCAGGAAAGGAGCCCCCCCGCAGCAGCGCTGCACATTGCGCTGCCGTGGGGGTTCAGGGAAGCACGGAGGGAGCCCCCTCCCTGCCGATGTTTCCCTTTAACCCCTGGTACACCGCGATCATGTTTGATCGCGGTGTGCAAGGGGTTAACGTGTCGGGGATGGTCCGTGACCGCCCCTGACACATTGTGCCGGGTGTCAGCTGTGATAATCAGCTGACACCCGGCCGCGATCAGCAGCGCTCACCACGTGGGCGCCGCTGATCGCGGTAGACGTACTATCCCGTCCATGGGGATAGGGTCCCGGGTCCCATGGACGGGATAGTACGTCTGATGTCAGGAAGGGGTTAATATTAATGGCTAGTACAGGTGGAGACCATTGATTTTGCTGCACTATACATGCTAAGAATTTACTCGATTGGTTACCCAATTCAAAGTAAGTCTGTTTAGAGAAAAAAGTTTTCTCTGCGCTTTTTCCTGCAAATACAGCAGATATTCCCTCCCTTTCCCAAGCCACCTATGCAATGAATCATCAGAGGCGTTACTGATATTTTCACCCTCCAAGATTTTACACTACTCAGCAAGCCTTTGCTCCCTCATACAGGATTCTCTTTTAATATATGAGATCATGGATCCAATACAACCCCTCAGATATGCTTTGAGTGTATCCCACACCACTAATCTATCAGGGAAGTCACCGTGGTCTGCTATAAACACCTCCAGTTGGTCTGTTATTCTATCTTGTTCTATGAGGGAAAGCCAAAATGGGTGAATGCGGAATCTCTTGGGTCTATCAGGGCCACCTAAACAGAAGCACATCACTAGTTGAGCATGAGCAGATATTGCCCTGGGGAGGTACTCAATTTCACTTAAATCCGATAGTACAGCATTATGTCCAAATGCGTGATCAATTCTGGATAAACAGCGGGCAGCCGGCGTGAAGCAGGAAAATTATTTCTTATAGGGATGTTGCCTCCACAAATCCACCCATCCCATCTCTGTTGTAAAAGCCTCCAACATAGTAGTGTCTTGGTTACCAGACATAGAACTTGCAGCACTTAGTCTATCCAAATGGGTGTTAAGAATCATATTAAAGTTACCTGTGCATACCATTTTAGCCTCAGGATATTGTGCAATAAAAATCGCAGCCTGGAGTATATCCATTTTGGCTGGTGGCGGATTATAAATTTTAAGCAGCACGTAAGGCACCATATATATGAATGCATAAATGAAGATAAATCTACCTTCCGGATCTCTATTCACTACTTGAGCCGACCACCGCGAGGATCTATGAATCATAATGACCACACTCCTAGAGTAGGACATGTGTGTGGCGTGTCTCTGCCATTGTTTCCAGGGTTTATTCATTCTAGATATAGTGTCCAGTGTTAGGTGAGTCTCTTGGAGGCAAATTACCTGCGCTTGTGTCTTATGTATCAGAGAAAACACCATATTCTGTTTCCTAGCAGTCCCCTTATGTTTCAGGAAAGAAGTTTAACCCCTTAATGACAGCCAATACGTCTTTTAACTGACCTGAGATATAAAAGAATAACATCCCCAAAAGGGTCACAATTGAGCAGCTGTCGGTACACTACAGCTGACAACTTTGCTATGTCAGCCACAATCAGTGTTGGCACTGTCCATATCTGTTTAACCCCTTAGATGCTGCTGTCCATAGTGACTGCATCTTGTCAATGGTTAACAGAGTGTGGTTTCTCCCTCTTTATCCTCATCAGCACCCTAAGATCTTGATTGTGTAGTCTTGATGTTTGCCATGGCAATTCATGACCAAATAGCGGCTTTAGAGTCTGCCGGTTATAGTAACGTGCAGACGTTAGCGTCACTTAGGTGGTAAAAATACACATTTTCTCCTTTGCCTCATTGGGGGACACAGGACAGTGGGTGTATGCTACTGCTGCCAGGAGGCTGACACTAAGTTAATGAAAAAAAGGTTAGCTCCTCCTCTGCAGTATGCACCCTCTCTCCTCGATTGCAGGCGAAACCAGTTCTTGCTTAGTGTCCTAGGAGACACACACGTCTGGTCTTTTTTTTCTAGACTTTTATTTTTTCATTTTTTCTATGAAGATAAGACAGGGGCAACGGACCCTATTGAAAGGGTCCGATCTCCCCAAACCAACAACGGGCGAGCACGTGCGAGTGTCGCCTCCACATATCCTTTCCCGCAACATGGGACATGATGCCGGACTCTCCTTGACCACACTAAGGTATCGAAACCCTAGGCTGTACAGAGGCACAGGTATAGTCCGTGCGGCCTCCCACTGCACCACCAATGCAAAGACTGCGGTAGTGGAAGGAGGCGGACGGTCCCTCTCCTCGTCCCCCTGGAGGCAAAGATGGATCTAGGGTGCCTGCACCATCCTTGATTTGGATGCAGCCCCCCCCCCCCCCCAACCTGAGGATCAGCTGGAGCACCAGGGGTGAGGAGCGGAAGGAGGTGGGCTGGGAGGGCTCCTGAAACCCCCAGGGTCGGCATTCCCCTGGGCAGCAGCACGGGTCGGGCGCCCCAACAGCGGTAGCGCTCGGCAGAGCATGTTCTGACAGGCCTCTGTTTTTTGCGGTCCCGTCCCCGTGTTCGGGTGGGCAACGTAAATTTAGTCCCCGGCTTCTGCCGCTACTAAGTCGCAGGCGGAAGTCCCGGAGCCTTAGGTGGGTGCCGAAAAATTTAGTCCCCGGCTTCAGCCGCCGCTAGGCCACGAGCAGAGGTTCGTCACCGGCGGCGTCTCTTCCTACAGGACTGCCCACACGCCGAGGCACACTTTTTGGCAAAGAGTGCAGCGGTTCGGCAGGCTGGACACCTAAGGGGATCCAGGACTGGAGACACAAGACTGGGGTAAGTGCTACCCCCGAAGGAGGAAGGCCACCCTCTATTTTTTGCCAGAGGCTAAGCAGTAGAACCCCGCAGGCATATCACCTGGCAGGGCCACCATGTCCAGAAGACGCACACATTCTTTATGTTGCGTGCACCTCCTGTTGGTCCGCCTTCCCACATGCGCAAAGTAGGCAAATCTGTGAAGCCTGCAAGTCCGAATGTGCCCAGGAGCCCTCCCCTGCGACCGCCCGGAATAGGCTCTGTCTCAGTCCACGGCATTACTAGAGCAATCGAGTCTCTTCAAGCCCCAGATAGGGGCAGGGATAGTGGCTCGCCTGCCTTGAAGGGGTCCTCCACCTCACAGGAGCCTCTGGCCTGCATGGCCGCTCTCTCACTAGGCAGACACAGGGGAGTCAAACCCACACAGCGACTCCCGGTCCGTCCGGTGCCTCGGCATCCGTGAGCTCTGCCTCTCACTTGCCCTCGCCAGTAGTCAATAACGAGCAGAACTCGGATTACGACTCGGAAGAGCCCCTTGACTTAGTTACTCCGGGTTACCTGCAAAAAGTGGACAGCCTTATCGAGGCCACCAACCAGACCCTGAGGATTGACAATGAATCCACCCTGGCCTCAGGGCACAGGGTGTCATTTAAGCGGGTCAAGCGGCCTCATAGAGTATTTGCCGCTCACCCAGAGTGGACGACATACAGCTACACAGGGAACTGCCGGACAGGCGTTTCTTAGGCCAGAAAGCGCTCGACGTTTGCCCTTGATCTCCTTAAAAAGTGGGTGGAATCCCCGACGGTAGATCCACCCGTGTTGCGCGTGGCCTCTAAAGCCCTGTTGTCCATACCTAATGGTTCCTCTATTAAGGTTCCAACCGACTGTCTCATAGAGAGCCTGGCTCGCTCAGTATTTGAGGCGTCAGGTTCAGCGCACTCTCCCTCGTTCGCTGCAACTTGGGTAGCTAAGGCCATGGGCTCTGGGTCTAAATCAGTAAACAGAGCCTTTCAGGGTATGGACCTGCCTTGCGGAGGTAGCAGATATTGCTAATTAGATTGCGTTAGCCGCAGACTACTTGATTAATGCGTCTTTGGATACAGCTAGCTGCGCAGCACTCGCTGCCGTAAATGCAGTTTATATTAAGAGGGGCTCTGTGGTTGAGGACTTGGCGTGCAGATTCAGCCTCCAAGAAGTCCTTAACTTCTTTACCTTATCAGAGCGGCTGCCTACTTGGGTGCCACCGGCCATTCTAGGCTGAGCGTGGCTGCATTTGCCTATTTGGTGAAAGGTTGAACCAGCTTTATTTCTGACTCCACAGGGGGCAGGAGCAGTTTTCTCCCTCAATAAAGGGTTAAAAAACTTTTTCGTCACCTGCTTCAGATATGGTTTATGTCCTTTCGCAACCCCGGTGGGCTTCAGCAAACAACTCTGCCATTGCAGGTTGCCCCAACCACGACAGGGATCGTCAAGTCTCATATAGAGCCAACCCATTGGGGAGAATGCGATCCCAATAAGCCCAGATCAAGGGGACCTAGGTCCCAAAGATCTTCAGCCAAGTGGCTCAAGGCAAGTGCCGGGCGACACCAGCAGAGTAGGCGGTCGCCTACTCTGGTTTTGCCATGTCTGGCTCTCCGTCGTGCATGACACATGGATAAGGGAGCTGGTATCCTCGGGGTACAAGTTAGACTTTGTCAAACAGCTCCCAAGATGATTTTTTTCTTTCTCATCCCCCCAAAGTGGAATCCCGGGAACAAGCCTTGTTCAGGGCCATCGAATTGCTCTGGAAAAACGGGTCATCCCAGTACCGGAAGGCGAAAGAGGTCAGGGTTTCTATTCCAACCTGTTCACGATCCCCGAAAGGGACGGGACTGTCAGGCCCATTCTGGACCTAAAGCTTCAGAACAGATTTGTCAGGATCAGACACTTCAGGATGGGAGTCTCTACACTCGGTCATAGCTGCCATAGAACAGGGAGAATATTTGGCTTCTATCAACATCCAAGACGCGTACCTGTACATCCCCATTTTATTCGGACTCCCATGACAGCACCACGAGAGAGGGGATCCGCCCTTTAGGAACAGGAAACCTACAGATACAAAAGGGCGGCACCTCTCCCACGCATCAGTTGGTTTCCTGTTCCTGAGGGGATGGGATCCTACAGAAGACCGGATCCCAGGACCGGCCGGCCGATACAGGTAGCGAGGGGGTCTCCTACCTCGGCCTGGTGCGGAACTCCTGGAAGACGCCACGGTGGCCCAGGATGGGTGGCACGGCGGTGGCGGATGCAGCAGGGAGCGGCGTCCGGAGGAGGTCCGTCTCCAGGGTAAGACCACCGCCGGTGAGTGTGCCCCCCCGGGGGCTCCCGGCTCCTGCGGCGCAAGTGCGGTGGTAACGGGGCCGGCGCGGCTGCAGGGTGCTGAGACCGGGGAGCGCTGCATTCCGGAGTGCCCGGGCGTCCCGCGTGACTTCCGGTCACGTCGAGGTCGCGGTGACGTCAGGGGGCGGGCGGAGGAGGCGCTTCCGGGTCGGCGGCGCTACTGCGCAGGCGCGAGAATCCAAGATGGCGGCGCCCATCGTAAACGCCGATAAGCGTCGGCTCTCCGGCCGGGTGCGGCGCCAGCTGGAGAAGGGAGCCCTGTTAAGGGGGGAGGGGCGCGGCAGGAATACTGCTGTCCGGAGGAGGGGTATATAGGCAGGACCCTGGCAGGGTGCCTTGCCTTGGCCACATTATTGCGAGCAATAATGGAAAGCGAGCAGCAGCAGCAACGGCAGCAGCAGCAGCGACAAGCATCACTAACGCCCCTGGATGACCTTCGGCAGGGCAGGCAGAAAAAGAAAGAGTCCCGTGACAGTAAGGAACGTGCGGGACGAAGTGACCAATCCACTCATAAAAGCTCCTCTAGGCAGACAGGAGCGTCAGCTGAGAAGAATCCCCCTCATTCTCCGGTACTTGATTGTGGCACTGGTAAGTGATCTTCGTGAAAGTTCACTCAGTGATGGGACCCCCCTTCTGTGTTTTATTTTAGGGGAAGAAGGCTACAAGTAAATCTAAACACAGGGAATGCGCACTCTGCGCATGCCCATTACCAGACTCATGCCCTAAGAAATTGTGCCCCCCCCTGTATTCAGCAGACAGTGGCGGAAGAGTCGCCCGCGGTAGCGGCGAGTTTAAGGGACATAGTCAGGGCAGAAATGAAAGAGACCCTAAAATCTTTGTCCCAGCCGGAAAGTCTAAGGGGCGGGGTCCTGGTGGAGTCTGATTCCTCGGCAGAATGGAGGAGAAGTAGAGACTCCCAGGCGTCATCTCCCTCGTCCTCCTCAGGAGAAGAGGACTCTGGGCAGTTTTGTTTGCCACTTGACCGGGTAGATAAGCTGGTCAAAGCAGTCAGAGGGACAATGCAAGTGGAGGAGCCTATGCCCCAGTTATCCATGCAGGATGTCATGTTCGGGGGGCTGGAGCAGAGGAAGCGTAGAGTCTGCCCATTAAATCAGAAAATCCAGGATCTGATCCACAGAGAGTGGAAAAAACCGGATAGAAGAGGGTCGCTACCACCAGCCCTCAAACGCAGATATCCCTTCGACGATCCGGCAGTGAGCACTTGGGACAAAGCCCCCAAATTAGATGCAGCTATTGCGAAGGCATCGAAAAAATCCTCGCTAGCCTTTGAGGACATGGGATCCCTTAAAGATCCCCTAGACAGGAAGGCAGATACCTTCCTTAAGAATGCCTGGGAAATGGCGGCCGGGTCCTTAAGACCAGCAGTGGCATCAACATGCACGGCCAGGTCCATGATGGTCTGGTTGGACCAGTTGGAGTCACAATTAAAACGGGGTACGTCGAGGCAAACAATTCTTGGGGCTCTACCAACAATCCAAGAGGGAGCAGCATTCCTAGCAGATGCCTCAGCGGATGCAGTAAGAATGGCCGCCAGGGCAGCAGGTCTCTCTAATGCGGCTCGTAGAGCCCTGTGGCTAAAGTGCTGGCAGGGAGACATTCAGTCCAAAGCAAAGCTCTGTGCTATTCCGTGTGAAGGTGAATATTTGTTCGGCGCGGTCCTGGACGAACTGCTTGAGAAGGCTGGGGACGAAAAAAAAAAATTCCCAAATCTCTGGTCTGCGTCCTACCAACGTCCATTTGGTAGAAGGAGATTCGGTCAGGGGAGAAGGCGCAATTCTTCGCCTATTAGAGACCGTCCCAGATGGGAAGATAGAAGAAGAGGTACGGGCTACATGCTCAGACGCTCGTCGAGAGATCAAAAGAGACAGAATCAATGACTAGTAATTCCCGTGGGGGGTAGACTGTCATCCTTCCTCCCGGCATGGTTACAGATTACAAATAGTGACTGGGTGCGCAAGGTAATATCCACCGTGCTTAGATTGGAGTTTACCCAGGTCCCGCGGGATACCTTTAAACTAACGCCTTTAAGATCTTCACCCCTCGAGCAAGCAGCGTTAGAAGCGGAGGTCTTGAGCCTTTGCCAGAAAAACGTCCTGATAGAGGTTCCAGAATCTGAAAAAGGAAGAGGGTTCTACTCTCCCTTATTCCTAATTCAAAAACCTGATAAAACATTTAGGACGATTATTAATTTACGTTTCCTTAATCAGTTTTTGGTTAATCGTACTTTTAAGATGGAGTCCATCAATACAACAATAAAAATATTGTTTAAAGGGTGTTTTATGGCAGTCATAGATTTGAAAGATGCGTACTATCATGTGCCAATCCATGCAGATTTCCAGTAGTACCTGAGAGTGGCGGTTTCAGTAGACGGCACAGTCCATCATTATCAGTATAGAGCCCTTCCCTTTGGTCTCTCAGCAGCACCCCGGGTATTTACGAAAATAGTGGCTGAGGTTATGGCTCATTTACGGGAAGTGGACATCTTAATTGTTCCATATTTAGATGATTTTTTGATTGTGGGAAAATCGGTGGGCCATTGTATATCCCAGATAGAAAGAGCTAAATCCAGGTTAGAAAACCTCGGATGGATATTAAACTACGAGAAATCCCGACAACAGCCCTTAAAGATACAGAAGTTTCTAGGCTTACTATTAAATTCAGAAACTCAGCAGTGTCTATTGCCATTTGATAAATTACAAAAGATACAGCAGCAGGTTCTTCGGGCGATTGATAATCCTTCTATGACCCTCAGACAGGCCATGTCCCTGTTAGGCTCTCTAACCTCATGCATCCCAGCAGTCAGGTGGGCACAGTTCCATACTAGAGCCCTTCAGAAGGACGTCCTGGTTTATAGCAGGGCCTTGGAAGGCTCCTTACAGGGTCGAGTGTTGCTAAGCCCCTCAGCTGTAACATCGCTTAGATGGTGGCTCGATGACGAGAACCTAGCCTCAGGGGTGCCCTGGATAACGCAGATAACCCGTATTATAACCACAGACGCTAGTCCCTTCGGTTGGGGGGCCCATATGGGGGACATAGTGGTACAGAGACATTGGGATTCGGATGATGAAATCTCATCCAATTAGAGAGAGCTATTGGCGATAGAGCGGGCAGTCAAAAAACTCATTATGTACCTACAGGGCCATCATGTGAGGATACTATCGGACAACCAGGTATCGGTAGCATATGTCAACCACCAAGGTGGAACCCGCTCCGACGCCCTGATGCGGATAACAGAACGTCTCCTTCAGATAGCAGAGGAAAGTTTTCTATCTTTAACGGCCCTCCACATCAGAGGGAAGGACAACGTGAAGGCAGACTTTCTAAGCCGCAAGGCTCTAAAGCAAGGAGAATGGGCTTTGAACAGGGATATTTACCACCAGATTGTCCGCAGATGGGGTCAGCCAGAGGTAGACCTCATTGCCACCAGAGAAAACAGGAAAGAAGAATCGTTCTGCTCTCTGAACCCCAGAGAAAATCCACTGGCAGTGGATGCCCTCCTGATAAGATGGAACTTTTCTCTGGCATACGCCTTCCCACCATTAAATCTTCTACCTCTGGTAGTAAGGAAGATCAGGGAAGATCGGGCAAGAGTCATATTAATTGCCCCCTTTTGGCCCAGGAGGACCTGGTTCGCATGGTTGAGGACCATGTCGGTATGCGATCCCTGGGTACTGCCAGACCTTCCGGATCTCCTCTACCAGGGGCCAGTCAGCCACCCGCAAGTAGTGGGACTCCATTTGACGGCGTGGTGTTTGAGAGGACACTATTAGAGAATAGAGGGTTCTCCAAGAATTTAATTGATACCCTCCTAAAAAGCAGAAAACTAACTACCACTAACATTTATGCTAGGACCTGGAACCGATTCCTGTCCACCTTTCAGTTTGATGTCAGAGACGGAATTCCCACAAAACATATTCTGGAGTTTCTCCAGAAGGGTCTCGAATTGGGTCTCTCCACAAGTACATTAAAAGTACAGGTTTCAGCCTTAGGAGCCTTGTTTGCATGTGATATTGCAAATAACTATTGGGTAGCAAGGTTCATCAAAGCGACGGCTAGATCGAGACCCATACACAAAGACAGATGTGTACCTTGGGACTTAAACTTAGTCCTTACAGCCATGACAGAAAGTCCGTTTGAACCTTTGGATTCTGCCTCATTAAAGATTATATCTCTTAAGGCAGCATTTCTGGTAGCGATAACATCCGCACGTAGAGTGAGCGACATACAGGCACTTTCCAGATTGCCCCCTTACACAGAGTTCTTACAGGATAGAGTGATCCTAAGGCCAGATCCAGCATACCTTCCCAAGGTAGCATCACAATTTCACAGAACACAAGAGATAGTTCTGCCTTCCTTCCTCCCTAATCCGACCAACCTTAAGGAGCAGAAACTTCAGGCATTAGATATTAGGAGATGCTTACTTAAATATTTAGCAGCCACGGATCCTTGGAAGAAGGAGAATGCATTATTCCTATCCTTCCAAGGTCCCAGGAAAGGTTGTAGGGTATCGAAACGCACATTAGCAAGGTGGATTAGGGAGGCTATCTCTCTTGCTTACACAGCAGGTGGAGGTACGGCTCCGCAGAACCTGAGGGCGCATTCCACTCGTGCCATGGCATCATCTTGGGCAGAAAGATCTGGGGTGTCAATTGATCAGATATGTAAGGCGGCCACCTGGTCATCTCCTTCCACCTTTTTTAACCACTATCGGTTAGACATGGGTGCCTCCTCAGACCTCACTTTTGGGCTAAGGGTGCTGCAGGCGGTAGTCCCTCCCTAAATTAATTTTACATCTCTAATTCTCTCGTGGTGCTGTCATGGGAGTCCGAATAAAGTATTAAGTTACGTACCGGTAACGGTATTTTTCGGAGGCCCATGACAGCACCCTTAGTTCCCTCCCTTGTTCACATATAGGGGTGCACTCCATTAGAAGATTGTCCACAATTTACGGTATAAGGGAGATGGTACAAAATATTTCTGGTAAATAGGGTAGATAGGTTGTATATATTATATGTTGTGTACTAACCATGGTAGCCTCTCAAGCTCTGTAATCCAACTGATGCGTGGGAGAGGTGCCGCCCTTTTGTATCTGTAGGTTTCCTGTTCCTAAAGGGCGGATCCCCTCTCTCGTGGTGCTGTCATGGGCCTCCGAAAAATACCGTTACCGGTACGTAACTTAATACTTTCCCTCCACATCAGAAAGTTCTACGCTTCGCTATCAACGGTTTATACTTTCAGTTCGCAGCTCTCCACTTCGGGCTAGCTACCGCCCCCGGAGTGTTCACAAATGTCAAGGCAGTCGTCATGCCCATCCTGCACTCCCCGGGGCATAGTTGTCTTGCCTTATTTAGCCGACCTCTTGATGAAGTGCCCTTCATGTCGAACATACTAGGAGAGCATCAGCATCATGCTAGATACTCTTGCCCGCTTAGGGTGGTTGGTCAACCTGAAGAAATCTTCCCCTGTCCCAGCTCAGAGGAGTTCCCTTTTTAAGGATGATCTTCAGCACCTCCCGAGGGTTGGTAATTCTCCCTCGAGACAAGGCCTTACTTCTTCGGCAGGGAGTCCAGGTACTTCGCCAGCCAGTCCCTCATACCATTCGTTTTTGCATGAGGGTCTTAGGGAAGATGGTGACAGCAACAGAAGCAATTCCATGTGCCCAATTCCATCTTCGCCCCCTACAGCACGCCCTCTTGGCATCGCGGGACAAGAACCCGTTTACACTTGACCACCAGTGCCGGTTGTCTATGCAGGTCAGACAGGCACTCGGGTGATGGACACTCAGTTCCTCCCTTTTTCAGAGGAAACCCGTTCCTTCCGGACCATTGGTTGGTGATCACAACCGACGCCGGTCTCCTCGGCTGGGGAGCAGTTTTTTCGCCGTCACGCGACCCAGGGACGGTGGTCGCCGCAGTGGGCACGCCTCCCGATCAACTTATTAGAGATTCGAACAATCTGGCTGGCTCCGCAACATTTTCATCATCATCCAGCAGGCCGCCCCGTCCTCATTCAATCAGACAACGCCACGGCCGTGGCTGACATAAATCTCCAGGGGGGCACCCGCACCAGGGCAGCCATGCATGAGGTGAGGCACATCCCTCACTGGGCCAAGAAGAACCACTCGGTGATCTCGGCAGTCCACATTCCGGGTGTAAAGAACTGGGTGGCAGACTTCCTCAGCTGGCAGGGTCTTGCGTCCAGGGAATGGTCACTACACACCCCGAGGTTTTTAGGCAAATTTGCTGATGTTGGGGAACGCCGGACGTGGACCTGATGGCCTCTGGGGTAGGCGCCAAGGTGGCCGCGTTTGTCGCCTCGGTCCTGGAACCCGCAGGCAATCGCCGGGGATGCGTTGGTTCTGCCATGGAACCAGTATTCGCCTCCCATACCTATTTCCCCCGCTGCCGCTACTCCCAAGGATCATCAAGAGCATCGAGGCAGAAGGGGTTCCGGTGATGCTACTGGCCCCAGATTGGCCTCGGCGGGCGTATTACGCAAACCTGGTGCAACTACTTGCCGACGTTCCCTGGTGACTGCCAGAGCGCCCAGACCTACTTTCCCAGGGCCTGAGCTACCACCCGAACCCAGGGGCCCCGTGTTTGACGGCTTAACTGTTGAATCTTGAATTCTGTCCTAGGCTGGGTTCAGACGCAATGTGATTGCTACAATGGTTAGTGCCCGGAAGCCAGCCTCAGCACGTATTTTCCACCACACCTGGAAGATTGTCTTTTCATGATGTCAGGACCACGGTCGGTCTCCACTGAGACTCTCTATTCCCAACATTTTGGCATTTTTTCCAGTCTGGCCGGGACTCGGGTTTAGCCCCAAAGTTCCCTCAGGAGACTGATATCTGCCTTATCCGTCCTGTTCCAGCGCAGAATAGCTACCAATCTGCAGGTATAGACCTTCAGCCAGGGGGTCTCACCCTTGATACCCCCTACAGGACCCCTTGGGACACCTGGGACCTTAACCTGGTCCTAATCGTCCACAGGAAGCTACATTCAAGCCACTACAAGAGATCTCTTCGACATACCTTCCCTGGAAGGTGGTGTTCCTCGTGGCGATAACATCAATCAAGCGGGTCCCAGAGCTGGCAGCTCTATCTTGCCAAGCTCTGTTCCTGATATCTCACAAGGATAAGGTGGTTCTCAGGCCAGCTCCCCTTTTCTGCCGAGGGTCGTTTCCTCATTTCGCTTTAATGAGGATGTTTCCTTACCCTCCCTTTTTCCCAGCACCGGTACACCGGGTGGCAAAGGCTCTTCATACGTTGGACCTGGGGAGAGCTCACAGGAGGTACGTGTCACGGACAGCATCCTTTCGTCAGACAGACACGCTGTTCGGGCTACCCGAGGGTCGCAGGAAGGGACTTGCTACCTCAAGAGCGACCATAGCCAGGGTGGTGAGTCGACTTCCCACCCAGGGACTGCTTTAGGACGTCCCACTGTCCAGTGTCCCCCATTGAGGCGAAGGAGGAACATGGATTTTTGTGATAACTCACCGTAAAATTCTTTTCTCTGAGACGCTCATTGGGGGACACAGCACCCACCCTGCTAGCCAATTGGCTCTTTTTTGTTTATTAATAGGTATTTGATACCAGGTGGGTTTTCTAGACATATTGTTACCTACATTGAGGCTGATTTTGTCTTGTAAATCTCCTACTGCTTTTGCACTGAACTGGTTTCGCCTGCAATCGAGGCGAGGGTATATACTGTAGAGGAGGTGCTAACCTTTTTTTTTCATTAACTTAGTGTCAGCCTCCTGGCGGCAGTAGCATACACCCACTGTCCTGTGTCCCCCCCCAATGAGCGTCTCGGAGAAAAGGATTTTACTGTGAGTTATCACAAAAATCCATGTTTCATTCCTGTCATGTCACTTTGCTTTAATTCCTGAAAAGCACCTGAAGGGTTAATAAACTACCTGACAGCAGTTTTCAATATGTCAAGGGGTGCTGTTTTTAAAATAGTATCACTTTTAGGAGGGTTTCCAATATATAGGACCCCTAAAGTCACTTCCAAACCTGGATAGGTCCCTAAAAAAATATTTTGGAAGCTTCCTTGGAAAAAGGACAAACTGCTGCTACATTTTTAACCCCTTAACGACCGCCGATACGCCTTTTAATGGCGGTAATTAAGGGTACTTAAACCACAGCGCCGTTAATTCACGGCGCTGTGATTTAAGTGAATAGCGCCCCCCAGTGTCAGATTTTCTCCGGGGTCTCGGCTGCCAGGGGTTGCCGAGACCCCAGAGAACATGAATCGGTCGGTTTTTACCGACCCCCGCTTTTGCGATCGCCGTTATTAACCCTATAACGGCGACCGCAAAAAAAAAAAAAGCCGCGATTTTACATTTAATTTCTCTTTCCTCTGATGTGATCGCACATCAGAGGATAGAGAAATAGGGTCCCCGATCCCCCCGGTCCCCTCCCGGTACCTCTCCCTTGTCCTCCGTCCCCTCCCGGTGGTCCCGCGCCCGCCGGCGTCATCCGATGGGCGCCGCCATTTTGAAAATGGCGGGCGCATGCGCAGTGCGCCCGCCGGGAATCTGCTGGCTCCGGCTGGCAGATTCCATTCATTATTTTGATCACTATGATAAACGATCATAGTGATCAAATTAATAAAAATAGTACATAACCCCCCCTTTTATCACCCCCTTATTCTGGCACACATAATGAAATAAAAAAAATATTTTTTTTTCAGTTTTCCATAAGGGTTAGGGTTAGGCTAGGGTTAGGGTTAGGCTAGGGTTAGGGTTAGGCTGGGGTTAGGGTTAGGCTAGGGTTAGGGTTAGGGTTAGGTTAGGGTTAGGCTAGGGTTAGGCTAGGGTTAGGCTAGGGTTAGGGTTAGGCTAGGGTTAGGCTAGGGTTAGGGCTAGGTTAGGGTTGGGCTAGGGTTAAGGGTTAGGGTTGGGCTAGGGTTAGGGTTGGGCTAGGGTTAAGGGTTAGGGTTGGGCTAGGGTTGGGCTAGGGTTAAGGGTTAGGGTTGGGCTAGGGTTAAGGGTTAGGGTTGGGCTAGGGTTAGGGTGAACTAGGATTAGGGTTAGGATTAGGGATTAGGGTTGGGATTAGGGTTAGGGGTGTGTTGGGGTTAGGGTTGGAGCAAGAATTGAGGGGTTTCCACTATTTACCAACTTTGGGGGTCTAAAAATTGGGGTCTAAAAAATCACTTTTGTGGAAATAAAAAAGACTTTATTTTCACGGCTCTGCGTTTATAAACTTCTGTGACGCGCTTGGGGGTTCAAAGTGCTCACCACACATCTAGATAAGTTCCTTAGGGGGTCTAATTTCCAAAATGGGGTCACTTGTGGGGGGTTTCCACTGTTTAGGCCCATCAGGGGCTCTGCAAACGCAACATGATGCCCGCTGACCATTCCATCAAAGTCTGCATTCCAAAATGGCACTCCTTCCCTTCCGAGCGCCCAAACAGTGGTTCCCCCCCACATATGGGGTATCAGTGTACTCAGGACAAATTGCATAATAACTGTGGGGGTATGATTTCTCCTGTTACCCTTGTAAAAATAAAAATTTGGGAGCGAAAAGATCATTTTTGTGGAAAAAAATGGATTTCTTATTTTCACGGCTCTACATTATAAACTTCTGTGAAGCACTTGAAGGTTCAAAGTGCTCACCACACATCTAGATAAGTTCCTTCATGGGTCTAGTTTCCAAAATGGAGTCACTTGTTGGGGGTTTCCACTGTTTAGGCCCATCAGGGGCTCTGCAAACGCAACATGATGCCCGCAGACCATTCCATCAAAGTCTGCATTCCAAAATGGCACTCCTTTCCTTCCAAGCTCTCCCATGCACCCAAACAGTGGTTCCTCCCCACATATGGGGTATCAGCGTACTCAGGACAAATCGCATAATAACTGTGGGGGTATGATTTCTCCTGTTACCCTTGTAAAAATAAAAATTTGGGGGTGAAAAGATCATTTTTGTGGAAAAAAAATGGATTTCTTATTTTCACGGCTCTACGTTATAAACTTCTGTGAAGCACTTGAAGGTTCAAAGTGCTCACCACACATCTAGATAAGTTCCTTAATGGGTCTAGTTTCCAAAATGGGGTCACTTGTTGGAGTTTTACACTGTTTAGGCACATTAAGGGCTCTCCGAACGCAACATGGCATCCGATCTTAATTCCAGCCAATTCTGCGTTGAAAAAGTCAAACGGTGCTCCATCCCTTGCGAGCTCTGCCGTGTGCTGAAAAAGGGGTTTACCCCCACATATGGGGTATCGGCGTATTCAGGAGAAATTGTACAACAAATTTTGTGGTTGATTTTCTCTTTTAACACTTGTGAAAATAAAAAAAATTGGTTCTGAAGTAATTTTTTTCCAAAAAAAAGTTAAATGTTAATTTTTTCCATCCACATTGCTTTCGTTCCTGTGAAGCACTTAAAGGGTTAATAAACTTCTTGAATGTGGTTTTGAGCACCTTGAGGGGTCTAGTTTTTAGAATGGTGCCACTTTTGGGTATTTTCTGTCATGTACACCCCTCAAAATGACTTTAAATATGATGTGGTCCCTAAAAAAAATGGCTTTGTAAATTTTGTTGTAAAAATGAGAAATCGCTGGTCAACTTTTAACCCTTATAATTTCCTAACAAAAAAAAATTTTGCATCCAAAATTGTGCTGATGTAAAGTAGACATGTGGGAAATGTTATTTATTAAGAAATTTATGTGACACATCTCTCTGATTTAAGGGCATAAAAATTTAAAGTTTTAAAATTGCAAAATTTTAAATTTTTTTGCCATATTTCTGTTTTTTTCATAAATAAACACAAGACTTATCGAAGAAATTTTACCACTAACATGAAGTACAATATGTCACGAAAAAACAATCTCAGAATCAGCAGGATCCATTAAAGCGTTCCAGAGTTATAACCTCATAAAGGGACAGTGGTCAGAATTGTAAAAATTGGCCTGGTCATTAAGCTGCAAACTGGCTCTGTCGCTAAGGGGTTAAACCTCCTTTTAAACAAATGATGCTGACGTAAAGCCGACATGAGGGAAATGTTATTTATTAATGTTTTTGTGTGGTATGACTATCTGGATTAAAGGGATAATCTTTCAAAGTTTGAAAATTGCAATTTTTTTTTTTTTACAGTTTTGTCAAATTTCTGATAATTTTTAAAAATAAGCACAAAACATATTGACCTAAATGCACCGTTATCATAAAGTATAATGTGTCACGAAAAAAACAAACTCAGAATCACTGGGATATGTTGAAGTTTTCCAGCGTTATTACCACATAAAGTGACACTGGTCAAATTTAAAAAATTTGGCTCCGTCACTAAGTGGTTAAGTAATACCATGTAGACTCCAAAACAAATTTTTACCCAAAATAATATTCATTTCTTTTGTCGTTAGCTCCATTACATATATATCTTTCCTGGATAATAAAGTATAGATGCAACGTTTGTCTCCAACTAAATAGCTAATTAAATAAAAAATCGCTAACCAATAATGGTCATGAAAGAACAACAAGGTTGCCCATGAACTTCTTCAAAATGAAGCACAGGCATAACTAACTAGAATTCTCATACTCTCATCCACCATACTCTCATCCACCAATCTGAACCACCAATAACATATTGGATCTATCACATACTCGAAAATAAGGTCCCCAATTCCCCCTTCCCATTATGGCAGACACAGAATCATTGGTCCAGTCACCCAGTTTTTACTTGACCCTGAGGGTAACCGAGTTCCTAGACCAGGAAGAGTGACACCAGCGTCCCGGAGATGAACGCCCCACCACTCCTCCATTACCAACTCTTCTATCAACCCGCCATGGACAGGAGCTTAACCAGCACATAACATATCTAGAAAAGAAAAAGGGGAGGGGGGTATGTAACAGCAGCAAAATAGCCAACATATTAGGTTTAGCACATCAGTATATAAACAGCTAGTAATAAGCCATTGCAGTACCCAGTCCAGGTATGAGCATAAGTAATACAAGAAACATTAGTGTTTGACTATAGTGATATCTACTACTGTTACTTCTGTTGTCTTTCTCTCTCAGAAATCCATTCCTCCGCTTCCATTGGGGTCTGAAATAAAATTACCCTTCCATCATCTACTACTCTAAGCCTGGCTGGGTACACCATTGAATAAATCACATTTGAGCTCCTCAAGCGTCTTTTGATTGAAGTAAATGAAGCTCTTCGCTTCTGCAACTCTGCCAAAAAATCTGGGAATAGCATCACAGTAATATTTTCATACTTTATTACTTGGGCCTTCCGCGCCAAGTGTAGGATATAGTGTCTGTCTTTCCAATTGAGAAATCTGGCCAAAAGAGGTCTTGGAGGCGCCCCTGGAGGATTTGGTCTCCCAGGCACCCGGTGTGCCCTCTCCACCGCGTATGCAGCAAAGAAAGTGGCGTCTGGAAGCAAACCACGGATCCTTTTTTCCACAAAATCACTCAGATTGTTTCCTTCAGCTCTCATCGGCAATCCAATGATATGGATATTATTTCGCCTCGATCTATTTTCCAGGTCATCTTGCTTTTGTACACATAGCTCTAAATTGTGTTCTAAGGCTATGTGCACACACTGCAGATTCACCTGCAGGTTTTTTCCCACGGAACCGCAGGTAAAGTGACCTGCGGTTTTGCTGCGGTTTGGCCTGCGGTTTTGCCCTGCGGTTTCACACCTCTACTATGTTAAAGGTGTGAAACCGCAGCAGAAACAATTGACATGCTGCGGAAAAAAACCCGCAGCTTTTCCGCAGGTAAAAAACCGCAGCATGAGCACTGCGGTTTTGAAAACCCATAGGCTAACATGGTAAAGTACCATGTCTGCGGAACTGCTGCAGTTCTGCAGGGCCAAAACCGCAGCAGAACTGCAGCAAAAACTGCAGCGTGTGCACATGACCTAATACTCTGATCCGCTCAGAGGTGCCGTTTGGTCCTCAAGACTTGAAATTCTGTCCTCTGCCTGCCAGACCTTCTCTCCCAAATTAGACATATCATTGCGGAGGAGTCCCAGGTCACTTTTAGTTTCTTCTATTTTCCCAGTCAGTGAGGACGTACTACCTTGAATGGCAATTAGCAGTTGCTCATATACCTGCTTTAGAGTGGATTCTATAGCCATATATTCTGATTCTTGAGAGATTGATACCTCCTCCTGAATTGATCTACTTGAGGATTTTTGCGCGGTCGTTAGATTGTTGCCTCTGGCATAGGTTTTGAGCTTATCAGCAGCAGATTGCGACTTAAGGCCCCGTCACACATAGCGATGTCGCTAGCGAGATCGCTGCTGAGTCACAATTTTTCTGACACAACAGCGATCTCACCAGCGAGATCGCTGTGTGTGACAGCGATCAGCGACCGGCCCCCCTGCCGGTATCGCTGATCGCTGCAGGAAAGGCCAGGACTTTTTTTGGTCGCTGGTCTCCCGCTGGCCAGCACGCATCACTGCGTGTGACAGGCGGGAGACCAGTGATCTGCTGGTAACTAATGTACACATCGGGTATCCAAGGGACATGCGTCCCTTAGATACCCGATGTGTACGTTAGTTACCAGCGCGCTGATGCAGGGAGCTGGTAACTAACGTACACATCGGGTATCTAGGGACGCACGTCCCTTGGATACCCGATGTGTACGTTAGTTACCAGCTTCCTGCATCAGCGCGCTGATTACTAACGTGCACAGCGACGCCCAGCGTCGCTGGGCTGATCGCTGGTGAAGCTGTCTGTTTGACAGCTCACCAGTGATCACATAGCGATTCACCAGCGATCCTGACACATTGATATCGTTGTCGGGATCGCTGGTGAGTCGCTATGTGTGACTCCAGCCTTGGAGGGACTCCTAACGTCGTTGTGGCTCACATACAATATGAGGACAAATCATGTGGCTGGTCAAAAGTTTCAGAGACAATAGTAGTGGTTCGGACATAGAGAGAAAAAGAAAAGCAAAAGTCACATAGTACTCTCTATTAGATTCAATTGCAAGGAAATCTATGTGCAACAGAACATTTTTCCAGAATGGCCACTGGGTGGCAGCAATATGTTATATTCAGCAATAACCATGAACTGGAAGAAAAAGGGGAAGAGTGCTGTTAAAATAATAGCAAAAATTGGCTAATTCAGACCACTCATTGGGCGGTTTAATTGTTAAAATGGTGTCATTTATGGCGGATTCTGTTGTGTCACCTCAGGGGCGCTGTCAATATAACCTGGCACTCTCAAGTGTAGCAAAATCTGCACTGTAATATGGCGCTACTTCCCTTCTGAGCTTTGCACTGTGCCTCGAGTCGTTTTCAACCACAAACGGGGTATCGGTGAACTCAGGAGAAATTGCACAACAAACTTTGGAGTCCTTTTTCTCCTTTCGCCCTTGTGAAAATACAAAATTTGTAGTAAAAAAGATTTTTGTGGGAAAAATGAGAAGTTCCATAAGGGGTCTAGTCTCCAAAATGGTGTCACTTGTGGGGGGTTTCCACTGTTTAGGCGCATCAGGGGCTCTTCAAACATGACATGGCGTCCGCTAATTATTTCATCAAACTTTGCATTCAAAAAGTCAAATGGCGCTCCTTCCCTTCAAAGTCCTGCCGTGCGCCCAAACAGTAGTATTCCCCCACATATGGGGTATCTGCATGTTCAGAAGAAATTGCACAACAAAATACATTGTCTATTTTCTCCTGTTACCCTTCGAAAGTAAAAAAAAAAAAAAAAAAAAAAACATATAGGTCTAAAGGAAATTTTTTGTGAAAGAAAAGCAAATGTTTATTTTTTCCTTCCACATTCCAAAAGTTCCTGTGAAGCACCTGATGGGTTAATAACCTTTTTGAATGTGGTTTTGAGTACCGTCAGGGGTGCAGTTTTTAGAATGGTGTCATTTTTGAGTATTTTCTGCCATATAGGCATTTCAAGGTCACTTCAAATGTGATGTGGTCCCTAAAAAAAAAAAAAAAAAAAAGAGAAATTGCTGGTCAACTTTTAGCCCTTATGACGTCTTAAGAAAAAAAATTTGTTTCCAAGATTGTGCTGATGTAAAGTAGACATGTGTGAAATGTTATTTATTAACTATTTTGTGTGATATGACTTTCTGATTTAAGGACATAAAAAGTAAATTTTTAAAATTGCGAAATTTTCTAAATTTTCGTCAAACTTCCGTTTTATTCACAAATAAATGCAAGTTATATCGAAGAAATTTTTACAATACTATAAAGTACAATATGTCACGAGAAAACATTGTCAGAATCACCAGGATCCATTTGTAGTATTCCAGAGTTATTGCCTCATAAAGGGACAGTGGTCAGAATTGTAAAAATTGGCTCAATCTGTGTCAGTTAAAATCCGCCAAAAAGGCGGAAAAGCGGATACGTTCCTAACTGATGTGAACGGATGCCACCGGACCGGTTTTTTGACGGATCCGATGAATGAAGAATTTTAAAGGAACCGCAGCCCGGGGAGAGGAGGGGGGGAGAGAGATTTTTTTTTTTTTTTCCAGGCGCCAGAACAGACTTTAGGGTTAAATTTCTGGCTGAGTGAAGTCTTTCGGGCATGCGCAGTGTGAAGTGCGGATCCTGCCGCCCGAAAAACGTTACATGCTCCGTTCGGGCATGTTGGCGGACGGCAAAATTTTGACGGATCCACAAAAAAACAGATCCAACGGATGGCCGTCCGTCAAGATCCGCCGGTAATGCAACTCAATGGGAAAAAAACGGATCCGCCTAACAAAATAGCGGATCCGTTTTTTTTTGCAAAACGGCGGATCTTGACTGATGGACAAAAACTGAAGTGTGAAACAGGCCTAAGTTAAAAACCGGCTTAGTCTCAAAGGGGTTAAGGGTGAGAAAAAATCTTGACTGATTCTCCTTGCTATGAATTTTTCTTGTTTACATGACAAAAACCTGGCATTTTAGCAAGGTTGTGAAGAATTTTCTGAAATTAGAAGCTTTTATGACCCACACACCAAATGCAGCAAAACAAATATTAAAGGGATGATTTGTTAAACAGTTTGCATCAGAATTTTGTTGGAAAAATTAAAATGTCGCAAATTCTTGCTTAAGTACAATTGACTTGAGTGAGGCCGCACACGTCTAGTTGCAATGTTCCTGGAAGTATGCATAAAACATGCTTTTACAGTCACCTGACCGCCCGCTTCTTACATCGGAGAATCCTGGCAGGTGGAAGGATTCACAAATGTGCAGTCACTCTGACTGCAGACTTTCATGCTAAATCTGGACAACCCTTTCAAGACTTGTGCAATTTGCCTTGGCATGCTGGATATCAGCTTTTGCGTCAATTCCTAACTGAGGGCAACCCATTCATGCCCTATCAGTTCTTGGAGTTTATTATTTTTCTCTTTTGTTTTTTTGTCAATTCGTTCTCAATGCTATTGAGATCTGGGGACTTTCCTAGTTTTGGAACCAAATTCTGAATATTTTTTTCACCGAGCCGCTTTATCACTTTTGCTTTCTAGCATGGTGCTTCGTCAGGCTGAAAAAACGCAATATTCATCACCAAATTGTTCCTGAATCTTTTCGAGAAGTTGCTTTTGGAAGCTTTTTTGATACTTATTTATTCATGGCAGTTTTCTTAGGCAAAATTGTGATTGAGCTCATTCTTTTATATGAAAAGCCCCCCGCACATGAATGATCGCCGCATCCTTTACTGTTAGCATGACGCAGGACTTATAATAGCGCTCACCTTTTCATCTTGGGAAAATCTTTCTTCCATGTGTCCCAAACAGTCTGAAAAGGGTTTTGTGTCAGTATCTTCACAAAATTGACTTCCATGGTAAAAGAATCCCACTTGTGTGAAGAAAACTGGATGCTCAGCACTATATATTGCACTCCGCATTCTATAAAGTGTGTTTTTGTTTGTTTGCATAAAAAGTGCCACTTTTCAGCCTCACAAATGGCTTTTCAAGTGTTGAAATTTAAGTGTAAAGATCCCTTATTTCGGCCACACTGAGCATCTTTTGCATGAATTGGTAAATTACAAGCCAGACTTTGTTGCGCGATGAATCACTGTTGTTGATCAATTGCTCTTTTGGCCATGTTAGCCTAAATTCCTATGAGCAAACACCAAAATAGTAATTCAGCATTTTTAAATTAGACATCCACCATGTTTCTTACAGGTGTGATTGTCATGCTTCTACCTACTTTTGGCCAACTAGCGTAGCAGTTGTGCGTATATATAAGTTACTGAAATAAGTTTCAACCAGGTAAATTAATGCATTTTGCTTCTCTTTCTCTGAAATGCAGGTGTAAAGAATTAATTTTGGCTACTTCAAGAGCTTTATTCGACCTGATTGATGAAGATACAAGACAGGTTTGTTTCCTGGTTTAATTTCTTTGCTTATATTTACTGTCTGCTGCCTCCTAACACATTACCTACATTTGTCACAGATTTGTCATATTTGTGAAGGAGTTTCCAATCAAACTTGAGTGTGGTTGTTTAGTTCCCATAATAGGACAAAGTTTAAAAAAAAAAAAAGTTGGGTAGTATTCAGGGCTGTGGAGTCGGTAAGCCAAACCTGCGACTCCGACTCCTCAATTTCCCTTACACCGACTCCAACTCCACGACTCCGACTCGCACATATATTGCTTATATTTAAGTGAAAAATGTATTCTAGTACAATGTGAACATCAGACATTAAATCATTTTTATCATACAATAATCAAGATATTTAGATAGAACATAATATTTATTGGAATACAACTTTAGAACACAAAAAACTGTAATAAATTGTAAACATGTAATACACTATGTAATATCGATTACATATATATATATATATATATATATATATATAGTGTGTGTGTGTGTGTGTGTGTATATATATATATATATATATATATATAACAGTATGTAATAAACTATAAGTGGCAAAAAACCGTTTTCAACAAAAACATACTAAATAACATTTGTGCAGTCTATGAATTTGTTCTAAGAAATAAAGTTGCCTCAATCAGATCCTCCTTCATAGATGACCTCAAATCTGACCTAATAATTTTAAGGCTAGAGAACAACCTCTCTACAGTAACTTGGGTTGGAGGCAAAGCCGTAACCACATGGGCAACATCTCTAACAATTTCCGGGTATAAAGGAATTGCCTCATGCACAGTCAGTTTTGATGAACGGTTGAATTTTTCTATTTCTTTGAGAACAAGTGAAACATTTTGCTGAAATATGGTCAATCTGCTTGTTATAGGAGACTGAGTGAAATCTTTTTCCTTGCGGCAACGCTTTGCCTGCTCCATGTCATACAAATACTTGTCAAAGTCAAACTCCTCATCTGATGAGGATGAAGATATGGCAGCAGTAGCACTGTCAGGACCCGAGTCCTCTTGCGCCTGGCAGTCCTCCTGTAGGCCACTCATCCTAACTGCTACCTCAGTCAGAGCTTCTTTTCCTTTAGTAAGCTGTTGATCATCAAGCAATATACGATGACTTGGGTCCACATAAACAGCTGCCAGAAAATTTTTATTTTCCAATAGCTGTGTCTCTCTCCGTTTCATTGAAGCAGAAATGCCATCTGCGATTAAACAGCAAAATAGCAAGTTCTTCCACTCCCTCATGAAAATGCCAGGAGTTAAATCCTCAGCTTGTAATTTTTTAGTCACAGTAAATGGGTGATTAAGCAATTCCTTCAATTTAGCCACCTGTGTCCATTGACCTTCATTTAGGGTTACCTGAGGGTTCGCCATATCTATAAGAAACGGTTTTAGATGATCAACAATTGCCCTTTTCCAGCACGTCTCTTCATGATGGAATCAATGTTGGGGGTTCTGGCGGCAATAACCAATTTCCTCACTTTTCCAATCAGATTTCCAACATGTCCCTCTTGCAGACTATCTCTTATTGCCAGCTGCAGCGTGTGCACAACACAGCGCATGTGATGAATAGGAAAGTGTTTTGAAGCAGCTTCAACAAGATAATCTATTTCTACAGTATAATTTTGCTGTTCTTCTGTAGTAATATCTGTTTCTTCCTCAGTTACATGAACAGCACTGTGGCCTTCCATCTCAAACATACTGAATCCTAAATGTTCCTCTAGCTGTTGTTCATTACTCTCATTCATCAGTTTAATTGTACTTATGTTTGAAGCATTGTCTGTTACAATAGCAAGAACCTGTTCTTTTTTGAGTTCGTAATCTTGCAGAACTTTTTCCACTAAGGCCTGGAGAAACTGGCTGCTGTGATGAGCTTTAGTATCTTTTACTGCCAGCGTGTTGGTAACAATTTCTTTGTTGTCACAAACATATCGAACATTGATGGCAAAATAGTTCACTCTGTGACGTGTGCAGGCATCCATTTTAAGAAACGTGAAGCGTCTTTTGAGAGTCTTTTTAAGATCTTCCTTTTGTTTAAGGGCTTCTTCAATCACTAATTTTCTAATACTTTCTCTTTACAGAGAAACACCAAGTTTGGGGGCCATTTCTCCATTAAGAGCTGTAAAAGCTGGTCGTGCAAATAATGTTAATGGTACACCGTCCTTCACAACAAGCTGGATGAGCTGTCTTTTAGACATATCTGCTGTCATTGTTATAGTAACTTTGTCACTTACAAAATATCTTGTTAATGATGTTTGAGACGCTCTTTTCTTTCTTTTTGGTACAGATAGGATATGGAGACAGACAGATATGGATAAATGGATAGATAGAACAGATTTCTAATCTGCTTTTGATATTGAAAACATTATCTATGAGCTCAAAAACCTTTCAGGTGATGCGGTTTTTTAAAAATCTGATCTGCTTTTGTAACTGAAAAACGTATCCACAAAAAACGCAGCAAAAATGCTGTGTGTGAATGTAGCCTTAGATCAGGAATAGAACAGCCATTTATAGGGCATTTCATAACTTTCCCAAATTCCTATGAAAAAATATTCAGCACATTCTGCATTGAACTACTGTACCCAATTTATTATATATTTTAGGAGTCGGTCCATTTTATACCGACTCCAACTCCACCAAAATGAGCACCGACTCCGACTCTGACTCCACAGCCCTGGTACTATTTTAAAATGTTACAGTACAGAAAAAAACCTGAAAAAAGTGTTAATAAATTATTTTAAAGGGTTTGTTGCCTTTCAAATATAATTTGTCCCTCGCTGCAATTTGTTGAAAAAAGACTGCTGTATTCTCCTTCCCCGGTTTCACTGGCGAATTTCAGCTGCAGTTTCTGGAAAACAGAACATCTGGCTGCCTACGTGATGTCCGTGCCGCAGTTAGTGCCAGTTATGGGCAGCAGTGGTGCAGACACGATGGTGTACCTGGGAAGGTGACAATAGCCTTTTTTTTTAATTTTTTTAACTCAATATAGCAAGGGACAAATTAAATTTGAAAAGCATCAACCCCTTTAACTGGCTGCTTTTTGATCTAACAGGTCAAAAAAATGGAAGCTAGAGTGAGCAAAGAGTCACCCACCTAAGTCGTTGTTCTGGAAACGTCAAAACCCAAACCCTCACATAATGCTGTAGGTGAAAAAAAAATATGGCACTCAGAATATAGTGATACAAAGAAAGAAAACAGTATTTTTAGTGTGCAAAAGTAGCAAAGCTTAAGAAAGTACAAGTTCACAGGGAACCTGTCACCAGGTTTTCGCCACATAAAGTGTGTCCAGCACCTGTACGCCATTAAATGCAGCATTCCAGAATGCTGTATATAGCATATTTTTCAGATTGTAAGACTCATTTAATCCAATTGGGAGGAAAAAGAGGGTGCTTCTTATAATCCTATGGTATGTTAGCTGGGAGGGCAGCAGAGGTAGAGCTGGCTCACAGGAGCCAGGGTCGCTGGTTCAGGAGTTTGGCAGCAGGAGGAGTCGGGCGATGCTGCGTGCCCCGTCCTCTCAGAAGACGTCCGCATCGGTGAGCGGAGGTCCCCCTCTCCAGTACATTTGCCTGCTGTGGGCTTTGGGAAAATGTCCACGGAAGACTCCCGAGATCTCAGTCTGCACACGCGCCGCCAGGTGTGTGCATTACCCGGAGCTTGCTGTAGGGTTATGTACGGAAGAGGGGACTTCTGCTCACTGATGGGGACGTCTTCTGAGAGGACGGGGCACGCAGCATCACTGCCACTCTCCTGAAGCAACCACCCTCATTCCTATGACCCCGTTCCACCTCTGCCGCCTCCAGGCAAGCTACCGTTAAAACTGGTTATAAGGTGCACCACCATTTTATTTCAAATAGTTTTTTCCCTATTTTCCACTCCAAAATTTGGGGCGGGTCTTATAATCTGGTGCGTCTTATAATCTGCAAAATACGGTAAGTCCCCAATGCGCTGTGCATTACACACAAAAGACCTTTTATTATACTCGCCTACAAGATGAGCCGGTCCGATGGGTGTCGCTGGTCTTGATCCGGTGCCTCCGCTCATCTTGTGATCGCTTGTTCTCCATCTTGCTTCATGTGGATGACTCGTCCTACGGAAGAGTAAAGCACTGTAATACGCATGCCAGGGAAAGGCCAAAGAGCACTGATGCATGTGCACTACAATACATTCTTCTGTTCTTGGCAGGGCAGAGAGAAATGAGCCTGCATAAGAGCATCATGTAGGACAATTTGTGGATGTTGGGCTACTTTCACATTAGCGTTTTTTAGTGCTGCACTTCGTGCGCAATAGAAACGCATGCAAAAATGCATCATGCGTTTTGCATGCATTTTGCTTTTTTTAGGCGCATTCGTTTCTAGCCATGTTAACTCTTAAAAGGCATGCGATTTTAAACGCAGGCGCGCACGCCTGGGTTCCCATACACTGTAATGTGTTATTTTGGCGCATTCCGTGCACATGCGTTTTTTTGACACAGCTTGGACGGACTAAAAATGCAACAGGTTGCGTCCGGCGCGCCTAGGCGCACACTACAAAAAACGCATGCGCGCGAAAACGCATACAAACGTTAAACATAGGGGCGCATGGACGAACACGAGGCGCTGCGCTAAAAAAAGCTAATGTGAAACCAGCCTTAGAGGATGCATCTTCTACATGAAGCAGGGAAGGAGGACAGCGATCCCAAGAAGAGAAGGCGCAGAATCATTACCAGTTTTGCCCATTGGACCGCAACGTGGCATAGGCGAGGATAATAAAAAGTCTTTTTTGTGTTATGCAGATTACATTGTGGTCGTATATACAGGATTCTAGAATGCTGTATATAAGGTCGTACAGGTGCTGGTTGTACTTTATATGGGAAAAACCTGGTGACAGCTTCCCTTTAATGTTGCTTTAATTGTACTGACCTATAGAATAAAATTATCATTATCATTTTTACCTCACGGTAATTATGTATTTTAGAAAAATGAAAAATCACAGCATTGCTTTTTTTTGCTAATTTTGCCGCTTAAAAATCATAATATAAAAGCTATCAAAAAGTGTTAGATGACCGAAATGATGCCAGTGAAAATATTAGTTCATGCTGTAACAAAACGAGTCTGTTGCGTAGCTCTGTCGACTGTGAGGTAAAAAGTTATGTCTCTATGACTATGGCATTTTTATATAAAACATGGAAAAATTAAAAAAATCTATTTTATTTTGCTGTTTAATTGTGGCTACGGTTTTGAGATTGACGCAAATTTAGGCTTTTGCAAAGTTTGCTGCTTCAGTATTTTTAGATCTTTAGTCAGATGCTTCTATGGTACGGAATTACAATTGTCAGAATTTCATACTTTTATACTTTTTTTTTAAAAATCCTTTACTGGTTTAAGTATCACGTTTATGCAAAGATTCCATACTTTTATAGTGTTGAGTCTTATTTTCAACACTTTTTCAAATACACACGTGGGCAAAATTATTTAACCCCTCGTGTAATGACAGAAAAACCCACAATGGTCATAGAAATAACTTGAATCTGACAAAAGCAAAAATAATAAATAAAAAATCTATGAAAATGAACAAATGAAAGTCAGACATTGCTTTTCAACCATGCTTCCACAGAATTTTTAAAAAATAGAACTCCTGAAATAGGCCTGGACATAAATGATGGTACCCCTGAAAATAATGTGACAAAAGGGACATGTTAAATCAAGGTGAGTCCACTAATTAGCATCACAGGTGTCTGCAATCTTGGAATCAGTGAGTGGGCCTGTATAGAGGGCTACAGATACTCGCTGGGCTGTTTGGTGACATGGTGGTGTCTCAGGAGATTAGAAAGAAAATTTTCGACAAACATGTTAAAGGTAAAAGTTATAAGACAATCTCCAAGCAGCTTGATGTTCCTGTCACTCACTACATTTACACATATTATTCAGAAATTTAAGCTCCATGGGACTGTAGCCAACCTCCCTGGACATGGCCGCAAGAGGAATATGGATGACTAATCAAAGAGACAGATAATACGAATGGTAACAAAAGAGCCCAGAAAAACTTCTAAACAGATTAAAGGTGGACTTCAAGCTCAAGGAACAACAGTGTCAGATCGCACCATCCATCGTTTAATGAGCCAAAGTGGACTTAATGGGAGCCGACCAATGAGGACATCATTATTGAAAAAAAAAATCATAAAAAAGCCATACTGGAATTTGCCAAACTACATGTTGACAAGGCACAAAGCTTCTGGGAGAATGTCCTATGGACAGATTAGACAAAAATGGAACTTTTAGGCAAGGCACATCAGCTCTATGTTCACAGATAGAAAAATGAAGCATATCAAGAAAAGAACACTGTCCCTACTGTGAAATATGGAGGAGGCTCTGTTATATTCTGGGGCTGCTTTGCGGCATCTGGCAAGGGTGTCTAGAATCTGTGTAGGGTACAATGAAATCTCAAAGTTATCAAGAGATTCTAGAGAGAATTGTGCTGCCCAGTGTCAGAAAGCTTGGTCTCAGTCGCAGGTCATAGGTCTTGCAACAGGATAATGACCCAAAACACACAGCAAAAAGCACCCAAGAATGGCTAAAAGGAAAATATTGGATTATTCTGAAATGTCCTTCTGTGAGCCCTGACCCAAAACCTATTGAGCATCTGTGGAAAGAGCTGAAGCATGCCGTCTGGAAAAGGCAAATTTCAAACACGAGACAATATGGAGCAGTTTGCTCTTGAGGAGTGGGCCAAAATACCTGTCGAGAGGTGCAGAAGTCTCATTGACAGTTATAGGAATCGTTTGATTGCAATGATTGCCTCAAAAGGTTGTGCAAGAAAATATTATGTTAAAGGTACCATCATTTCTGTCCAGGCCTATTTCATGAGTTTTATTTTTTTATTTTTTAATTCTGTGGAAGCATGGTTGAAAAGCAATGTCTGACTTCCATTTGTTCATTTCCATAGATTTTTTTTATTTAATACTAGCCGAAGAGCCCAGCGCTGCCCGGGCATAGTAACTAACTACCGTTAGTTATAACAAATTATAATGATTACATCTATATATAAAGCTTAGAGTAGAGCCCCGCCCACTCCGCATAGCCACATTCACTATAATATCCCACATCATCCCGTCATCCAGAGCTACCGGACTACTACCCCTAATATCCCACATCATCCCATCAGCCAGAGCCACCGGACTACTACCCCTTATATCCCACATCATCCCGTCAGCCAGAACTATCGGACTACTACCCCTAATATCTCACATAATCCCGTCAGCCAGAGCCAACGGACTACTACCCCTAATATCCCACATCACCCCGTCAGAGCCAGTAAAAGTAGAATAGTGAAATTGCACAAAAACATGGTTCACTAAGATGCCAGGTTTTCTACTGATCAGGCTGATATTCTCACTTATCTGCCACCATAAATATCACAGTCATGCTTTTCACCAATGCACAGGGACAAACCTTATACATTAGTACAGTAGAGAAACCTTCACACACATTTTCATGCACCGTCAACTTGTAATTTGTCCGGCTGAGTTGCTCATGGATGTACAGCATCTGTATGCAGTATAGTATCAGATTTAATAGGTTGTTATGGGAAAAGCATTACGTGTTATATGGGCATGTTCAGGTGAATTATGGGGAAAGTAGCACTTTAAAAAAACCTCACAGCATCGGAGCACAGTAACACATCAATAATGCATAAAAGTGTCTGTGAGAAAATATTAAATCCACATGACATTTAATATGTGCACTTTCCTACATTCATGTGTGTCACTTAATGATACCATACGGGAGGGGGGATTCATTTCTGTCATGTGCTCTCTGCTTCTTTCTGGGGGACAGATGATGGCTGGGAGCTTATGTTCCTGGGGATGCTAGATTTCAACTTCACATCTCAGAGAGAGAGAGACGTGTTTGGGAGTATAAATTTATGATGACCTTTGACACTCTCAGTGCTGGAATGAATGTGTCGCATGGATTTATGTCTTTTTACATCAATTAAGGAATGTGCTTTCAAGACCTGGTGGGGGCATCACAACACATTAGGAGACCCCAATCAGAGGACTATATAACATCCGGACTCCTTATCTATGTACTGGTCCAATATTTATGTTTCTCCTTCTCCCATATTGATAGTTCTGCTTCACGTCACTTGTCTTAACCATTGGATTTTTTCTGTGTTGTATTGTGCATAAATATGTGACTCTTCAGATTTTGTATTAGTCTAGCCTGAAGAAGAGACCTGAGTAGTCTCGAAAGCTTGCAATGTGTTACCATCTTTTCAGTTAGTGTTATGCGGGGCTTAGGTCAAAGGAGGCTGAAATACCCAGGGCCCCTGCGGAGTCCCTCCAACTAGGGAAAACCCTGTCTGACCCTCAACCCAGGGTTTTTGCTAGTGGTGCAAATGCCTGAGCCTCCAACCTTTCCTTATCTCCTGCTCAGCCCTAAGCTGAACCCTCCACCCTCCACCCAGTGAGTTGTCAAACCAACAAAGCCCACACAGTAATGACAGACAGGGAGAACTTAAACCGCACAGCGCCGCATACACACAGGACAATACCGTAATGTGAACAGGGCAAAACAAAGCACAAATATAGGAAGGCGAAAAGGTAACAACGGATCATACGACACCAGATATGAATTTCTCTTTCCAACACCTCCTCTCCAGACCGGAACCACTTGGCATAAAACACAAGCTATAATCGGCGACGCCCACAGGCCAGCACGACTATTTAAAGACCGTGGGCGTGAGACCAAACATCCCACCTGATTTCCAGCTAGATTAACCCCCGATAACCTGAGTAAAATCAAGCCGGCGCCACTGAGGCTATAGTGAACGGAGATGGAACTACCGCTGCCTGCTGGACGCTGTGGTGTGAATAGCGTCCGACATGACAGTACCCCGTCTTCTACGAGGGACCCCAGGGCCCTCAAGATTCATAGGACCCAGTTTGTCCGGATGACGGCGGTGAAAGGAACTGACCAGCCTATCCGCATGTATGTCCGAGGCTGGTACCCAAGACCTCTCCTCTGGACCATACCCCCGCCAGTGTACCAAATACCGAAGACAACGGCGCAGTACTCGAGTCCACCACCTTGGAGACTTCAAATTAAATTGCCATCCACCATGAATGGAGGTGGCATCGGCGTCGTGTCCACAGAGCCTACCACCTTTTTCAATAAAGCCCTGTGAAACGCGTGCATCTTGTATACCGCTGGAAGGTCCAACCGATAAGCAACCGGGTTAATGATGGCAGAAATCTTAAAAGGGCCAATAAACCTTGGACCCAATTTCAATGATGGAATTTTGAGTTTTATGTTTTTAGTAGCTAACCACACCCAATCACCCACACACAGGTCCGGACCTTGCACGCGTCTAGCGTCAGCCACACGTTTGTACCTTGCACTCATGCTCAGCAATCGCTGTTTCACACTCGTCCAGACCGATGATAGTTGAACTCCTAACCGGTCCTCCTCTGGGACGCCCCCAGAGCCCCCCTGACGCAAGGTACAAAATTGAGGATGGTGCCCATAAACACAAAAGAACGGAGACTCTCCCGATGACTCTTGGCGGTGATTATTTAATGCGAACTCGGCCAAGGGAAGGAACGTCGACCACTCCTCTTGGTTGTCAGACACAAAACATCGCAAATACTGCTCCAGATTTTGGTTCATGCGCTCAGTTTGACCATTTGACTGCAGATGAAACGCCGACGAATGAGACAACTTGATCCCCAATCGTGAGCAAAAAGCTTTCCAAAACTTCGTCACAAACTGGGTACCCCTATCAGACACTATGTCCGACGGAACTCCGTATAGTCTGACCACCTCCTGCACAAAGACCTGAGCCAACGTCTTCGTGTTGGGCAAGGAAGGTAACGACACAAAATGCGCCATCTTTGAAAATCGATCAACCACCACCAGGATGACCGTGTTCCCCGCCGAGGCAGGCAAGTCCGTGATAAAGTCCAAGGAGATTTCTGTCCATGGCCTACTAGGTACCCCCAGAGGCTGTAGAGTTCCAGCAGGACGGGTTCTGGGCGACTTGGCCCTGGCGCACGTGATGCAAGCTGTCACGTACGAGACCACGTCCTGCCGGATTTTTGGCCACCAGAAGCGGCGCGATACCAGCTCCAAGGTGCCCCTAACCCCTGGATGACCGGCCAGGACAGAGTCGTGGTGTTCCCCCAACACTTTAAGACGAAGATGAAGGGGTACGAATGACTTATTAGCGGGAAATCCTTGCGGTACCTCCTCCTGGGCCTCGGCAATCTCCGCCTCTACCTCAGTCGTGAGAGCCGAAACCACTACACCTTCCTGGAGGATGGGTACCGGATCTTCCCGAGGTTCTCCCCCAGGAAAACACCTGGACAAGGCATCCGCCTTGGTGTTTTTAGCCCCAGGACGGTAAGTCACCAGAAAGTTAAAACGTGTAAAAAAACAATGCCCAGCGAGCCTGCCTGGGAGACAGACGCTTGGCCGACTCCAGATAGAGCAGGTTTTTATGGTCGGTGATGACTCTGACCTGGTGGGCCGCCCCCTCCAGGAATTGTCGCCATTCCTCAAAAGCCAATTTGATGGCCAACAACTCCCTGTTGCCGATGTCGTAATTCCGTTCGGCAGGCGACAGCTTCTTGGAGAAGTAGGCGCATGGACGCATATTGCTCAAGGATGAGCCCTGTGACAGTACTGCCCCCACTCCCACCTCAGACGCATCGACCTCCACCGTAAAAGGTTTAGATACGTCCGGTTGCACCAGAATGGGGGCTGAATCATAACGGTTTTTCAGAAGCTCAAATGCACGCGCCGCATCCTCAGACCAGATAGCGAGATTGGTACCTTTTTTCGTCATGTCCGTGAGCGGTTTGGCTATAGTAGAAAAGTTCTTAATAAACTTCCTATAATAGTTGGCAAACCCAAGGAACCGCTGGAGCGCTTTTAGATTATCAGGCCGTTCCCATCGCAGCACCGCTTGCACCTTCGCGGCGTCCATTTTAAACCCTGTGGCGGACACAATATATCCCAAAAAAGGCAACTCCTGAACAAAAAATATGCATTTTTCAAGCTTAGCATAGAGCTTATTCTCACGGAGCAACTGTAACACCTGCCTGACATGCTCTAAATGAGTGTTCCGGTCGCTCGAATAAATGAGGATATCATCCAGGTACACAATCACAAATTTCCCCAGCACATGAGCGAATACATCATTTATGAAATGTTGGAAAACCAGCAGGCGCGGTTGTCAACCCAAATGGCATAACTAGGCTTTCAAAATGACCCTCAGGGGTATTAAACGCCGTCTTCCACTCATCCCCCTGACGGACCCTTATGAGGTTATATGCCCCCCTGAGGTCAAGTTTGGAAAACCACTTCGCACCAGCCACCTGGTTGAACAAATCAGGGATCAGCGGCATCGGGTAGGGATCACGGACCGTAATCTGGTTTAACTCCCGGAAATCCAGACTCGGGAGTAACCCCCCATCTTTTTTCTTAATGAAGAAAAACCCTGCTTCTACAGGTGAGGATGAAGGCCGGATGTGCCCTTTACTTAAACTCTCCGCGATGTAGTCTTTAAGAGCTTGTCTCTCCGGACCAGAAATACTGAACATCCTCGCCTTTGGCAATTTAGCCCCGGGTTTTAAACTAATCTCACAATCATAGGCTCGATGTGGAGGTAGTTCTGAGCCACCCCTCTCAAAGAATGCATCCGCAAAATCCAGCAATGCCTCCGGAAGGCTGGACTTCACGGCGGACACACATGCGGCCAAGCAATTTTCCTGGCAGAAACCACTCCACTGGACTATGTCCTGGGTTCTCCAGTCAATCACCGGGTTGTGCTTGGACAACCATGGGAAACCCAGGACCAATTGTGCTGGGAGGTTATTGAGTACCCTACATGTAACCCACTCAGAATGTAGGACCCCAATGTGGAGTTTAACCTCAGCTACAAACTCGGTAATCTCCCCCTGTGGGAGGGGAGCGGCATTAATGGTAACCACGCGAATAGGATGAGGGAGTTTTTCGATCTTAAAACCTGCCGTGCGTGCAAACTCCTCATCCATGAGATTGGTGGTGGAACCGCTATCCACAAACACTGATATGGGTAGCTCTCTGCCCGCAATAATAACCCTGGCAGGGAGCATACATTGAGATACCATCATGGAGGATATGCATACGCTCAGTTGGGCCTCCTCCATACCCTCTGAGCTTATCAGTTTTCCGGCGGTGCGACTTTCTTTGGTAGCACAGGAGAAGCATTTACATAATGATCTCTTTTACCACAGTAAAAACATGCTCCATGCTTCCTGAACCCAGGAACGCGACGCTTAACATGTGATACCCCAGCGATTTGCATAGGTTCCGTGGGCTCACCTGCAGCAACCACACTTGCACCCCTGCTTTCCCCCAGGGGCAGCGTCTCCTGCGCCCCTTGCCGCAAACGGCGATCAATACGAATAACCAAACTCATGGCAGACTCTAACGATGCAGGAGTGTCATACATCAGGAGGGCCTGTTTAACTCTTCCTGAAACCCCATGAATAAACTGACTCCGCAGCGCTGGGTCGTTCCACTGTGTCTACTGCCCAACGGCGAAATTCTGAACAATAGTCTTCCGCCATATGTTCCCCCTGACGGAGGGCGTGGATTTTAGATTCCGCCAAAGCCAATCTGTCTTGATCATCATAAATGAGCCCGAGTGCTGAAAAAACATTCTCAACCGAATGAAACGTAGCAGAGTCGGCTGGTAAGGAAAACGCCCATGCTTGAGGGTCCCCACTCAGTAATGATAACACCAGACCCACCCGCTGAGCCTCATTACCTGAGGAGACCGGGCGCATGCGAAAGTATAACTTGCAGGCCTCCCGAAAGATGACGAATTTGCTGCGTTCCCCAGAAAATCGTTCAGGCAGCGGAATCTTTGGCTCTGCACCTGCACCAGCAGAAGCCGCTTGCACATTAGCTACAACCAGGCCCTGCTGCTGAACTGCCCCCTTCAACTCGGTGACCTGTAAGGACAGCGCCGCCAACTGGCGGTTTATAGAAGTCATGGAATCCATGAAAAAATGTTAGGCCGATTATAATGTTATGCGGGGCTTAGGTCAAAGGAGGCTGAAATACCCGGAGTCCCTCAAACTAGGGAAAACCCTGTCTGACCCTCAACCCAGGGTTTTTGCTAATGGTGCAAATGCCTGAGCCTCCAACCTTTCCTTATCTCCTGCTCAGCCCTAAGCTGAACCCTCCACCCAGTGAGTTGTCAAACCAACAAAGCCCACACAGTAATGACAGACAGGGAGAACTTAAATCGCACAGCGCCGCATACACACAGGACAATACCGTAATGTGAACAGGGCAAAACAAAGCACAAATATAGGAAGGCGAAAAGGTAACAACGGATCATACGACACCAGATATGAATTTCTCCAACACCTCCTCTCCAGACCGGAACCACTTGGCATAAAATACAACCTATAATCGGCAACGCCCACAGGCCAGCACGACTATTTAAAGACCGTGGGCGTGACCAAACATCCCACCTGATTTCCAGCTAGATTAACCCCCGATAACCTGAGTAAAATCAAGCCGGCGCCACTGAGGCTATAGTGGACGGAGATTGAACTACCGCTGCCTGCCGGACGCTGTGGTGTGAATAGCGTCCGACATGACAGTTAGCCATTAAAAGGTATCAACCACTGAGGACTCTCAATTCTGAATATTTCCCACCATGTCAGTGTCTGCTGAGGTGTTGTCAAGTGGGAAAACTTGCGCATCGCAACCAATCACAGCTCAGCTACTTTTAACCAGCTCTGGTGAAATGAGAGATGCTTAGTGATTGGTTGCTATGACCAACAGTTTACCTTGCAACCAATCACAGCTTAGCTTCTTTTGAACAGCTAGTGAAATGAAAGATGCTTTGTGATTGGTTGGTGATACACACACACACACACACATTGATTTTTATATATAGAGATTACTTTTGTCAGATTCTAGTTATTTCTGTCACCATAGTGGGTTTTCTGTCCTTTAAACAAGGGTTACCAACAATTTTGACCACGTGTGTAGCCTTGGCATGCTGGGTATCAGCTTCTGAGCCAGATCCTGACTGATGGCAACCTAATCTTGTATAAGTGCTTGGAGCTTATCACAGTTTGAGTTTTTGTTTTGTCCATTCTCTTTTTGATGATTGACCGCTGGTTCTCAATGGGATTGAAACCTGACAAGTTTCTTGACCATGGACCGAAAATTTCAATGCTTTGTTCACTGAACCACTTAGGTGTCACATTTGCCTTGTGACATGGTGCTCCATCATGCTGGAAAAAACATTGTTCGTCACCAAATTTTTCCACATTTGTTGGAAGTAATTGGTTTTGGAGATTGTTTAGAAACTATTATTTATTCATGGCAGTGTTTTTAGGCAAAAGTGTAAGGCTATGTGCACACGTATACAGAAAATTTCTGCATGAAAACCGGACACCTTCCCACAAAACGCGCGTTTTTTATGCGTTTTTTTTCCGCGCGTCCCCAGTCTGATAGAAAATAGCTAGAAATGTGGATTTTTCCGCAAATTTGAGCATGCTGCGTTTTTTACCGCGATGCGCTTTTTTTCCGCGGGGAAAAATGCATCAATATGCACAAAAAGTGCAGAATTCATTAAAATGAATGGGATGCTTCTTATAAGCGTTTTTTAAGCGTTTTTGAAGGTAAAAACGCTTAAACGCAAGAAAAAACGCTTACGTGTGCACACAGCCTAAATGAGACAACTCCATTAGATGAAAAGCAACCACACACATCAACGGTCTCAGTATTCTTTACTGTTGGTATGACACAGGGCTCATGGATATCGCTCACATTTTCTTCTCCAATTTTTCCAAGTGATTCAAAGAGTCTAAAGAGACTTCATCACATACACAAAAAAATAGTTTATCCTAGTCTTCTGCAGTCCAGTCCATGATTTTCCTGCCAAGTTGTTTGCTCTGATGAAGCTCCCTTCAGATTGGAACTTCTGGAAAAATGTTTATGCAGAAAAGAAAAGGTGCGTGCTACCATGAATCCTGTCAAGTCAAAAGTAAAGCATCCTGATTATACTATTCATGTGTGTGGTTGCTTTTCATCCAAGACAGTGGGATCACTCGAAAGTTTGCCTAAGAACTCTACCATGAATAAATAATGGTATCTAAACATTCTGCAAGAGCAACTTCTCCCAGCAATCCAGTTAGCAATTTGATGATGAATAATAATGTCTTTTTAACAGCAGGAAGAAGGCCATGCCAAAAGACAGAAGTGATAAATTAGCAGTCGGGTGACTAGAACGATGAATATGATATAAAAATGGTGGCTCTGTTACCTCTCCATCAGAAAAAAAAACAGGTATAATGTGAAAACTACACCAAGCAGTCCAGTAAGGCTGGATTCACATTTGTGGTTGTGTCCGCAGAGTTTATGCCGCATTCATTCGCATGCGTCGTGTTTTCCTGTTTCTAACGTTGTGGACGCAGGTATATGCGTTTGTATGCTTTCGGCTGCGTTTCAGTACGCATGCGTCGTTTTGGTTTTTGCGACGGGGCGTGGCTAACACAACATGTTGGAAATTTGGAGGCGGCAATTTGCCACCGCCAGACACATGCGACCGCTTGCGGAAGGAATGTGTCGAAACAAAGCATTACAGTCTATGAGAACGCATGCGTTTGCAAGCACACGCGTTCGGTAGCGTTTCCGTACGCATGTGTTTATCCAGAGTAAACCTGTCTAGATACTGGTTAGCCACCCCCCACGCCTAGAGAGATAAAAAGAGGGGCTGGGCAGTCATTGTCCATTACGCTACTGACACTGGAGACTGAAAGAGCAGAGAAGACATCACTGAATTCAAGCCAGATGTAAGTATACAACCTACTGTCTGTGTTTCTTTTGTAATTTACTCTCTGCAGTCTGTAATGTTCTGTCTCTTTCTTGCAGCATTCTTCAACATGCCCTCTTCAAGCCCTGAGCAGACAGGACAGGATTCAGAAGTGAGTACCTTTGCAATTATGGTTGGTAAGTATCACTGAACATGTGTGCCAAAATCATCTTTTTTCTTTACAGAACACTTCATCAAGTAGCCAGGATCCGGGCCAACAGGAGCAGGAGCAACCGAGGGAGGCAGAAGATGGTGTGTGTTTTTGGTATTTTTTTTTGGTGGTTTGCTTTTTTTTTTTTTTCTGGTAGTGTTGCCACTTTTTCTGCCGTGGTGTTTTTTTGTCTTTTTTTTTTTTTTCTTTGTTTTGCTATTTTTTCGTGTTTTTTTTTTTTTTTTCTGAGAGTTGCTACTTTTTCTGCCATAGTTTTTTTGTGTTTTCTTTTCTTGGAGTGTTGCAATTTTTTTTTTGGCGATTTTCCTTGTTTTAGCTTTTAAACAGTAATGTTTTTTTTTTCATTTCTAGGTTCCACAACGGGAGGAGGACTACATTGACAATGACCTCCTCATCTCCCTCGTTCAGTAGAGAGTCGCCCTGTGGGACACCCGTCCTCGTGACCACTCGGACATGTTGGTGCTTCGGCGGCAGTGGAATGAGATGGCCATAGAGCTGATGGATGACTGGGACAGCGCTACGCCAAGAACCAGAAAGGACTTTCCTAAGTATTGCAATGTGGTCTGACGCGGCAGTGAACCTGTAAAAGCCGTGAACACACAACCGTGTGTGATGCGATAAAGTCCTGCAAGTTTCTCGCATCACACACGGTGTGTGCTCACGGCATAAAGTGCATTGTTTTAACCCTTTTTTTTTTTTAATCCCCCTTCATAGTGACCAAAGTTAGAACCCGGTGGCGTTCAATGAAGGATCGCTTCAATAAGGACCTCAGCCACGAGAACCAGGCTTGCAGTGGCAGTAGTGGTGGTGCAGCAAGGCTCAGGAAGTACAAGTATGATCGTATGCTGGCTTTCCTGAGGCCCGTCTTTGCTCAGAGAACGTAAGTATTTTTGTGTTGGATTCAATTGTGTTGTGTTACCTTATATGATTTTTTCTATTCCACAGGAGATGGCGCTTGTAAAATGTATTGTTTTGTGGTACTAATGTTTGGCTTTTCTTTTCACAGCACCTGGAGCAGCACCCTGGAGCCTGGTTCGTCCTCTGGAGCGGTCCTTCAACGAACAGCCTCTGAGCAGTCCCAGCCATCCACCAGCGATGCAGCAAGTAGGCCTGTGTCACAAGCTGAAGAACAGGCAGCTGGCCCATCAGGTCTTCCCCTGTCCCAGACCACCTCCTCCTCTTTTTTTTAATGTTGGGCAGAAGGCCTCGGACAGGACAGTCATGCCCGAGTTTCTACACTTGAGTTCGGTTTTCCAGGATGGCATGAAGTCGATGGTAGATAGGCTGAAAAGTGTAGGAGCCATGTTGACACACTTTTCCAGTCTGTCCACCAGCGACTTGACCATCTGGAAACCGACATACAGAGGCCAGCAGATCATTTTTCTACGTCCATTGAACGGGGCATGGCGGAAAACCTTACGCCTGAACTTCAGCTGAATGTGATGCAGGCGTGCAATGCTGCATACATTTAGGCTATACAGCAGACTCGGATGTACCCACTGGCACCGGTTTTTCCCACTGTGCTACCACTTACCCGGTTCACAGCTCTACCGAGTTCTGCTGCATACCCCTGTATGGCCACCACCATGCCCAGTCCTGCCACCATACAGTAAAGCGCCTCCACCCTGCTGAGTGCAGCGGACAACCACTCCACCACCACGACTACTCCTGCTCCTGCGCGGATTCCCACCGCCACCATCGCCTGGAGTCCCGATCCACCAACACCATGAACCTCCACAAGCACTCAGGTTCCAGCACCAGCTATCCTGTCCACCAGCTCCCAAATACCGGGTCCTGCTTCCTCCATCGCCACCACGCCTTCTCGTTACATGACTCAAAGGAGAAGAAGGGCAAGCAGTCACCCAACACATGGGAGACAGAAGAAAAAGAGAAAGGAACCGAGGCGGGAAAGGACAGTGTTGCTCCCTCTACCACCCTCACCTCCCAATGTGTCATAGTATATAGAATCTTAGAGTTGGAAGGGACCTCCTGGGCCATCTGTTCCAACCCCCTGCTCAAAGCAGGATTCGCTAAATCATCCCAGACAGATGTCTGTCCAGCCTCTGTTTGAAGACTTCTATTGAAGGAGAACTCGCCACCTCTCGTGGCAGCCTGTTCCACTCATTGATCACTCTGTCAAAAAGTTTTTTCTAAAATCTAATATGTCTCCTCCCATTCAGTTTCATCCCATTACTTCTAGTCTTTCCTTGTGCAAAAGAGAATAAAGATGATCCTTCTACAATGTGACAGCCCTTGAGATATTTGTAGACAGCTATTAAGTCTTCTCTCAGTCTTCTCTTTTGCAAGCTAAACATTCCCAAATCATGCAACCTTTCCTCATAAGACAGGGTTTGCAGACCTTTCATCATTCTGGTTGCTCTTTTCTGAACTTGCTCCAGTTTGTTGATGTGTTTTTTTAAAATGTGGCGCCCAAAACTAGGCACAGTATTCCAGATGAGGTCTGACGAAAGAGGAGTAGAGGACAATAATGACTTCACGCGATCTAGACTGTGCTTCTGTTAATACATCCTAGAATTGCATTTGCCTTTTTTGCTGCTGCATCACACTGTTGACTCATATTCAGTCTGTGATCTATTAGTATACCCAAGTCTTTTTAACATGTGCTGTTGCTTAGCCCTATGCCTCCCATTCTGTATATGCTTTTTTCATTTTTATTGCCTAGATGTAGTAATTTGCATTTTTCCATGTTAAAAACCATTCTGTTAGTTGCTGCCCACTGCTCCAGTTTATTTATAACTTTTTGAATCCTCTCTCTTCTCTAGTATTAGCTATCCCTCCTAGCTTAGTGTCATCAGCAAATTTAATCAGTTTACCCTCAATTCCTTCATCTAAATCGTTGCTAAAGATGTTGAACAATACAGGGCACAGGACAGAGCCCTGTGGTACCCCACTTGAGACATTCTTCCAACTGGATGTGCAGCCATTTACGACCACTCTTTGGGTCCGATCACTAAGCCAGTTATGAATCCACCTAACAGTTGCCTTGTCAATTTTCTATACTTAGCCTGTTATGTCCAATTTGTCCCTCCCTTCTAATGTGTCTCTTCTGTCCCATGTTTCCACTCCTAATGTGTCCACCTCCATCCTTGATCTCCCAGACCCCACACCATCTTGTAGCCCCTTCCCCTGGCACCCCTTCAGCGTCCACCCCCAGCCAGTCCTCCCGTCTGCACACCCCCGTGGTCCATAATATTTCCCCCTCAGTGTGTAAAAAAAAAAAAATATATATATATTTTTGTAAATAAACTTTTTTCTTTGCCCCATATCACTGTTTGTTTTTTGTCTCTTTCGTCGTCGGCAACATACACCGTGCGCTGTCAACACACAAATCGCCATACACAAAAAGTGTTTTTTCTCCACCTCAAAGTTACATGAAACCCAATTTTTGTTTTATTTTTTTATTTTTCTCTCATCTAAAACCTGTGAGGTGTTAAAAAAGGGAGAGCTTATAATCTTCACACCAAAAAAAAAAAAAAAGTAAACAACAGAAATGGTCAGGGGTCTGCATTACTCACCTGCCCAGGTGTAAATGCTAGTACAGTCAGGATGCTGTATTTTTGGTGTCCTGATTGCAGTAGTTCTACACACGGGCTGGTGAGTAAAATTATGAGGTACATTTCCTCCATCATGTATTCAGTGTGCATTCGTCTATTGAAATATAATGCAGACTGAAGAGATGATGAGAAGGAAACATATGACTGAAACAGATAAGTTAAGTTTAAAGCATGGGAACAAAAACAAAGTAAACAGGTGTTTTCAAAAATTATTTTTTATGTAACATCAAAACTTTAAAGACAGGTAAACTTTGAAAAGACCATAACATTACATACAATTTATACATTAAACCATTGCATCTTGCCGTGCCACATGTCCAACATCAGAAACAAAGTAGTCCGCAGCAACTTCCCTTGTTGTCCTCCGAGGGTGATGCTGGTAATTTGGCAATGTAAGGTTAGCAAGTGGTTCGTCTAGTTCAAATGATGGTCGCTCTTTAGCCATTATGTAATTTGGAGAACCACACAAGCCTTGATGACCTCATCCACTGTTTGAATTTTCAGATTACCGTATATACTCGTGTATAAGCCGACCCATGTATAAGCCGACCCCCTAATTTGGTCACAAAAAACTGGGAAAACTTATTGACTCGCGTATAAGCATAGTGAGTAGCCCCAGTTATGCTGCATAGTGAATGGCCCCAGATAATGCTGCACAGTGAGTGACCCCAGATAATGCTGCACAGTGAGTGGCCCAGATAATACTGCACAGTAAGTGGCCCCAGTTATGCTGCACAGTGAGTGGCCCCAGTTATGCTGCACAGTGAGTGGCCCCAGTTATGCTGCACAGTGAGTGGCCCCAGTTATGCTGCACAGTGAGTGGCCCCAGTTATGCTGCACAGTGAGTGGCCCCAGTTATGCTGCACAGTGAGTGGCCCCAGTTATGCTGCACAGTGAGTGGCCCCAGTTATGCTGCACAGTGAGTGGCCTCAGTTATGCTGCACAGTGAGTGGCCCCAGTTATGCTGCACAGTGAGTGGCCCCAGATAATGCTGCACATTGAGTGACCCCAGATAATGCTGCACAGTGAGTGACCCCAGATAATGCTGCACAGTGAGTTGCCCCAGATAATGCTGCACAGTGAGTGACCCCAGATAATGCTGCACATTGAGTGACCCCAGATAATGCTGCACAGTGAGTGACCCCAGATAATGCTGCACAGTGAGTGGCCCCAGATAATGCTGCACATTGAGTGACCCCAGATAATGCTGCACAGTGAGTGACCCCAGATAATGCTGCACAGTGAGTTGCCCCAGATAATGCTGCACAGTGAGTGGCCCCAGTTATGCTGCACAGTGAGTGGCCCCAGTTATGCTGCACAGTGAGTGGCCCCAGATAATGCTGCACAGTGAGTGGCCCCAGATAATGCTGCACAGTGAGTGGCCCCAGATAATACTGCACAGTGAGTGGCCCCAGATAATACTGCACAGTGAGTGGCCCCAGATAATGCTGCACAGTGAGTGGCCCCAGATAATGCTGCACAGTGAGTGGCCCCAGGTAATGCTGCACAGTGAGTGGCCCCAGATAATACTGCACAGTGAGTGGCCCCAGATAATGCTGCACAGTGAGTGGCCCCAGATAATGCTGCACAGTGAGTGGCCCCAGATAATGCTGCACAGTGAGTGGCCCCAGATAATGCTGCACAGTGAGTGGCCCCAGATAATGCTGCACAGTGAGTGGCCCCAGATAATGCTGCACAGTGAGTGGCCCCAGATAATACTGCACAGTGAGTGGCCCCAGTTGTGCTGCACAGTGAGTGGCCCCAGTTGTGCTGCACAGTGAGTGGCCCCATCATGTTGCTGCCGCTGCCTCCGTTGGAAAAAAAAAAAGAAAACTGTATACTCGCCTCTGTCGCTGCCCCCTGCTCATCAGCGTTGCGGGCTCTGCAGTGACTGTGCAGGCAGAGGGCGCAATTGCGCCCTCTGACCTGACTGTCACTGCAGAGGACGCAAGACAGCAGAGCGACGCGCAGGGACAGGTGAATATGCCTCCCCCACCCATTCTTACTCACCCCCATCCTGGAGCTTGTCTCTGCAGCGCAGCCCCCTTGCTTGTTCCATGTTTTCGGCGCTGCTCTTCCTGCTTCAGCGGTCATGTGGTACCGTTCATTAAACTTATATATATGCGCATATTCATGAGTTTAATGAGCGGTACCACGTGACCGCTGAAACGGGAAGAACAGGGGGCGCCGAGAACATGGAACAAGCAGGGGGGCTGCAGAGAATGGTGAGTATGATCTGCCACCCCCTCTCCCCCTCCCTCGCCGATCCCCCCAGTATATGACTCGTGTATAAGTTGAGAGGGGGACATTCAGCCCAAAAAAATGGGCTGAAAATCTCGGCTTAAACACGAATATATACGGTAATTGCTGTACCTATAATGCACCATTTTGACACAAGAATACCAAAGGCACACTCAACATTTCTGCGTGCCCTGGTCAATCGGTATTTAAAAATCCTTTTTGTGGTGTTCAAGTCCCGACTGGAGTATGGCTTGAGTAGGTTTCCACACATCTGAAAAGCCTCACCCCTACAACAAATGGCAGTGGTGGGCCGTCAGTGTTGTGAAGAGATCGTGGAAGGGGGAAATTAAAAGTATTGGTATACAAGCGTTGGCCCATGGCCGAGTTTTTAAAGGTTTGGGAGTCATTTCCATGGCCAAAAGAACCAATATCGATGGCAATGAAACTACAGTCTGCAGCTACTATGACAATCAGCACTATGGAGAAATATTTTTATAGTTAAAGTACTCGGATCCACTTCAAGCCGGTTTGGTTTTCCTAATATGTTTCCCATCCACTGCTCCCACACAGTTGAGGAAATTGCAAATTTCCCAGAATTTGTCCGAATTTTCCAGCCAGATGTCTGTGTTGGGTAGGGGGATAAATTTCTGACAAAGCACGTCCCACAAAGCCCGACAAGTGTCCACAACAATCCCAGAAAATGTGGAAAGGCCTATCCAGAACTGGAAATGGAGCAATGATGGGCTCTCTGCAGTAGCCAGGAATCTGCCAAATAGAATTTTTTTTTTAAATGAATAATAATAACTGCAAGGGTTTTTGAAAACAAAAGGGACATTGCATACAATATGACAGGCAAGCGTTTAGTTTTAAATATTACGTACCTTAGTGTCACCAGCAGACGATCCTCAGCTGGAATAGCTCTACGGAGCTGGGTGTCCTGTCTGCTGATGGCTCCCTCTACACGACCCAGCAATTCATGGAAGCTCTGTTGAGACATCCTCATGTAGTCAAAATATTTGTACGGGTTTTCTAGGAGCTCGCTGAATAAGGAGTGGTAGGCTCTAAGGCTCTCCCGGTCTTCAAGAATGGGGTGTTGCCAAAAGCGCCGACACCGTCGTCTTCTCCTTCTTTCTCTTTCGCTTTCTTGGTCACAGGCAAAGACAACAGCCATTGGGCGTGGCTTGTGTACCAGAATTTTCCCTGGAAAAATGTTTCGAAATGGGAAGCATGCGCTTAAACACAAACGCATGCAAAAACGCATACTAACACATAAAAATGCCGCGGTTTTTTGACGTCTTGCGTGAGATGATGCGGAAAGAAACCGCTGCGTCATTATGCGTTTTTGTATGCGTTCATGAATGCGGACAATACGCAGCGGACTCAAACGCAAATGTGAACTTTACCTAAGTGATACATCTCTGGAATCAAGCTTTCTTGCCATATGTTATGTTGCTCTCAGATTATATAGAAAAACATTAAACTTATAAATTTCAGGAAGTATATGCCAAATAAATTTAAAATTCAATCTTTATTAACATTATTGACAAACAATTGGTAAAAATTAATTCAAATAATATAGTGGGTAGACACACAAATGGACCTGAAAAACCGGATCAGTAATACCCAATTAATGAGCTAATGATCAAAGTAAATAAAAAAAGAAAAAACATGAAAAAATAAATACTAATACAAAAAAGTACTGTCTGGTACAATTTGTGCTTATATGGTTCAATATATATGAAAACAGTTATTTTCCAATCAATGTGTGAATAATGGATTAATCCTAACTTTCAAACTGAACTAGAAAGCATCTATAAAATGTCAGGACATTGTATTCCATAATATATGAGCACTAATGCTAAATTACACTATAGATACTTCAATGAACCATAAGGATGATAAAATTATTTTCTCATGAAAAAGCTGTAATTTTTGTTATACAGAGCTGATAACAACATAGAAAATAGAATAATGTATTTATATATACCACTCCTCAAATAAATTAGAAATAAAAAAAAAAAAAATCAGATAAACAAATTAGTAAAATGCAATAGTGCTCAAAGTGTCTTGGTGTATTCCTGACACAAACAAAATATATATACCGTATATACTCGTGTATAAGCCAAGATTTTCAGCCCATTTGAAAGTCACCCTCTCGTCTTATACACGAGTCATATACCTGGGGGTCAGTGGGGGAGGGGGCGGGGGTGTCACATATCATGCTCACCCGTCCTGGCACTCTCTGCAGCCCCCTCACTTCTCCACTGTCTCCCTTCCTGCCTTCAGTGGTCATGTGGTACCGCTCATTAAACTCATGAATATGCGCATATTCATGAGTGGTAGTGAGCGGTATCACGTGACCTCTGAAGGCAGGAAGGGCATTGTGCGTAAGGGAGGAGGATAAATTATATTCTAATTAGAGAGGTTATACATGACTTGGTTGCTTGGTATATATAGTATATATGTAGTATGCATGTTGCATGCATGTAGTATATATGTTGTATGTATGTTGCATGCATGTAGTATATATGTATTATGTATGTAGTATGTATGTAGTATGTAGCATGCATGTAGTATGTAGCATGTATGTAGTATGCATGTTGCATGTAGTATGTATGTTACATGTAGTATATATGTAGTATGCATGTTGTATGTATGTAGCATGTAAATTTTTTTTTTTTTTTTACATTCAACACATTAGCCGGATGATGGGACTACTACTGTCCCATCATTGGCTAATGTGTCAATCACGGTCATGGTAGCAGGCATCGCCCGATGGGACTTGTAGTCCCATCGGACGATGCCTGCACAGACCCTCGGAGCCTGCACAGCCCACCGGCAGGCCGGCACAGACCACCGGAGCCTGCACAGACCACCGGCAGGCCGGCACAGCCCCCCCGGCAGGCCGGCACAGACCACCGGAGCCTGCACAGACCACCGGCAGGCCGGCACAGCCCCCCCGGCAGGCCGGCACAGACTCCCGGAGCCTGCACAGACAACCGGCAGGCCGGCACAGCCCCCCGGCAGGCCGGCACAGACCACGGGAGCCTGCACAGACTACCGGCAGGCCTGCACAGACCACCGGAGCCTGCACAGACCCCCCGGCAGGCCGGCACAGCCCCCCGAAAGGCCCGTACAGACCCCAGAGAGGCTGTACAAGGCAAAAATAGGGTTTTTCTTATTCCGATACCGGAAGTCCCATAGACTTGAATGGGACTTCCGGTATCGGAATCGGCGATACCCGATATTTTTTTTAGATCGGCCGATACCATCTGATACGATACTTGTAAGTATCGGACGGTATCGCTCAACACTAGTCAGGAATACACTAAGATACTTTGAGCACTATTGCATTTTATTAATTTGTTTATCTGATTTTTTTTTTTTTGTAATTTATTTGATGAGTGGTTTATATAAATACATTATTCTATTTTCTACGTTATGAGCTCTGTATAACAAAAATTACAGCTTTTTCATGAGAAAGTAAATTTATCATCCTTATGGTTCATTGAAGTATCTATAGTGTAATCTAGCATTAGTGCTCATATATTATGGATACAATGTCCTGACATTTTATAGATGCTTTCTAGTTCATTTTGAAAGTTAGGATTAATCCATTATTGACACATTAATTGGAAAATAACTGTTTTCATATACATTGAACCATATAAGCACAAATTGTACCAGACAGTACTTTTTTGTATTAGTATTTATTTTTTTCATGGTTTTTCTTTTTTTATTTACTTTGATCATTAGCTCATTAATTGGGTATTACTGATCCGGTTTTTCAGGTCCATTTGTGTGTCTACCCACTATATTATTAGAATTAATTTTTACCAATTGTTTGTCAATAATGTAAATAAAGATTGAATTTTAAATTTATTTGGCATATACTTCTTGTAATTTATAGGTTTAATGATATTTTAGAAGTGCGTTATGCACTTAGGTCACCCCTTTATGGTTTTTGTGTGCTATATGGAAAAACAACTGCTGACAGATTCCATTTTAGGCACCTTCACTTCTAGTCTGTTTCCACCTTCATGACCAGTCCAAATTTTACAATTCTGATCAGTATCACTGTATGTGATAACTGTGGAACGCTTAAACGGATCTCAGTGATTCTGAGAGTGTTTTTTCGTGACACATTGTACTTCATGATAGTAGTAAATTTAGATTGAAATATTTTACTTTTATTTGTGAAAATATGGGATTTTTGGAGAAAATATAGAAAATATTGCGGTTTTCAGTCTTTTAATTTTTATGCCCTTAAAGTGAAGCGGTCAGTTGTTTTGACTGCTATAAAATGCGGCCACCGTCTTTCAGGGCTTATCTACAGAATTCTGTAATGCCCCCGATCTGACCTGCAAGATAAGAACAATAAGTGTTGTTATACTCATCTGGGGGGCGTCCAATGCCGTCCGGTCCGATGGGTGTCGCAGGTCCGGGTCCGGCGACTCACCATTTTCTTGCGATGCCGCCCTCCTGTTGCTTCATTGCTTCCCGGCATCATGCTCCTGCGCAGGCATACTTATCTGCCCTGTTGAGGGCAGAGCAAAGTACTGCAGTGCGCAGGGAAATATCCGAGAGACACAGCACACATCGTACTCGCCTACCTGTGAACCCTCACAGCTGGCATTGAATTTTGTTCGTTACGGCGCCTGCAGCTCTTCTGACCGAGCCATCATGTGGTCCCACTCATTAAGGTAATGAATATGCACGCCTCTCCACTCCCATAGGCGTGGAGTGCATAATCATTACCTTAATGAGCGGTGCCATGTGAAAGCTTGGCAGGAAGAGCTTCTGGCGACGGCGGCCGGAACGAGATGCAGTGCCAGCGAGGGCACGCACGCTGTTAAATAGGATTTTTTTTTTAAACAGGAATCATGCATACAAGGATAGGGGATAAGGAGCCATGCATACCAGGACAGCGATGGGGGAGCCATGCATACAATGACAGGGACGGGGGAGCCATGCATACTAAGATAGGGATGAGGGGACAATGCATACTGTACCTGGCTTATACTCGAGTCAATAAGTTGACCCAATTTTTGTGCCAAAATTAGGGGTGACGGCTTATACTCGGGTTGGCTTATACGCGAGTGTATACGGTAGTTAACAAATAACATTTACTACTTACCTACTTTACATCAGCATAATTTTTAAAGCAAATTTTTTAGTGTTTTTAAGTTAAAAAAGGTTAAAAGATTATCATCAATTTCTCAATTTCCCAACAAAATTGAAGTGACTTTGAGGGGCCTATATGACAGAGAATAACCTAAAGTGACACCATTTGAAAAGCTGTACCTCTCAAAGTGCTTAAAACCACATTCAAAAAGTTTATTAACCCTTTAGTTGGTTCACAGGAATAATAGCAATGGGGAAGGAAAAAATGAAAATCTTACGTTTTCCACAAAAATATTGTTTTAGGCCCAACATTTGTTATATACTTTATCCTCAGTATGCCAATACCCCATATGTGGTGGAAAACTACTGTTTTGGCTCACAGCAGGGCTCAGAAGTTAAGGAGCACTATTTGACTTTTGGAACGCAAAATTGTATGGCTTCAATAGCGGACGAAATGTCGCATTTGCACAGCCCCTGATGTGCCTAATAAGTGGAAACCCCACACAAGTGTCCCTGTTTTGAAAACTGAACCCCACAAGGAATTTATCTAGATGTGAACCATGAAAATGAAAAAATGTGATTTATCCCACAATAATGTTGCTTTAGTATCCAATTTTTTTTATGTTCGCAAGAATAGCAGGAGAAAATAGACCCAAATATCTTTTTTGCAGTTTCTCCTGAGTACAACAAAACCTGATATGTGATGGAAAACTACTGTTTGAGCACACTGCTGTGCTGAAAATGGTAAGGCCGGTTTCACATTTGCGTTTAAGGCCGCAGCGTCGGCCTGCGCACGGCCGCCGCTAAGCCCCGCCGCCTGCCGCGCCTCCGCCGGTAGCTCCGCCTCCGGGCGCATGACGCTGCATGCGTCATGCGTCCCCTATCTTTATCACTGAGAACACAGGCCGTGCGCATTATGCGTTTGGCGGCGCCTGCGTCCTTTTGACGGTGCGCCGAGCGCAACCAAATTGCAACAGGTTGCGTTTGGCGCTGGTCGGCGCACCGTCAAAAGGACGCAGGCGCCGCCAAAACGCATACTGCGCATGGCCTGCGTCCTCAGTGATAAAGATAGGGGACGCATGCAGCGTCATGCGCCCGGAGGCGGAGCTACCGACAGAGGCGCGGCAGGGGGCGGGGCTTAGCTGCGGCCTTAAACGCAAATGTGAAACCGGCCTAAGAGTGATGTTTTGGAGCGCAGACTTTGTTGGGATTGCATGTGGGTGCCATGATGCATTTGCAGAGCCCTTGAATTGCCAAAATAGTAGAACCCCCCCCCCCCCATAGGTGACCCTATATTGGAATTATTTCCCTAGTATGTAAATTTAATAGTGTGGTGGCATATGTAAGTTATGTAGACTACATCAGGTTAGAATATGAGTTGTGTAGGGGAAAAAAATTAATGAGCACCCACAGCTATCTTACTCTAGGTTTGATTCTATAAATTGGTAGAAAAAAACATGTAGAAGTACTGCAAAATTTTTTTACTACAATTCTGAAACTACAATTACTAAATGGACAGAAGTAAAACAGTTATCTGATGCTATTTCTGATTGTATTTTAGTAAAAAATACTGTAGTGTAAGCTGATTACTACAGTATATTTTTAATGTCCCTAATCTAGCACTGACAACTAATCCAAATGTAGTTTTATTTAGTTACGCTATAAATGGTTTTGCTAACATTTTTCTGAACTGATCGAAGACTTTTTGTATGTACTCAAATATTGTTCATAAATGTGTCTAAATCGGTATCATCCACCTCACAGGTGTGGCATATCAAGATGCTGATTAGACACCATGATTATTGCACAGGTGTCACACTGCACATTTTATAGTCCATTATAAAATGTGCAGTTTTACAGTATTTGGTGTGACCAAGATTTGCCTTATATATCTCCTTCACATAGATAAGGTTGTTGATTATGGCCTATTTAATGTTGGTCCACGCCTCTTCAGTAGCTGGGCAAAGGTGCTGGATATTGGCAGTATTCACCGATCCAGAACATCCCAAATGTGCTCAATGGGTGACATGTCCGGTGAGTATGCTGGTCATTCAAGAACTTCGCAGAGCCATTAAAGAGCAGAGGACCAACAGTCCACAATCAACCACCTGATAAACTCTATGCAAAGGAGATATGTTGCTCTGCGGGAGGCAAATAATGATCACACCAGATAGTGATTGATTTTTTTTTTACCGCCCTGGACCACCCAATACTGAAGACTACAAATTTTATAGTGACCTTTTAATGTGGCTACCCTACGGCACACCTGTGCAATTATCATGTTGTCTAATCAGCATTTTGACATGCCACACCTGTGAGATGGATGGATTATATCTCTGCAAAGGAGAAGTGCTCAATAGCACATTCATTAACAATATTTAAGAGAAAAAGGGCTTTTGTGTACATAGAAACTGTCTTAGATCTTTGTGTTCGACTCACGAAAAATAGGAGCAAAACAAGTGTTGCATTTATATTTGTTTAATATATTCATGTGTTTATATGTATGTATACAACTGCACAGTTTTATAAAAATCAGCTTCTCTACATGTCTGACAACCATTCCATTGAAGTGTCGGTTGAATTCCAACCAGAGTACACCTCATTCTACTTTACTTTATTTGCTTCTGATTAGGTGATCACCTGAACCAAACCTTATTTAACGAAGGAAAGTATAAAACAACCCTGCTGTGGTGTTCACAATCCTTTTGCAACAGGACAAGCTGGATGGCAAAACAAGTGCTAGTAATATCCCAAAAGTAATAGGAATGAAAAAATAACTTTTAACCATGCCAAAGGAGTTGAAAAGAAAAGTCTTGAGTGAGGAAAAGAAAGGCCCAATTCTGGCTTTACTAGTAGAGGGATACAGTGAGTGTCATGTTGCTTCCATCCTTAAAATTTCTAAGACGGCAGTCCATTACAACAAGGTCAAGCAGCAGACATTGGGGACAACAAAGCTACAGATCGGCAGAGGGAGAAAACGACGCTACACTGACCGGGATGACCGTCATCTTATTCTAATGTCACTCAGCAACTGCAGGGTGACATCAAGTGACCTACAAACGGAATGACAAGTGGCAGCTGGGGTGAAGTTCATGGCAAGAACAGTTCGTAACAGGCTCCAAGAGGCAGGGCTCAAGTCATGTAAAGCTAGAAAAAAGCCTTTCATCAATGAGAAGCAAAGGAGAGCCAGGCTGAAGTTTGCCAAAGACCATAAGGATTGGACCATTGAGGACTGGAGTAAGGTATTCTTCTTTGTTAAGTCTAATTTTCAGCTTTGCCCAACACCTAGTCGTCTAATGGTTAGAAGGAGACCTGGAGAGGCGTACAAGCCCACAGTGTCTTGCACACACTGCGAAATTTGGTGGAGGATGGGTGATGATCTGGAGATGCTTCAACAAGGCTGGAATTGGGCAGGTTATTCTTTGCGAAGGACGTATGAATCAAGCCGCATACAAGGTTATCCTGGAAAAACAGTTGATTCCTTCTGCTCAGGAAATATTCCCTAACTCTGAGGACTGTTTTTTCCAGCAGGACAATGCGCCATGCTACACAGCTAGGTCAATCAATGTATGGATGAAGGACCACCACATCAAGTCCCTGTCATGGCCAGCCCAATCTCCAGATCTGAACCCCATTGAAAACCTCTGGAATGTAATCAAGAGGAAGATGGATAGTCACAAGCCATCAAACAAATAAGAACTGCGTAAATTTTTGTACCAGAAGTGGCATAAGGTCACCCAAAAGCAGTGTGAAAGACTGGTGGAAAGCATGGCAAGACGCATGAAAGCTGTGACTAAAAATCATGGTTATTCCACAAAATATTGATTTCTGAACTCTTCCTGAGTTAAAACATTAGTATTGTTGTTTCTAAATGATTATGAACCTGTTTCCTTAGCATTACTTGACATTTGCAAGCACTGCATTTTTTTCATTTTGACCACTTTTCATTTTCTGAAAATACATAATTTATTGCTTGCAAATTCATAGACATGTCAGTAGTTTAAAGAATAAAAGGCCAATTTACATGTGTGTGTGTGTGTGTGTGTATATATATATATATATATATATATATATATATATATATATATATATATATATATATATATAATATATTCGTCTAATTCTGTCTGTCTCTCTGTAACGGAAATCCCGCGTTTCTGATTGGTCGTGCCCGGCCAGCCGCGATCAATCAGCGACAGGCGCAGCCCGGCCGCGAATTGGCTCGGAATTCGAACGACGCATGCCACTGCTACCGTCGGGAGATCTGCAGCGCTAGCTGCTGATCTCCCGACGGTTGCCGCGGGTCATCTCCCGCTGCATGGAGGTCAGCGTCGACGCAGCAGCCAGTCATCTCCCGGCTGCGGAAGTATCCCGACTGGCGCTACCCGATGCGATAGAATCGGGCCACCATCTAATATATATTGAATAAAAAAAGCTGCACGCCACTGTTAAAATCCAAGAAAAATAATTTGAGAACGTTTTATTGTCATCCATAATTTGCACAAATCCATTGAAAAATAATCTGAAATAATTTTGAGGAATTAAGGAGGGATAACAAAACTAAAACATAGTGGTTCGTAATTGTTAAGAAATAATTTGGGGAAAGGTTTTGTTCAGAATTAGCCAATCACAGTTGAACAGTTAAACTCAGGTTAAATAGTGGTTAGTACACAAGCTGCCATGAGTTAAAGTGATTCTAATTGATCCCATATATTGTAAACTGCTAAAATAGAATTTTCCTGATATTTTCTTCGTTGCATCTTACACATAAAGCTATGATGGGTAAACCGCTTACAACAAAGCAAAGGGATCTTTGTTGGAAGTGATCAGTTAGAAGTAGGTAAAACTTTTTTCAAGGCATTAGATATCCCACTGAACACTGTTAAGATGGTCATCAATAAGTGGTTTTAATTTGGCATAATATTAACATTACATAGAACTGGATGTCCCTCAAAAAGTGATGAAAAGACCGATAGAAAAATGCGTTTAGGAGACCGCCAAGAGACCTACCGCAACAATAATAGAGCAGCAGGAACTTTTGACTAATACTAGTAGTTTACTAATGTGTCAACAATCTCCCATATTCTTGATATTTCTAGCTTGTGGGGTAGGGTGATAAGAAGGAATCCTTTTCTTAAAATAAATAAAAAAAATCGCCCAAGCCCAACTATGTGATACCAAAACCCACATCGTCTGCTAAAGCAAGAGGAAAAATGTCTTAAGGTCTGATGAGACCAAGGTTGGACCTTTTGGCCATTATTTCAAAAGGTATGCTTGATTTAAAGCCAATGTATAGACTAACTTGGCACACACACGTGGATAATGCAGGTAAAAGTGGTATTTTAATAGAATACAGTACATACAGTAAACGTTTCGGTCACAGCGACCTTCGTCACTGTACTGAAAACAAAAATACAAATCAATAATCCAAAGTATATACAATAAAGTATGACTGGGTACAATTATATGCAAAATAGCATTATGCCGTGTACCAATAAGGCATTATATATATATATACTCCTACTCCACACTGATATGGGGCAATACCCCGAAACAGCTGTCTGTGGATTGATACCATGTTTTGGTATAGGTGGTTTCCTTCATTGGAGACTGCCCTTCCCGTGGTTGTTCCTCCCCGGGGAAAGACCTGGCTAGTCATTACTTGCGTTGAGAAACATGTGATGGTGTCTCCCCGCGGCTTGTGTTTTGCATGTTTTTGCGTATTTCCCATAAGGGATGGGGGCATAGCTTTAGAATCACTGCGTTGAGAAACATGTGATGGTGTCTCCGCAGTGTTGGATGTTGATCTCCATGAGTTCATTCATCCTCATTTTTCACAGGTTTAGGAAAGACACCTATAGGATTAGTAGTGGGAGGGGTCTCTCCGTACTCTCCGGCATTTAGGATTTGGGTGTGTCCGTATTTGGTTTTTAATCTTGAGAGCGGAGGTTTCTGCAGCAGAGGGCTGTGTGAAACTGAACACAGGCCAGAGCCAAAGAAAAAAAAGCAACTGACGCACCCACTACAGATATGGTGTTGTTTTCGCCCACGGCAACTGAGTGTTAAGGACTTTTATGGATGATCTGGCTTCCATCCTCTTTTAGTTATGAGTTGCCAGAATAAAGAATTTTTAAGTTGAACTAACCTGGGTCACTGCCTCTTTACCACACTGTATGAACTCCGCTGCATTACATATGGTGGAGAATTCAGGCAGTATGAACTAAGGCATACCCCGAGAGAAGCTGCATGTACGTGATCAAGCTTGCAAATCTACATCTCAGGTCTACCAACAACATGGAGGGGCTGTTAAAGTAGTTGGTCCCCACCCAATAGCAGCAGCTGCAGTTTCAGTGTCAACAGAAAGAGCAGCAGCTGCAGTTTCAGTGGCAACAGTAAGAGCAGCAGCTGCAATGGCAACAGCAGAAGTAGCAGCATCAGAAAAGCAATCTGTTACTGCAGCAGATTGCGGATCTGCGAGAAGCATCCCAATCACCAACCCCCGGTCTGTCCTGAGACCAATGACAAAGTCAGAGCAGCTTTGAGGAAAATTAGTCCGAAGGACAACCTGGAAACCTTCCTCACCATCTTCAAAAGATCCACGGGGCGGGAGAACTTGCCAATTGACCAGTGGGCTGAAAGGATGGTTTAGTTCCTGATGGAAGATGCCCAGAAGATGTACTTCGATCTCGGCTACGAGGAAACCTTGGGACTATGGATGCCTCAAAGGTGAGTATATCAGCGGGTATATCAATGGAGGCCCGACCTGCTAGGTTTCAGGCATGTGACTTACTGCCCTTGTTAAATAGCTACAACCTGAGACCTAGATGATAGACAGGGTGGTGATCGACCGGCTTGTAAGATATCTGCCAGCCACCATACATATTCTTTGACCCGCGGTTTATGCTGAGGTTCAGAGGTTTTGTGAGTCATGTCCAGAGTGTTAGCTGACCTCACCCATAGCACGCTAACGTAGTCCAGTGGTTCCTCTACCTGTTATAGAGGTACCTTTTGAGCAGATTGTTATGGATCGGTTAGGGCCAATAGTGAAATCTGCCCAGGTTCACCAACACATATTGGTGACAGTATATTATGCGACTTGTTACCCGTAAGCGATTCCTCTGTCATACCTTGGCAAACCTTATTGCCCATGAGAGGTTTGACATGTTCTGTTCCCTTGTACTACCAAAGGCGCTTCTTACGGTTTAGGATACTCCTTTAATGTCCAATATCACAAAAGAATTGTGTAAGTTGCTGCAGATCAAACAGTTGCACATGTTAGTTTACCACTCGCAGACCAATGGTGTAGTAGAAAAATTTAACACAATCCTAAAATCTATTCTCACAAAGATGGTAGCTAAACACGAGAAGGACTGGGATATGTTCTTGCCGTATCTAATGTTCGCCATCCGGGCGTCCTCAATGAGGTTCTCTCCATTTGAACTGTTACAGTATATGGTAGACATCCCAGGGGCCTCTTGGACATAGCCAAAGAGACCTGGGAATAGGAACCTACCCTTCACAAAAGCATTATAGAGCATGAGGCTAGTATGTATGTACAGGATTACGTCCATAATGTCTAGTAAAGGATCATCTTCTGAATGCCCAGGCAGCTCAGAGCAGAGGATACAATACAAAGGCCACTGTTAGGTCCTTTAAACAAGAGGATAGAGTGTTGGTTTGGGTACCCACTGCAGAAAATAAGTTCATAGCCAGGTGGCAAGGCAAATATGAAATCCAGGAAACAATTGGAACATGAACTACAGGGTATATCGGCCCGGAAAGAGGAAACCCGAGAGAGTTTACCATGTAATAAATTCACTCACAGCCATGGATTTGATGGCAAAACAAAATAAATATAGGGATTTGAGGAAGCCAGGTATTTGGGGTATGTGATTGGTCTGGAAAATATCAAACCCCAAATAAAATTGAAGCCATTCAGAACTGGCCCCGGTATCTCACTAAAAAACTTGTGTTCCTCGGTATCATTGGATATTATAGACGGTTTGTACCTTATTTTGCTGTGAGATCGGCACTGCTGACCGATCTCTAAAGGGACAGACATCTGTTATAGTTCAGCCAAGGACACCGTACAGGCCATGAACTTGGCATGGTGCGACAAGCCCATCCGTATCAACCCCAACTTTAGGAACTGGTATGTAGTACAAACAGACATCTCTGAGGTAGGGCTAGGGTTCTGTTACAAGAGGTGAACGGAGAAAAACATCCAGTCATGTACTTGAACGGGAAATTTACCCCGGCAAAGAGAAATTATAGCGTAGTGGAAAATAAGTGCTTGGTCATTAAGTGGGCCTTGGAGTCCATACTCTATTATTTACTGGGGCGACAGTTCTGACTGGTGATAAACCAGTCACCACTGGTCTGGATGAGAAATGCGAAGGAGAGGAATTCTTGACTTCCTAGATTTTTTTTTTGTTCTTTGCAAAATGTCATTTTTTGCAGTGGAACATCTAGCTGGGAAGTCGTAAGGGAATGGGGATGCCCTGTCACGGGTACCCTGTATGGTGACAGGTGTTTAACCCCTCAAGTTTGATCAGATTTAAGACAATAAGAGGAATCATATGCGAGGGTCGTTGTGTGTCCCCCAGGATGCACATAGAGGCTTATTAAACCCGCTGGAGTGCATTGTAAGTATGTGGACTTAAAACATTTGCCTTTTTGTTTCGAGTTGCCAAAATAAAGAATTTTAAGTTGGACTAACCTGCCTATTTATCGCACTGTGTGAACACCGCTGTATTACATCAGGTAAGGTATGATCTTGCCTTGCTGATCTGTCTGGTCATCTCATGGTACAGGTCCAAGACTGGAGGGGGTATGGTAGTCAGCGGGTTCCATGACCCTTTCAAACTGTTACGCACATGGTTGTGGAACCACTGTGCCACGGTGCGGTGAGAACCTGGAGGGGCGTAACTAGGCGATCACCTTACTATTCACTAGAGCTCTTGATGATGGGATTAGACTTGGCTCCAGATGGATGCCAGATGCTACTCCAGGGCACCGTGGCAGCTTACCCCCAAGGGGGAAAAGGAAGCTTGACCAGCCAGTAACTGGTTAGCAGAAGGGTACTGCTGGTAGACTGGTGAGGAATCAGGCACAAACATGACTGGTACTTCATCACAGAACGGCCACAGGTATGGGAGCACAGGTGCAGGATCAGGAGAAGGACTAGGCAATTCAGAATTTATACAGTTGAGCAGGATGAACTGGAAGAGGTGCAGACAGGATAGACAGAATCAGGTAAGTGGGGCTGACTGGCTCAGCGTACGGGTACGGGGACCTAACAACTAGCTAGCAGGATAGATACTGATTACTAAAGTTGCTAAGGCATCTCCCAATTAGAGAGGGTGACTTTATATACCAAACATTTCCCAGGTATTGGCTGGAGACATTTTTTTAGCAGTGTACGCACTGGCCCATTATTGGACAGGGAGCGTGAGTCCTAAGTGCACTCCCAGGAGACCTGCATGTCGTGCGCAGGTGTAGGGAGGAATCAAACGCTAGCCGTCATTTTATAGCAGCATCGAAGGAGATGAGGAGAATCTCTAGTTTCTTAGCTGTAGCGGCATCCAAAAAACTAATCTCAGCCCCACGATCCACAAAAGCATAATTCTCAAGACGTTTATCAGAAAAAGAAACAACAATTTGCAAAAGTAAATTTTTCATTTGTAGGGGTACCTGAGTGCTTAGCCAGATAGCCCCTATCCCAACTAAATGCGGTAGTTTCCTGCCGGCTTCGGGCGTCGACATTCAATGACCAGGTGACGTGGGAAGATGCAGAGAAGACATTGCTGCTTACGCCATCTTTGTTGTTTCAACTTTGAAGAGGTACCTGCTCTGCTAATCTGCATAGGTTTACTGATGACTTCTGGGAATACAGAGGGAAAGGGTAGATCCTGTCCAGAGGATCATTTTTTTTCCAAAGCTGTTCTCTTCTCCTGTCCAAACGGACTGATAAAGTAATGGCGGCTTCAAGAGACCCTGGGGGAAAGTGATGTACCTGCATATCTTTAACCTGATCATTCAAACCCATCAGGAAAGTACTGCGGCATGAGGCATCATTCCACCCCATTTCTGTAGACCATCTATGAAATTGGGAGCAATAATCCTCAGCATTGAGGTCTCCCTGGAATATTGCCGTGAGGTTGGACTCTGCTAAAACCGCTTGATCTGGTTCATCATATATCTGCCCCATGGACTCAAAAAAAAAATAACTGATGAATGAGTGAGTGGAGTCTAGTGGAAATGAGAAGACCCATTACTGTGGGTCCCCACTGAGGAGAGAAATTGAGGCCAACCTGATTTTTACCATCCCCAGAGGACACCAAATGGAGTGAAAAAAAAAGTTTACAACTCTCCTTAAAATTAGTAAATTGCTTACGATCCCCCACAAAAAAGATCAGGAAGGGGAACCATAGGTTCAACAGGGGTGGTGCCCCCTGTGGTAGTAATAGAATCCGGAAACTGCTGTGCTGTTCAGACCCCGTGAGCAAGGGTCTAACTATGCTAACCCACGGTATTAGGGCAGAGTCAGACGGCTGTATAACTCGTGCGAGAATCGCATAGTAAAACTCGTAATGGCTGTTGGGTCTCCTGACCTGAGCTTGACAGCTGCATAGTAATCCATCACGCTGTCTTGCTCAGGTCAGGAGAGGTGCTTGGCCAGTCTGTGCAGTGTGATGCGATTCTCGCACGAGTTATACGGCCATCTTACTCTGCCCTTAGTCAGATCCTGGAACATCCTAAAACACCTTTTCAGCTGTGTGACCTTGGTTCTTTTTTTTTTTTCCAGTTGTGCGCAGGAATAACTACTGTGTAGCGACTCGTATCGGACTAGCAAAAGCACAGACAGACGAATTTTGCATAAGCCACCATTGCAAGGCAAGTCCTTATGGATTGGGATATTCTTCACCCACTCCCGAAGGGAAGCGGGGGGCTTTACACAGCCCTCTCCAGATTGCTGTCGCAGGATAGCTGGCATCTGGTGATGCAGACATTGTAGAGTCAGATACAAGAGTAAATTCAAAGCTAGCCACATAAAACCCAAATGAAAACTAAAGGTAGACCCAGGCACAATAGCTAATAAAGAAGAACCAATAACAACCATTAGCAACTACTGAGAAGCAACCAGGAAGCACTGACCATACCACTATTCAACGGAACTGAACAAACAGCCATGAGTTGGATTATAAGCAGACCTGTAATGGCTAGCCCAAATCTAAATATAAAAATCATGTGATGCATTTCTCCCTACTCAACTGTACAGCTGGGTGCACACATTACCACCTTTGGCTAACTTCATGCAAAGCAGTATCCTGCATTGCCTAGCAACCAGGAGACACAGTGTCCCATGTCTTCCGGGCCGCGAAGCAAGTGAGAAGCACGGTGTCCCATGTTCCCACATCGCTTACCACTTCCACACATGAGACACCATCGTGTGTAACCGCATCAACTAAATGTGAACTAGCTCCACGCCCAGCATCTATAGACTGGCGGAGCAGTATGGAAACTGGTAGAGGACAATTGTGTCCACGGCAGGTGTTCCTAACTCAAAATAATCTAAATGCTGGTAAGAGGAGTGGAAAATTGAACAAGGAAAAGTCTTTGCTCGCTAGAAGGGTTGTGAAGTGTTCACGGATCCGTTAAGTGCAAAGTCTGTGTATTTTCTGTCGGCCCTTATAGAATAAGTCAGTCCAGTAGAGAAATCTACAATAAGATTAGAGTAATTGATATTGCCTCCAACAATAAAGAGCCTCTCCTTAAAGCACCTCTTCAGCGTGTTTTTTTTCACCGTTGGAGTAGTGCTTTAAACGCAAGTCCCCTGCCCCCGGTTATATACTCACTATTAGCATCTTCACCATTTTTCAACAATGCTCAGATCTCGCTGTGCCATTTTGTGACCGTAGCTTCTGACTGGCTGGAAGTCAGTAGCTACTTCACAAGCTCTCATTGCAAGTAACTTACATTGATTAGTGACCTCCAGCTCACTCCATGAAACACTGGAGCAGCCTGCAGGTCACAAACTGCAGGAGACAGACCAGAGTGGCAGCTAAAACAGATGGAAGGGGAGTATCAGACAGAGGGCAGGCAACTTGAATTTAAAGCACAACTCCAGTGGTGAAATAAAGAAATAAAAAAAACCTGAATTTTTTCTTTGAGCTGTAGGGTTAATAACTTCTTTGAGCTATCACTATCCCCCTCCAACACCAATACTCCCTTATAATATCTCACCCCCCTTTCCTTCGTATCTCTGATATTCATTCTTTCTACAAATACGTTCACTTAAACAGATGCCTGAGACTTGCACAAAATTCAAAACAAAACTGTACTACAGATATAGACCTCATTCTATTGAGACTTAGGGGTGGTCTGACCCCGAAGTTCCAATTTTTTTTAAGCTAATCTGTTCTGCATTGTAATATACAACACTCCTATAAATTTAGTTTTTTTTGTTTCTATTTTTTGTTCTTCCTAAATATTAATTGTTTGCATCCAGTTTACATGCTGGATTCCCAATCTAATAGAGGTAGGAACCTCAGGACAACAAAATAAAATGATACTGTAGGCCTTGCTGAAGTGTAAATTTATTTTGGTCCAGCAAGGAGTCAAAAACACATGGTCCAACTTTTGAATTGGAACTGTCTGTCAGGAGTGAAGTGTGTGAGGCAGTGACTAGTGTTACCTGTAGGGGTCGCTGTATGTTTCACCCAGGATGCGCACGGAGGCGTATTGAGGTCATGAAAGGACATTGCAGTCACAGGCATAGCTGTGGTTGCAATACAGACTAAAGTGAGTATACGTCTTGGATAGGCTGGTTGTTCAAGGCACATTTAGGGAAAACCTGCTCTGGATTGTTGTTTGAAACAGACTTCACTATGGTAGTGGTGCAGTCCATTTAATTCCCGGCCCAGATTTTCCAGGTGGCTAAAGGCCACAGATCCTAGTTAAAAACCCTGCAATATAGGGTATGTGTGTGTCAGCAGAGCAAACTCATGGCACCCACAGCTTACACAACGGTGCAGTCGCCCACGGAAACAGGTCTAGAAGGTGGACTGGTCATTTATTTGGCTGTAATCCAGAGGATATGTCTCCTGCTGCGATCCGGAGGTTATCGTGGACTTTGTTAATATAAGTTGGACATTAATGCTGTGAAGTAACCGCATTAAAGAGACTTTGTGTTTTGGAACTTTGTTGAGTCACTGCCTGTCTATCACACTGCACCAACCCTGATAAACTACATATGGTGGAAAGAATGCGAGCAGTGTGAACTGAGGCATACCCCATAGTGTGCTGCATGTCAATACTTAAGCTGGCAACGCTACAGCCCAAGCCTGCTGATAAAATGGATGAACTTTTGAAGCAGTTGGTCCTCGCTCAGCAGCGGCAACATGGGGAGCACCAGCAATGGCTGCAGTGTCAGCAGGAGCAGCAGTACTAGCAAGAGCAGCAATATCAGCAACAGCAGCAGGCAAATAATCTGTTGATAAAGCAGATTGCGGCCATGCGAGATGCACCTTCCACAGTGACCTTGATCCGTTTTGAGGCCCAATACAAAGTCCGGACAGTGCTGAGGAAGAAGAGTATTGAGGTTGACATGGAGGCCTTCCACACCATCTTCGAACGCAGGGCAGAGCGGGAGAGCTTCCCGACGTCACAATGGGCTGAAGTGTGGTGGCCCCCTTACTGACGGGAGATGCACAGAAGGCTTACCTGGACCTCATTCGTTAGGATGCTCTGGACTGTGAGAAGCTGAGAGGTGAGATCCTTGCCCGACTTGGGGTTATTACCTATGAGCGGGCTCAGTGGGTGTACCAGTGGTCCTTTGTGGAGTCTTGTTCCGTCAGGTCTCAGGCATATGACTTAATACAGATGGTAATAAAATAGCTCCAGCTTGAGACCTTAACCCCATTCTAGATGGTAGAGAGGGTGGCGGTCGACTGGCTGATAAGAGCTCTGCCAGCAACCATACAGCGTTGGGTGGGACAAGGGGACCCGGGCACTCTGGACCAGCTGGTTGGACTGTTAGAGTGGTATACAACCTCTCAGGACTTTTTATGGGACACTGCTCAACTTTGGCTGTCACGTAAGGCTTTGCCAGCTCAGGAGCCTGGGAATAGTCAGTCACAAACCCCTGTTGGGGCTGACGAGAACCGATCCAGGGATGAGGGGGTGACCCGAAGAGAAGGTGACAAAAGTCCCTTCTTCCCTAAAATGGCTACAAAGTAGAGTCATAGCGATCAGGTTCTGGTGGTGCCAAAGGCCCGGACATGTGGCTGCTAGCTGCCCCCTGATATCTGAACCCATGGACTGTGGGTATACTCGATGTATGTCCATGTATACCCAGCCAGTCTGTACTACCACTACAGGCACTGACAGCAGTGAACCCCAGCTGTGCCAGGTACTCGTGAACGAGTACCAGACTGAGGCTCTCTGGATCTCAGGGAGCATCGTGACTTTGGGCCATGGGTCCCTTGTTGCCGGGGACAACCTCAAAGGACAGAAAGTGGAGGTAATGGGTATCCATGGGGAAATGCAGAAGTACCCAACCACGGAGGTGAGTTTTTCCACACAATGTGGAGACATTAAACATGTGGTGGGAATTGTGAAGACCCTTCCATATGGGGCTGTATTGGGAAGAGATTTGCCTCTGTTCTGGTCAACCTCCTCAAGGTAAATGTGGTTCCGGGCATAGAACCCAAGGATCCTAAGTCAAGGATACCTGCCATAGGGGTCGCCAACCTAGGGACAGAGTGTAACCCTGTTAGGATCCCCCCATAGGTTGTGAGGTTGTGGCAGGAGATGTCGTGGAGACCCCACAGAACCCCGAGCGGAAATGTCCCCTAGTAAGTTCGGGACAGTTCAGTTCCAGGGTCACACGCAGAGATGCTGGTATAAAAAAAACACATGGATAAAAAGAGAGCCCAGAGAAACCAGGAGTGTCTGGTTGCGGAGACTAGAGACGTACGCACGAGGAACCCTCTGGCACTGGCCAAGGATGTGGACGGGGGCGAGGTAAAATGGATAGAGCTCTCGCTAGACAGCAGCGTCGGGAGGCTGAGATTCAAGTGTAATGTGGTGTGGATGTATGCCTGGAGTTGCGCGACAAAGTCACTGAAGCACGGGTGGGGGTACGGAGGAAACGGCACCAAGGTCCCGGTGGCAGGTACTCAGGTGGCAAGATGAGCTGCGAGGGGTAGGTAACCCCAAATAAAGTGTCAGGCGGGGTGTCACAGGGTCATTCTGATGCCCTGTCACGCGCCCATGTGGGGTGACAAAATTGTTCAACCCCACAGGTTTGAACAGATTGAAGGGGGTATGTGAGGCAGTGACTGGTGTTACCAGGACAACAAAAGAAAATGATACTATAGGCCTTGCTGAAGTGTTAATTTATTTTGGTCCAGTAAGGATTCAAAAATACATGGTCCAACTTTTGAACTGGAACGGTCTATGTCAGGAGTGAAGTTTGTGAGGCACTGACTGGTGTTACCTGTAGGTGTCGCTGTATGTTTCCCCCAGGATGCGCACGGAGGCGTATTGAGGTCATGAGAGGATATTGCAGTCACAGACATAGCTGTGGTTGTAATACAAACTAAAGTGAGTATACGTCTTGGACAGGCTGGTTGCCAAGGCAGAATTTAGGGAAAACCTGCTCTGGGTTGTTGTGTTTGAAACAGACTGCAGTTTTGTAGTGGTGCAGTCTGTTTCATTCCCGGCCCAGGTTTTCCAGGTAGCTGAAGGCCACAGATGCTAGTTAATAACCCTACAGTATTGGGTATGGGTGTGTCAGAGTGGAGTTTGCATGGTGTAGAGCAGACAAGCTCTGCAAGAGTACAGCATATGTGAGTAACACAGCCCAGCAGAGCGAACTCCTGGCACCCACAGCTTATGCAGTGGTGCAGTCGACCACGGCAACAAGTCTAGAAGGTGGACTGGCGTGTTTATTTGGCTGTAATCCAGAGGATATGTGCCCGGCTGCAATCTGGAGGATATCGTGGGCTATGTTGATGCGAGTTGGACATTAACCCCTTAATGACTGCCGATATGCCTTTTAACGGCGGCAGTTAAGGATACTTAAACCACAGCGCCACTAATTAACAGCGTTGAGGAAAAGTGGCGTAGCGTTTCCCATAGTCAGAATTTCTCCGGGGTCTCTGCTGCCGGGGGGGGTAGCCGAGACCAAGAGAATATGATTTGGGTTGGTTTTTACCGACGCCCAATGTTGCGATCGTTATTAATGGTATAACGGTGAAAAAAAAGGCAGATTTTCCATTTAATTTCTCTCTCCCCTGATGTGATCGAAGGTTGGGGTTACAGGTTTGTTGGGGGGCGGAGCTAGCTGGCTATGTGAGAGGCAGCAGAACTCAAGAGCTCCGGTTAATTTATCCTGTTGCAGTACCCCATCCTAAGCCCTGAGGGGTCTGGATGGCTTTTTCTATATCTCTAGAGTACGCGGGGCCGGTGGACAGTGACCAGGAGGTGTTTGGCTGAAAACTATGAGAAAATCACAGCCTGGAAGAGGAGTGGAGGGGGAAGCTCAAAATGGCCCAGCACTGTTGTGTGGGCCGACAGCTGGGAGGCGTGCAGACAGACAGCTGCAAAGCTGCAGAGGTATGCGCGGTCCCCGGCCAAGGGCTCTCCCAAACAGCCCCAGCAGGCGGAGATCAGATCAGAGGGAGATACAGCGCGGATGGAGGTGGATGGCGCTCAGGGAGTGCAAGGGGCAGAGGGAACCATAGGATCAGTTGCAGGATCCTGCACACATGGTTACTTTATCACAGACTGCAAATCCTCCCATCCTCACTGATGTCCTGAATGCTGTATCACAGGGCAATGCAGCACTGGCCCTGCAAATGAGGGACATTAACCCCTTTCTGAGATGAGACGTACTATCCCATCCACGGTACCCGGGCCCGTATGATCGGCGCCGGGATAGTACGTCTAAGTGATCAGCGATGCTTCTGGGGGGGGGGCGCCGCTGATCGCAGCCGGGTGTCACCTGGCACTATGTGTCAGGGGCGGTCACGGTCCGCCACCGGCACGTTAACCCCTGGCAGACTGCGATCAAACATGATCACAGTGTACCGGGGGATTAGGGAAGCATCGGCAGGGAAGGGGGGCTCCCTGCGTGCTTCCCTGAGACCCCCGGAGCAGTGCGATGTGCTGCGCTGCTCCAAGGGTCTCCTTCCCTGCAGGCCCCTGGATCCAAGATGGCTGCTCGGGCCTTCAGGGGCCTGCAGGGAGGCGGCTTTCTCAGTGCCTGCAGAGAGCAGGGCCGAGAGAGCCTGCAGCAGCGCCTGTCAGATCGCTGATCTGACAGAGTGCTGTGCAAACTGTCAGATCAGCGATCTGACACATTACAGTAATGTCCCCCCCAGGACAATAAAATAAAGTAAAAAAAAAAAAAAATACGTTCAAAAATAATTTATAAGAAATCTCTAAATAAATTAAAAAAAATAAAATAAATAAAAGTACACTTTTAGTATCGCCGCGTCTGTAACAACCCGCCCTATAAAACTGTCCCACTAGTTAACCCCTTTAGTGAACCCCTTAAAAAATAAAGCATTGTTTTTTGCTTTGTTTTTTATTTTCATCATTATACCGCCGAACAAAAAGTGCAATAACACGCAATCAAAAAGACACTGATATAAATAACCATGGTACCGCTGAAAACGTCATCTTGTCCCACAAAAAACAAGCCGCCATACAGCATCATCAGCGAAAAAATAGTTATAGCTTGCAGAATAAAGCAATGCAAAAATAATTATTTTTTATATAAAAATGTTTTCATTGCATGAAAGCGCCAAAACCTAAAAAAACATAAATGAGGTATCGCTGTAATCGTACTGACCCAAAGAATAAAATTGCTTTATCAATTTTACCACACGCGGAACGGTGTAAACGCACCCCCTAAAAGAAATTCATGAAATGCTGATTTTTGTTCATTCTGCGTCACAAGAATCTGAATAAAAACCGATCAAAAAATGTCATGTGCCCGAAAATGTTACCAATAAAAACGTCAATTCGTCACGCAAAAAATAAGACCTGACATGACTCTGTGGGTCAAAATATGGAAAAATTATAGTTCTCAAAATGTGGTGATGCAAAAACTATTTTTACAATAAAGAGTCTTTTAGCACATGACAGCTGCCAAACATAAAAACCCGCTATAAATAGTCATGCGCCCAAACAGTGGTTTACCCGCACATGTAGGGTATCAGCATACTCAGGACAAATTGCACAATAACTTTTGGGGTCCTGTTACCCTTGGGAAAGTAAAAATTGGGGGTGAAAAGATCATTTTTGTGGGAAAATATGATTTTTTTTTATTGTACGGCTGTACGTTATAAACTTTTGTGAAGCCCTTGGGGGTTCAAAGCTCACATCACATATATAGATAAGTTTCTTGGGGGGGTCTAGTTTCCTAAATAAGGTCACTTGTGGAGGGTTTCCACAGTTTAGGCACATCAGGGGCTCTCCAAACGTGACATGGCGTCCGATCTGAATTCCAGCCAATTTTGCATTGGAAAAGTCGACTGGCGCTCCTTCTCTTCTGAGCTCTGCCATGCCCCGTAACAGTTGTTTTCCCCCACATATCAGGTGTCTGCGTACTCAGGACAAATTGCACAATAACTTTTGCAGTCCAATTTCGCCTGTTAACCTTGGTAAAATGGAAAAAAAAAATTGGACCTGAAGTAATGTTTTTGTGAAAAAAAGTTAAAGGTTCATTTTTTTTTTTTAAACATTCAAAAAATTCCTGTGAGGCACCGTAAGGGTTAATAGACTTCTGGAATGTGGTTTTGAGCACCATGAGGGTTGCAGTTTTTAGAATGGTGTCACTTTGGGGTATATTCTATCATATAGACCCCTCAAAGTGACTTCAAATGTGATGTGGTCCCGAAAAATAAAATTAAAATGGTGTTGTAAAAATGAGAAATCGCTGGTCAACTTTTAACCCTTATAACTTCCTAACAAAAGAAAATTTGGTTCCCAAATTGTGCTGATGTAAAGTAAACGTGGTAAATGTTATTTATTAAGTTTTTTGTGTGACATATCTCTGTGATTTAAGGGCATAAAAATTCAAAGTTGGAAAGTTGCCAAATTTTCAAAATTTTTGCCAAATTACCGTTTTTTTCACAAATAAACGCAAGTTATATGAATGAAATTTTACCAGTAACATGAAGTACAATATGTCACGAGAAAACAATGTCAGAATCACTGGGATCCATGGAAGCGTTGCAGAGTTATTACCTCATAAAGGTACAGTGGTCAGAATTGTAAAAATTTGCCCAGTCATGAACGTGCAAACCACTCTTGGGGGGGTAAAGGGGTTAAGGATGAGCTGAGGAATGTCAGGCAAGATAATAGATCATTGACTGATAGAACTACTGAGCTGGAAGAACGACAAAACGATGTGGAAGATGTATTGTGGCCTGTTATGAATGAGTCACCGAGGAGGAAAAACAAGCTAAGCCACAGAAAACCAGAGAGGTTGGTAACAAAAACCCTGAAGTCGCTAGACTTCAATTCCCTATATCAGCACTCTGGTATATTCTGAAGACAGAGCAAAAGAGACCAATCTGATCAGGGACAAAAAACAAACTGGCATAAACAGAGACATAAGAATGGAAATTCAGCACAGCCCCAGCAGGGGCTGGCAGACCACAAAAACTGAGTAAGCCAGACCAAATCTCATGTGAAAAAATAGCATAGCACACCTAGCTTGAGAAGGCAGGAACAGAACTGGAAACCAGAACTTCAGGGCAGGAAAATCACCAGCACAAAATTAGGGAGTCGGCTGTCTTAAATCCAGTCAGAGACTCCTGATGTCCACTCAAAGTCGTCCTCCTCAGGTGGCAGGTCTCTGCCATTTAGATCAGCTTCATTACCTACTGTCACCACTAGAGGGAGCCCGGATGGAGAACTCACGACTCCTCTGTCAACACAGCCAGCTCCACCACCCTCACCAGAAGCCAGAGGTAAACCAGAAAATGAGTTCACAACAGTGGCCCATGAGAACACGAGTGGAACAGTACGGCAGAATGATAGAGGCAATTCGAGCCAAACAGGATGATTTGGAAAATCGGATGTGCCGCAATAATATATGAGTAGTGGGGTTCCCTGAGAAGGCGGAAGGAAATAAAGCCGTGGAATAATTTGAGGCTTGGATTCGGCAGTCATTTGGGAATAATGTTTTGTCCCCATTGTTTGCAATAGAAAGCGCCAGTAGGGTCCCCATCAAACCCCATGTCCCAGGGGCGCAACCGTGCACTCTCTTGATTTGGATCCTTCACTATAGGGACACAGATGCCATCCTGAGAGAGGCCAGGGACAAGGCGGATCTAATAATTGATGGGCAACAAATTTCTTTGTACCCGGACTTTTCCGTTGAAGTCCAGAATAAGAGACGGCAATTCCAAGATGTTAGACGCCGGCTGTGCTCCTTTAAAGTGCCTTAATCAATGCTATACCCAGCTAAGCCATGAGTGGTAGCCATGGACTCTACCCAATTCTTTGAATCCTCAAAAGACGCGCGGGATTGGGTGGATAAAAATGAGAAAAGAATGCGTCAGTCGACAACTTGAGTTTATTTATCTTCTGCTCGTGGACTACTGTGTGTTAGTTGAACTCTGCTGAATGTCTTTTTTGCATTTTTCATGATATCCTCCCTCTGGATTGAATGTTGGTGGAGAGAAGATGGAGCTCCCCTTTTCCCCTGCTGGATATTTTTGGCCTGATCTGGTGGCGTGTTGGCTCTGTAATTTATTTTTCTGGTTCCCACTTTTTTTTTTCTTTTTTTTCTCCTCCATTCCGTCCATCAATATGCGAAAATACCCAGATGATCTGTAACAAAGGCTCCTGTAATATGTGGATCAAAGAGGGAAGGCGGTATAGAGAGGGTTTGCTTATCATTATTTCTGGTTGTTGGCAGTGGAGAGCTGCTAACAACCCCCCCCCCCCCCTTTTTTTTTTGTTTCTGGAGAGCTGATGGATAATTGGACTCTCGCGGTGAGCAAAGAAAGGGACTCCCGGCCTCCAGTATTATGTTTGAACTGAGACTTGGGTTTGTTGGGGGGAGGGGGGGGTGGGTGAGTTGGGTATTGTTACTGTTTTCTCTCAATTGTCTCTTGGTGTGTGGGGCTATTGCGGCTAGATGTTTGCATGAAATGTTTCCTCATGATGCTCCGCTGCTTTATGTCTTTCTTGAATAGTTATCATGGCCCAAACTTTTAAAATACTGACGTGGAATGTCTGTGGCCTGAATGAACCGACTAAACATAAAGCAATACTAGATTGTGTAAAGTCTTCCCAGGCTGAAGTGATAGGTCTGCAGGAAACATATGACCAAAGATAGCCTTCACTCTATACGCCCCTGATGGGCTGGGCAATGCTTTCATTCTACTTTCTCCACTTATTCTAGAGGTGTGAGTGTGCTGTTCCGGAAGAATACCACGTTCCTTTAATCTGATTCTAAAATTGATGTGGATGGGTCGGTTTATATGCTTGAGAGGCAGGCTGAATGAGATTGAATGCTTGATTGTGGCTCTCTTCGCCCCTCCTCCGTATTCTGGAATAGTGCTGCAGGAGAGTCTCCGCTTTGTAGAGAGACATCCGGGGGTCCCGACGGTGATACTGGGAGACTTTAACATAATAGATAATTCATTAGATAAATCACACGGGTTGGGGGAAACACTGGGGAGTTGGACACACTTTGGGAGACTGCTAGCTGAAGTTGAGCTGATGGATATATGGCGGCGAGACAATCCACAAAAGATACTCCTGCCTGTCCCTTTCCCACTGCTTGCTGTCTAGGATTGATATGGTACTGGGTAACACAAGTAGTCTGGCTTGCCAGGGGAGTAGAATACTTGCCCAGAGCTCTGTCAGACCACTCCCCTGTTATGGCGACCTTTGACTGGGGGTGGTGGGAGAGGGGAACGTGCACCATTATTGTTTAATGCATTCTGGATACCTATTATTATTCAGGCAGATGCCAGGATTCCTGATCTACTAAGAGTTTTTTGCTGTTAATGAAGGTACAGCCCCAAGAAAAATAGGCTTTAGACGCGTCCCATACTATCTAAGGGGTCTATTGATCACGGAAGTGAACAGAGTTAAGACTAAGTCTAGAGCATATGTGGATCTCTTGCAGAAAGAGGTTATCTCTGCGGAAATGCAATATTTGGAAACTCCGTCAGGTACACATTTTGGTGCATTAACCCCTTTCTGACTACTGACGGGATAGTATGTCAGCAGTCAGACTCCTCTGCTTTGAGGTGGGCTCCGGCGGTGAGCCCACCTCAAAGCCGCGACATGTCAGCTGTTATGAACAGCTGACATGTGCCCGCAATAGGCGTGGGCAGAATCGCCATCCGCCCGCGCCTATTAACTAGTTAAATCCCGCCGGGCCGGAAGTGAGCTCATCGCTGACCCCCGTCACGTGATCGGGGGTCGGCGACACGTTGCCTGGACAACCAGAGGTCTCATAGAGACCTCTATGGTTGTTGCAGGCAGATCGCATTGAGCGCTGCCCGGTGGCCGGCCGGCGCTCAAAGCACTGCAACAAATCTGCTACATATGGGCGATCTGCTCATCGCCCATATGTAGCAGAGCCGATCGTGTTGTGCATGCTTCAAGCCTCCTATAGAGGCTATTGAAGCATGCCAAAAGTAAAAAAAAAAAAGTTTAAAAATAAAAGAAAATTAAAAAAACCTAAAAGTTCAAATCACCCCCTTTTTCAAAATAAAACTATTTAAAAAAAAAAAATCACACACATACATATTGGGTATCGCCGCGTTCAGAATCGCCCAATCTATCAATTAAAAAAAGCATTAACCCGATCGCTAAACGGCGTAGTGAGAAAAAAATTCAAAATGCCAGAATTTACATTTTTTTGGTTTCCGTGACATTGCATTAAAATGCAATAATGGGCAATCAAAAGAACGTATCTGCACAAAAGCAGTATCATTAAAAACTTCACCTCGGCCCGCAAAAAAAACAAGCCCTCATTCGACCCCAGATCACGAAAAAATGAAGACGCTACGGGTCTCGGAAAATTGGGATTTTTTTTTTTTAATTTTTTTTTTTCTTGGCAAACTTTGGAATTTTTTTTCACCACTTAGATAAAAGAGAACATGTTTAGTGTCTATGAACTCGTAATAACCTGGAGAATCATAATGATAGGTCAGTTTTTGCATTTAGTGAACCTAGCACAAAAGCCAAGCAAAAAACAACTGTGGGATTGCACTTTTTTTGCAATTTCACCGCACTTGGATTTTTTTTCCCATTTTCGAGTACACGACCTGCTAAAACCAATGATGTCGTTCAAAAGTACAATTCGTCCCGCAAAAAATAAGCCCTAACATGGCCATATTGACCGAAAAATAAAAAAGTTATGGCTCTGGGAAGGAGGGGAGCGAAAAATGAAAAATCGAAAAAAGCCCCGGTCATGAAGGGGTTAAAGTTGGTTTCACATTAGCGTTTGTGCGCAGCGCATCCATGCACATGCGTCATGCGTGCCTATGTTTAACATGGCGTACGCATGGTCTTGCGTTTACATGCGTTCGTCTGCGTTTTCGTGCGCATGCGTTTTTTCCAGGTGTGCGTCTAGACGCGCCTGACGCAACAGGTTTCATTTTTTGGGTCCGCCTAAAGGCGTAAAAAAAATCATGCGTACGCTTGCGCACGGAATGCGTCAAAACAACGCATTGCAGTCTATGGGAATGCTGGCATGCGCATGGACATGCGTATGCCTGCGTTTGCGTACGCATGGGTTTTAAGAGGAAATATGTGTAGACATTGGTTTAACCCCTTCACCCCCAAGGGTGGTTTGCACGTTCATGACGGGCCAATTTTTACAATTCTGACCACTGTACCTTTATGAGGTCATAACTCTGGAACGCTTCTATGGATTCCGGTGATTCTGACATTTTCTCGTGACATATTGTACTTCATGTTAGTGGTAAAATTTCATTCAAATAACTTGCGTTTATTTGTGAAAAAAACGGAAATTTGGCAAAAATTTTGAAAATTTCGCAATTTTCCAACTTTGAATTTTTATGCCCTTAAATCACAGAGATACGGCACACAAATAACTTGATAACTAACATTTTCCACATGTTTACCTTACATGAGCACAATTTTGGAACCAAAATTTTTTTTTGTTAGGAAGTTATAAGGGTTAAAAGTTGACCAGCGATTTCTCATTTTTACAACACCATTTTATTTTTAGGACCACATCACATTTGAAGCCACTTTGAGGGGTCTATATGATAGAAAATACCCAAAAGTGACACCATTCTAAAAACTGCACCCCTTAAGGTGCTCAAAACCACATTTAAGAAGTTTATTAACCCTTTAGGTGCGTCACAGGAATTTTTTTGAATATTTAAAAAAAAAATGAACATCTAAATTTTTTTCACAAAAAAAATACTTCAGGTTCAATTTTTTTTATTTTACCAAGGGTAACAGGAGAAATTGGACTGCAAAAGTTATTGTGCAATTTGTCCTGAGTACGCTGATACCTGATTTGTGGGGGGGAACGACTGTTTCGGCGCATGGCAGAGCCCAGAATGGAAGGAGCGCCAGTTCACTTTTTCAATGCAAAATTGGCTGGAATTCAGATCGGACGCCATGTCACGTTTGGAGAGTCCCTGATGTACCTAAACAGTGGAAACCCCCTACAAGTGACCCCATTTTGGAAACTAGAGCCCCCAAGGAACTTATCTAGATATGTGGTGAGAACTTTGAACCCACAAGGGCTTTACAGAAGTTTATAACGTACAGCGGTACAATTAAAAAATCATATTTTTTCCACAAAAATGATCTTTTCACCCCAATTTTTATTTTCCCAAGGCTAACAGCACCCTAAAAGTTATTGTGCAATTTGTCCTGAGCACGCTGATACCCCACATGTGGGGGTAAACCACTATTTGGGCGCATGGCAGAGCTCGGAAGGGAAGCAACGCCATTTGACTTTTTTGGCTGGAATTGAGATAGGACACCATGTCGCGATTGGAAAACCCCTGATGTACCTAAACAGTGGAAAGCCCCCACAAATGACACCATTTTGGAAACTAGACCCCCTAAGGAACTTATCTAGATGTGTGGTGAGCACTTTGAACCCCCCAGTGCTTCATAGAAGTTTATAACTCCCGGGCGTGAAAATAAAAAATTCGTATTTTTTCCACAAACATGATCTTTTAGTCACGATTTTTTTTATTTTCCCAAGGGTAATAGGAGAAATTGGACCCCAAAAGTTGTTGTCCAATTTGTCCTGAGTATGCTGATACCCCATATGTGGGAGAAAACTACTGTATGGGAACACGTCGGGCATCGGAAGGGAAGTAGTGACGTTTTGTAATGCAGACATTGATGGAATGGTCTGCGGGTGTCATGTTGACTTTGGAGAGCCCCTAATGTGCCTAAACAGTGGAAACTCCCCACAAATGACCCCATTTTGAAAACTAGACCCCCTAAGGAACTTATCTAGATGTGAGGTGAGCACTTTGGACCCCCAAGGGCTTCACAGAAGTTTATAATGCCAGGGCATGAAAATAAAAAAATCGTATTTTTTCCACAAACATGATCAATTAGTCCCCAATTTTTTCATTTTCCCAAGGGTAATAGGAGAAATTGGACCGCAAAAGTTGTTGTCCAATTTGTCCTGAGTATGCTGACACCCCATATGTGGGAGAAAACTACTGTATAGACACACGTCGGGGCTCGGAAGGGAAGCAGTGCCATTTTGGAATGCAGACTTTGATGGAATGGTCTGTGGGTGTCATGTGCGTTTGGAGAGCCCCTGATGTACCTAAACTATTGAAACTCCCCACAAGTGACCCCATTTTTGACACTAGGCCCCCCACGGAACTTATCTAGATGTGTGGTGAGCACTTTGAACCCCCAAGTGCTTCACAGAAGTTTATAACGCTCGGACGTGAAAATAAAAAAATCATTTTTTTCCACAAACATGATATTTTTGTCCCCAATTTTTTATTTTCCTAAGGGTAAGAGGAGAAATTGGACCCCAAAAATTGTTTTGCAATTTGTCCTGAGCAGGCTGATACCCTACATGTGGGGGTAAAACACTGTTTGGGCGCATGGCAGAGCTTGGAAGGGAAGGAGCACCATATGACTTTTTCAACTCAGAATTGGCTGGAATTGAGATCAGACGCAATGTTGCATTTGGAGAGCCCCTGATGTGCCCAAACAGTGGAAACCCCCAATTCTAACTCCAGCCCGAACCCCAACACACCCCTAACCCTAATCTCAGCCCTAACCCTAGCCCTAACCCTAACCCTAGCCCTAACCCTAGCCCTAACCCTAGCCCTAACCCTAACCCTAGCCCTAGCCCTAACCCTAGCCCTAACGGAAAAATGGAAATAAATACATTTTTTTTATTTTATTATTTTTCCCTAACTAAGGGGGTGATAACGGGGGGTTTGATTTACTATTTATGGCGGTTTTTATTTTTGGCAGCTGTCGCACGCTAAAAGACGCTTTTTATTGTAAAAATAGTTTTTGCATCACCACATATTGAGAGCTATAATTTTTCCGTATTTTGACCCACCGAGTCATGTGAGGTCTTATTTTTTGCGGGACGAGTTGACGTTTTTTTGGTACCATTTTCGGGCACGTGACATTTTTTGATTGCTTTTTATTCCGATTTTTGTGACGCAGAATGAACAAAAACCAGCGTTTCATGAATTTCTTTTGGGGGAGTGCGTTTACACCGTTCCGCGTGCGGTAAAATTGATAAAGCGGTTTTATTCTTCGGGTCAGTACGGTTACAGCGATACCTCATTTAGGTCGTTTTTTTATGTTTTTTCGGTTTTATGAAATGAAAACTATTTTATATAAAAAATAATTATTTTTGCATCGCTTTATTCTGGGAGCTATAACTTTTTTATTTTTTTGCTGATGATGCTGTGTGGCAGCTCGTTTTTTGCAGGACAAGATGACGTTTTCAGCGGTACCATGGATATTTATATGCGTCTTTTTGATCGCGCGTTATTACACTTTTTGTTTGGCGGTATGATAAATCATTATTTTTTGCTTCGTTTTTTATTTTTATTTTTTAAGGGGTTCGCTAAAGGGGTTAACTAATGGGACAGTTTTATAGGGCGGGTCGTTACGGACGCGGCGATACCTAATATGTGTACTTTTATTGTTTTGGGGTTTTTTTTATTTTCAAAAAATGAATTTATTGGGGAATATTTTTTTTTTTTTTTTTTTACTAATTTATTTGGCGATTTTTTTTTTTTTTTTTTTTTTTTTTTAATTATTTTTACACTTTTTTTTAATTTTTTTTTACTTTATTACATAGTCCCAGGTGGGACATCACTGTCCTGTGACAGATCGCTGATCTGTCACATCACAGATCACTGTGACAGATCAGCAATCTGTCACAGGCAGTGCACAAGGCTTCCTCATGCCTGCGCTTTGCAGGCACTGAGGAAGCCAGCTTCCTCCAGGCCCCCGAAGGCCCCCGTCGCCATCTTGGATCCGGTGGCCTGGAGGAAAGGAGTCCCCCGCAGCAGCGCTGCACATTGCGCTGCCGTGGGGGGCTCAGGGAAGCACGGAGGGAGCCCCCTCCCTGCCGATGCTTCCCTTTAACTCCCGGTACACCGTGATAATGTTTGATCGCGGTGTGCAAGGGGTTAACGTGTCGGGGGCGGTCCGTGACCGCCCCTGACACTCAGTGCCGGGTGTCAGCTGTGATAATCAGCTGACACCCGGCCGCGATCAGCGGCGCTCACCACGTGGGCGCCGCTGATTGCGCTAGACGTACTATCCCGTCCATGGGCATAGGGGCCCGGGTCCCATGGACGGGATAGTACGTCTGATGTCAGGAAGGGGTTAAACCACCCCCTTCCCATGACACACGCCCACTGGTGTCCCATTGGTGGAGTCTGTTTCAAGGATTTTCCTCCTGTGAAATGTGACACCTAGAGAACGCATGTGCATAAAAAACGCAAACGCATGCAAAAACACATGAGCGTTTTTGCATGCGTATCTACTTGCGCACGTTACGCTGCGCACAAAGGCGCAAATGTGAAACTAGCCTTAAGGATGCGGAAAAACGATTAGCTCAATACGGGATTTCAAAGGCTGCAAATGTTATTTTCAGCACTGGGCTTACTTTGGGCAAGGAGAGGGAACTGGACATTTGCTGGCTACTTTGCTCAGAACCCAATCTGGCTCCGCGATGGTGACGGAGATAAAAAATAAAACCGGGGAACTCGTGAGGTCTTCTGCGGGAATTTTAACAGCTTTTAGAGAGTTCTTTGGGACACTGTATGATTCTCGGGTTGGTTTTTCTGATGATATACTTGACAATTTTCTGGTGAGTGCTAGATTGTCTACCTTGTCGGAATTGAACGCTGCCATGTTGGAGGCTCCAATTAGTATGGAGGAGCTGGAGGAGGCTCTAGACTATGGCAGGAAACAAGGCACCTGGCACTGATGGGCTACCGATGGAGGTATATAAACAATACTCGAATATAATGCTTCCACAGCTACTGAAGGTATTCGAAGCAGCTGGGAAGGATGGTCACCTGCTCCGGTCCTTGAATGAAGCAATCATAGTAGTGATACCCAAGGGTGATTAAGATCCTTGTCTTCCAGAGTTGTACCAACCTATTTCCCTTTTAAATGTCGACGTTAAGATTGTAGCAAAAATCCTGGTGATACGGCTATCTAAGCTAATAACCAGCCTTATTCATCCAGACCAAACTGGCTTTATGCCAGAAAAATCGACTGCTATTAATATTCGTCGGTTATATTTAAATCTACAGATGCTATCAAACGGCAAGGAACCAGAGCAGTGGTGCCCATGGACGCTGCCAAGGCATTTGACAGTGTTGATTGGTAATATCTGTGGGCTATATTAGCTAAGATGGGTTTCCTTAGAAATTTTATTGCCTGGGTACAGCTGCTATACTAGAGAACGGAGGCCAGGATCAGAGTTAATGGGGAGATCTTGGATAAATTTAACTTATATAGAAGCACTAGACAGGGATGCCCCCTGTTTCCCTTATTTGCTCTAGCTATCGAGCCCTTTGCGGCGGTAATTCGTGTGACACCTGAAATTACGGGATTTGAATATGAGTCTTTGCATGAAAGGATAGCGTTATACGCTGATGACATCCCCTATTCCTTGGAAACTGGCCGTCATCCCTAAAAGTAGCAATGGAGGTCTTCGACTCCTTTGCAAGGATTTCTAGCCTATTTATTATTTGGGAGAAATCTCCCTCGGGACTAGCTGGACGCTTAAATGTAGTCACAGAATTTAAATACTTGGGAATTCATATCGGGCATAATGTACAAGATTTTGAACGCCTAAATCTTACCCCGTTGTTTGCTAAATTTCATCAAAAAGTAAAGGACTGGTGCAGGTTACCATTGAGTATGGTGGGCACAGCAAACCTAACGAAAATGGTCCTCATGCCACAAGCTTTGTATATCCTCCATAATGCACCCGCCTGGATTCCTAGCCAAATTTTTTACCAATTAATAGAGTATTCAGAGAGCTTATTTGGAAGAGGAGTTTTCCTAGAATTCAGGTGGAAATACTACGTAGATCTAAAGAGAAGGGGGGTTTAGCAGTTCCTGATCCATTTCTTTACTATCTCTTGGCACAATTGCAGCATTTCAGAGGATAGGGGAGGAAGATTCCACTTTGCGAAGTTCCTCGGGGCATATGCTAGCATGTTTAGTAGGAAATGACTTGCTGATACAATCGTTGGATTCGGGGCGGTTTCGTCAGGTTCTGACTCTCAATATTCCGACAATGAACTGTATGGATAAGGTGTGGAATAAGGCCAAAAAACTACTTGGTATACATGGGGTTACGAGACATGCCCTGATCTGGAGAAGCTCGACTTGTGCAGAGCTCAATAAATTAGAGGGCTTTGAGCTGTGGGAGAGGAGAGGCCTTAAATTAATATTGCAACTTTATTCGGACGGACGGGGAACTTAAATCTTTTGAAGATCTCAAACATACATTTTCCATTCCTAATGCAAGATTTTTTCAACATTTGCAGCTACGGCATGTGTGTGAAACACAACATCGACTCACCCCGCTTAATAGATGCTGTTAGCGTGGGTAGTCTGGAGCCGGAAACTCCAGGAGTGGACTCTCTGGACCGTGGCACCGAGGGGCCCTGGGCGAGCTGCCAGGTGGAACCGACCCCTATACAGGGACCGTTAGGAGCAGGCCCAGGGGTTCAAGTACCACGGTAGTCGGTACCGAGAGGGGCGGCTCAGGATTTACCGGAGTAGGACTGTGGGACTGATGTATAGATGACAGAACAGAGCTGGAACCAGGAGGTGGGAATGGAGTAAGACAGTAGATTGGGACGAGGAGGGATGACAGGAGTAGGAACACAGGAGAAAGGATTAGAGGAGGACGGAAGGACTGAAGCTGGATGGAACTGGAACACCGGAGGCATGACTGGAGTAGGACGGCAGGACTGGAGCAGGATGGAACAGGAACACTGGAGGCAGGACTGGAGTAGGATGGAACAGGAAGGAACAGGAACACGGGAGGCAGGACTGGAGTAGGATGACAGGACTGGAGTAGGATGGAACAGGAACACTGGAGGCAGGACTGCAGAAGACAACAAGGAACACGGGTAGCAGGACTGAGAGGCTGCTGCGGGGAGCAGACACGAACGGAACTGCAGGAGTAGAGAGCACACGATGAAGTGTGCTAGGAAACAACAATCAGGCACCTCTCTCAAGGGGAAGCGGCCTGATATGCTCCTGTCTGGTCTGCCATTGGTCAGGGAGGTGCTTCCGGGTCAGGGCATAGCCGGAGCACAAGAAGCAGGAGGGAGGCACGGCCTATCGCGCATGCGCATTGCATGCAGGGACGCCGCCGGCCGCGCACCTGCCAGAGGCAACCTCCATGGATGTTGGGCGGCGGGAGGCTGCGGCGTGGAAGCGATGGCCGGGTGAGTATGCAGAGACGGCGTAACAGATGCGATAGAACCCTTTTATTGGATAGAATAGTGATGGGAGGGGGATTAAGAGGCATTCTTGAAAAATGAAATTCTCAAAGCACAATTGTTAACAATTCCGAAAAGAGGGAAGAATAGGAAGCATTTAAGGAAACCAGGATGGATGAACACAGAACTTAAGCACATGCTAAAAAGGAAGAAAGAAATGTTTATAAAATGGAAAGAGGGAGGCATATCTAAAGAAGAATATAATGCTGTCTGCAGAACCTGCAGGGCACAAATCATATCTAAAGCTGACAATGAATTGAGGCTTGCAAGAGACGTCAAAAGCAATAATAAAGGATTTTGGAGAGATGTCAAAAGTAAAAGAAAAGTCAAAGATGCTATAGGATTTTTACAGGATGAAAATGATGAAATGGTAAGACAGGATGTTGAGAAGGCCGAACTTTTAAATTCCTATTTTGCATCTGTTTTCTCTCAGAAAGGAAATGTAACATCAACTGTTCTTCACTGTCCTATTAAGGGAATAGAAGACCCAAAGAGTGGTTGTAAATGGAAGAATGTCTCAAGTGGGGTACCACAGGGCTCTGTCCTGGGCCCTGTATTGTTCAACATCTTTATCAACGATTTAGATGAAGGAATTGAGGGTAAACTGATTACATTTGCTGATGACACAAAGCTAGGAGGGATAGCTAATACTAGAGAAGAGAGAGAGAGGATTCAAAAAGATATAAATAAATTGGAGCAGTGGGCAGAAACTAACAGAATGGTTTTTAACAGGGAAAAATGCAAAGTACTACATCTGGGCAATAAAAATGAAAAAAGCATATACAGAATGAGAGGAATAGGGCTAAGCAACAGCTCATGTGAAAAAGACTTGAGTATACTAATAGATCACAGACTGAATGAGTCAACAGTGTGATGCCACAGCAAAAAAGGCAAATGCAATTCTAGGATGTATTAACAGAAGCATACAATCTAGATCACGTGAAGGCATTATTGCCCTCTACTCCTCTTTGGTCAGACCTCATCTGGAATACTGTGTCCAGTTTTGGGAGCCACATTTTAAAAAAGACCTCAACAAACTGGAGCAAGTTCAGAAAAGAGCGACCAGAATGGTGACCGGTCTGCACACCCTGTCTTATGAGGAAAGTTTGCAGGATTTGGAAATGTTTAGCTTGCAAAAGAGAAGACTGAGAGGAGACTTAATAGCTGTCTTCAAATATCTCAAGGGCTGTCACATTGTAGAAGGATCATCTTTATTCTCATTTGCACAAGGAAAGACTAGAAGCAATGGGATGCAACTGAATGGGAGGAGACAGATTAGATTTTAGAAAAATCTTTTTGACAGAGTGATCAATGAGTGGAAAAGGCTGCCACGAGAGGTGGTGAATTCTCCTTCAATAGAAGTCTTTAAACAGAGGCTGGACAGACATCTATCTGGGATTGTAACGGCGTCTACCAAGCTGGGGTACCTCTTTCAGTACCACCCCGTGTTTTCGGAGGTCCGCTCTGCGTTGGCTGGAGTCTGAATAAATGACGCTGGCTGGAATTCCTTGGTTACATGGGCGCATATAAAAGATCATAGCTTCTCCATGTATTTCCAGTCTGACAACACTTTACTCACAGGACACAGAATATATCACACAGATACCGAAGGCCGGCCAATAGAAAAGCGGCAGGCCAGACATTCATTACAAAAGCCGCAGGTGGCCGGAGCCTGCCGATGTTTACTGTGGGAATTACAAAGGTGGGGGGAGGGCGGACAAAAAGAGAATATCGTGTCCCCTCTTCCCAGGGGCGCAGCCTGTGAACTGATGCATTAGGGACATGCATCTCACATGGAACCTATTATACATACATATAACTGCACAACATATTCTGGGTGCTGAGTGGTTCTGTAACACGTGACACGCCTCCCCTTTTCAGCAACGCGATCGGCATACACAGTCTGATCCTCAACGGATCGGTTTGGGGATGACCGAATTTTATGGGGTTGGTATAAGTTCCGTTTGTCGACTTAGTCCATCGGCGTTAACCTTTTGTTTGTCGGGTCTGTGGTGGATGGTGAAGTCCAGAGGTTATAGGGCTAAACTCCACCGCAGCAATCTGGCGTTGTCTCCGGAGACCCGATTAAGCCAGACTAGGGGATTATGGTCCTTTAGGAGGGAAAACTGTCGTCCATACAAATATGGTTGCAACTTCTTGAGTGCCCATACTACCGCCAGGCACTCCTTCTCGATGGCCGCATTGCTTACTTCACGGGGCAGTAGTTTCCGACTCAGGTAAGCTACCGGGTGTTCTTGGCCGTCCGGCCCGACTTGGCTCAGTACTGCCCCCAATCCAAACATAGAAGCGTCTGTGTGAACAAGGAAACGTTTAGTTGTATCGGGTACGGCCAATACAGGGGTATTGGTGAGGGTGTCCTTTAGTTGGCGGAAGGCTTCCTCACACTCTGAGGTCCAGGTTACCTGGCGGGGTTGGTTTTTACGGGTCAGATCAGTGAGGGGCTTGGCTACGCTGCTGTAATTGGGAACAAATTTCCTGTAATACCCCGCTGTCCCTAGAAACGCCATGACCTGGGTTTTAGTGCGTGGGATAGGCCACTTCGCTATGGCCTCAATCTTGGCTGGTTCTGGTCGCTGTTTCCCACTTCCCACCCAATGCCCTAAATACTGAACCTCTGCTTTGCCCACGTGACACTTGTTTGGGTTCAGGGTGATTCCGGCCTGGTGGATCCTGTCCAATACTGTCTGTAGGTGATTTAGATGCTCTTCCCATGTCGCACTGTAGATGGCGATGTCGTCCAGGTAGGCACAAGCATAGTCCTGAAGACCATCCAGAAGCCGGTCAGCCAGCCTTAGGAAGGTCGCCGGGGCATTCTTCATCCCGAATGGCATAACTCGAAACTGGAATAAACCGAACGGGGCAACAAATGCCGACTTGGGAATAGCGTCAGGACTAAGGGGAATCTGCCAGTAGCCTTTGCATAGATCAATGGTGGTCAAATACTTTACCCCCGCCAGCCGGTCTAACAACTCATCCACACGCGGCATGGGGTATGCATCCGTCACTGTTTTCTCATTGAGCCTACGAAAGTCTACACAAAACCGTGTAGTCCCATCCTTCTTGGGCACTAACACTACGGGGGATGCCCAGGGACTATCTGACTCTTCAATGACCCCTAAACGCAGCATCTCTTGTATCTCTTGTCGCATCCCCTCTCGTACAGACTCAGGGACGCGGAAGGGGTTTTGTCGCAGAGGGGTCTGATCCTGGGTCTCAACCTTGTGTTTTGCCAGGCTAGTGTACCCCGGTCTCTCTGAAAACATCCTCTGTCGCTGCCTCAACAATTCCTCCGCCTGCTGTTTCTCCCGGGGGCCTAGGTCTTCACCCAAGTGTACCTGGTCCCATGTTTTAAACTGAGTCCTTTCCCCTAAGACATCCGGCAAGGGAAGTCAGGCTAAATCCTCTGTTTCAGGTGCACAGATGGCCACTACCTCTTCAGGGCGCTCCCGGTAGGGCTTCAGCATATTCACGTGGAACATGCGGATAACCCTGGGGTCGTCACAATCGGCGACATTATAGGTTGTGTCGGCTATTTTCCCCACTACCTGGTAGAGCCCCTGCCATGCAGCTTGAAACTTATTCTGCTTAGTGGGCTCTAACACCAGGACCTTCTGTCCTATTTCCAAAGTGCACTCTCTGGCCCTCCGATCGTACCATATGCGCTGGCGCCGCTGGGTCGCCTGCATGTTCTCACGTACAGCCTGAGTCAGCTCCTGTAGGTGGTCCCGGAATTCCAGCACATAGGGTACAATAGGTACCCCTTCTATGAGGCCCTCCCCTTCCCAGTGTTCCAGCACTAAGTCTAGGGGTCCCCTTACCCGTCTCCCGTATACCAGCTCGAACGGGGAGAACCCCGTGGATTCTTGGGGCACCTCCCGATAGGCAAACAGGAGGTGTGGCAAGAATTTCTCCCAGTCCCTGTATGTCCTGGTAAAAGTCCCAGTGAGCTGTTTTAATGTCCCGTTAAAGCGTTCACACAACCCATTGGTTTGCGGGTGGTACGATACGCTTCTAATGGACTTTATGCCGCACAGCTTCCACAGTTGGTTGGTCACCTCTGCTGTAAACTGGGTACCCTGGTCCGAGATAATCTCCCAGCGAAATCCAACCCGTGAGAACACCTGGAGCAGGGCGGCCGCCACCGTCTCTGCCAGTATGTTAGGTAACGCAACCGCATCTGGATACCGTGTGGCATAATCTACCACTGTCAATATATACTTTTTCCCTGACGGACTGGGTTTGGCTAACTGCCCTATCAGATCGACCGCTGCTCGGCTAAATGGTTCCTCCACAATGGGTTGGGGCGTAATTTGGCCTTGCATCATTCCCCCCTCTTGCCAATGCGCTGACAACTGTCACAGGTCTGGTAGTACTGACGATCATCATGGGTTACCCCCGGCCAAAAGAAGTTTTGTGTCAGACGATGCCTGGTGCGACAGACGCCGAAGTGCCCGGCTAAGGGTATGTCATGAGAGATTCGCAGTAGCTCCTGCCTATACTTCTTGGGAACTACCAGCTGTCATTTTATAGTGGGGCTTGTCCCTGTGTGGTGCTGCTCTGTGATCCGGTAGAGGAGTCCCTGCTTCCATACAAACTGTTCCCCTTCCAGTACCCCTCTCCCCTCCTGTGTCTTCCCACGATATCCCTCTAATGAAGGATCCTCAAGTAACTCCCTCTTAAATTCATCTGGGGTGGCCCAAGAAATGTGTCTGGCTATGGGAATACGTGTTGGGCTGGGATGTCTTATCTGGGCCTCCTCTGAGTGTGATTCCGCCTCTGCAGCTCGAGCTTGTCTCCGGTTGGTCACAGGATATGTCTCAGCCAGAGGGGCCACCGAGAATGCAGACAACATGGGCCCCCAAAGCATTTCCCAGCAAGACGTCTGCAGGCAAATCCTCCATCAAGCCGACCTCAACAAGGTCATCCCCGACTCCCAAGTTCAGGTGAATCCTGGCAGTGGGTAGTCGATGTATGGCTCCCCCTGCTACACGGACTGCCACTGTCCGGTCCGTCTTCTCTTGGTCCCTGACGAGATGAGGCTTCACAAGGGTCAAAGTTGCTCCGGAATCTCTTAGTCCCTGCATACGTTTCCCATTAACTCACACGACCTGTCGATGCTGTTGTCGATTATCTTCCCGGGCTGCCTCCACGGGGTCTACTTCATGCAGCACTTCCTCCACCTCTTCCACCCCTTGGTTAGTCGTAGCCCCCAATGGCGGGTCAGCTTCGCCTTGGTAGCAGTGTGCAGCAGCCCAGCTGAAGGTAGCTGTTCCCGCCTTTGGCCACTGGGTATGCTGAGTCCGGTTGGGACATTGTCTTTGCAGGTGGCCCAGCTGACGACAGGTGTGGCATCGCGCCCCAGGGGGACTGTGGTAGGCCGGGTTTCTAGCTGGTCCCCCTACAATCTTCGGTGGTTTGGGGCCCTCCAGGTCCATGGGCGGGCCCCTAGCGACCATCTTTGATCCGGACAACTTCAGCCTCCTGGCATCATGATGTTCATCGGCCAAACGAGCGGCTTCCTCAAGAGTCGTTGGCCGCCTGTCCCGAAGCCATTCCTGTGTCACGGGGGTTAGTCCATTAAAGAATCGTTCTAACAAGAAGAGCTGGAGGACGTCCTCCTTAGTGGTTGCTTGGCTCCCTTGTACCCACTGTAGCAGTGACCGCCGTAATTTACAGGCCCATTCAGCGTGGGTATCGGTTACGCGTTTTATAAGTCCGTGGAACTTTTGGCGGTATGCCTCTGGTGTTAGCGCATACCGGGCCAAGATCACTTCTTTGATCCGCTCATAGTCCATACAGTCCTCATCAGGTACCGTGCGATAGGCGTCCGCTGCCCGGCCTGTCAGCTTGCTGGCCAGAATCTGAACCCGTTCCTCCGGCTTCACACTGCCGCTCAAAGTCCCTCAGAAAGCCATCAATGTCTTCCTCTGCCTCCCCCAACTGTCGGAAGGCATTATACTGGATCTTTTTGTAGTTTACTGTTGAAGGTACCTGGTCGAAGGCCAGAGCTCCCCTGCTCGCTGACTCTCCTCTCTCCGCTCTGCCATCTCCATCTTGGCCAGCTCCACTTTGGTCCGCTCTGCCATCTCCATCTTGGCTAGCTCTATCCTGGTCCGCTTGGCCATCTTTTCCTTCAGATCAGTACGCACATCAGCCATCACCTCTCGTATGATCTTTACGGCAGTGTTTGGGCCATAGAACGCCAATCTGTTCTTTACCTCCCTCTGGAATTCGGTCACCTCCACGTTCACATTGGGGGGCGCTGCACTGTCGTGTTCCATGATGGCTGCTATCAAATCCGCTTTTCTTTTGTTGCTGGCGATCAACCCTTGGGCTTCCACCAGATCTTTTACTGTAGTCATCTTTAGCTTGTAGTAGTTGTTTTCCATTCATTCCTTTCCACCTGTAGAAGGGGTATCATATCTCGCCGCTACCACCAGTGTAATGGGGTCTACCAAGCTGGGGTACCTCTTTCAGTACCACCCCGTGTTTTCGGAGGTCCGCCCTGCGTTGGCTGGAGTCTGAATGAATGACGCTGGCTGGAATTCCTTGGTTACATTGGTGCATATAAAAGATCACTGCTTCTCCATGTATTTCCAGTCTGACAACACTTTACTCACAGGACACAGAATATATCACACAGATACCGAGGGCTGGCCAATAGAAAAGCAGCAGGCCAGACATACATTACAAAAGCCGCAGGTGGCCGGAGCCTGCCGATGTTTACTGTTGGAATTACAAATGTGGGGGGAGGGAGGACAAAAGGATAATATCGTGTCCCCTCTGCCCAGGGGCACAGCCTGTGAACTGATGCATTAGGGACATGCATCTCACATGGAACCTATTATACATACATATAACTGCACAACATATTCTGGGTGCTGAGTGGTTCTGTAACACGTAACAGGGATGATTTAGCGAATCCTGCTTTGAGCATGGGGTTGGACCAGATGGCCCAGGAGGTCCCTTCCAACTATACGATTCTATGATTCTATATATGCAGAGATGTCAGAAAAGAGTGGCAAATCTGACTAAATGGTAGGCTGATGTGGGAGACTTTTGTTGGGTGGGGGTGGGGGGTGGGACTATGGGGAACTTTATGGGTTTCTAGACTGTTTATGTAATATGCTGTTCAGGAATTATTCTGTGATTGATTACATGTCTTCTGGATTTTGAAAATGTTCAATAAAAATTTACCTGATCAAAAAAAAAAAAAAGAGTTGTGTTGGGGTTAGGGTTGGAGTTTAAATTGAGCGGTTTCCACTGTTTAGGTACATCAGGGGGTCTCCAAATGCGACATGGCGCCACCATTGATTTCAGCCAATTTTGCATTCAAAAAGTCAAATTGTGCTCCTTCCCTTCCGAGCCCTGCCGTGCACCCAAACAGTGGTTTGCTCCCAGATATGGGGTATCGGCATACTCAGGACAAATCGCACAACACCTTTGGGGGTCTAATTTCTCCTGTTACCCTTGGGAAAATAAAAATTTGTGGGCAAAAATATCATTTTTGTGGAAAAATTTGATCTTTTATTTTCACGTCTCTACGTTATAAACTTCTGTGAACCACTTGCGGGTTCAAAGTGCTCACCACACATCTAGATAAGTTCCTTGGGGGGGTCTAGTTTACAAAATGGTGTCACTTGTGGGGGGTTTCATCTGTTTAGGCACATCAGGGGCTCTCCAAACGTGACATGGCGTCCGATCTCCATTCAAGACAATTCTGCGGTGAAATAGTCAAACGGCGCTCCTTCCCTTCTGAGCTCTGTTGTGTGCCCAAACAGTGGTTTACCCCCACATATGCGTTAGGCTAGTTTCACATTAGCGTTTTTTTGCGCAGCGCATCAGGCGCATAAAAAACGCAAAGAAAAACGCAAAACAAACGCGCGTTTTTTTAGCGTCATGCGCACGCTAATGCGTCAAAAATGCAGCATTGCTTGCGTTTTACATGCGTTTTTGCATGCGTTTGCGTTTTTTATGCACATGCGTTTTTAGGTGTGACATTTTTTCCATTGTCTAGAGAACATTCTAGACTTGTTTAACTCAAAAACGCATACGCAAAAAAACGCAAGCGTGCGCAAGACCATGCGCACGCATGCGTTCCCATAGACTTCAATGTGTTTTTTTTGCGCATTCCGTGCGCAAGCGTGCGCATGCGTTATTTTTGCCGAGACAGGGCGCACCAAAAAATGCAACATGTTGCGGCTGGCGCGAAAGACAAAAAAACGCATGCGCACAAAAACGCAAGTGTGCGCAAGACCATGCGCACGTCATGTTAAACATAGGTGCGCAGTGCGCATGCGCACGGGTGCGCACGATGCGCTACGCACAAAAGCGCTAATGTGAAACCAGCCTTATCTGCGTATTCAGGAGAAATTGCAAAACAAATTTTGTGGTTCATTTTCTTTCTTAGCACAAGTGGAAATAAAAAAAAAATAGTTCTTAAGTAAAATGTTTGTGAAAAAAAGTTAAATGTTCATTTTATCATTACAGGAAAGATGTATATCTTTGTGCCGTGTTAGCCAGTTTTATTATTATTATACATTTTTTCAATCCACGTTGCTTCAGTTGCTGTGAAGCACCTGAAGGGTTAATAAACTTCTTGAATGTGATTTTGAGCACCTTGAGGGGTGCAGTTTTTAGAATGGTGTCACTTTGGGTATTTTCTGTCATGTACACCTCTCAGTGACTTCAAATTTGATGTGGTCCCTAAAAAAAATGGTTTTGTAAATTTTGATGTAAAATTGAGAAATTGCTGGTAAACTTTTAACTCTTATGACTTTGGCCCCTTTCACACATCAGATTTTTGCCGGCAGTCACAATCCGTTGGCTCAACGGATCCGTCGCAGATTGTGAAAAACTGATGCGACTGATACTTTTTTTGACAGATCTGTCGAAAAAAACGGATCTGTCGCATCATTTTTTTCATCCGTTTCTTCCATTTTTCGACGGATCCGTTTTTTAAACCATGAATTTTTTCTATTTTAACCAAAGTTTTGTACCTTGTTTGTTGTACCTTGTTACCCCAAGTATTGTACCTTGTAACCAAAAGTATTGTACCTTACCCAAAGTGTTGTACCTTATCATTAAATAAATGAAAAACAATAAAGGGGTTTTTTTTAAATGTTAATTTTATTAAGAAATTATAAATCAAGATAGTTTGGGGTGGAGATGGTAATCGGAGCATGCTCAGTTAAAAAAAAAAAAAGCGGAATCTGTCGCCGGATTCCGTCATTTGACGGATTACGACAGATCTTGCGCCCATAGGCTTCCATTCTAGCAAACGACGGATGTCGTTGGATCCGTCGCTGTCCGATTTTTCGACGTAGACAAAAAAAGTTACTTTGTCCATCCTCTCCGGCCACCGGACAAACAATTTTCGACGGATCCGGCGAACGATGGATGAAACGAGAGGTCATCCGTCACTATTCGTCGCTTATACAAGTCGATGAGAAAAAAAACGGATCCATCTGCATCAGTCGCCGGATCCGTTTTTTTCAAAAGTCGGCGGATTGCGACTGATGGTAACAAAAAACTGATGTGTGAAAGGGGCTTTTTACTGACAAAAAAATTTTGTTTCCAAAATTGTGCTGATGTAAAGTAGACGTGGGAAATGTTATTTATTAAGTATTTTGTGTGACATATCTCTTTGATTGAAGGGCATAAAAATTAACAATTTGAAAGTTGCAAAATGCTAAAAATTTTCGCCATATTTCTGTTTCTTTAAATAATTAAACACAAGTCATATCGAAGTTATAGTTACGTTATTTTGAGAACCGACTCCCACCCCACTAGCATTTCATACAATTTAGTGAGTATACTACACATTCATTGTCTGTTAGTAATCTGCCCCATCGCTGACCTCTATAATAATATATATACAGTGCCTTGCGAAAGTATTCAGCCCCCTGGAACTTTTCAACCTTTTCCCACATATCATGCTATAAACATAAAGATACCAAATGTAAATTTTTGGTGAAGAATCAACAAGTGGGACACAATTGTGAAGTTGAACGAAATTTATTGGTTATTTTAATTTTTGTGGAAATTCAAAAACTGAAAAGTGGGGCGTGCAATATTATTCGGCCCCTTTAACTTTTTTTTTAATCAGATATTTTTTATTGAAATTTTTAAAACATAACATCACTTATTTCAAAGTACCCCACATTCCTTACTACATTCCCTACCACCCCCCCATCCCGTTCCCTGGTCCAATGCTAAGTTATACCAAAATAGATACAAAGCAATAGATAAGGCACACATCCTAAAACGCATAGTACAATAATGTACACATAAATCATATTCAGAGTATCATGAACATGTTGTTACGATAACAAATTTACAGACGACAAACCTGGAATGTTCAGCCATCCTGCCCAGATTTTTTCAAACATCACCAGCCTTCCTCGTTTAAGAAATGACCTTCTCTCTGCACAATGTAAGGTTAAGCTTATTTACATATTCTTTCCGCGTGGGGACTTTATCCGAGATCCAGTGATACGCTATTAGTTTCCTAGCAATAAAGAGCATTCTAGCAACTGATGTTTGTAGATGATCGTCACCCCTCACCTCCTCCACACATCCCAGTACACAGACAATGGGATCTCTGGGAATGTCCTGCTCAGTGGTTACATATATTAAGAACCATAATACAAAATGCCTGTATGCACAGACACGTCCAGAGCATATGTAGAATATCCGCATTGTCAAGCGCACATTTGGGACATTTTGAATCCGATCTCAAACCCAAATCAAACAACCACTTTGGAGTTCTATAAACCCTGTAGAGGATGTATAGTTGGGACAGACCCAATGCAACTTAGGGATCATTTGCATTATTGATTTCCATTGGTCTGCCGAAATCCCACCTACTTGTTGTTCCCATTTCATTAGCGCCGTTATCGGGTGACCTAATAGCACCTTTGAAAGTTCCCCATACACAAAAGAAATTAATCCTCTCATGGAAGTCAGCAGACCGAGCCTATTAATTACAGCATCATGATGTATAATAATAGGGTGCATGTGAGTCTGCATTGTATAAGCATGCCTCACCTGTAAATACTGGTAGAATGTAGAGTGTTGAAGTGGGAAATCTCGTCGCAGGTCATCGAATGATTTGAAGACCCCCCCCCCCCCCCATCAGCTGTGCAAGCCACCAGATACCCACACGTCGCCACTGCGCGAACCCTTTCAATGTCCTCAATTGCGGCAAATGCGGATTATCCCATATGGGAGCATACCTCGTGAACCCAGCAATTCCTCTTAAACTTTTGATTTTAACCCACACTTTAACCATAAGCATTACCGTTGGAAGTTTAGCTATCCAAGGTCTGAATTTATTTGCCTCCAACTTAGACAATAGAGGTACCCGACCCCCAAGAAACTGGAGAATCCCTCGACCTCCCCCCATCTCCACAGATGCGTCTTCCGATCCCCCTGCTAGATGCTGACACTGAGAAGATAAAAAATATAACCAAGGTTTAGGCAATGCCAGCCCTCCCTCCTCCTTACCCCTTTGTAAGTGTTCTAATTTGATCCTCGCACCCTTTTTTAGCCAAATAAGTTCCCTGAATCGTGCGTTAATTTTAAAGAAACTATTTTGAGGAAGCCAAATCCGGGAGTTATGAAGAACATACAAAAGTTTTGGCATAATCACCATTTTCAACAGATTCACTCTCCCCACCATTGACAGATTTAACTTAGCCCATGCCTTAATCTTTTGTTTAATCTTAGCTACTAGCGGTGAGCGATTTAAATGCTCATAGTCTGGTATGTTATTAGATACATTAATACCCAGGTATTTAAGGCACAACACTACCAGCACCTGTGGCACTCTGATCACAGTTGGGTCTAATGGGAGAATAGCAGACTTTTCCCAGTTTATAACTAGTCCCGAGACCGCTCCAAATGAGGAAAGAAGTGATATTGCACTATTCAGTGATCTGTATGGGTCGGCTAAGAACAAAAGAATATCATCTGCTTAAAGAGCCACTTTCTCCTCCAATGCTCCATACCTAAATCCTTCAATTTCCGGATTTAGTCTTATCCTCAAATCCAAGGGCTCCACCGCCAGGGCAAAGAGCAGCGGAGATAGATGACAGCCCTGCCTCGTACCCCTGTGAAGAGGGAAGGGCCCAGACAGCAATCCGTTCGCCCGCACTCTTGCCAATGGTGCAGAGTACAGAAGCTTAATCCAACCAATGAAGCCTGGACTGAAACCCATTCATTGAAGCGTGGCAAAAAGATATTTCCACTCCACTCTGTCAAATGCCTTAGCAGCATCAAGAGACAGGACCGCCCTCCTCCCCACATTATCCGCCCCCACCTGCATGTTAAGATACAATCTTCTAATATTTAGGGCCGTTGACATACGAGGCATAAATCCCGGGTGTACTAAAGATCCACTACCTTCGAAAGGTGAGTGGCCAGTACCTTTGCTAATAATTTGATGTCTACTGTCAGAAGGGAAATTGGCCTGTACGAGGCCGTGAGGGTAGGATCCTTATCTTTTTTTGGTAAGACAGTAATAATAGCTTCCCGCATGGATGGCGGGAGGACCCTAAGTCCAAGACTATCATTAAGTGTAGTCAGCCGCAGTGGGAGTAATACCGACTTATATTTTTTATAGACTTCCACTGGCAGGCCATCCACCCCCGGTGCCTTGCCATTAGACATAGTGCTCAAGGCCTCCTCAAGCTCATCCAAACCCAGGGGTTCGTCCAGCAAATTTCTGTCTGCGTCTGAGTCGTGAGAGCTTAGCTAATCCCAAAAATCCTCAAGATCTTCCGCAGAAGCCCTAGAATGAGAGGAATACAGGTTAGTAAAGGCCCCCAAAACTCCCAGGATTCCCGGCGCATCAGTAACAAGTGTCCCATTTTCACCACTGAGCCCAGGTATGAACGATGACCCCTTTTGTGCTGACGTTATTACTGAGAGCAGGTGCCCCACACTTTCTGCATTTTCAAAGAATTGGGTCGATTGGAACATATGTTTCTGCGCTGACATTTTGGTCACTCGCAACTGAGCATCCTTAAGTCTCTGTTGTGCACTGGGAGTGACCTGTATTGAAAAAGCCCGCTCTGCAGCTTCCAATTCCTGGAGCAAAAGTTTGGATTTCATTCTAGAACTAGACTTAATCTTTGAAATCTCACATATGAACATACCACGCAAATATGCCTTCAGAGACTCCCAAACCACCGAACTAGAGGCAGAGTTCTCATTAAACCCAAGAAATTCCTGTAATTCAGACGTGAATGAATCAGTCTTGACCATTAGTTGTAGCCAAAACGGATTTAAACGCCAAAGTGGCCTATCTCGTGACATATTATCTTTAATTATAATAGACAGGGGCGAATGGTCCGACGCGGTCCTCGATAGATATTCAACATTCATAATTTTCCCCAGTATGAGACCATCGCCCAGAGCCAAGTCGATACGAGACAAGGAGGAAAAAGCAGAGGAGAAAGATGAGTACTGATATACCCCAGGATTCCTGCATCTCCACAAATCAGTTAAGACTAGTTCGCGCAGGAGCGCCCCGAATGGTGTGCAGTTGTCTTCCAGTTTTATAGGTGCATGATTACCTCTATCCCAATGGGCATCCAAAATGTTGTTAAAATCACCCACCACTAAATATGGGACTCCTGGAAAATCTCTCAAAATAGTTAGGATTTTATATATGATTTTGCTACTATATAGCGGAGGAATATATATAGATATGGAGTACCATCGTGACCGCAGACCACATACAATACAAAAGAACACATCGCCCCTCTTCATCTACCACCACCCGATTTACATGAAAATTGAGCACCCCGTCTAATTAGTATGCTGACACCTCTAGAGTACTGGGAGTATGTAGAATGATAACCCGCCAATATCCACCTTTTATCCAGAATATTAAGTGTTTCACGTGTAAGGTGCGTCTCTTGCAAGCAAATTACAGTTGGTTTGCGGTCCATAATAAAAGAAAAAATCGCCTGTCTTTTTACTGGGGATTTCATCCCTCTAACATTCCAGCTAAGAATTTTAGCGTCCCCCATAATTGGTATTTTTAAACTTAAACAATATCCAACTAATCTTAGCTAAATACCTTTGGACATATGTGCACCTCTCAAAGGACGTAACACCCCCCCCCTAATAACACATCCCAACGTAACTCTCAACTGTATTAGGCCCATCACAAAGAAGGACAATGTTATCCCCCTTAAAATGTATAAAGCCAAATACCGGGCGCTTTAGTTCCTATCTCGCCCCCCACATATTTCAGGATAATACCCCACAGCACAAAGCAACCATCTTGACATAGGAACAGCTCAAAACATCCAGAACGTCTAAAAGATTCATGTTTCTTCACCACAGTCCTCCACCTCCCTTCTTAGATGTTGTTCTTTCAGAGCCAACCATTCAGTTGCCTCTGTAGCTTCCAGAAAAAAATGAGATTTGTTCCCAACTTCGACCCGCAATTTGGCCGGGAAAATCATAGAGTACTTGAGGTCAAGGGTCCTCAGTCGTTTTTTAATATCAACAAATTGAGCTCTCATTTTTAGCACTTTCGGTGAAAAATCCGGATAGAATGAAACTCTAGAACCATCAATAGTTAGATCAGGGTGGTCTCTTGAGAACCGAATAATAATAATAATCATCTTTATTTTTTTATAGTGCTAACATATTCCGCAGCGCTTTACAGTTTGCACACAATCTAAATTCCCTATCAGTATGTCTTTGGAGTGTGGGAGGAAACCGGAGTGCCCGGAGGAAACCCACGCAAACACGGGGAGAACATACAAACTCCTTGCAGATGTTGTCCTTGGTGGGATTCGAACCAACTGAGCTAACCACTGAGCCACCGTGCTGTCCCGAAGAATACTGTCACTGTCTCTGTAGTGAAGTATTTTAGCCAGGATGGGTCTTGGTGGATGGCCAGGGGGAGGGGGACGAGCCGGGACCCTATGAGCGCGCTCCACCGCATACAAGTGAGTCAGATTGTCTGGCCCAACTTTTTCCTTTATCCAGGCTTCGATAAAAGTTAGTAGGGTTTTTGCCCTCGCAGCGCTCCGGGAAACCGACAATATGGACATTATTGCGCCTGGACCTGTTGTCATGGTATGCCTAGGTTACTTTAGGCTAAAACCCCGGGACCCCTGCGGTGTCCCTCAGACTAGGGAAAACCCTGTCTGTCCCTCAACCCAGGGTTTACACTGAAGGTGTGCCTGCCTGGGCCTCCACCCTGTCCCTGTCTCCTGTCCAGCCCTAAGCTGAACCCACCACCCTCCACCCAGTGAGGGGACCAGACACCAGACCCCACAAATACGTATGGACAGGGGTAAAAGAAACACCACACCGTTAATACACAAGGGAATACAATAATGTGCAAGGGCAACCAAATATATATATATATATATATATATATATATATATATATATATATAACAGATAGGAGAAAGAACAACTGAGAGATATACTGCACCAGATATCAGACGCTCCAAAACCACCACTGCTGACCGGTATTGCTAGCACTAGGCAAAAGCTATAGTCGGCGACGCCCATAGTCAGGACGGACTATTTAAAGACCAAGGGCGTGGCCCAGCCCTCAGCCAGCATGACAACCTGGTTAACCCTATCCCGACTGGAACAGAATACCCAACAAAGTCCCTGAGCATACTGTAGTGGAATAGGGTATTACCGCTGTCTGCCGGACACCCTGGTGTGAACAGTGTCCGACATGACAATACTGTAGTGGAATAGGGTATTACCGCTGTCTGCCGGACACCCTGGTGTGAACAGTGTCCGACATGACACCTGTTTTCCAGGTCATCCGTTTTATTCCATACAGCAGCAAGATCTTTTTTGAGCTCCTTATTATGCTGCGCAGAGTTAGACTGTATTTTCCACCACACCAACTCTTTTTTCTAATTGCCCAGTTCTGTCCTTAACTGTGTGGAGGTCATATTTTACATTCTGCATTGACTCCTGTAGAAAGCCCAGCTGAGTGAGCACATTAGTAATGGCTGATCCACATTGCATAACAGCCACCAGCACGTCTTTTATAGTGGGTTCAGCAAGAACCTGCAGCTTCAGCGCTGTGAGCTGGTTCTTATTTTGCTCCACCAGTTCTCCCCAGCTAGCCAGAGCCTCCTGGTTCCTCTGCCCTCCAGCACTGTCTCCTACTCCCCCTCTTCACTCATCCCCTGCTCTGTACCTTCTCCTCCGGTGCCTGGATCTTCTCCAGCTGTTTGAGGAGATTCCTTCTCCATTTCCTCCACTCGGGCAAATCGCTCCAGATGAGCCGCTACTTATCTATTTCTGGCTGCACTATCAGCTTCTGCATCTGCCAAAGCACACGCTGAAGCAGCAGCGCCATCTTGGGAACCAGAGGCCATCTCTCCTGCAATCCTCTTTTGACCTTTTTTCAGCATGTTGCACGCCAGGAATGCTTCCATGATGGCCCTACGACCTCCACCAGTCCCCAAGGCCTCTCCACAGGTAATTACTGGCTGTGCTGTGGGGATTTAGTCGCAGTAATTAACTAGGACATGCGGGAGCTCTGCAGGCACACGTCCTCCTCACATGCTGCTAGGCCACGCCCCCCGGCCCCTTTAACTTAATACTTTGTTGCTCCACCTTTTGCTGCGATTACAGCTGAAAGTCGCTTGGGGTATGTCTCTATCAGTTTTGTACATCGAGAGACTGAAATTCTTGCCCATTCTTCCTTGGCAAACAGCTCGAGCTCAGTGAGGTTGGATGGAGATCGTTTGTGAACAGCAGTTTTCAGCTCTTTCCACAGATTCTCAATTGGATTCAGGTCTGGACTTTGACTTGGCCATTCTAACACCTGGATACGTTTATTTGTGAACCATTCCATTGTAGATTTTGCTTTATGTTTGGGATCATTGTCTGGTTGGAAGACAAATCTCTGTTCCAGTCTCAGGTCTTTTGCAGACTCCAACAGGTTTTCTTCAAGAATGGTCCTGTATTTGGCTCCATCCATCTAACCATCAATTTTAACCATCTTCCCTGTCCCTGCTGGAGAAAAGGAGGCCCAAACCATGATGCTGCCACCACCATGTTTGACAATGGGGATGGTGTGTTCAGGGTGATGAGCTGTGTTGTCTTTACGCCAAACATATCGTTTGGCATTGTTGCCAAAAAGTTCGATTTTGGTTTCATCTGACCAGAGCACCTTCTTCCACATGTTTGGTGCGTCTTGTTGTAAACTTTAAACAACACTTTTTATGGATATCTTTGAGATATGGCTTTCTTCTTGCCACTCTTCCATAAAGGCCAGATTTGTGCAGTGTACGACTGATTGTTGTCCTATGGACAGACTGTCCCACCTCAGCTGAAGATCTCTGCAGTTCATCCAGAGTGATCATGGGCCTCTTGGCTGCATCTCTGATTAGTCTTCTCCTTGTTTGAGATGAAAGTTTAGAGGGACTGCCGGGACTTGATAGATTTGCAGTGGTATGATACTTCTTCCATTTCAGTATGATCGCTTGCACAGTGCTCCTTGGGATGTTTAAAGTTTTGGAAATCATTTTGTATCCAAATCCAGCTTTAAACTTCTCCACAACAGTATCACAGACCTGCCTGTTGTGTTCCTTGGTCTTCATGATGCTCTCTGTGCTTCAAACAGATCCCTGACACTATCAGAGCAGGTGCATTTATATGGAGACTTGATTACACACAGGTGGATTATATTTATCATCATTAGTTATTTAGGACAACATTGGATCATTCAGAGATCCACAATGAACTTCTGGAGTAAGTTTGCTGCACTGAAAGTAAAGGGGCCGAATAATACTGCACGTCCCGCTTTTTTAGTTTTTGAATTTCCACAAAAATTTAAAGTAACCAATAAATTTTGTTCAACTTCACAGTTGTATCCCACTTGTTGATTCTTCACCAAAAATTTACATTTGGTATCTTTATGTTTGAAGCATGATATGTGGGAAAAGGTAGAAAAGTTCCAGGGGGCCGAATACTTTCGCAAGGCACTGTATATCCACACACACACGTATATTACATAGTCTGCTTTATTATGTATATTGCCATCCCTTATTACATAGTGCCCCCTTTTATTATGTACAACACCGTCCCTTACATATTGGATTATATAGACCTTCCTGTCTTGTTAGATGAGCATATAAGCAGGCTACAGAGACAGAAAAAACATAACTAGTCAAATGACACTGTCTCAAAATAAGGATGCGAAGTACTGGTTATAGTGGAAAAGGAGCAAGACTAGAGCATACAAAGGAGAAATGCACAGGAAATCATAAATGTAAAACATGAAGTTTATTAAAAATAATTAAAATAATGCATAAACAAAGGATTGCATGATAAAAACAGTGTACGGTCAGAAAACAAGGGGACACCACAGCCAACAGGAAAAAACAAGTAGTGGTAGTTACAATTAAAGATGCACATATGATTAGAACAAGTATACCAGAGTGCCTATGTGTAAGAGACTATACCCAATTATGGATAAACCACTATACCAAGGGGGAAACTAACACAAATAAAGCAGAGTAAAAAAAAACAGTTGTAGAGAGATGTGCAGAGCTGTGTTACCTGAGAGCTGTGGTGCCGCCACCCCAACACGTGTTTCGGCTACTGGGTATAGCCAAGCATTTCTTCTCCCCCAGAAGAAGGCACGGAAGCCGAAACTTGCGGAGGCGCTATTCTCCGCAAGATAAATAACATCAATAGAAATGCATTGAATGCTGTAAATCCCCACGGTTCAGTGAACACATGCGGGTTTACCTTCGTTCAATAGAAGCAGCGCTTTGAACTCTGCAAACATGGGCTGCGTCCAAAGTGCTGCTAGCTCCGGATCGTGAGCACTCGGCCAAAACTAGAAGAAAACATTACCACCTGACTGCTGTTTTTGTTTTTTTTTATTTTATTACAATTAATGGGCAGAATTGTGCAAATTCACAGCATTATTGCAGTAGATTCTGTATGGAGAAAGTTTGGGTATCATTCTTAACTCAAATGACTTTACTGTAATTATGGTTTCATATTCTTAGAAGTGAATCTAGGAGATGGAGTTATTTATGCTTCTTTTCAAACCTATTTTCAGTTCTAGATTTCACACTAAAACATTTACATGTTTAATTTTTCTTTATTAGATAACTGAAGATTCCAATAAAAGAATGGCCATCTTAAAACATCACTTTGTCAGACACCCAGCTAAACTATATGAATCTTTGGATGACCCACTCATAAACATTTCAGGTTTGCATAATTTAAAGTTTGTAAGCAATTATGGTAACATAGTCAATGTTGTGATGTGAGTTCCATTTGGTTGGATATTAAAGTGATTGTCCATTCAATTTTATTTATAACGCTTTTCTTTTAAGGACAAATCTTATATATGTCCTTTCATGGTGGCAGTGAGGTAGGTAAGGCCATTAATGGCCATATATAAGCTTTGATTGTGGCTACAGAAATAATTCTCAACTTTAGGGTACGGTCACGCTTGCATTTAAATCGGATAAGTGCAATCCCATAATAGTCAGATGGCTCTTGGATCAGTGTTATTCATCTAGGCAGTGCAGATCTCTGTATTTTTTCTTGGCTGTATTCGACATGAGCAAAACATAGCAAGATGTTGTGATTTCACTCTGAGATCAGACAGTGCGAGAAAAAAAAAAAAATCGCATGACATACGGACCATCAGTATGACATCCAATTTTTACGGATACATTACAATTCTGTGGCACAGAAAACTGTAAATGGCCCTGTAAAAGATTCATAGCTGCTTAGTAACAACATGGATTGTATACAGACAATACACGGATGACAAGTGAGAAAACATCGTCCCACTCTCCTGGATAAGATTGGGGCCAATTATTTATACGCAACCTTTAAAGTAAGAACAGAATTGCAGTTTAGCTGTGATTCAACCCGAAATATCGGCAGTTAAGTTTAGATCCTCTCACTCCTACTTTACCCTGTGATATTGACAGCTGGGTTGTTACTATACAGTGATTCTGGTCTGGATTCTACCATTTCAAAGTAGCCCTGTATTATTCCTATAGCTTCGATCCAAGCTGAGATGCAGCTTATAAAATTGCCTTTCTCCCCCCCTGACTATGCCAAATTTTTCAAATCTGACATGTAAGTTTACATAATATCACTGGAATAAGTCAAATTATTCCTGAGATATTGAGATTTGTTTTATTGTGACACCTTTTTCTTTGTTACTGGTAAATGATGGTTGATAAACATTTTGTTTAAGTATATATCCGAAATTTAATGAAAATATAGAAAAATAATCCAGACTTTTTTTTTTTTTTTATGCTTTTAACCCGTTCGTGACATATGATGTACCTGTGCTTCATATCTCATGAGTAATTCCAGGAAATAGACATGCCAGTATGTCAATGCAATTGTGAGGGCACAGGAGTTGTTCCCACACAATCTCCGGCTGGAGTTCAACTTATGTAATAGCTGAGATATGGCTGTGACAGCCAGGGGTGGTGCCCCCACTGCCCCCAGCGTATTAACCCTCTTAACCTCTTAATACCATAATCAATAGCAAGGAGGCTAGGAGAGCAAGGGGGTCCGATTGTTTCCATGACAGCAGGTAATAAAATCACCTCCTCGATTGTCAGCTACAGTGGCCTGGATAAAAATGATATTTGTGGATATACAGTAGGATGAATAAGTATTTGATCCCTTGCTGATTTTGTAAGTTTGCCCACTGACAAAGACATGAACAGTCTATAATTTTAAGTGTAGGTTAATTTTAACATTGAGAGATAAAATAACAAAAATAAAATCCAGAAAATCACATTGTGTAATTTATATAAATGTATTTGCATTTTGCAGTGAGAAATAAGTATTTGATTCTTCTGGCAAACAAGACTTAATACTTGTTGGCAAGCACAGCAGTCAGACGGTTACTGCAGTGGATGATGAGGTTTGCGCACATGTCACTAGGACTTTTTGTCCTCTCCTCTTTGCAGATCATCTCTAAATCATTAAGATTTTGAGGCTGTTGCTTAGCAACTTGGAGCTTCAACTCCTTCCATAAATTTTCTATGGGATTAAGGTCTGGGGACTGGCTAGGCCACTCCATGACCTTAATGTGCTTCTTTTTCGGCCAATCCTTTGTTGCCTTGAGTGTATGTTTTGGGTCATTGTCTTGATGGAAAACCTAGCCATGACCCATTTTTGGGCTTCATTAGGGGCATACACTACCACCAGCTTATGTAGTTCACCTTTAAGGGAGCAGACTAGGAATAAAAATTTTAGCAAAAGTTATCATACCTAGAATTGATCATTTATGTGACTAAATACACCATCATGGGCAACTCAAAACATTGATGAAGCCTACAAATACAATTGAGTTAAAAAAAGCCCAGCCACTTGGCACTCAAAACTGCAATATAAAGCTCAAAAGAGATTTTTCCGTGCAGAAAATATTTTTATTTATATTAATAAATATTTACTATAAAAGGCAGACATACAAAAATGAGTATACGTAAGGTGCTAGATCCAAGGCCCAGACCACCTGACACATAACGGTTAATACCACATTAGAAAGGTTACCATCAGGCTAGTGATTGATGTACGGATAAGTACATAAATGGAACAATGTATCCCAAATTCAAACAAGTCAATGTGTGGGTATAAGGTGCCCTGCCACTAACATATCTTGACCTCTGGTAAATTCCAGCTATGAATAAGGGAGCAGAACAAAAACAACGCTGGTGCATGCAACTGTTTGGCTCTATAGTCACCTATCCGTTCCAATCCCCTCACACTATGCTGTGGACAACACCACTAATATGGCACCACAGCAAATTCCTTACCCATGTGGGTGGTCTGACGGTCCTGCCTGTGCCCTGATGCGTTTCGCTGTATGGGCTTCCTCGGGGTGCTGTGTGACCTGTATTATGGGCAGATAGGCTATTTATAATCCCCACAGCATTTAGATACGCGCGGCCATCTTCACCGGCGGATGCGCGGTCGACACCTGTGTCCCGCCGCGTCATTTCCGGCTATCCCGGAAGCCGCACTACGTCACAGCGCCCATGGTAACCATGGGTACCCGACGTACGCCGGCTCCGTTCGGATGCCTTCCACAGCGTATGTAGTTCACCATTAAGGGAGCAGACTAGGAATGAAAATATGCCCATAGGATCCGCATACATCTCTATATTTCTAAATGCCACAGTGCTTTAATCAATATGCAGACTCCAGCCTTTTTACTTGCATTATTAGCGAAAAACCTATGAGGGAACTGTGGATGGTGGAGTCTACTATTATCAGCTTCCATTAAGTGCGTTTCTTGCAAACATATGACGTCAGCACGTGATTTTTTTAACTTCCCTCCATAACATGGAACGTTTCATAGGTGAATTGAGGCCTCTAACATTCAAGGACATAGACTGTATACTCATGTTTAAATAACAAACTTCCTGTGGATGCAGCAAGCCCCAACACACCAAGCCCCTCCACCATAACAGCTAATTAGGTCCCCAGCATAAATATAAAACCATAAGGAATATTCCAATCCTTAAGTCCGTCTTCAGCTTGTGTAGGGGAATGGCAAGCAATTAATCTTCCCTCATGCATAATCAACAGTTTCACTGGGTTAAAGCCCCATCTATATTTGGTGCCCACATCATGCAGAGCTTTACATACATGTGCGTATTCACGCCTCTTGGCCAGAGTCACTGCAGATAAGTCTGGGAAAACTTGTAGTGATTGCATCTCTTGAGGCAGAGTTGGATTTTTCCTCATTCTTTGCATGAATACATCCTTGGTGGTAAAAAAAAGTGTATTCTTGCCAGCGTGTCTCTAGGCAGGTCTTGATCCACGTGTTTTGGTTTGGGGGTTCTATGGACCCTATCAACCATTAAGTCTTTAATGGACATTTTAGGGAGAACAGCCTTTAAAAAGTTATACAGGAAAGCAGACAAATCCTTATCCAAGACCACCTCAGGGATCCCTCTCACCCGAACGTTATTCCTGCGTGATCTATCCTCCAAGTCGTATGTTTTATCACTGACACGAGACAATTCTTCCTTTAAGGCCTCATTTTTGCCGACTAGTGCTGTGAAAGAAGTGGCATATTCAGCCATTTTATTCTCTAAATGAGAGGTGTGCTCTCCCAGAGCTGAGATTTCTCCCTTCTGCTCTCTAAGCATTATAGGGATTCGCTCTGGTAGGCAATAGCCGGGCGGCAGTAACGAGGCAACACACAGGCATAAAGTCCAATTCCAGTGGTTTTAATGTCACTCTTTAACCAGCAGCTTAACAGAACATAAGGAAAACCAAACACATACTCCAGCTTGGAGAACCACTGGTCCCAGACTCACCCCTTGCACGGGACAGGCATAACTAAGCGGCTGCCAGGTCCTGCGGCATCCGCCAGGTGCCATTCCCAGGGTTCTTCCGAGTCTTGCTGCTATAGTCCTGCAGCACAGGAATCCTGTATACAAGTTTCAGGCTGAGTCCACACAAGTTCCTGTAGCTTCCAGAAACACTCACACTGTGGCAATTACCAACCTCCATTATATAGGGCCTAACCCCTCCCACCAGTGAGGTAGACACCACATGGGCTGATCACGTGACCCTGACATCATCGCAGGTCCCGTCTTTAGGGAAAAACCCTGTCAAACAATCTGCTGGGAGGAACATATCTCCCATCCAGTAAAACACCCTTTACTGTACCACATACCTCCCCCCTATGTTCAACCCCAAGGGGGTGGACACATGACATACAGTGAACTCTGGACAGGGCACCTGCATTCCCCTGTAGTCTGCCTGCACGATGTTCCACTAAAAATTTAAAATTTTGCAGGGACAGGAACCACCTGGTGACTCGGGCATTCCTCTCCTTAGCTTGACTCATCCACTTAAGAGGGAATGATCTGTCACCAACCGAAATGTTCTCCCCAGCATTAGTAGCGCAATGATTCCAGTGCCCACTTGATGGCCAGGCACTCTCTCTCCACAATACTGTATCGGGTTTCAGCTGGGGTAAGCTTCCGGCTTAGGAAGCTAACGGGATGCTCTTCCCCGTTAACTTCCTGAGACAGGCCTCGGTGCCGTGCTATCTCCGAGGCATCAGTCTGCACCACAAACTCTTTTTCGAAATTTGGAATGATCAGGACTGGTGCACCACACAGTACCCCATTTAATTTTGTAAACGCCCCCTCTAACTGATCATTCCATTGGACCATCACAGATTTTTTCCCTTTTAAACAATCAGTTGAAGGCGTGGACAGGGTTGCAAAGTTGGGAATGAACCGCCTGTAATATCCCACTAAACCCAAAAAGGCTTTTACCTGTTTTGTTGTGAGGGGGCGGGGCCAGTTCTGAATTGCCTCTACTTTGTTTACTTGGGGCTTGAGAACTCCTCTCCCAATGACATACCCCAAGTACCGGGCTTCCTCCAACCCTATGGAACACTTCTTTGGGTTGGCAGTTAGCCCTGCTTATCGCAGGGAGTCTACCACTGCCTGTACTTTTGCTAAGTGGCTTTCCCAATCGGTGCTGAACACAATGATATCATCTAGATAGGCTGAGGCATAGCGGCGATGGGGACGGAGAACACTATCCATTAGGCCTGTTTCACACTTCCGTTTTTGTGTCCGCCAAACGGATCCGTTTCCGTTTTTTTGACGGAAACTGATGCAAACGGATCCGTTTTTTTAAAAACGGATCCGTTTTTTTGACGGATCCGCGGTAACCGTAATGGAAGTCTATGGGACAAAAAAAACGGATCCTGCAAAAAATGGCGGATCCGTTTTTTTACGGAAAACAACGGATTTTGACGGATTTGAAAAAACGGAAGTGTGAAACAGGCCTTAACCGTTGGAACGTTGCTGGAGCGCCATGCAAACCAAAGGGTAACACCTTATACTGGAACAGCCCCTCAGGTGTTATAAAAGCCGTTTTTCCCTTCGCTGCCTCTGTTAGGGGTACCTGCCATTAGCCTTTTGTGAGGTCCGGAGTTGTAAAATACAGGGCTTGCCCAAAGCGTTCTATCAACTCGTCAACCCGGGGAATGGGGTAGGCGTCAAACTTTGAAATGTCATTGAGTTTTCTAAAATCATTACAGAATCTTAGTGACCCATCAGGCTTGGGTATTAGGACTATTGGGCTGGCCCACTCACTTTGAGACTCTTCTATGACCCCTAATTGTAGCATCGTTTTACCTCTTCCGAGATGGCTTGTCGCCGGGCCTCAGGCACCCGATATGACTTTAGTCGGACCTTGGCCAGTAGCTCTGTGACCATGTCATGTTGGATTAGGGAGTTGCGTCCAGGGAGCTCCGAAAAAACATCTGGATTTCGGCTAATGAACTCCTGGACCTCCTGAACCTGACTAGGGGACAAAGTATCTGCAATTTTGACCCTGGGTTGGATTTCTCCTGTCTCGCCCCGAGATAAGGGAGCCTTTTCCATCTGAAACGCTGGCAGCGGACTATCCGCACCCAAGGTGCTCTCTATCTTTCCAGGGTTTAAGCAAATTAATATGGTAAACCTGTACTGGTTTTCTCCGCCCTGGCTGGTGTACCTTGTAGTCTACTGGCCCCACCTTCTCCATGACCTCGTAGGGTCCCTGCCACCTTTAAAGAAATTTGCTATCTATGGTAGGCACAAGCACCAAAACCTGATCCCCAGGGCTAAAGGATCTTACCCGAGCCTCCCGGTTATAGACCCGACTCTGTGAGCTTTGTGCTGCCTCCATATGTTCCCGGACCAAGGGTAGGACTGTCTCCATTCTCTCTTGCATTTTTGCAACATGTTCTATCACACTTTTGTGGGGGGTAGGTTGATTCTCCCAGGCTTCCTTGGCTATATCTAGCAAGCCCCGCGGATGTCTGCCGTACAATAGTTCAAAGGGTGAGAACCCCGTAGATGCCAGAGGTACCTCCCGTACTGCAAACAACAAATAAGGCAATAAGAGATCCCAGTCCTTCCCATCTTTGGAAGCTGCCTTTTTTAACATGCTCTTCAGCGTCTTATTGAACCTTTCTACCAGACCATCTGTTTGGGGATGATAGACCGATGTGCGCAACTGTTTAACATTTAACAACCGGCAGAGTTCCTTCATAATTTTTGACATAAAGGGGGTTCCCTGGTCTGTTAGAATCTCTTGTGGAATTCCCACCCGTGAAAACATACCCTTGAGTTCCTTTGCTATAAGGTTAGCTGATATGTGGCGCAGAGGAATGGCCTCAGGATATCGGGTAGCATAGTCTAGAACTACAAGAATATGTTGGTGTCCCCTTGCCGACTTATTGAGAGGCCCCACCGGGTCCATGGCCACTCTCTCGAAGGGTACCTCTATAATTGGCAAAGGCACCAAAGGGCTCCGAAAGTGAGGCTAGGGACTGGTTACCTGGCATACTGGACAGGAGCTACAGTACCGTTTAACTTCTTCATGGACCCCTGGCCAGTAAAATCGATGCAGAGTTCGGTCGAGGGTCTTCTTTTGGCCCAAATGCCCCCCAAGTACATGAGCAGGCACTAAATCCATTACCAGCCTGCGATACGTCTGAGGTACCAGTAATTGTTCTACCATTTCCCCACGTATTTTCTCCACTCGGTACAACAATTCCTGGTTCAACTCAAAGCGCGGCCACACCGTATCTGCCCCAGGTTGTTGGGGTTCCCCATTGACAAACAGTACATTTTCTCTGGCCCGGGCTAAGTAAAGTCTCGGAGTTGCGCTGTACCAAAATTGTCGCCTGATACATTCAAGTCTGACAACTCGGGTCCCGGCGGCAAGTCTTCCACCTCTCCAGCCAATCCTTCTACAGGAGAATTCTCCCCTTCCTCCACCGAAGGGAAGGTTATTCCTACCGCCAGCACTTCTTCCTCCGGGCCACCAGGTTCCTGCCCCCCTTCTGGAGAATGTAACCTGGTTGCCTCTGGTACCGGCAATTGCTCAGTGGATGATACAACAGACGGCCACAGCACAGAAAACAACGGAAAGTCTCTTCCAGTTATCACTTCATAATGTAAATTAGTCACCACCCCCACCACGTGGCACCGCCTCCCTGCTGGCGTGCTGATTACCACTAGTGCGGTGGGTTAGTCTTTTTCGTCTCCATGTATACACAACACCCCAGTTTTCCGACCCCTATACTCGCTGGTGTGTATCCAGCTGGCTCGTACCACGGTTACAAGACTCCCTGAGTCCAATAGGGCCACAGCCGGGTTGCCCTCTACTTCAACCCGACATAAATGTTCCATATTGGGACCTTTCGGGGTACCCATTGCACACATCGGTTCGGCATAGTGGGACTGGCGGTACCCAAAATTGGTGTCCATGGGCCAGTCAGGTGGGGGCAATCAGCTCTCATATGACCTGGTTCCTGGCACCGCCAGCAGATTATGGGGCTCCTTACTTCCCCAGATAAGTCCGGAGCGGCCTTCCTGGGCTCCGCTCGCCGAACCAGGGGCGGGGACTTAGGGAACCTTCCTGTTACCTTTCGGGGGGTCCCTCCCTGTAACTCTTTGGTAGCCCCATACCTTTCTATGAGGTCTATCATCTGCATGGCATTAGTAGGGGATGCCTGTCCGACCCAGGTCTGGAGGGAGTGGGGCAAAGCCCTCCAAATCTATCAGTCACTATGCAGTCCAGCATGGCCGTGGGGGACAATACTTCAGGCTGCAACCACTTTTGTAACAGGTGCAACATGTCGTAATACTGGGACCGGGCTGGCTTGGAGGGTGTAAACTCCCACTGGTGTACCCGCTGGGCCCGCACTAACACATTTACCCCAAGGTGTGCCAGTATCTCATCCTTGACGACCGTGTAGTCCGCCCTTTGCTCAGGGGGTAGGTCCTGATATGCTTTCAACGGTCCTGGAGTCAGAAACGGAGCGAGGACACCTGCCCAATGGTCCCGGGGAGCTTCTCTCAGCGACTCCTTCGAACATCTCCAGATACGCCTCCACATCGTCCGATTTCTCCATTTTAGGAATCGCTGTACGAACCGCTTTCCGAATATCATGGATTCCCCGGTCAGCTCCTTTTGTCTGCGCTGTCGTGATATGCTGTATCAACAGCTGATTGGTTTCCTGCTGCTGCTGTATAGCCTGCTGCTGCATAGCCTGCTGTCGCATGGCCTCCTGTTGCTGCTGCCACATGGCCTCCTGTTGCTGCTGCATAGCCTGTATGAGCGCTTTTACCGTGGCCTCCATTTCTGGAAAGTTCCCCGCCTGGGTCTCTGCCACTCGTTTCACCCAGGACATAGGCTGGGGTACCAATCAAAAATCAAAAACAGCCTGGCCTCACTGATTGTGCCCGCATCCAGTCCACCAATTGTAGGGATTCGCTCTGGTAGGCAATAGCCGGGTGGCAGTAACAAGGCAACACACAGGCATACAGTCCAATTCCAGTGGTTTTAATGTCACTCTTTAACCAGCAGCTTAACAGAACATAAGGAAAACCAAACACATACTCCAGCTTGGAGAACCACTGGTCCCAGACTCACCCCTTGCACGGGACGGGCGTAACTAAGCAGCTGCCAGGTCCTGCGGCATCCGCTAGGTGCCACTCCCGGGGTTCTTCCGAGTCTTGCTGCTATAGTCCTGCAGCACGGGAATCCTGTATACAAGTTTCAGGCTGAGTCCACACAAGTTCCTGTAGCTTCCAGAAACACACTCACACTGTGACAATTACCAACCTCCATTATATAGGGCCTAACCCCTCCCACCAGTGAGGTGTTAAAGAAGGGGTTAATTGCTGTTCTGAATGTAAAGCTAGAAAATAGTATTATGCAAGAATGACCTTTTTTTCCAGTTATCCTCAGTCTACATGCATATTCTTTTATCGCCTGATAGTTCTCCATATAGTCCAAGAAATTGGTCCAGAACAGATTGTTGCTTCCAAAATTCTGTAACTCAGTCCAAGTTCTCTTAAGAACCTCAACTTTTGAACCAGGCAACATGGGTACCCATAAGGTATAGATACTGTATACCCGAGGAGACATAGAAATCCCTTCTCCGACAGAGGTAGACACCACATGGGCTGATCACGTGACCCTGACATCATCGCAGGTCCCGTCTTTAGGGAAAAACCCGGCCAAACATTAATCTGCTGGGAGAAACATATCTCCCATCCAGTAAAACACCCTTTACTGTACCACAGCATATTATGCATGTCTTCTTTTAAAGAAGCTCTCAAAGAGGAAAGAAACTCCTGCATATCCTCCTTAGTGAGTGGAGCAGAGTGATGTTGATGATTCCCCTCTGTGCCTGCACCTCTCCCAGAGCCCCCAGAGGAGCATGGGGAGCCTGAAGGGGATGCAGGCACCATTTTACCTGTTGCTTTGGTGGACTTCCCCCTTGCAAAGAAGTCAGGCAATCTCGGCGGGGATCTTCTCGTCTGTGATCTTCCGCGTGTCATCATGTGCCTGGGTGGTTGCAGGAGCTGCAGGTGAGTAGCTGGAGGAAGTTAGGTGCTGAGTTGAGCCGGGATGGGCTGCCAAAGACCCTGGGCTGCAGGAGCTCTGTAACTATGCAGCTGCCACACTTGCTAGCAGGCCACGCCCACCACCATGACCCATTTTTAATGTCCTGTCGGAGAGAGGTTGTCACTCAGGACTTTACTGTACATGGCTCCATCCATTTTACCCATTGATGCGGTGATGTAGTCCTGTGCCCTAAACAGAGAAACACCCCCAAAACATAATGTTTCCACCTCCATGCTTGACAGTGGGGTAGGTGTTCTTCGGGTCATAGACAGCATTTCTCTTCCTCCAAACACGGCGAGTTGAGTTAATGCCAAAGACGTCAGTTTTTTTTTTAATTCGTTTTTATTGAATTTACTATAATACAACATTAGCACAAATGTAAAACACAGGTCAAAGTAACATAAATGTGTAATTATGCAACCATTTCAGTATAAACAGAGAACTCCGGTCTAAACCCTCTCCCACCCGGGGCCTTCCCCCAACCTTTATTTGACTGGTTCAACTGTGACTCGCTAACTGTGTGGCTTCCCAAGCCTGCCAATCCCTGGTGAACTTCTGTAAGGCATTATTTTTGTGGACTAGCATTTTTTCAAAAATAAACTTGGTTTTAACCGCTTGAGCTATGGTTTCTTTTTTAGGAATAACATCTTTTTTCCACTGTTTAGCTAATAAGAGTCTTGTCGTTAACACAATTTGAGCTGTTACCACTCTAGAGCACGGGGGGAATGCATGTATGTTTAAGAAGAGGAGCGCCACCTCGGGAGTCGGCTGGACGGTCTGTCCCACGACAAGTGAAATAAGTCTAAAGGCGTGATCCCACAAAGAAGTTATAAGTAGACAGTCCCAAAATATGATATAAGGACCCCACCTGATTACAGTTTTGCCAACATAGGTGTGAGCTGTTGGGAAACATGGAATGGAGCTTCACGGGAGTAAAATACCAGCGGAGTATCAGCTTCAAGTGTGAGTCAAAGTGGGCCGCACATCTAAACGTCTGTCCTGCCAATTTAATTGCTCTTAACCAGTCCGTGTCAGGTATGGCTTTACCGAGGTCTTTTTCCCAAGATATGAAGGTTATAGATTTTACGAATCTGCTCTTATGTCCCAAGGAATCATAAAGGGGTCTCAAGCCCATATCTAGGGATGAGGAAGATGAGAGGGTCCTAATAATATCACTATTAACCCTATATGGGAAGTTTAGCTATTTCTTTAAAGTGTATTGTACCCGGAGATATGAGAAATGGTCTTTAACCCCTTTTTGCCATATGACGTATTATCCCGTCCATGTGCCCTGGGACTTAATTCCCAGGGACGGGATAGTAAGTCTTAGCGATCAGCGGCGCTCACTTGGTGAGCGCCGCTGATCGCGGCCGGTTGTCAACTGATTATCACAGCTGACACCCGGCATGTTAACCGACACGTTAACCCCTGGTACACTGCAATCAAACACAGTCGCAGTGTACCGGGGGTTTAGGGAAGCATCGGCAGGGAGGGGGCTCCCTCCGTGCTTCCCTGAGACCCCCGCAGTGGCGCGATGTGCTGCGCTGCTCCGGGGGCCTCCTTCCCTGCAGGTCCCCGGATCCAATTTGGTGGCGGGACCTTCAGGGGCCTGCAGGGAGCTGGCTTCCTCACTGCCTGCAGAGTGTAGGCATGAGGAAGCCTGTGAAGAACCTGTGTCAGCGATCTGTCACATGACAGTGATGTACCCCTGGGACAATGTAATAAAGTTAAAAAAAAAAAAAAAAAGTGTAAAAATAATTTATGAAAAACTGCTAAATAAAATAAAAAAATTCCCTAATTCATTTATTGGAAATAAAAAAAATAAATAAAAGTACACATATTTGGTATCGCTGCGTCCGTAACGACCCACCATATAAAACTGTCCCATTAGTTAACCCCTTTAGCGAACCCCTTAAAAAATAAAAAACAAAGCAAAAAATACTTTATTATCATACCTCTGAACAAAAAGTGCAATAACGCGTGATCAAAAAGACGCATATAAATAACCATGGTACCGCTGAAAACGTCATCTTGTCCCGCAAAAGACGAGCCGCCACACAGCATCATCAGCGAAAAAATAAAAAAGTTATAGCTTGTAGAATAAAGCGATGCAAAAATAATTATTTTTGATATAAAATTGTTTTCATTGCATAACAGCGCCAAAACATAAAAAAAGACATAAATGAGGTATCGTTGTAATCGTACTGACCCGAAGAATAAAACCGCCTTATCAATTTTACTGCATGCAGAACTGTGTAAATGCACCCCCCAAAAGAAATTCTTGAAATGCTGGTTTTTGTTCATTCTGCATCCCAAAAAGCAATCAAAAAATGTCACGTACCCAAAAATGGTAACAATAAAAACGTCAACTCGTCCCGCAAAAAATAAGACCTCACATGACTTGGTGGGTCAAAATACGGAAAAATTATAGCTCTCAAAATGTGGTGATGCAAAAACTATTTTTACAATATAAAGCGTCTTTTAGTGTATGACAGCTGCCAAAAATAAAAACCCGCTATAAATAGTAAATCCAACCCCCCTTTATCACCCCCGTAGTTAGGGAAAAATAATACAATAAAAAAAATGGATTTATTTCCATTTTCGGGTTAAGGCTAGGGTTAGGGCTGAGATTAGGGTTAGGGGTGTGTTGGGCTGAGATTAGGGTTAGGGGTGTGTTGGGGTTAGGGTTGGAGTTAGAATTGGGGGTTTCCACTGTTTGGGCACATCAGGTGCTCTCCAAACGCAACATGGCGTCTGATCTCAATTCCAGCCAATTCTGCGTTGAAAAAGTCAAATGGTGCTCCTTCCCTTCCAAGCTCTGCCTTCGGCCAAACAGTGTTTTATCCCCACATATGGGGTATCGGCCTACTCAGGACAAATTGCAAAACAACTTTTGGGGTCCAATTTCTCCTATTACACTTGGGAAAATATAAAATTGGGGGCAAAAATATCATTTTTGTGGAAAAAAATATGATTTGTTTTATTTTCAGGCCCGGGCGTTATAAGCTTCTGTGTAGCACTGGGGGGTTCAAAGTGCTCACCACACATCTAGATAAGTTCCTTAGGGGGTCTAGTTTCCAAAATGAGGTCACTTTTGGGGGGTTTCCACTGTTTAGGTACATCAGGGGCTCTCCAAAGGCAACATGACACCCGCAGACCATTCCATCAAAGTCTGCATTCCAAAATGTCACTACTTCCCTTCCGAGCCCTGACGTGTGCCCATACAGTAGTTTTCTCACACATATGGGGTATCAGCGTACTCAGGACAAATTGGGCAACAACTTTTGGGGTCCAATTTCTCCTGTTACCCTTGGGAAAATAAAAAAATTGGGAACTAAAAGATCATGTTTGTGGAAATAATGATTTTTTTTATTTTCACGCCCGGGCATTATAAACTTCTGTGAAGCCCTTGGGGGTTCAAAGTTCTCACCACACATCTAGGCAAGTTCCTTGGGGGGTCTAGTTTCCAAAATGGTGTCATTTGTGGGGGTTTTCCACTGTTTTGGTACATCAGGGGCTTTCCAAACGCGACATGGTGTCCGATCTCAATTCCAGCCAAAAAAGTCAAATGGCGGTACTTCCCTTCCGAGCTCTGCCATGCGCCGAAATAGTCGTTTATACCCAAATATGGGGTATCGGCGTACTTAGGACAAATTGGACAAAAACTTTTTGGGTCCTGTTACCCTTGGGAAAATAAAAATTGGGGGTAAAAAGATCATTTTTTGTGGAAAAAATATGATTTTTCAATTGTACGGCTGTACGTTATAAACTTCTGTGAAGCCCTTGTGGGTTCAAAGTTCTCACCACATATCTAGATAAGGTCCTTGGGGGGGTCTAGTTTCCAAAATGGGGTCACTTGTGGGGGGTTTCCACTGTTTAGGTACATTAGGTCCAAACGTGACATGGCGTCCGATCTGAATTCCAGCCAATTTTGCCTTGAAAAAGTCAAACGGCGCTCCTTTCCTTCTGAGCGCTGCCATGCACCGAAACAGTGGTTCCCCCCCACATATCAGGTATCGGCGTACTCAGGACAAATTGCACAATAACTTTTGCAGTCCAATTTCTCCTGTTACCCTTGGTAAAATAAAAAAAAATTGGACCTGAAGAAATTTTTTTGTGAAAAAAAAAGTTTTATTTTTTTTTTTAAACATTCAAAAAATTCCTGTGAAGTACCTGAAGGGTTAATAAACTTCTTGAATATGGTTTTGAGCACCTTGAGGGGTGGGGTGCAGTTTTTAGAATGGTGTCACTTTTGGGTATTTTCTATCATATAGACCCCTCAAAGTGACTTCAAATGTGATGTGGTCCATAAAAATAAAATGGTGTTGCAAAAATGAGAAATCACTGGTCAACTTTTAACCCTTATAACTTCTTAACAAAAAAATATTGGTTCCAAAATTGTGCTGATGTAAAGTAAACATATTTGAAATGTTACTTATTAAGTTTTTTGTGTGCCATATCTCTGTGATTTAAGGGCATAAAAATTCAAAGTTGGAAAATTGCGAAATTTTAAAAATTTTCGCAAAATTCCAGTTTTTTTCACAAATAAACACAAGTTATTTGAATGAAATTTTACCACTAACATGAAGTACAATATGTTCCAAGAAAACAGTGTCAGAATCACCGGGATCCATGGAAGCATTGCAGAGTTATTACCCCATAAAGTGACAGTGGTCAGAATTGTAAAAATTGGCCCGGTCATGAACGTGCAAACCACCCTTGGGGCTTAAGGGGTTAAAGGTCAAGCCAAACCTATTTTTCAACTGGGCAAAGGGTAAAAGTGTGCGATCTTTAGCTATATCGCTTAATACCGTGATCCTGCCTATCTTCTAATGGTACAGGTCAAGGTCCTCTGATAACACCTCCAGAAGTTCTAAAGGTGCCTCCAGAGGCAATGCAGGGATGTGTGTCTAAGTGGAGGAGTGAACCTGAAGCCAATTAGACAGGGAGTGCTTAGTCAGTGGAAGGAGGGCTCCCAGGTTCCGTGGGTCAACCAGAGCTGCCCATAGCACCGCCTTGAGATCATGTGAGGGTGCAAAATGTGCCTCATTTGGGACCACCTACTTGGGGGGTCGCGATTCCACCAGTTCTTCAACCAGCTGAGTTGAGTTGCTATATAGTAATCATTCACATTAGAGCGTCTCCCCCCCCCCCACTGGCTTTGCACGTTGCAACAAATGTCTCGACAACCGAGGCTGCTTTCTTCCTCAGATGAAGGCGTTGAGCTTATGAGAACGTTGAAAAAACACCTTCAGAGGTGATATTGGCACCGTGCAAAATAAATAACATTTTGGGCAGTAATAACCTCTTAAACAGTGCAATACGACCCACCCAGGAGACTTCAAATTTCCCGAGTCTGCTCATCTCATTCCCAATATCTGCTAGTGTAGGGGTAGGTAATTGGCTTTTATACAAATTAGTGGAGGATGATGTTACCAACGTTCCCAGGTTTGAAATTTTCTCCATCTACCAGTCCATCCTCATAATGGCCTTAAGGCGTTTCAACTGCGGTAATGGTATGTTAATGGGTAGAATTTGAGATTTATTCTCATTAATTTTGTAGTAAGATAGGAGGCAAAATTTTTCAATAATCTCTAGAGCTGCCGGCAAAGACTCCAGGGGGAGTGCTAACGTCAATATCACATCATCAGCCTACAACGTCATGCAATGAGATTGTTTCCCCACCAGTGTGCCCCAGATATCTGGACTTTGTCTGATTGGTTGGGCAAGTGGTTCTAAAGCTAAAATGAACAATAAGGGCGGAGAGAGGACACCCCTGCCTAGTGCCATTTGTAATGGGGAATGCCTCTGACATGGTATCATTCACAAAAACCCTGGCCGACGGAGCAGTATACAGAGCTTTAATAGCAGTCAGCACCCAAACCCCATACGCTCCAGAACTGAAAAGACAAGCGACCATCTCACTCGGTCGAATGCCTTCTCGGCGTCTAAGGCCACTACCACCACTGGCGTTCCCCTTCTATTTATTACATCTATCAAATCAATTACTTTCCTGGTGTTCTCAGCTGCAGTCTGCCCTTGCACAAAACCAGCCTGGTCTGGGTTAATAAGGGAAGGAATGATAGGTGCTAATCTCAGAGCAATACACTTAGCATAAATTTTGACATCAGTGTTTAACAATGAAATCGGGTGGAAGTTTTGGGGCACCTCCGGTGGCTTTCCCTGTTTTGGGAGTGTGATCACAGTAGCTGTCAGCATTTCTTTTGGAAAGCTCCCTTCATTTGCTGCTAATTTTAGGGTTTTGCATAAGTGTGGGACTAAGGTCTCCTGGAAAGCTTTATAGTACAAGTTTGTAAGACCGTCCGGGCTTGGGGTCTTCGCCTCTGGGAAGGGAGTTAATCACTTTGCTCAATTCAGTCTCCGTCAAAGGTGCGTTTAAGATTTCTAACTGGTGTGGTGCAAGAGTTGGGAGATTAATGCTTGACAAAAACAGATTTGTATCAGGGGTTGTTGGGCCATGGAGGTCTGCTCTTGGATCTAAGTTATACAAAGAAGCATAGTAATCCTTAAATTTATTGGCGATTTCCCAAGGAGTGTATATCTTAAAATCGGGAGATAAGTTCCTCAAAAAGGAGATCTTAGTTTTAGAAGTTTTAATTTTCACTCTGGATGCTAGCAGTTTACCCGCTTTATTATTTTGGGAGTAATAATGGGCTCTGGTGATCATAAGATTTTTTTCATAATTGTGTAAGAGTAATTCCTGCAATTCCAGTGGAAGATCACGTAGTTTACACATTTGGGCAGAGGATGAGGCTCTTTTATTCATGTATTCCAGTTAACTGATCGATGCTGTAAGGTCTGATAGGCGTTTTTCTCTTTGCTTTTTATGGATATGGCCTATTTAATAAAGTGGCCCCTGATAAACGCTTTATGGGCATTCCATACATGGAAGTAATTAGTGACCGAGTCCGCATTGAGCTCAAAGTATTTAAGAGCTACTTTTGTTTGTGCCACTAAATTGGGTTTTTTTTTTTAGAATAAAGGGGTTCATCTTCCACGGGGAGTAAAGGGGGCACTCAGATTCTTCCGAATAGACATCTTTATTGGGGGCATGATCCGACCAAGTTATTAAACCTATTTCTGATGAGTTGACGATATTAAGGAGAGACCTGCTAACCAAGAATAGGTCTATCCGGGAGTAGGAGTGATGTACTTGTGAAAAGTAGGTATAGTCATTCTCACATGCATGAAGAACCCTCCATATGTCATATAAGTCCTCCTGAAAGACTAAGGGGGGGGGGACAGGCGGCCCCCTGGAGGTTGGGGTGGAAGAGTCCAGAGAATTATCAAAAACGCAATTAAAATCCCCACATAGGATTACTTGGCCCTGTTTAACCTTATTGATTCTAGTTAATAATGTTTTGATAAATCTAGTCTGCGCTTGGTTTGGAGCATAAGTGACGGCTATAGTATATAAAACATTATTTATGGTGCCCACTTGTATGAGGTATCGACCTGCAGGGTCAAGTTCTAGATAAGTCGAGGAGAAAGCAACAGACCCCTGGATAGCTAACATCATCCCTCTTTTTTTCGAGAAATTAGGTTGGACCACATATGGAAAGAGCCGATGAGATAGTCTGTGGGAGTCTTTCTCCAATAAGTGCGTCTCCTGGGCACAAAACCTCACATTTAGCTGCGACTGCCTCTTTCCACATATAAGATCTTTACTGAGGGCTGTGCTCAAGGAAGGAGCAATCAGCTCATGCAACTGGCATCCTAGGCATCCAGGCCACGCCCCAAGACCTCAATTTTTGTCTCATCTGACCACAGCACCAACTCCCAATCACTCACAGAAATCCAGGTGTTCATTGGCAAACTTCAGACGGGCCTGCACTTGTGCCGCCTTGTGCAAGGGGCACTGCAGGATTTTAAACCTTTATGGCGTAATGTGTTACCAATGGTTTTCTTGGTGACTGTGGTCCCAGCTGCCTTGAGATCATTAACAAGTTCCCCCGATGTAGTTTTAGGCTGATCTCTCAACTTCCTCATGGTGAAGGATACCCCACGAGGTGAGATTTTGCATAGTGCTCCAGATCGATGTCGATTGACAGTCATTTTGTATTTCTTCCATTTTCTTACTATTGCACCAACAGTTGTCTTCTTACCCAGTGCCTTATGTATGGTTTTGTAGCCCATTTCAGATTTGTGCAGGTCTATGATCTTGTCCCTGACATACTTCTAAAGCTCTTTGGTCTTTCCCATGTTGTAGAGGTTACTGTAACAACCATGCCGACATCACTGCATGGCCTCCCATCCACCACACATCAACTTACTTACTGCTCCAGGCCTTGCTGTGTGTTGTGTTTGCTGCCGGCTCCATGCTGTGTGCCTCTTGCTTCCTGCCTGCTCTCTGCATGCTTCCTGGCTGTGTGCATAGGGGGGCGGCGCCAGAACTCTGGTTTTTATGAAATCAGGGTGCCCCTGTCTAATGTGTCCCTGACCAATTACTGATAGGTCTCTAGTATTTAGGGCAGCTCCACCCAGTGAAACCTGCCTGTGCAATGTCTTAACTCAGTTAGTGTCTATCTACTGAATTGCCAGGTCTTGTCCTGTGTTTCTCCTTCTCTGGAGGCTTGATTCCTAGCTTTGCCTTGTACCTGTCTGTCTGCCCTCCAGGAGGTAGAATATCCTGGTCTCTGTGTTTTTTTTTTTTTCCCTGTACCTCGTCTCATACCGTTACCTTGTCTGAACTCAGTCCTACCTCTGTCTCTGTCTCCTTGTCTGTGGCTACTTTAACCGCTGCGTCTATCCTTGTGTCCTCTCCATCTGCCTGTGCTCTGTACTCTTGTGGCTCTGTCTGCTCCGTACTCTTGCGGCTCTGTCTGCTCCGTACTCTTGCGGCTCTGTCTGCTCCGTACTCTTGCGGCTCTGCCTGCTTCGTACCCTTGTGGCTCTGCCTGCTCCGTACTCTTGCGGCCCTGCTTATGCTCCGATCTCCTGCGGTTCTGCCTGTACCCCGCCTCCGCTGCTGCAGAATCTCTTGCAGTATACTGCAGCTCCTCTCCACAGTCTTGCGGTTCAACTCCTGTGTGAACAGGTCTCTACCTGTTCCTTCATACACCATTCCTTCCTGCCCGTGTCCCTGTGCCTCTCAAGTTGGTCCCTGCCCCTGTGTCTCAGCCGTGCCCGCCTGCGTGTGTCTCAGCCATGCCCGCCTGCCTGTGTCTCAGCCGTGCCCGCTGTGCTCACCAGCCTGTCTGCTACTCGTACCTGTCCTAGTGTTCTGTCTCCCCCAGTGGGATCAGCAGCCACAGCCAGACACCACCCTACCGCACAAGCCTGACCTCACCATGAGAGGCTCCAGTGAAGACCGAGGTAGCTGTCTTTGTCACGCCCCTTCCAGGGTAGTCTGGTTTGTGGCACAGTGGGGACACAACCCCCTGGCTCACACCCACCAGTCAGGGTGTGAGCGTGACAGTTACTCTGATTAATGGAGTCTGTGGAACAGTAGTCATCTATAAAGTTGACAATGTAAAACAGCTGTCTTTAATACAGGTAATGAGTTGATTAGGAGCATCTAACTGGTCTTTAGGAGCCAGAACTCTTAATGGTTGATAGGGGATCAAATACTTATTTCTCACTGCAAAATGCAAATCAATTTATATAACTTATACAATGTGATTTTCTGGATTTTTGTATTCAAGCTGGATGCATGGAAAACATTAGTGGCTTATTCTACGCATTATAAAGTTTCAAACACTTCTTCAGGAAGCAACCACATGTACCATGCGCTATTTTCTTTACAGTTTTCTATTGAGCTACAGTGGCCTGTTAAAACCATGCCAGGAGCATGGTGTAAAAGGCATTCTGGAAGTATAACACTGACAGGTGCACAGTACATGTGTATTGCAATGAATTGTACTACGGATCAGAGTAATAAAAGTTGAAGTCCCAGCTCTATCATAGAAAAAATAACCAAACACACTGTAGCTATCAGAATAAGGCCATGGGTTTTTTTTCTAGAAAATTGTTTTTGTGTAAAACAGCAACACATTAAAAAACACCAATATAATTATGGTATTGCTTTTGATGTGGAAACCTATATCTGATCTCAGATGCCCAGTCACAAGTTTTTTTACAGCCACAAATCTAGGCAGAAGTGAGAATGGCTTCTTACATTACATTATCTAAGACACAATTAAGTTGGGAATAACAAAATCGTAAATTATGGATTCTGTTAAAAATCCTTTCAAACTGGTTCTATCCAACTTACTGTACTTTCAGAAACAAAGCAATGTTTAACACAGACACCTCTATATAAGATATAATGCCTTGTTATTGCTTTTATGAATTACACTTATAAAGCTAATACTAAAATGCAAAATTATCAGAGATATGTAGGTAGATTTAGTTATCTAAATAATAATTAAAGCACAGTATAAATATTAACCATAACACTTTAATCGTACTGACCCGAAGAATAATGCTATGTTCACATGTTGCGTTTTTGCTGCTTTTTTTTAATGCCAATTTTAAGCTGCATTTAAGTCGCTTACAAAAAACAGGTTTCATTAGTTTTTTGCTACTTTTTTTACTGCTTTTTTGTGAGGGTACATTTGTCTCTTGTGCATGCTGATAAAGTTTAGTGCATAAAAAAAATCTGATTCAACTGCATCAGGTTTTGGCACCATAAACACAGCAAAACCTGATACTTAAATTTTTGCATTACCCATTGCTCTCAATCGATAAAAAAAACGCTGAAAGAAGTGGCATTTTGCAAAAACGCAGCTTTTTGACAAAACAGTTAAGAAAAAAAAACAAGGCGTGTGCATGAGATTTTTGGTACTGTGAAACGCAGCTGAAAATTTGCATAAAATTGAAAAAAACATGTGAACATAGCCTTAAACTGTCTTATCACTTTTACGACACTGTGAAAGTCATAAAAAAATAAGTTCCTGAACTGCTGTTTTTTTTTTTTGTTTTTTTTTTTCATTTTGCCTCCCAAAAACTGGAATAGAAAGCGATCAAAAAATAGTGTGCCCAAATATGGTATAATTAAAATCTTCAACTCATCCTGTAAAAAATAAGCCCTTACATGACTGTCGGTAGAAAAAAATAAAAAAAATATATCTTTCAAAATAGGGTGATGCAAAAAAAACTTTATTTTGTAAAAAAATAAACAAACTTTTAGTGTGATAATATCCGATCATAAAAAAACTGTATAAATGTGGTATCATGGTGACCCAAAGAATATAGCTTCCTTATCACTTATACCAGACGGTGAACAGCATAAAAAACAAATATATAAAACCAATTCTTGAAGTGCTGTTGTTCATTTTGCCTTCCAAAAATCGCAGCAAGGCTCAGCTCACATTCATCCTGTGCTCTACGCTGAACGCTTACATCGAAGTTTCCATATAAAATTCTGAAAAAGGTTATTCGCACAAAAAAACCTTGTTAGAAAATTCACTATAATGAGGAAGATGGAGTTATTTTGAACTCCTGTCTGGCCTATGATCCAGAGGTGTCCGTATTTTTTAGGCATTCACAAAAGCAGGGTCACCCACAGTTTTGTGCACAGTTGGAAAGAGTCACACTGCTGAACAAAGGCAAGAAATAATCCAGAGTAACCCTGCTGCCTCAATAATGATTGTATTCATTGGAGGTTTCATCTGTATCACGTATTTCGGAGATGTAGATGGAAACACCGATGTAAATGCTCAGAGTAGAGCACAGGATCAATGTGAACTGATAATAAAAGCGTCACATCAAAATACAAAAAGCAAGTCCTTATTCACGTCTGTCATCTATGAATGGAAATATAGTGGACTTCCATATTACTGGTAGGACAAAGGCGTTCTTGGAAGATGTAATGTACACCAAAATCGGCTATAGGGCCCATACTCACTTGCGAGAGACTTATACGATTCTCGTGCAAGTCTCTCGCATGAAAATCTGGCACTGCCGCCGGCACTCGGACCGGATCGTGCGGCTACATGTACTTCTATGCAGCCACACGCTCCGATGTGAGTGCCGGCGGCAGTGCCAGGTTTTCATGCTAGAGACTCGCACGAGAATCGTGCGAGTCTCTCGCAAGTGAGTATGAGCCCATAGTGTGAGGTGTTCAACACCTTACAAAACCCCTCAGGGATTAAGACTAGAATATAGCTTGGAGAGTTGCCCAAGAGGAACTGGATAAAAGATAACTTTCAATAAACAATTTAAAAAATACAGAACACACAAAAAACTCATAAAGTGCTCGTGCAAACCAGTTCTCGGTTGAGAAATGGTTTGATCTCACCACTGAGGACGGACGTTCAATCCCAGCAGCGATTGAACAAACTGCCTATGAAAAACAGTATATTTTTAAAAATAAGAATCACTCAAAATGCATGTTCCAAATTATTATGCACAGCAGAGTTTTCAACCTTTTTTATTTTGAACAAAAAAATGTTCAATTGTGAAATTATAAGCATTAACAGCTTATTACAAAATTAAATCAAACAGTTTTCAAGTCAAAACTTTATTCTAGGTGATGGTACATTTGCACATAGGACCCCTTGTTCGAAAGAAGCTTCTGAACTCTCTCTTCCATTGAATTTGTCAGTTTTTGGATGGTTTGTGCTTCAATTGTTTTGCATGTGGATAGAATACCCTCCCAGAGCTGTTGCTTAGATGTGAACTGCCTCCCGCCATCATAGACACTCCTTTTGATGATGCTCCAGAGGTTCTCAATGGGGTTGAGGTCAGGGGAAGATGGTGGCCATACCATAAGTTTGTCCTCCCATAGCAGCCAGAGATGCAGATGTGTTATTTGCAGCATGAGACGGTGCATTATCATGCATGAAAATGATCTTGCTGCGGAAAGCACGGTTCTTCCTCTTGAACCATCGCAGGAAGTGCTGTTTTAGAAATGCCACATAGATTATGGAGTTCATCTTTACCCCTTCAGGGATCCTAAAGGGGCCGACAATCTCTCTCCCCATGATTCCAGCCCAAAACATTATTACTCCACCTCCTCCTTGTTGGCGCCTTAGCCGTGTTTTCATGGGGTGTCCATCAACCAGCCATCCTCCACTACATCCATCTGGACCATTGAGCGTTGCACGGCACTCATCGGTGAACAAAACAGTTTGGAAGTCAGTCTTCATGTATCGTTTGGCCCACTGGAGCCATTTCTGCTTGTGTGCAGTGGATAGAGGTGGTCGACAGGATGGCTTACGCACAGCTGCAAACCTCTGAAGGACCCTGCATCTTGCTGTTCGGGGGACGTTGGAGGCACCAGCAGCTTCAAAAACTTTTCTGCTGCTATGACAAGGCATTTTTGCAGCTGCTCTTTTAACCTGACACAATTGGCTGTTGGAAAGAGTCCTCAATTTTTCCTTATCAGCACGCACATGTGTGTGCTGGGAATCAGCTACATACTTCTTGATTGTGCGATGATCACGATGAAGTGTCTTGGCAATGTTGATTGTAGTCGTGCCTTGACCAAAATATTCCACAATTTGTTGCTTCTCAGCAGCCGACACATCCTTTTTCTTTCCCATTTTGGCAAAAAATGTAGGCTGCTTAATAATGTGGAACAGCCTTCTTAAGTAGTCTTGCCTTTATTTGGACACACCTGCCAAACTAATTTGCACAGGTATCTGCAATTGCTTTCAGTGATATAAAGAGCCCTGACACACAATCACCATCAATGAGTTTAAATGACAAACAAAAAAATTCTAACCATATCACTACTAAACTCTTTTTGCATAATAATTTGGAACACAGTTTAGAGTGTGACTGTCCATGTCACTGACAAGATGAGTCCTGAATCACAATCAAGAGGTACCCTTAAAAAGCATAGGTAGAGGTTGGTCCCGCCCCGGCGTGTGACATCATAGTGGGTGGGAAGATTTACAGCCAATGTGGGCCCGTACAATAACTCCTCAATATCAGAGGATGCTCCTAGGTTAAGACATATTGTAAGGGGTAACTTTTAAAATTCAACAGTGTCCCGGTAACAGAAGTATATAACCGCGTCACTTCCAGTCGCGCATTCCAGACTCAGGAGCACATTCTGGCCAGGGTGATGGCGCTGTCCCATGTGCGTCACTTCCGGTTCCAGATATTCCCTTGCGTTCCACTCAGAGAAACGCATGGAGACCGGAAGTGACCGCGCGAGCGCAGTGAATATTCATTTTTCTTTAGCAGCGGCCACAGGCTTTTGCCGCGGAATCCGGACTGTAAGTAGGAGGATATATTTTTTTTAATGTTTTTCTGATGGGGGCCATGCATAACAGGATGGGGATGAGGAGCCATGCATACCAGAATAGAGATGAATAGCCATGCAGAACAGGATAGGGAAGAGGAGGCCGTGCATACCATTATGGAGATGAGGGGACAATGCATTGTAGGCTTAAGTTAGTAAAGGTGCCTCGGCTTATACTCGGGCCGGCCTTTACTCAACTGTATATGGTAAATGGAAATCCCAGTGTAAGCGCTCAGTGCAAAGCACAGTATGAATATAATTGGAGCCTTACTGTGACTTTTGGGAGGAATAATAATCAAATCAACAGCAATTCAAGAATTGGTTTTATTTATTTTTTGCGATGGCCCCCTTAGTAGCCTTCACTCTGTATGAGGGCGCCCTTTGTTGCCCTCTCTCTGTATGAGGGTCCCCTTGCTAGCCTCCACATTGTATGAGGGCCCCCGTAGTAGCTCCTACTCTAAGGGCCCACTTAGTTGCTCCCACTCTGTATGAGGGCACATTAAGTAACCCCCATGCTGCATAAGGGCTCCTTAGTAAAGCCACTCTTTATGAAGGCCCCCCTTAGTACCCCACACACTGTGTGACGGCCCTCACACAATATTAACCCCTTAGTGACAGAGCCAAATTTTTAAATTCTGACCAGTGTCCCTTTATGTGGCGATAACTCTGGAACACTTCTACAAATTCCAGTGATTGTGAGATTGTTTTTTCGTGATGCATTATACTTTATGATAATGGTAAATTTAGGTTGATATGTTTTGTTTATCTATAAAAAAAAAAATCAGAAATTTGCCAAAAATGTAAAAAAAATAAGCAATTTTCAAACTTTGAATGATTATCCCTTTAATCCATATAGTCATACCACACAAAAACATTAATAAATAACATTTCCCACATGTCGGCTTTACATCAGCACCATTTGTAAAATGCTTTTATTTTGTTAGCGTTTTAGGAGGTTTAAAAATGTAGCAGTAATTTTACATTTTTTCATGGAAATTTGCAAAAAAATTTTTTAGGGACCTATCCAGGTTTGAAGTGACTTTAGGGGTCCTATATATTGGAAAACCCACAAAAGTGATGCAATTTTAAAAACAGCACCCCCTGACACATTGAAAACTGCTGTCAGGTAGCTTATTAACCCTTCAGGTGCTGTTCAGGAATTAATACAAAGTGGCATGAGAGGAATGAAAAAGTTTATACCACCTAAATGTCGCTGACTTCTGAACAGGCCGCTAGAGCCGGCAGACTCTAAGGCCATTATTTGCTCATGAATTGCCATGGCAAACATCAGGACTACACAATCATGATCTCAGGGTGACGATGGGGATAAAGTGGTAGGAGCTACACACTTTTAAACATTTATATGGTATAATCACTATTGACAGCAGCATCTAAGGGGTTAAACAGATATGGACGGTGACAACACTGACCGTGGCTGATGCAGCAAGTTGTAAGCTATAGTGTACAGCTGACATCTGCTGGATTGTCACCTGTATGGAGAGGCTATTCTCTTATAACTCAGGTCAGTTAAAAGACGTATTGGCTGTTATTAAGGGTTAAAATAAAAATAAACATATGCTTGCCTAACTCTGTCGAATCTACTGACAGCCATCGGCAAGGAATTGGCAGACTGACGCAGTTATATTGTGCCACGGCACTCACAGGAAGTCAGAGTCCCAGCGTGATAACTTCGTTATGTCTCTCCACCCGGGACACCGATCTGCGGGCTGCAGGCCTAAAGTGACCTGAGGTCTATATAATGGAGAACAGTAGTGCAAGGAGACCATATCTCGTTGCTTACCACAGTGTCTAAGTGAATCTGCGTACACTGTGCACACTGATACAGTTAAAGGTGATTGTTACTCTGGGTGGACCCCTATGAGTCAGGGGCCTCTCTGATCTCCCATTTACTTGACTGAAAAATGACACTAAAAATGAAAACACTTATAGATTATCTATATGTCCACAAGGAATTATGTCCTCATTACAGTGCAAGAATCGTTGACACATACTTTGTTGTTACAGGCATACATGTTGACTATTGCCTTGCTTTTTAAAGGAAACCTTACAGTCTTTTCATGATCCTAAAGCCACAGCCAGATGATTAGTACGGCCTGTCATCTTCTCGTCCCATTCTTGTACATTGACAGATATCTCCCCATACAGAGAAACCACTTCCTATAGGGGAACGGAGCTGAAAGAAGCCACTGGAGACATAAGAGTTTGAGTAAATGATACATGGATGCAGTAATGCAGCCAATGCCTGCCTGATTCAATCTGTCTGTGGTTCGGGCAGTATGACTATACTAAAATGTTACCTTTTAATAGGATAATTATATAAAAATATAATCCCCAAATATGCCAGCACATTATTAAGTTACTGATCTTTTTATGATTGATGTAGATTTTTTATGTGCTTTATTAATTAATAATTATATCCATTATTTTTCAGATGCCCCAAGATGGATTCTTATCAAAACAAAGGACTGGAGTCTTACAGTTTCAAAGGTAGCTAATGTGGTTTCAGTGCTAACCATCTTTATATTTAAATAAATTAAAACATTTCACATACAAAAAAATAACAAACATGGTAAAGAAGTCTCTTGCTGCAGTATTGGAAGGTTCTTTGTTATCCACTACATACTTCAATGCCATACTGTTGTCTTTATCAAGTGTAAAAAATCAACTGGTTGCTCCTGTTGATTTTTTTTACACTTTATAAAGAACCAAGTACAGCATTAACATGTGTAGTTTATAATAAAGGCCCTTTAAAGAATACCGCAGCAACAGACTTCTTTCCAACAGCCAAGCCAATTTTTAAATGTGATTTTATCCTGTTTTGTTCATTTCCATCTGGCAAATTTTTCCTCCAGCCACGGGGCAGCAACCGCTGGCTATTTGAACCTTTATAGTGGTTGTGTCTTCACACAAACTCCCAAGGTGAGGTAAACTATTGTTTATACTATCTCCTATATTAGTGTTATCCTATTGTGTGCTTCTCCCTTCACAGTTACTGTTTCCACAACTTACAAAAAATGTTGGTTCTATGAATCTGAAAAGCAGAAATTTCTTTCATCAAGCAAAACAAACAATTTTCAGTAGGATTCATTTAAAAATTGCAGTTATGTCAAGTGTTTGTGCTGCATATTACAGGAGAATTAAATGACTGAGTCCTAAAGTTCATACAAATTGATGAGCAGGAAGCAGTCATCGGCTGTTGGACAGGGCCCTGAGAACCGCCACACCGCCACCTCTTACCTGACAGCGTCCCCGGCCTTTCTTTGGATTAGTCTGCCTGTCGATATGTCACATGTGTGTCATGCCTTAACTTTGACATTGCGCCTGTCACGCGGGGCTTAGGTCAACTAAGGCTGAAATACCCGGGGCCCCTGTGGTGTCCCTTTAACTAGGGGAAACCCTGTCTGACCCTCAACCCAGGGTTTTTGCTGATGGTGCAAATGCCTGAGCCTCCAACCTTTCCTTATCTCCTGCTCAGCCCTAAGCTTAACCCTCCACCCTCCACCCAGTGAGGAGACAAACCACCAAAGCCCCACACAATAATGACAGACAGGGAGAACTTAAACTGCACCGCACCGCATACACACAGGACTATACAGTAATGTGAACAGGGCACAACAAAACACAAATATGAGAAGGTGAAAAGGTAACAACGGATCATACGCCACCAGATACGAATCTCTCTCCAACACCTCCACTCCAGACTGGAACCACTTGGTATGAAACACAAGCTATAATCGGCGACGCCCATAGTCCAGCACGACTATTTAAAGATCGTGGGCGTGACCAAACATCCAACCTGATCTCCAGCTAGATTAACCCCCGATTGCCTGAGAAAATCAAGCCGGCGCCACTGAGGCTATAGTGGACGGAGGTGGAACTACCTCTGCCTGCCGGACGCTGTGGTGTGAATAGCGTCCGACATGACAAGTGGACGGAGGTGAAACTACCTCTGCCTGCCGGACGCTGTGGTGTGAATAGCGTCCGACATGACAGCGCCATGTTTGGTAATCAAATGTGGAGTCAGGGATGCGTAAGGAAAGAGGCAGCTCTCGGGGCAAAGAAAACGCAAATGATTACTGATGTGGTCAATGGACGGGGTCCTGCGAATCAAATCGCACCAACTCGGACCAAGCTAAGTGTACTCATTGCAACTCTGCTATTATCCAGCTGGTATTGGTCAAACGCAAATACATTTTGATATTTGCATTTTGTATGAAGTTTTTGTGCAGTCCATGCTATGTTTGTATAATCTTATAGTCCTCCTATGCAAATAAGGTAATATTACAGGAAGTGTATTTGTTAGAGGTTTGACTCATTTTCATGCCCATGTGACCGGTCTATAAGTTGGCTCAAGATAAAAGAAACATACACCATATGGCCACGTTCAGCACCTGACTGTGTATGGACTGTGATGTCCAGACTGACTGTAGGTCTCCTAACCTAAATGCATCAGCTGATCATTAATAAAGTCGGTGACTGAACTTTTATGTCACTATCTTGATTTGTTATGAGCTCACATGACTGGTGACATGGCAGTCATAAAACAGGCAGAAAATTGTTACCTCAAAAAAAGCAGCTATGAGCCCCTAGAGTGTTGTATTTTTTACTCAATAATCATAAGTGACTTATGTTTCCTTCCCTGGCTGGGAGTTGTGTTATGTGCCAACCATGCACTGGAGCAGCTCTGCGTGGTCAGACACAGCCATTGCACAGTATACAGCAGGGGGCACATTTATAAGATTATCTCAGAACAGTGGCATTTTATTTAAACGTATATATAAATATGGGAGATATGAGAGGTTTTTACTGTTTGCCCTTTGTTTATTCACCTTTTTTGCATACATTGCAGAGCATCATTAACATCACAAGCCATATTGGTGCAGTTATGGCCATTCATCATCAATCACTTATAGAATGGACGGATTTGTTTTCCATTTTATTTGTAGAGGCTGACTGAACTGACGCATAGACCAATCTCTATAGCACTCTGTCCACCTAATAGTTGTACAAGTAGAGGAGCAATGCAACAGATGGGAGTAACTTCATGAAGATGACATGAAGACTTTAATGTAACCAAGAGTGGGAAACACTTCATGGCACTGTATTGCTTACCTAAATTTTTAGTGATAAACACCCACAAAAGTAAGTGGTGATTTCTCCCAGTATAATAATTATTAAATCTTAACATAATAATAAAATGCAGTAAGGTGTCAAAGTATTGGTGCAAAAATTGACATCACATGGCCACCTTAAGGTGTTATTTAAAGAGGTAAAATACTTTGGGCATCTGATTTCACATTGCCACACATAAATAGGGATTCCCACATAAATTCAATTTACTCCACACTGACCCAATCCAGTTTTGGGCATTAAAGCTGGCAACAAGAAGATTGTTGGGTACAGCCGGGACCAGTTGCTTGGAAACCATCGCTAAACCAGGGACTGAAGCTTGAGGAGGTCAATTTGCATATTCCAGGTGCCTTCTAGGAAAAGGGAAGAGTCTCCCTCAGCAAGAAGATTGTTGAGTACAGTCAGGACCAGCTGCTTGGAATGCATAGCCAAACAAGGGATTGAAGCTTGAGGATGTCAATTTGCATTTTTGCCTCTAGGACATTATTGCAAGAAAGCTTGGCTGATTGAGTAGAGTACACAAGAAGGAAGACACACAGCAAGTCAGCAGGATCTAGGAGCAACGTGGCAGATGTGACAACCTACATGGTGATCTCCCCCCCCCCCCCCCCCCAAAAAAAAAAAAAAAAAAAGCCAATGAAACAAACGCTCATTCATAAATAATAAATACCCCAAAGAAAAAATGGACATAGGAGCAGCTAATAAAAAAATGAATATATTCAAATTTTATTAATACATAGAGACACATACATAATAAAGAGGTTTTTTGTATAACAATAATAAAAGGGAAAAAATTAACGACTCCTAGATACCACGTCAAAAGAGGCAGATATATAAATTTATAAATATATAAAAAAAGAGACTCAAAAGAAGGGGAGAAAAGGAATACCCCAAATTATTATAGCATAATATTGCACAGCAAGAGCCAAATATTGCACAATAAGATCAATAAAAAACCTTCTCCATTACTCAAAGTGGCTATCAATACAATTTAGATAAAGTGCAAATGCAAAAAGTGGTCAGATCAGACATACAATTGATTGAAATAGCCTCCTAAAGAATGGAAGAAGGTTATTGGAGATGAAAATAATACACACTAAGCCCAGTACCAGTCAAAAATTATACCAGAGTCTAAATGGATATAAAGACCATGTGGTTAATAGAACATATACTATGATAGAAAGACCAACCTTGTATGGAACGTGGAGAGGGGGAATCCCAACGCGCATTTCGCAATTGTGCTTCTTCGGGGGGGGGGGGGGGGTGGCGTGGTGTCAGTTTAGACGGCAGGTTTATACTGTATAATAATAATGCCGGAAGTTCTATTTGTGCGGTCTGTAAGCGGCGCTTCCGGCAGTGCAGCGCAAAGCCGAGGTGTCGGCGTCCGACGTCACGGGTTCACACCCACTGCCGACGCGTTAGCTAGATGGACACGGAGTTCGTGACTTCAAAGGGATGTTTATCCACGGCAACGGCCCGACTTAAGCCGCAGGAAGCGCACACCGCACAAGGACCATGTATATAACGCGGAAATGAGTATGCTAAATGATAAATAACATGCAGGCGATAATGACCACATGGAATTAAGAAAAATGATTAAACTAAGGAGGATAGAGAAAAAGTGCACATGCCTTATAAAGTGAACAGGAGGTGACACCAAGTGGAGAAAAAGAAATAGTGCAAAAAGAAATAGGTGAACAAGAGAATCTAAGAAAATAGAGAAAAAGAAATATGATATAATCTCTCTATATAAAAATGTATGTATGTATGTGTGTGTGTATCACCAACCAATCACGAAGCATCTTTCATTTCACCAGAGGTGTTCAAAAGAAGCTCGGCTGTGATTGGTTGCTATGATCAACAGTTTTCCTTGCAACCAATCACTAAGCATCTCTTATTTCACCAGAGCTGGTTAAAAGTAGCTGAGGTTTGATTGGTTGCTATGAGCAAGTTTTCCCACTTGACAACACCTCAGCAGACACTGACATGGTGGGAAATCTAGCATCCAGAGGAACATAAGCTGCCAGCCATTGTCTGCCCCTCAGAAAGGAGCACAGAGCACATAACAGAAATGAATCCCCCCTCCCCCTCCCGTGGATCAATGGTATGCAAGTTAGGGCAAATACACTCAGCGTTTTGGTACTGACCCCAGGCCTTTCTTAAAGGGATCTCCGGTATGGAAGGCAGGGCAAATCCATCCAGTGCTTTGGTTCTGACCCCATGCCTCTCTTAAAGGGATCCTCGGTATGGAACTCGGGGCAATTGCCTTCAAATGCTCTGGTACTGACCCCAGGCTCTCTTAAAGGGATCTCCTGTACAGAAGTTAGGGCAAATCCCTCAGCGCTCTGATTCTGACCCCAGGGTTCTATTAAAGGGATCATTGGTATGCAAGTCAGGGCAAATCCATCCAGCGCTCTGTTTCTGATCCCAGGCTTTCTTAAAGGGATCCCCAGTATTGAAGTTAGGGCAAATCCACTCAGCGCTCTGGTTCTGACCCAAGGCCCCTCTTAAAGGGATCCCTGGTATGGAAGTGAGGGCAAATCCAATCTGCACTTTGATACTGACCCCAGTCCTCTCTTAAAGGGATCCCCGGTATGGAAGTCAGGACAATTGCCTTCAAATGCTCTGGTACTGACCCAAGGATCTCTTAAAGGGATCTCCTGTACAGAAGTTAGGGCAAATCCCAGCGCTCTGATTCTGACCCCAGGGTTCTATTAAAGGGATCATTGGTATGCAAGTTAGGGCAAATCCACTCAGCGCTCAGGTTCTAATCCCAGTCCTCTCTTAAAGCGATCCCCGGTATGGAAGTCAGGGCAGTTGCCTTCAAATGCTCTGGTAATGACCCCAGGATCTCTTAAAGGGATCTCCTGTACAGAAGTTAGGGCAAATTCCTCAGCGCTCTGATTCTGACCCCAGGGTTCTATGACGCTGTGTGCACACGCTGCGGATTAGGTGCGGATTCATCCGCGCGGATTTTGTAAAATCCGCAGGTCAAAATACCTGCGGTTTTACCTGCGGATTGCTCTGCGGTTTTGCCCTGCGGTTTTTCATCTCAATGGAGGAGATGGCAAACCGCAGCAGAATCCTCAGAAAGAATTGACATGTCAATTCTTTCTGCGGATTGAAAACCGCAGATAATCCGCGCGGAAAAATCCGCACCGTCTGCAGTGCGGTTTTGTATTCCCATAGGGAATCATGGTACTGTACACCGCAGCAAAAACTGCTGCGGATCCGCAGCGGCCAAAACCGCTGCGGAACCGCAGCAAAATCCGCAGCATTTGCACACAGCCTTAAAGGGATGATTGGTATGCAAGTCAGGGCAAATCCACTCAGCGCTCTGGTTCTGATGCCAGGCCTCTCTTAAAGGGATCCCCGGTATGGAAGTTAGGACCGTTCCACTCAGCGCTCTGACCCCAGGCTGACGGGATGATGTGGGATATTAGTGGTAGTTGTCCGGTGGCTCTGGCTGACAGAATGATGTGGGATATTAGGGGTAGTAGTCCGGCGAATGTGACGGGATGATGTGGGATATTAGGGGGAGTAGTCCTTAGGCTCTGATGGGATGATGTGGGATATTAGGGGTAGTAGTCCGGTGGCTGTGACGGGATGATGTGGGCTATTAGTGGTAGTAGTCTGATGACTCTGGCTGACAGGATGATGTGGGATATTAGGCATAGTAGTCCGGCGGATGTGACGGGATGATGTGGGATATTAGGGGTAGTTGTCCGGTGGCTCTGGCTGACAGGATGATGTGGGATATTAGTGGTAGTTGTCCGGTGGCTCTGGCTGACAGGATGATGTGGGATATTAGTGGTAGTTGTCCGGTGGCTCTGGCTGACAGGATGATATGGGATATTGGGCATAGTAGTCCGGCGGACGTGTGATACTAGTAGTCCAGTGACTTTGGCTGATGGGACGATGTGGGATATTAGGGGTAGTAGTCCGGGTCCGGGATGATGTGGGATATTTTAGTGAATGTGGCTATGCGGAGAGGGCGGGGCATTACACATATATATATATATATATATATATATATATATATATATATATATATATATATATATATATATATATATATATATATATATATATATATTCATTATAATTTGTTATAACTAACCGTAGTTAGTTACTATGCCCGGGCAGCGCCGGGCTCTTCAGCTAGTAAATATTGTAAATATCAATATACCTATATATGTAAATACAAAAAATTACCTATATTAATAAATAAGCATATAAAAGATCATAAGTGATGTAATGATAGGCAAAAAATGAAAAATATGCATAAATAATATTAGTGAAAGTGAATAAACAAAGAATCTTCAGTATATTTAATATTTCTTCATCCTTGTGATTAAAAAAATCCACTATTTGTTTCTTCACATATATACAAAAAAAGGGGGGAAGAAATGAAAAAAACGAAAAACACCAAAAGTCAGTATACTCCAAAAAAAGGGGGGGGAGGTCCATAAAAGGAAGGACATTCAAAAAACCTGCAAAATCTGAAATAAGAAAAAATGTGAGAGTTAAAATACACATTGAATAAAAATAAAGACACAAGACATCAAAATCACAGAAATGGAACAAAACTAAGGACCTCATTGAGTCCTTTAGGGCGAATGCAATCAATCTTAAAAATCCATCGTGTCTCCAGTTGGTCTAGTTTTTTCCTCATATCTCCCCCACGTTTATCATTTAGAATGTGATCAATGCCATAAATTCGTAGTAAATTGCTGTTACACCCATGTATCATCTTGAAATTCCTTGGTATTGGTTTAAGCTGTTCATCAACCTGGCAGTCAGCGGCGTTTTGAATATCGCAGACATGTTTCCTAACTCTTACATGAAGTTGTCGTGAGGCTAGGCCCACATAAGTAAGTCTACATGGACATGTGACGTAATAGATTACATTTTCTGTGCAGCAAGTTATATAATGTGTGATTATAAACTCTTTAGACCTATCACTGGAACTGAATGAGAAAGAACGTTCCAAATTCTTACATGAAAAAAAGCACCACTTGAGTCCTTTAGACCCAAAAAAGTATTTGCGTTCTGGACCTTATAATAATTTGGGGTATATTTTTTTTCCCCTTCTTTTGAGTCTCTTTTTTGATGTATTTATAAATATATACCAGCCTCTTTTGACTTGGTATCTAGGTGTTGCTTCTTTTTTCCCTCGTTTTATTGTTATACATAAAACCTCTTTATTATGTATGTGTCTCTGTATTAATAAAATTTGAATACATTGATTTTTTTTATTACCTGCTCCTATGTCCATTTTTCTTTGGTATATAACCTACATGGTGAGCTGCAACAAGTGCTACATGTTCATAGACCAGAAGAAGAATCCAACTACTGGCCATTTTAGAAGAAAAGGTGCGGGGTCTGGAAGAAAGAATTGCAACTTTGAAGCTCATCAAAGCAAATGAAGACTTCCTAGACAGAACAGAAGCATTTACTGGTCACAGAGGGTGAAGAAAGTGTCAGAGAACCTCCAAAAGCAGATGAGTGGAAGCATGTGACCAAAACAAGCAAGAAGATCATGGAGACATCACCAACCACACAACGGAAAAACCTATACCAAGGCCTTGTGGAGGACGAAGATGGCACACCTAAGGATGAGGCACTACCAGCTTGCAAAGAAGAAAAGGGCACACAGCAACACCCAGAAATGACAACAAAAGGTAGAGCCAAGAAGCGAAGAAGAGTAGTAGTGGTAAGGAGACTCACTACTGAGAGGCACAGAAGCAGCCATCTGCAGACCGGACATAACTGTCAGAGAAGTGTGCTGCCTCCCAGGTGGAAAGATCAAGGATGTGACGGATAGGATACTAAAGTTAAAAGGACGTCCACCCATTTCTTCTGATACATGTTGGCACCAGTGACACGGCAATGGAGGACCAACTGACAATCTGCAAGTACTTTTAATAGTTGGGGATGAAAGTAAAGGAACTGGATGCACAGGTAGTTTTTTCTTCTATCCTTCCAGTAGACAGGCATGGCACCAGGAGATGGAACAGGATCCTTGATGTGAACAACTGGCTAAGACGATGGTGCAGACAACAAGGATTCGGATTCCTGGACCATGGTGTGAATTACCTGTACGACGGACTCCTCTCCAGAGACGGACTACACCTCAACAAACCAAGGAAACACACATTCACCAGAAGACTCGCTGCACTCATCAGGAGGGCATTAAACTAGAGGAAGAGGGGACTGGAAGAAAAACGTTAGACAAGAACATAAAGCCAAAAAATATACTAATGAAGGATATGAGGCGTGGCAAAGAAGACCCAAGGCAACATACTTGGAAGGCAGGTAAGAAAATTTCTAAAACAATTCGCAGGGAGGAGATTGGAACAAAATCCTCTAAACTGCATGCTTGCAAACGCCAGTAGCCTGACAAATAAGATGGAAGAACTAGAAGCAGAAATATCTACAGGTAACTATGACATAGTGAGAATAACCGAGACATGGTTAGATGAAAGCTATGACTAGGCAGTTAAGTTACAGGGTTACAGTCTGTTTAGAAAGGATCGTAAAAATTGGAGAGGAAGAGGGGTTTGTCTTTATGTAAATTCTTGTCTAAAGTCCACTTTATGGGGAGGGGGCCTGGTCTGAATAGGATGTGAGCACACGTCAGAGGCTGGAGCTCCCGCTCAACATTAACCATTATAGTATTTGCAGCCATCAAAATTGGGATTAAAAACCCACAGTTATCGGGGGAACCCGTGACTAGTACGTTGCACTAAGGATCCAGTACTTGCGGAGCAATGGCAGATAAGTAGAGCTCCAGGAAGGCGGCGGGGGAGCCGGAGAAAAGGACCCAAGATAGTGCCGGCCAGGAGGAAATGCTGGCGGCAGAAGTGGAGGAGGCGGGTAGGACTCCAGGGGAGCTGATGCAGCGGCCAGGCTGCGACGATTCGCTCGTCGGGTGGATGAGGCCCGGCGGTGACAAGTGGGACACAGAATATGCCTGAGCGGTATGTGGAAATGGAGGAGCTGGGGGAGGAGGAGGGAGCAGAAAATGATGGCGGGAATCGACCCAGCGCGCAGGAGGAGGATGAAGGGGATAGCGGAGGGACCGAGAAGGGTACTGCAGTCTGCATAAGTTGACTCCAAATCCCTGAGGAGCCCACTTTGAAAGATGTGTTTCGGGTGGTCCTGCACTGTCATACTACTATCACAAATGTGGCAGCACAACTGGGGGTCATACAGGCAAACATGTCTAAACTGCAGCACTCACTGCATGTAACTAAAGAAAGAATGGGAGAGGCTGAAAAACGCATCAGTAGTGCTGAGGACTATATAGCAAAAGCTGATAAAGCTACAAAACATATGCGTGCTGTGATTTCTGCCATACAAGTGAAAACTGATGACCTTGAGAACAGGTCCAGACACAATAATGTGCGGCTGATTGGGATGCCAGATAAGACGGAGGGCACGGCGCCAGCAGAGTTCTTTGAAAAATGGCTATTAAACTATTAAACTATATTGGTGCTAACAAGATGTCTCGTATGTATGCAATTGAAAGAAAGAGCACATCGTGTTCCTGCGCATCCCCTCCCCCCTGGACACCCTCCTAGACAAGTGCTACTCAAGGTTTAGCATTACCAAGACAGAGATGCAAATCTGCGGCATGCCAGAGAGCATCCGCATCTTAAGATAAATGGCTCCAGGATAGCCAGATTTCCGGACTTTTCTATAGAGGTACAGAAACAGAGAGGCAGATTTTTCAATATTAAGATGTTGTATTCGGCGAGATTGAGAGTGGTGGCTGGAGGGCAGTACAATTTTTACGAAGGATGAGGCACTCAGATGGCTGGACAGTAACGAGCAACGTTTGCGTCAGGCGAAATAAAAGGACTCGGCGGGATGATGGGGTTGCTTCTCTTTTTCTCCTATTGTATTCTTCGGAGGTATCTTTTCTCACCTTGGTATCTGTACTATCAATTTCAGGTTTTTGGGATCTCGTTTCTGGATCTCAGTTGGTCGTGAGTCTTTTCTGGAAGAATTGGAAATTGCTGTAATTAACCCCTTCACCCCCAAGGGGGTGGTTTGCACGTTCATGACCGTGCCAATTTTTACAATTCTGACCACTGTACCTTTATGAGGTCATAACTCTGGAAAGCTTCCATGGATCCCAGTGATTCTGACATTGTTTTCTCGTGACATATTGTACTTCATGTTAGTGGTACAATTTCATTCAAATAACTTGCGTTTATTTGTGAGAAAAACGGAAATTTGGCGAAAATTTTGAAAATTTCGCAATTTTCCAACTTTGAATTTTTATGCCCTTAAATCACAGAGATACGGCACACAAAAAACTTGATAACTAACATTTCCCACATGTTTACTTTACATCAGCACAATTTTGGAACCAAAATTTTTTTTTGTTAGGAAGTTATAAGGGTTAAAAGTTGACCAGCGATTTCTCATTTTTACAACACCATTTTATTTTTAGGACCACATCACATTTGAGGTCACTTTGAGGGGTCTATATGATAGAAAATACCCAAAAGTGACACCATTCTAAAAACTGCACCCCTTAAGGTGCTCAAAACCACATTCAAGAAGTTTATTAACCCTTTAGGTGCGTCACAGGAATTTTTTTTAATATTTAAAAAAAAATGAACATCTAACTTTTTTTCACAAAAAAAATACTTCAGGTTCAATTTTTTTTATTTTACCAAGGGTAACAGGAGAAATTGGACTGCAAAAGTTATTGTGCAATTTGTCCTGAGTACGCTGATACCTGATATGTGGGGGGGAACGACTGTTTCGGCGCATGGCAGAGCTCAGAATGGAAGGAGTGCCGTTTGACTTTTTCAATGCAAAATTGGCTGGAATTCAGATCAGACGCCATGTCACGTTTGGAGAGTCCCTGATGTACCTAAACAGTGGAAACCCCCTACAAGTGACCCCATTTTGGAAACTAGATCCCCCAAAAAACTTATCTAGATATGTGGTGAGAACTTTGAACCCACAAGGGCTTTACAGAAGTTTATAACGTACAGCGGTACAATTAAAAAATTATGTTTTTCTCTAGTCACCTTCCACGACAGCCACCTTGGAGGTTGTCTCCCCGCCCTAATGGGGGACAGGAACACAGAGGTTAAATAACCCTCCCCTTCCTGCTACCTCAGTGTTTTTCCTGTCCCCTATCGGGGCATGAAGAGGTCACAAGGGGCTGCCGTGGCCAGCGAGCGGAGCCCTAGATACTAACCGAAGCTGGGCAGCCGAGGTCGGGGGGTTCGCCTCTCCTCCTCCACATGCTGCTCCCGTCTCCACCGCGGTGTGACTCGGGACTTTGCCGCCCCTCCCGCGCCCTCCGGGGAAAAGCGGGGCGGTATGGTTCCTGCGGGGTCCTGCACAGCTCCCCGGCGTCCTCCCTCCTTCCAGCGCTGCAGGTGGAAGCCGGCGCGCGTGCCAGAGGGGGCGGGCAGTAAACCGGAAGTTGCGGTGACGCGCACTTCCGGTTTGCGGCCTCCGGCGTCCTGCAAGGGGGAAACGCGCGCCGGCATCCGGGGGACCCGGGAAATGGTTCCAATGGCGGCTGGGGTCGACCAGGTCCTCCCCAGGGACAAAGGAGGAGGGAGGAGCACCACAGAATGAACGCCAGCAACACCCTCAAAAGGGTGCAGCAGCTCCAGGTAAGCGCAGCGTGTCTGTGGTGTGTACAGCATGGATGGTGACAAACCCTCAACTGCAGCATCTGCGGAGCCCAGCATGCCCCCTCCTACAGTGAGTAGCAGGGCCGGTCCCCTTTTTCTGTCAAACTACGGTGGCACGGATCTGAGCGAGCCTCTCTTCTTCTTGCAGGAAGACAAGGCCTCAGTCCCCAAAAATCCTCGCAAGTGTGGTATTTGTGGTACCAGGTTTCCTTCTGACTACAGGAAGAAGTTATGCCAACCCTGTACGCAAAATATCCTGCGTACCGAGCAACCCTCCCTGTTTGACAGCATAAAAACTCTCATCAGACAGGAGGTGCAGTCCTCCATAGCCGCCCAGACCCCCGCAGCCCAGGGCCCTGCCCCAAAAAAGAGGAAAAGAGCACCTGTGGAAGCTGACTCGGACTCAGGAGAGGTCCGTTCCTCCGGATCGGAGGATATCTGGGAAAATGAGGGCTCCACGTCCACATCCAGTCATGATGCGGAAAAATATTATTTCTCCTCAGAGGATATGGAGGAGTTAGTATCCATGGTGAGAAACACCATGGGATTAGAGGAGGAAGAGGTTAAACTCTCAGTCCAGGATGAGGTGTTTGGAGGGTTGAATCCCAAAGGTAGAAAAGGGTTCCCGGTTCATGAGGTCATACAGGATTTAATAGCTCAGGAGTGGTCCTCCCCCGAGAAGGCGCTCACTGTGCCCTCTGAGCTTAAAAATCGGTTCCCCCTAGAGGGTGATAGTTCTATATGGGAGATCCCTAAAATAGACGTCCAGGTGTCTAAGGTCACTAAAAAAACGTCCTTACCCTTTGAGGATGCTTCCCAATTAAAGGATCCGATGGATCGGAAAATAGAGAGCCATCTTAAAAAGTCCTGGGAGGCCTCCACGAACCTGCTCAAAGCGAATATTGCATCCACCTGTGTAGCCAGATCTTTGTTTTTCTGGCTACGCACGTTGGAAGACCACCTATCGGGGGGTACTCCAAGAGAGGAAATCCTAACTCCCTATCAATTCTCCAGAAGGCAACGGGATATTTAGCAGATGCCTCAGGAGAGACGGTACGGGTGGCAGCAAGGTCCCTTGTCCTTTCAAATTCGGCCAGGAGAGCCTTGTGGCTAAAATCATGGGGGGGTGATATCACCTCCAAGACGAAGCTGTGTGCTATCCCCTTCCGGGGACACCATGTGTTTGGTCCGGTCCTACCTAGAGGACATCCTAGAGAAGGCCTCAGACAAGAATAAGTCGCTGCCAGAACAGAAATCCACCAAAAGGCGGTTTTTTCGTCCCTCAAGGGAGCAGACCTCCCAGAGAGCATTCAGAGGAAAGGGCAAGACGGGTCGATGGAGCTACCCGAAAGGGGGGAAAGGGAGAAACATCCTTGTGCCCCAACAGCAGCAGCCCCCGGAGAAACAGTGACTACCGGGTCGGGGGTCGACTCACACAGTTTCTCGCCCAATGGCAGGCCACGACTTCAAACCAGTGGGTCCTGCACACTGTACAATTTGGGCTGAAGCTGGAGTTCGAGCACCCTCCCCCACACGCCCTAAGAATTACTCCAACACAGTCCCCAAGTCTACAGAGAATATTGTGGCGTCAGATAGAAGAACTCCTACGAGAAGTGGTCTCATATGTGCCTCCGCAAGAGGAGGGCAGGGGGCATTATTCTCGCCTGTTCCTGATAAAAAAACCTTCAGGAAAACAGGCTCATAATTAATCTGAAGCCCCTGAACCACTTCATCAAGTACCGAAGGTTCAAAATGGAATCAGTGAAGTCGGCGATTCCGCTGATTGGGCAAAACTGGCAAATGGTCACGATAGATCTGAGGGATGCGTATTACCACGTCCCCATTCATCCAGACCACCGAAAGTTCCTGAGGTTCGCGATCTTCCACGGCCAAGAAATCCGCCACCTCCAGTTCAACGCCCTGCCGTTTGGGGTATCCCCAGCACCAAGGGTATTCACGAAGATAATGAGGGAAGCAGTCATCTCTATCCGGCTTCAAGGAATATGTATTGTGCCGTATCTAGATGATCTGCTGATCATCGCACCATCGGTAGTCCGGCTGAACCAAGATGTATCAAGGACCCTACAGATACTCGAGGGCTTGGGGTGGATACCGAATCTCCAGAAGTCGGCCCTCTATCCTTCTCCAAGGAGAAAATTCCTGGGAATCCTCTTGGATTCAGAAGAAAAAACCTCCTTTCTCCCCGAAGATCGGCAAAGAGACCTTCGGCAGAAAGTAATCCGGTTCAGAAACCAGAAGGCGCCAACACTAAGGGACGCCATATTCATCCTGGGTTCTCTGACGGCGTGCATTCAGGCGGTATCTTGGGCACAAGCTCATACGCGAGTCCTCCAATCATATGTCCTGATGAACGCAAAGAGGTATTCAAACAACCTATCAAAAAGAATCCCGCTTCCAGGACATGTGAAAACAAGCCTTTGGTGGTGGCTGAATTACCGGAACCTGAGGCGAGGAATAAGTTGGGATCAGCTTCCTCTAAAGGTACTATGTACCGATGCCAGCCTGAGAGGCTGGGGGGCGGTTAGCGAAGACTCATACTTTCAGGGGCAATGGCCCCAGAACATAAGATCTGGATCGTCAAACCTAAGAGAATTGACAGCGGTAGAAGAGTCGCTGAGAGCCGCATCAGCCCTAGTCAAAAACCATCATGTTCGGATATACTCCGACAACGTGACCACAGTAGCGTATCTCAGGCACCAGGGGGGCACAAGGTACGCCAGTCTGAAGAATGTAGCAGCAAGGATCTTCCTCTGGGCGGAGAAGAACCTATTATCCGTTTCCGCAGTACATCTGAAGGGGTCGGAAAACATCCAGGCAGACTTCCTGAGCAGGAAAGACGTCCATCCAGGGGAATGGTGTCTGAACCAAGAGGTCTTCCAGAACCTAGTCTCAAGATGGGGAAACCCAGAAGTCGACCTGTTCGCGAATGCGCAGAATGCAAAGGTGGCGACCTTTTTTCCCCTCAGTCGCACGTATGGAGCCCGGGGGACAGATGCGTTTGCCCATCCATGGATCTTCAGACTGGCCTACGCCTTTCCCCCAATCCCGATGCTGGCAAGAACATTACAGAAGATCAGAGCAGACGGAGTCACAACGATCCTGGTGGCTCCCATGTGGCCAGGACGAAGCTGGTACAGCGCTCTGCTGGACATGGCCCAAGAGGGTCCCTTGCTCCTACCCCAAAACACCGACCTCCTGTTTCAGGGTCCCTTGCTTCACCTGAACCCGACCAGGCTACGTCTAGCAGCTTGGTTATTGAAGCCAATATTCTAAAGGCTAAAGGGTTGTCGGACAAGGTGATTCGGACCCTTCAAAAAAGCAGAAAGCCGGTGACGAACGCAATTTACGGCAAGATATGGAAGAGGTTTTGCTCCTGGTGCCTCCCGGGGGCCGCTGACCTCCTTTATCCAAATATTGCCCAAATACTGGATTTCCTGCAGAAGGGCTTAGAATTAGGGCTTACTCTAAGTACGTTAAAAGTACAGGTATCTGCCCTTAGCTCTTTCTTTGACCAAGACCTAGCTAGACACCGCTGGATCAAGCGGTTCATGGTAGCGGCAGGCAGGATTCGCCCTTCAGTCCCTGATCGGGTTCCCCCCTGGGATCTTAATTTAGTTCTCAAAAGCCTGACACAAGCCCCGTTTGAGCCCCTGTCAGAAATCTCATTGAAGGTTCTTACACTCAAAACGGTATTTCTGGTAGCAATCACATCGGCTAGACGGGTGGGGGAGTTACAGGCCCTATCAGTACAGGAACCTTACCTCCTACTCAATTCTGACAGTATAGTACTGCGTCTAGACCCCTCCTTTTTGCCCAAGGTGGTGTCAGATTTTCATAGAAGCCAGGATATCGTGTTGCCCTCATTTTGCCCAAATCCTTCTAATCCGAAAGAGGGAAGGTTTCATACCCTGGACGTTCGCAGGGTGGTTCTCCGCTACCTCGAAGCAACCAAGGATTGGAGAATTGATCAGAACCTGTTCCTTCAGTATTCGGGAAGAAACAAAGGGAAGAAGGCAGCAAAGAGCACAATAGCGGGTTGGATCAAGTAGTCCATCTCCCCGGCATATTCTTCAAGACATCGATCTCCGCCGGAGTCGTTAAAGGCCCACTCCACTCGATCAGTTGCTACGTCCTGGGCAGCAAGAGGAAATACGTCTTCAGAGCAGATATGCAGAGCTGCCACCTGGTCCTCTGTGCACACCTTTACCAGACATTATAGACTGGACTTCAATAGGGATCTGACGTTCGGCAGACGCGTCTTGCAAGCCGTAGTCCCTCCCTAAAAAATTAACGTTGGCATGACTCCAAGGTGGCTGTTGTGGAAGGTGACTAGAGAAAATAGAATTAGACTTACCGGTAATTCGGTTTCTAGGAACCTTCCACGACAGCACTAATTTCCCTCCCTATATGATGTATTTACCTGATGATTCCTGCTCTACTGGCGGTAACTATTCATGCTAGTATGTCAGAAAAAACACTGAGGTAGCAGGAAGGGGAGGGTTATTTAACCTCTTTGTGTTCCTGTCCCCCATTAGGGCGGGGAGACAACCTCCAAGGTGGCTGTCGTGGAAGGTTCCTAGAAACCGAATTACCGGTAAGTCTAATTCTATTTTTCCACAAAAATGATCTTTTCACCCCAATTTTTATTTTCCCAAGGGTAACAGGACCCTAAAAGTTATTGTGCAATTTGTCCTGAGTACGCTGATACCCCACATGTGGGGGTAAACCACTATTTGGGCGCATGGCAGAGCTCGGAAGGGAAGCAGCGCCATTTGACGTTTTTGGCTGGAATTGAGATCGGACACCATGTTGCGATTGGAAAACCCCTGATGTACCTAAACAGTGGAAACCCCCCACAAATGACACCATTTTGAAAACTAGACCCCCTAAGGAACTTATCTAGATGTGAGGTGAGCACTTTGAACCCCCCAGTGCTTCACAGAAGTTTATAACGCCCGGGCGTGAAAATAAAAAATTCGTATTTTTTCCACAAACATGATCTTTTAGTCACCTTTTTTTTTTATTTTCCCAAGGGTACCAGGAGAAATTGGACCCCAAAAGTTGTTGTCCAATTTGTCCTGAGTATGCTGATACCTCATATGTGGGAGAAAACTACTGTATGGGCACACGTCGGGGCTCGGAAGGGAAGTAGTGACGTTTTGGAATGCAGACTTTGATGGAATGGTCTGCGGGTGTCATGTTGCCTTTGGAGAGCCCCTAATGTACCTAAACAGTGGAAACCCCCCACAAATGACCCCATTTTGAAAACTAGACCCCCTAAGGAACTTATCTAGATGTGAGGTGAGCACTTCGAACCCCCAAGGGTTTCACAGAAGTTTATAATGCCCGGGCATGAAAATAAAAAAATCGTATTTTTTCCACAAACATGATCAATTAGTCCCCAATTTTTTCATTTTCCCAAGGGTAACAGGAGAAATTGGACCCCAAAAGTTGTTGTCCAATTTGTCATGAGTACGCTGACACCCCATATGTGGGAGAAAACTACTGTATGGACACACGTCAGGGCTCGGAAGGGAAGTAGTGACGTTTTGGAATGCAGACTTTGATGGAATGGTCTGCGGGTGTCATGTTGCCTTTGGAGAGCCCCTAATGTACCTAAACAGTGGAAACCCCCACAAATGACCCCATTTTGGAAACGAGACCCCCTAAGGAACCTATCTAGATGTGTGGTGAACACTTTGAACCCCCAAGGGCTTCACAGAAGTTTATAATGCCCGTGCATGAAAATAAAAAAATCTTATTTTTTTCACAAACATGATCAATTAGTCCCCAATTTTTTTATTTTCCCAAGGGTAACAGGAGAAATTGGACCCCAAAAGTTGTTGTCCAATTTGTCATGAGTACGCTGACACCCCATATGTAGTAGAAAACTACTGTATGGACACACGTCAGGGCTCGGAAGGGAAGCAGTGACATTTTGGAATGCAGACTTTGATGGAATGGTCTGCGGGTGTCATGTGCATTTGGAGAGCCCCTGATGTACCTAAACTATTGAAACTCCCCACAAGTGACCCCATTTTTGACACTAGGCCCCCCACGGAAGTTATCTAGATGTGTGGTGAGCACTTTGAACCCCCAAGTGCTTCACAGAAGTTTATAACGCTCGGGCGTGAAAATAAAAAAATCATTTTTTTCCACAAAAATGATATTTTTGCCCCCAATTTTTTATTTTCCTAAGGGTAAGAGGAGAAATTGGACCCCAAAAATTGTTTTGCAATTTGACCTGAGTAGGCTGATACCCTACATGTGGGGGTAAAACACTGTTTGGGCGCATGGCAGAGCTTGGAAGGGAAGGACCACCATTTGACTTTTTCAACTCCGAATTGGCTGGAATTGAGATCAGACGCCATGTTGCATTTGGAGAGCCCCTGATGTGCCCAAACAATGGAAACCCCCAATTCTAACTCCAACCCGAACCCCAACACACCCCTAACCCTAATCTCAGCCCTAACCCTAGCCCTAACCCTATCCTAACCCTAACCTTAACCCTAATGGAAAAATGGAAATAAATACATTTTTTTTATTTTATTATTTTTCCCTAACTAAGGGGGTGATAACGGGGGGTTTGATTTACTATTTATGGCGGTTTTTATGTTTGGCGGCTGTCACACGCTAAAAGACGCTTTTTATTGTAAAAATAGTTTTTGCATCACCACATATTGAGAGCTCTAATTTTTCCGTATTTTGACCCACCGAGTCATGTGAGGTCTTATTTTTTGCGGGACGAGTTGACGTTTTTATTGGTACCATTTTCGGGCACGTGACATTTTTTGATCGATCTTTATTCCGATTTTTGGGACGCAGAATGAACGAAAACCAGCGTTTCATGAATTTCTTTTGGGGGGGGGGGGTGCGTTTACACCGTTCCGCGTGTGATAAAATTGATAAAGCAGTTTTATTCTTCGGGTCAGTACGCTTACAGAGATACCTTATTTAGGTCGTTTTTATGTTTTGTCGGTTTTATGCAATGAAAACTTTTATATAAAAAATTATTTTTGCATCGCTTTATTCTGCGAGCTATAACTTTTTTATTTTTTTGCGGATGATGCTGTGTGGCGGCTCGTTTTTTGCGGGACAAGATGACATTTTCAGCGGTACCATGAATATTTATATGCGTCTTTTTGATCGCGCGTTATTACACTTTTTGTTTGGCGGTATGATAATAAATAATTATTTTTTGCTTCATTTTTTATTTTTTAAGGGGTTCACTAAAGGGGTTAACTAATGGGACAGTTTTATAGGGCGGGTCATTACGGACGGCGATACCTAATATGTGTACTTTTATTTTGTTTTGTTTTTATTTCTAAAAAATGGATTTATTTGGTGGAATATTTTTTTTTTTTTTTCTAATTTGGCGATTTTTTTAAAATTTATTTTAACACTTTTTTTTATTTTTTTTTTTTACTTTATTAAATAGTCCCAGGTGGGACATCACTGTCCTGTGACAGATCGCTGATAAGCAATCTGTCACAGGCACTGCAGAAGGCTTCCTCATGCCTGCGCTTTGCAGGCACTGAGGAAGCCAGCTTCCTGCAGGCCCCCGAAGGCCCCCGTCGCCATCTTGGATTCGGGGGCCTGCAGGAAAGGAGCCCCCGGCAGCAGCGCTGCATATTGCGCTGCCGTGGGAGGGCTCAGGGAAGCACGGAGGGAGCCCCCTCCCTGCCGAAGCTTCCCTTTAACTCCCGGTACACCGCGATCGTGTTTGATCGCGGTGTACAAGGGGTTAACGTGTCGGGGGCGATCCGTGACCGCCCCTGACACATTGTGCCGGGTGTCAGCTGTGATAATCAGCTGACACCTGGCCGCGATCAGTGGCGCTCACCAGGTGGGCGCCGCTGATCGCGGTAGACGTACTATCCCGTCCATGGGCATAGGGGCCCGGGTCCCATGGACGGGAGAGTACTTCTCATGTCAGGAGGGGGTTAACTTGGCTGCAATCTTTTACAAGACATGTGGAAGTCTAGAGAGATTGGGATAAGTTGCAGGACTGTTGGACGGGGTTAACTGACTGTTTTAGAAAAAGTGCGCTCTCTCCTCCATGTTAGGAGGGGATGAAAAATGGGATGGGGATTTGTTAGGGGAGATTTTTTGGTGTTTGGGGGAGGGGGGTGGGATGGGGGAAAATGTTTATGCAATGTACATCACTCTGACCACTGTAGATATGGCTACAGATGTATTTGGATTAACAAATGCGGGGCAATATGTTTTGTGTAGCGAAAAGGTCTGGAAGAATGAGAGTTGTGAGTTGTAATGTCAGGGTTTGGCATCTGGTGTGAAACGGCAAGCTGTGTTTTAGTTTTTTAATTATATCAAGCCGTCAGTGATTTGTTTGCAGAAAACCCATATGGTAAAAGAGAGAACACATTTCCTAGATGAAACATGGGTACAGGCGGGATACCATGCTACATATTCCAGGGGGGTTAGTATTGTCATTTGTGCTGGCCTTTTTAATGTCGCAAAGTGGTTATAGATCAGACAGGTAGATTTGTATGCATGCTTTGTAAGGCCTGTTTCACACTTGCTTTTTTTTGCAGCGCGTTTTTCCCGTAAAAAAACGCATTGAAAAAACGCATACAAATGCATACAAACGCTGCGTTTTTTTCAAGCATTTTTATGCGCATGCAGGAAAAAAACGCAGCGTTTTTGTGCGTTTGTATGCGGTTTTTGTGCGTTTGAATTTTTTTACAGATTTTGGAAAAAACCCCCAAAAAAGAAAAAAAAAACATTCAACAACACACAAGACCAATGGGACTTCATTGTGGGTGTGGTATGTTAATATATAGACCCTGTCTACAGTATTCTTCACATTTGCTTGATTCTTCTCGTGACCATGGATCTGCGCTGGAAGAGTTTTCACTTCAAGTTGGATTTGGACATCGCGATGGCTCAGGCGTATGCAGTTGCTTGCCATGAACAAAGGAAGAGAGAGAGGGAGCGAAGACGGCAGCGGCGGCGTATGTGGATACATCCGATTGTTGAACTCCGGGAGAGCCGTGGGGCATACCACACCCTCTACAGCGAGCTCCAGGCAAACCCGGAGAAATTTATAGATTATATCCGGATGTCCCAAGAAAGTTTCAGGGATTTGCTTGCTCGTGTCCAACAATCCATCCGGAGACAGGACACACAGCTCCGTCGTGCGATTCCTCCTGAGGAACGGCTACTGGTGACATTACGGTATGTAATATTAAACCAAGGGGTGCGGTCTGATGTTTTTTTTTTAAATTTAGTATTCAAAACCTTGGGTAATTAGTTTTCGTGAATGTACTAATATTTTATTTTATAGTTTTTTAAAATAATATACATAAATATTAATTTTACTTCTTTGTCTGTTCACAGATTCCTGGCGACTGGAGAAACCCTATCTTCACTACACTTCCAGTACCGTATTGGAATCTCTACCTTGTCTGGAATTGTTGCTGACACCTGCCGGGCTCTCTGGAATGTTCTTTGTCCAGAATTTCTGCCCCTGCCCACCGCTGAAAAGTGGATGGAAATTGCTGACAAATTCTGGACAGTATGCAATTTTCCCAACTGTTTGGGAGCTGTTGATGGTAAACACATACGGATCATCAAACCCAAAAGAACGGGATCTGAGTACTATAATTACAAAAAGTACTTTTCAATAGTACTCATGGCCATTGCGGATGCCGGATGTATGTTTGTAGCAGTGGACATTGGAGCATTTGGCCGTGGTAATGACTCACAGGCTTTTAAAAACTCAGACATGGGCCGGAGGTTGTATGGCAACCAATTTAATTTCCCTATGCCACGGCCTCTTCCTCACACCGAAGCTCCGCCACTGCCCTTTGTAATGGTTGGCGATGAGGCTTTTCAAATGTGCGGAAACTTACTGAAACCCTACTCCAGCCAGGACTTGGACCACACCAAAAAAATATTTAATTACAGGCTGACCAGGGCCAGAAGAACTGTCGAGTGTGCTTTTGGGATTCTTGTCTCCAGATGGCGAATTCTGGGCACGGCCATTAATCTTAAACTTGAAACAGTCGATGAGGTGGTGAAGGCCTGTGTGGTTCTACATAACTTTGTGATGGCTAAAGAGCACCCAACCTTTGAACTGGACGATGATGCTCCTAACCCATTGCTTGAATTCACTCAGCACACTCTCAGGTCATCTGTTGAAGTTGGCCAAATGAGGGACCAATTTGCGGCCTACTTTATTTCTGATGTAGGACGGGTGCACTGGCAAGATGAAATGGTGTAATGTTTTTGTTTGTTTATGGTAATAAAAAACCTTATTTGATACCATTACTGAGTGCACTATATTTTTTAAAATCCAATTAAATAAAAAACTTCCCATGTATAACTGAATTTTTTGATGTTAAACACACACCTGGTCAGGTAAATACACATATGAGTTAAAATGCAGCATTGCTAGTCTGCGTGAAATATATTGGAACGAGCAAAGCTGCAGGCCATGAATCAGGAAACCAATTTTTTTCAAGAGAAAATTGTCAAACTAGTTGAAAAAAAAGTATGTGATTTTTTCAAAACCCAACCCTCAAAACCCAACCCCACCCAATGAAAGTCAATGGGGAATACAAGTCAGCATTGAGTGGATGAATGTAATCAGCTCAATTCCAACTTTTATTTAAAATTGTGGTAGTGTATAAATAGAAAAGTTTCTAGAGTTATTACACTAGGCCTTGGAATGACTATACTAGGCCGTGGTATTTAAAATATGAGTATAGTAGGCCTTGGGCCTACTAGTATAGTCATATGTGAAATACCACGGCCTAGTATAGTCATACCAAGGCCTACTGTAATAACTCGATTTTTACCAACTAGGATCTTGTTTCACGAAAAACAAACTGGTGAAACTTGACAAGTTTCAACAGTTTGTTTTTTATAAACCAGATTCTAGTTGGTAAAACTAGAGTTATTACACTAGGCCTTGGAATGACTATACTAGGCCGTGGTATTTCAAATATGAGTATAGTAGGCCTTGGGCCTACACTAGTATAGTCATGTGAAATACCACGGCCTAGTATAGTCATACCAAGGCCTACTGTAATAACTCGATTTTTACCAACTAGCATCTTGTTTCACAAAAAACAAACTGGTGAAACTTTTTAAGAAAGCTTATTTTTTAGACAAGTTTCAACTTTTTGTTTTTCATGAAACCAGATCCAAGTTGGTAAAACTCGAGTTATTACACTAGGCCTTCGTATGACTATACTAGTCCGTGTTATTTCACATATGACTATACTAGGCCTTGGGTTGGTTTTTAACATGTATTTACCCATCAGTGTGTGTGAGCGGCGCAAACAACATTAATGAAACTTTGTAATGGTGAACCACAAATGTAAATTTATTTTTAATCACAAAAATAAACCACAAAATTATTTTTTCCGGCGTTTGGGGGCAGATGGTTTCAATTTGGGGGTGTGCAGGGAATATGCAACACTTGCAGTTGAAGACGGTGTTTGAGGGGAAGGGGCAACAAAACTTGTGGGGGAAGGTAGTCCAGTTAAGGGAATTAAACTAGGAACACTTGGAGGAGAGGAAATCTGTTCAGGTACAATTGTTGTAATGGCATGTCGCCGTAGGCTTGTGTGCCTGGACCGACTTTGGCCCAATGCCCGCCTTGATTGATTTCGCCTTGAACTTGGGGCAAATATTGAGTGTAGGTCCCCCGTCTGCTGGGGTGGCTGCTGCTGCTGAGGTGGCTGCGGCTGCTGCTGAGGTGGCTGCGGCTGCTGCTGAGGTGGCTGCTGCTGCTGAGGTGGCTGCTGCTGCTGCTGAGGTGGCTGCTGCTGAGGTGGCTGCTGCTGAGGTGGCTGCTGCTGAGGTGGCTGCTGCTGAGGTGGCTGCTGCTGAGGTGGCTGCTGCTGAGGTCGCTGCTGCTGAGGTGGCTGCGGCTGCTGCTGAGGTGGCTGCTGCTGCTGCTGAGGTGGCTGCTGCTGCTGCTGAGGTGGCGGCTGCTGCTGCTGAGGTGGCGGCTGCTGCTGCTGCTGAGGTGGCGGCTGCTGCTGCTGCTGAGGTGGCTGCTGCTGAGGTGGCTGCTGCTGCTGCTGAGGTGGCTGCTGCTCTTGGTTGGCAGTGCTCGTCCTTGCAGGAGGACTTGTGGCGGCAGTGATGGTCCAGGTTTGCGGAGTGGTGGTGGCAGGGCTACTACATGTTGTTGTAGTGGCAGGGCTGTTCCATGTTTGCCTAGTGGTGGCTGAGCTCCACGCATGCATGGGAGTGGCGGTGGTGCTCCAGACAGGAGCAGCGCTTGCCATGGTGGTGTCGGTGAAGTGACCAGCTGCACTCAGACTTGTGGTGGTGTAACGGTGGGTGTCCTGGCTTTGAATAGAGGTGTCCATGCAGTGGTATGCAGCACAAGTCGGTAGTGAGGTGAAGCGAGTCAATGGTGGCACAGGTGGAAATGACACCACTGACTGCTGACCGTACCGATTATGCTGCATAGCCTGCAAGAAAGCATTGTTGCAGGCCTGCAGCACATTCAGCTGTTGCTCAGGACTAAGGTGTTCCGCCATGCCCTTTTCAATCTTACTAAAAAAATGGTGTGCTGGTCTGTTGAGGTCGGCCTCCAGACGGTCAAGGCGCTGTTCTACAGAATTGAAGCGGTGTTCAAAGTGGTTAAAACCACGTTCCATGAGTGCAAAACCGCTTTCAACTCTGTCGGACAGAGACTTGAGGCTGGAATTAAAGGCCTCGCTCAAATGCATAAACTCGGGCAAGACATTCCTGTCCAAGGCCCTCTGCCTCTGGCGGGTAGTGCCCGCATAACCAGTGGCAGAGACCTGGGACAGGGGAACACCTGATGGCCCAGCTTCCTGGTCACCAGCTGTGTGTGTGGCTGACCTGCAAGGTGCTTCATAGCTGTCGGATGGCTGGGACGGGTCAGAGGACGTCCAAGGAAGGACCGCTCCAGGGCCAGGTTGCAGGGTGCTGCTCCAGGTGCTGTGGAAGAAAGGAAAATCATTACTACCATGCCTTTACAAGAAGCATCAGGATAAAAATAAAAACCCAAAATTTATAATACTTACGATCTCGTGGCAAGGACCGGTCTTAGGAACTGCAACGCGTGATAGTGACGGTATCTACTTCTGGTCCTTGTCGCAGATCCACTGCGAACCTGGCCCTCAGCACGAACATCACTGTTGAAGCGGTCCTTGATCGAACGCCAACGTGTTCGGACTTTGTCCACTGTTGGGAAAAAAAAACCAGTGCCGTCAAGGACAACAGTCACTGCGGCACAATATAGCAATACAATACTCAAAGCAGTCACTGTAGAGCCCGATGACACCGTTGGGTTTCCTGCTAGAATATACCTAGCACGAAACACAACAGTGCCGTCAAGGACAACAGTCACTGCGGCACAATATAGCAATACAATACTCAAAGCAGTCACTGTAGAGCCCGATGACACTGTTGGGTTTCCTGCTAGAATATACCTAGCACGAAACCCAACAGTGCCGTCAAGGACAACAGTCACTGCGGCACAATACAGAGCAGGGAAATACTCACTAAACGCCTTTTTGGAGTATGCTGTGGCGCTGTCCCAGCCATCCATCAACGCTGCGGCCACCTCATTCCATAGCCGCCGGGTCACCACATTGTCCTTGTACAGCCGGTCACGGCTGTCCCACAACGGCGCACGCTCCTGGACCAGGCTGATGAGCTGCTCATTATCCAGGTAGACGTCTTCATCCCGTTGTGGAACCTAGACAAAACACATTCATTAGAATAATCAAATTTAAATTGAATAAAAAGTTACAAAAAAAAGAAACATAAAAAAGAGTAAAAATAGAAGATAAAAAATAAAGAACATTACAAATCATTTGATACATACATTCCGTATCACCACCGGGACTTGGCTTCGCTGCTCCTGCTCTTCGCCCTCACTAGTCCCGTCCGCAGAAGATGATGATGATGATGTCTTAAAAAAGTTGAAAAAAACGTAAGAGATTTGGAGTAGCAGCAGATATACTTACCAGATGCACGAAAATAATCACCTCACGGTCTGCTTGCGCCAATTCCTGCCGCGATGGGGAATATTCGGATTCTGAAGACATACTGCATGTAAAAATAATAAAAATCATTAGTACATACATAATTTAAAAGGACAGGCATATAATGTAATATACTCACATTCTTGACGCTGAGAAGATGGGTTCCTTGGTGACTGTCTGCTCTCCAATCTGTCAGTGTAGTAGTGGCAGAGTTTTGGCAGGCACCTCCTTTATATAGACTTTTTTTTTTGACTTTAGAAGTTTATAACTAGTACAACAAGTGGACACCACCAAAAAAACGCATACATGCGCATGCCAGTGCGCACGTATGCGCATCCATAGGCTATAATGGCCATTTTTAGCGCAAAACGTGCGCATACGTGCGCATGCGCTTTTTTGCAGGACCAAAAAATGCAACATGTAGCGTCTGTAAAATACAAACGCACACCCCAAAAAAAGCAGCGCATGAAAATCGCATACGTGCGCATGCCAGCGCGCAGGTATGCGCACCCATGTTAAATATAGGGGAAAAAAACGCATGCGCACGTATGCGTTTTTTTCAAGCGCAAAAAAACGCAAATGTGAAACCAGCCTAAATTGTATGGATCCTTGATGTGGCTGGTCTCAATATATATTCCACCGCCATATGTGGGAAACTTCTCCACAGCGTCTTAGGGATAATGGAAGCAACTCCGGGGGTACCGTTTCTGATAGTGGGCGATTTTAACCCCTTTCTGCCATCTGACGTACTATTCCGTCCATGGGACCCGGGCCCCTATGTCCATGGACAGGGATTGTACGTCATAGCGATCAGCGGCGCTCACGTGGTGAGCGCCGCTGATCGTGGCCGGGTGTCAGCTGATTATCACAGCTGACACCCGGCAGTATGTGTCAGGGGCAGTCACGGACCACCCCGACACATTAACTCCTGGCACACTGCGATCAAACACGATCGCAGTGTAGCGGGGTTTAGGGAAGCATCGGCAGGGAGGGGGCTCCCTCCGTGCTTCCCTGAGACCCCCGCAGCAGCGCAATGTGCAGCGCTGCTGTGGGGGCTACCTTCCCTGCAGGTCCCCGGATCCAAAATGGCGGCGGGGACCTTCGGGGGCCTGCAGGGAGGCGGCTTCCTCATGCCTGCAAAGCGCCGGCATGAGGAACCCGACAGCACTGCCTGTGACAGATCGTTGATCTGTCACAGCGATCTGTGATGTGACAGATCAGCGATCTGTCACATGACAGTTATGTCCCCCCTGGGACATTGTAATAAAGTTTAAAAAAAAAAAAAGTGTATAAATAATTTATAAAAAATAGCTAAATAAATTTTTTTTAAAAAAAATATTCCCTAATAAATTCATTTTTTGGAAATAAAAACAAAAGTACACAAATTTAGTATCGCCGCGTCCGTAACGACCTGCCTTATAAAACTGTCCCATTAGTTAACCCCTTTAGCGAACCTCTTAAAAAATAAAAATAAAAAACAAAGCAAAAAATAATGCTTTATTATCATACCGCCGAACAAAAAGTGTAATAACGCGCGATCAAAAAGACGGATATAAATAACTATGGTACCGCTGAAAACGTCATCTTGTCCCGCAAAAAACGAGCCGCCATACAGCGTTATCAGTGAAAAAAATAAGTTATAGCTCGCAGAATAAAGCGATGCAAAAATAATTATTTTTTATATAAAATTGTTTTTATTGCATAAAAGCGCCAAAACATAAAAAAAACTACATAAATGAGGTATCGCTGTAATCGTACTGACCCGAAGAATAAAACCACCTTATCAATTTTACTGCACGCGGAACGGTGTAAATGCACCCCCCAAAAGAATTTCTTGAAATGCTGTTTTTTGTTCATTCTGCGTCCCAAAAATCGGTATAAAAAGCGATCAAAAAAGGTCACGTGCCGGAAAATGGTACCAATAAAAACGTCAACTCGTCCCGCAAAAAATAAGACCTCACATGACTCGGTGAGTCAAAATACGATAAAATTATAGCTCTCAAAATGTGGTGATGCAAAAACTATTTTTACAATAAAAAGCGTCTTTTAGCGTGTGACAGCTGCCAAACATAAAAACCCGCCATATATAGTAACTCAAACCCCCCTTTATCTCCCCCCTTAGTTAGTGAAAAATAATAAAATTTAAAAAATGTATTTATTTCCATTTTCCCGTTAGGGAAAGGGCTGAGATTATGGTTAAGGGTGTGTTGGGGTTAGGGTTGGAGTTGGAATTGGCGGGGTTTCCACTGTTTTGGCACATCAGGGGCTCTCCAAACGCAACATGGCATCTGATCTGAATTCCAGCCAATTTTGCATTGAAAAAGTCAAACGGCACCCCTTCCCTTTTGAGCTCTGCCATGCTCCGAAACAGTGGTTCCCCCCCACATATCAGGTATCTGCGTACTCAGGAGAAATTGCACAATAACTTTTGCAGTCCAATTTTTCCTGTTAGCCTTGGTAAAATAAAAAAAAATTGGACCTGAAGTAATTTTTTTGTGAAAAAAAGTTGTGTTCATTTTTTTTAAACTTAAAAAAATTCCTGTGAAGCACCTGAAGGGTTAATAAACTTCTTGACTGTAATTTTGAGCACCTTGAGGGGTGCAGTTTTTAGAATGGTGTCATTTTCGGGTATTTTCTATTATATAGACCCCTCAAAGTGACTTCAGATGTTGTTGTGGTCCGTAAAAATAAAATGGTGGTGTAAAAATGAGAAATTGCTGGTCAAATTTTAACCCTTATAACTTCCTAACAAAAAAAAATTTGGGTTCCAAAATTGTGCTGATGTAAAGTAAACATATGTGAAATGTTATTTATTAAGTTTTTTGTGTTCCATATCTCTGTGATATAAGGGCTTAAAAATTCATATTTGGAAAATTGCAAAATTTTCGCCAAATTTCCGTTCTTTTCACAAATAAAAAATTTGAATGAAATTTTACCACTAACATGAAGTACAATATGTCACGAGAAAACAATGTCAGAATCAATGGGATCCATGGAAGCGTTTCAGAGTCATTACCTCATAAAGGGTCAGTGGTTAGAATTGTAAAAATTGGCCCGATCATGAACGTGCAAACCACCCTTGGGGGTTAAGGGGTTGATAATATTCCAGACACACTTTGGCACAGGGGTAGATGTGAGTCTCTGAGACCAGGAGGTAACTCTACACCATTTTGAGCGGTCCTGAAGGAAACTGCTTTACACGATTTATGGAGGATTTCTCATCCTGGTGAGTATAAGGATTCCTGTTTCTAATCCTCCTTTGCATCCTTGTTGAGAATTGACCTGGCATTGAGTAATACTCAGATGTTAGGCCTTGTTGGGGAAGTAACGTATATGGCTAGAAAGATATCTGACCATTACCCCATGAGCGTGATACTTTAGGGGGTGGGATCTGTGCCTGCTAGAGGGTGTATGTGGAGGCTAAATCCATTCTGGTTACAACTTATCGACAAGGACAAACATATAGGGGGTGACAGAGAATATTTTAAAATTAACTCTGTGGCGGCTTCGGTTTTTTGAAGGTATGGGAAGCAATGAAGGCTTATTTTAGAGGGCTCTGCATTAAAGAGATATCTCGGGTAAAGGCAGAAACTGTCAGGAAAGACCAGATGCTGATTAGGGAATTGGAGGAAGTAGAGGAGGCATTAGTCAGTGATCAGTCCCCGGAAGCACAGGGAAGGTTGAAAGCATCGCAGGCTAGAGTATGTCAGATGGCAATGAAAGCGGCGGAACGCAAGAGGATGTTTCGAAATATTAAATACTTTGAGGAGGTGGACAGGGTGGGCCATCTCCTTTCTAGGATAGTGGCGGCACAGAGAGATTCCACACACATAGTCGCTCTGAGGAGAAGGGATTGGCGTGAACACACTGGTAGCAAGGCAATTTTGAAGGTGATAACGGAGTATTATTCGGATCTTTACAAATCACGTGTGTTACCAAAGGTGGAGGAGATTGATGGTTATTTGGTGACAGTACAACTCCCCAGACTCTTGGCGGCCAATAGTTCCACAGCACTTAATCTCAGGCGATTGTTTCCCAATATGCAGGCAAGGACAGATAATGTAGGTCGGGGGGTTGTGGTGCCTTTGGACGCCGATAAGGCGTTTGATAGTGTTGAGTGGAGGTATTTGTGGGTGGCCCTGAGGGCTATGGGTTTTGACAAGAAATTCATAAGGTGGGTGCAGCTGCTATACGCGTCTCCCAAGAGCTAAGGTGAGGGTGAATGGTCTTTTTGTCTGGGGACTTACCATTGTTTAGGGGAACATGGCAGGGGTGCTCATTGTCTCCTCTGTTTGCGATTGCTATAGAACCTCTGGCGGCGGTTATACGGAGGGATGAGGGTATAAAGGGATATACAGTTGTGGCCAAAAGTATTGACACCCCTGCAATTCTGTCAGATAATACTCAGTTTCTTCCTGAAAATGATTGCAAACACAAATTCTTTGTTATTATTATATTCATTTAATTTGTCTTAAATGAAAAAACACAAAAAGAATTGTCCTAAAGCCAAATTGGATATAATTCCACACCAAACATAAAAAAGAGGGTGGACAAAAGTATTGGCACTGTTCGAAAAATCATGTGATGCTTCTCTAATTTGTGTAATTAACAGCACCTGTAACTTACCTGTGGCACCTAACAGGTGTTGGCAATAACTAAATCACACTTGCAGCCAGTTGACATGGATTAAAGTTGACTCAACCTCTGTCCTGTGTCCTTGTGTGTACCACATTGAGCATGGAGAAAAGAAAGAAGGCCAAAGAACTGTCTGAGGACTTCAGAAACCAAATTGTGAGGAAGCATGGGCAATCTCAAGGCTACAAGTCCATCTCCAAAGACCTGAATGTTCCTGTGTCTACCGTACGCAGTGTCATCAAGAAGTTTAAAGCCCATGGCACTGTGGTTAACCTCCCTAGATGTGGACGGAAAAGAAAAATTGACAAAGAGATTTCAACGCAAGATTGTGCGGATGTTGGATAAAGAACCTCGACTAACATCCAAACAAGTTCAAGCTGCCCTGCAGTCCGAGGGTACAACAGTGTCAACCCGTACTATCCGTCGGCGTCTGAATGAAAAGGGACTGTATGGTAGGAGACCCAGGAAGACCCCACTTCTTACCCCGAGACATAAAAAAGCCAGGCTGGAGTTTGCCAAAACTTACCTGAAAAAGCCTAAAACGTTTTGGAAGAATGTTCTCTGGTCAGATGAGACAAAAGTACAGCTTTTTGGGCAAAGGCATCAACATAGAGTTTACAGGAGAAAAAAAGAGGCATTCAAAGAAAAGAACACGGTCCCTACAGTCAAACATGGCGGAGGTTCACTGATGTTTTGGGGTTGCTTTGCTGCCTCTGGCACTGGACTGCTTGACCGTGTGCATGGCATTATGAAGTCTGAAGACTACCAACAAATATTGCAGCATAATGTAGGGCCCAGTGTGAGAAAGCTGGGTCTCCCTCAGAGGTCATGGGTCTTCCAGCAGGACAATGACCCAAAACACACTTCAAAAAGCACTAGAAAATGGTTTGAGAGAATGCACTGGACACTTCTAAGGTGGCCAGAAATGAGTCCAGACCTGAATCCCATGGAACACCTGTGGAGAGATCTAAAAATGGCAGTTTGGAGAAGGCACCCTTCTAATATCAGGGACCTGGAGCAGTTTGCCAAAGAAGAATGGTCTAAAATTCCAGCACAGCATTGTAAGAAACTCATTGATGGTTACCGGAAGCGGTTGGTCACAGTCATTTTGGCTAAAGGTTGTGCAACCAAGTATTAGGCTGAGGGTGCCAATACTTTTGTCTTGCCCATTTTTGGAGTTTTGTGTGAAATGATCAATGTTTTGCTTTTTACTTCATTCTCTTTTGTGTTTTTTCATTTAAGACAAATTAAATGAAGATAATAATACCAAAGAATTTGGGTTTGCACTCATTTTCAGGAAGAAACTGAGTATTATCTGACAGAATTGCAGGGGTGTCAATACTTTTGGCCACAACTGTAGGTATGGAAGTCATGAAGAAAAGATAGCCTTGTATGCGGACGATGTGTTATTGTTTTTGGAAGTCGCGCAAAAGTCTTTTGAAGGTTGCTATGCATAGCATTATTAAATTTGGGGCCCTTTCGGGATTATCTATCAACTGGGACAAGTCTGTGTTGCTGCCCTTGGACATGGCGGCTCCTCTGACACTAGACCCTGTGATTCCCTTACGGGGTGGTTCATGAGTTTAAATATCTGGGTATTGTGATTTCGGCTAAGAAAGCCTCAAAATCGGGACAGTCCAGCTAAATCGGGTCAGTTGTGGCCTATGGTTTACTTAATAGTTTAGACAGGTCAAGTGTGGTGACAGATTCTCGTTGCGTGGCAAGTGCATCTGGCATGCACAAAGCTAATCTTAGTGAATCAGGTCATTTATATTTTGTAAGTGCTTTCAAGTGTAATCCCCTCAGGATACCTCGTTGCATTGTATTTTATACACTGACTGATTTCTACTGTGACATGCAGCATAAAGGGAACCTGTCAGCAGGATTGTGCACAGTAACCTACAGACAGTGTCAGGTCGGCGCCGTTACACTGATTACAATGATACCTGGGAGATTAAATCCATCTTGTGGTTATTGTTTAATCCTTATTTGTAGTTTTAAGTTAATGAGATCCTCGTGCTTGGGGGCGGCCTGTCGGGGGTCTTCATGTGGTGCTCTGCTTACATTTTCATCTGTATGGGCTTATGACAGGTCAGTGATCCTTCAGTGACCTGCCCCCTTTTTTACATACTGAATATACTATTGTTTGAAAAAAATAAAAATAAATGGCATTCATCATGCAGGCGCCTGTACTGTAGCATGATGCGATAATTAAATAAATATATTCACGTTATATGAGACGTTTTGTTGTAAAAAAAATAAATAAAAAACTTAATCAAAATGACGCCGGTGGCCTCACCTGCACAGTAGCATCTATCGCATTTCGACAGATGCTACTGCATACACAAAAATTTGGCTCCATCATTGGCGCCATTTTGATTAACCCCTTAGTGACGGGACAATTTTTTAAATTCTGAGCAATGTCACTTTATGTGGTAATAACTCTGGAACTCTTCAACAAATCCCAGAGATTTTGAGACTGTTTTTTCGTGACACCATTATAATTTATGATAATGGTAAATTTAGGTTATGTTTTTTGTTTGTTTATACAAAATATCACAAACTTGACAAAAATGTAAAAAAAAATTGCAATTTTTAAACTTTGAATGATTATCCCTTTAATCCAGAAAGTCATACCGCACAAAAAAGTTAACAAATAGCATTTCCCACATGTCGGCTTTACATCAGCACCATTCGTAAACAGCTAATTTATTTTGTTAGCCTTTTAGGAGGTTTAAAAATGTAGCAGTAATTTTTTTCATTTTTCCAAGTAAATTTACAAAAGTTATTTTTTGAGGAAAATATCCAGGTTTGAAGAGACTTTAGGGGTCCTATATATTGGAAAACCCCAAAAGTGATGCCATTTTAACCCCTTAATGACCGCCGATACTCCTTTTAACGGCGGTAATTAAGGGTACTAAAACCACAGCCCCGTTAATTCACGGCGCTGTGATTTAAGTGAATAGCGCCCCCCAGTGTCGGATTTTCTCCGGGGTCTCGGCTGCCAGGGGTAGCCGAGACACCAGAGAACATGAATCGGTCGTTTTTTACCGACCCCCGCTTTTGCGATTGCCGTTATTAACCCTATAACGGCGACCGCAAAAAAAAAAGCCGCGATTTTACATTTAATTTCTCTCTCCTCTGATGTGATTGCACATCAGAGGAGAGAGAAATAGGGTCCCCGATCCCCCCCCCGGTACCTCTCCGTGGCCCTTCGTCCCCCCCGGTGGTCCCACGTCCCACCGGCATCCTCCGATGGGCGCCGCCATCTTGAAAATGGCGGGCGCATGCGCAGTGCGCCCGCCGGGAATCTGCCGCCTCCTGCTGGCAGATTCCATTCATTATTTTGATCACTATGATAAACGATCATAGTGATCAAAATAAAAAAAATAGTACATAACCCCCCCGTTTATCACTCCCTTATATAGGCCAATATAATGAAATAAAGAAAATTTTTTTTTTTCAGTTTTCCATTAGGGTTAGGGTAGGGTTAGGGTTGGGCTAGGGTTAGGGTTGAGCGAGGGTTAGGGTTGAGCGAGGGTTAGGGTTGGGCGAGGGTTAGGGTTGGGCTAGGGTTAGGGTTGGGCTAGGGTTAAGGCTCGGGTCACGGCTAGGGTTAGAATTAGGGTTAGGGCGAACTAGGATTAGGGTTAGAATTAGGATTTGGGATTAGGGTTGGGGATAGGGTTGGGATTAGGGTTAGGGGTGTGTTGGGGTTAGGGTTGGAGCATGAATTGAGGGGTTTCCACTATTTGCCAACTTTGGGGGTCTAAAAATTGGGGTCTAAAAAAATCACTTTTGTTGAAATAAAAAAAGACTTTTTATTTTCATGGCTCTGCGTTTATAAACTTTTGTGAAGCGCTTGGGGGTTCAAAGTGCTCACCACACATCTAGATAAGTTCCTTAGGAGGTCTAATTTCCAAAATGGGGTCACTTGTGGGGGGTTTCCACTGTTTAGGCCCATCAGGGGCTCTGCAAGCGCAACATGATGCCCGCAGATCATTCCTTCAAAGTCTGCGTTCCAAAATGGCACTCCTTCCCTTCCGAGCTCTCCCATGCGCCCAAACGGTGGTTCCCCCCACATATGGGGTATCGGCGTACTCAGGACAAATCGCATAACAACTGTGCGGGTATGATTTCTCCTGTTACCCTTGTAAAAAATAAAAATTTGAGGGCGAAAAGATCATTTTTGTGGAAAAAAATAGATTTCTTATTTTCACGGCTCTACGTTATAAACTTCTGTGAAGCCCTTGGGGGTTCAAAGTGCTCACCACACATCTAGATAAGTTCCTTAATGGGTCTAGTTTCCAAAATGGGGTCACTTGTTGGAGGTTTCCACTGTTTAGGCACATTAAGGGCTCTCCGAACGCAACATAGCATTCGATCTCAATTCCAGCCAATTCTGCATTGAAAAAGTCAAACGGCGCTCCATCCCTTGCGAGCTCTGCCGTGTGCTGAAAAAGTGGTTTACCCCCACATATAGGGTATTGGCGCATTCAGGAGAATTTGTACAACAAGTTTTGTGGTTGATTTTCTCTTTTAACACTTGTGAAAATAAAAAAAATTGGTTCTGAAGTAAATTTTTTGCAAAAAAAAGTTAAATGTTAATTTTTTCCTTCCACATTGCTTTAGTTCCTGTGAAGCACTTAAAGGGTTAATAAACTTCTTGAATGTGGTTTTGAGCAATGACTTTAAATATGATGTGGTCCCTAAAAAAAAATGGTTTTGTAAATTTTGTTGTAAAAATGAGAAATTGCTGGTCAACTTTTAACCCTTATAACTTCCTAACAAAAAAAAGTTTTGCTTCCAAAATTGTGCTGATGTAAAGTAGACATGTGGGAAATGTTATTTATTAAGAAATTTGTGTGACACATCTCTCTGATTTAAGGGCATAAAAATTTAAAGTTTTAAAATTGCAAAATTTTCAAAATTTTCGCCATATTTCCGTTTTTTTCATAAATAAACACAAGACTTATCGAAGAAATTTTACCACTAACATGAAGTACAATATGTCACGAAAAAACAGTCTCAGAATCAGCGGGATCCATTAAAGCGTTCCAGAGTTATAACCTCATAAAGGGACAGTGGTCAGAATTGTAAAAATTGGCCTGGTCATTAAGCTGCAAACTGGCTCTGTCGCTAAGGGGTTAAAAACAGCACCCACTGACATATTGAAAACTGCTGTCAGGTATTTTATTAACCATTCAGGTGATTTCCAGGAATTGATGTAAAGTAGTATAGCAGGAATGAAAAAGTGTTTGTTTACCATCTAAATGTCACTAACTTCTGAAGTGACCGCTATAGCCGGGAGACTCTAAGGCTAGTTTCACACTTGCTTTTTTTTGCAGCGCGTTTTTCCCGCAAAAAAACGCATTGAAAAAACGCATACAAAAGCATACAACTGCTGCGTTTTTTTCAAGCATTTTTATGAGCATGCATGAAAAAAACGCAGCGTTTTTATGCGTTTGTATGCGTTTTTAGTGCGTTTTTACCGCATTTGCGTTTTTTTCCAACATTAGGTGGCCCCTCACACTAACCCAAACCATGACTTTACTAACCCTAACCCTGACCCTAACCCTAACCCTGACCCTAACCCTAACCCTGACCCTAACCCTTAACCAAATCATAATTAACCCTAACCCAAACCCTAAACCCTAACTAACCCTAACCCTGACCCTAACCCTTAACCAAACCATACTTAACCCTAACCCTGACCCTAACCCTTAACCAAACCATACTTAACCCTAACCCTGACCCTAACCCTTAACCAAACCATACTTAACCCTAACCCTGACCCTAACCCTAACCCTGACCCTAACCCTTAACCAAACCATACTTAACCCTAACCCTGACCCTAACCCTTAACCAAACCATACTTAACCCTAACCCTGACCCTAACCCTTAACCAAACCATACTTAACCCTGACCCTAACCCTGACCCTAACCCTGACCCTAACCCTTAACCAAACCATACTTAACCCTAACCCTAACCCTGACCCTAACCCTTAACCAAACCATACTTAACCCTAACCCTAACCCTGACCCTAACCCTTAACCAAACCATACTTAACCCTAACCCTGACCCTAACCCTTAACCAAACCATACTTAACCCTGACCCCAACCCTAACCCTGACCCTAACCCTAAACCCCCTTAACTAACCCTAACTCTAACCCAAACCCCTAAATTCCATGGTTATCAAAAAAAAACGCATGTGCAAAAAAACGCATACATGAGCATGCCAGTGCGCACATATGCGCATCCATAGGCTATAATGGCCATTTTTAGCGCAAAACGTGCGCATATGTGCGCATGCGCTTTTTTGCAGGGCCAAAAAATGCAACATGCTGCGTCTGGAAAATACAAACGCACACCCCAAAAAAACGCAGCGCATGAAAATCGCATGCATGCGCTTACCAGCGCGCAGGTATGCGCACCCATGTTAAATATAGGGGAAAAAACGCATGCGCACATATGCGTTTTTTTCCAGCGCTAAAAAACGCAAATGTGAAACCAACCTAAGGCCGCTATTTGGCCATGAACTGCTACGGCAAATATCAGGACCACACAATCGTGATCTCGGTGTGTCAGTTAGATTAAAGTGGAAGCCCCCACAATCTATTAACCATTTATTTGATGTAGTCACTTTTGACATCAGCAGCTAAGGGGTTAAATAGATATGGACACTGACAACACTGAGCGTTTGTGATACAGCAAGTTGTCTGCTATAGTTTACAGCCGACAGCTGCTGGATTGTCACCTGTATGGGAATGATATTCTCTTATCTCAGGTCAGTTAAAAGACGTATTGGCTGTCATTAAGGGGTTATGATAAATTGTTTTTTCAGCAAACAAAGTGATTTAATAAAATGCTACAGCACAGGCACTGCCATAGGCATCTGCATGATGAATGCTATTTATTTCAAGCAATAGTATATTCCGTATGCTAAAGAGGGGGTTGGTCATTGAATTATCAGTGACCTGTCATAAGCCATCAGTTTGAATACCTAATCAGAGCACCACATAAAGACCCCCCTTACAGGCCGCCTCAAAGCATAAGAATCTCATTAAATGAAAACTACATATAAGGATTAACAACCACAAGACGGATTTCATCAACCTAGATATCATTTTAATCAGTGTAAGGCTATGTGCCCACGTTACGGATTTTGATGCGTTTCCGCAGTGTTTTTGGACACGCGGTATTGCCTTAAATCCGCAGTGCATTGTGCACACAATCTTAATGAACGTGGAATGCAAAAACACTGTGCACATGCTGGGGAAAATTCCTCGCGGATTCGCAGCGATTTATTTTCCTCAGTGCTGTCAATTCTTCGGGACCTGCAGCTGCTGTTTCCATTCTGGCAAATAGAAAATCTCTTTCTCTCTCTAATCCACACAACAAAAACGCAATGGAATCTGCAGGAAAACCGCAAAGAATCTGCATCAATTCCGCAGGAAAATCGCAATTGTTTTACCCTGCATTTTCTGCCAAGAGATGCGGATTTTCTGCAGAAAAGTCCGCAGGCTAATCTGCAACGTGTGCACATACCCTAAACGCGCCAACCTGACACTGTCTGTAGGTTAGTGAGCACAATCCTGCTGACAGGTTCCCTTTTAATGGTGGTTTTGTGAGCAGGAGATTGTCACATAAATGTCTCATTACCTGATGTCACCACAGGCTGCGGTTAAACATGCTGAGGGCACACTAGACCATATTCTCTCCTTTCCCAGACTACGTCTGTCTCTTTATATATCCATATATTCTACTTTTATTTAGGTAATGCTATTATACTTGTTATAGCATCCACCGGAGTTTTGGTTATCTTTTAGAGAACTATTTTAGCTCCAATTTGAAAATTTTGTTTTCCATGAATTAGTAACACTGATTATTGGGACAACATCTCAATGGTTAATATTTATTTTTTTTCCGTTTCATATCAGGTGTACAGCGAAACGTTTTTTGCTTTTCCCCTTCACGATAAAAGGATGACTTATAACCAATTTCACTGTCGAAACACCTTTTTGGTAAGATACTTTTATATTTTTTATTTCAGTTGTAGATATTGCAAACAATAAAGATGTACACATCTACATTGACTGTAAGCTTGTCACATGGGCAAGTGCGTAGGGCGGGACTCTGCGGGGGGGCGGCGGCACCTGAGCAAGGTTTTTTTTTGTCCCTCCCCCTTGTTCCCCTCCCCCCATCATACTCACCTCCTTCAGCGATGCCTGCTGCAGCTCCAATGGCCCTGAGCTGATATCTGTTCTTCCTGTGTGAGTGCGCGGTCACACGTGTTATCGCTCATTAAGATCACGAATATGGACGCCACTCCACTCTCATAGGTGTGGCACCCATATTCATGACCTTAATGAGCGGTACCACGTGACCGCACACTCACACACACACAAACAGGAAGAACTAGGCTGGACGAGAGACATACAGCAGCAGCAGGGAACGGACCAAGCCATGACACAGGTGAGCCGGATGGAGAATGAGCCAGGTGGTGAATGGGGGCGGGGGGGAGGGAATGAGCCAGGTGACTAATGGGGGCAGGGGGGGAAATGAGCCAGGTGTCGAATGGGGGTGAGAGGGGAGGGAAATGAGCCAGGGGGCAGTGAGCCGGGTGGAGAATGAGCAGAGCCTGCACTGGGGAAATGGTTGCACTAGGGAGAGGCTACTTTCACATCAGCTATTTTTGCCAAAGTGTCTACATTAGTCATACTCACCAATGGGGGAAGCAGCACTAAAAGTGCCTAGGGCAGCATAAACTCTAAATACGGCCCTGGTCACAGGCAGCTTTTACAGTAGATTGTATACTGGCTTGCAACAGCTTTTACTCTAGACCAGTGGGGAGCAACTAATTTCTTAAAGTGGAAAATAAAAACTGTACAAGTTTTTTTTATCAATGTAATCGTAAACGTCATGAAAAGTCATGTTGCCAGGTAATTCTTGTTGTCTGATGAACTCCATAAAAACAAAACCCGAAAAACAATGGTGGAATTGAACTTTTTTCACAATTTCACCCAACATGGATTTTTTCTCCCAATTTTCAGTACATTATATGCTAAAAAAAATGCTATCATTCAAAAATACGACTCTCCCTTCAAAAAAAAAAAAAAAATCATTACTTGGGTATATCAATGGAAAAAATCTGGTCCTTGTAAGAAAGAGAAGCAAAATGAAAGCAAAAAAGTGAAAACTGGGCTGGTCCCGAAATTGTTGAGCATAATTAACCCCTTTACCCCCAAGGGTGGTTTGCATGTTAATGACCAGGCCAATTTTTACAATTCTGACCACTGTCCCTTTATGAGGTAATAACTCTGGAACTCTTCCATGGATCCCGGTGATTCTGACACTGTTTTCTCGTGACATTTTGTACTTCATGATAGTGGTAAAATTTGTTTGATATGACTTGTGTTTATTTGTAAAAAAAAAAAATAGAAATTTGGTGAAAATTTTGTAATTTTTCAACTTTACATTATTATTATTATTATTATTATTATTATTATTATTATTATTTATTGTTATAGCGCCATTTATTCCATGGCGCTTTACATGTAAGGAGGGGTATCCATTAAAAACAAGTACAATAATGTTAAACAATACACGTCATAACTGGTACAGGAGGAGAGAGGACCCTGCCCGCGAAGGCTCACAATCTACAAGGGGTGGGTGAAAATACAGTAAGCGAGGGTAGAGCTGGTCATGCAGCAGTTTGGTCGATCGGTGGTTACTGCAAGTTATAGGCTTGTCGGAAGAGGTGGGTCTTCAGGCTCTTTTTGAAGGTTTCGATGGTAGGTGAGAGTCTGATATGTTGTGGTAGAGAGTTCCAGAGTAGGGGTGATGCGCGAGAGAAGTCTTGTATGCGATTGTGGTAAGAGGGGAGTAGAGAAGGAGATCTTGTGAGGATCGGAGGTTGCGTGCTGGAAAGTACCGGGAGACTAGGTCACAGATGTATGGAGGAGACAGGTTGTGGATGGCTTTGTATGTCATGGTTAGGGTTTTGTACTGGAGTCTCTGGGCAATGGGGAGCCAGTGAAGGGATTGACAGAGGGGAGAAGCTGGGGAATAGCGGGGGGACAGGTGGATTAGTCGGGCAGCAGAGTTTAGAATAGATTGGAGGGGTGCGAGAGTGTTCGAGGGGAGGCCACAGAGCAGGAGGTTGCAGTAGTCAAGGCGAGAGATTATGAGGGCATGGACTAGGGTTTTTGCAGATTTTTGGTTGAGGAATGAACGGATTCGTGAAATATTTTTGAGTTGAAGTTGGCAGGAAGTGGAAAGGGCTTGGATATGTGGTTTGAAGGAGAGATCAGCGTCAAGGATTACCCCGAGACAGCGAGCTTGTGGGACTGGGGAGAGTGGGCAGCCATTTACTGTAATGGATAAGTTTGTTGGGGGGGGGGTCACGTGAGATGGGGAAAAGATGATGAATTCTGTTTTGTCCATGTTAAGTTTCAGAAATCTAGCAGAGAAGGATGAAATAGTGGACAGACATTGAGGGATTCTGGTTAGTAGGGAGGTGATATCTGGTCCAGAGATGTAGATCTGTGTGTCATCAGCATAGAGATGATACTGAAATCCATGAGATTCTATGGGCTGTCCCAGGCCAAAGGTGTAAATGGAGAAGAGCAGGGGTCCTAGGACTGAACCTTGTGGGACTCCGACAGATGGGGGCGAGGTGAGGAGGTGGTGTGTGAGTGGGAGACGCTGAATGTCCGGTCTGTTAGGTATGATGAGATCCAGGATAGGGCCAAGTCTGTGATGCCAAGGGATGAGAGGGTCTGTAATAATAGGGAATGGTCCACTGTGTCAAAGGCAGCCGACAGGTCCAGGAGGAGGAGGACAGAGTAGTGTCGCTTGCTCTTGGCGGTTAAGAGGTCATTGGTGACCTTAGTAAGGGCTGTTTCAGTGGAGTGGTGTGACCGGATGCCAGATTGTAAGCGGTCGAAGAGGGAGCAAGAAGAGAGATGGGAGGACAGTTCAAGGTAGACGTGTTATTCCAGTAGCTTGGAGGCATAGGGGAGAATTGATATAGGGCGATAGCTAGATACAGAGGATGGGTCAAGAGAGGGCTTTTTGAGGATAGGTGTGATGGAGGCATGTTTAAAGCTTGAGGGGAAATCACCAGTTGTTAGTGATAGGTTGAAGAGATGGGTTAGGTTTGGGATGAAGCCTGTGGTGAGGTTTGGGATGAAGTGGGAAGGGATCGGGTCAAGTGCACAAGTGGTGAGATGTGATCTTAAGAGTAGAGTGGAGAGTCGATCTTCTGTAATGGTGGAGAGGTTGGTTTTGGAGGTGGCGGGCTGGGAAGTCGGGAGGAGGGGCTCTGGGGGTTGTTGACCAAAACTGTCTCTGATGTTATCAATCTTCTGCTTGAAAAATGAGGCAAAGTCTTCAGCTGAGATGAGTGGGGAGGGAGGAGGTGCTGGGGGACGGAGGAGAGAATTGAAGGTGTTGAATAACTGTTTCGGGTTGTGAGACAGGGAGGATATGAGAGATGAGAAGTAGGTTTGTTTAGCTGTGGCGAGTGGGGTCTTGAAAGTAGTGAGGGACTGTTTTGAATGCGTTGAAGTGCTCGTTGGAGTGGGATCTTTTCCATCTGCGCTCAGCAGCCCTGGAAGCTCGCCTCAGTTCTTTGGTCAGGCTGGTGTGCCAGGGCTGTCTGTTGATTTTGCGAGCTTTGGTATGTGTAAGTGGGGCAGCAGATACCAAAGCTACAGCTATTGTGGTGTTATATAGAGCAGCAGCGTCATCCGCATTGTGTAAGGAACTTATATCTGTGAGAGGGAGGAGGGATTCAGAGAATGAGTGTAGGTCAAGGTGTTTAAGATTTCTGCGAGGGTGTGAAAGTTTGTGGGGTGGGGATTGTAGGCATGGAGTGGAGAGGGAAGAGAATGTGAGAAGGTTGTGGTCAGAGAGAGGAAGAGGTGAGTTAGAGAGGTTAGATAGGGAGCAGAGACGGGTGAAGATGAGGTCCAGTGTGGCCATCTTTGTGGGTGGCTGTAGAAGACCATTGAGTGATGCCGAAGGAGGAAGTGAGAGATAGAAGTTTAGTGGCAGCTGAGAGGGAAGTGTCAATGGGGATGTTGAAGTCGCCCATGATGATGGTAGGGATGTCAGCGGAAAGGAAATGAAGTAACCAGGTGGTGAAGTGGTCAAAGAAGGTGGTGGCTGGCCCTGGGGGGCGGTAGATGACAGCCAGTTGGAGGTTGGAGGGGGAGTAGATGTGCACAGAGTGCACCTCAAAGGAAGGGAGGGTAACAGAGGGTGGCAGTGGGATTGGGGTGAAGGAGCAGGTATCTGACAGGAGAAAACCAACTCCTCCGCCATGTTTGCTGCAGGGGCGGGGTGTGTGAGAAAGGTGGAAGCCACCATATGAAAGTGCAACAGGAGAGGCTGTGTCAGAAGGGGTGAGCCAGGTTTCGGTGATGGCGAGGAAGGAAAGTTTGGTAGTAACAAAGAGATCATGGATGTAGGAAAGCTTGTTGCAGACAGAGCGAGCGTTCCACAGAGCTCCTGTTAGTGGGACTGGGGAAGCGGGGGCTGGGTGAATGGGTATAAGGTTGGAGTGGTTACGGAAGGTTGTGATAGAGCGTGGATGGGAGGTAGAAATGACTGTGGGAATGTGGTGAGGAGGACCAGGATTTGGAGAGATATCACCAGCCGTGAGAAGGAGCAGAGAAAGTGTTAGCAGGTGGAAGTAGGAGAGGGCATGAGGGGGCTGTCTGTGTTTGGAGACAGAGGATTGTATGTTAAGAAACAGTTTTGAGGAGGACGTGAGGTGGATGGGGAGGATTGAAGAAGAGATGAACAGTTCCTTACTAGAAGTAGGGATTAGGGGAATTAGCAGAAAGTGAAGGATTATTGGGGTGAATGTGAAAACAAATAGAAACATTGTTTACAGTGACTGTGTACAGTTACCTTCAGTTCCCTTCTGGTTCAATTCTGGTTTTAATTCTAAAATTTATCTTCACACTTCTAGAACACACTTATAGGAATCACACTGCAGACTGAAGTCTATGCAGACTTGAGCTATGCAATATATGTACAACTAAGTGCAGTCAGGTGTGAAGCAGAGAGGAGTGGTCTCTGCTCATCTTGGTCACACAATTAAGAGTGGACCAGATGCATATGATCAAGCCAGAGTAAAAAAAGGTCATAAATAACTCTGGGGTAACTCTGGGTTTATGCCCTTAATCTCAGAGATATGTCACATAAAATGCTTAATAAGTAACATTTCCCACATGTCTACTTTACATCGGCACAATTTTGGAACCAAGATTTTTTTTTTGTCAGAACGTTATAAAGGTTAAAAGTTAAACAGCGATTTCTAATTTTTACAACACCATTTGTTTTTTTAGAGACCACCATCACATTTGAAATCACTTTAAGGGGTCTATGTGAAATAAAATACCCAAAAGTGATGCCATTCTGAAAACTGCACCCCTGATGGTGCTCAAAACCACATTAAAGACGTTTATTAACCCTTCAGGTGCTTCACGGGAATTTTTGGAATGTTTTAAATACAAAATGAACATTTAACTTTTTTTCACAAAAACTTTACTTCAGATCAAATTTGTTTTATCTTCCCAAGGGTAATAGGAGAAATTGGACCCCAAAAGTTGTTGTCCAATTTGCCCTGAGTACGCCAATACCCCATATGTACAGGTAAACCACTGTTTGGGCGTATGGCAGAGCTTGGAAGGGAAGGAGCACAGTTTTACAGTTTTACAAAATTGGTTGGAATTAATATCGGACGCCATGTTGTGTTTGGAGAGCCTCTGATGTGTCTAAACAGGGGAAACCCCCTCACAAGTGACACCATTTTGGAAACTAGACCCCCTAAGTAACTTATCTAGATGTATGGTGAGCATTTTGAGACCCAAAGTGCTTAACAGAAGTTTATAACGTAGAGCCGTAAAAATAAAAAATCATATTTTCCACAAAAATTATCTTTTCACCCCCAACTTTTTATTTTCCCAATGGTAACAGAAGAAATTGGACCCCAAAAGTCATTGTGCAAATTGTCCTGAGTACTCTGATAGCCCATATCTGGGGTAACCTACTGTTTGGTCACATGGCAGAGCTCAGAAGGGAAGGAGTGCCAGATTTTACTGTTATGATTTGCAGGTGCCATAACCTACTGGGAGCGCCCATGAGGTGCCAAAACAGCAGAACCCCCCCATAAGGCTAGTTTCACACTAGCGTTTATTCGATGCAGCGCATGGCACCGCTAAGCCCCGCCCCCTGCTGGCTCCCTGCTCGCCCCATCCGGTCATCGCCGCCTACTATCGCACATGGACGCTTGCGATCTGCACACCCTATCTTTAGCATAGGGTGCACAGATCGTGCGCTGGCTGTGCGCTAGTAGGATTTTGGCGTGCGCTGCGCACTTTTGAAGGTGTGCCGTGCGCGCCGAAATGCAACATTCTGCATTCAGCGCGCACGGTCGCACCTTCAAAAGTGCGCAGCGCACGCCAAAATCCTGCCAGCGCACGATCTGCGCACCCTATGCTAAAGATAGGGTGCGCAGATGGCAAGCGTCCATGTGTGATAGTAGGCGGCGATGACCGGATGGGGCGGGCAGGGAGCCGGCAGGGGGCGGGGCTTAGCGGGCGCCGTGCGCTGCGTCGAATAAACGCTAGTGTGAAACTAGCCTAAGTGACCCCATTTTACGAACTACACCTTTCAATGAATTCATCTAGGGGTGCAGTGATTATATTGACACCATGGTTGTCACAGAATTTTATACGATTGGGCAGTGAGGACAAAATAACTACATTTTTACCACCAAAATTTTGTTATAGCCAAAGATTTTACATTTTCACACAAGAAGTGGGTAAAAATGGCAAAAAAATTTGTCCCGCAATTTTTACTGAACGTGGCAATCCCCCATATGTGGCTATACAGTGCTAGTTAGCCATGCGGAGAGACTCGGGAGGAACAGACCACCTATTTGCCTATTCAAGTGAATGGGTCTGTGCACGCTGACATGTCTGTTTTTTAATGTCCGCATGGGCCACAAAACATCCAGCATACGTGCGTACTCATAACACACATGGATGTCATCCATGTGATACGCATAAGTGTCGGGGAGGAAGTGTTACAGTAATCGCTGTTCCCTGGCGCTGGGTGCTGAACACGGTTCTCATCATTCTCCCTTGCTCTGCCCTCGATCGGCGCAAGCAGGGGAGAATGATGAGAGTTACATTTAAGTAATAAAAGAAAAACAGCAGGCGGCAAGTGGGAAGAGCCGTGCAAAGAGCCATAATTGGCGTATCTCATAGATTTGCCTTTTCTGGGCAGCTGTGGGCTGCTATTTTTAGCCTGGGGGGGTCAATATCCATAGCCGCTTACTAGCCTGCAGGGTACGCTGATGGTTGTAATAGTCCCATTAGCTGCCACCTGCTGTTTCTTTTATTACATAAATGTAACTCTCATCAGACTCACAGTGAGAATCGGCTGACACCCGGCGGTGATCGGCCACGCACCCCCCATGTGTGCAGACGTACTAATCTGTTCATGGTCAAATTGGCCCGGGTCACATGGATGGAAAAGTACGTGTGATGTCAGAAAGGGATTAAGTATGCTGACTCGTTGCTACTGCTTATACATGTTACTGTAGTTCTTATGGCTCTCTCACTCTAGCATTGATTCTCTCTTGCAAGAGGACCAGGCCTATTATGCTTATGTAAGGGTAAATAAACTTATTGAATGTGGTTTTGAGCACCTCGAGGGATACAGTTTTTAGAATGGTGTCAAGTTTGCATATTTTCTGTCATATAGACCCATCAAAGTCACTTCAAATGTGATGTGGTCCCTAAAATAATTTTTTAAAAATTTAGTTTAAAAATGAGAAGTTGCTGATCAACTTTTAACCTTCTAACTTCCGAACACAAAAAATTATGTCACTAAAATTGTGCTGATGTAAAGTAGACGTGGTAAATGTTACTTATTAATTATTTTGTGTGACATAACCCTCTGGCTTTAAGGGCTGTGGTAATTCTGCTGGTTTATTCACATGCCATACAACCATTGCAGGGCTCAATAACACAAACGTAACCTTTTCTGGCAAAAGGGGCAAGAAAAGATAACGTATAGTAGAGTCTATATGCCTACCTGCTCAGGCTGCAATCAACATAGTCCAGCACAATTGCACATAAATACTTCTCTGCAGCTTCCTGCCTCCAGATCCACAGACAGAGAAAAGAAACTCTGTAGTTAGACATTTAATTTCTGGAACCCAACCTTTGTGGAGGAGATATGGTGATTAACGTTCCACCCATTACTTACAGCCACTCAGAAAATAAAGCCCAACCCTGTCATGGCTGATTAACCCCTTCTCAGCACATAACATGCTGGAGCAAAATTTCTGGGTTTTTACATCATGGAAGATAGCAATTTTCATGATACATATCTCCTCTCATTAACATTGCCAGTGACCATGTCACATATATCTCCCTCTCTGCCCAAAACCGGTGGATTTAGCACTTTCTGACACTAAAAAAGGGAATTTGGGAAAGGGCATCCGATGTACCGTAATTTCCTGGGTCTGTGCGCTACTTGGAAACTAAAGTCATGGAGGCCTAAGAATAACCAACTACTTACCCGGGAGCTCTTACCTTTCTTTTCCCTTAACCATCTCAGAGGTGCATGGTCTGACACTAGTTTGAATCTACGGCCTAGTAGGTAATACATCAGCGTATACGCAGCTTATTTTATGACTAAACACTCTTTCTCGACAAGATCATAATTTTTCTCGCAGGAAGAGAGCTTCCATCTCACATACAGAATGGGATGTTCGCCATCATTTATCTCTTCAGACAGCATGGCTCCTAACCTGATTTCTGAAGTAACCATTTGGACCACAAATTCTTTGCTGATGTCCGGTGCGATTAGGACCGACTGTTTACATATGGCCGGCTTCAGATCTTGGAATGCTATTTCTGTCTTGTTAGTCGATTTGGTGCCTTTAAGGAGATTTGTCAGTGTTGCCGCAATCCTGGCGAAATTTGGGATAAACTGCCGGTAATCCACAATTCCAAGAAATGTCCTCAGCTGCATCTTGGAAAGCAGTAGCAGCCCTGTTATGAATGGGTCACCGAGGAGAAAAAAGCAAACCAAGCTAAGGCACAGAATACCAGAGTGGTTGGTAACTATGCAGATTGCAGATCCCTGATCTTACCACACAACTAGCAGTAGCCGTGGAGCGTGCCTACGATGAACCTAGACGCCTCGTCACGGCCGGAGGACTACATAATCCTAAAGCAAGAAAAGGGAAAACTAACTGCCCCAGAGCAGACCCCAAAGGAATAGATAGCCCCCACACATGTATTGACGGTGAAACAAGATGAAGGCACAAACACAGGCAGGAAAATAGGCTGAGCAAATGATGGGGCCCAAACTAACTAGACAGGAAAGGAAAAGGAAGACACTATCTGCAACCTGCAAAAAACCCTACAAAAATAATGTCCAACACTTCTGATAGCAAAATTAACCCTGAAGTCACTAGACTTCTCCCACTATATCAGCACTCTGGAATATTCTGACACAGAGCAAAAAGAGACCAAACTAGTAAGGGACAAAAAGCCAATTGGCAAAATACTGATAAATAAGAGTGGAAATTCAGCTCAGCCCCCAGCCGGGGCTGGCAGTCCACACAAAAAACTGAATAGACCAACAAAATCAAGTGTGAACATTAGCAGAAAAACTTAGCTTTAGATGACTGGAACAGAGCTGAAAACCAAGAGCTGACAAGCCAGGAGGAATCAGCAGCAACTGAATAGGGTGTCGGCTGTCTTAAATCCAATCTGAGAATCCTTAGATCCAATCGTCATCCTCATTCTCAGGTGGCAGATCTCCACCGATCAAATCAGCCGCACCACCTCCCGTCACCACCAGAGGGAGTCCAGAAGGGGAGCTCACAACTGGTGAACCAGAGAATGAACTTACAACACAGCCCCTTATGGATTCCCTCTACCTTGTTTACTTGTGACTTGATTTTGCCTCTCCCGATGATGTAGCCTAAGTGCCTGGCCTCTTCCTTCCCCATGACACTTTTTTGGGATTTATGGTAAACTTCACCTTTCTCAGAGCCTCCAGAATCGCCTGTATCTTTGGAAGATGACTACCCCAGTCTGGGCTGAAGACCACCATATATAGCGCCAACATATTCTGCAGCGCTTTACAGTTTAACAGTTTCATACACAACAATCATAAGTAACAACGTTAACAATAATACAATAGTTAAATCAAAATATGACAACCCTGCTCGTGAGAGCTACAATCTACAATGAGGTGGGGGAGACACAAAGTACAGGTGTGTATTTACAATGATGGTCCAGCCATCTTGAAGGAATGGGGGATAGATAGATAGTGAATGGACTACACACACACTCACACTTACACATTAAATGACTGATTAGGGAACGTGATAGGCCGCTCTAAGAAAATGTGTTTGAGGGAGTGCCTAAAACTGTGCAAGTTGTGAATAGTCCTAATTTCTTGGGGTAGAGCATTCCAGAGGATTGGCGCAACGTGGGAGAAGTCTTGGAGCCAGGAGTTGGAGGTACGGATTAGTGCAGAGGTTAGTTGAAAGTCATTTGCAGAGCACAGTAATCAGGTAGGCTGATAGTCAGAAATGAGGGACGAGATGTAGTGGGGTGCTGCACTATGGGGAGCTTTGTGGGCGAAAACAAGCACTTTGAATTGGATTCTATAATGAATGGGCAGCCAGTTTATATTGAAAATACCCATGAGGTGTCGAGAAGGCTTTCTTCTTCTTGGCACTCTGGGATATGGGGATCTGCCAGTAGCCCTTTGTCAAGTTGAGGGTGGTAATGTACCTCACAGATCCAAGCATCTCAATGAGTTCATCGAGACAGTGCATTGGGTACGCTTCAAATTTGGACACTTCATTGAACCTGCAGTAGTTGTTGCAAAACCGCCACTCCCCATTTGGCACTAGGACGATGGGACTTGACTATCCGCTTTTTGACTCCTCTATCACGTTGAGATCTAGTATTGTCTTCACCTCACTTAAGATTACCTCATGGCGTCTTTTGGGATTCTTGTATGTAAAGTTTACCTTTATATGCGGATCCATCAGAACATCATGCTCCACCATCTGCGTATGCCCGGCAACTCCGAGAACAGGCCACGGTGCTGCTGAAGCTGTTCTCTACACTGTTGGTTCTGACCAGCGATAGTTTCCGCAATTGTGATATTCTCCTCTTTTCCTTCAGAACGAGCTCCCAGGCAAGGAGCTTCCAGTGATTCCCAATCTCACAACGGATTTATCAATTTCACATGGTATACTTGGTGAGGCTTCCTTCGCGCTGGCTAGTGGATCTTGTAATTAACCTCGCTCAGTTTTTAGATCGCCTTATATGGGCCTTGCCACTTGGCCAGGCACTTGCTCTCGACCGTGGGAATAAGCACCAGTACACGGTCTCCAGGCTGGAACTACCTCAGCCTGGCTGATTGATTATACACCCTTGCCTCCTGTGCTTAGAGGATATGCGTATTCACAATTGGCATCGCTTTCGCCATTTTCTTCTGCATCTGGGCAACGTGCTCTATAGTGCTTCTGTGGAGCATGACCTCGGTTTCCTTGGTGACATCCAGGAGCCCACGCAGATGTCAGCTAAACAGGAGCTCAAAAGTAGAGAAACTGTGAGACTGGAGTGCTCCGGGAGTTGAACCCTCAGGACCGCGACGACGAACTTCCCTCGGGCGAGCTGGCCAGGTGTACCACCCCTTTACAGGAAGCATTAGGGGCAGGCCCAGGGGAGACTATCTCCGCGGAAGCTGATACCTGGGAATAGCCGGAGGGGAACACAGGCTGAGAAAGTGCTGGCGGGCAGAGGGGAGAAGGCGACGACCACAGGGGAGACTGCTGTGGCCGTGGGGACGGAGGTTGATGGCAAGGGAGGTGGCAGGAACGGGCTCTGGGGAAGACGCTGGAACAGGCGGACACAAGCTGGAACGGTCTGGACCTAGAAGGGAACACAGAGAGGTCACAGGTGGAGGACCAGCGGAGGCCAGGAAGGGTACAAAGCGCAGGAAACGCAGGAGAACGTGGACCCGAGATCAAGCGTGAACCACAATTGATAATCAGGCTCAGAGCATGGGGTGAGACTGCCTGATATAGGGCACGCTGCTTGACTTCTGGGTCAGGGTGCACCAGCATCATGGAGGCCAAGGGATAGGGCGGCTCAGTCTGGGAGAGGCGTGCCTAGATGTGCGCCTGCGTACCTGACGGGACGGAGACCGGCCGCAGGACAGGAAGGGAGGAGGCTGATTGACAGGCGCCTGCAGTGGGGGCGGGACGGGAGCGCTGGGAAGCCCTGGGCGGCGCGGAGACTGGAGCAGGGAGACCGGGAGCAGAGGCGGCCAGAGCAGAAGTCGCGGGGAGAGCGGGAGCCGTGGAACGGGAGGTAGGCGTGACAGAAACCAGTGCAGGCTTGAGGAACGTCCCTGATGGAGAAGAGCAGGAACGGAAGCAGATAGTCCCTGTCTCAACCCTCCTTCTCAATGACCTTCTTGAGCATTGCCTTTAATATCTTATTGAAGAGCTCCATTAGGCCGTCCGCCTGTAGATGGTAGATAGATGTTCGCAGCTGGGCAATCTGAAAGGCCCTAAACAGCTCCTTCATCACCTTACAAATGAAAGGTGTCACTAGAACGGCAAGATCTCCTTTGGTAGGTCCACCCTAGAAAAAGTATGTACAAACTCGCAGGCTATGCTCTTGGCAAATGAGTTCCTTAGTGGCACAGCCTCAGGATAACGTGTCGCATAGTCCATGACCACTAGCATGTATTGAGGCTCCCGTACACACTTAACTAGAGGATTTAGTAGGTTCATGGCATTTTTTTTAAATGGTACTTCTATAACAGGTAATGGGACCAGAGGACTACGTAAGTGAGAAGTGGGAGCGGTTATCTGGCAGGTGGGGCAGGACCTACAATCATTTAGGACCTCCTGGTAACATTTGGGCCAATAGAACATCCTCATTATCCTCTCCTGAGTTTTTTCCACACTCTGATGTCCCTCCAAAACATGCAAATGGGCCGTTTCTAAAATTCTCCGCTGATAGGGAGCTGAAACCAACAGCTGCTCCACGATTTCTCCACCTAAGTTTATTCACCCTATGCAACAACTTCCCATTAATTGCAGAGTGTGGGAATTTGGTGTTTGTCAGACTCTTGAGGAACTCCATTAGTGAAGGTAATATTAACAAACGCCCCCTTTAAGATAAGGTATCTAATTTGAGAAGTCCAAAAGTTCTCTCCGGACACACTCAAATCAGGGAGGGTGGCCTTCTCTGACAGTCTCATCCTCCTCCCCAGCAAGGGCACACAGGGAGAACTCCTTGGATTTTGAGGGGGTTTCTTCTCCAGGGTTCTGGGCTTTATCCGAGACACTCGATATGTGCCTCTTTTGACACAAGTCCCAAAATAAGGAAAAATCCCAGCTAATATGACTGTATGTATCAAATCCTTGGCTACATTTACCTCATGGGACTTGGTACTGCAGTCTGTTTTCATGCTTAATCTTGCTAGAGGGTATTCCTTGGCATCTCCAGGTATACAACGAACACCCACAAATTTGTACGGGATCAACTGGTCTGAACGGGTAGCACTGGTCATGGTCACCAGACTTCCCAAGTCCGTGAGTCCAAGTACCATTACAGCTGTGCTCAAAAGTTCACATACCCCGGCATAATTTTTGCTTTCTTGGCCTTTTTTCAGAAAATATGATTGATCACACCAGATCTATTTCTCCACTTATGGTTAGTGGTTGGGTGAAGCAATTTATTGTCAAACTACTGTCTTTTCTCTTTTTAAATCATAATGACAACCCAAAACATCCAAATGACCCTGCTCAAAAGTTCACATACCCTGGTGATTTTAGCCTGATAACGTGCACAAAAGTTGACAGAAATGGGTTTGAATGGCTTCTAAACATAACATCCTCACCTGTGACTTGTTTGGTTGTAATCAGTGTGTGTGCATAAAAGCTGAAAGAGTTTCTGTGATCCAGAGAGACTCTTGCATCTGTCATTCAGCCACTGAGGTTTGTGGATTGTGAGTCATGGGGAAAGCTAAAGAATTGTCAACGGATCTACAGGAAAAGGTAGTTGAACTGTATAAAACAGGAAAGGGATACGAAAAGATATCATCCACGGAATTGATAATGCCAGTCAGCAGCATTCAAACTGTGATTAACAAATGGAAAAACAGGGGCTCTGTAAAAACAAAACCATGGTCAGGTAGACCAACAAAAATTTTGTCCGCAATTGCCAGGAAAATTGTTCGGGATGCAAAGAAAAACCCACAAATAACATCAGCTGAAATACTGGCCTCTCTGAAAACTAGCAGTGTAGCTGTTTCAAGATGCACAATAAGGAGGCACTTGAAGAAAAATTGACTGCATGGTCACGTCGAAAGAAGAAAGCTATTACTGCGCAAATGTCACAAAGTATCTCACCTACAATACGCAAAACAGCACAGAGACGAGCTTCAAACTTTTGGAACAAGGTGATTTGGAGTGATGAGACCAAAATTGAACCTTTTGGCCACAATTACGTTACATTTGGAGAAAGGTCAACAAGTCCTATGATGAAAGGAACACCATTCCTACTGTAATGCACTGTATTGCCAAGTTTTTAACACTAAGTTTCGGATACGGCTTTAAAGAAGGCTACTACTTGCGATACAATGCAATTTTATTTCAAAGTACTAAATAAAGGGATAGTATGATTGCGTACATTTTTGTATTTTTTAACATACAAAGGTTAAGTACATATAAAGATCAAATACATAAAAAGATTAAGTACATATACTTACATGATACATCATCACCAAGGGGCTTTTAACCCCTTTCTGCCATCTGACGTACTATCTCATCCTTGGGACCCGGGCCCCTATGACCATGGCCGGGATAGTACGTCATAGCGATCAGCGGCGCTCACGTCATAGCGATGAGCGCCGCTGATCGTGGCCGGGTGTCAGCTGATTATCACAGCTGACACCCGGCACTATGTGTCAGGGGCGGTCACGGACCGCCCCGACACGTTAACCTCTGGCACACTGCGATCAAACACGATCGCAGTGTAGCGGGGGTTTAGGGAAGCATCGGTAGGGAGGGGGCTCCCTCCGTGATTCCCTGAGACCCCCGCAGCAGCGTAATGTGCAGCGCTGCTGCGGGGGTCTCCTTCCCTGCAGGTCCCCGGATCCAAAATGGCGATCTGTCACATGACAGTTATGTCCCCTCTGGGACATTGTAATAAAGTTAAAAAAAAAAAAAAAAAGTGTAAAAATAATTTATAAAAAATCGCTAAATAAAAAAAAAATATTCCCTAATAAATTCATTTTTTAGAAATAAAAATACAATAAAAGTACACATATTTAGTATCGCTGTGTCCATAGCGACCCACCCTATAAAACTGTCCCATTAGGTAACCCCTTTTTTGAACCCCTTAAAAAATAAAAATGAAAAACGAAGGAAAAAATAAAGCTTTATCATCATACCGCCGAACAAAAAGTGCAATAACGCGCGATCAAAAAGACGGATATAAATAACCATGGTACCGCTGAAAACGTCATCTTGTCCCGCAAAAAACGAGCCGTCATACAGCGTCATCATCGAAAAAATAAAGTTATAGCTCGCAGAATAAAGCGATGCAAAAATAATTATTTTTTATATAAAATTGTTTTCATTGCATAAAAGCGCTAAAACATAAAAAAAGACAGAAATGAGGTATCGCTGTAACTGTACTGACCTGAAGAATAAAACCGCCTTATCAATTTTACCGCACGTGGAACGGTGTAAACGCACCCCCAAAAGAAATTCTTGAAATGCTGGTTTTTGTTCATTGTGTCTAAAAAAATTGGAATAAAAAGCGATAATAAAAGTCACGTGCCCGAAAATGGTACCAATAAAAACGTCAACTCGTCCCGCAAAATATAAGATCTCACATGACTCGGTGGGTCAAAATACGGAAAAATTATTGCTCTCAACATGTGGTGGTGCAAAAACTATTTTTACAATAAAAAGCGTCTTTTAGTGTATGACAGCTGCCAAACATAAAAAACCGCCATATATAGTAAATCAAACCCCCCTTTATCACCCTCTTAGTTAGGGAAAAATAATAAAATAAAAAAAAGTATTTATTTCCATTTTTCCATTAGTGTTAGGGCTGAGATTAGGGTTAGGAGTGTGTTGGGGTTAGGGTTGGAGTTGGAATTGGGGGGGGGGGGTGTTCCACTGTTTGGGCACATCAGGTGCTCTCCAAACGCAACATGGCGTCTGATCTCAATTCCAGCCAATTCTACGTTGAAAAAGTCAAATGGTGCTCCTTCCCTTCCAAGCTCTGCCATGCGCCCAAACAGTGTTTTACCCCCACATATGGGGTATCCGCCTACTCAGGACAAATTGCAAAACAACTTTTTGGGTCCAATGTCTCCTGTTACCCTTAGGAAAATAAAAAATTGGGGGCAAAAATATCATTTTTGTGGAAAAAAATGATTTTATTTTCACGTCCGGGCGTTATAAACTTCTGCGAAGCACTTGGGGGTTCAATGTGCTCACCGCACATCTAGATAAGTTCCTTGGGGGGTCTAGTTTCCAAAATGGGGTCACTTGTGGGGAGTTTCAACAGTTTAGGCACATCAGAGGCTCTCCAATCGCGACATGACACCCACAGACCATTCCATCAAAGTCTGCATTCCAAAACGTCACTACTTCCCTTCCGAGCCCCAACGTGTCCCCATACAGTAGTTTTCTCCCACATATGGGATATCAGCGTACTCAGGACAAATTGGACAACAACTTTTGGGGTCCAATTACACCTGTTACCATTGGGAAAATAAAAAAATTGGGGACTAAACATCATGTTTGTGGAGAAAAATATGATCTTTTTTATTTTCACGCCCGGGCATTATAAACTTCTGTGAAGCCCTTGGGGGTTCAAAGTGCTCACCACACATCTAGATAAGTTTCTTGAGGGGTCTAGTTTCCAAAATGGTGTCATTTGTGGGGGGTTTCCACTGTTAAGGTACATCAGGGGCTCTCCAAACGTGACACAGTGTCCGATCTGAATTCCAGCCAATTTTGCATTGAAAAAGTCAAACGGCGCTACTTCCCTTCTGAACTCTGCCATGCGCCGAAACGGTGGTTCCCCCCACATATCAGGTATCGGCATACTCAGGAGAAATTGCACAATAACGTTTGCTGTCCAATTTCTCCTGTTACCCTTGGGAAAATAAAAAAAAAATTGGACCTGAATTAATTTTTTTTTGAAAAAAAAGTTAAATGTTCATTTTTTTTTAAACATTCAAAAAATTTCTGTGAAGCACCTGAAGGGTTAATAAACTTCTTGAATATGGTATTGAGCACCTTGAGGGGTGCAGTTTTTAGAATGGTGTCACTTTTGGGTATTTTCTATCATATAGACCCCTCAAAGTGACTTCAAATCTGATGTGGTTTGTAAAAATAAAATGGTGTTGCAAAAATGAGAAATCGCTGGTCAAATTTTAACCCTTATAACTTCCTAACAAAAAAAAAATTTTGATTCCAAAATTGTGCTGATGTAAATAAACATATGTGAAATGTTACTTATTAAGTTTTTTGTGTGCCATATCTCTGTGATTTAAGGGCATAAAAATTCAAAGTTGGAAAATTGCGAAATTTTCGCTAAATTTCCATTTTTTTTAACAAATAAACAAAAGTTATTTGAATGAAATTTTATCCACTAACATGAAGTACAATATGTCACGAGAAAACAATGTCAGAATCTCCAGGATCCATGGAAGCGTTTCAGAGTTATTACCTCATAAAGGGACAGTGGTCAGAATTGTAAAAATTGGCCCGGTCATGAACGTGCAAACCACCCTTGGGGGTTAAGGGGTTAAACATCATCCATCTGGAATATCAGAAAAGCAACACCAGGACAGAGAACCCCAGGGAAATTCACAACACTGCACGGGTGTCCCAACTTATGCAGCTATCACAACACGTACATGTACTCAAGTTTATTCTTCTATCTCATTCATGTTTCTCTTGCCTTATATAGTGATTTACACTGTGTAACTCTAGTTTCACCTTGTCCGTCCAGTGGCCAGCTTTCAAGATAAGATGAAACAGAGATATCAGTCATACATCAGACGATAGGCCATAAACTCATGGAATATAAAAGCCACAAGGATTAGAAAAAACCACCACAGACAGAGGTTAAATAAACCTTCATATTTTGCATAAGCAAACATAGAGAAACATAGAACTGTTTGTGAGGTGAAGACTTTCAGACAATAAGCAAACAGTTCTCAAGATTGTGTCACTATGAGCGTTGTCCGCCTGTAAATGTATGACCAAGTAATGCTGCTTTCTAATGGTCTGAATGCATTCTGTAAATTTCAATATGGACTCAGAACAGCCATTTTTATATTCACACTACAGCATGGAGGTGGAATAAAGTGAACTTTCTCGAGTGGCCATCTCAGTCTCCTGACCTCAACATCATTGAGCCACTCTGAGGAGATCTCAAGCGTGCATTTCATGCTAGACAACCCAAGCATTTACAGGAACTGGAGGCTTTTTGCAAAGAAAAGTGGGCAGCTTTAGCATCTGAGAAAATAAAGAATCTCATTCTCAACTACCACAAAAGACTTCAAGCTGTCATTGATGTTAGAGGGGGCAATACACGGTATTAAGAAATGGGGTATGTGAACTTTTGGTCAGGGTAATTTGGATGTTTTAGTTTGTCATTATGATTTAAAAAGAGAAAACACAGTAGTTTGACATTAAATGGCTTCATCCAACCACTAACCATGAGTGGAGAAAAAGGATTGGTGTTATTATTCATATTATCTGAAAAAAGGCCTAGAAAGCAAAAATTCTGCTGGGGTATGGAAACTTTTGAGCACAACTGTAACTGGCCTGAGAAACGCCTGTGGCCTCTCACAGGGTTGACAGTCCACACTACAGGATGGATAGTAGGCGTAATAGGAACGTTGCCGCCCTAGGTTGCAGTCCACCGGTTCTGGGGAGATATGCCACCGGGCTGCTCTGTGTCCAGGATTCTGACATCTCCAACAAACCACGTTTTTCACAACAGTCTTTGAGGAACCCTCAACGGAATTTAGGCTTTCCCACGTTTGTGGCTCTAGTCCAGAGGTGTGCAATTAATTTTCCCAAGGGGCCAAATAAGAAACCGTGACCGTTGCGGTCCAAACCAATAGGCTGACAAACCAATAGGCTGACATTAATTCTGCTCAATAGTAATATTAACTATAATTATTTTATATTAATATTTGGATCACTTAATATTGAGCAGAATTAAGTATGCTGACAACCCCCATATTCCGTTTGAGCTCCCACACAGCACCTCCTATATATTGTATGAGCCCCCACACAACCTCCCCATATACAGCATGAGCCCCCACATAGCCTCCCCATATAAAACATGAGCCCCACATAGCCTATTCATGTCCAGCATGAGATCCTCAAAGCCTCCACATATGCAGCATGAGACAATCAAGGCCTCCACATGTTCAGCATGAGACATCCATAACCTTCATATGTCCAGCATGAGACACTCATACCCTCCGCATGTTAGGTATGAGCTCCACATAGCCTCCCCATGTCCAGTCTGAGCTACATTAAGCCTCTACATGTCCAGCCAAACATCACATACACTTGAAAAAAAACCATATACATACTCGCCTTGTTCACATTCCCCCGGCGCTCTGCTCCTGCCTCCGGTGCACTGAATCTTTGCGGCCCCTCCTCCACCACTGCATTCGGTATAATAGGCAGGGGAGGGCATGGTACAGCCCGTGGGTCACTGTTTTCAGCATGTCCGTGGGCCAAACTGGAACAGCCAGAGTGCCAAAGGTGGGCCCGCGTGCCGCACTTTGCCCAAGTCTACTCTAGATCTTTTCCGTGGTGAGCCCATCCCCTTTTTGGATATTCCAGTATGGGGAAGTGACGGTGTCCTGTTTCCCCAGGGATTTCTCAACAACCTTGTACTGCTACACTAGGCCAACCAGTTCGTCCGTGTTCCGAGGGTCATCCTGGGCCGCCCACGTCTGCGCTGGCCTGGGAAGAGAGTAGACGAATCTGTCCATCACCACCCGCTCTACCATTTGGGCATGAGTGGAAAACTAGCTGTAACCACTTATGGAGCAGATACAGCCAGTCATACATCTACGAGCTAGGGGGTTTGTTGCTGGCATAAGTCCAGTGGTGGACTTGTTGGGCTCTAACAGACATAGTAATTCGCAGTTGTGCCAAGATTTTTGCCTTTAACATGGCATTTTCCTTGGCGTCCTGCAATGCTAAGCTACAATACTTCTTTTGGGCTTCGTTTGTCATATATAGCGCCAACACCTTCGCCCACTACTCTGGCGGAAGTCTCTCCCGATCCACCACCCTCTCGAAAACCGTGAGAAAAGCTTCCAAAAAATCCCCCTGGGTTATTTTCTGCATGGCCCATCTTACTGCCTTCCGGACGTTGATATCGTCACCTGAACTTGGGGGCAGGGAGGTTCCTCTGCTGCGGACATCCACTGCCAGGATTTCCATCTGCTGCATCAGGAGTTAGTCTCTAGCTTGACCTGTTGCTGCTTTTGCGCTGCTGATGCTGCTCTTTGCGCTGCTGGTGCCTCTCTTGGCGCTGCTGGTGCTGCTCTTTTGTGCTGCTGGTGCTGTTCTTTGCGCTGCTGTTGCTCTTTGCTCTGCTGTTGCTCTTTGCTCTCTTGGTGCTGCTGCTCTTTGCGCTCTTGGTGCTGCTGCTCTTTGTGTTGCTGCTGCTTTTTGCGCCGCTGCTGGCTTAGGATCAGGTGCTTAATCAGCTCCTCCATTTTGTCTGTCTGCTGTTCCTTCCCTAAAGCCTCCTTTACCCAGGACTCTCAGCTACTCACCGATTTAAATTCAGGAACGTTTCTTCTGCTGGTTTATTCACATTTATTAAATCCTAGCAGAGTTCAATAGCACAAATGTGGCCTTTTCTGGCAAAATGACAAATAAGTGATAACGTATAGTACAGTCCATATGACTGCCTGCTCAGAGTGCATTGAACAGACTCGAGCACAGTTCCACATAAACACTTCTCTGGAGCTTCCTGCCTCCAGATCCACTTACGGAGACAAAAAAACTCAGTGGTCAGACATTTATCTTCTCAAACTCCACCCTTGGGGAAGAGATATGGTGAGTGTCTGTCCCGCCAATTTCTTACAGCCACTCACAAAAAAGCACAACCCTGTCATGGCTGATTAACCCCTCTCAGCACATAACATGCTCAAGCAAAACTTCTAGGCTTTTATATCACAGAAGATAGAAAGTCATATCGATGAAATGTTACCACTATCATGAAGTAGAGAAAACAATCTCAGAATCGCTAGGATCTGTTGACGCGTTCCAGAGTTATTACCTCAATAACAGTGACACTGGTCAGAATTGTAAAATTTGGCCTGGTCAGGAAGATGAAAATAGGATTGGGGGTATAGGGGTTACTCAGCCTTCCAGTTACATGTATGCATTGAAATTCCTGGTTTAGGGACAGAGGAAAAGAGCTACTTTCCCAGGTAGCCAATGAAATAATGGGATGTAGTTTACCGCTCAAACAAATCCTATAGTACTTTTCAATTATTTTATTCATGAAAAGCATGGGAAAGAAAAAAAGGTTAAAATAAAAAAAAAAACAAAACCTTTTTTTTTTTCTTTCATGTACTTTTTTGTGGATTAAATAGTGTTTTTATATTCCATCAGTAGTAAATAGTCCACCCCATACAATTTACTACTTTTTATAAAGTGTATAAAAAGCAGTAAATCATACTGCTCTTGTTGTTCAGCCCTTGTATTTTGTACAGCTGCCATACGCAGTAAACTTCACCACCCACATAGTATGACACCTACACAGTGCTTTACACAGCATGATTCCAAAAACAATCACACCTAATGTTGTCCCTCACACAGTATGATGCCCTACACAGTCATGACTAACTAATAGAGTTGAGCGACTTTGGTCGGATCGGGTTTCATGAAACCCGAATGAAACAAAATAAGTTTCAGATGAAACTCGTCCGACTAGAGCAAAACAAAGTCGGAGTTTCGTCCGAAACCCGACCCCAATGCAAGTCAATGGGAAATAAAAGTCGGACGAAACTCCGACTTTTTTTTGCTCTAGTCGGACGAGTTTCATCTGAAACTTATTTTGTTTCATTCGGGTTTCACGAAACCCGATCCGACCAAAGTCGCTCAACTCTACTAACTAAACGTAAGTAATTTTTGGATGCCGGCAGAGCCGGCTCCAAATTTTCGAAAGATTCTCAATATGCCCATTTAACCCATACCACGATTCTTTTTTTTTTTTCAATCAATTTTTTATTGTAGGAAGTTACATTAGAAAAAAGGAAAAATTCAGGTATCAATGGCATTAATACACAAAGAGAACAACGCTGTAACACGTGGTAGTATATCTTTTGATTATGATTCACATTTCCTATCACACCACCAACAATCATGTCTGATGCAAGTTACAACTTTTTTTTTTTGGTTAATCAACACCTAATACGTATAAAGTCAGCCTACCATCTACTCTTTAATCCTCAAAACGAGGGTTTCAAACAACCAGAACCAGAGAGTAAGAAAGGAAGATAAGAAAGGGGAAGGGAGGAAGAGGTGGGGGGGGGAGAACCATGGATGGTTGCAAAGAGGCAACCAGGGAGGGGGGAGCTAGGGAATTAGATGGTGTTCCGGGGTAGCCCGAGCAGTAACAACAACATAGATATAAACATCTTGAATATTGACATGTGGTACGGATGAACTCCCTGCGTAACACTCTCTTTGACCCTATTTGACCCATTTTATTAATCTCAGACAGTTTGCCCTGGAAACAGATGCCTGACAGGGGATGCATATACAGAGTTTAGCCACGTGTCCCAAGTCTGAAGTTTTTTGTTTTTGGCGTGGATGGAGCGAGCCAGACAGAACTCGTATTGGCACTGGAGATTAATTCGGTTATATAGTTCAACTAATGTAGGTGTCTTTGGGGATTTCCAATAGCTACTTATGCAATATCTGGCAGCAACTAGAATGTGAACCAATAATCCCCTGGATTCCGAAGAGAACTCCTCTATACCCACGTTTAGCACTGCCAGACCCGGATTCGGATTAATAGGATTGCCTGTCAGCTCACCCATCAGGCCAAACACCTCCAGCCAGAACGAGAAAACCTTGGGACAAGCCCACCAGCAGTGACCAAGAGTACCCCTTTGGAGGCAGCCCTTCCAACAATGTGGCGAATAATTTGGGAGGAACTGTGCTAAGTTGGCTGGGGACCGATACCATCGCAGGTGTACTTTTTTCAGTTGCTCCAGATGATTTATGCACTTGGAATATTTTTGGATATTTGCTGAAGCCGACTGCCAGTTTGAAGGAGAGGTAGAGACATTCAACTCCACGTCCCATTTATTCATATAAGGAGATTTTTGCTCTTCGGGGGGGTTATTGAGCCATTTGTATATATTATGGAGATACCTTTGGATTTAATTATCTTTTTAAATACCAAAGCCTTTGTTGTAGGTAACAGAGGATTCGACTTTAGAGGAAATTTAGAGGCCAGAAAATGACTAATTTGGATGTGTTGATAGAAACAACCCTTTAAAGAGGGGTGTTTCCGTACTATTTCATTAAAGGGATTAACACCCAAATCAGAGAATAGATCCGCCAGCACTGTAATGCCCGATCCCTCCCACCTGGCTAGATTCAAAAAGGGGATTTGAGGTTCCAATGACTTGAGGGAAATCTCTGAAAGAGGAATCTGAATCTTATGAATCAAGTCATTTCACCAGACCTCCAGGGAAGCTGACATGGTGGGAACACACGGGGAGAACCGTGAACGGCTCAAATATTCTGCTTCCATCATTCTTCTGACCGAGCCCTGGCGGGACAGGAAATTTTCAATCTGAGCCCATCTATGTGAATTGCCTGGACGCCACCATTCCTTTAGTGATTCAATTAGTAAGGCTTTATAATATGCCGTTATGTTTGGGGTGCCCAGTCCCCCTGAGTCATATGGGGGATATAACACTTTACCTGCGACCCTGGCCCTTTTATTACCCCAGACAAATTTGTTAGTCAACGATTGAAGTTTCATCAGGGTTTTGTGAGAAATTTTGATGGGTAAGCATCTGAGCACATACAATATTTTGGGTAAGAAAACCATTTTAAAGGACTGTATCCTGGCCATCCAGGACAACGATATTTTTTCATACCTTCCCAATTCCTTTTCTAAATTTTGGATCAGAGGTTCCAAATTTTCTTTAACATCTGCGATGGTGTCAGCTTAATACCTAAATAACGTATCCCCGTGTCGCACCATTTGAATTGAAAGGCCCCCTCCAGCACACTCCTGGCTTCCACCGGTACATTAAACGGCAATATCAAAGACTTTGCCGCATTAAGCTTATAATACGACACTTTAGAAAAGTTCGATATTGTGTTCACCACTGCTGGAATCGAAACTACAGGGTTAGAACAGGAAATTATCACATCATCTACGTATAAACCAAGTTTATGTTCAAATTCCCCAACTCTTATACCAGAAATGGCTATGTTTTTTCGTATAGCTTCCGCCAGAGGTTCTACCACTAAAGCAAAAATAGCGGGAGACAATGGACATCCCTGGCGAGTGCCATTACTTATTTGAAATTTAGATGACAGAAACCCCGATGCCAACACTGACGCATTTGGGTAAGAGTAGAGAGCTAGAATGGATGACTTAATTTTCCCCAAGAACCCAAATTTTGTTAGAACTCTCTCCAGGTATCCCCAGTGCACCCTGTCAAAGGCTTTTTCAGCATCAAGAGACAGGAATGCACTGGGTTCAGCCGATATCTCCACCAGTCCAATCAAGTCAAGCATCCGTCTGGTGCCATCCTTAGATTGCCTGCCTGTCACAAAACCAACTTGGTCTGGAGCCACTAAGGCCGGGATCACTTTATGAAGTCTATCCGCCACTAGCTTGGCATAAATTTTAACATCACAATTTAGGAGTGAAATGGGCCTACAATTACCTGTGGTGTCTGCAGGTTTCCCTGGCTTGGGTAGCGTGATAATAATCGCTTCCAAGTTGTCTGGGGAAATTGACCCTTTATTTTGCCAAAAATTGAAGGTTTTTAACATAAAGGGGGACAGAGTGGATGTAAATTGTTTGTAATATTCGTATGGCAGCCCATCGGGGCCCGGGGCAGAGTTAGACTTAGTCATTTTGATGGCACCTAGGATTTCATGTGTAGTAAAGGGAAGATTAAGTTCCTCTAATTGCTCATCTGAGACCCGGGGAAGATCCAGGGTGTCTAGAAAGGCCTGTATATCCACTTGAGTCGGCTGTGACGTGTTGGAATCATATTTTAGATTATACAGGGCCTCATAATATTTCGCAAATGCTTCTGCTATTTCAATGGGATGTCTAGTGATTGTTCCATTTGGGTCCCTCAGGAATTCTATTTTAGATTGAATCTCACGTTTTTTCGTCCTTCTTGCCAATAAGGACCCCGCTCTATCCCCCATAGCATAAAATGTCGATCTATTTTTTTCAGATTATGTTCGTATTTTTGCAGGAGTAGGGATCTTAGTTGGAATCTATGGGTTACAATTTCTTTAGTCAAGTTAGGGGTTGCTTTGGCTTTATTCAGGGATTCAAGGTGATGAATACGGGTTAATATATATTTAATATCTGCGTCTTTTTGCCGTTTTTGGATGGAGGCTAGTTTTATGAACTGCCCCCTGACTACTGCTTTATGAGCAGCCCACAGGGTCTCGTCAGAAATTTCCCCATTATTATTAAGTTTGAAATATTCTGTTAACACTGACTCTACTTCATCATGTACCTTCTGCCTACCAAGCAAGCTAGTATTCAATCTCCACCTGGGGGAATTTTGAACATTAAAGCCACCCTGAACAGACAAAGAGATCGGCGCATGATCTGTCCAAGTGATTAAACCAATATCAGCTGCAACACAATTACTTATAGATTTGCTGTCGACCAAAAAGAAATCAATTCTACTGTATGAGCGATGCCTGGAAGAGAAGAATGTATAGTCTCTTTCTGATGCGTGTAAATATCTCCAGATGTCATGAAAATGGAATTCATTGATGAGATGCTTAAGTTCCTTAGCATGTGAGATGTTGATGTTGGAGCAATCCATGGAGTGTATAACATGTATATTAAAATCTCCACAGATGATTTCCGCCCCTGTGGCAGTATCTTTGAATGCTTGGAAAAATTTCCTAGCAAAGGTCAATTGCGATGAATTTGGGGAGTAGACCGTTGCCAAGGTATAAGGGACGCTGTTGATATAACAAGGCAAAATAATATATCTTCCATCCGCTCCATAACTGATATTTATCAATTTAAATGCCACTGTGTTCTTTATTAAATGGCCACTCCTCCTCTTTTTTTTTTAAGTCATTAGCAAAAAAGGCGTGTTGAAACCTGGGATGAAGTAGCCGTTTATTATCTGTGGAAAGAAGGTGGGTCTCCTGAATGCACGCTATATCACAGTTAGATGCCTTCATCTCTCTCCACATCATTGACCTTTTTGCTGGGGAGTTGAGTCCGTTCACATTAATAGACAATATCTTAATTCTCATATTGGAGCCGCAGGGGGGTTTGAATTCCTAGGAACGCCATCAGGGATGAGAAGGGTTAGACCAACAAGGAATTGAAAGAAATTTCCAAAAAAAATTAAAGAACATTTGTGAGAAGAAGAAGAACAAAAGCAAAAAAGTTCCATCAACACCGGTTTGCCCCGAGTAGGGTGACCGGAGTAGAACCGCTCGCCATAGGCGAGAACATCAGGGGGGCTACGTGACATCCCGTGTCACAGAAGCAAGGACAACAGGTGCCATAAGCAGGAAGGAGTCCCAGCTAAGTTGCTGACCATTCAGGGTTAATCCTGTCTGGAGATCCTCTTTGATTCTCCCGCCCGCCAGGGTTTGGCGGGTGGGCTATTCTCCAGTCTTCCGGCAATTTGCCCAGCTGAGAAGGAGTATGACATATGTAAGTGCCTCCATCTTTGAAAATTATCATCCTCACCGGAAAACCCCACTTGTACTTGATGTCTTGATCTCTAAGGAGTTTAGAAAGGTGGGCGAATTCTCTTCTTTTATTAAGAGTTGTAGCAGAAAGATCTGGGAAGATTTTTAGTCCCATGAAAGTGTCTGGCAGGGCTGGACTTTCCCTCAGTGTGTACAGCACAACTTCTTTTGTTTTATAGAAATGAAGTCTAGCCAGGACATCTTTAGGCAGAGCTGGATCTATGCCTTTGGATTTAAGGACTCTATGAATTCTGTCCACTATCAGGTCTCTGGCGTCCCATCCAGGAAGTATAAGCTGCAGAAACTTGTGGAAGTATTCATGGAGGTCTTTATCCGCTACAGATGAGGGAATCCCTCTGATTTTTAGGTTATTCCTTTGGGATCTGTCCTCTATATCACTGATTTTAAGTTTTAATGCCTCCACCTCCTTTTCCAAAGCTGTGTTAGCGTCTATCAGATTGTTATGTGATGTTGCAAATTCAGCCATTTTAGTTTCTACATGCTCTGTGCGATCACCCAGAGACCTGATTTCTTCCTTCAGCTCTCTGACTATTTCTCTGAGATCACCCTGTAGGGAAGTCCTCAGCATTTTTAGCAGAGATTGCATTGTTTCCTCTGTCAGAGGAATGCCTGTATTGCCTCTCACGCAGCCTGTATCTCCTTGTGAGGAGTGGGAAGATGCTGAGTGGGAAGCCAGCGCCATCTTGCTTGGTGAGGAGACTTCCCTATCCCGGGGGTAAAAGTCTGTCAGCTTGGCTGGAGTGCCAGTTTTTTTTAGGTCTCAACTAAGGGTACCGTTACACCTAGCGATGCACCAGCGATCCCGACTAGTGATATGACGCAGTCAGGATCGCTGGTACATCGCTGGGTGGTCGCTAGTGAGCTGCCACTCAGGCAGACCTCACTAGCGACATCGCTGGGGACGGGGATCGCTACTTACCTGTCAGACGCGGCGATCCTGACGTCCTCCCGCCCGCGTCCACGCGTCGCTCGTTGTCACAGCAGGAAGCGCCGCAGGAAGCTGACGACGAGAAATGGTCCAGGAGCTTCTCGCGCGATTAGCGATAACCAGCGGGGGAGCCGGTCAGAGGTAAGTATCACATGTAGCGATATCGCTAGCAATATCGCTGCTACGTCACAAAATCGGTGACTTTACAGCGATATTGCTAGCGATATCGCAGTGTGTAACGGGGGTTTTAGGCATCGCCAAGGGCTGGGGTTACTCACACCACCTTCAGCTGGTAATCCTGTTATCTGTGAGCTGATAAGAGCCGGTTTATCCTGCTGAAGCACAGAGCTCTCCTTTCAAGGAGCCGTCGCCATCAGCGTGCAGGCCACGCCCCCACCACGGTTCTTAATGTACAGATATGGTAGAGAAATATAGGTAAAGTACAATGCCAAAGATTTCACTTTTTTTCTTACATTACATGAATGATATCTATTGTAAATTCTACAAAAGCTCAGGAACCGGATAGTATAGTCCTCCATACAGAATTATGGGCGCTACATAGTGCTCCATACAGAATGAGCCCCATATATTGCTCCATACAGTATTATGGCACCACATAGTGCTCACTACAGAATGAGCCCCATATATTGCTCCATATGGAATGATAATGCTCCATGCAGAATAATGATCGCAATATATTATTCGATACAGTATTATGGGCACTATATATTGCTGCATACAGTATAGTGCGATATATTGCTCCATACAGTATAATGAGCCTCATATATTGAATGAGCACTCTAATAATAATCTTTATTTTTATATAACGCTAACATATTTCGCAGCGCTTTACAGTTTGCACACATTATAGCCGTACATACCCCTAGATAGAGATGCAGCACTAGAGGACGGTATATCTGTGGGGTAAGACAGTGCCACAATAAATCAACAGTAAATGGGTCGCTGGGTGAAAAATATAGTTATAAGAGTAATAAAAGCTTACCAGTCCGGTTAGGCCAGTTTCACACGTCCACTTTTTGACGTCAGTCAAAATCCACCAATTTTTGAAAAAAAACGGATCCGCCAAAAAAGGGGCAGATCCATTTTTTTTTCCCCCATAGACTTACATTAGTGGCGGATCTTGACTGATGTTCGTCCGTCCCACCCGCTTTTTGACAGATCCGCCAAAATTTCAGCGGCTCCCGGGCGGATGGGACAGACACTGCAACGTTTTTTTTCTTTGGCGGTCCACTATTTTGCTGTGCGCATGCCCGGAAGCTTCATGCCGGGAAGCATGTTAACTATGAAATGCCGTTGCGGGGAGCGGCAAAAATCTCTCTCTCTCCTTTTTCCCCGGGCTGCGGTACCTTTAAAATGCAGACTTCGGCGGATCCGTCAAAACAACGGTCCAGTGGCACCCGTTAGTATCTCAACGGGCACGGATCCGTTCTCCGCCTTTTTCACGGATTGCAACTGACAGAAAAAACGTAAGTGTGAAACAGGCCTTAGATAGGAGCGTTTGAGCAAAAGACGCGGTATCCACCACTTGTCACAAGTGCTAGTGTGTGTTTCCCGGCTAATATTTATATAGAGAGAAGATCGTGGCTAACAGGAAGTTGTCTGCCGGAAGTGATGATGTGCGCCTTCCAGCAGCAGCGCCATTATGTGTTCCACAGGGCCGGAAGAGACTAATAGGCGTGTGCTTTCCAGCAGCGCCATTATGCGTTCCACAAAGCCAGAAAGGACTAAAAATGAATGCGTACATTCCAGTGACCCCATATTGCGTTCCCCTGGCCGGAAGTAGGTACTGGAAGGCATTCCAAGAAAGCAATAAAGACTATGTAAGAAAATACATTGTGGCCAGAGAAATTCCATGCTCAGGGGGTGCTTTTTCATACATTTAATGCTGCTGATTCTGTAACAGATATATAACGTTAATATTGTGTCAGTTCTCATCAGAAAATATTACTGCAACATACAAAAGATCAATATCTATGAACATATCCAGAAAGCATTTTAGGACAGTAATAAAAATGACTGGGCATCATAATCTCTATTTAACCCCTTAGGGGCCAGTGTTTGTAGCTCGTGGATCCAAAAACCCTATCTTCTTTTTCGGAGACTAATGTGGTTACTCCCCCTTCGTTGTAGTTTGACCTGCTCAATGACTTGAAACTTCAATTGGGCAGTAGTGTGGCCGATGGTAACAAAGTGAAAAGGGATTGTAAGTAACAGATTTTTGTATCCAATAGTTGACTTGTGTTTTGAGATGCGATCCTTTATAGGTTGTGTGGTCTTACCTACAGTATATACAGTAGTACACAGGGGCATTTAATCAGATATACTACGAATTATGTGTCACAAGCGAAGTAATCTTTTATGTTGTATTTTTTGCCCATAGAACGGCGATGAAAGGAGTTGCCCCTTTGGACATTATTACATTGTGTACATTGTAAGCAGAGAAAGGTACCAAATTTAAGATTTGTGAGAAAGCATTGTTGTGTTGATGGACGAGATGAGCCCACATCCACTTTTACCAAAATATCTCATATATTACTTGGTCGTCTGAAGAAAGGAAGGAATGTTTCTTTGAATTGACTGGTATTGGGGTGAGCTGTCCCCAAGATGTGCCAGTGACGGTGTGTGCTTTTATGGATAAGGTAGGCCAGAGGGTGATAGTCATGGACAAAGGAGATACGAATCCCTGATTTTGATTGGGGAGAGGTGGTAGTATCTGAAAAGTCCAATGTGTGATGAGGATATCATCTTTCAGAAAATTTTTAAATTTCTTCAATATGTTGTTTCTGAACCTCCTGATTAGATACAATCCTACGGACCCTCCTAGTTTGTGATTTAGGTATGGAATCCTTCATTTTGGCTGTGTGAAAACTTTTGTAGTGAAGTAGACGTTTGGTAGGTTTCACATATAAATCTGTTGATAAACCACCTACTTCATCCTTAATCACCAAAGTGTCCAAAAAGTTGATTTGTTTATTGTTATATGACATGGTAAAATCTAGGCAAGGCCAGGAGGAACGCAAACGAAGAATAATTGAATTCAGTGTATCTAGGGATCCACCCCAAATACAGAATGTCATCGATGTACCTCTTCCACATCACGACATGTGAGCAGAAGAGGTCATTGATGTAAATTACGCTGTCCTCATAATGGGTCATATAACAGTTTGCATAAGGTGGTGCAGTATTCGAGCCCATGGTTGTGCCTTTGATTTGTAGGTAGTACGTATCCTCAAATAAAAAGAAGTTTTCAGTTAAGAGGATGGAGAGTAATTCACAACATAAATTTGTTTTTTCTGGACTGAAATTGGATATATAGAGGAGTCTGCGTACTGATTAAATGCCTTCTAGGTGGGGTATCGAAGTGTACAGGTCCTTCACGTCAAACGTGGCCAAAATGGCATCTTTTGGAATGGGACCACGGTTGTGTATCAAGTTAAAAAAGGCACCTGTGTCCAACAGAAATGATCTAGTTTGTCTTATTAGAAGTGTTAGAATTTTCTCCAGAAATTTTGAAATAGGTGACAGACTGGACTCTGTAGATGCCACGATAGGTCTTCCCGGTGGGTTGTCTAGACTCTTGTGGATTTTTGGGAGTACATAAAATACGGGAATTATGGGACACTGTTTTGTCAGAAACTCGCAAAAATTTTTTTATCAAGAACTCCTAAGGCAATGTACTTAGTGAGTGTTTCTTGAATGAGATGTTTTATTTCCTTGGTTAGGTCACCCTGGAGTGGTTGATAGACCGAGGTGTCACTTAGGGTACCGTTACACCTAGCGATGCACCAGCGATATGACGCGGTCAGGATCACTGGTGCATCGCTAGGTGGTCGCTAGTGAGCTGCCACACAGGCAGATCTCACCAGCGACATCACTGGGGACGGGGATCGCTACTTACCTGTCAGACGCGGCCATCCTGCGTCCTCCCGCCCGCATCCACGCGTCGCTCGTCGGCGCCACAGGAAGCGCCGCAGGAAGTGGCCGACGAGGAATGATCCAGGAGTTTCTTGCGCGATCAGCGATAACCAGCGGGGGAGCCGGTCGGAGGTAAGTATCACATGCAGCAATATCGCTAGCAATATCGCTGCAACGTCACAAAATCGGTGACTTTACCGCGATATTGCTAGCGATATCGCAGTGTGTAACGGGGGCTTAAGTTGACGATAGATTTATTGTAAGTACTGTAGGTTGATTTATCCAGTATCACTATCGCCCCACCCTTGTCCGCTGGTTTGATAAGATCTTTATCATCCTGGAGAATTTTTTTTTAAGGCTTGCTGATCAAGGGACGCAAGGTTGGAGGGAAAGTGAACTTTCTCTTTTGTCTATGTCTTGTCTCAAATTTTGAAAAGTATCGTCAATAAAGGATATAAATGTTTCTAGTGCATGGGAGCCTGTGGGTGGTCTGTAATTATTTTGTTTCTCAGACCCAAACTATCGGAGGTCAGGAGTAGGCTTTGTGATGTAGTTAGGTCCCCTGTGGTATTGTTGCAATCAGCAAAGTGTAACTTAAGTCTGAGTAACCTGTAAAACCTTTGTAAATCCATATCCAATTTGAAAATATTATATCTATAACTTGGGCAGAAGGAAAGACCCTTCTGTAGCACTTGATATTCTGCTATACCCAAGCTTTTTGATGATATATTTACAGCATGGGGATTGTTACCTGAGAGCGATTAATGCGGTTGAAGTCCGTGTCTCTTTCCTATACGGGTCCTCTTCTTCTTATTGGTCTCCGACTCTGTCCTAAATAACGACTTGTGGAAGGTTGTTTCTCGTAGTCCGACCCGGAGGTAGAGACACCTGTAGATGATCTGTAGTTTAGACGTGTAGTAAAGTTCCCGGAGTTGGAAGACTCCCACCATTTATAAACTCTGTTATGTTCGTAGTCGTCTGTATCCCTTGCAAACTTGTTCCGTTTCCTTGTCTCGGTATCTCGGAGATGTTGTTCTATAGTCGCATTAATCTTGGTTTTCAGGTTGTTGAATTTCTCTGTGGGGGTAGATGAGGCCAGTTGACTTTCGATGTTGGTAATCTGTTCCTTGCACTTGGTGATCCCTTGATGAAGGTGCTCTAACGTAAGGGTTATAAGGTCAAAAGAACATTTATTGATAATTTGTTCAAAACGTGAGCAAAACTCCTGGGAGTTGCTAAAGAGAGGAATTCAACAACCTGAAGACCAAGATTAATGCGACTATGTACTCCACGCAGGGAGATAGGGGGGTTGAACAGGGATAATGCAAGTAGTAGGTAATAAAGGGTATGCAATTTGGACAAAATGCAGGGAAGCAATGACAGTAGCAGTTCTTAAGGCATTTGACTTAGCCGATTCGACGACTTCCAGACTGTAGAGTCCACGAAACAAGCTTGGGTGCCAACAACGGTCAGCATGGGATTAATCCGGTGTAGTCCTGAAGAAAATGACGAGCTGCGTCCTTCCTGCAGCGGTGAGTCTCTGGTGTCTCCTGCAGGATCCTCAGTCCAGCAGGTGCTGTAGAGGGTAAGGCACAGTCCACAGCAATGTTGGAGCCCAACGTGGCCTGACAAACAAGCACGGGGGGGTCAGTATTCATTTCACTGTTACACACCCGATACTTCCTAGGCGGGACACACAAGCCCAGAGCGTTTGGCACCTTTCTTAAGGGGGGCCAACGGGCACACAGTGTCTCAGTTCACAGTCTCTGCGGGGATGCTTGAGCGACGGGCCTTCGCTTCTACGGTGCTCGAGGGACAGAGCACTCATCTCCCCCTGCATTGCGCTATCAGTTCCCGCCAAGTCTGCCTGTTTCCGCTCGCGCTTCTGCTTTTTTTTTTTACCTCAGACAATGCCCCCTGCTGCCAAGTGCAAAGGTTGTCTGGGTCTTTTAGGTTTTTCCTGGACAACAAAAGAGACAGCCCCGATAGTTTCGGACCCGGCGCAAGAAAGGTACCCAGCCCGGTCCTTCTGCTTACACCAACACGGGGAGAAACGTACAAACTCTTTGCAGATGTTGTCCTGTTTGGGATTTGAACCCAGGTCCCCAGTGCTGCAAGGCTAACCACTGAGCCACTGTGCCGCCATAAAGGGCTTCATTGCAAAATGGGTGAATATATACGCACATGTCCATTTTTAGTTATTTGAGCCAATAAATGTAAATTTGTCTTTTTTTTCATCCACCAACTTAAATTATTTAGTGCTTCACTCACACATTTTTAATGCTTCACACACAACACATTTATTGCATCACACACAAATCAGATTACAAAAATTTTTAAACACAGGTTGTAAAGTAACAAAATAGGTAAAAAGCCAGGGGGATCAATACTTTCGAAAGCCACTGTATGTAGTTTCAAAGACATTCTGCAGCTTTTTTTCTCATTTGCAAGTTCATCCACAGGCTGATGGAAATTGTCAGCTCTGAAACTAACTAATAAACTATTTGACACATCATTTTTCAAAGCCTTTCATGCTTTTGTTTCCCTGTCGTTTAACCAAATTTTTCATCCTTTTGAAGTTGTCTGACCTGGTAACCAGTAAATACTCCCTCTTAATTTTCTTTGTGGTGATCCTCTGATATAGCTAACACATATGGGTAAATGCAACGCAGTTCCTGCCGAGCACCTTTGCTAACTGTTTCAGGAGTCCAATTGTAATATTAAAGGGAACCTGTAAGGTCCCCTGTGCCCTCAGAATCACCAGCATATGTTTTTCCTCAGCTAAATTCCTTGGCTAATAGTCCATTCTTTGCATTAAACACACAAACAAATCTTTAGAAAAATAATTTCTAAAGTCTGTTTATGATACATGGCCCACTTAGCATGATATCACGCCCATCGTTGCCAGCGCTATACATGCCTCGTTTGTGCGCTCAGCTTCTTTCCCTCACTGTTAGTGAACATTTCTTATTGTTCAACCTAGTTTCCTGCTCTTGGCCTAATGGTTATTGATCAAGTGCGCACTAAAGGAATCACACCAGACATAGTCGGATGTAACCTCTCTTTGATTAATCTATGGCACAGCTCCAATGGAGTTTATTTAACCTGAACATAGATTTATATCTCCCCTGTAAGGGGGCTCGGTTAGCTCTAAAATGAGAGTAATCGGAAGTATTCCATTGGTTAGTGGGTTGGGCAATGAGCTAGTCCGTGGGCGGATTCATGAGGTCATCAGGTTGGGTTGGTCCATGAGGTCAACAGAGTGGGTGTCATCGTGGGCGGATCCATGAGGTCATCAGGCTGGGTTGGTCTATGAAGTCATTAGGGTGGGTGTCAACGTGGGCGGATCCATGAGGTCATCTTGGATACCAGCACATGGTGTGTGGTGAAACAGGAAATGGCAGCCATCTTTAGTGTCACACTTTGATCTGAACAAGCTCCTGTAAGGTTAAACAATACACTTTATGGGTAATTTCTCTCAATCTCTTATGTTTTGTGGTTAATTAAGTATTTGATCTTATCGATCTCCTCAACATCACTTCACTGAGCTTCTGAATCCGCATGTGCGATAGGGTGGTCCTTAATTTCAAAATAGTTTTTTCTTCAGTAGGCACACCTTAATTCTGTTAATGTATGTAAACTAAAAACGCAGACAGTAATTCAGCCAAATGCATAAATACTATCAAACTTTCTGGATTTTTGCCATGATTGCATCCCATTTGCACCTTGTCTAAAAGATCTGGTTGTGGCAGCCGGTGCAAATTTTGCTCTATGTAGCCTGACATTAATAACACTCTCCTTCTCCAGCTTGCTCAGCCTTAGTCATGTTCTCCTCCCCCAGGCTGATACAGCAATACATCTCTAAGAAGATTACGTTCTCTTAATGAGAAACACTGTTTGTGTCTCTTTACATCAGTCCCTGCGCATCATTTTACCTTTACAAGGGTTAGAAAAATAAAACCTCAACAAAGCAGCTAGCTACAGTTTGTGAAAGTCAACAACCAGAAGCGATAAAGACTTGTAGCTTATTGGAAAAATGTGTGATAGTATTTTATCTTCAACTGAACTGCCATCTGAGAGAGGTTATGTCACTGTTCTACTACTACAAGAAAATTACTAAACAGTGATTGCAGCTCTTCAGATAGTAGATACTGATACGGAAGACTATGAAGCATATGAATCAGCGCCAAGAAAACTGTAGACCGTCTTCCCATTCGGTATCAGAAGTTGGGATTGATCAGTTGCTTGGAGTTCTAAAGCTTTCAAAAGGAACATGTGAAGCTTGTGTTAATGCTGTTTATGCTGCACAATGACCTGGCATGTTACTGACAATGTGATGTGCTTGTTTTTTTATGCCACATCTTTCAGCATAGGTTTCAGGAACAGCTACTGCAAACTTCTGGAGCAGAAGTTTGGCAAGGACATGCTGTGGTTTGCATGCTGCCATCATATTCTAGAAATAGTGCTGGAAGCAGTGGTTGTACATTGTCTTGGTCTGTCGAAAGGTCCATAACATGATCTTCAGCATGTTCAAAAACAACTGGAATATTTTTCACTTGACTACCTTTCAGACACCACTGTCAGACCACATCATGTCAACAGCAGTTTCCCACATTGCAGCTCAAATCATAGCCTTTGTGGAGTCTGCAAGTTATCACGTATCCTCTTCATAGGCGATAACTTTTAATGTTGGAAATAACCTTAAGGCTATGTGCACACGGTGCGGATCCTCCCGCGGATTTTTAGCAAATCCGCAGGTCAAATGAGCTGCATTTTTCCTGCGGATTTCTTCCTTTTTTTTTTGCGGTTTTACTGCCGTTTTTGTGCGGTTTTCCACTGCGGTTTTCCACCTGCGGATTTGTAGAATGGAGCAGGTGGAAAACTGCAGCAAAACCGCACAAAAGAAGTCACATGCTGCTTTTTTTTTTCCGCGGAAAAATCCTCAGCATGTGCACAGCATTTTTTTTTTTTTTTTTTTTTTCCATAGGCTAAAATGGTACTGTACATCACCTGCAGTTCTGCTGCAGATCCGCAGCGGCAAATCCGCAGTAGAAACCGCACCGTGTGCAGAGTGCCTAAAAGTACACTATTTCTTGCTAGAGAACTGAAAATCAAACCATGTATAAATTCTAGTAAATTCCTAGTTGGTTGGCTTCTATTCATTATACCCTTATGGATTTGTGCAAACAAAGACTGTAAAGTAAAGGTTGTTGATTTTTATTGTATTATTTTTTTTTAGTTTACTCACAGTTGGATATTTGGATGCAGTGATAAAGATTTGACCAAGTGGTATGTATTATGTTCCTGTACGCACTTTTTTTTAAAAGAGAGAAATAAAGAATAGTGTGTTGTGAGTTTTTAGTACAAAGGTGTCCACACTTAACTCTTCTTATCATAATCCTACTTCTGATGTTTTTATGCCAGTTTTGAGCAGCGCTACAAAAAATAGCAGAGATGAGGAGGAGCCGGGATGGGTATCAGGGTCATAGTTCTTATTTGTTGTAGATGCAGGAAGTTGATGGGGAATTGAGAAAATAGATTATGCAACTTAGTCTTCAGTAATTGAGTTACAGTGTATACTTGAGTATAAGACTAGTTTACAGCACATTTTTTTGTGTGCTGAAAACTCCTCCCTCAGCTTATATTCAAGTGAGGTGTCCAGAACATGTATCAAGAGGGGCAGCGGCAGGTCACAGAGGTAGGAGCCGGCTGCCACGGCTAACTCCTGTGCCTGCTGCTAAAGAGAAATGAATATTCACTGCACTGGCAATGAATATTCATTTCTCTGTAATAGCGTGCACAGTGTCACCCGCAGCAGCCGCTCCTGCAGCTGACAGGCGGTCACGTGTGTCGCTTCTTAAGAGAGGTGAATATTCAATTCTCTTAAGCAGCGTCACATGTGACCGCCCAGCGGTTGACACTGTGCGCGCTACTTAATACTCACTGCACTCCACGCAAATAATTCCGTCATGAGGAGCAGTTAGTATTCTGACAGCTGTGCTCTGTTTCTGAGCAGCGTATGATATTCCTGCCATACGCTGCTTACAATTATAATGCAGCTGCTAGCACCGGAACAAGACACTGTGAGGGAGTGCAGGAAGGTAAGTGTAATGGTTTATTTTTTATGTTTTTTAGGTTGGGCCTATCATACCAGGATAAGAATGGGGTCATGCATATACGGTTAGGGATGGGGCCATGCATACAATGATAGGGATGGGGCCATGCATTCAAGGATAGGGATGAGGAGCCTTGCATACCAGGATGGGGTTGAGGAGGCTGTGCATACCAGGATAGGGATGAGGAGCCCATTCATACCAGGTCGGCTTATACTCAAGTATATTTGATATATTCTCCAGAAGAAGATTTTCGACTATATGTGACAGTTTTTTCAGATATTATAAGGAATGGTTCAACTGCACTACAAAGATAGGAGAGCAGTGAATTAAGTGTTATGGGTGAGTTCTGTGTATTATTTTTGTGTGTATTTGTCAAGTTATCCAAACCTCTAGGGTGCCTTTAAGCAGTGGGTTATTAAAATTGGTTATATCTCTTTTCAAAGAAAGCCATTGGAATATAAGATATTCAGACCCAAGCAATGTTAAATCTGTGTTGTTTCTTACCCTGTGTCTGCAATAATTGTAGTTTGATCACTGGAGAAGAAGGGAAGGAGTGCCATTTCACTTTAGGAGGGTGGATTTTGATGTGATAATTTGTATACACCATAATAAATCTGCAGAAACCCTGAGGTACCTTAACAGAAGGACCCTGGAAACTACAACTAAGGGAATTAATTTAAGCATGAGTGTACTTAGCATTTTGCCCCCTCAGGTGTTTAACATTTTTTTTAATAATTGGCTGTAAAAATTAAAAAAAAAATGTTTTTTTTATCTAACAATGTTTCATCCCCATATTTTTCATTTTCACACAGTCTAAGGCTTCTTTCACACTTGCCGTGTTTTTTGTGTCCCGTTTTTGCGGGCCTTTTTTACGGGCCGTATTGCCGTAATTTTCACAGTCTGCCTCAAGAACGGGCAGCAAAAATCTTCTTTGATCGCTGTATTCCTGGTTTGGAATAGGTTTTGAAAAGTAGAGGAAAAAAAACGAAATCTAATATATAAAGCTCAATGTGGGTGTGTATGTATGTCCGGGATTGGCATCCGCACCGTCGCAGCTACAGCCACAAAATTTGGCACAGTCACACGTCTGGACCCCGAGAGCATCATAGGCTATGTTGTGAGGCAAAATTTTAACCCCACGCGTTCCAATTCGCCAAACAATTTTGCCCCTATCTACATAATGGGGAAAAAGTGTATGTATGTCCGGGATTGGCATCTGCACCGTCGTAGCTACAGCAACAAAATTTTGCACAGTCACACGTCTGGACCCCGAGAGCGTCATAGGCTATGTTTTGAGGTGAAATTTTAACCCCACGCGTTCCAATTCGCCAAACAATTTTGCCCCTATCTACATAATGGGGAAAAAGTGTATGTATGTCCGGGATTGGCATCTGCACCATCGTAGCTACAGCCACAAAATTTTGCACAGTCACACGTCTGGACCCTGTTAGAGTGTTAGAGTGTTAGCGACTCCTGGAGTGGACCCTCTGGGTCGCGGCACCAACCCTCCCAGGGCGAGCTAGCCTAGTGAGGACCACCCCCTATACAGGGAGTGTCAGGAGCAAGCCCCAGGGGATACGATACCACGACTGCTGGCACCAGGCGGCCGGCTCACAGGAGATACGAGACTGTGTGACTGGAGGGTGCGGGATACTAGGGAACACAGGAGAGTACAGGGGAGTGCGCTGAGTACAGGGTAGTACTAGACGGGTACACGTGGGCACATAAGGCGTGTAAGCAAGTAACAGAACACAGGAATAGAGTGAATGCCAGGAGGCACGGTGGAGCAAGAAACAAGGGACAGGATACGAGAGGATGTGCCAGGAGGCACAACTGAGCATGAAGCAACAAGGGTTCAGAGCAAGTGCTAGGAGCACCACAGAATAGCAGACAGAGCAGAGGACCTGAGAACAGCGCACAGCCAGGCTGGGACACAGCTGACCCAGCCAGGAAGCACAACAATAATCAGGCACCTCCCCTAGGGGGAGGTCGTCTGATATAGCACATGACTACTACTGGTTCCGGGTCAGGACCTAGCCAGAAAGCACACGACCACTAGTGGTTCCGGGTCAGGTCCTCCAATACCATAGAGAGGACCGAGCCTTATACAGCACTGACAGGAGCGCGCAAGCGCAAACGTAAGCGTGGCATGGAGGAGGAGACCCGGGGATGAGAGTTGCGCGTGCGCACCCGACGGGGACCCCTGAGGGACCGCCGTACCGGAGGGAGTGACGTCGGGGCCGAAGCCCCGCCTCCTGGTGAGCGCGGCATAACAGTACCCCCTCCTTTAAGCCCCCTCTCTCTAGAACTGGAAAATAGCACCTTGACACTAGGAGCGGGATCCAGACACCTCCTAACTGCATGAGGACCAATGAGATCCAGAGTCTCAATACGAGAAAATTCGGTCTCCTGCCATACCCTGGAGAACTCCACGGACAGAGAGTCAGAGGCAGGTATCCCCGAGACAGGTCGAACCGGCAGAGGCACACAGACATGCTTGGGAAGTCTCTTCTTGGCACACGATGGGCAAGCAGCCACGAAGTCTTTGACGTCCTGAGCAATAGACGGCCACCAGTAATCGTGGGATAAACGGGAGAGTGTCCTCTTGGCACCAACATGACCGGCAGCCGGAGAAGAATGTCCCCAGGATAACACACCTTTACGGTTACCTTTAGACACAAAGGTCTCCCCTGGACGCTGGGGTGTCAACTTGACGGAAGCCACGGTAATTACCTTGGGACGGTCACTTGACGGAGGTGGAGACTGACTCTCAGCCTCCTTTTTGACAATGTCACAAGTCACAGACGGGTTGCTTGATGGATGTGGAGACTGACTCTCAGCCTCCTTCTCGACAATGTCACAAGTAACAGACGGGATGCTTGACGGATGTGGAGACTGACTCTCAGCCTCCTTCTCGACAAAGTCACAAGTCACAGACCGGTTGCTTGAAGGATGTGGAGACTGACTCTCAGCCTCCTTCTTGACAAAGTCACAAGTCACAGACCGGTTGGCGGACGGCGGACCTGTAACCATCAAAGACGAGTAAGCAGGGTTCTTTGGATGAACGAACAGCAGGCAACTCTTTTGACAGGACGGACCCCAACGGAGTATATCACCAGATTGCCAGTCCAGGGTCGGCCCATGAATACGTAACCAAGGAAGGCCAAGAAGAAGGGTATGAGGCGAAGTCGGCAATACGTAGAAGGAGATCCGCTCCCGATGACATGTGCCAATCTGCAACTCAACTTCCTCAGTGACCTGGTTAACGGTGTCCTGCAAGGGCTTATCGTCGACCGGAACTACTGACCTAGGAGACTCCAGGGATCTGACAGGGATGCGAAACTTCTTAACTGCCTCGAGACTAATAAAGTTACCCACTGCGCCAGAGTCCACAATAGCTTTCACAGCAAAAGTCTCGAAACCAAAATTCAGGGAGACAGGCACGGTCAGGGGCAGAGAGGAATCACATACACTTGAGGAGACCTCACTTAACAGTCCCAGGCGGAGAGACTTCCCCGGTCTCTTGGGACATGAGCGTAGAAAGTGGGTGGCATCCCCACAATAGAAACAGAGCCCTTGTGCCTGCCTTTTCACACGACGCCGTTGAGCTATCTGGAGGCGATCCACCTGCATAGGCTCAGGTACCGGATCTGCCGCAGATAAGTCGGGTAACGGATGAGAAAAACTGCGAGTGGACGAAGAGAGGCGAGAGGACCCTCTCTCTCTGGCTGACTCGTGGGTGCGCTCCTGGAAGCGCAAATCAATGCGTGTCGCGAGAGAGATAAGATCCTCCAAATTGGTAGGGGTATCTCGGCCCGCCAGTTCGTCTTTGATCCGACCGGACAGACCACGCCAAAAGGCCCCTATGATGGCATCATTATTCCAACCTAGCTCAGAGGACAAAGTGCGAAAACATATCGCGTATTGTCCAACCGATAGAGAACCTTGACGAAGATTAAAGAGGGACTCGGTGGTGGAAGCAAGGCGACCCGGCTCGTCGAACACCTTACGGAAAGTGTCCAAAAAGATGGAAAGCTGAGCGACGAGCGGGTCATCACGCTCCCAAAGGGGATTCACCCACGCAAGCGCCTTACCCTCTAAGTGAGAAACAATAAATGCTATTTTAGCACGATCGGTGGGGTAATGCTGCGGCAAAAACTCAAAATGCAAACGACACTGGTTCAGGAATCCACGACACAAAACAGGGTCACCACTATACCGGGGTGGCTTACATAGGCGCGGAAGTGAGTGTGGAAGCATGGCCTGGGCAGATTGTATGGAAACGAGCCGATTATCTACCGACGCTATATAGTTGAGAATCTGAGCCTGGGAGTCGCGTTGCTGCGCAAGTTCCTGCTGGAGACTAGCCAACTGGGCAGCATTCCCAGGGTCAGAGGACTGAGAGGCAGATAAACTGGACTCCATGGCCTTGAGAAATGCCATAATCCTAATCTGGTTTTCCCGGAGGAACGTCAGCTTTTTTTGGACGGAAGCCGCAGTACCAGCGGGGTCCATGGCCTGATTATACTGTTAGAGTGTTAGAGTGTTAGCGACTCCTGGAGTGGACCCTCTGGGTCGCGGCACCAACCCTCCCAGGGCGAGCTAGCCTAGTGAGGACCACCCCCTATACAGGGAGTGTCAGGAGCAAGCCCCAGGGGATACGATACCACGACTGCTGGCACCAGGCGGCCGGCTCACAGGAGATACGAGACTGTGTGACTGGAGGGTGCGGGATACTAGGGAACACAGGAGAGTACAGGGGAGTGCGCTGAGTACAGGGTAGTACTAGACGGGTACACGTGGGCACATAAGGCGTGTAAGCAAGTAACAGAACACAGGAATAGAGTGAATGCCAGGAGGCACGGCGGAGCAAGAAACAAGGGACAGGATACGAGAGGATGTGCCAGGAGGCACAACTGAGCATGAAGCAACAAGGGTTCAGAGCAAGTGCTAGGAGCACCACAGAATAGCAGACAGAGCAGAGGACCTGAGAACAGCGCACAGCCAGGCTGGGACACAGCTGACCCAGCCAGGAAGCACAACAATAATCAGGCACCTCCCCTAGGGGGAGGTCGTCTGATATAGCACATGACTACTACTGGTTCCGGGTCAGGACCTAGCCAGAAAGCACACGACCACTAGTGGTTCCGGGTCAGGTCCTCCAATACCATAGAGAGGACCGAGCCTTATACAGCACTGACAGGAGCGCGCAAGCGCAAACGTAAGCGTGGCATGGAGGAGGAGACCCGGGGACGAGAGTTGCGCGTGCGCACCCGACGGGGACCCCTGAGGGACCGCCGTACCGGAGGGAGTGACGTCGGGGCCGAAGCCCCGCCTCCTGGTGAGCGCGGCATAACAGACCCCGAGAGCGTCATAGGCTATGGTTTGAGGTGAAATTTTAACCCCGCGCGTTCCAGTTCACCAAACAATTTTGCCCCTATCTACATAATGGGGAAAAAGTGAAAGGAAAAGTGTTGGAGGCAAATTGATAGCTGCCAGGTGTGAACAAGGGGGACTTAAAGAATGAGAGCAATGGCGCCAAACAGTATATACCGTACAGTTGCTAAGGTGGGGCCCTGACATGGGATACTCGCCACACACGGGGATATGAACACACACAAAATGCGCCACAAACTACCACGTGCTTCAACACATATACCACCCTCAGCACACATTTCACCACACATACACCAACCTCGCCACATAAAAGTCGAAACACAAAAGTCGCCACTCAAACCTCGCCACGCTGTCCCAGAACTGTTTAAAAGATGAAAAATGAGCTGTGATTGGTTGCTATCAGCAACAATTTTCTTTGTAGACTGTTGTGGTAACTGAGGCCTATTATTCTTGTCATTTCTATGGTGTTATCTGTTATGAATGAGTCATCGGAGGAGGAGAAAACAAAAATACAAGCTAAGTCCATAAAACCGGAGAGGTTGGTAGCTATCGGATTGCAGACCCCTGATCCTGTACACCACAACTAACAGTAGCCGTGGGGGGTTCCTACGGTGCCCTAGACCCCTCGTCACAGCCAGAGAACTACATAAGCCTAAAGAAGGAAAGGGGAAATCTAAACTGCCCCAGAGCAGACCCCAAAGCAATAGACAGCCCCCAACATGTATTTTCGGTGAAAAACAGATGAAAACACAAACACAGACAGAAAGACAGGCTGAGCAAACGATGGGGCCCAACTAACTAGATAGGACAGGACAGAAAAAATGCTGGCTGCAATCCGCAAAAAACCCTACCAAAAATGTCCCAACCGTCTGATAGGGAAAAAGGCCCTGAAGTCGCTAGACTTCAAAATCACTATATCAGCACTCAGGTATATTCTGAAAGCAGAGCAAAGAGATCAACTGATCAGAGACAAAAATGGAATTCAGCCAGTCCCAACCAGGACTGGCTGAATACAAACACTAAGGAAACCAGACAAAATCTCATGGAATAATAGCAGGGCAAAAACTTAGCTTTTAGTAGACAGGAACTAAGCTGGATGCAAGAGCTCAGAGCAGAAAGGATCACCAACAGCCCTGCAGGGCGTCGGCTGCCTTATATCCACTCAGAAATTCCAGATGTCCAATCACACTCCGCCTGTTCAGATGACAGGTTCTTCCCATCCCAATCAATTTCACTACCTCTCTTCACCAGCAGAGGGAGTTCATCAGACATCAAAGGTGAAGGGGAGAATGAACTCACAACAGTTATCGTCCTTCTGTAGAGCTGGAAATAACACAATTTATTACCGTGCCAACACAGACCACCCTCTGACACAGACTGCAGGGGGAGCCCAGTATCACACAGGATAAGATTAGATACACGGCTCAGCAGTCAGTATCACACAGGAGAGGATTAGACACATAGCTCAGCAGTCAGTATCACACAGGCTAGGATTAGATACGCAGCTCAGCACACAGTATCACACAGAATAGTATTAGATACACGGCTCAGCAGTCGGTATCACACAGGATAGGATTAGATGCACGGTTTTGATGTGCAATATAATCATTATAATTTGTTATAACTAACCACAGTTGGTTACTATGCCCAGGCAACGCCAGGCTCTTCAGCTAGTTGTAAATAAAATTGAAAAAAAAAATACGGTGTTCCGCCAATACGGTCTTCACGGTGTACCGCAAAATCAACACATTGGGCAAGCTTCCATTGTTTTTGAGGCCCCATTGATTTTACTGGGGGCCGTGTCCATAAGCCATGAAAAATATAAAGCAGGCTCGATATTTTTTCACGGTCGTATATACAGCCCTCACGTCCATACGGTGTATGACGCTCCAGCAAATTTTTATGGCCGGTTTTTGCGGCCCTATAGAAATTTATTGGGGTTGCAAAAACGGCTCGCAAAAATGTGACAAGTTTAAAAAGCCTACAAAGCACCTAACAATCTGTAACATAATTCCTACCTTAGTATTCCAGTACCCCATATGTGATGATAAACTACAATTTGGACATACAGCTAAGCTAACACACATTTTTGTAGTCTGGATTTTGCTGGAATTGATTGCAGATTCCTATATTGTATGAGCAAAAACAATATAAACTCCCAAAAATGACTCCATTTTGAAACTGCAATCCATAATTATCCAGAATTTTTTGAACACTTATCTGTAAAACTTTCAAATTCAATGTTATGCCAATATAATTTTTCTTCAGAGCAATTTTTTTTCCTTAAATTGGTTATACAGATTAACAGCATTTATACAATTTGGTGCAGAAATATTTGGACGACGACAAAAATTTTGGCATTTCAGCAGTTTACCAAAACATATTCAAAATAGTTATGTAATCTACATGTGCTTAAAGTGCAGACTCTCTGCTTTAATTTGAAGGTATTCATATCCTAATTGGAGTAAGGGATTAGGAATTAATATGTAGCTGCCTCTTTTATAGGGGCCAAAAGAAATTTCTGCAATCATCTCAAATGCTCTTTAGTGGGCTGTATGGGCTATTGCCAGTTTATCTATCATTAATTAACCTGAGGTAACATACATGGTAGTGAAACCACTGTTCTCTGGACCAAGGAGAACCTGGACGGGTGTGACTAGAAGAACACCTGACTCTTCACTACAGCCCCTGATGGTGTGGTTAGACTTGGCTCCTGATGGATGTCAGGCGCTATTCCAGAACAGACCACGGACACATGACAGATGACTCCCAAAGGGGAAGGAAGCTGGAGGCCAGGAACGGTAAGGCTCGGCTGGTATAGGCAGGTATTAGGAATGTAGAAATAATGGGGTGCTCACTGTATACAGTTGGTGCTCTGGAGTAAACAATAGCCAATCAAAAATTCAGATAGCTCGGGCACTCAAAGTTAAAGTTTTTATTAGTGAAAAAATTCTCAATTCCAGACGATAGACATGCATGGATATAAAGATTCACAGTTCATCAGACCCAAGTGAAAACAGACTAGTCATCGATGTTTCGACTTTACAATGTAGGGGAGTGGGTCCAGGAAAAAGGACCGACCGTGTTTCCGGGCCGGAACTAGGGGGACTTACTCGTGTGCCCGGGGGTAATGATTACAGGCCAGGACCGACCTTTGACTGGGTAAACGGGTCGGGTCCACTATAAAACGAGCAGTGCAGGTAAACAAGGGAGGCTGGGCAGGAAGAACGACGAGGCATTGGAGGGAGGAGCTAAGGAGATCTCTCCCGACAGGTGTGAGTCAGCACTTCAGTGCGAGAGGAGACTGGACTCGACCTGACTGAGCGGAGGGCCCTGAGGAGTGTGCCTGGAGCAGAAACCTCTCCCCAAGCCACTACAGAACGTGGGCCATGGTTCACGCTTAGACACAGCGCCCCCCGTGCACCAGGCGGCTCTTCTCCACGGGCAGTCCGGCCGCCGCCAGCGGCCTCCTCCGGGACCTGCGGCCGCCTCTGCTCCACCACAGCCCGTGGCTGCGGCCTCCTTTCCGGAACCCACGGCCTCCTCTGCTCCACTACAGCCGGCGACTGCAGCCTACCCTTTGGGACCCGCGGCTGCCTCTGCTCCCCTACAGCCCACGGCTGCAGCCTACTCTCCAGGACCCGCGGCCGCCTCTGCTCCGCTACAGCCCACAGCTGCGGCCTCCTCTCCGGGACCCGCGGCCGTCTCTGCCCCTCTCCCCGCGGTGACTGCAGCCTGCTCACCAGGACCCGTGGCCTCCTCCGTTCCACTCATTACTGCGGAAGGCCTGGTGTCAGGGGAGCTACGCAGGGCCCGTGTACACCTCGCGGTATCAGTGCAAGAACTTCCAGACGCTCCGGCAACGCTTCCTCAACTGGTCACGTCGACTGAGGCACCGCCGGAACATTCCTCATCCACCAGCTCTGCAGGATGTCAGAGACCGATAAGTGACTCTCCTTTGTTCGTTCCCCGTTCAAGCCCCCAAGGGTCCTTAGTTGCCCAGTTCGTGGCCGCCTAACGGTCAATTCTCTCCCTGTGTTGTTTATTCTGTTTGCGATTGTGTATTTGTGTTTTGCTTCCCTGCGTGGAAAACTCGTTGTCAGCTTTAACCTATATTTCCATATATAAAACTTGCATTTAAACCCTTGTTCTTCCTCCTGCTCGTGACGGCATCCTCCGTACCTGCTAGTTACTACAACAATGCCTTTCTCAAGCTATATCTAACTATCCTCCAATTATCTTCTCTTGGTACTATCTGAATTACCAACCGGGTAGAGACCTTTCACTTCTGGTGGGCAAGCGCTTGTGACAGCCATGTGGTAAACGATGCAGAGACCACCAAGTGACCTGGGTTAGCACCAAAGGAGGATCAACAGAAGGAAAATTTCCTTTTTTAAATTTTACACCATGCTGGGGTCGCACAGCAATGTACCATTTCTTCAGTAATCTCTCGTAAGTCAGATGCACTTTTACAACTGCCGGCTGTGTACAACAGTAATACCAAGAGAAGATAATTTTAGAATAGTTAGATTATATCTTGAGAAAGGCATTGTAAAGCTGAAATGTCAATGAATTGTCGGTTTTCACTTGGGTCTGATGAACTGTGAATCTTTATATCCATGCATGCCTATCGTCTGGGACTTAGGATTTTTTCACTAATAAAAACTTTAACTTTGAGTGCCGGAGGTATTTAGGAATGACAGGTGCTGGCAGGCATGACTGGTATACAGGAAGCACAGCAGGTAGAGGCTGGCATGGTTGGTATGCAGGCACAGCTGGAATACAGAAAGGCACGGCAGGTACTGGCAGGCATGGCTGTATACAAGAAGAACTGCAAGTGCAGGCAGGGCGGGTATAGGCAAGAAAAGGTAGTAACAGGCAGCTACTGGCAAGCAGGGGACCTGAACTGGCAAGCGTGCAGACAACTGACATTACATGTTGCTAATGTACCTCACACAAATGGTGGAGGTGCCTTAAATATTAAGTGTCATTGGCTGGGGACACTTTAGGATGGTGCACTCTGTTTCTTTAATGGACACTGGGCACACGTATGCACTAAGCGCAGTGCCCAGGGATCTTCCAGACGTGGGTCGGTGAGTGAGTCTGCATCCCTGTCAAGGGAGAGGAGGATGGGAATCACGCAGGGACGTCAACCCTACAGTACCCCCCCTTTATGTTCTTAAGCCCTCAAGAAATCTTTCCATAAAGAGAGGGGCAGGATATTTCTCCTTATGCTCTCACAATCGAACCCCTTTCAATCCACAAGAAAAAAGTTTTGCCTCATACCCTTCTTGTGGTTAGAATATTCTCGTAAAGTTCTTCAGAGCTGACTGTAGCAGAAGTGATAACTGTGTCCTTGAAAAACGGGGTAAACAAGACATTCTTGAGGAAAGATACGTGGAATGATTTGAAGATCTGGAAAGAGGCCGGGAGCTTGAGCTTGTAGGATACTGCATTTATCTGCTTGTGAACTTTGAAAGGACCGATAAAGTGAGGACCCAACTTGTTAGAAGGTAGCTTGAGATGAACAAACTTCAAAGAAAGACAAACATTGTCCCCGGGATGAAACCAAGGAAAGTCTAAATGCCTCTTGTATGCATGTCTTTTCATCAGTTGCGAAGACTTGGTGTCCTCCCAAATTCTAGAGAAGCCCTTGGTGAGAATCTCGGCTGCAGAAATGTCGGTGGTAGTAGTTACAGGGAGATTTAGCTGAGGACTCACTCACAAGGTTGTTATAGGAGTATTCAACCAAAGGCAGGAGTCTGGCCCAATGACTATTGAGCATTGACGAAATGTCTCAGGAAGTTGGTTAGGATCTGATCGACACGCTCTACCTGGTCATTGGATTGTGTTGATAGTCTGAAGAGTCTAGGGTTACATTTAGTAGCTTATAGGTAGCCCTCGAGAACCGAGAAGTGAACTGGGTGCCGCTATTAGAAACTATACAGAGCGGTAACCCATGAAGATGGAAGATATGTTGGATGAAATTCTGACCAAGCACAGAATCAGAAGGGAGACGGGAAAAATGAGTAAAGTGGGCCATCTTTGAGAAACGATCCAAAACTATCCACATGACTGTACTTCCGGCAGAGACTGGAAATATCGAGATGTGCTGTCAGGGAGCTGACAGTACTGGCAGAGGATGAAACTGACTAGACTGAAGCTGTTTTGGAGTCTTACTCTGGGCATAGTATGGACAGGCTGAGATAAAATCTGCAATATCTTTATACAGGGATGACCACCAATAATGCAGTGTAATGAGATGAGCCATTTACTTATGTCCAGCATCACCAGCAAATTTTAGATGAGTGACCCACTGAAGAACTCACTTCCTGCCTGGTTCAGTGACAAAGGTCTTTCCAGATGGAACCAGAAACAAGTCCACCAGAGCGACAGTAACCATTTTGGAGGACTTATAGGACTCATTGATGGTATTGAGGCTACTCCTTCTGGTCAGAAAACAGAAAGGACCTAGAAAGCGCATCCGTCTTGACATTCTTGTCTGCCGGCGGTAAATGGAGATCAAAATCAAAGCTGGCAAAGAACAAAAGACTACCTGGCTTAACACGGATTTAGCTGCTGTGCAGACTGCAGATAGGCTAAGTCCTTGTGGTCTGTATAGATAATTACTGGATGAACCGATCCTTCAAGTAGAAATCGCCACTCCTCCAAAACAACTTCATTGCCAACAGTTCTTGATCACTTATCAAGTAGTTGTGCTCTGGATCTGAGAAGGCTTTGTAAAAGAAACTGCACATCATAATAGACTTCTGAGTAAGAACTGCACCAGCCCCTGAAAAAGCATCCACCTCCAAAAATAATTGCGTATTACTTTCAGGTCTGTGCAGTACTGGAGCTGAAGAAAAGGTCTGTTTTAGGGGGCCAAAGGCACTTGCAACCTCAGGAGTCTATACCCGCTTATGGGTCAGGTCAGAAATTTGAGCTGTCCGAGATGAGAAATGTGGCGGTAGTATTTAGTAAATTCCAGAAACCGCTGGGTTGCTTTCAGGTCTTCAAGACGGTGGACACTTTCTTGGGATCCATTCTCAGACAGGCAACTGAGATGATGTATCCTAGGAAGTGAAGGGAGGTTTGCTCTAAGTCGCGCTAATCAAACTTGGCTTTCAAACTGTTCTTCCTTAACCTCTGCAGGACCTGCCAGACATCCCTCTTGTGTGTGGGCAGATCAGGGGAGAACACCAGTATGTCTTCTGGGTAAACCACCACACATTAGTAAAGCAGGTCCCAGAAGATATTGTTAGCTAGTTCTTGGAAGACTGTAACATCAACTGTTCTTCACTGTCCTGTTAAGGGAATAGAAGAATCCAGGATATCTATAAACAGAAATATAGTGAGGAAACACTTAGCTAACCTAAATTAATTCAAGTCTCCAGGTCCAGATGAATTACACCCCAGAGTACTGAAGGAGATAGCAGAAGAAATTTTTGAACCCCTCTCCATAATCTTTGAAAATTCTTGGAGAACAGGAGAAGTCCCAGAAGACTGGAGAAGAGCATATGTTGTTCCTATCTTCAAAAAGGGGAAGAAAGTGGACCCAGGCAACTATAGGCCGGTGAGTCTGACTTCTATACCAGGAAAGATCTTTGAGCAAATTATTAAACAACATGTATGTCAGTACCTGGATAAGAATGAAGTGATTAAACAGAGTCAGCATGGGTTTGTAACTAATAAGTCATGTCAGACTAACTTAATTTCCTTTTATGACGGAATCACTGATTGGGTGGATCAAGGAAATGCTGTAGATATAGTATATCTTGACTTCAGCAAAGCATTTGACAAAGTATCTCATACAATCCTCATTGAACAAAATGACTAAGTATGGAATGGACAAGGCAACTGTTAGGTGGATTCATAACTGGCTTAGTGATCGGACCCAAAGAGTGGTCGTAAATGGCTGCACAAGCAGCTGGAAGAATGTCTCAAGTGGGGTACCACAGGGCTCTGTCCTGGGCCCTGTATTGTTCAACATCTTTATCAACGATTTAGATGAAGGAATTGAGGGTAAACTGATTAAATTTGCTGATGACACAAAGCTAGGAGGGATAGCTAATACTAGAGAAGAGAGAGAGAGAGGATTCAAAAAGATATAAATAAATTGGAGAAGTGGGCAGCAACTAACAGAATGGTTTTTAACAGGGAAAAATGCAAAGTACTACATCTGGGCAATAAAAATGAAAAAAGCATATACAGAATGGGAGGAATAGGGCTAAGCAACAGCACATGTGAAAAAGACTTGGGTATACTAATAGATCACAGACTGAATGAGTCAACAGTGTGATGCAGCAGCAAAGAAGGCAAATGCAATTCTAGGATGTATCAACAGAAGCATACAGTCTAGATCACGTGAAGTCATTACTTCCCTCTACTCCTCTTTGGTCAGACCTCATCTGGAATATTGTGTCCAGTTTTGGGCACCACATTTTAAAAAAGACATCAACAAACTGGAGCAAGTTCAGAAAAGAGCGACCAGAATGGTGACCGGTCTGCAAACCCTGTCTTATGAGGAAAGGTTGCAGGATTTGGGAATGTTTAGTTTGCAAAAGAGAAGACTGAGAGGAGACTTAATAGCTGTCTACAAATATCTAAAGGGCTGTCACATTGTAGAAGGATCAACTTTATTCTCATTTGCACAAGGAAAGACTAGAAGCAATGGGATGAAACTGAATGGGAGGAGACACAGATTAGATATTAGAAAAAACTTTTTGACAGAGTGATCAATGAGTGGAACAAGCTGCCACGAGAAGTGGCGAGTTCTCCTTCAATGGATGTCTTCAAACAGAGGCTGGACAGACATCTGACTGGGATGATTTAGCGAATCCTGCTTTGAGCAGGGGGTTGGACCAGATGGCCCAGGAGGTCCCTTCCAACTCTGCGATTCTATGATTCTATGAACATTGCAAAGCACAAACGGCATTACGGGATACTCATACTGGACTTCCCGGGTGTTAAAGGCAGTCTTCCGTTCATCCCCCTTTTGTATTCATATCAGGTTATTTGCCCCATAGATCAAAGTTATTAAAGTCTCTGGAACCTTTGAGACAATCAAACAACTCTGAGATGAGGGACAGAGGATACTTATTCATTATCTGGTTGAAGCTCCTATAGTCAACACAGGGACAGAGTGAGCCATTTTTCGTAACAAAGCCGGGGAGGATGACTTAGGATGACTTCCGGATAAATCCCCTGGCTAGGTTCTCTTCTTCAAATGTGATGTGGTCCTTAAAAAAAAAAATGGGAATTTTGTTGGAAAAATAAAAAATAGCTGAAAAACGTATAAGAAAGTCCAGAAAGAGACCACTTCATCTCGCTTCATCTATGCAAAAGCCTTTTATTCCAATAATGGAAAAACCAGGGACAATTCACACAGCAATACTCTTAGGCATAGAGGGAAACCATAAATAGATAAGGCATTGCGTTTCTGACCTTTGTGGTCTTTAATCACAGCCTAAATGTTCACCCGATTCCACATAACTATATGCAATATCAGTCTGGCTGATTGATTAGCCTGCAATGTATAATGATGAAAAACCAATGAAAAAGACACACAAAGGAGTTTACAAATAAAGCAAAACTAACTATATGCAGAAAACCCCATGAGAAAACAAACTTAAACACAGTGATCACGCAATTAATAATGCAAAATGAAATCAGACCTATTGTTGAACACTATAGGAGATGAGGTATTAAATAGTGATAAGCAAATGTGCTCTGATAAGCATGCTCATGTGCTAACCGAGAGTCTTTGGCATGCTCGAAAAATATGTTTGATTCCCCGCGGTTGAGGCTGTTAGACAGCTGCAACACATGCAGGGATTGCCTGTTAAGGAGGGATGAATGAAGAAGGAATAGATGTATGAAGGAGAGATCTATTCATCTCTCCCTCACTCATCCCTCCTTCCCTCATTCATCCACCCCTCCATCATCCCTCTTTCTTTTATCCATCCCTCATCCATCAATCCATCTATCCCAGTTTCATCCATCCATCCCTCCATTCATTAATTCATTCACTCATTCATCCACCCACCCATCCCTCCCTCTTCCATCCCTTCCTCCCTTTTCCATCCCTTCCTTCCTCATCCATCTATCAAGTCTAGAGTTGGATTCACAGGCAGTGTAACCCAGAAGTGACAGGTTTCAACGTCTACAGTTGTGCTCAAAAGTTTACATACCCCTGCAAAATTTTTGCTTTCTTGGACTTTTTTCACAGAATATGAATGATAGCACCAAAATTTATCTCCATTCATCGTTAGTGGTTGGGTGAAGCCATTTGTCAGATTACTGTGTTTTCTCTTTTTAAATCATAATGCCAACCCAAAACATTCAAATGACCCTGATCAAAAGTTTACACAACCCATTTCTTAATACCGTTTATTGCCCCCTCTAATATCAATGACAGCTTGAAGTCTTTTGTGGTAGTTGTGGATGAGGTTCTCTATTTTCTCAGATGGTAAAGCTGTCCACTCTTCTTGGCAAAAAGCCTCCAGTTCCTGTAAATTCTTGGGCTGTCTAGCATGAACTGCACACTTGAGATCTCTCCAAAGTGGCTCAATGATATTGAGTTTCGGAGACTGAGATGGCCATTCCAGAATCTTCACTTTGTTCTGCTGTAGCCAATGACAGGTCGACTTGGCCTTGTGTTTTGGATCATTGTCGTGTTGGAAGCTCCAAGTACGTCCCATGCACAACTACTGGGTTGATGATTGCAAATTTGCCTACAGTATTTGCTTATAATGTGCTGTTTTCATGTGCTTTTGTAGCTCACATCCTCAAAACATCAGCGATCCGCCATCATAGGCCTTGTTAACCTCTCTCCAAATGTAACGTTTATGGTTGTGGTCAAGTTCAATTTTGGTCTCATCACTCCAATATACCTTGTTCCAGAAGTTTTGAGGCTTTTCTCTGTGCTGTTTTTTATATTGTAGTTGAGATACTTTGTGTAATTTGCGCAGTAATGGCTTTCTTCTGGCGATTCGACCATGCAGCCCATTTTTCTTCAAGTGCCTACTTATTGTGCATCTTGAAACAGTCACACTGCTAGTTTTCAGAGAGTCCAGTATTTCAGCTGATGTTATTTGTGGGTTTTTCTTTGCATCTCGAACAATTTTCCTGGCAGTTGTGGATGAAATTTTTTTTTTTTTTTTTTTTTATAAAGCCCCTGATTTTTCATTTGTTACTCACATTTTGAACACTGCTGACTGGCATTATCAGTTCCTTGGATATCTTTTTGTATCCCTTTCCTGTTTTATACAGTTCAACTACCTTTTACCGTAGATCCGTTGACAATTATTTTGCTTTTTCCATGACTCACAATCCAGAAACGTCAGTAGCTGCATGAAAGATGCAAGAGTCTCTCTGGATCCTAGAAACTTACTCAGCTTTTATGCACACACATTGATTACTAGCAAACAGGTCACAGGTGAGGATGTTACTTTTAGTAGCCAATCAAACCCATTTGTGTCAACTTCTGTGTATATTATCAGGTCAAAATTACCAGGATACGTGAACTTTTGATCAGGGTCATTTGAATGTTTTGGGTTGTCAGTATGATTTAAAAAAAGAAAACACAGTAGTTTGATAATAAATGGCTTCACCCAACCACACTAACCTTGAGTGGAGAATAATTTTGGTGTTCTCATTCATATTCTCTGAGAATAGGTAAGGAAAGCAAAAATTATGCCAGGGTATGTAAACTATTGAGCACAACTGTATGTAATGTCTGAATGAGGCTACGTAGACTATGTCTGATTCACTGAACAACGTCAGATTTAGTGGACTATTTCGGGCCTGCGTGAGTTTTTCTTTATCACCGCTTTTTTTTTTTTTTTTTTTAAAAAGGAGTATCGGGTGTGTTTATTTCAATAAATTATTTTGCGTTGTTTTTTTCATTTTTATTACCGGGCTAGAATTGGGAGGAGTTGATGCCAGTTAACAAATCACAGCTGATATCAACCCTATAAACAGTTACCTCGATTGCAATGTCACCAGCGTAATCGAGAAGAGCCGAGGCTAACTGCCAGAATTTAGACAAATAGCTAAACAGAGTAATACTAATACTGGACAATATAAACACTAAATGGGTGCTACATGATGAAGTGGGACCATCATGACAAAGAAAAAATAGACTACAAGATAATGTGCACACCTAGAGTATCATGAAAATATATAAATATTTTATTTGAGACAAAATGGACAAACATAAAAACATTAATAAAAGGGCAACCCCACCAACATCAAAATGAATGTGTAAATACACTAGATGGTGGCCCGATTCTAACGCATCGGGTATTCTAGAATATGTATGTAGTTTATTTATGAAAATTTAAAGGGGATCTGTCACCCCATTTTAGCCCCATCAGCTGCCGGCACCGCCATCAGGGGCTTATCTACAGCATTCTGTAATGCTGTAGATAAGCCCCCAATGTAACCTGAAAGATAAGAAAAAAGAGTTAGATTATACTGACCCGGGCGTCCGGACCGATGGGTGTCGCCGTCCGGTCCGGCGCCTCCCATCTTCATACGATGATGTCCTCCTCCTTGCTTCTCCCTCGGCTCCTGCGCATGCGTACTTTATCTGCCCTGTTGAGGACAGAGCAGAGTACTGCAGTGCGCAGGCGCCGGACCTCCCTGACCTTTTCTGGCGCCTGCGCACTGCAGTACTTTACTAAGCCATCAATAGGGCCTACGCCTGCGCAGGAGCCGAGGGAGAAGCAAGGAGGAGGACATCATCATATGAAGATGGGAGGCGCCGGACTGGACCGCGACACCCACCTCACCCTACCACGCCCCTCGGTGAGTATAATCTAACGTGTTTTTCATATCTTTCATGTTTCAACAGGAGCTTATCTACAGCAGTAGAGAATGCTGTAGATAAGCCCCTGATGGTGGTGGCCGCAGCTTATAGCGCTAAAAGGAGGTGAAAGATTCCCTATAAGAATAAACCTGCGACAGGAGATGACCCGAGGGAATCGTCGGGAGATCAGCGGCTAGCGCCGCAGATCTCCCGACGGTAGCGGTGGCGTGCGTCGTTCGGATTTTGCTCCAGTGTGTGGCCGGTCTGTGCCTGTCGCTGATTGGTCGCGCCCAGCCGTCCGCGACCAATCAGCGACGTGGGAATTCCATAACAGACAGAATTAGACTATTATATAGTAGCTAAGTATAATCGAGTACGCTACACAGGATACATAAACATTCGAATGTCCTAATACACATACAAGATGCCACATTTCAAATAAAATATTAAGTGTATACCTAATAAATGGTAGATCATAAGATAGAAAAATATGGCTAAGCCAATATTAGAAGGATTTACACTTTTATAGAAACAAGAGAAGTCATGATAGCAGCTACAATAATGCTCTTGTCATAAAAAAATCTCTGGTTATAAAGTCCAAGGAGAGAAATTAGGACTAATATATAGGCCAGGTATCAATGTACATGGTAAGCATAGATTGTGCAAGTGACCACACGTAGTAGTAATAAAGGTGGATGCACAAACAAAGAGGAAAAGTATCCTATATCACTTTAAGGCCTCTTGTACTATTATATGGAAACCATAGGTCTGAGAGGAGTACCCTGTAGAGCTTGGTGAGGCAGGGGCCAAACCCCACGCGTATCACCATGTCGGGCACGCTTCGTTAGGGGAAGTGAATCCATTTGGCCTCTGTGGTTTAAATATGTATCTAATTGCAATTATAATACATATTGGTGGTGATCCAGCCACTTTCAGTAGCGGTCAGAATCCTTGCCGCGCGTAATTTTCGCAGAGGAATACGCCCATTCACATATGCGCGCGTACACTGAAACGCATGGGATGGGAATAGCAAAAGTAAAGGTGGAAAGAGCCCAGCCGCAGGTAGTGAACGCGCACAAGTAAATCAAGAGACGTACAAGCTCATATTCAGCAGGTAATGCTGTACCAGACGTGCATGTGAGTGGAATAGATGAGCAGTCATGGTTAACCCTTGCACGATAAAAGGGTGTTGCAGCAACCACAGTCTCCCTCAGGTGTGAGAAAGATATGTCAGTGGTCACAGCATATCAAAGCCCGGAGCCCCCCACATATCCATTACTGCGATGCGTAGGCCTCTGGGAAAATGGCCACTGGGGCAATGCATGCTCAGATTGAGAACTCTACAATGAGATCTCGGCACCCAAGATCTCGCTGCCGAGATCTCAGTCTGAGCATGCGCCGCCCCGGCGGCCATTTTACCAAAGTCCATCGTATCGCATTAAGGCTAGTTTCACACTTGCGTTTAAGGCAGCAGCGTCGGCCTGCGCATGGCCGCCGCTAAGCCCCGCCCCTGCGGTCCCTCCGCCAGTAGCTTCGCCTACGGGCGCATGACGCTGCATGCGTCCTGTGTCCCGTATCTTTAGCACTGGGGACGCAGGCCATGCGCAGGTATGCGTTTGCCGGCGCATGCGTCCTTTTGACGCTGCGCCGAGCGCACAAAATTGCAACCTGTTGCGTTTGACGCTGGTCGGCGCAGCGTCAAAAGGACGCATCCGCCGCCAACCGCATACCTGCGCACGGCCTGCGTCCCCAGTGCTAAAGATAGGGGACGCAGGACGCATGCAGCGTCATGCGCCCATAGGCGGAGGCACGGCAGGGGGCGGGGCTTAGCGGCGGCCGTGCGCAGGCCGACGCTGCTGCCTTAAACGCAAATGTGAAACTAGCCTAATGGATATGCTGTGGGCTCCGGGCTTTCACAAAATGCTGGCAGAGCCCCCGCACTACAGAGCACCACAGCCATTTTCACCCGCAGCGGCGCACATCAAAACACTGCCTCATCCCAGCCTGAGGGCTGCAGCAATGCGCCACTCTTGCCTCCTCCAGCAGCGACCCTGGGACCCTGCTTCATTGCAGCCATCACCTCCGGTAAGCAATGACACATGTATTTTGAGAGGCACCAGCATTTTATTAAAAAAATTTTTTTGTTCCTATTTTTCTCCTGAAAATTTGGGGTGCGTCTTATAATCCGGTGCACCTTATAATCCGCAAAATACGTTACTCTTCTTTTATATATTTATGCCATCTATTTTGTGAAGTGCACCATTCCCTCCTGCAGCAAAACTCCTCAACATGTTGCCACCCCCGTGTTTCACAGTTGGGATGGTGTTCTTAGTTTTCCAATCTTCTCCCTTTAATTTCCCAACGTAACGATGGTCATTATGCTTAAAAAGTTAAATTCTCGTTTTATCAGACCACAGGACATGTCTCCAAAAATTAAGGTCTTTGTTCCTGTGTGCATTTGCAAACATTAATCTGGCTTTTTATTTTTCTTTTGGAGTAATAATTTCTTCCCAGCAGAGTGGCCTTTCAGCCCATGTTGATATAGTATTCGTTTCACTGTGAATATTGTAAGATAGCGCTCATTGTATGAGTTGGGGTACACTCGCTTGGCAACGGGATGAAGGCACACAGGAATGGTTTCTCGCTTAGCCAGTATATGCGGTTTATTTATACTCAGAATAAACCACTGTTGGCCATGTTACTCATCACAGTACACGGCTTTAACTCAGTCACTAAACACGCCAGACTTCTCTTCGTCCAGTTACTGTGGCGTGAGTGACCGCACGCCGTGCCAATGTCTCTCACAACTTTACTCCACAACACTCGACATTAGATTGCAATCTCTAAAGACGCTAGACCGCACTTCGTAGAGTTACCGTGGGTGACCACACAGTTCATTAACTGACCCTCATCAGTGCACACAGTCCCCCCCTACTCTTGATTACCCTACAGGTGCTCTTCTCCACTCGCTGACTTCTTGTCAGCCCTAGGTTCCCAAGGAAGCTGCCTAACTGGCATCACTGTCCCGGACAATGACTTTCTCCACAGGCCAAATCCGACAGTTCCAGACCCTCAGAAGGTCGGTAGTTTCCCCAATGCAATTAGCCGTCACAGACTCTGCCGATACATGGTCTCACCCTGTGCTCTTCAGAAATCCGGTCCATTCGCAGGACCTTGCAACACAAAGACCATCCAGGTACATGGCCTCAGCATGTGCTCTTCAGGAATCCGGTCCACTCGCAGTACCTTCCAACACACAGAGACCAACCTCTTTCAGGACCTTACAACCCAGATCATGACCAAACCACAGTTGCATTATGTAGATGAAACCACCCCCATAGGTGGGGAGGTGACTAGCCAGTCCTGCCCAGCTCTCTGGCTAACTCTGTAAGACCCCTTTATAAACAGAAACATGGCTCGTGAAACTACAGGTCCCAGAGCAACATTTCAGGCTTACAGCACAGAGGACTTCCTCTGCGACACATACCGGCCATCTACAACAATGCCGGTCGCTGTCTCACTATTTTGACACAATCTTACCAGCTTCCGCCGCCATTTTAACAAGGTCTGTTGCTTTTGTCCTTGGGTTTATATGCACATGTTGAACCAAAGCAAATTCATCTCTGTGACACAGAACCTGTCTCCTTCCTGAGCGGTATGATGGCTGGACGTTGCCATCTTGTTTGTGCTTGTACAGATGAATGAGGCACCTTCAGGTATCTTGAAATTGTACCCAAGGATGAGCCAGGCTTGTGCAAGTGCACAATTCTTTTCCTGATATCTTGGCTAATTTCTTTAGACTTTCCCATTATCCTACACAAAAAGCAGTGTGAAATATACAATACCAGTCTCAAATAATCACAGTGACCATAAAAATATTGACTATATTGCTGAATTTTCTACCAAAGTAGGATCTGAGTCATTATATATTACAATATGCAATTTTATTTATACCAAGAGATATTCTTTTTTTGTGAATACAATGCACACAAAATGAATAAAATATTTTTTTTTATGCAGTGGGTGCGCAAAATATTAAGACCCCTTTTAAATTTTTCACTCGTTTCGTTGCAGCCATTTGGTAAATTCAAAAAAGTTCATTTTTGTTCTCATTAATGTACACTCTGCACCCCATCTTGATTGAAAAAAAACAAATGTAGACATTTTTGCAAATTTATTAAAAAAGAAAAACTGAAATATCACATGGTCATAAGTATTCAGACCCTTTGCTCAGGCTAGTTTCACACTAGCGTTTATTCCACGCAGCGCACGGTGCCGCTAAGCCGCGCCCCCTGCCGGCTCCCTGCCCGCCCCATCCGGTCATCGCCGCCTACTATCGCACATGGACGCTTGCGATCTGCGCACCCTATCTTTAGCATAGGGTGCGCAGATTGTGCGCTGGCCATGCGCTTGTAGGATTTGAAGGTGCGCCGAAATGCAACATGCTGCGTTCGGCACACACGGGCGCACCTTCAAAAGTGAGCAGCGCACGCCAAAATCCTACTAGCGCACGATCTGTGCACCCTATGCTAAAGATAGGGTGCACAGATCGCAAGCGTCCATGTGCGATAGTAGGCGGCGATGACCGGATGGGGCGGGTAAGGAGCAGGCAGGGGGCGGGGCTTAGCGGCGCCGTGCGCTGCGTGGAATAAACGCTAGTGTGAAACTAGCCTCAGACACTCATATTTAAGTCACATGCTGTCTATTTCCTTATGATCCTCCTTGAGATGGTTCTACTCCTTCATTGGCGTCCAGCTTTGTTTAATTAAACTGATAAGTCTTGTTTTGTAAAGGCACACACCTGTCTATAAAAGACCTTACAGCTCAGTGCATGTCAGACCAAATGAGAATCATGAGGTCAAAGGAACTGGTCAAGGAGCTCAGAGACAGAATTGTGGCAAAGCACAGATCTGGCCAAGGTTACAAAAGAATTTCTGCAGTACTCAAGGCTCCTAAGAGCACAGTGGCCTCCATAATCCTTAAATGGAAGAAGTTTGGGACAACAGAAGTCTTCATAGACCTGGCCATCCAGCCAAACTGAGCAATCGTGGGAGAAGAGCCTGGGTGAGAGAGGTAAAAAAGAACCCGAAGATCACTGTGGCTGAGCTCCACAGAAGCAGTAGGGAGATGGGAGAAAGTTCCACAAAGTTAAATATCACTGCAGCCCTCCACCAGTCAAGGTCTTTATGGCAGAGTGATCGACGAAAGCCTCTTCTCAGTGCAAGACACATGAAAGTCAGAATAGAGTTTGCTAAAAAAAACACATGAAGGACTCTCAGACTATGAGAAATAAGATTCTCTGGTCTGATGAGACGAAAATAGAACGTTTTGGTGATAATTCTAAGCGGTATGTGTGGAAAAAACTAGGCACTGCTCATCACCTGCCCAATATAGTCCCAGCAGTGAAACATGGTGGTGGCAGAATCATGCTATAGGAGTGTTTTTCAGCTGCAGGGACAGGATGACGGGTTGCAATTGAAGGAAGCATGAATGCTCCCAAGTACAGAGATATCCTGGATGAAAACCTCTTCCAGAGTGTTCTGGACCTCAGACTTGGCCAAAGGTTCACCTTCCAACAAGACAATGACCCTAAGCACCCAGCTAAAGTAACAAAGAAGTGGCTTCAGAACAGCTCTGTGACCATTCTTGACTGGCCCAGCCAGAGCCCTGACTTAAAGCCATTAGAGTATCTCTGGAGAGACCTGAAAATGACTGTCCACCAACGTTCACCATCCAACCTGACGGAACTGGAGAGGATCTACAAAGAAGAATGTCAGAGTATACCCAAATTCAGTTGTGAAAAACTTGTTGCATCATTCCCAAGAAGTCTCATGGCTGTACTAGCTCAAAAGGATGCTTCTACTCAATACTGAGCAAATGGTCTGAATACTTATGACCATGTGATATTTGTTTTTCTTTATTAATACATTTGCAAAAATGTCTACATTTGGTTTTTTTTTCAGTCAAGATGGAGTGCAGAGTGTACATTAATGAGAAAAAAAATGAATTTTTTTGAATTTACCAAATGGTTGCAATTAAACAAACAGTGGAAAATTTAAAGGGGTCTCAATACTTTCCATACTCACTGTATATGGGTACACATGGGTTCTGATCCGAAAATGGTGACATAAAAAGCAGTGGACAGAGGCTGTGGCCAGGATCATGTAATGATTAAACAAAATGCCAGCATATTATAGTACAGTACATGATTTAGAAAATAGCCACATGATAGAATAGTAATTCAAGTTAGACAATTTGTAATCCTGGTTTCAGATACAATTCAATGAGTTATCTACAGTAAACCAATCATGATGCTATAAAATCTATAAGGTACAGTCATAGTATATTTCTGGTGTTTGTTATACAGTGGAAATGTTATTAAGGAAATCAAAGGGTTAATTACCCATTTTGTAATGACTCCTGCCAAGACTGTGAAAAGGAGAAAAAAGAACCACTGGAAGATACAGTATGCACGCCAATAATACGGTAGGTAAAAAGTGGAAAACCTTCATGGACAAACGTAAGTTAAAACATAATTAAAACCACCAATGTCCCCCCTCCAAATATATATACCACAATGAGGTAGCAGAAGATCTATATGAAAATCATGCCCATGGAATCTCAAGTATGGCAACCATTGTGCAGCAGAATATAATGACTGGCATCATAAAATTGCTAGTAAACAGTATATGACATGTTTAACCAAGTTGTTGTATATAGACAACTAAATAAAAAATCAGACAGCAACCCAAATAATACAGGCAGTATACAAATCTAAACGCAGAACAAAGTATGCTGGCCATAGACTGCAAAGTTACCTCACCGGGTTATATGTTTACCATACAAGGAAGGTAAGTAAGAGACCGCCCTGCATCCGTGTGAAGGAAGACAGGAGAGTAAAGAGGTAAGGGAAGGGGGGACAAAGGAGACCAGTACACCACGCGTATCGCCATTATCCATATGGCTTCGTCAGGGAATCTCACAAATTGCTCCCCTGCTGAAGACTTTAATGTTCCAATAAAGCATGGATTTTGCAGAACGGAGAGTGCCATCCCTTCTCTTGTGTGTAGATTATGTTTTAACTTACATTTGTCAAAGTTTTTTCACTTTTTACCTACAGTATTGTTGGTGTGCATATCTTCCTGTGGTACTTTTTTCTCCTTTTCACATATACAGTCATATGTTAAAGTTTGGGCACCCCTATTAATGTTAACCTTTTTTCTTTATAACAATTTTGGTTTTTGCAACAGCTATTTCAGTTTCATATATCTAATAACTGATGGACTCAGTTATATTTCTGGATTCAAATGAGGTTTATTGTACTAACAGAAAAAGTGCAATCTGCATTTAAACAAAATTTGACCGGTGCAAAAGTATGGGCACCTCAACATAAAAGTGACATTAATATTTCGTAGATCCTCCTTTTGCAAAAATAACAGCCTCTAGTCGCTTCCTGTAGCTATTAATGAGTTCCTGGATCCTGGATGAAGGTATTTGTGACCATTCCTGTTTACAAAACAATTCCAGTTCAGTTAAGTTTGATGGTCGCTGAGCATGGACAGCCCGCTTCAAATCATCCCACAGATGTTCAATGATATTCAGGTCTGGGGACTGGGATGGCCATTCCAGAACATTGTAATTGTTCCTCTGCATGAATGCCTGAGTAGATTTGGAGCGGTGTTTTGGATCATTGTCTTGCTGAAATATCCATCCCCTGCATAACTTCAACTTCGTCACTGATTCTTGCACATTATTGTCAAGAATCTGCTGATACTGAGTTGAATCCATGCGACCCTCAACTTTAACAAGATTCCCGGTGCCGGCATTGGCCACACAGCCCCAAAGCAAGATGGAACCTCCACCAAATTTTACTGTGGGTAGCAAGTGTTTTTTAGCCTCCATGCATAACGCCTATTTGTATGACCAAACAACTCAATCTTTGTTTCATCAGTCCACAAGACCTTCTTCCAAAATGTAACTGGCTTGTCCAAATGTGCTTTTGCATACCTCAGGCGACTCTGTTTGTGGCGTGCTTGCAGAAACGGCTTTCGCATCACTCTCCCATACAGCTTCTCCTTGTGCAAAGTGCGCTGTATTGTTGACCGATGCACAGTGACACCATCTGCAGCAAGATGATGCTGCAGGTCTTTGGAGGTGGTCTGTGGATTGTCCTTGACTGTTCTCACCATTCTTCTCTGCCTTTCTGATATTTTTCTTGGCCTGCCACTTCTGGGCTTAACAAGAACTGTACCTGTGTTCTTCCATTTCCTTACTATGTTCCTCACAGTGGAAACTGACAGGTTAAATCTCTGAGACAACTTTTTGTATCCTTCCCATGAAAAGCTATGTTGATCTTTGTTTTGAGAGTTGTTTTGAGGAGCCCATGATGCCACTCTTCATAGGAGAATCAAATAGGAGAACTACTTGCAAGTGGCCACCTTAAATACCTTTTCTCATGATTTGATACACCTGGCTATGAAGTTCAAAGCTCCATGAGGTTACAAAACCAATTTAGTGCTTCAGGAAGTCAGTAAAAAGTAGTTAGGAGTGTTCAAATCAAGAAAATGATAAGGGTGCCCATACTTTTGCACCGGTCAAATTTTGTTTAAATGCAGATTGCACATTTTCTGTTAGTACAATAAACCTCATTTGAATCCAGAAATATAACTGAGTCCATCAGTTATTAGGTATATGAAACTGAAATAGCTGTTGCAAAAACCAAAATTGTTATAAAGAAAAAAGGTTAACATTAATAGGGGTGCCCAAATTTTAACATATGACTGTATGCTGTTAGCCACAGATATTGCACCCAATTGATATTTTTATTTGATTAGTGGTGCGCTTGGTGCACTTGAGCTTATCCTGCCAAGACTGTGGCCACGTATCCCGACGCGCATTTCACATTGATGTCACTTCTTCAGCAGCAAAAACTGATATCTGTGTTTTCCAGCTTTTTTTCAATGTTTTTTGCGATACCCATTGCTTTCAGTGGGTTAAAAATGCTGAACGTGATATGGTACATTTGGCAAAAAATATGGTATTGCACAAAATACTGAGGACAAAAAAAAAAATCAAGCCGTGTGCATGAGATATCTGAAATCTCATAAACTTTGGTACTGTAAAACATCTGAAAATTTGCATTAAAAAAGTATTGCAAAAAATGCAGAACAACTCAACGTTTGAACATGATGTCCTAGAGGGTTAACGCAATAGGGAAAAATAAAGTCACAAAGTATTGCTTGTTTACAAATAAAGTATAAGTTTTCTGCTTGCTAAAGATTTTTTTCAGTGTAGTCTTATATTTTATGCTTTTTATTTTAGTGTAGAAATGGAAGATTTGTCCTGGAGATCAGAGCTCCTGCCTTCCGCTAAGGTAAGACCAAAATTTTTGTAGTACAAAAATATCAAAAATATACTATATGTATGTGTACACATTGCATTTTTTTCATGTTTTTTTTCCTTATAGTGTAATCATAAAAATGGAAATATTAATTAGTACCATACAAGTGAATTAGATTCTGGAAATCTCATGTGCAAGTTGCTTATTTTCTCCTAGCAAATGTGCAGCATATTCAAATCTGTAACAAGTCAATCTTGCAGCGTTGTTACAGATTTCACACATACTAATGAGTTTGAACAAATCCACAAAAAAAGCGCCTATTTTATGCAGTGTTTTTCCTTCCAAAACATCAGGATTTGCAGCAGAATTTTCGACTTCAAATCTTGAATGTGCACATAGCCGTCCTCAGAATTGTTGTCTATGCAAATTATTCTTGTTTTACACGGCTGTAATACAGCCGCATTTTGTCATGTCCCCCCAAAACCCTACAAGTTTACTTACACAAATTTAGATTTGAGTGTTTGAGCTATATAGAGACCTGAAGACTTTGTGACATGAAAGAAGACTAACATGGTTCTCTGCTTCAAACATAACACTGTTACTGAAATTCATGAAGTATGGCTGCTGATCAAGTTATTTATTTTTTTATAAAGTGACAGAACAGCTTTAATCCCTTGAAGACGAAGTCAGATTTGACAATAACCCCTTATTCAATAAGCAATGCAATAGTACAAAGCTGGCAGGAGTTTAGATATTATTACAATACTAACAATCAGCAGCTGTCCAGACCATAGTATTGATATATAGCTGAGATCCTACTGCAACTGCTGAAAAATGCACTCTCCTCCCCCTTCCACAAAACTGGGTTGTTGTGACCGCAAAGGTCCCTAACAGTAGCATCAAGAAACCATTTCAGTGCATTATGTGATTATCAAAAAGGTTAAAAAAGTAGAAAATATGTTAAAAATCGTTTGTTTTGCTTAAATATGCTTCATCATGTAAAAAAAAATTGTCACCACCTCTGTTTGCATCTAAATTATTAAATTATCACATTACTTATCCCAATGCCACTAATGCCGTAAAAAATCTACAATTGCTATTGTTATCACCAACTCCAGTAAAAAAATAAAAAAAACGCAGTGAAAATTGTGCCGATTAATTTTTTAATTTGAGTACTCTGCACAGTGGCTCAGTGGTTAGCACTGTTGCTTTTCAGCGCAGGGTTCTAATACCGCCAAGGAAAGCATCTGCAAGGAATTTGTTTTTTCTCCCCATCTACTCCTGGTTCTTCGTTTTCCAACAACACTCCAAAGACATACTGATAGGGAATTTAGATTGTGAGCCCTCAATGGGGGACAGTGATGATAACGTGTCTGTAAGTGCTGGGTAATAAATAACTGACTACAATAAATAAAAGCTCAACCTACCCTGTTTCCCCGAAAATAAGACGCCGTCTTATATTAATTTTTGCTCCGAAAGCTGCACCATGTCTTATTTTCGGGGGGGGGGGGGGGGGGGGGTCTTATTTTCTCAAGAAAAAGAATTGACAATTTTTTTTTGAACAAAAAAATTAACATTTATTAACATACCAGCGTATGACAGTAGTCATCACAAAACAGTAGAATCAAATAAACTGTGAATCGTATCAAGAATTTCTTGTTACTACCGTATAATTACGGTATTTCCATGTACAACATGTAAAACAACGAACAATGGTTCATTTACTGATCTCAATATTTAATGACACAAAACAAGATTTATTCAATGACAACCATGTCATCATATTCTGGAACAACATCATAACAATCCAAACTCTGAAGTTCCTGTGGAATTTCTTGTGACTCCATTTCTTTCAGAATCATTGGCCCATATCTCTCATGTCTAGCAATAGCACTGTCCTTAATTGAGCACTTCTTGTCAAGGTAGCCTGCTCGTAGTGCATTTGCAATGCAAGTGTCAGTGATTTTCTCCCATGAATTCTTCACCCAAGTCACAATCTCAGGCAGTTTAGGTTTCACAAAGTTTCCACGTTGATTTCTCTCCATTCTATTTTCATACGCAAATTCTCCTTGAATGGCTTTTTATTGGCGATGTCAAGAGACTGGAGATAAGTCGTCATTCCTGCAGGAATCACTACTTGATCTATTTTTCTCTCATGAAGGAAGTTCTTCATGTCTTCGGCGCGGTGTGTGCTGGCTGCATCCCAGATCAGCATTCCTCTTTGTCTCACAGTATCCCACTGCAGCCTCCCATGTGTGTACCGTACACAGACACACACACCCATACACACACACACACACTTTCACTTTCTTACTGGTTTCCTCCGCGGTGCTGCTTTCAGTGCTTTGGTGGTGCAGGAGGCCTGGGCCAATTAGAGCGCAGGAGCCCTGGGCCAATTAGAGTGCAGGAGCCCTGGGCCAATTACAGCCCAGGCACGATCAGAGGCTATGGATGACATCAGTTTGCCCATGGTTCCTGCGCTGTGATTGGCGCAGGGCTTATGGGCGGAGATCGGCACACAGCTCCGAGGCTGTGATTAACTCCTGCGAAGAGCGCGGCTGCAGTGGCGGGCACCGGACAGCGGGAGCGAGACACAACTGCATGCCCCATGCACAGAACAAGGTATGCCTTATTTTCGGGGGATTCCTTATATTAGCAGGCACAGTGCTCCCCCTAGCATGCCTTACTTTCGGGGGGGCGCCCTATTTTTGGGGAAACAGGGTACATAGTAAAAAAAAGTATATATAAAACATTGACATGTTAAATGGTGACACAAAAACAAAAAATATATTTTTTCTAAAATATTTTTATTGTTCAAAAGTAGTAATTCTTAAAATACTATATTTTTCGGACTATAAGACGCACTTTTTCCCCCTCTAAGGTGAGAGGAATGGACGTACGTCTGATAGTCAAAATGTAGCTTATGGAGGGATTGGCGGCAGCAGGAGTCAGGCAATCCTGCGGGCCCTGGGCTGCGAGGAGGGGGTGTTTGGAGCTGAGACGCTGCGGAGCGATGCTGTGAGTCCCAGGCTGGTTCTCGGCGATGCAGCGGCTCCGTCATCATGTTGTGAAAACCTGAAGCCCCCACATTTCCATGGTTTCATTGAGGTGGGCTCGAAAATGGAAAATGGTCGCCAGAGGCGGCAAATGTGCAGATTAAGATCTCGGCACCAAGTTTTCAGCTCCCGAGATTTCAGTCTGTGCATGCGCCACCTCAGACAGCCATTTTTCCAGAATTCACCGCATTGAAAAAATGGAAGTTCGAAGGCTCTGGCATTTCACAAAATGACGGCGGAGTCCCTGCACCGCCAGCAACTGCTGAGTGCCATGGAACAGCCCCTTCTTCCAGCCTGGCATGGAACTCGCAGCATCACTCTGCCGCGTTGCACCTCTGAACACCTCCTGTGACCCCGTACCACCACCAACCCCCCCCCCCGCCGTTAAGCTGAATTCGGATTGTAAGACAAACCCCCATTTGACGCATTAGCTTTTTTTTTCTTATTTTCCTTTCAAAAATTTTGGGTGCATCTTATGGCCCTGGGCGTCTTATAGTCCTATAAATATGGTAGTCTATAATCTTATGGTATCTACTAGAAATAGGACAATAATGCCATGAAGGATCAACTTTGTGTAGAATTTCCAGAAATATCAAGGTCCCTGAAAATAGGAACGGTATCTTCAGTCTGGGAATAACCAATAATCCAAAGATTGATGGGCGATGGGAGGTGCTATAACCTGCATAGTGTGACTGAATTGATTGATCTCTGATATATTGCAATAAAGGCACCTTAACCCCTTCACCCCAAACCTGTTTTCCCCTTCCTGACCAGGCCAATTTTTTCAATTCAAACCACTGTCAATTTATTAGGTCATAACTCAGGAATATTTCAATGAATCCCACTGATTCTGAGACTGTTTTCTCGTGACATATTGTACTTCATGATCATGGTAAAATGTCTTTCATGAGACTTGCGTTTATTTGTGAAGAAATCGGAAATTTGGCAAAAATTTTGAAAATTTTCAACCTTTTAATTTTTATGCATTTAAATGCGTCATGAATAGTGATGAGCTTTCCGATACCGCAAGCATCGGGTATCGGCCGATATTTGCCGTATCGGAATTCCAATACCGAGTACCGATACTTTTTTCGTATCGGATACCGGAATCGGAAGTCCAAAATGCAATGAGCCACTTTTGTGGCTCTGATTGGCTGCCGAAATGACGTCATCATGATGCGCTGTCTGTGCGCATCATGATGCGCCGTCAGTTCGGACCTTCGGGGGGGCTGTGCCGACTGTCCGGGGGTCTGTGCCGGCCTGCCGGTGGTCTGTGCAGGCTCCGGGGGTCTGTGCCGGCCTGCTGGTGGTCTGTGCAGGCTTCGGGGGGGGCTGTGCCGGCCTGCCGGTGGTCTGTGCAGGCTTCGGGGGGGGCTGTGCCGGCCTGCCGGTGGTCTGTGCAGGCTCCGGGGGGCTGTGCTGGCCTGCCGGGGGGCTGTGCCGGCCTGCCGGTGGTCTGTGCAGGCTCCGGGGGGCTGTGCCGGCCTGCCGGGGGGCTGTGCCGGCCTGCCGGTGGTCTGTGCAGGCTCCGGGGGTCTGTGCCGGCCTGCCGGGGGGGCTGTGCCGGCCTGCCGGTGGTCTGTGCCGGCCTGCCGGTGGGCTGTGCCGGCCTGCCGGTGGGCTGTGCAGGCTCCGGGGGGCTGTGCCGGCCTGCCGGTGGTCTGTGCAGGCATCGTCCGATGGGACTACAAGTCCCATCGGGCGATGCCTGCTACCATGACAGTGATTGACACATTAGCCAATGATGGGACAGTAGTAGTCCCATCATCCGGCTAATGTGTTAAATGTAAAAAAAAAAAAAAAAAATTTACATGCTACATACATACAACATACATACTACATATATACTACATGTAACATACATACTACATGCAACATGCATACTACATACATGCTACATACTACATGCATGCTACATACATGCTACATACTACATACATGCTACATACATACTACATACATAATACATATATACTACATGCATGCAACATACATACAACATATATACTACCTGCATGCAACATGCATACTACATATATACTATATATACTACATGTAACATACATACTACATATATACTACATGCTACATACATGCTACATACATGCTACATACATACTACATGCATGCAACATACATACAACATATATACTACATGCATACTACATATATACTATATATACTACATGTAACATACATACTACATATATACTACATGCTACATACATGCAACATACATAATACATACATGCTACATACATACTACATACATAATACATATATACTACATGCATGCAACATATATACTACGTGCATGCAACATGCATACTACATATATACTATATATACTACATGTAACATACATACTACATGCTACATACATGCAACATACATACTACATACATGCTACATACATAATACATATATACTACATGCATGCAACATACATACAACATATATACTACATGCATGCAACATGCATGCAACATGCATACTACATATATACTATATATACTACATGTAACATACATACTACATATATACTACATGCTACATACATGCAACATACATGCAACATACACACTACATGCTACATACATGCAACATACATACTACATACATGCTACATACATACACACTACATGCATGCAACATACATACTACATACATGCTACATACTACATACATGCTACATACATACTACATATATACCACATGCATGCAACATGCATACTACATATATACTGCATATATACTACATGCATGCAACATACATACAGTGCCTACAAGTAGTATTCAACCCCCTGCAGATTTAGCAGGTTTACACATTCGGAATCAACTTGGCATTGTGACATTTGGACTGTAGATCAGCCTGGAAGTGTGAAATGCACTGCAGCAAAAAAGAATGTTATTTCTTTGTTTAATTTTTTTTTAAATTGTGAAAAGTTTATTCAGAGGGTCATTTATTATTCAACCCCTCAAACCACCAGAATTCTGTTTGGTTCCCCTAAGTATTAAGAAGTATTTCTGGCACAAAGAACAATGAGCTTCACATGTTTGGATTAATTATCTCTTTTTCCAGCCTTTTCTGACTATTTAAGACCCTCCCCAAACTTGTGAACAGCACTCATACATGATCAACATGGGAAAGACAAAGGAGCATTCCAAGGCCATCAGAGACAAGATCGTGGAGGGTCACAAGGCTGGCAAGGGGTACAAAACCCTTTCCAAGGAGTTGGGCCTACCTGTCTCCACTGTTGGGAGCATCATCCGGAAGTGGAAGGCTTATGGAACTACTGTTAGCCTTCCACGGCCTGGACAGCCTTTGAAAGTTTCCTCCCGTGCCGAGGCCAGGCTTGTCCGAAGAGTCAAGGCTAACCCAAGGACAACAAGGAAGGAGCTCCGGGAAGATCTCATGGCAGTGGGGACATTGGTTTCAGTCAATACCATAAGTAACGTACTCCACCGCAATGGTCTCCGTTCCAGACGAGCCCGTAAGGTACCTTTACTTTCAAAGCGTCATGTCAAGGCTCGTCTACAGTTTGCTCATGATCACTTGGAGGACTCTGAGACAGACTGGTTCAAGGTTCTCTGGTCTGATGAGACCAAGATCGAGATCTTTGGTGCCAACCACACACGTGACGTTTGGAGACTGGATGGCACTGTATACGACCCCAAGAATACCATCCCTACAGTCAAGCATGGTGGTGGCAGCATCATGCTGTGGGGCTGTTTCTCAGCCAAGGGGCCTGGCCATCTGGTCCGCATCCATGGGAAGATGGATAGCATGGCCTACCTGGAGATTTTGGCCAAGAACCTCCGCTCCTCCATCAAGGATCTTAAGATGGGTCGTCATTTCATCTTCCAACAAGACAACGACCCAAAGCACACAGCCAAGAAAACCAAGGCCTGGTTCAAGAGGGAAAAAATCAAGGTGTTGGAGTGGCCTAGTCAGTCTCCTGACCTTAACCCAATTGAAACCTTGTGGAAGGAGCTCAAGATTAAAGTCCACATGAGACACCCAAAGAACCTAGATAACTTGGAGAAGATCTGCATGGAGGAGTGGGCCAAGATAACTCCAGAGACCTGTGCCGGCCTGATCAGGTCTTATAAAAGACGATTATTAGCTGTAATTGCAAACAAGGGTTATTCCACAAAATATTAAACCTAGGGGTTGAATAATAATTGACCCACACTTTTATGTTTAAAATTTATTAAAATTTAACTGAGCAACATAACTTTTTGGTTTGTAAGATTTATGCATCTGTTAATAAATCCTGCTCTTGTGTGAAGTTTGAAGGCTCTAACTTATTTGCATCTTATCAAACCTGCTAAATCTGCAGGGGGTTGAATACTACTTGTAGGCACTGTATATACTACATACAATACATACATATAGACATACAGTACATATAACATAGAGTACATACTCACCGTCACTTGTCACTTTGATCCCCGAAGCCATTGTCCCCTTGAGGAATAAATATCAATATAAAAAAACACCAATACACTTACCCCGATCTGCAGAAGTCCACGAGGGTCCCACGTCCATCTTGCGTGGAGAACAGCAGCATCAGCTGATGCTACCGTTCTCTACCAGCTCCAGGAATACAATGACGGAAGGTAGGTATCCTTCCGCACTGTATTCCTCCACCACTTTAAAAAAAAAAAAAAAAGTCCCTAGTCTCACTTTATGCCATTGCTGCATGGGAATTTCCCACGCAGCAATGGCATAAAGTGAGACTAGGGACTTTTTTTTTTTTTTTTAAAGTGGTGGAGGAATACAGTGCGGAAGGATACCTACCTTCCGTCATTGTATTCCTGGAGCTGGTAGAGAACGGTAGCATCAGCTGATGCTGCTGTTCTCCACGCAAGATGGACGTGGGACCCTCGTGGACTTCTGCGGATCGGGGTAAGTGTATTGGTGTTTTTTTATTTTGATATTTATTCCTCAAGGGGACAATGGCTTCGGGGATCAAAGTGACAAGTGACGGTGAGTATGTACTCTGTTATATGTACTGTATGTCTATATGTATGTATTGTATGTAGTATATATGTATGTTGCATGCATGTAGTATATATGCAGTATATATGTAGTATGCATGTTGCATGCATGTGGTATATATGTAGTATGTATGTAGCATGTATGTAGTATGTATGTTGCATGTATGTAGCATGTAGTATATATGTAGTATGTATGTTACATGTAGTATATATAGTATATATGTAGTATGCGTGTTGCATGCATGTAGTATATATGTTGTATGTTGCATGCATGTAGTATATATGTATTATGTATGTAGCATGTATGTAGTATGTATGTAGCATGTATGTAGTATGTATGTTGCATGTATGTAGCATGTAGTATATATGTAGTATGTATGTTACATGTAGTATATATAGTATATATGTAGTATGCATGTTGCATGCATGTAGTATATATGTTGTATGTATGTTGCATGCATGTAGTATATATGTATGTAGCATGTATGTTGCATGTATGTAGCATGTAGTATATATGTAGTATGTATGTTACATGTAGTATATATAGTATATATGTAGTATGCATGTTGCATGCATGTAGTATATATGTTGTATGTTGCATGCATGTAGTATATATGTATTATGTATGTAGTATGTATGTTGCATGTATGTAGCATGTAGTATATATGTAGTAAGTATGTTACATGTAGTATATATGTAGTATGCATGTTGCATGCATGTAGTATATATGTTGTATGTATGTTGCATGCATGTAGTATGTGTGTAGTATGTATGTAGTATGTAGCATGCATGTAGTATGCATGTTGCATGTAGTATATATGTAGTATGTATGTTACATGTAGTATATATGTAGTATGCATGTTGTATGTATGTAGCATGTAAAATTTTTTTTTTTTTTTTTTTTTACATTCAACACATTAGCCGGATGATGGGACTACTACTGTCCCATCATTGACTAATGTGTCAATCACTGTCATGGTAGCAGGCATCGCCCGATGGGACTTGTAGTCCCATCGGACGATGCCTGCACAGCCCCCCGGAGCCTGCACAGCTCCCCGGCAGGCCGGCACAGACCACCGGAGCCTGCACAGACCACCGGCAGGCCGGCACAGCTCCCCGGCAGGCCGGCACAGACCCCCGGAGCCTGCACAGACCACCGGCAGGCCGGCACAGCTCCCCGGCAGGCCGGCACAGACCCCCGGAGCCTGCACAGACCACCGGCAGGCCGGCACAGCTCCCCGGCAGGCCGGCACAGACCCCCGGAGCCTGCACAGACCACCGGCAGGCCGGCACAGACCACCGGAGCCTGCACAGACCACCGGAGCCTGCACAGACCACCGGAGCCTGCACAGACCACCGGCAGGCTGGCACAGCCCACCCGGCAGGCCGGGACAGACCACCGGCAGGCCGGCACAGACAACCGGAGCCTGCACAGACCACCGGAGCCTGCACAGACCCCCCGGCAGGCCGGCACAGCCCCCCGAAAGGCCCGTACAGACCCCAGAGAGGCTGTACAAGGCAAAAATAGGGTTTTTCTTATTCCGATACCGGAAGTCCCATAGACTTGAATGGGACTTCCGGTATCGGAATCGGCGATACCCGATATTTTTTTTAGATCGGCCGATACCATCCGATACGATACTTTTAAGTATCGGACGGTATCGCTCAACACTAGTCATGAACACACAAAATAGTTAATAAATAATATTTCCCACATGTCTACTTTACATCAGCATAATTTTTTTAATCATAATTTTTTTGTTAGGAAGTTATAAGTGTTAAAAGTTTACCTTCGAACAAATCAGTTCTCATACTTTGCACTGACGAGGGCCAATAGCCCAAAACACCGTGTCTGCAAATTGAGATTCTGATTTGGCTTTTATCCTAAGTCATATTGCAAAACTCGTTAAAGGGTTGTAGGATCGCTACTACCAACAGGTGGCGCTATAGAGTTTAAGTCCTTTTTCTCTGAAGAGGCAATTTGCATATTAAATTTCCCAAAGGAGCATTGCGCGGCGAATAAGCCTCATTTTTAGAACAAAATTTACAAAAACCTATTTTTATCGACCGTCTCACATTTGAAGTAACTTTGAGGGGCCTATGTGACAGAAAATACCCAAAAGTGACACCATTCTAAAAACTACACCCCTCAAGATACTCAAAACCACATTCAAGAAGTTTATTAACCCTTTTGGAAGTGCATTGAGCAGCAAGGTGGTGTGCTGGTAAAAGGGGAAAAAAAAACAAAAAAACCTCTTTTAAATCTTCTTCCTGAGCGAGTGTGAACGAGCTGAGTGTGACCTGAGCGTAAGTGCGAACTGTGGTAAGTGTGTGACTTTGAAGAGGTATTTGGAAAACCTTTAACAAATACCTGTGTGAGTTGCTGAATTGTAAGTTGCTGAGTGCTTTCTACCTGTTCAATTTTTGCGGGGCTTTAGGGGCTTGTTTAACCTATATTTTCTCTCTTCAGGGTTAATCTCTTATTTTACTATCTGTGTTTTTAAGGGTAAACTATATTGCATTTAAATCTTGAGGTGTAACTATATTCACAAGGGGTTAATTAAGAGTGGGAGTCCATACAGTAATTAAGGGTTTATAAGGGGCAGCTGGTTGGGGCTCAACTCCTTTTGGAAGTGCATTGAGCAGCAAGGTGGTGTGCTGGTAAAAGGGGAAAAAAAAACCCAAAAAAACCTCTTTTAAATCTTCTTCCTGAGCGAGTGTGAACGAGCTGAGTGTGACCTGAGCGTAAGTGTGAACTGTTGTAAGTGTGTGACTTGAAATTCAGTGAAGAGGTATTTGGAAAACCTTTAAGGCTGTGTGCACACGATGCAGATTTGCAGCGTTTCCGCAGCGGATTTTACCGCGCAGAAACGTTGCATATCCGCATTGTGATGTACAGTACCTTTAAAATGAATGAAAAAAAAAAAACGCTGTGCAGACGCTGCAGATTTTTCCGCGCGGTTTTCCTGCGGTACAAAATCCGCAGCATGTTACTACTTTTGTGCGGTTTTCTATCTCCCCTGTTACCAAATCCGCAGGGGGAAGACCGCAATGGAAAACCGCACCAAAACCGCGTGAAAAATGGAAGAAATCTGCAGGAAAAATGCAGGTCATTTGACCTGCGGTTTTCTTCCATTCTGCACGGAAAAATCCGCAGGGCTCAAAACTCCGTCTGCACTCAGCCTTACAAATACCTGTGTGAGTTGCTGAATTGTAAGTTGCTGAGTGCTTTCTACCTGTTCAATTTTTGCGGGGCTTTGGGGGCTTGTTTAACCTATATTTTCTCTCTTCAGGGTTAATCTCTTATTTTACTATCTGTGTTTTTAAGGGTAAACTATATTGCATTTAAATCTTGAGGTGTAACTATATTCACAAGGGGTTAATTAAGGGTGGGAGTTCATACAGTAATTAAGGGTTTATAAGGGGAAGCTGGTTGGGGCTCAACTCCTTTTGGAAGTGCATTGAGCAGCAAGGTGGTGTGCTGGTAAAAGGGGAAAAAAAAAAAAAAAAACACCTCTTTTAAATCTTCTTCCTGAGCGAGTGTGAACGAGCTGAGTGTGACCTGAGCGTAAGTGCGAACTGTGGTAAGTGTGTGACTTGAAATTCAGTGACTTTAGATTCAGGGAGGTCTTACTGAATTGCTGTTATATTAATACTTTTTTTTTTTTTTAATTTATTTTTGCTTATTTTATTGTCTGGTGCAATCCCCATTAGGATGTGCTCCACTATTGCCAATGCCATCCAGTGCACGTCTTGCCGCATGTATGAAATCCTTGAACAGCCGGTCGAGGGTGCATACTGCTGTGCAAGATGTGAGCATGTTGTGCATTTGGAAGCCCAGATACTGGATCTAAATGTGCAGCTGGCAACACTGAGATCCATAGACAATATGGAAAGGAGTCTTCTGCTCACTGAGCAGATGCTCAATGGGATAGATGAGGGGGGGGATGCTAGGTTGGAGCTGTAGGACAATGAAGCAGCTAGCTGGGTGACAGTTAGAAGGCGGGGTAGAGGGAAGAGCACCAGGGAGGCTAGTCCTGATCTGGCACACCCCAATAAGTTTGCTAAGTTGGCAGATGAGGGGAGTGTTAGTGCAGGAGTAGCACTGCTGCAGCAAGGCATGTCCTCTGAAAGCCGGAGGAGTGTCTGCTCCAGTAAGGGGGGAAATAGGAGAGCAGGGCAGGCCAGACAGGTTCTGGTAGTGGGAGACTCAATTATTAGGGGAACAGATAGGGCAATCTGTCACAAAGATAGGGATCGCCGACACATCGCTGATCGGGTTGACAGATTACTGGGAGGGGCTGGAGAGCATCCAGCGGTCATGGTGCACATTGGCACAAATGACAAAGTTAGAGGTAGGTGGAAGGTCCTTAAAGATGATTTCAGGGAATTAGGCTGTAAGCTTAAAGCAAGGACCTCCAAGGTGGTATTTTCGGAAATACTTCCTGTACCACGTGCCACGCCAGAGAGGCAACGGGAGATTAGGGAGGTTAATAAGTGGCTCAGGAATTGGTGTAGGAAGGAGGGGTTTGGGTTCCTGCAGAACTGGGCCGACTTCTCAGTTGGCTACAGGTTCTACGCTAGGGACGGGCTGCACCTCAATGGGGAGGGTGCCGCTGTGCTGGGGGAGAAAATGGCTAGAAGGTTGGAGGAGTGTTTAAACTAGGGACGGGGGGGACTGTATTCCTTTTATAGGAGGGGAAGACAGTGCAGATAGAGACCTGGGCACAAATAATAACATTGGGGGTGGAGGTGGCATGGGGGGTGGGGTTAGAACAGTTAATAATTTAAGAAAGAATAGAGGTACAGAGAGATACATAAAGTGCATGTATACTAATGCCAGAAGTCTCGCCAACAAAATGGAGGAATTGGAGTTAATGTTGTTGGAACATAATTATGACATGGTGGGGATATCTGAGACATGGCTGGATGAGAGCCATGACTGGGCTGTTAATTTACAGGGCTATAGTCTGTTCAGAAATGACCGAACAAATAAGCGAGGGGGAGGCGTGTGTTTACATGTAAAATCATCCTTAAAACCCATCCTTCGTGATAATATATATGAATCTAATGAAAATGTAGAGTCCCTGTGGGTAGAGATAAGGGGAGGGGGGGAAAATAATAAATTACTGATAGGGGTTTGTTATAAATCTCCAAAAATAATGGAAGCTACAGAGAATATCCTCATAAAGCAAATAGATGAAGCAGCGACTCAAGGAGAAGTCATTATTATGGGGGACTTCAACTACCCTGAAATACATTGGGGAACCGAAACCTGCAGTTCCAGCAAGGGTAATAGGATTCTGACAACGATGAGAGACAATTACCTTTCACAACTGGTTCAGGACCCAACAAGAGGGGGGGCACTGCTAGACCTAATATTAACCAACAGGCCAGACCGCATATCAAATGTAAGGGTTGAGGGTCACTTGGGTAATAGTGATCACAAATTAATAAGTTTTCATGTATCCTTTAATAAGATGTGTAGTAGAGGGGTTACAAGGACACTAAACTTCAGGAAGGCAAATTTCCAACGGATGAGAGATGATCTTGGTGCAATTAACTGGGACGATATCCTGAGACGTAAAAATACACAAAGAAAATGGGAGACGTTTATTAGCATCCTGAATAGGACCTGTGCACAATATATACCGTATGGGAATAAACATGCGAGAAATAGGAGGAAACCACTATGGCTAAATAGAGCCGTAAGGGGCGCAATAAGAGATAAAAATAAAGCATTTAGAGAATTAAAGCAAGTAGGTAGTGATGAGGCATTAAATAAATACAGAAGATTAAATAAATTCTGTAAAAAGCAAATCAAGACAGCAAAGATTGAGACAGAGAGACTCATTGCCAGAGAAAGTAAAAATAATCCCAAAATATTCTTTAACTACATAAATAGTAAGAAGCTAAAAAATGATAGTGTTGGTCCCCTTAAAAATAGTCTGGGTGAAATGGTGGATGAGGATGAGGAAAAAGCCAATATGCTAAATGACTTTTTTTCAACAGTATTTACACAAGAAAATCCCATGACGGATAACATGATCAGGGATAAAAATTCTCCATTAAATGTCACCTGCTTAACCCAGCAGGAAGTACGGCGGCGTCTACAAATCACTAAAATTGACAAATCCCCGGGCCCGGATGGGATACACCCCCGAGTACTGCAGGAATTAAGCACAGTCATAGATAGACCACTATTTTTAATCTTTAAAGATTCCATAATAACAGGGTCTGTACCACAGGACTGGCGTATAGCAAATGTGGTGCCAATATTCAAAAAGGGGACAAAAACTTAACTTGGAAATTATAGGCCAGTAAGTTTAACCTCAACTGTGGGTAAAATCCTGGAGGGTTTTCTAAGAGATACTATACTGGAGTATCTGGAGAAGAATAACCTTATGACCCAATATCAACATGGGTTTACAAGAGACCGTTCCTGTCAGACTTATCTGATAAGCTTTTATGAAGAGGTAAGTTCCGGACTGGACCAAGGGAATGCAGTGGACGTGGTGTACATGGACTTTTCAAAAGCTTTTGATACGGTGCCACACAAAAGGTTGATACATAAAATGAGAACAATGGGGATAGGGGAAAATATGTGTAGGTGGGTTAAGAGCTGGCTCAGGGATAGGAAACAAAGGGTGGTTATTAATGGAGCACACTCGGACTGGGTCACGGTTAGCAGTGGGGTACCACAGGGGTCAGTTTTGGGCCCGCTTCTTTTTAACATATTTATTAATGACCTTGTAGGGGGCATAGAGAGTAGAATTTCAATATTTGCAGATGACACTAAACTCTGCAGGGTAATTAATACAGAGGAGGACAATTTTATATTACAGGAGGATTTATGTAAACTAGAAGCTTGGGCTGATAAATGGCAAATGAGCTTTAATGGGGATAAATGTAAGGTCATGCACTTGGGTAGAACGAACAAGTTGTATAATTATGTGCTTAATTGTAAAACACTGGGCAAAACAGTCACTGAAAAAGACCTGGGTGTATGGGTGGACGACAAACTCACATTTAGTGGCCAGAGTCAAGCAGCTGCTGCAAAGGCAAATAAAATAATGGGATGCATTAAAAGAGGCATAGATGCTCATGAGGAGAACATAATTTTACCTCTATATAAGTCACTAGTGCGACCACACTTAGAATACTGTGTACAGTTCTGGTCTCCGGTGTATAAGAAAGACATAGCTGAACTGGAGCGGGTGCAGAGAAGAGCGACCAAGGTTATTAGGGAACTAGGGGGTCTGCAATACCAAGACAGGTTATTACACTTGGGGTTATTTAGTTTGGAGAATCGAAGGCTTAGGGGTGATCTTATTACAATGTATAAATATATGTGGGGACAATACAAAGACCTTTCTAATGATCTTTTTACTCTTAGACCTGTGACGGGGACAAGGGGGCATCCTCTACGTCTGGAGGAAAGAAGGTTTAAGCATACTCACAGACGCGGATTCTTTACTGTAAGAGCAGTGAGACTATGGAACTCTCTGCCATATGATGTTGTAATGAGTGATTCACTACTAAAATTTAAGAAGGGACTGGATGCCTTTCTTGAAAAGTATAATATTACAGGGTATATACACTAGTCTCCTTAATATTGCGTTGATCCAGGGAGCTAGTCTGATTGCCGTATGTGGAGTCGGGAAGGAATTTTTTTCCCCAATGTGAAGCTTACTGTTGCCACATGGGGTTTTTTTGCCTTCCACTGGATCAACATGTTAGGGCAAGTTAGGATAGGATATGGGTTGAACTAGATGGACTTAAAGTCTCCCTTCAACCTTAATAACTATGTTACTATGTTTCGCGCCAGAGCCTGTTTTTTGCCTTCTTGACAGGGCCAATTGTTTCATTTCTGAACAGTGTCACTTTATGAGGTCATAACTCTAGAACACTTCAACGGATCCTGGTGATTCTGACAATGTTTTTTTTTGTGACATATTGTACTTAATGATAGGGGTAAAATTTCTTTGATATGACTTTCATTTATTTGTTAAAAAAAATTGAAATTTGGCGCAAAGTTTGAAAATTTTGTAATTTTCAAATTTTTTTTAATTTTTATGCCCTTAAATCAGAGAGTCGTATCACACAAAATAGTTAATAAATAACATTTCCCACATGTCTACTTTACATCTGCACAATTTTGGAAACAATTTTTTTTTTTTGTTAGGAAGTTATAATGGTTAAAAGTTGACCAGTGGCCTCTCATTTTTACAAAAAAATTTACAAAGCCATTTTTTTGGGACCACCTTACATTTGAAGTGAGTTTGCGGGGTCAATATGACAGAAAATACCTAAAAGTAACACCATTCTAAAAACTACACCCCTCAAGGTACTCAAAACCACATTCAAGAACCCTTCAGGTGCTTGACATGAATGAATGGAATGTGGAAGGGAAACATAAACATTTAACTTTTTTTCACAAACATTTTACTTCAGAACCAAATTTTTTATTTTCACAAGTGTAAAAAGATAAAATGAACCACAAATTTTTTTGTGTAATTCCTCCTGAATACGCTGATACCCCATATGTGGGGGTAAACCACTGTTTGGGCGCACAGCAGAGCTCGGAAGGGAAAGAGCGCCGTTTGACTTTTTCAATGCAGAATTGGCTGGAATTGAGATTGGACGCCATGTCATGTTTGCAGAGGCCCTGATGTGCCTAAACAGCAGAAATCTCCCACAAGTGACACCATTTTGGAAACTAGACCACCCAAGGAACTTATCTAGTTCCTCAAGTATTTCACTAAAGTTTATTATGTAGAGCCGTGATAATAAAAAATCGTGGGGCGTATCCTGGGCAGCAAAGTAGATGGTCACATGTTGATCCTGCTCCAAGCTACTAATTTTCCCCAAACAGCAGCTGCAGATCGGTAAATTTTGCTGTATTTGGTGTCCCTTGGGGTCCAACCGTCTCATTGTCCAGGCTGTTTTGTATTCAGTCTTATTCTTTGGACTCAGAGTACTGGATCCTCGGGAAAGTTTTTGCTTGTACCTGAAAATGTTTGTGGTTTTATTAAAATTGTTTAGTTATAACGCAGGATTCTCTTAACAGATAGTATACTTCCTCTGTCTATATTTACAAAAACAACAATATTTGATTTCAGAGGAGCTTATAATAGATCTTACAGTATATTTTTTATATACTTTACCAGTTATGCATTGTTTTAATGTGCTGTGATATGATAGTTCATACAAGTGTTGTTTTATTTTTCTCTTTAAAAATTAAAAAATTGTTGTTTTTCAAAAAACCCTAACAGTAACCCTAACAATAACCTTAACCCTAACAGTAACTCTAACCCTAACAGTAACTGAAACCCTAACTATATCACTAGTCTGCTTTTTTTTACTTTGTGACATGATCCCTGCCTGGCACAGCTGTTGCCATCAGCACTTGTCACACTGTTTCTCCTCTGATCTCTCACTGACAGGAGATCAGAGGAGCAACAGTGTTACTGTGAGGCAGATCGCGGGGAAAGTTCATTGCTACAACAAACTTTCCCACTGTTCTCTCTCATTGGCTGCTGTGACGCTGCCGTCATCAGGACCTGAACCAATGACGTCTCGATGAGGTCGGCGGTCACAGGAAGCATTGTGCACCGGGATCCCCCACGTTATAAGGTATGTGGGGGTCCCGGGGGGCACAGAACTGCTGACCGTAGACAAACGTCGACGCTGCACAAAGCCCTGCAAGGGCTGACTTTTATCTACTGTCGGCGGTTGGGAAGCAGTTAACTCTTCAGGTGCTTTCACAGAAATTAATGGAATGTGGAAGGAAAAAATAATTAACTCTTTCACAAAAATTTTCCTTTAGACCCATTTTTTTTTATTTTCATAGGGGTAACTGGAGAAATTGCTACATACAATTTGTTGTGCAATTTCTTCTGAGCATGCCGATACCCCATATGTGGGGGAAAACCACTATTTGGGCACACGGCAGGGCTCAGAAGGGAAAGAGCGCCATTTGACTTTTTGAATGTAAAATATGCTGGAATAATTAGCGGTTGCCATGTCGCATTTGGAGAGCCTCTGATGTGCCTAAACAGTCGAAATCCCCAACAAGTGACACTAGTTTGTAAACTAGACCCCTCAGGGAACTTATCTAGATGTGTGTTGTGCACCCCAGTTGCTTCACAGAAGTTTATAACGTTGAGCCATGAAAAAAAAAACAAAAAAAACACAAATGTTTTTTAGCCCTAAATTTTGTATTTTCACAAGGGTAACAAGAGAAAATTGACACCAAAATTTGTTGTGCAATGTATCTTGAGTTCACTGATACCCCATATGTGGTCGAAAACTACTTTTGAGGCACAGTGCAAATCTTAGAAGGCAAGTAACGCCATATTACAGTGCATATTTTACTGCGCTGATTTGAAGGGGCCATGTCATATTGGCAGAGCTCCAGAGGTGCTAGAACAGCAGAATTCCCCATAAGTGACTCCATTTTACAAACTAAACCTCTCAACTAATTCATCTGGGGGTGCAGTGATCTTAACACCACAGGTGTGTCATCAAATTTTCTATCATTGGGCAGTGAAGAAAAAATAACTTCCAGGGGGGCATGACTGGACATGGCAGCGTGAAGACGTGCTTTCTGCTGCTCCTAACCACCATCCACCTAGCAATTGGTTCCAGTACCTCAGCATGGGCAAATCAGGGGCTAAAAAGACAAGGACCCAGTCCTCCACCCGTTCTTCATCCCCCAGGTCACAGAGACCGAACCAGGCACCATCTCCATCATCCCCCTGGAACAGCGGCATTCAGGAGGTGCTCGCATGCAGGGTGCAGTTTTTGCACTGGAGCCTGGGGATAAGTCTTCAAACTACCAGATAACTGGGAGGAGAGAGAAGGGTCCCCAGCGAGATCCTGCATGCGGCAGGGAGGTCCCGGAAGTTCCCACTGAGCAGCAGAGCCTGGAGGACATGGTGCCATTACAAGATGGCCGCTGCTGCAGCTCTGCAGGGTGTCACACACAGCGTGGAAGAGATGCTGGTGAGTCAGAGCCAGTAGCTGGTTGCTGTGCCCCCTCTGACACGCTTAATGAGGGCACTGGATCACAGAAGGATATGGCGCAAACTGGGATGGAAGTTGAGCAGAGGATTGATTCTCTTTATCATATAACTGTGTGCCAGCAATATCAGGTGAACACACAGTTGGGGATCCCCAATTCTATGCTTGGTGAAACATCTAGCTATGCCCAAAACCACCTACACCAGGAGTCTTTTCATGATCCCATCGCCACAGCTTCCCCTTATGTATCCACTGTGGCATCAAACTTGCTCACCCCAGGAGAAAGGGTAGTGCAGCAATGGATGCAGATCCCAGATGAGACTTGTCCTGCTTCCCCATCAAGATGGTCTGCGGGATTATCATGGGGGGACACATCACCACGTTAAGTGGAAAGACCTGAGGTGGTTCTGCATACTTTAAACAATGTGGACACTATTCCTTTTAATGCTATGGACATTTTATCAATTCAACAAGATTCTCAGACCTCGGTGACCATGGCTACAGTGGGAGGGACATCAGCCTTGTGCAAGCCTGATCTGTCCAACTCCACAACACAAAATGAATCTCTTACAGAAAGGCCACTACCCCTCAAATACACCTATGGGGATGATGACAGACCTGCGTCCTTAGCAAATCTCCAGGCTCTTCTCCAGACAATCCCAGCTAAAAGTGACATTGCAGCCCTGACTTGTCAAGTGGTGGCAAAGTGTAAACAGCAGTTGATGTAATAACCCAAACTAAGGAAAACAATGTGTCAGCTATACAGTTCTTACAGGACACTGTACACAAGCAGTCCCTGCAAATATACTCTCTTCAACCAAACCTCGATGATTTAGAAAATAGAAACGAGAGAAATAATCTCCAGGATCAGAGGATTACCAGAATCAATCAGTACCAAAGATATCCCATTTGAACTTTTTATCTATTTTCAACAACCTCAGATGTCCTCCAGGGACCCCAGTAGAAATTGATAGAGCACACAGAGCCCTGCGCCCCCCAAACCCGGATGAGTCTCGCCCCAGGGACATAATTTGTCATATTCATTTCTATGCCATTAAAGAATCTATTCTTCAAGCTGCAAGGAGGAAGGCCAATCTTACATACCAAAACAAATCTATCAGAATTATACCTGATCTCTCACGCCATACCCTGGCACAATGCTGAGCACTTAAATCCTTGCTGGATGTCCTGCGGAAAAAGGAGATTCCTTTTTGGAGGGGTTTTCCCCTCTGTCTGTCCAAAGAGGGTCAAAGTCTTTTTTTTTTTTTTTTTTTTGCTCACCTGAGGATTTACCAACATTTCTATCCAAGTTTGAAATGCCTAAGCTTGTTATACCATTCTATTCCATTGTCATTCTGTGCTTATGTGGTATTCGCAGGTACGCAGGATGCAGTGACGAGGCGGAGACGGAGAAAGCTTAAATTCAACTTTTATATATGGGTTATTTGAGTAAATGGCAAGCTGACAATAGTTGTCCTCGCAGGGATTCAAACAACAATACACACAGATAACACGATGTTAACTACCCGGTCGGGGCCGGTAGCTATATGGCCGCGGTATGGCCAACTATGAGTCTAGGAACTATAATTAGCGAACGACGAAGTGTCACTTAACCTACTCTGACTTCCTGCATAGTGGTTGTCCGGGAGGTGTCTGTTCGGCGTCTCAGCCGCTGAGCCCAGCCAACGAGGAGTTGACGTAAGCTTCTGGTGTTCCTACGCCCACGTGTAGTGGGGGGCATAGCAGGCCCCTGGAGAGTCCTTCAGCGTTGGGCCCCCTGGTGGAGGCGAGATGGTGGCAGCTGTGGGCCTGAACATATAGGCCGCGGACCGGAACCGGACAGTGGCCGCCGCAGGGTGCAGCGCGGACCGGTGCAAAGGCAGCCACGGATGGCAGCACACAGGTCGCAGGCCAGAGTCGGGCAGTGGCGGCTGCGGGTGGCAGCGGGCAGACCACATCCGCCGGCTGAAGTCGGGCAGTGGCGGCCGCAGGTGACAGCGGGCAGACCGCAGCCGCAGGCTGGAGTCAGGCAGCGGGCAGACCGCAGCCGCAGGCTGGAGTCAGGCAGCGGGCAGACCGCAGCCGCAGGCTGGAGTCAGGCAGCGGGCAGACCGCAGCCGCAGGCTGGAGTCGGGCAGCAGCAGCCGCGGGTGACAGCGGGCAGGGGTGGTCATAGGTCTCGGTGTCTGGAGTGCGATTGCGGTAATCCAGTCGGCGTCCCCCTGCTGTGCTGCTCGATGTTGTCCTCTCCCTGATACCGGTGAGTCCCCGTCCAATCTCTCTGGTAGGTGCTGACTCCTTCCGGCTCTCTGGCGCCACCAAGGCTTCCTGCTCTTTCTCTCCCACTCTGTCGAGTGCCCCTGCTAGCGTTCTGCGTTCCTTTTATATCCGCTCCGCCCCCACTCCTTCTAGAACTGTCTCTGGTCCGTCCTCTAATTATGTCCCCTGGAAACAGTTCTCCTAGGAACCTTGGTGACAGCCCCCTTGGTTCCGGCCCGGTTACACAGCGGAAACTCTTCCCCCTATACTCCCCCATCCTGTGTGCTCGCCTGTCCTCGGGCGAGGGCTTGGGGGGGCTTGTATTTGTCTTTTGATATTGAAGTCTTTTCTGCCACACGAACTGATCCTGCTCATAGCGTTCGGGGGGGTTTTCCAGCTGTAGACCGCTCGGAGTGTCGCGGTTCGACTGTGGTGGAGTCTCCTGGGGTGGTAGAAGGTGGTTGGATGACCGGGGTCATCGTGATATTGGTCTTAGAAGTGTCCACTTGTACTATCGGAAGGGCCTACTCGTCGTCATCTTTCCATATAACGGGCGGAGGCTCTGGGGCCTGAGAAGAAGCCTTCGGGCTGCTTGGGGTCTGTGGATATACAGGGTCGTAGCATATTGCGATGTACTGTTCGGGTGCAGTGATCTCCCTCTCTTTCAGATTGTATCTCATACACCGGCCCATCTGGACTTATTCGCCGCGGTACTCGGTAGGGATTTTCTTCCCAGCAGTGCCCCAATTTGATTTGGGGGCGCTGGTCTCATACGAGTACGCGATCACTGTCTTGAATTCGGCGGGTTGGGACAGGGTCTTCCATAGATGTTCCAGGTCCTGGAGTTTTGTTTGGACTAGTCGGTGCAGGGTTTGCAGATGATACCGGTGATTTCGGACCCATGAGGAGACTCCTGCCCATGGTTGCTTCTCCTCTGCGTCCAACTCCATCTCGGTGTTTCCCTTGCCTTCTCGGCCGAAGAGTAGCGAATACGGGGTGTAACCGGTGACTCGGTGTACTCGGTTGTTATATACCAAGACCAGTTCGGGGATGTATTCGGGCCAACGGGTCTTTCGGTCATCTTCCAGGGTATGTAACATTTGAATTAAGATCCAGTTCAGCTCGCAGGCCCCGTTCCCCTGCGGAATTATACGGTGTGGTTCGGAATTTGTCGATACCATATAAACTATGTAGTTCCTCCATTACTTTCCTCAGGAAGCAGGCACCTTTGTCTGAATGAATTTGTTGGGGGCAGCCATATACTTGAATAAAGTTCCTACTGGTCGCGTAGGTGGCCGATTCCACTGTTTGATCTCTGGTTGGGGTCACAATGGCGAATTTAGTAAAATGGTCCACCATGACCAGACAGTGCTCGCATCCCTGGTGAGCCAGACCAATGGTTAAATAGTCTATCATCAGTAGTTCGAGGGGTGCTGTTGTTATCGTTGGTATAGGAGCCCGTTGCTAAGGTGGTTTAGTTAGCTCACACAGGTTGCATGCACGGAAAACTCCTTCCACTTCGGCTTGTAAACGGGGATGGTAGGCCATCTGTTGTAGCCACTGAAAATTCTTTTGTTCCCCATAATGAGCCCCTTTTTCGTGAGTCTCACGAGCAAGTTCAGTGAGCTGGGCCCCTGGCACCACTACCTGCCATGCTACGGTTAGTTCTGAGCGTAGCACCGTCTTTGGGTGCAATAATCCACCTTTGATTATCAGTTTCTCCCACTGGCGTAGCATTAGCAAAGTGTCTCTAGACAGCGTCTTTCTTTGGGCGTCGTTGGGCAGCTGTCTCGTGGCTACCCATCAACGTAGAGGACCGATTTCTCTATCTTCTTGCTGCTGTTGGATCCATTCATCTTGGGACTGTTCTAAGATGCCCCTAGTGGGTCGCGTATGAGACTGTTCTCGTGTCACCACCGTGATTTCGGCGGGGCCTAGGGAAAACTGCGTTTCTCCTTCTAGCTCTTCATCTCGGCTCCGCTCAGGAGTTGTGTGTCGAATTCGGGAGAGGGCATCGGCGTGTACATTCTTCACTCCCTGTTTATAAATGATTTTGTATTTGAACTTGGCCATCCAGGCCACCCACCATTGCTCCAAGGCCCCCCAGTTTGGCATTTTGGCATTTTCGAGGTGGGCCAGTGGGTTGTTGTCAGTTTGTACCACTACCTCAGAGCCTGTCAGGTTCTCCGCGAACTGCTCCGTCATTGCCCTCACTACCGCGAGAAGCTCAAGCTTAAAGAAGGTGTAATTGTCAGGATTGCGTTCGGAGTCGTGAAGTAATCAGCAACTGTAGGCGATCACCTTCTGCCATCCTGCACTTGGGACAACACAGCTCCCAACCCGTGCAGGATGAACGGTTGTGAGGAATCCGCGTAGGCCAGCACTGGGGCTTCCGAGAGTGCGGTCTTGAGGTCTCGGAAAGCTTCTTCCTGTCTACGCCATTGGACCTTCCAGCTATTGGCTCCGGCAGGGGTTCCCTTCAGCAGGACTTGCAGGGCTCAGTGGGTGACGTTTTTTTACAAAGCGACGGTAATATCCGGCCAGCCCCAGAAAGGCCCGCACATCTTTTACCGTCTCAGGAGTAGGCCATGCCTGTATTACAGCGACTTTCTCCATAGATGGTCTCATGCCCTCGGCGGAAACGATATGTCCCAGGTATTCGATTTATGTGCGAAACAGGTGGCATTTCTGGGGTTTTACCTTCAACCCGTCCTTTTGCAGCCGACCAAGCACCTGCCCCAGACATTACAAGTGATCCTCAAACGTGGCGGCGTAGATAATGTCGTCCAGGTATATCAAGGTGGCCTCAAAATTGAGGTCACCCAGACACCGCTGCATCAATCGCTGGAGGGTCCCGGGGACGATGGCCAGCCCGAACGGCATACGTTTAAATTCGAACAGTCCCATAGGTAAGATGAAGGCGGTCTTGGCACTATCTTCTTCCGACATTGGCACCTGCCAGTATCTGCTGGCCAGGTCCAGGGTAGAAAACTACGTCGCCTTTCCCAGGGCCGACAGAGACTCCTTTATACGGGGAAGCGAGTATGATTCTTTGATGGTACAGGCGTTCAACTTTCGGTAATCCACGCAGAACCTCAGCGTGCCATCTTTCTTTCGCACCAACACGATGGGAGCCGTCCAGGGGCTCTTGCTTTCCCGGATAACCCCTTTCCGCAGCATGTGACCCAGTAGTGTTTTTACCTCTTGGTATCGTTGCGGGGGAATCTGCCGGTATCGCTCTCTGATGGGGGCTGTTCCTTTGGTGGAAATGCCGTGCATAATTGACGTGGTCCACCCGAAGTAGTCTTCATGGCTGGCGAATACCTCTCAGTACCGGCCCAGGAGTGCTTCTACCTGGTGTATTTGGGTCGGTGCTAGGCCGGAGAGTTTTCGCATTTTCTCCAAGATTGCTCGGCCTTCCTGCTCAGGTGGGGACCCTGCGGTCTGGATGGAACGTAAAGTTACAGCCCATGGATCCCCTGCATTCACCTTTAACTGTAACACCGGGGTAGGGAGCACTTTCTCCAGGGGTTTCACCAGTTTCGCCATTTCGGCGCGGGGTCTTAGGACAACATCTCGCGGGCAACTAAGATTCTGGGGGGGTAGATGCTCCGAGAAGCATGGCTCCACCTGCACCTCTACTCCCTCCAGAGGTACATGGGCCCGGACGGGCAAAGCAACCACCGTCTGTCCTGGCGGTAACACGAGCTGAGGAGCTGCAGGCGCGATCACTCTTCCCAGCACCTCCCCCTCCTGGCAGGCCTCTTGGACCCGCGTCCCCCTCACCAGCTGTTGGAAGACTTGACCTGGGGAGTGCGGGGGCTCCATTGTTTTAGAGTCTCGAGCTGGTTCGCTAAGGAGCAGGCTGCCAAATTCCCTCAATGTATTCATGCCCAGGGTGACAGTGTGTCTATCGCTCGCGTCTCCCTGGGTCAGGACCACACCTCGCTGGTCTAGTTGTTTGCCGCACATCGAGATTTGCATCCAGGCTACTCCGACGACAGGGACTGGTAGCTGGTTGCCGGCCAGTAGCTTTATCACGGACCCCAACTGGGGCCTTATGGCTTTGGGAAAGTGCTGCCAGAAATAAGTATTTGGCATGGTTGTAACTTGTGACCCCATGTCCACCAGGCAGCGCACCGCATGTCCTTCGAACTCAGCCCATATCAGCGGACACTTTGCAATTAGATCTTTGGAACTTCCACCACCTTACGTTGAGGGTTCTGGCTCAGAGTGGCGTCCCCCCAGCTCAGAGCCCTTTAGTTTAATGGAAGCCGGGGTGGGTGTTTACCACACTGAGGGCACTCTCGGGCGAAGTGGCCCAGTTCGCCACAATCAAAACAAACCAGAGGCCTCCAGGGTGCCGTGCCTGGCCCTGGCCAGCTACTCGTAGTCTTGGACCTTCTCTTCACCTTGGCCAATTTGCCCCTAATGCTCTTCAGCTCTTGTCACATTTCTTCCACCCATTGGGGCTCACCAATTGCGTTCATGGAGGCTTCAGTGCTCCGGACCTTGCTCACAGGGACTGTCACCCACTGTTCTCGCTCTCGGGTGCGTGCCTCACTCCCTGTCTCGGAGAAGGCCATACGCAGGTTCACCCGTACCCGTTCCCGCAATGCTTGCTTGGTCAGGGGGTCCCGCAGCCCGGTCACTAAGAGGTCGCGTAGGGTTATGTCAATGGGTCCTATGCCTACCCAGTCCTTTCGCTCAGTGGTCATGTATAACTTCTGTAGGACATTCATGTATTGGGTGACAGTCTCCCCTTCCCCTTGCATATGGCTGAATAGACGGGTTCTCAGTTCTCCCATGTCAGTTGGGTCCCCATGAGTCTCCTCCAAGATCTGTAATACCCTGACAAAGGTGTTTCGTTGTGCCTGGTGCCTTAACATCACGGAATCCTGGGCCTCCCCGTCCAATGCCATTAGGGCCACCTCGGCCTCCAGGTCAGGGGTCATCGGATGCATCCTAAATAGCCCTCGCATCCGCTCCGTCCTGCTCTACAGCATGGTATTACTGCCGGAGAACCTGGGCAGGTTACTTAACATGGTCCCTAAAGATAAACTGGACCGGGGGCCTCCCACGCCCCCTTGGTCCGCAGCATCCCCGCTCGCGCTCGGAGACTGCATTCTGCCGACTATGCCAAATGTGGTATTCGCAGGTACGCAGGATGCAGTCATGAGACGGAGAAAGCTTACATTCAACTTTTATATATGGGTTATTTGAGTAACTGGGAAGCTGACAATAGTTGTCCTCGCAGGGATTCAAACAACAGTGCACACAGATAACACGATATTAACTACCCGGTCGGGGCCGATAACTATATGGCCGCGGTATGGCCAACTATGAGTCCAGGAACTATAATTAGCGAACGACGAAGTGTCCCTTATCCTTCTCTGACGTCCTGCAGAGTGGTTGTCCGGGAGGTGTCCATTCGGCGTCTCAGCCGCTGGGCCCAGCCGACAAGGAGTTGACGTAAGCTTCTGGCGTTCGTACGCCCAGGTGTAGTGGGGGCGCCACAGGCCCCAGGAGAGTCCCTCAGCGTTGGGCCCCCTGGTGGAGGCGAGATGGTGTCGGCCGTGGGCCTGAACGTATAGGTTGCAGTGTCCGCTGCGGGGTGCAGCGACCGAGCCGCAGTGCGAACCAGGGCAGAGGCGGCCGCGGATGGCAGCACACATGCCGGAGTCAGGCAGTGGCGGGTGGCAGCGGGTAGGCTGCAGCCTCTGGCTGGAGTCGGGCAGTGGTGGCCGAGGGAGGTGGCGGGCAGGCCGCAGCCGCAGAACGGAGCGAGGCAATGGCGGCAGACCGCAGGCTGGAGTTGGGCAGTAGCGGCTGCGGGTGGCAGCGGGTAGGCTGGAGTCGGGCAGCGGGTGGCAGCGGGCAGTCTGCGGTCAGGGTCGGGGCCGCGGCGGTCTCAGTGTCTGGAGTGCGACCGTGTCGTCCGGTCGGCGTCCCCCTGCTGTGCTGCTCGATGCTGTCCTCTTCCTGGTACTGGTGGTCCCCGTCCAATCTCCCTGGTAGGTGCTGACTCCTTCCAGCTTTCTGGTACCACCTAGGCTTCCTGCTCTTTCTCTCCCGCTCTGCCGAGTGCCCCCTGCTGGCGTTCTGCGTTCCTTTTATATCAGCTCCGCCCCCACTTCTTCTAGAACTGTCTCTGGTCCGTCCTCTAATCATGTCCCCCGGAAACAGTTCTCCTAGGAACCTTGGTGACAGCCCCCTTGGTTCCGGCCTGGTTACACAGCGGAAACTCTCCCCCTACACTTACAAAGTCCTTTTAAAGGGATTTTTCTATACAATCAACTCTCCTAAGAAATCTTTGTTGGCATGTTGGTCATAGAAAGTTGAATAAAATGATACCCTGAAATCTGCTATCTATGTTTTTTTAAATATGTAAGTTAGCTGTTATGATCTATGGACAAGACATAGAATTCCGTGAGACTTGGCCTCCAGAGGTTATTTTAAGTGAATGGTGGAATTAACTGTACGAGACATGTAGATTAGGATATAGACTGTCAGTTATTTCACGTATCACACTAGTAGTTCCCATTGAATTGAAAATAAGCTTTGAAAGCAGATATTTATGCAGATTTGTGTCTGGCCCATGTATCTTAATAGCTCATTTGCTTATAAGAAACTTGGGTTGCTTAAGGTGTCCCTTGGAATGGAAACGACCTGTTTGGCCTAGTGGAGCTGTACCAGGTTGTCGAGAAATCCATAGGGATTCAGGACACCATCACTTCTCTGTCCGCAATATACAAGGGACATGCTCACCACGGAGGGGTCTAGAGCCCCAACCAGGGGGTTGGCGTAAATTCCGTTGGGTTCTCCCCCAAGATTGTAGTCTATTGGCAATGTCACAGTCCTGGACACATAGCCACACGGTGTCATATGTCCCCATAACCGATGGACTGCAACCCATGGTGACAATGTTCCTATTACGTCTATCCGGCCTGTAGTGTGGACTGTCATCCTGTCAAGGGGCCTCAGGTGTGTGCTGTGTTGGTTAATGGTGTAATGGTACTTGGACTCTTGGACTTGGAAAGTCTGGTGACCCTGGTCAGTGCTACCCTTTCCCATCATTTATTCCTGACAAATTTGTGGGCGTTCATTGTATATACAGATATGGCAACGGCTACTCTCTGGCCAGAGTAACAATGAAAACAGACAATGGTACAAAGTCCCATGAGGTCGGGGTAATCAAGGGTTTGATACATCCAGTAACATTGTGGCGGGATTTTTCCTTATTTTGGGACTTGTGGCAAAATGGGACCATATCGAGAATAACAAAATACAGATCCCTGGGGAAAAAAACCATCAAAATTAAAAGTGGATAAGTTCTGTGTGTCAGGGAGGAGGACGAGACGGTGTCTGAGAAGGCCAACCTCCCTGAATTGAGTGTCTCCTGAGAGAACTTTGGGACTGCTCTAATTAGAGGTTTTACCTTAAAGGGGGCATTTGATAATGTTACAGTCAGTAATAGGGTTCCTCAAGAGCCAGGGGCAAATGCCAGATTCCAACACTTGGCAATGAATGGGCAGTTACTGTATCGGGTGACTAAACTGATGGGATGAGAAATCATGTAGCAACTGTTTATTCCAGGTCTTTATGTGCTGTTAGTTGTAGACATGGCTCATTCACATGTTTTGGAGTGTCATCAGAATGTAGGAAAAACTCAGGAGAGGATAATCCAGAGGATAGAATGGCGAAAGTTATGCCTATTGTGAAGGTGCATCTCCTCCAGACACAGGCAAGGGTGTATAACTGACGAGCGAGGCTGAGGCAGTTAGAGCTTGGAGACCGCATACTGATGCTTATCCCTATGGTCGAATGCAAGTTCCTGGCCAACTTGCAAGGCCCATATGCGATGGAAAAAATGAGCGAGGTTAATTGCAAGGTCCATCAGACAGGGAGAAGGAAGCCTCACCAAGTGTAGTACATGAACCTCGAGCTAAAGCCATGGTGAGATAGAGACCCACTGAAAGCTTCTAGCTTGGGAGCTTTTCCCGAAGCCAAAGTGGAGCATGTCACAATTGCAAATATTCTATCTCCATCACAGAAGCAACAGTGTCGAAAACTGCTGAAGCTGAACCATGACCTCTTCTCAGAGTTGCCTGGGCTTACGCAGGTGGTTGAGCATGATGTCAAAATTTGACAAGATGCCCCCGCGTCAATGAAATCATTGAGAGTCTTAGACCTGCAAGGTACATTACCACTCTCAACTTGCCGAAGGGCTAGTGGCAGATCCCCAAGTAGAAGACTGCCTTCTCAACACCTGATGGTAGTTTTCAATATATCAGAATGCATTTCGGACTTCAGGGTGCTCCGGCCACCTTACAGAGGTCATTGGATCGGCTCCTAGCTCAGCTTAAGAAGCATTCTGCAGCCTACCTTATAGTAAACCAGCTCTGAGCAAGGCGGGGTTTACCATAAATCCCCCCAATAATGTGCCAAGGGGGAGGGAGAGGCCAAATAGGCTACATCGTCAGGAAAGAGAAATCAAGCCACAAGTAAACAAGGTTGAGGCAATCCAGAAGTGGCCACAACCGATATCCAAGAAGCAGGTATGGGCATTTCTTGGAACTGTGGGACATTACTAACTCTTTATCCCACATTTCGCCATGATTGCCGCTTCACTGACGGATCTCCTTAAAGGCACCAAATCGGCGATGGCCAAATTGACTGCTGAGACAGGCATTTCAAGAGATGAAGCTAACCTTAGTTGCACCTGAGTTTAGCAAAGAATTTGTGGTCCAGACTGATGCTTCATAAGTTGGGTTGGGATCCGTGTTGTCACGAGATAAATGATAAAGAATGTCCCATCCTGTATCTGAGCCGGAAGCTCTCTTCCTGCGAAAAAAAAATTATGCCATAGTCAAGAGCGTGTTTAGCCATAAAATGGGTCATGGACACACTGAAGTATTACCTACGAGGCCGTAGGTTTAAACTAGTATCACATCATGCACCTCTGAGATGGTTAAGGGAAAGGAAGGGTGAGAAGGCCGTGTTTGAGTAAACCAGCAGAAGAAGCTTTCCTGTGCCTACCTTTTTGAGTATACTTGATCAAAGGAAAAAATGTCAGAATCTGCTCTGCTTAAGAAACCACGTTTACCACCGTATCTTGAAGAGTTTTATTTCAGATAGGTGTTTGCTTCAAAATCACACAGAACCCCTTCCTCAGGACAATTGTGTGTCATATCCGATCAAGGCTGCTTTCACAAGCGGCATTGTTGAAAAAAACGCCAAACCCAAAATACAATGGAGCACTGTAAAAAAAAAAAAAAAAAAAAAAAAAAAAACACACACCAAAATTACGTTGTTTTGGTTGCTGCAAGACTTCAGAAATGTCCTTCAGATGTCTATGTGGACAGAAAAATAAAGAAGTTATGGCTCTGGAAAGAAGGAGATGAAAAAACATAAACTGAAATTAGCCGTGTCGAGAAGGCTTACCGATAAGGCAATCATGCTCTGCTCCTAGCTCAGTTTTTTTCAGCAACAAATTAATCCCTCACACACATCACTCTCACCTGAGCTAACCCAGCTGCCTTGTATGGCTTGTAAAACAAGGATTCGATTGTATGGGAGCAACTATTCCCCCCAGACTCTTTTGTCGCTATGATATCCCCAAACTCGTTTCCTTAAAAAACTTCACAGTAGCCTTCTATTAATGGAGCACATTTTTTCCGAGACCTACATCACTGAATCCAGGCACCTCAGTGACTCATATCTGCCATCCAGGATTTTACCTACTGCTATACATCCTCTCACCCCATCTTACCAAAGCCAGGTGGCTGGGCACTTTTTGCCACCAAACAGTTTATTCTTGGCAGGGCATCGGCATTTCCATGAAGCTTTCCTGGTCTATGCTCCACATGAAAATTAAAATTTTGTAAAGCTAGGAACCACAGTGTTACCCGGGAACAATTGCCCTTTTTCTCCCCAGTGCATGCCCATTTGATGGCCCAGCTTTCTTTCTACAATTTCTGCAGTTTCTCTTGAAGAGGGGAAGTTTACTAAAATAGATTGTGTGTGTTAATTCCCATTAATTTCCTGAGACATGATAGCCTGTAGCTCAACATCCAACTCATCCGTTTGAACTATGAAATCCTAGGAGAAGTCCAGCGCTAACAAAATCAGCTTCTTACAGAGGGTTAGTTTTAGGTCTTGAAAGTCCCCTTCAGCTTCTGGAGACCATGGCGGTTTCATAAAGAAAAATTAAAATCCGTAAAGACATCTCAAGAGAGGGGACATTGAACATATGGGAACAAATACAAATGGGTAATTGAGAAACTAATCATAACTGGGGAAGTGACAGAGAGATGACATTTCAACGTCCGTTGAAGCCTACTTCAAAAGCAAATCTTCTGTTGTAATTACTTGGTCACTGCAGGAGATTCTAACCTCTATAGATAGGTAAAATCACAACTGGAAAAATGACGACAATATCTCCCACTTGGAACCTCCATAGGGGAAGATATCCTGAAAGTTGGGTATCTCAAACTTCAAAAATGCCTACCGCAACCCACAGCTAGTTTCCATATAAGCTCTCCGAGGAGGAGGTATGTGGGCGTAACCTTGATGTAATAAAAATCACAGTTCAGGTTTCTGTCATTGTTAATTTATGGAAGACACCATTCTCTGTGCTAGTGTTAATTTTCCTAATTGAAGTACTTCCTTTCATAGAGATGAGTCATTCCTGCAACATCAAGTTTAGTTCTCTTTCATTATTCCTTTTTATGTTATTTAATTGTATATATCGTATTGTTTTGTTCCATTTTGTAACCACTTTCTATATTTTTGACAAACACTTCCTATCTTTCTGAATTAAATTTAAGGTCCATTTGACTGTAGCCATCCTCCCTGGATGTGGCCGCAGGAGGAAAATTGATGACAAATCAAAGAGGCTGATAATACGAATGGTAACAAAAGAGCCCAGAAAAACTTCTAAACAGATTAAAGGTGAATTTCAAGCTCAAGGAACATCAGTTTCAGATCGTGCTATCCATTGTTGTATGAACCAAAGTGGACTTCATGGGAGACGACCAAGGAGGACACCTTTGTTGAAAAAAATATCATAAAAAAGCCAGACTGGAATTTGCCATAATGTTGACAAGCCACAAAGCTTCTGGGAGAATGTCCTATGGAAAGATGAGACAAAAATGGAACTTTTTGGCAAGGAACATCAGCACTATATTCACAGTTGGAAAAATGAAGCATATCAAGAAAAGAACACTGTCCCTCGTGTGAAACATGGAGTAGGCTCTGTTATGTTCTGGGGCTGCATCTGGCACAGGGTGTCTAGAATCTGTGCAGGGTACAATGAAATCTCAAGATTATCAAGAGATTCTAGAGAGAAATGTGCTGCCCAGTGTCAGAAAGCTTAGTCTCAGTCGCAGGTCATGGGTCTTGTAACAGGATAATTACGGTACTCAAAACACGCAGCTAAAAGCACCCAAGAATGGCTAAGAGGAAAACATTGGACTATTCTGAAGTGGCATTCTATGAGCCCTGACCTAAATCCTATTGCGCATCTTTGGAAAGAGCTGAAACATGCCGTCTGGAAAAGGCAACCTTCAAACGTGATACAACTGGAGCAGTTTGCTCTTGAGGAGTGGGCCGAAATACCTGTCGAGAGGTGCAGAAGTCTCATTGACAGTTCCAGGAATCGTTTGATTGCAGTGATTGCCTCAAAAGGTTGTGCAACAAAATATTAAGTTAAGGGTACAATAATTTCTGTCCAGACCTATTTCATGAGTTTTATTTTTTTTTTACTTCTGTGGAAGCATGGTTGAAAAGCAATGTCTGAATTTCATTTGTTCATTTTCATAGATTTTTTTTATTTATTATTACTTTTGTCAGATTCAAGTTATTTCTGTGACCATTGTGGGTTTTTCTGTAATTAAACCAGGAGTACCAACAATTTTGACCACGGGCGTATATAAAAATTAATAGCCCTGTTGCTTTTTCTCTGTAAACCACATCTGACGCGCCCCAGAGGCCGTGGGATACTCGGTACTGGGCCGGTCGTCTTAAAGGGATGTGTCACAGTGGCAGTGACCCGGTCCGTGGCCCCTGGCGGTCATGTAAAAGGGGTAGAATTGAATGGGGATAAAGTTTATGTAGTGATTCATGATGCCAGTTGGAGTGTTCGACTGTAGTATAGCCGGCACTGCAGATGATCTCTGGGGGAGTAGATGGTGATGGCAGTGCAGATGTTTAACCCTCTCCAACCAGGGCAGACCCCCAGAGATTGTGATGGAAGTAGAAGACACAGAGTAATAAGGCAGGAGACAAGAAAAGTCACTTTATCATTTACTGTAGTTCAGGTGCAGTTCATAGGAGATATTACAACTCTCACCAGGTTACAGTCTGCTCTGCAGAATGGGAGTTATCCTTCACTCTGATGTGACTCGGTGTGTTTTCCTCCTCTGGCAACTTGCATGGATCCTGTGTGAAGCTCCAGTTCCTTCTTGCACAATCCTTCACTGATCATAATTTACTGCAGTCTTCCAGGGGGAAACACTCTGCTGTTGGTTGTATAAACTCACAGTCTCTCAGCTTACCACCTTGCTCTGAAAGCATGGATGGCCTAGGGGCTGACTCCCTGATTCTTCTTAGCTTTGCTCCTGGATGAAGCACATGTCATGGCTTCCAGGAGCGTTCTCTTCCTCCTCCTTCTTCACTGAAAACAACAACTCTCGACTCCTCCCCCTCCCAGTTAGAGTATGTCTGCAATGCTCTAGGCTTCAGACAGCTAAGGGAGTGAGGTAAATTGTGTGTGTGTGTTGTGGTCTCTAGCAGAGAAAGCATAACTCCCATTGCTCACAAAACACATACAAAACAGTACATATTTAACCCTTTTGTGGCAGTAAAGTCGTAGGGTGCCACACACCCCTGAAACCATATGCTACCTGTAACGGGTGTCCAATCGGTATAGTAGTTTCTTTTGTTATTGTGTAGTTGGCAGTAATCATGTCAGGATATACATATGTAATGGAAGTGATGAGACTACTGTGACACGATCCTGAGAAGAGCCGGAAGGGACGTAACTAGGTGCTACGCAAGGACTGATCTCGGATGCACGTTAGCTGCCCCCCAAGGGACAGATTCTGAAACAGCCAAGAAGGGAAGTTCAGCTGGTACAAGCAGGAGTGGCAATGGCTGGTGGGCACAGCTGCGAGACAGGCAGGCACTGGCTGCTGCATGCAGGTGCGCCTGGTATACAGATGCACACAGGCAGGTATGTCTGGCTTGTAGATGGGTGCAGGCAGGTATGGCTGGTGTACAGATGGGCACAGGCAGGTGCTGGTGGGTACTGTTGTTTTACAGGTGGGCATAGGCAGGTACTGCTCTTACTGGCATATGGGGCCAGACGAGCAGAGGGTGCCCGGAGCGGGCTCTGCTGGATGAAGATGAAAAACTTCAACTAGAGACGTCACCTGTGAGTCAGTGTGTTACCTTTACACTGACACTATACACTGTATACTATATACAGAGTTCCTATGTACAATATCACCACTGATAACTGTACTATCTGTGCAGTGACACTATATACAGAGTTCCTGTGTATGTCACCAGTAATCACTGCATTTCATGTACACTGACACTGTATACAGAGCTCCCATTTATGTCATTGCTGAACATTGTATTACCTGAACACTATATGCTATATACAGAGACCCTGTGTATGATGTCACTAGTGATCACTGTATTTGTACACTGACACTATATACAGAGCTCATGTGTAGAATATCATTGTTGAACATTGTATTACTTGTATATTATTATTATTATTACCCGTTACCTCTCCACTCACTCCCTCCTAGACCCTTCACAGTCCGGTTTCCGCCCCCTACATTCGACAGAAACTGCACTCATCAAAGTGACCAATGACCTTCTGACAGCAAAACGTAATGGTGACCATTCTCTGCTCATTCTTCTCAACCTTTCTGCAGCTTTCGACACTGTTGACCATCCTCTCCTACTCTCTAGGCTCCAGTCACTAGGCATTAAGGACACTGCTCTTTCCTGGTTCTCCTCCTATCTTTCCGACCGCTCCTTCAGTGTTCTGTTTTCTGGCTCCACTTCATCTCCTCTTCCTCTCACTGTTGGGGTACCTCAGGGCTCAGTCCTTGGCCCCCTTCTCTTCTCTCTCTATACAGCCCCAATTGGACAGACCATCAGCAGATTTGGCTTTCAGTACCATCTTTATGCTGATGACACACAACTGTACACATCATCCCCTGACCTTACCTCCGCTGTACTACAGAACGCCACTGACTGTCTGTCTGCAGTCTCCAACATCATGTCTGCTCTCTATCTGAAACTCAACCTCTCCAAAACTGAACTTCTTCTGCTCCCACCATCTACTAACCTCCCTAAATCTGACATTTCCCTCACTGTGGGTGGCACCATAATAACACCCCGACAGCAGGTGCGCTGTCTGGGTGTTATGTTCGACTCCGATCTCTCCTTCACCTACCATATACAATCTCTTGCCCGCTCATGCCGCTTACACCTAAAGAACATCTCTAGAATCTGCCCTTTTCTCACCATGGAAACAACAAAAACTCTCACTGTCGCCCTGATCCACTCCCGCCTAGACTACTGTAATGCTCTATTAATTGGCCTCCCTCTCACTCGACTCTCCCCTCTCCAGTCTATCCTTAATGCAGCAGCCAGGGTTGTCCATCTGGCTAATCGTTTCTCAGACGCGTCCGCTCTTCGCCAGTCGTTACACTGGCTGCCAATTCATTACAGGGTACAATTCAAAGTACTTGTTCTCACCCACAAAGCTCTCCACAGTGCGGCACCCCCTTACATCTCCTCCCTCATTTCTGTCTATCGGCCTAACCGACCGCTGCGCTCTGCAAATGACTTTCGACTAACCTCTGCCCTAATCCGTACCTCCCACTCCCGACTCCAAGACTTCTCCCGTGCTGCGCCAATCCTCTGGAATGCTCTACCCCAAAATATTAGGACCATCCACAATTTGCATAGTTTTAGGCGCTCGCTCAAAACACATTTGTTCAGAGCGGCCTATCACATTCAGTAATCAAAGTCATGTTTGTGTGTGTGTAGCCCATTCACTATCTCCATCTAACCCCCACCCCCTGAAGATGGCTGGACCGTCATTGTAAATACATCATTGTAAATACAAACCTGTGCTTTGTATCCCCCCCACCTCATTGTAGATTGTAAGCTCCACGAGCAGGGTCGTCTTATTTCGCTTTAATTATTGTATTGTTAACGTTGTTACTTATGACTGTTGTGTTTGAAACTGTTCAACTGTAAAGCGCTGCGGAATATGTTGGCGCTATATAAATAAAGATTATTATTATTATTATTATTATTATTATATTATAGGGTAAATACAGAGGTCCTGTGTATAATACCACTGGTTAACTCTGTATTACATGTACACTGTGTACTGTACAGTATACAAATTTCTTGTGTATAATGGCCCTTATGGGAAAATTAACATTGTGTTTGTCAGTGGTCAGTATTCTAATATTAGTATAATATTATTCGTAATATTGGTGGAAGTAAACACAGGGAACGGAAAATTGTAGTGTTGACCGTATACCACGAAAAATGGGGATTTGACTGAGGATTCACTCACACGATTGCTGTACGAGAATTCGGCCCAAGGCAGGAGTTCGGCCCAATAACTATAGTGAGCATTGACGAAGTGCTGTATATAGTTGGTCAGGATCTGGTTGACCCCTTATGCCTGGCCTTTGGATTGCAAATGATAGGCTGAAGAGAAGTCCAAGTTGACATTTAGTAGTTTGCAGGTAGCCCTCCAGAAGCTATATGTTAACTGAGTGCCTGTATCAGAGACTTTATGGAGAGGAAATCCATGGAGGCGAGAGATGTGTTCCATGAACTTGACAACTAACACCGGAGCAGAAAGGAGGCCGGCCAGCAGAGTAAAATGGGCCATTTTAGCGAAGCGATTCACAACCACCCAAATGATGGAGCTTCTGGCCTATACTGGATGATCAGTAATGAAATCCATCTCAATTTGCTGCTAGAGAGCAGATGGTAGAAGGAGAGGAAGTAACTGGCCAGTCAGAAGTTGTTTAGGAGTCTTTTCCTAGAGACAGGCGAAAACAATATCTGCAATATCCTTGCGCAGGAAAGGCCACCAATAATGCTGTAGAATGAGAAGAGACATTTTCTTCTGTCTGGCCTGACCAGCCTATTTGGAAGAGTGACCCTACTGAGGACCCCCTTTTTGTCTAATTCTGCAACAGAAGTTTTTTCTGATCTAATCCCGGACAGGTCCCCGGAGCAACAGTGACCATTTTGGAGGACTCATTGATGTAATGGGTCTCTTCCTCCTGGTCAGAATACAGAAAAGACCTAGAGAGTGCATCTGCCTTGATATTCTTGTCCGCCGAATGGAAATGAAGAATTAAATAAAAATTAGCAAAGAACAGTGACCACCTGACTTGATGCAGGTTTAGTCGGTTCTTGTGATCAGTGTAGATAATTACTGGATGCATTGCTCCTTCAAGCAAAAAGCATCACTCCTTCAGAGCCAGTTTTATCTGCAACAGTTCATGATCACCTACTGAGTAGTTGTGTTTTGGAGGCGAGAAGAAACCACAGCATACCATATGACTGGTAGAAGACTTTTGGTTGAGGAGAGTATTGCTCTAGCACTGGAGGAAGAGTCATCCACCTCCAAGAAGAGTTGCCTATTGCCCTGCCTGTTCAGTACCGGAGCAGAGGTGAAGGCCTGTTTTAATGAGGCAAAGTCACTTTCCGCCTCTAGACTCCACACCCTGGGGCTAGCTTCTTTGCGGGTCAAGGCAGAGATTGGAGTGGTATGAGAGAAGATATGTGGAATGAACTGACTGTAGTACTTAGCGAATCCAAGGAACCTCTGGATTACTTTCAGACCATCATGACAAGGCCACCTTAGGGCAGCGGATCCCTTCTCAGGATCCATCCTTAGTTCCGTCTCAGAAATGAGGTCACCAAGAAACTGAAGAGAGGTTTGCTCGAAGACACATTTTTCAAACTTGGCATATAAATGTTTTTTCCTTAGACTCTGCAGAATCTGGAAGATATGCATCCTGGGTGTGGACAGGTCGGGTGAGAACACTAATGTATCGTCCAGGTAAACCACCACTCAAGAGTATAGAAGGTCCCGGAGGATATCGTTCACCAGTTCTTGGAAGACTGCTAGGGCATAACAGAGTCCAAAGAGCATTACACGATACTCATAATGGCCATCCCAAGTGTTAAAGGCAGTCTACCTTTTGTCCCCTTGTCGTATTCTAATTCGGCTGATAGGAGTAGTAGTCCCATTAGCTAACGCCAATGAACGAAGGTAAACTTTTTACCTCCGATCATAGCTGCGTGCTCATGCTGTCATTATACAAGCGTGGGAGTCATGGCTGTGCGACCGGAGGTAATGATTTTCCCTCAAATCAGAGGCAGTGTTTGCCATGCTGTCATGCATATGACAGTGCTCACATTTGCCCTGCTTACCTCTGGCTGCTGCATTAAAGCAGCAGAGATAACAGGCTTTAAAAACAGGCTGGCACATAGATATGGGAACAGAACGGAGCTTGCTGCATAGATATGGGAGCACAACCAAGCTTACTGCCTACTGCAACAGAAGTGAGCTGACTACATAGACATGAGAAAGGAACCAAGATTATTACCTAGATAAGGGAACTGAAAGGAGCTTACTACAGAGATATGGGAGCAGAACCCAGCTTACTAAAGAGATAAGGGAGCAGAACCGAGCTCACTACAGAGATATGGGCGCAGAACCTAACTTACTGCAGAGCTATGGGAGCAGAACAGCATTTACTAGAGAGATATGGGAGAAAAGCCAAGCTTACTACAGAGATAAGGGAGCAGAACTGAGCTTACTAGAGTGATATGGGAGCAGAACCAAGCTTACTATGGAGATATGGGAGCAGAACCAAGCTTACTATGGAGATATGGGAGCAGAAGTGAGCTTACTACAGAGCTATGGGAGCAGAACAGAGCTTACTACAGAGATATGGGAACAAAACCTAGCTTACTGCCTACATAGATGCTGCAACAGAAACAAGCTGACTACATAGACACAAGAACGGAACCAAAATTACTGCATTGATGAGGGAGCAGAACTTGGATTACTACAGAGATATGGGAGCAGAACGGAGCTTACTACAGAGAAATGGAAGCAGAACGAAGCTTAGTGCAGAGATATGGGAGCATAACTGCGCTTACTATAGATATTATACAGAAAAAGCTTGGCGCATAAAATTTGATAATTATGATTAAAAAAAAAAACCCAAAAAGATGGACCATAAATGGAGACACAGATAATGAATTAGCATCGACGTTTCGGCTCTAAAGCCTTTTTCAAGATTTATCTGTTTTATATAGGGTCCTAAATTAATTGATCTGGAATCTGTGAGTTGTTCACTAAAGGGTTAAAGGGTGGAGCTACCAAAAAGGAGAAAATCCATGGTTCATGCCGTCAGGAATGTAGGAAAAAGTGCGCTCCGTGGTCACTTCCAGATCAATTAATTTAGGACCTTATATAATACAGATATATCTTGAAAAAGGCTTTAGAGCCGAAACTTCAATGATAATTCATTATCTGTGTCTCCATTTATGGTCCATCTTTTTGCTTTTTGTTTTTGAATAAAAATAAATCTTGCAAAACCATAATTATCAAATTTTGTGTGCCGAGGTTTTTTCTGTATAATATTTCTGGTTTTACCTCTGAGCATCTTAAGTGAAAACAGTGAGCACCCCATTACCTGAGATGAGCTTACTATAGAGCTATGGGAGCAGAACTGAGCTTACCACAGAGATAAGGGAGCAGAACTGAGCTTACTACAGAGATAAGGAGCAGAACTGAGCTTACTAGAGAGATATGGGAGCAGAACCAAGCTTACTGCCTACATAGATACTGCAACAGAAGTAAGCTGACTACATAGACACAAGAACGGAACCAAGATTACTACATAGACACAAGAACGGAACCAAGATTACTACATAGATAAGGGAGCAGACCTAAACTTACTACAGAGATATGGAGCATAACTGAGCTTACTACAGACATATGGGAGTAGAACCAAGTTTACTACAGAGCTATGGGAGCAGAACCAAGCTTACTACAGAGATGTGGGAGCAGAACAGAGCTTACTAGAGAGATATGGATGCAGAACTGAGCTTACTACAGAGATATGGGAGCAGAACTGAGCTTACTACAGAGATATGGGAACAGAACAGAGCTTGCTAGAGAGATATGGGAACAGAACCGAGCTTACTACAGAGATATGGGCACAAAATTGAGCTTACTACAGAGATATTGGAGCAGTACTGAGCTTACTACAGACATATGGAAGCAGAACTGAGCTCACTACAGAAACAGGGAAGCAGAACCAAGCTTATTAGAGAGATATGGGCAGAACCGAATTTGCTACAGAGCTATGGGAGCAGAATAGCGTTTACTAGAGAGATATGGGAGCAAAGACAATCTTAATACAGACATAAGGGAGCAAAAATGAGCTTACTACAGATATAAGGGAGCAAAAATGAGCTTACTACAGAGATATGGGAGCAGAACAGAGCTTGCTAGAGAGATAATGGGAACAGAACCGATCTTACTTCCGAGATATGGGAGCAGAATTGAACTTACTACAGAGATATGGGAGCAGAACTAAGCTTACTACAGAGATATGAAAACAGAACTGAGCTTACTACAGAGATAGGGAAGCAGAACCAAGCTTATTAGAGATATGGGCGCAGAACCGAACTTGCTACAGAGCTATGGAGCAGGACCCAGCTTACTACAGAGATATGGGAACAGAATGGAGCTTACTAAAGAGATATGGAAGCAGAACAGAGGTTAATAGAGAGATATATATGGGAGCAAAGCCGAGCTTGCTACAGATATAAGTGAGCAGAAACAAGCTTACTACATAGACACAAGAACGGAACCAAGATTACTACATAGATAAGGGAGCAGAACTCAACTTACTACGATATTGGAGAAAATCCGAGCTTACTACAGAGAAATAGAGCAGAACCGATCTTACTACAGAGATATGGGAGCAGAACGGAGCCTACTACAGAGATATGGGAGTGTAACTGAATTTACTACAGCGCTATGGGTGCAGAGCCGAGCTTACTACAGAGATATGGGAGCAGAACAGAGCTTACAACAGAGATATGGGAGCAGAATAGAGCTTACTAGAGAGATATGGGAGCAGAACAGCGCTTACTACAGAGATATGGAAGCAGGACAGAGCTTACTACAGAGATATGGAGCAGAACCGAGCTTACTACAGAGGTATACGAGCACAACAGAGCTTACAGGTGCTTCTCACAAAATTATAATATAATCAAAAAGTTAATTTACTTCGGTTCTTCTATACAAAAAGTGAATCTCATATAGTCATTACAGAGTGATCTATTTCAAGTGCTTATTTCTGACAATGTTGATGATTTTGGCTTACAGCCAATGAAAACCCAAAAGTCGTTATCTGAGTAAATTAGAATACTTTATAACACCAGCTTGAAAAATGATTTTAAAATCTGAAATGTTGGCCTACTGAAATGTATATTCAGTAAATGCACTCAATACTTGATTAGGGCTCCTTTTGCATCAATTACTTCATTAGTGTGGTGTGGCATGTAGGCGATCAGCCTGTGGCACTGCTGAGGTGTTATGGAAGCCCAGGTTGCTTTGATAACAGCCTTCAGCTTGTCTTCATTGTTGGGTCTTGTGTCTCTCATCTTCCTCTTGACAATACCCCATAGATTTTCTATGGCGTTAAGGTCAGGCGAGTTTGCTGGCCAATCAACCACAGTGATACTGCTGTTTTTAAACCAGGTCTAAAATTTCCAACTACAAAAAGCTTGTCTGTGTAAGAAAGCATGAAGTGCTCTAAAATTTCCTGGTAGAAGGCTGTGGTGCTGACATTGGTCTTAACAATCCTTTCAAGGCTGTGGTTATCCCAGTTGCTTGTGCACCTTTTTCTACCACACTTTTTCCTTCCACTCAACTTTCCATTACTATGCTTGGATACAGCAGTCTGTGAACAGTCAGCTTCTTTAGCAATGACCTTTTGTAGCTTGCCCTCCTTGTGGCGTGTGGCAATGACTGTCTTCTGGACATCGGTCAAGTCAGCAGTCTTCCCCATGATTGTGGAGCCTACTGAGCAGACTAAGGCTGGTTTCACAGTAGCAGTGCACCAGCATCGTGCGCTATCGGTCGCATGCGCCCCTATGTTTAACATGGCGGGTGCATGGTCCAGCGCTTGCATGCATTCATCAGCGTTTTCGTGCGCATGCGCTTTTTCCAGGTGTGCGCCTAGACGTGCTAGATGCTACATGTTGCATTTTTTGTTCCGCCCAACCTAGTTAAAAAAACGGATGCGATCGCGTGAGCACAGAATGCGCCAAAATAACACATTACAGTCTATGGGGTTGGCACTCTCCTGCGCTTTTGAGCGCATGCGATTTTTGAGTAAACATGTCTAGACACTGGTTTAAACCACCTCCTACACAAAGAAACATTGTTTGGGGGGTAGTGTAGATAAAAGGTGTTTGCACTGGCAGTCCACTACTCTACAGATACAGACAGCCTACAAGCGACACAAGAGGATCCAGTCATTTTGCGACAAGCAGGAACTTCAAGAATGTGAGTATTCTAACCTAATGTCTGCCTGTCCTTTTTTAAATTTATTATGTATAGGAGTACACACCGGACCGGGGTGAACTGGCCCAAGCAGAGCGTGAAGTGAGTATCGTCCTGCCCTACATTTTGGGTAAGTATTCGCTGCTGCATGTACACATGTGGCAAATTAATTTTAGTTCTTTTTCAGACCTCATCAGACATGGTTTCGGAGGGCGAACAGCAGGAGCAGCCAGTCCAAGTGCCGGCGGGGAGACTGCCTGTTAGTGTATAGACTGACTGTGAATGTCCTTTATTTTATTTTTTTTTCCCCCTGCCTTTTTTTCTGTCCTGTTTTCATCTTCAATCTTTCTTCTTTTCTGTATCTTTTTCTATCTTTTTAATTTTAATTTATCTTTTTTTCTAGGCTCCACAACGGGACGAAGAAATTGCCCTGGACAACGACGCCCTGATCAACTTGGTCCAGGAGCGAGTCCCGTTGTGGGACAGCCGTGATACGCAGCACGCGGACTTGGTGATGACCCGGCGGCTCTGGAATGAGGTGGCCGCAGCGCTGATGGATGGCTGGGACAATGCCTCTCCCCGAGTCTGCAAGGATTTTTGTAAGTATTTCAATGCTCTGTGATGCCGCAGTGACTCTTGGCCATGATCACACAGGTGTGTGGGATGGTAGAGATATTCTAGCATCATACACATTTGTATTATTACGGCCAATAGTGCATTGTCTATTGTATTGCTGTGTGCTGCCGCAGTGACTCTTTGCCGTGATGACACAGGTGTGTGGGATGCTAGAGACATTCTAGCATCATACACATTTGTGTTTACATGGCCAACAGTGCATTGTCTATTGTATTGCTGTGTGATGCTGCAGTGACTCTTTGCCGTGAACACACAAGTGTGTGTGATGCTAGTGATTTGCCCATCAGTGCACTGTCTAATTTTTTTTATTTCTTTTTTCCACAGTGAACAAAGACAGAACCTGTTGGCGCTCGATGAAGGACTGCTTCAAATGAGATGTTCGTCAGGAGGGCCAAGGTCACAGTGGTGCTGCGGCAAGGACCAGAACAAAATACCGATACCATCAGGTGTTGGCATTCCTAAGACCGGTCCTTGCCACCAGAGTATAAGTACTTTTTCTCTTTCCCCCATGACGGCACCACGGAGAGAGAGGGGTCCGCCCTCAGGGACAGGAAACCTACAGATGAGAAAGGCGGTACCTCTCTCCCACATCAGTTGGTTTCCTGTCCCTGACTGGGAACCTACAGCACATACCTGCAGTCGACGTGGGATGCCGGGGACCGAACTAGTCCAGTAATAGGCAGCGGGGCTCCCTGCCTCGGCTGGGTCGAGGCCTTGTGCTGGTTTCCCCCGAAGCACCACCACCGGGGTCGGCGGGCCTTGAGGGTGAGTGGGGAGAGGCAGTGAAGATTGGAGCAAGTCTGCCAATCCCAGGAAAAGAAAAAAAAGAAAAAGGGGATGCTGCCTCCTACGAGTAGTGGCAGTGGTCACTAAAGGAGGGCCACCCGCCGAGCGCCGGGCCTGGAGCAACCTGTGAGGGGTGGCGTTGGCCACCGGGAGCCACAAGGTACAGGGCCACGGAGCGGTGGAGGGTGGCAGCGGCCACCGGGAGCCGCGGGAGACAGGGCCTCTACAGGCAGGTGCAGAACGCTGGCAGAGCGCGCGCGCGCAAGCACATCGCCATTGAAGATGGGGGCGCAGCGCATGGCTGGGAAATCCGCAGTGCGCATGCGCGAGTGGCCACTTCCGGCGGGGGTGCAGGGACCGCTGGGTAGAAGGCGGCGCCGAGTTAAAAAAGGAAAAAAAAAAAAAGCGTTCATATTTAAAACCCCACTAAAAGGGAAAGGAGCGATCACAGTGAGCGAAAAGCAGAAAGAGAAGGAGACGCAACGGCGGTCCCCGAAGCAGGGGCCGCGGCAAACGCAGGAACAGCGCCAGCGTTTACAGCGCCAGTGCAACTCTTCCCAGTAGCGCAGCAGCAGCGGTCACGCAGGATTGCGGCACAGCCAAAGCTCCAACATGGCAGCACAGCCAGAAGTGGAATCAGCGGTGGAAATAATCCCTACGCCCGAGACGGTATCTCTCGTTTCACAAGGAGGGTGAGTGATCTCTGTGAATGCCCGCTCACTAATGTGCGATTATTATTTTTTTCTGTTTCAGGGGCGTAAATGCACAGCCAAATCCAAGCTCATGGTATTTGCTATATGCACGGAGGAGCTACCCCCTACGTGGGAGAAAAAGCTCTGTGCGGCGTGTATAGAGCAAACAATACAGGAGGAATCCCCGAGGTTTGCTTTAGATCTCAAAACACTAATAAGAACCCAGGTCGAAGACGCCCTTAAGGGCTTTAGAACCTCAACGAAAAAACGTAGGTCCAGGCATAGATCGCCAGAGTCCAGTGTTAGTGAGTCAAGAAGCGAACTATCTGACTCAAGTAACTCATCATCCTCCCAGTCCTCTTTATCATCCCCAGAAGGGGGACGTAGCTGCTTCCCCATTGAAGAAACGGACACCCTGGTAAAAGCGATGAGGACAACTATGGGGCTGGTAGATGAGCGCCCTAAGAAAACAGCCCAAGATCTGATGTTCGGTGGGCTGGAACAAGAAAAACAGAGGGCTTTTCCGATCGATGAGAAAATCCACTCCCTAATTAAACGAGAGTGGAAAAAGCCAGACAAAAAAGTCCTCCTAACACCCAAGAGGAAATACCCCTTTGACGACCCGGCCTGCTCCCTATGGAGTAAAGCACCTAAATTAGACTTAGCTGTTGCAAAAGCGTCTAAAAAAAATTGCCCTGCCCTTCGAAGACATGGGCACCCTGAAGGACCCAATGGACAAAAAAGCAGAAACTTTTTTGAAAAATGCGTGGGAGGCGGCAGCAGGGGGGCTAAAGCCAGCCATAGCAGCCACGTGCACGGCACACGCCCTAATGGTCTGGCTGGATAACTTAGATTCACAAATAAGCGAAAAAATCCCGAGAGAAACAATGCAAAGATCAGTTTTTGTAATGAAGGGCGCAGCAGCCTTCCTGGCGGATGCGTCAGTAGACTCGACCAGGCTGGCAGCCAGGACAGCCGCCTTCTCGAATGCCGCAAGACGCGCCTTATGGCTGAAATGCTGGCCGGGAGACTTACAGGCAAAAACCAAATTGTGCGCAATCCCGTGCGAGGGGAAATTTTTATTTGGCCCAACGCTAGACGACATCCTGGACATGGCAGGGGACAAGAAAAAATCCTTTCTCGGGTTCCCTAGTCAGGCATACAAATGGCCTTTTCGGAACAGAAGGTTCATGTGACAAAAGCCCCCGAAAGGGAGGATAGGAGAAATAAAAATAAGGGCTTTATGTTTAATAAACCCCCCCGACAACAAAAAGCCATAATGAAGGTACTTCCCGGGTCGGGGGAAGATTATCCTACTTTCTCCAGGCCTGGGAAAAAATATCCGCTAGTTCATGGATACTAAGTATAATAAAGGAAGGTCTAAGGCTAAAATTCAATACCCTCCCAAACAATTCTTTTGTGATAACGCCCCAAAGGGACATCACACGAGCAGCTGGCTCTGCAAGAAGAAATCACGAATCTAAGGGAGAAGGACTTATTACAAGGAGTCCCCTACCAGGACAGAGGCAAAGGCTTCTACTCCCCTCTCTTCCTTCACAGAAAGCCAGACGGATCGTACAGGGCGATCATAAATCTTAAAAGACTGAACCAGTTCCTGGAAATTCAGCACTTCAAAATGGAGACAATAAAATCTTGTGTAAAAATGCTTCCCCCATCTTGCTTCATGGCTGTATTAGACTTGAGAGACGCATATTACCATGTACCTATTCACAGAGACCACAGGAAATACCTCAGGGTGGCGGTGGCGATCCAGGGGGAGATAAAACATTATCAGTTCAGAGCCCTCCCCTTCGGACTAGCTATTGCTCCAAGGGTATTTACAAAGATAATGTCAGAAGTAATGGCCCACATAAGAGAGCAAAACATCTTGATAGTCCCATACCTGGACGATCTCTTAGTAGTAGGCGTGACCTTTCACCACTGCAAACAGCAATTGGACATGGTCATGAGACCTCTACTGAGTCTAGGATGGATGCTGAATTTGCCCAAATCCAGATTTGTACCAAGTCAGGTGCAGGAGTACTTGGGGATAATACTGGACTCAACCGAACAAAAATGTTATCTTCCGCAGACGAAGATTCAAAAGATGACACTAATGGTGTCACAAATGATATCTTCCCCGGTCACTACCCTGAGAAAAGCAATGTCTCTATTAGGGTCAATGACAGCCTGCATGCCAGCAGTACAGTGGGCACAAAGCCATACGCGAGACTTACAGTGCGAAATATTAGACGCAGATGTTTCCCTACACGGCAATTTAGACAGGCAATTGGACATCTCACCAAACACAATACGTTCCTTAACATGGTGGCCAACCCAGCCAATCTAACCAAGGTGGTTCCCTGGACGTTACCAGCGACAAAGATCCTAACTACAGATGCAAGCCCCTGGGGGTGGGGTGCTCATCTGAGCAACCAGGTGGCGCAAGGGCCCTGGACTCAGGGAAGAGAGTCAGCTTCCTCAAATATGAAGGAGTTGCTGGCAGTAAAGCTAGCTCTCGTTCATTTTCTGGATTCACTTCGCTTCCAACATACAAGGGTCTTTTCAGACAACCAGGTAGTGGTAGCATATCTAAACCACCAGGGGGGCACCAGATCTCGAGCGCTGATGGAGGTAACAAAATCCATCTTTCACCTAGCAGAACACAATCTAGAATCCCTGACAGCCTTTCACATAAAAGGTTCGGAAAACCGAACAGCAGACTTCTTAAGCAGAACACGCTTAAAACAGGGGGAGTGGGAACTAAGTCAGTCAGTCTTCAGCCAAATAGTGAAACTCTGGGGTCAGCCAGAAATAGACTTATTTGCGAACAGTTATAACCGGAAGTTGGAAACCTTCTGCTTGTTCGATCCCCGGGGGGCCCAGTAGCTCTAGACGCCTTCACGATCCCCTGGGATTATCATCTGGCTTACGCCTTTCCTCCAATATCTCTCATCCCCTTAGTTCTGAGGAAAATATGGGGGGACAAGGCGACGGTAGTGGTAATAGCGCCTTTCTGGCCACGGAGAATATGGTTCCCCTGGCTGAGAAGAATGTCCGTAACAGATCCCTGGGTTCTACCAGAAACTCCAGACCTCCTACACTGGTCCCTGGGATATCACCCCCATATAAAAAACTTACACTTGACAGCTTGGCTTTTGAGAGGGAACTCCTAAGTAACAAGAGCTTCTCGTCAAACTTGGTATACACGCTACTACAAAGCAGAAAGCCAGTAACCACTAAAGCGTATGGGAAAGTTTGGAAAAAATTCATGTCAGTATCAGGCTCTGACCCAACGGGGGAAATCCCAATAGACAAAATTCTGGAATTCCTACAGAAGGGGTTGGAAAAGGGGTTAGCTACCAGCACCTTAAAAGTACAGGTGGCGGCCTTGGGAGCTTTGTATAACCATGACCTAGCCAAAAGTAGGTGGGTTATGAGATTTATTAGAGCCTCAAGTAGATCCAGTAAATCTCCCTTCAAACCCCTAGCGGAGGTTTCCTTAAAAATGTCCCTTAAGACCTCCCTCCTCGTAGCCTTAACTTCTACCCCCGCATTAGTGATATGCAAGCTTTGTCTGCCCACCCACCCTTCATGCAAGTACTGGATGATAGGGTGATCCTTAGAACCGACCCAGCATATCTCCCCAAGGTAGCGTCACAGTTTCATAGGACCCAGGAAATCTCCCTACCCTCCTTCTGTCCCAGTCCCAAGAACAAAGCAGAAGAGGTATTACACACTTTAGATGTAAAAAGGTGCCTGGTCCAATACTTGACAACCACGAGGGGGTTTAGGAAGGATAGGGCTCTGTTTGTATGCTTTCAGGGTCCGCGGAAGGGTCAAAAAGCATCGAAGGCCACGCTGGCGGGGTGGCCATCCCAGAGGATATAAGGGCCCATTCAACCGGGGCAGTGGCGTCATCCTGGGCGGAGAAAGCCGGCGCTTCAATAGACCAGATATGTAGAGCTGCCACTTGGTCTTCCCCCTCTACATTTTTCAAACATTACCGTCTAGACTTGACCTCCTCTTCAGATCTCACCTTTGGGAAAAGGGTTCTGGAGGCGGTGGTCCCTCCCTAGATGTACAATCTTTGTAATTCTCTCCGTGGTGCCGTCATGGGGGAAAGAGAAAATCATCATTACTTACCGATAACTGTATTTCTCTGATCCCATGACGGCACGCGTACATCCCCTCCCTTTTCACATACAGGTGTGCACATTAGAGTGAGTTAGTTAGCTTTAGTACTTAGCCACACTGTGCCTCTATTAAGCTTAATTTGATTAATTTTGGATTTTTTAGAACCATTTGAGTTGCAGCTGAAAGTTCTGTGTAATGCTCTGTAAAACCAACTGATGTGGGAGAGAGGTACCGCCTTTTTCATCTGTAGGTTTCCTGTCTCTGAGGGCAGATCCCTCTCTCTCCGTGGTGCCGTCATGGGATCAGAGAAATACCGTTATCAGGAAGTAACTATGATTTTTGTATTGTATTGTAGTTTACTCTGTGCTTTTCTTTTTCACAGGAGTTGGCGCTTGTAAATGCATGATAGTAATTTTTTTATTTTATTTTCACAGCACCTGAATCAACACCCTGCAACCAGTCTCTGGAGCGGTCCTTCATCGAACTACCTTGAACCCGTCCCAGCCATCCGACAGCCAGGAAGCATCTTGCAGGTCGGGAACACAGACAGTTGGAGACCAGGAACCTGGTATATCAGGTCTTCCCCTGTTCCAGATCTCTTCCACTGGTTTTGCGGGCACTGCCCGCCAGCGGCCGAGGGCCTCGGGGAGGAATGTCATGCCCGAGTTCCTTCACTTGAGCTTGGTCTTTCAGTATTTCATCAAGGCGCTGTCAGACAGATTGGAAAGCGGTTTTAACAACATGGACCACTGCTTCCAGTCTGTCGAGAGTCGCCTTGACCATCTGGAAGTCGACCTCAACAGACCAGCGCACCATTTTTTCATCAAAATTGAACGGGCCATGGCGGAACACCTTAGTCCTGATCTCCAGCTGACTGTGCTGTAGGCCTGCAACACTGCTTTCTTGCAGGCTATGCAGCAGTCAGTATGTGCAGCAGTCAGTGGAGTCATTTCCAACTGTGCCACCACTGACTCGCTTCACCTCACTACCGACTTCTGTTGCATACCACTTCACGGCCACCTGCATTCCAAGCCAAGCCGGACACCACTACACCACCCCAAGGCCGAGTGCTGCTGGACACTGCACCGCCACCACCATGGCAGGCGCTGCTCCTGTCTGGGCCACCACGCTTTCTTGGAGCACCGCCACCACTCCTCCAGCCTGGATCAGCACTGCTGCCACCACTCCTCCAACCTGGACCAGCACTACAGCCACCACTCCTCCTGCAAGGACCAGCACTGGCACCGCCACCACCGAGCAGCAGCAACAGCATCATCAGCAGCAGCAAATTCAGCAGCAGCAAATGGGGGACCCCCATTCCATATTTGCTCCCACGCAGCAAAGGTCACCCAGCTCCAGGTGGACCAGGCAGGACACACAAGTACACAGGAGACACAAAAAGTGGAAAACTTTGGCCGTCCCTCCCCCCTAACCTCACACTGTCTCAACCTGCCTTGAGTTCCATCCCTGAGCTCCTTCCCCCCCCAACTTTTGTCGCTCCTTCCCCTAGAACCCCTTCCTCCCCTTCCAGACGTTCCTCGTCTCTCCACAGCCCCAAATTTCCACCATCTTCCCCCTAATGTCGTTCCCAATAAAACCTGTTATATTTTTTTTTTTTTTTTAATAAACGTCAAGACGTCGTTTCCCCTAATACTGTTTGTTTAATGTTTTTTTCGCTGCCTACACACACTGCGCAATACACTTTGTGTTTTTGCCACCACATAGCTCCATTGATGACACATGTTTCTTGTGTCATTCCTGGAGATATGTGTAGTCAAAAGCACAAATATATGACTTGTATTTTCACCACCAGTGAATCACCATCAGTTTGCTAATATTGCACAGACTGAATAGAGGATGGTGTTGAGTGCAAGGCATATCTATTGTTACCTTTCCAGGTATCATAAAGAGTGAATTGAGGATGGTGTTTTTAAAGAGTGATTTGAGGATGATGTTTTTTTACCATCATCATTTCACTCTTTGTGACACAAGGCCAGGGGATTCTAGATATACCTTGTAATTAACCACATCCTCTATTCAGTGTGTGGTGAATAAACTGAAGAGATGATGGAGAAAATACACGTCGTATGTACAATACCCTGGCCTCGTCTCATAACTATGTAGCACACCTGGGCCCGTGAATACATATATGATTTAACCTGCAGCCGTCACTTTAGAGTGCATTATCTATTGCACGCAGACTGGAGCGATGCTGGAGTTTAACTCATATGTGTATTCACCTGCCCCAGGTTTGATAACTTTACCATGACACCAGGCCTAGGGATTGTAGAAGTTGTATAAACTTTATCATCTCTCCAGTCTGCGTTCATACTGAAGCCACAGTGGAGATCCTATATTAATATTTATTCTCACATGGTCAGGTGTCATAAAGAGTGAAGGATGCTATTGCATCCCAAAATCACTATTTATAACATCAGGCCATGTGATACAAATATGTTTTATCTCCACCGTCGCTGCACATTGAACACAAACTGTAGAGATGATAGAGGTCATACAACTTGTGTGTATGTAGTCACCTGGTCAGGAGTCCTAGTAAAGTCATGATGCACAAAACACAGCATCATGAATTCACTGGTACACCTGGGCAGGTGATTATTGTATTGGAGTGTATAAAAACAGAGTGCACTTGGTACAGGTATCAAAACAGGTTTTTTATTAACATACACACAAGAAAACAATTTTACACCATTTGATCTTGCCGTTCCACATGTCCTACATCTGAGATAAAGTAGGCCGCAAATTGGTCCCTTATTTGGCCAACTTCAACTGATGACCTGAGAGGGTGCTGAGTGAATTCAGGCAATGGGTTTGCAGCTGGTTCATCGAGTTCAAAGTTAGGGTGCTCTTTAGTCATAACAAAATTATGAAGAACCACAAACACCTTCACGACCTCATCCACTGTTTCCAGTTTAAGATTAATCGCTGTGCCGAGAAAACGCCATCTGGAGACAAGAATACCAAAGGCACACTCTACAGCAGGGTTCCCCAACTCCAGTCCTCAAGGCCCACCAACAGATCATGTTTTCAGGATTTCCTTAGTATTGCTCAGGTAATAATTGCTTCACGTGTGCAATACAAAGGAAATCCTGAAAACATGATCTGTTGGTGGGCCTTGAGGACTGGAGTTGGGGAACCCTGCTCTACAGTTCTTCGGGCCCTGGTCAGTCTGTAATAAAAAATAATTTTCATGTGGTCCAAGTCCCGGCTGCAGTAGGGTTTCAGCAGGTTTTGGCACATTTGAAAGGCCTCATCCCCAACCATTACAAATGGCTGTGGGGAAGAGGCCGTGGCATGGGGAAATTGAAATGGTTGCCATACAACCTCCGGCCCATGTCTGAGTTCTTAAAAGCCTGGGAGTCATTCCCACGGCCAAATGCCCCAATGTCCACTGCAACAAACAGATTCTGCATCCGCAATGGCCATAAGTGCTGTAGAAAAGTACTTTTTGTAGTTATAGTACTCCGATCCACTTCTTTTGGGTTTGATTATCTGGATGTGTTTCCCATCCACTGCTCCCAAACAGTTGGGGAAATTGCAGACTGTCTATAATAATCTTTATAATCTTTATTTTTATATAGCGCTAACATATTCCGCAGCGCTTTACAGTTTGCACACATTATCATCACTGTCCCCGATGGGGCTCACAATCTAAATCAGTATGTCTTTGGAATGTGGGAGGAAACCGGAGTACCCGGAGGAAACCCATGTTCAGCTATTTCAATCCACTTTTCCGCGGTGGACAGATTCTGAACAGAGAACGTCCCACAAAGCCCGGGAAGGGGTCCACAACTATTCCCAACAAGGTGGATATTCCAATCCAGTACTGGAAGTGGAGTGAAGATAGGGTCACTCCAGTAGCCAGGAATCTGCCAAACAGAGAGAGAACAAAAATTAATATTTATGTCTAGGGTTTTTTAAAACACTAAAATAAAAAAATGAGTACATGGCATAACAATAATTCTGCAGGCTTTTGTTTACTACATGGCAGAACAATAATTCTGCAAGCTTTGGAATAGTACATGGCAGAACAAAGAAAATTATGCAGGCATTGCTTTGTAAATATTATGTACCGTAATGTGACCAGGAGCCGTTCCTCAGAAGGAATTGCACGACGGAGCTGTGTGTCCTGTCTCCGGGTGGCTTCTTGAACACCAGAAAGAAAATCCATAAAGCTTTCTTGGGACATCCGGGTATAGTCACTACATTTCGCCGGGTTTCCCTGGAGCTCGCTGTAGAGGGTGTGGTACACTCCACGGCTCTCCGGGAGTTCAATAATCTGATGTTTCCACAAACCCCACCGCTGCAGTCTTCGCTGTCTCTCTCTCTTGCTTTGTTGCTGGCAAGCAAATGCAAAAGCCAGCGCGATGTCCAGATCCAAGTTGAAGCGAAAACTCTTCCAGCGCAGATCCATGTTCACAAAGTAAAAAGCAACAAAATCTGAAGAATTCAGCTGTAAACAGGGTCTATATATAGAATTCCCATGACACACGCCCACTGCTGTCCCATTGGTGGAGTCTGTTTCAAGAATTTTTCAAGGATTTTCCTCCTGTGAAATGTGACACCTAGACAATGCATGCGCATAATAAACGCAAACGCATGCAAAAACGCATGAAAACGCATACAAAAGCTGCGTTTTTTTGTTATGCACACGCTGATGCGTCAAAAAATTGCAGCGTTTACAAGCGTTTTTGCATGTGTTTTATGTGCGCACGAAACGCTGCGCAAATGTGAAAGTAGCCTAAAGGCCCCGTCACACATAGCAATCTCGCTAGCGAGATCGCTGCTGGGTCACAACTTTTGTGACACAACAGCGATCTCACCAACTAGATCGCTGTGTGTGACAGCGATCAGCGACCGGCCCCCCTGCCGGTATCGCTGATCGCTGCAAGAAACCTCTGGACATTTTTTTGGTCGCTGATCTCCCTCTGGCCAGCACGCATCGCTGTGTGTGACAGGCGGGAGACCAGCGATCAGCTGTACTAGGATGTAAAAATAATAAAAAAAAAAATATATATTGTTATTTTCACCTTCTAACGTCCCACGCAGCATTCCCGCCTCTCTCCATGCTTCGGTCCCAGTAATCCTTTGCAAGAATGACCGCGAGACTTCGCGATCCCGCGAGAACAGACGTCATCGCGGTCATTCTCGCAAAGCATTACTGGGACCGGAGCGTGGAGAGAGGCGGGACGCCGGAAGGTGAGAATAACAATATTTTTTATTTTAATTCTATTTTTTACATGGATCCATGGCATCAGCGCTAACGAACACAGCGATGCCACGCGCTCGGCATCGCTGTGCTGATCGCTGGTGAAGCTGTCTGTGTGACAGGTCACCAGCGATCACATAGCGACTTACCAGCGATCCTGACACGTTGATATCGTTGTCGGGATTGCTGGTAAGTTGCTATGTGTGACTCCAGCTTAAGGGACCTTTTTTAAACACTTAGAAAGCCATTGCAGGTGTTTTCTGTTAATTATTCTAATTTACTGAGATAATGACTTTTGGGTTTTCATTGGCTGTAATAATTGCAGTGTGTCCAAAAACATGCGTTAATCACAAAATCTCTATACTAGTTTTTATTTCCATGCATTTGTAACATTGCACACCATTTTCTAATTCAAAACATGAAGAGAAATATATATAATTTTTAACTACTCTACAGAAAGTAACAAAAAATTGGACTTTTCATAAAAAATAAGTGTCTGCATTTGTCTTTACAAACTCACAATATGTATTTTTTGTGGATTCAGCATTCCTGTGAATCAGTAACCTAGTATTTAGTTGTATACCCACAGGTTTTTAGAATTGCTTCATATCTATGTTGCATAGAGTCAACCAACTTCTGGCACCTGTCAACGGTTATTCCAGCCCAGGATACTTGGACTCCATCCCACAATTTTGTGACATTTGTTGGCTTTGCCTCAGAAACTGCATTTTTACTGTCACCCCACAAGTGTCCTATCGGATATAGAGATTGAGCTGGCCACTCCATAACCTCAATTTTGTTGCAGTGGAGCCAAGATTTTGCTCATTTACTAGTGTGTTTAGGGTTGTTGTCTTGTTGAAACACCCATTTCTAGGGCTTATCTTCTTCAGCGTAAGGCAGCATGACCTTTTAAAGTATTTTAATACTATATATGCAAACTGGTCCTTGATCCCTGGTGTGCAGTAAATAGGTCCGTCACCGAAGTAAGAGAAACATGCCCCTATCATGATGCTTGCACCATGCTTCACTGTCTTCAGAGGGTAGTGGCTTGAATGCAGAGTTTGGGAGGTCGACTGACGAACTGTCTGCGGCCCTTGAACCCAAAAAGAACAATTTTACTTTAATCAGTCCACAAAATCTTTCTCCATTTCTCTTTAGGGCAGTTTGGCAAATTGTATCCGCTTCAGTACATGTCATTATTTAACAGTGGGACTTCGCATGGAATTCTTGCTAAGAGATTAGCATCACACAAGCATCTTCTGTCACAGGTTACTTGAGACTATCTTTGATCCTCCTGGAGCCGATCATTGACTGCACCTTTGCCATTCTGGCTATTCTTCCATCCATTTGAATAGTAGTCTTCGGTTTTCATCCACGTCTCTCTGGTTTGGATTTCCATTTTGAAGCATTAGAGATCATATCAGCAGAACAGCCTATCATTGTCTGCACTTTATAAGTTTTACCCTCTCCAATCAGCTTTTTAATCAAGGAACGCTGTACTTCTGAACAGTGTCTCCAACAACCCATATTTCTCATGGTTTCAAGTAGAAATGCATGTACAACACGTCCTGGCTTCACCCTTAAACAAGGGCCACCTGATTCACACCTATTTCTTCACAGAATGATCGACCTAACTAGCTGAACTCCACACTGCTATTATTTTGATCACCCCCCCGTTTCAATTAATTATTCTAATACACAGACTCCAAAATGTGTAGATCATGAATGCTGAGTCTGTTGGTTGTCTTAGAATCTACTGCAAGAACTGGTAAATTGTTTGACACGTGGTAATATAATTTATACCAAAAATAGTGATTACGGTAATCTGGTTAGTCATATTGTACTGCTGTTATTCTGAACACTACTGTACACAGTCAGTACATAATGTAATAAAAACCCATCAGTATTTATTTGCTTGTGATGAAAACATTCAAAAAATGCTCATATTCTTAATTATTGAATTAAAAAAGCTATATTGGTTATGGAAAAGCTATTGTATGAAATAAGTAATTGTATTTTATTTCATTTTTATTTATATAGGTTGTAACCTTACAGCTTGAAGATTTCTTGGATGCTTCCCATTTTGTGCTTTATCTGCCGGAAACAAATAACAGCAAGGTATTTTAAGTTTCTATTATGCTCTTTTATTAATGTATTAAGTCTTTCCTGACATGGCTATTTTTTTTCCTCCTCTTCTTACAAGAGCCATAACTTTATTGATATGAGGACTTATTTTTTTGCAGGGCGAGTTTAGGTTTTGTATTTGGTATTTCAAAGTGCGGAGGAATAGTGAAAAAGTAGAATTCTGCAATTGTTATATTTTTATAGTGTTTAATATACTGCAAGAGTGATTCAGCTTATGATTCTCCATGACTGCACGAATTCGGAGATACTAAACATGCATAGTTTATATAAAAAAAAGCAGAAATTTTGAAAAAAAAAAAAATTCACTATTGTCACCATCTTCTGAGACCTGTAACATATCTCATTTTCAGTCAATAGAGCTGTGTGAATGGTTGTTTTTTGCATCCTGAGCGAACGTTTTTATTAGTACCAATTTTGCAGTAAGTACAATGTTTTGATTGCTTCTTATTCCATTTTTTTTGCAGCAACCAAAACCCCTCATAATTCTGGTGTTTCTATTTTTTTCACATTACACCATTTACCAGATGGCTTAATTACTGTATTTTGCGGACTATAAGAGGCATCGGACTATAAGACTCACCCAAAAGTTTGGGAAGGAAAATGGGGAAAACTTTTCTTTTAATTAAAATGATGATGGGTCCTATAGTCCAATGTTATGGTAGTTTATCAGGGATGGTGGTGACTGCTGCAGTGGAGCAGGGTCGCTGCTGCGGAGCAGGGTTGCTGCTGCAGGTGGCTGGCAGCGGTAGGAGTGTGGCGATTCTGCGGGTCCCGGGCTGGTAGGAGGGGGGTGTTTATTTTTATAAATATATATATATATATATATATATATATATATATATATACTAGCTGAAGAGCCCGGCGCTGCCCGGGCATAGTAACTAACTGTGGTTAGTTATAGCAAATTATAATTATCCTCCATCTCATAGTCCCGTGCCCATATACCCATCATACAGTTGTGGCCAAAAGTATTGACACCTCTGCAATTCTGTCAGATAATACTCAGTTTCTTCCTGAAAATGATTGCAAACACAAATTCTTTGGTATTATCTTCATTTAATTTGTCTTAAATGAAAAAACACAAAAAGAATTGTCCTAAAGCCAAATTGGATATAATTACACACCAAACATAAACAAGAGGGTGGACAAAAGTATTGGCACTGTTCGAAAAATCATGTGATGCTTCTCTAATTTGTGTAATTAACAGCACCTGTAACTTACCTGGGGAACCTAACAGGTGTTGGCAATAACTAAATCACACTTGCAGCCAGTTGACATGGATTAAAGTTGACTCAACCTCTGTCCTGTGTGTGTACCACATTGAGCATGGAGAAAAGAAAGAAGACCAAAGAACTGTCTGCAGTCCGAGGGTACAACAGTGTCAACCCGTACTATCCGTCGGCGTCTGAATGAAAAGGGACTGTATGGTAGGAGACCCAGGAAGACCCCACTTCTTACCCCGAGACAAAAAAGCCAGGCTGGAGTTTGCCAAAACTTACCTGAAAAAGCCTAAAACGTTTTGGAAGAATGTTCTCTGGTCAGATGAGACAAAAGTAGAGCTTTTTGGGCAAAGGCATCAACATAGAGTTTACAGGAGAAAAAAAGAGGCATTCAAAGAAAAGAACACGGTCCCTACAGTCAAACATGGCGGAGGTTCCCTGATGTTTTGGGGTTGCTGTGCTGCCTCTGGCACTGGACTGCTTGACCGTGTGCATGGCATTATGAAGTCTGAAGACTACCAACAAATATTGCAGAATAATGTAGGGCCCAGTGTGAGAAAGCTGGGTCTCCCTCAGAGGTCATGGGTCTTCCAGCAGGACAATGACCCAAAACACACTTCAAAAAGCACTAGAAAATGGTTTGAGAGAAAGCACTTCTAAGGTGGCCAGCAATGAGTCCAGACCTGAATCCCATAGAACACCTGTGGAGAGATCTAAAAATGGCAGTTTGGAGAAGGCACCCTTCGAATATCAGGGACCTGGAGCAGTTTGCCAAAGAACAATGGTCTAAAATTCCAGCAGAGCATTGTAAGAAACTCATTGATGGTTACCGGAAGCGGTTGGTCGCAGTTATTTTGGCTAAAGGTTGTGCAACCTATTATTCGGCTGAGGGTGCCAATACTTTTGTCTGGCCCATTTTTGGAGTTTTGTGTGAAATGATCAATTTTTTGCTTCATTCTCTTTTGTGTTTTTTTCATTTAAGACAAATTAAATGAAGATAAATACCAAAGAATTTGTGTTTGCAATCATTTTCAGGAAGAAACTGAGTATTATCTGATAGAATTGCAGGGGTGTCAATACTTTTGGACACAACTGTATGGGGCTTATTATTCTAGGGAGCATCTTATGGGGCCATTATTAACCTTTGTGCAGCATTATATGGGGTGTATTTTGTATGGAGCATCTTATGGGGCCATCATGAACTGTATGGAGCATTATATGGGGCTCCTGATTCAATATGTATATTCAAAAACATTTAACCTACTGATGTCTCAATTAATTTTACTTTTATTGGTATCTATTTTTATTTTTTACATTTACCAGTAGCTGCTGCATTTTCCACCCTAGGCTTATACTCGACACAATAAGTTTTCCCAGTTTTAAATGGCAAAATTAGGGGGGTCAGCTTATACTCGGGTCGGCTTATACTCGAGTATATACAGTAGTGTATCTTGCAGTAGTACACCTTCCTCCTAAATGTATAAGGAGAGGTGTTCTTGTCTACGCCAATGTTATTTCATCTTACCTTAGCTATTATTGATATTAACATATGCCTAATGATATAATGTACCATCTATTATGCGCCTATTATATATACCTAATGATATCATGTACCATCCCTTTTGCGCTTTAATTTTGATTGACATGATCGTCCGGTATTATACAAGGATGGCTTTTAATTATATGTGACATTTGGTTATTATGGATATTGTTACTCATTGAATGTTGGCGTCCATGTTCTTCTTTTTCTGCCTATGCACAGTGGTTTGTTCCATATATTACTGTGCTAGATATTTAAGAATATGGTTACCATTTTTATGTTATGCGCAGAGTGATTTCTAATGGATGCTATATGTTTACAGCGGTGGTCCTTTTTTTTTTTGTCCCCTGCTTAGGGGCAGTATGAATATCGATATCAACATGGATGCTTTTGTATCATCTACCAGTAATAACGTACGCTATGCAATTAGGACTAGCGGCGGTCATTCTTTCCTGTCATGTGCAATTTAAGTATCTAAGTTACCATGGATGCTTTGTAATCATGAGTAGCGGCAGCCATCTTTTTCCTGTCATGCGCAGTACGACTTGTTGTTACTAGGAACGCTGTGTATCTGTGAGTAGTGGCGGCCATTTTCTTCCGGTCATGCGCATTGTGATTCGTTATGTTACTATGGGCGCTGTATATCTACGAGTAGCGGCGGCCATGTTTTAACTGTCATGCGCAGTATGTGTGTCATTATGTTACCAGGGACGCTTTGTATTTATGAGCGGTGACGATTACTTCTTGTTTGTCACGCACTATTAGGGCCTGGTCTCCTGTTTTCACACATACTGCAGCGATTCACAGCTTATAATGATATGGCTTTGATTAAATGACGTATGAGATAGAATAGGATGAGAAGTTCAACATGGTGACTGTTAAACACACCCTTCCGCTTTGATTGGCCAGTTTTGCTATATCCGATGTGCGATTGGTTGAGTTTGGGTATATATACTTACCTGTCTCCTATAGGCGCCACCCCCTGACAAAGGCTAAGGGCCGAAACACTTGTTGGGGAGGGCGGCTGTCCAGACCAGGTGCAGTGTAGCTTGTAAGTTATACCTTAAACTTACCATACTCTTTGATGTCTAACGCTGTTTTCAGAAATTTTCCTGGTCCATGACATAAACTATGCATATACTGACACCTATTGGTGCTATTGGGTATTATTCCCAATATTCATGTGGTATATCTATGCAGTGACACATATGGTGTTCACTATTTTTGCACTAATATTGCACTTTAATACCTATATATTTTTTGCACTTTATATACGTTTTCTTACTTGTATAATTATGATGTACACCTATAGGGAATTGATATACAATTTTTACTAATTTGTATGCACCTTACTTATGAACATATATTATTATTTTGGTTTTTAATTTTTTTTTCACTGTTGAGATACATATATTTGTTAGCACCATTTACTGCAATAATATGCCCTTATGAAATGGATAGTACTGCCCTCTTATGTATATTTTTATATTATAAAACCCTGATGCTTTGCTACTTTTAAAATACCTCAAGTACCTTTATTTATAAAATAATAAAGTATATATATTTTACATTCAGGACTTATGGTCAATGTGTTCTTGTGTGTTGTGCTGTGTTCAGTGATTTGACTGTCCTAACAATTATAATTATATAGTCTGTGGGGTTATCAGCTGTAGATACCACTGGGTCTGCATATATCACTGTGTGATTGGGGCGGCACGGTGGCTCAGTGGTTAGTGGTAATCCCACCAAGGACAACATCTGCAAGGAGTTTGTATGTTCTCCCCGTGTTTGCGTGGGTTTCCTCCGGGTACCCCGGTTTCCTCCCACGTTCTAAAGACATACTAATAGGGAATTTAGATTGTGAGCCCCATTGGGGACAGTGATGATAATGTGTGTGCAAACTGTAAAGCGCTGCGGAATATGTTAGCGCTATATAAAAATAAAGATTATTTATTATTATTGCTGCTGCTGGTTTTCCCGTTTTCCTTTATGTGTGGTGTCCTATAAAGGTGACTATGTAAGACAGATCTCTTTAATGCATGTAACAAGTTGATTAGGAGCATATAACTGGTCTGTAGGCGACAGAATGGGTTGGTACAGTGGATACGGAAAGTATTCAGACCCCTTTAAATTTTTCACACTGTTTCATTGCAGCCAATTGGTAAATTTAAAAAAGTTCTTTTTTTTTTTCTCTCATTCATGTACACTCTGCACCCCATCTTGACTGACAAAAAAATGAAGTTTAGAAATTTCACAAAAGAAAAACTGAAATACCACATGGTCATAAGTATTCAGACCCTTTGCTCAGACACTCATATTTAATATATGCTGTCCATTTTCTTGTGATCCTCCTTGAGATGGTTCTACTCCTTCATTGGAGTCCAACTGTGTTTAATTAAACTGATAGGACTTGATTTGTAAAGCCGCACGCCTGCCTATATAAGACCTCACCGCTAACAGTGCATGTCATACCAAATGAGAATCATGAGGTCAAAGGAACTGGCCAAGAAGCTCAGAGACCGAATCGTGGCAAGGAACAGATCTGGCCAAGGTTACAAAAGAATTTCTGCAGTATTCAAGGTTCCTAAGAGCACAGTGGCCTCCATAATCCTTTAATGGAAGATGTTTGGGACCACCCGAAGTCTCCTTAGACCTGGTCATCCAGCCAAACTGAGCAATCGTGGGAGAAGAGCCTTGCTGAGAGAGGTAAAAAAATAACCCGAAGATCACTGTGGCTGAGCTCCACAGATGCAGTAGGGAGAGGGGAGAAAGTTCCACAAAGTCAAATATCACTGCAGCCCTCCACCGGTCGGGTCTTTATGGCAGAGTGATCGACGGAAGCCTCTCCTCAGTGCAAGACATATGAAAGCCAGAATAGAGTTTGCTGAAAAAACTCATGAAGGACTCTCAGACTATGTGAAGTAAGATTCTCTGGTCTGATGAGACGAAAATAGAAGTTTTTGGTGATAATTCTAAGCAGTATGTGTGGAAAAAAACAGGCAGTGCTCATCACCTGCCCGATATAATCCCAACAGTGAAACATCGTGGTGGCTGCATCATGCTATGGGAGTGTTTTTCAGCTGCAGGGACAGGACGACTGGTTGCAATTGAAGGAAACGTGAATGCAGTCAAGTACAGAGATATCCTGGATGAAAACCTCTTCCAGAGTGTTCTGGACCTCATACACGGCAGAAGGTTCACCTTCCAACAAGACAATGACCCTAAGCACACAGCTAAAATAACAAATGAGTGGCTTCAGAGCAACACTGTGACCATTCTTGACTGGCTCAGCCAGAGCCCTGACCTAAACCCAATTGAGCATCTCTGGAAAGACCTGAAAATGGCTGTCCACCAAAGTTCACCATCCAACCTGACGGAACTGGAGAGGATCTGCAAGGAAGAATGGCAGAGGATCCCCAAATCCATGTGTGAAAAACTTGCTGCATCATTCCCAAGAAGACTCATGGATGTGCTAGCTCAAAAGGGTGCTTCTACTCAATACTGAGCAAAGTTTCTGAATACCTATGACCATGTGATATTTCAGTTTTTCTTTTTTAATAAATTTGCTAAAATTTCTACATTTCTTTTTTTTCAGTCAAGATGGATTGCAGAGTAGAGTGTACATTAATGAGAGAAAAAATGAATTTTTTTGAATTTACCAAATGGCTGCAATGAAACAGAGTGAAAAATTTAAAGGGGTCTGAATACTTTCCATAACCACTGTATATCGGTTTTTTTAATGTTTTGGTGCTTTTACACAATTAAAACTATTTTATAGAAAAATAATAATTTTTACTCTTCGCCACGACAGCACCCACTGGAGGTATCGGATCCCCCCATTTGGAACAGGAAACCCTACAGGAAAGATAAAAGGGGCGGTCCGCCTTTCCTCCTCAGTTTTGGTTTCCTGTTCCAAATGGGGCAGGATCCTGCAGGATCTTACCTGGGCCATGCATCCGCCTGTGCGGTCTCTTCGGGAACGGCAGGGGCTGCGGTCCGGAAGCAGTGTCGGGGGAGACTCCGTTTGACGGCTCCCCCCTCGTCTGGTGGCATAGTGGTAATGGCCGGGTCCGGGGAGGGCCGCCCGGTCTTACCAGGGAGCGGGCCGGTCTGGCATCCGGGGGATCCCCCCCCCCCATCGGTGGGGATATAGCGTGGATGGTGAGGCCATGAGCGCGCGAGCCGCGCGTGTCAGTAGCGGTGGCGCGGGAGCGGGCCGGCGCCCGACGCTCCTATACCCCGGAAGTAATGGTTGAACTTCCGGGGTAAGATGGCGATGACGCGGCGCATGCGCCCTGTGACAGGGCGACTTCCGGGGGTACGATAAGTGTATAGATAAAACAGCGCTGCAATGTTGGAACCATGTCGTCCCCCGCAGAGTCGCAGACCCCAGCAGGGGATTCAGCTGGGGGCAACTCCACCAGGGACCGCAGCGCCAGGATAGAGACTGCCCGCAGGAGCGAGGCAGCAGAAACCCGATCCAAACCGTCTCAGCCATCCGAACCGGTATTAAGCTTCACTGGGTGAGTGTGCAAAGTATATGCTCTACCTATTAAGCTAACCTCCTCTCCTCCCCCCCCCCCTCCCCCCTCTCTTTACCTTTGACCTCCCACTTCAGTCAAAGAAAAAAGGAAAAACAAAACATAAAGAATGCGCATTATGTTCAGAGCCTCTCCCTGACTCCTACCCCAAAAATCTCTGCAAACAATGCATTAAAGAGACCAGGCAGGGGTCGACGATATCTTCTAAGGATATCCGAGCCATAATTAGGGAGGAAATACAAGCCATCAACCGCGCCAGCACTCCCGCAGAGTCCAGTCATAGAAAACAGGTCATTGTTCAGAGTCAGAGGAAGAACAGGAGTTAAACTCAGGCTCCGCATCCACGTCCTCATCATCATCCTCGGAGGTGGAAGGACGCGCTTGTTTTCCACTGGACAGCGTAGATAACCTGGTAAAAGCGGTTAGAAATACTATGGGGTGTGAAGAGGAAAGGGGAGCCCAGACCGCGCAGGACATTATGTTTGCGGGATTGGCAGAGAAAAAGAGGAGATCATTTCCAGTGATACCGGCAATTAAAGATCTCATCAAAAGGGAGTGGGAAAAACACGACCAGAGGGGTTTTCTCCCATCCGCTTCAAAACGGAAGTACCCGTTCACTGATGAAGATCTATTAAAATGGACTAAAATACCAAAGGTGGACGCTGTCATATCCTCCACTTCCAAACAAACCTCCATCCCGGTCGAGGACGCAGGATTGTTAGCAGACCCATTGGACCGAAAGGCTGAATCTTCGCTCAAAAGGTCCTGGGAATCCACCACCGGGGTATTCAAACCCGCAATAGCCAGCACATGTACTGCTAGGTCAATGCTGATATGGCTAGATCAATTAGACCAGCAGATTGAGCAAAGAGTGTCAAGGGAGAAACTGCGTGCAGCCATCCCGTTGATAAGAGGGGCAGCTGCCTTTATGGCAGACGCTTCAGCGGACACCCTAAGACTGGCAGCAAGGTCGGCAGCCCTGGTGAATAACGCCAGACGCGCGCTGTGGATAAAGAGCTGGAAAGGGGATGCACAGTCAAAATCCAAAATTAGTGCAACCCCATGCGAGGGTGAGTTCCTCTTCGGAAAAGCCTTAGACGAAATTCTCGCCAAGGCAAAAGAAAGGAAAAAGGCCTTCAGTGATTCTCCCATTCCGTTTTATAGGAAAACCTTTAAGAGACGGCCATTCGGGAGAAGAAGACAATCGGACAGAACGAATAGATGGGCCACGAAAGACGAAAAGCAGAAGGGTACTATCTTCAGAGGGCCAACATATAGGAGAGATAAAAATTAAAAGTTTAGACCCACCAGTTGGGGGTAGATTAAAAATTTTTTTTACCAAGTGGGAACAAATTACGTTAAACCCATGGATTTTAAACATAATTAAGGAAGGAATAAAGATTGAATTCCTTCGGATCCCCTATGAGTTCTTTGTTATAACTCGCCTTAATTCCTCACTTCAGCAAAAGGCTCTCGAAGACGAGATTCGAGTCCTGCTAGCTAAAAAAGTTTTAGTTGACGTCCCTGAGGAACAACAGGGTAGAGGCTTTTACTCTCCCCTGTTTTTGGTGGCTAAACCAGACGGTACATTTAGAACCATTATTAATTTAAAGAAGCTAAATTCATTTATAAAAAATTATAAGTTCAAAATGGAATCAATTAGATCCACTATAAAGCTTCTTTTCCCAAATTGCGTAATGGCAGGGATTGATTTAAAAGATGCTTATTATCATCTCCCTATACACAACAGATTCCAGAAATACCTAAGAGTCGCAGTGGAAGTCGAGGGAAGGATTCATCATTTCCAATACGCGGCAATGCCCTTCGGGCTTTCCACGGCACCAAGAATATTTACCAAGGTGATGGCAGAAGTGATGGCCTACCTTCGCCAAAAGGACACACTAATTGTGCCATATCTAGACGACTTCCTAGTAATTGGGAATTCAGTCAAACAATGTACTGAACGCGTGACTGACGCAATCTCCTCTTTTCAGAGCCTTGGCTGGATCATCAATATCCAAAAGTCCAGACTCGATCCGCAATCTCTCCAGACATTTCTAGGATTTCAACTAGATTCCTTGACCCAGAGATGTCTACTACCCCAGGTAAAAATCATCCTCACAAAACAAAAAATACAAGCAGCTATAGATAAACCACGTGTATCCTTAAGAGGAGCAATGTCACTATTAGGATCACTAAATTCTTGCACCCCGGCAGTCCGGTGGGCCCAGTACCATGTCCGTACGCTACAACACCAGATCCTCCAGGAGGATAAGCGACATAGTGGTCATTTACAGAGCAAAATAACCCTGTCACAAGAAGTCTTGACTTCCCTAGAGTGGTGGTTAGACGATGACCATTTATGTTCAGGAGTTCCATGGGTTATAGTTCCATCCTGTATCGTAACCACCGATGCCAGTCCCCAGGGCTGGGGAGCCCACATGGAGAATGGGTTTTATCAGGGAAGGTGGAGTAAAGAGGAATGTGATTACTCATCTAATTTAAAAGAACTGACTGCAGTGTTCTATGCTCTATACAACTTCCTTCCGCAGCTCCAACAGAAGCATGTAAGGATCCTGTCGGACAATACCACCACAGTGGCATATATAAACAGACAAGGAGGAACTCGATCGGAGACTCTGATGTCTTCAGCGGCAAGAATTTTAAACTTAGCAGAAAACTATTTTTTGTCCCTCTCGGCCCTTCATATCAGAGGCGAGAGCAATCAAAAGGCAGACTTCCTAAGCCGTCACACTCTACGACAAGGAGAGTGGTGCCTCAATCGGAAGGTCTTCAGGGACATAGTAGACGCATGGGGACAACCCGAGGTGGATCTTTTCGCCACAAGGGAGAACAGGCAGATAAAAACATTTGCCTCCCTATCTCCGTCAGATCACCCAAACATACTGGACGCCTTTCTAGTTCCATGGAATTTCAACCTAGCGTATGCGTTCCCTCCATTGATCCTCCTACCTCAAGTAATTCGGAAGATCAGAGACGACAAAGCAAGAATAATCTTAATAGCACCGTTCTGGCCAAAAAGACCGTGGTTTTCGTGGCTGCAGATTATGTCAATAACAGATCCTTGGATCCTTCCGACTGCCAATCTACTCTCCCAAGGCCCCTTTTTCCACCCTCAAGTGCTCAGCTTGCACTTGACGGCGTGGAATTTGAGAGGCAGTTATTGAGGACAAGAGGATTCTCGGAGTCCTTAATTACTACACTACTACAAAGTAGAAAACAGTCCACAACCCAAATTTACACTAGAATATGGAAAAAATTTCTTCAATTCCATACAGTACCTCATACAGCAGAAGTTCCGATAATCCCAATCTTGGAATTTCTGCAGAAGGGAAAAGACTTAGGCTTAGCAGTAAATACACTGAGAGTACAAATATCGGCATTAGGAGCACTATATGGCCATAATATAGCAGGCAACAAGTGGATAACTCGTTTTATTACAGCATGTGAACGAATAGCTCCAATCCACATACCCTCCGTCCCTACATGGGATCTAAATCTGGTCTTAGACGCCCTAACGGTAGACCCCTTTGAGCCGATCGACACAATACCCTTCAAATACTTAGCACTTAAAATGGCCCTCTTAGTATCACTAACCTCAGCTAGAAGAGTGAGTGATATCCAAGCCTTGTCAATAGATCCACCTTTTTTCCAAGAATACCAAGACAGATTAGTATTAAAACCAGACCCTGCCTACCTGCCAAAAGTGGCAACAAAATACCATAGATCTCAGGAGATACTCCTCCCAACCTTCTATAAAAATCCCTCTACTCCGGAAGAGCAGAAGTTCCATACTCTGGACGTCAAAAGAACTGTCCTAAAATGTATTGAGAGATCCAACAGTTGGAGGCAGAGCAGGGCCCTATTTGTTTCATTTCAGGGCTGTAAGAAGGGGTATGGAGTCACGAAGAGCACCATTTCCCGGTGGATCAGAGAGGCCATTCGTTTAGCCTACTCCGCAAAAAACGAAGATCCTCCAGGGAACATCAGGGCGCATTCCACCAGGGCAATGGCAACCTCTTGGGCGGAAAAGGGAGATGTTCCGATTGAAACTATATGTAAGGCGGCAGTTTGGTCATCCCCTTCTACCTTCTATAACCACTACAGACTTGATCTTTCATCAACCTCTGACTTAAGCTTTGGCAGGACTATCCTTGGCACGGTGGTCCCACCCAGGTGATGGTCTCTGGAATCTCTCCAGTGGGTGCTGTCGTGGCGAAGAGTAAAAAGCCGGATTACTTACCGGTAATGCTCTTTTAATGAGTCCACGACAGCACCCGCTCACTTCCCCCCCTAAAGATATCAATAGTTAAAGTATATTAACCAAATAATGGATAAGAAAGATGTTAAAATAAGAGAACATTGCCTAATCCTTGGCGGTCCTTCTGGTACTCTGAAACGTAAAACTGAGGAGGAAAGGCGGACCGCCCCTTTTATCTTTCCTGTAGGGTTTCCTATTCCAAATGGGCGGATCCGATACCTCCAGTGGGTGCTGTCGTGGACTCATTAAAAGAGCATTACCGGTAAGTAATCCGGCTTTTTGCATCACTTTATTCTGAGGGCTATAACTTTTTATTTTTCCGCTGATGGAGCTGTATTACGGCTTGTTTTATGCTGACAAGATGACGTTTTCAGCTGTACCATGCTTTGTATTTCAATCTTTTTGATTGCATTTTATTCCACTTTTTGTTTGTTGGTATGATGATGATGAAGCATTGGTTTTTGCCTTTTTTTTTTTTTTTTTTTTTTTTTTTATGGTGGTCACTTAAGGGGTTAACTAGTGGGACAGTTTTATATGTCGGGTCGTTGCGGAAATGGCTATGCCAAATATGTGTACTTTTTTTTTTTCCCCCATACAAATTTTCATTTATAGATGCAATATCTTTGGATTTTTGACTTAAAAAAATAGTTTAATTTTTTTTTTAAAACTTATTTTTACTTTGTCTATGGGATTATCATTTTTTTCAGGCTCCTCAACATGGCAACGATAGGGACCCCGCGTCACGCAGAGGGGCTATTGGCTCTTTGCCAGCTCCTGGAATACTTTGATTGCATTTCATCACATCATTTTGGGGTTTAAAGTGCCCCCTCCAGGCACTTAGTGCCGGGTGTCAATGTGACCACTCCTGACACTTAGTGTTATTGCAGTGACAATCCTCCCCGATCCCAAATGTTTGACCTCCTACACTTGGTCCAAAAGTGGTTGAATTTTCCTCTCCAACACAGGTGAAGGAGAGGTTCGTCATGGTCAGGTTAATACATTCCCTACTCGGTGAGAGTGCTGCATTCCTGGGTTGCCCAGGAATATCCCAGTAATGCCGTTTACCTGGTGAATAGACACCAGGCAGTCGAGAGTTCCTTGGGGAAGCAAGGGGTCTTAGCATCTCCATAATGGGATTCCCAAAGGGGGCTGACACCCAAAAGAGGGGAGCTAGAGTGACATCAGTGGGACGTTCAAGAGTCCAGGAGGTATCTTTGAGTTGTTGTCAAAGGCCCCATCCAATAGTGTAATTTGTTGGAGTTGTCATACCCCAGGTCACATAGCTGCCCGTTGCCGCATGACCACCGAGCCAATGGAATGCAGCATAGGATGGCGCTTCTTGTATTTAGCATATCCTGCCTGCAGTGCTGTCCCTCAACTAGGCAAGGGGCTGCAGGCATGTCCTGTATTAGTGAACGGAGTGCAAATGGCTGGTCTGTTGGACTCAGTTAGTTTGGTAACCCTAGTGAGGGCCACAATTCCTAATGAGCTGATTCCTGGGAAGATGGTGGGCGTCCCCTGTGTCCATGGCGACGCGAAAGACTACCCTGTGGCCCAAGTGGTCATAAACACAAACTGTGGCACCGAGTCCCATGAGGTGGGTGTAGTCAAGGACCTATTGCACCCTATTATAGTAGGGCAGGACTTCGCATTATTTTGTGACTTTTGGGGAAGAGGGAGGACATCTGTTTGCCTGGACAACAGCCAGCAGCCGACAAGTTTCTATTTTGTGTGATTGTTGGCGATAAGGACCATGCAGCATTCCCAGAGGCCAACATCCCTGACATGGAGGGGGAATCTTTGGAATTATAGAATGCTGAAGATAAGCCCTGAAAGTCAGTGGCTACATCATATAGCGGCCAAACCTGGTGATAGGGGTCACTTTATTATTTGCCAAATGCCAAAATAATGAGAGAGAATGTTTTAAGACATTTTTATTACTGCAAATTCAAAAGTTTACATAATCTAAGATTTCTATGCCTTTAAACAATTCTGGACTGCCCATATGATGATGTCATGTGCTTGAAAGCTTCTGATTTTCTTTTTTCCTTTTTTTTTTTGCAACATCTGAATTAACTAGAGATACACCTGTGGATGTGTTTTAATGCACACCTGAAGCACACTGCTTCTTTGTGTAGCATCATGGCAAAGTCACATGGCCATATTGACTAAAAAAATGAAAAAGTTATGGCTCTGGGAAGAAGGGCAGCAATAAACTAAACACAAAAACTGAAATACCCCTGCTCTTTAAGTGGCTAATGGGTGCAGAAAATCTTCAACATCAAAAACTCACCAAACACACATCTTTAGAACGTAGCCTTATAAGAGAACATTCCGATATTTTCGTAACATTATTTTTCCATTCTACATGATGGCACCACGAGAGAGGGGATCCGCCCAGCGAGGACAGGAAACCTTCAAGATAAAAGGGGCGGCTCCTCTCTCCGCATCAGTTGGTTTCCTGTCCTCGATAGGGAACCCTCAAGATGAAAAGCTCTTGAAGTTTCTAGAAGAAAGAAGAAAAGAGGATGCCTGGGTCGGGTGATTGCTGGCAGGCACTGGTCTGCTCCACCCGTCACCAGGTACCGGTAGTCGCCTCGGCGGCCATATATTCCTATGTCCCCCCTGAGCGAGAGCATGGCCACAACCCGTGAGGCTATTGCACGGGTGAAGTATGGATGCCTCGGAGACCACATGCGGTGTACCCTCCCTGAGGACCAACATTCCCCATAGAAGTCCACGGAGGCCACTTTCCATGCTCCCTCCCTGTCGACGTATAGTGGCCATGCAGCCTGTGAGACGCATCGGTGTCCAGGCAGGATTAAAGCTCCACGGAGGCTATGTGGACGTACCCTCCCTGTTCAGACAAGGCACTACGGAAACAGCCCTGATGAGAAAATACCTGAAATCAGTGGTGGCAGTGCAGATGCTTCTCCCGGTAAGACCGGACTACATGTATGACAGGCGACAGCGGGGCTCTCTGATCCAGTACCCCTTATCAGTGGTGGTAGTGCAGTTACTTCTCCCGGTAAAACCAGACTACAGGTTTGACAGGCGACAGCGGGGCTCTCTGATCCGGTACATTGAAACAGTGGTGGCAGTGCAAGGTATGGCTGGCAAAACCGGGGCCATGGCCTTGGAACGCCGAGAACAGGCCGCAGGTACGCACCGGGTGCGTACCGGAAGTGACCCCTGATGCGCACCGGAAGTGGAGGGTACGCGCAGCTTCTACATTCTCCCGGCCGACACAAGCAGGGCAGAGCCGGAAGGTCAGGGGAACGCGCATCGGAGGCACCGGGTGCGCGCTTCAGCAGCCGCACATACACCCGGAGGGGGTGTGGGTACCGGAGTAAAGCGCGCGGGCATCGGAGGAGAGCGTGCACGGGGGGCGCGAGCATAGACCAGCGGTAGTGCGCATCCGTGGGGGTACAACCAGGAAGCGCAAGCGCCGGGCAGGTGCAGGATCAACTAGGTGTGCCAATTAATTAAAAAAAAAAAAAAAAAGGGAGAATTCTGCTATTTAAAGGCAACAGGAAGTGCTGGCAGGCGTCACCACACCATTATTGGGTTGGATGTGACTGCTCTCATCACAAATCAGCAGCAGCAGCTAAGCAGTTTATGGAATGGAGAGCCCTTCGCCAGAGCACTTGCAACCGCGCCAGGAGGCGAAGGAGAGGCGGTCGCGCTCAGAGGAGAAGAGCCAGACACGCCGCAGCAGCAGTGGGAGCCGCTCGGGCAGCGCACGGGCGGATCGTTACCGCAAAAAGGAGGGGTCCCTAGTCTCTTTGGGAGACAGTGAGAAGACCAGTCAGCCTCCAGATCCGGTTCCCGTTCTGTGAAGCGTCCGAGTGGTGAGTGAGCTTCGAGAAAGTCCAGCACTCTAATGTCTGTTCTCTTTCTCTCTCTCTCTCGTCTCCTCTCTCCCTTCTATTTACATACATTGGCGGGGTGGAGTATAGGAGGTCCCTAAGAAGAGTAGGGAAAAATCTAAAAATAAATAATGTCCTTTATGCAATAGTTCCCTAGGAGCATCCTGGAATAAAAGATTGTGCCAGGATTGTATTAACAAAACAGTATGGAAAGAGACACCCTCATGCTCTGACAGTCTGAGATCCCTAATTCAAACAGAGGTTTGCAAATCAGTGAGGGCATTACAATCAACAGATACGGATAGCAAGACTAGAGATAGATCCAGCCCCTCGGTGGTCACTCAGGAGGACTCCACAGGGTCAGAGGAGGACTCGGATAAAGCCCGCTATTCGGATAGTAGTTCTGACGAGTAAGACGCATTCCCAGTAGAAGCCACAGATAAGCTTATAAAGGCATTCCGGTCTACCATGGGGCTGGTAGATGAACGAGCAAAAAAGACGGCTCCGGAACTCATGTTTAGTGGACTGCAAAAGAAAAAACGTAGAGCCTTCCCTATTAATGAAAAGCTGGAAGGACTCCTAAAACGGGAATGGGAAAAACCAGAGAAGTCCCAGATAATCAATTCCCTAAAAAGGAGGTAACCCTTTGAGGAAGAGGCATCCTTGTCCTGGGATAGAGCTCCAAAAATTGATGTAGCGATATCAAAAGTCGCCAGGAAATCCTCCCTACCCTTTGAGGATTTAGGTTCTCTAAAAGAACCTCTGGACCGAAAGACAGACAATTGTCTTAAAACAGCCTGGGAGGCCTCGGCTGGGGCACTAAGGCCCGCCATCGTGGCCACTTGTGTGGCTAGGTCCCTAAAAATATGGGTTGACAACCTGGAGGATCAGCTAGAGCAAGGAGTTCCCAGGGAGTCTATTCTGGAAGCCTTGCCCACCATCAGAGCATCGGCAGTCTTTCTCGCTGAGGCTTCAGCAGATTCAGCCAGGCTACCAGCAAAACCGGTAGCCTTAACCAATGTAGGATGCCGTACAGTATGGCTCAAATGCAGGCCGGGGGACACACAGGCGCAAAGATGAAACTCTGCTCTCTGCCTTGTGAGGGAAATTTCATGTTTGGACCGGCATTGGATGACGTATTGGAGAAAGCCGGCGACAAAATGAAGAATTTCACAAAGCAGCCATTTCAGGCCTTTCGGCGCTCCTTTCAGAAGGGCCGAAAATTCAGAAGACAGCAGTACAGGGATCGAGACAGAAACAACTCTGACAAGCGATCTAGAGGTGGGAGAGGCTTCTACTTTGGCAAGCCCTCCAAAGACGCCAAAAAACCCTCTCAGTGACGGTCCTTCTCAGGTGGGGGGAAGGCTCTCTCCCTTCCTCCCAGCCTGGGAGAAGATCTCATCCAGCACCTGGATCCGACAAATTGTTGAATCTGGAATTAAGATTCCACCACTGGCCGCCACGAAGATACATGCAGACTCCAGTGCAGTCATCTCAAGAAAAACAAGAAAGTCTGGAAGGGGAAGTTTTATCACTTCTAGAAAAACATGTCCTGGATGAAATTCCGGAAAAGGAAAAGAAGGAAGGTTTTTACTCCCCCCTATTTCTCATTAAAAAAAGCCAGACAATTCCTGGAGGACGATTATAAATTTGAAAGGCCTCAAGAAACATCTGATAGTCCCATCATTCAAGATGGAAACGATAAGGTCAGCAGTGAAGCTCCTCTTTCCTCGGTGCTACATGGCAGTCCTGGACCTCAAGGATGCTTACTATCATGTCCTGATCCGGCAACAAGACCACAAATATCTCAGGGTGGCGGTCCAGATAAGGTCTCAGTGGCGTCACTTTCAATACAGGGCTCTGCCCTTTGGTGTAGCAATAGCCCCCTGAGTCTTCACAAAATTAATTGCAGAGGTCACAGCGCATCTCAGGGAAAACGACACTCTGGTGATACCATATCTGGACGACTTCTTGATAGTGGGAAGAAATGTCTCTCACTGTCAAGAACAAGTCAAAATAGTGATGGAGACACTACAGACCCTGGGTTGGCAGCTGAACCTCAAAAAATCCAAGCTGGAACCAGCAATGATCCAGAATTTCTTAGGCTTAGCAGTGGACTCGGTGGTACAGTTGTGTCGCCTCCCAGAGGAGAAAGAAGAGAAGATAAAAAATCTAATCAGGGCAACATTAAAAAAAACAGAAATGACTCTGAGAAGGGCCATGTCAGTGTTGGGGTCCCTAACCTCCTGCATACCAACGGTAAAATGGGCCCAGTTCCACACAAGAGAACTTCAGTGGTGTGTGCTTCAAAGCGACCTGAGGCTTCAGGGGCAGTTAGAGCAGAAGCTGACCCTCCCGGACGCTGTACTCCAGTCACTCAGGTGGTGGTTACAGATAGAGTCCTCTCCAAGAGGAGTACCCTGGACATACACAGCCTCCAAAGTAGTCACAACGGATGCCAGTCCTTGGGGGTGGGAAGCCCACCTAGACACACTATGGCTCTAGGATCCCTGGGCCCAGGAGGAAAGAAATCTATCCTTAAATGATTGGGAACTATTAGCAATCGAAAGGGCGCTGGAAGGATTGCTGACACACCTAAGAGGACATCATGTGAGAGTCCTATCGGACAACTGAACAGCGGTCGCATATGTGAACCACCAGGGGGGCACCCGTTCTCAGTCCCTGATGCAAATAGCAAAAAGGATCATGACTCTGGCAGAACACCAGTTCCTTTCATTATCAGCCCTGCATATCCGAGGTGTAGACAACCTGAAGGCAGACTTTCTGAGCAGGAACCACTTGAGGCAAGGAGAATGGTGCCTAAAAGAGTCAATTTTTCAACGGATTGTGCATATGTGGGGGAAACCCATCATAGATCTCTTCGCCTCAAAAATCAACAGGAAGGTTCAAGAATTCTGCTTCCTAAGTCCAGCAGACAGGCCTTCAGGATAAAGTGGACACCAGGTCTCCTGTACGCCTTCCCTCCAATATGCCTCATTCCAGCAGTTCTGAGGAAGATCAGGTAGGACCAAGCCAGAATAATTATGATAGCTCCCTTTTGTCCGAAAAGACCATGGTTCTACTGGCTGTTAGTGATGTCGGTGACGGACCCATGGGTGCTCCCAGAGGACCACGGCCTTCTAACACGGGGTCCCTTCAATCACCCTCCGAAGTCCAGGCTGCATTTGACAGCCTGGAATTTGAAAGGTCACTGTTAGAGAAAAAAGGTTTCTCAGCGGGGTTGGTATCCACCTTACTCAGTAGCAGAAAACCAGTGACTACAATAATTTATGGAAGGATATGGAAATTTTTTTTATTTACCTCAGGCCCAATACGGGAGGGGGAAGTCCCGATAGGGGCAGTGCTGGGGTTTCTGCAGAAGGGTTTAGAGTTGGGGTTAGCTGTCAGCACCCTCAAAGTACACGTCACAGCCCTGGCTGCCTTATTCAACTGCGACCTGGCAAACCATAGATGGGTGGCCAGGTTTATCCGGGCCTGCACTAGAGCTGACTCTGTCCCGTCCCCTACTCCTGCTCCCTGGGATCTAAATTTAGTCCTATCATCTCTGACAGAAAGTCCGTTTGAACTGCTAATCGAAATGTCTGAAAAAGTGTTGACTTTAAAAACAGCCTTATTAGTGGCACTGACATCGGCCCGTAGAGTTGGGAACTTACACGCAGACCCTCCATACACTCAGGTCATGGACGATAGAGTTGTGTTAAAATTAGATCCAGCATCCTTTTTGTCCTAACCCCAATAACCAGAAGGAGGAGAGACTTCATTGCTTAGACGTTAGGAGATGTATCCTGCAGTATCTAGAGATGACAAGTCCCTGGAGAAAACAGAGGGCCTTATTTGTCTCATACCAGGGGGGAAGAAAAGGCCTTAAAGCCTCTAAGCAAGTGATGCTTAGCTACCCAGCTAGATGGGTGAGAGAGGCCATCATGCTAGCGTATAGTAGTGCAGGCAGGGCTGTTCCAGAGGGCCTAAAAGCCCACTCCACGAGGGCCATGGCGACGTCCTGGGCGGCCACTTGGTCCTCTCCATCTACCTTTTTCTAATCTAATAATAATCTTTATATAGCGCTAACATATTCCGCAGCACTTTACAGTTTGCACACATTATCATCACTCACAATCTAAATTCCCTATCAGTATGTCTTTGGAATGTGGGAGGAAACCCACGCAAACACGGGAAGAACATACAAGCTCCTTGCAGATGTTGTCCTTGGTGGGATTCAAACCCAGGACCCCAGCTAACCACTGAGCCACCGTGCTGCCCTTTTTTTTAAACATTATAGATTAGATCTATCTGCTACCTCTGATCTCACATTCGAGGAAAGAGTGTTACAAGCAGTGATCCCTCCCTAAAGAGAATACAAATCTCTGTAACTCTCTCGTGATGCCGTCATGTAGAATGGAAAAATACGGGTATTACATACCTGGTAATGTGTTTTTTCATGAGATTTGACGGCACCCTTATACTCCCTCCCTATTGATCACGTCATTAGTTGGGTGCATTATTAGCATTATACACTCCCTTGGGTGTTGGAAATTTAGTAGTGTAAAGGATGTATGATTTATGTGTACACTAACCTGCGGAGTTCCTCTCGTGCTCTGTTAAACAACTGATGCGGAGAGAGGAGCCGCCCCTTTTATCTTGAAGGTAGCGAGTGGGTGGCGAGTGGGTTAATCTAACAAAGGGTTAATGTCACCTTACAATCGAATGGTGACATTAATCCTTTGTTAGATTAACCCACTCGCCACCACTATAGGGCAATGGGAAGCCCACACATTTTTTAACAACGAATTAACCCCTTAAAATAACAACTACAACTCCCAAATTTTGCACACAAGCCCTCATCTAATTATTAGTCAGGGACATATAAAAAAACATGAAATGAAATGCTTTACTGAATGTAAACCATGTGTTATTTCATGTCGGGTTGGGGAATGGTTTCATAGAAGCCGGCAATTTAATTAGCGGCTATTCTGCTATGTAGAACTCTGTGAAATATAAATATATATACATGTTTGTCACAATGACATGTATGTGTGTGTGTATATATATATATGTATTCTATGTGTATATATCCTTTCGTTTCTTTATTAAACCTGTCAGTGTGAGTTTACTGTATAGCGCACTGAATTGCCGGCTTTGCTAAAAGACACCGGGTGCGTATTTCTCGCAAGTCACATGTGTGGTCCGTGTGTAATGCGTATTTTTAGCGCACCCATAGACTTTCATTGGCGTACTACGGGCGTATTACGCTGACAATCGCAGCATGCTGCGATTGGCACGGACCGTAGAATACGCCAGAGAAATATACGGCTGTTGGGAGCTGCCCCATAGAGAATAATTTGTCCGTATGTAATGCGTGCTTTTAACGCCTCTCACTTGTCCGTATTCCTCGCCAGTGTGACCTCGGCCAAACACTTCACCACTTCTGTATTATTCACAAACTCCTAGTTTTGGCTTACACATACTGAGGTAAAGATACTGACCAAATACTGAGGTAAAATACTGACCAAATACTGAGGTAAAATACTGACCAAGCACTGAGGTAAAATATTGACCAAATACTGAGGTATAATACTGACCAAATACTGAGGTAAAATACTGACAAACCACTGAAGTAAAATACCGTGCAAACACTGAGGTAAAATACTGATCAAATACTGAGGTAAAATACTGACCAAACACTCAGGTAAACCACTGACAAAACACGGAGGTATACCACTGACCAAACACTGAGATAAAATACTGACCAAATACTGAGATAAAATACTAAAACATTAAGGTAAAATACTGACCAAATACTGAGGTAAAATACTGACCAAACTACTGAGGTAAAATACTGACCAAACACTGAGGTAAAATACTGACCAAATACTGAAGTAAAATGCTGATCAAGCACTGAGATAAAATATTGGTCAAACACTGAGGTAAAATACTAAAACACTGAGGTAAACCACTGACCAAATACTCTTTAACTCTTCTGCCAATTTTAATCAGGGGGACATACCCAGCCTGCTGAGAGGTAGGTAGGACATCAGTGCTGGGATGCCTGGACCTACACAGACTACATCTGCCTGCTACAATCCCCTCTTGCAGTGAGGAATCCAGGCCATTTTTACCTTGTACTCTGGGGGTATATATATAGATGTTTGTGTGTATGTGTATATGCATGTATGTATGTGTATGTGTGTGTATGTATGTATGTATATGTATGTATATATATATATATATATATATATATATATATGTATATATATGTGTGTGTGTGTGTGTGTGTGTGTGTGTGTGTGTGTATATATATATATATATATATACACACACACACACAGTACAGACCAAAAGTTTGGACACACCCTCCCATTCAAAGAGTTTTCTTTCTTTTCATGACTATGAAAATTGTAGATTCACTCTGAAGGAGTCAAAACTATGAATTAACACATGTGGAATTATATAATTAACAAAAAAAGTGTGAAACTACTGAAAATATGTCTTATATTCTAGGTTCTTCAAAGTAGCCACCTTTTGCTCTGATTACTGCTTTACACACTCTTGGCATTCTCTTGATGAGCTTCAAGAGGTAGTCACTGGAAATGGTTTGCTCATAGCAACCAATCACAGCTCAACTTCTTTTAACCAGCTCTGGTGAAATGAGAGATGCTTAGTGATTGGTTGCAAGGAAAACTGATGCTCATAGCAACCAATCACAGCTCAGCTTCTTTTGAACAACTCTGGTGAAATGAAAGATGCTTCTTGATTGGTTGGCGATACACACACACACACACACACAGTTTTATATATAGAGATATATAGATATATAAAAAACTTCCTTCTCGCCCCCACTGGGGGTGTTCTTTGTTGTCCTTTCTCATTCGCAGGTCCTCTAATAGAGGCCTGGGAGTGTGAGGGTTCTGCGCAAGATCTTAGTTGTTCCCAGAATTGTGCTTTTGTAGACAGAGAGCTCAGATGTATGCATACATACATACATACAGGTTCTTCTCACAAAAATTTTTTCAGTGAGTCTTTACACGCTGAGTCATCTATTTCCAGTGTTTATTTCTGTTAATTATGATTATGGCTTACTGCCAATGAAAACCCAAAAGTCATTATCTCAGTAAATTGGGCTATGTGCACACATAGTGAAAGGTGCTGTGGATTTTTCCACTAGGATTTGGAAAAATCCGCAGGTAAATCCACATGTCAAAAGAAGCGCAAGTGCGTGAAACGGCCGTTGTCCACTCTCTGTTCATTCCTCCCGAGCCAATGCCTTTTAACCAATAAAGAATTTCTACGATAGAATGGTGAGTGCCATCCTTTCTTTCTTTTGCTAAATAATTTTATTTCATGTTTTTCACTGGATTGAGCACCCATTCTGATGGTATTATGGCGTTCGGTCCAGATGTGTGATTTGGACTGCAGTCACGGAACTGCTTTGGGGTTTATGAGCAGTGACGAATCCTCCCTTTTACTTGGATTCTGTTTTAATTTATTATTTTTTAATCTTTACCATTTTTCTGTGTCAGAAACAAAATACAAAATTTATTGCTTAGAAATTTAGAAACGTCAGAAGTTTATAGACTAAAAGAACAATTTACATTTTACTCAAAAATATACTAAAGAGAAAAATCAGACAAACTGAACATTTTAAAGTGGTCTCTTATTTTTTACTAGAGCTTTGTATATGTATATATAATGTATATGTGTGTGTGTATATATATATGTATATAATATATATATACACATGTATAACAAGATGACAGAATTGCCATTTTTGGTTGCATATCCTTTATTTACACTCATAAGCCCATAGCACTTTAACTTTCACACTATGGCATCACCTATGATACAACTCATTAAAAGTTGATATTAACAAGCATATTTTAACTTTTAATCCACACACTTAACCCTTTTCTGACTGCTGATGTGATAGTCTGTCAGCAGTCAGACTCCCCTGCTTTGAGGTGGGCTCCGGCGGTGAGCTCACCTCAAAGCCGCAACATGTCAGCTGTTATGAACAGCTGACATGTGCCCGTAATAGGCGCAGGTGGAATCGCCATCTGCCCACGCCTATTAACAAGTTAAATCCCACTGTCAAGCGCTGACAGCGGACATTTAACTAGCGCTTCCGGCCGCCGGGCCGGAAGTGAGCTCATCGCTGACCCCCGTCACGTCATCGGGGGTCGGCGATGCGTTGCCTTGACAACCTGAGATCTATGGTTGTTGCAGTCACATTGCTTTGTGCCTGAGTGTGAATAAATCAGAAGAGACTGCGGGGCTGGATCTCTGGCCGCGCGTCCACACAGGCGCGATAGGAAGGATATGATGTGATCTCAGAGCACGGGCAGCGCTAACTGCCCATGCCCAAGAAAAAAATATTACAGAGCAGGTGCCAGGAAAAGGAAAGAACGCAGAGGAGGCGGCGCCAAATTCGAAAGGAGGACATGACTGATGGGTGTAAGGCGTCTGTGTCCGGGGGGGGAAAGACCTGCCCCCCCCCCGGTCAAACTTCAGGTATGTCTGACCAATTTTAAAAACGCTTATTTCTGCGGTGGAAGGGACGCTAAATAAAAGAGCCACCTTGACAGAATGCAGCATTAGTGCCGCACAAGGTGGCTCTTTTACTTAAAAACGCCTGGGGGGGTGACAGGTTCCCTTAAATATACTTTTACATGCTGTATTACTTTGTCTCTTCTCAACTAATTGCTGTCTCATTTGTTATCTCGCATTTGCTGTGGATGTGCACCATTGTCTTGGGCCTCTTCTCTTCTTCTTGCTACCACCCAGCCTGTGTTTGCGTGATGTGTGGCTTGGTACTGGCCCCTTCACGTGACCGTGGTGTGGGCATTCCTGGAAGGGAGAGAGGAGGTGGCTGCGGGAAGCGAGCGTTTGCGCCAAAATAGAGTATCTGAGAGGTTGCTGACCGGCCATGTGACCAGAATAGCATGATATTTATACCGGACTGTTACATACCTAAGTCACGCCCCCTGAGGAAGCGACATTTAACATGAAACGCGTGTTGGGGAATTTGGCCGCGGTCTAGGATGGATGGACTATTGAAATAGGTAACTATTCACTATATTACTAATACTATTTGTAAAATGCACAGTGCATAACAAAAGGACCCATAGACATGATATACTGAATGCTTAATTACTTGCCTTCACAATTGATCACTTGCTCATTTTCAGTGTATGTGAGATGATAATTATACATAGGCATTTTATACATAGGCTTCTCATGAATCTCTACAATGGGATAAAACCCTTCCTTTTGCTTGCACTTTAACATTTGTTCCTGTCCTACACTACGGCCTCTCTTGTTTCACACCCATGGATTTAATCGTATCCGATACAGACAAAACCCATGTAAATTTCTCTGTAACTCTTTAAATTATTAATTTGTGTATTAATAATCTTTTGTATTTTTTTGGCATATTTTGGACTCCGTTTTATCCTAGTTTTGTATATTTATGAAGAGTCGCCAATTACATGAGTATATGGAAACACATTACTGGTATTATATGAATAAACATTTGTTCTATCTGCTGTTTTCAGTCCTAATTTTAATCTCTCTCCATCTTCAGTTCATTAATGTGAAGTAAAAAGAAAGTCTTCTTGATTACATCAGTCAATCATTTTACCCCTATTCTATCTTTAAAGGGAATTTGTTAATAGAATCAATTCTAATCTGTTCATATGATGGGCATGTATTTCATGGTAAGCTAGATAAAATTATACTTTTGATATCTGCGATCCAATGTTTTATTCCATGGAATTCCACATTTTTCCTAATATGTAAATGAGCTGTTAAGATTTATGGTCAGACACAGATTTCCTTTAGGCTATGACTCCAGAGCTTATTTGAAATGAAAGGGGGCATTACCAGTGTGAGACATGTAGATCAGGAGAGCTGGCTCTCAAGCATTAATTGTCTCACACTGATGGTGACTCCTTTCGTTTAAAATTAGATCTGGAGTCAGATTCTATTGGAGATCTGTGCCCGTACAATAGATCTTTAACAGCTCATTTACATATTCCAGGTTTATCCAAAATGTTATTAAGACATTACATCACATACACCAAGGTATCAGTTTATTCAGCTTCCTGTGACCTGTCTGCCCCCATAGACTGCTCAGGAGGGTTAAACCTACTGACTGATTCCCTTTAATCTGCATTTCCCCTTTATTTATGCCCTTTGGTGAAACATCACTAAGGTTATTAGGGCAAAATGGACAGCAGGTAAAACTATTACTGTCTTGGTGTCTTTGCTAAGATAGCGTATGTTTATTTTTGAGTCACCTGTAAAATAACACTGTGGCTGTATAACTTAAGCCCCTGTCTCACATAGCGAGATCGCTGTTGCGTCACCGATTTGTGACGCAACAGAGATCTTGCCTGCGATCTCGCTAGTGTGACACATAGCGGTGATCGGGCCCCTGCTGCGATGTCGCTGATCGTGCTCGAATGTCCTGGGCCATTTTTTGATTGCTGCTGTCCCGCTGGCCAGCATGCATCACTGTGTATGACAGGGACAACGACGAACGACCTCAATACTACAGGTCTGAGAGACAGGGTCCCAATGACCGTCGTATCGTTACGTATCTTAGCTGCGTCGCTGGTGAATTCTGACTGTTTGACATCTCACCAGTGACAGCGTAGCAGCGCACAAGCGATCCCTACTAGGTCATATCGTTGCCTGGATTGCTGGTGCGTAGCCAAGTGTGACGGGGCTTTATATTGACAGAACCTTGACTTTCTTTACCACACAGCGTCATAAAATTAAGTTATTTTCAACTGTATTTTGTTTGCCTGATTTAGGTATTGGCACAATAATACATTTGTGTACATATATATTTTTCTAGTATTGATGTCTGAAAATATTGTTATTCCATTAGTTTTCAGTGGAGTGTGAATTCGTAAATGAAGACCTGAAAACCACACAGTTGCCTGTTACACATGCATTTTCATTTGGTATGTACAAATTCTTATAGCATGCTGGAGTATTTGGTACATGAAAATAATAGCTATGTACCGTGTTAGCCAGTAGATTAAAAAATATTAAAAATTGAGAGTACATTAAATGCAAAGGTGACTTTCTCAAGACAATGTGAGCTCCATAGGATTATTTCTGGACCCAGCAAAATATATAGACCCTTAATCCCCCTTCCTTCCCCTTAACGTTCTTTTCATTCAAGGTTTTCATATTCAGAATTGTATGTAAGTTGTGTTAATGTTATGACTTTATAGTGTGGTAATTTTTTTTTTTTTTTACCGTATAAATTTTAAAGAAGCCTCAACAACACTACTCCCTTGTCATCTTTCTTGACTTGTTATATTTTATTTCAGGGGATTTTTAAGTTTTCTTGACATATGATTTACTTAACTCTTATGATTTTAATTGCATATTTTTGACACAGAGTACTCTCGATTTTTAATATTTTTCTGTGAGTATTTGTTAGCAACATGGATCGTAAGTACTTCAAAGTAGACCTGTCATTAAGTTTTTATAACCTAAATTAATGCCAACTAGATAAAGGCACTGTATTGCTCATTATAACTATACCTTTAGTTTAGAAATCTAGGTTGACGGTTTGTAAAAATTTTTAAGTTGAATTGTTATACCAATGAGCTGCAAGTGCAGTGGGCAGGCATAGCTTCCAGCTCAGCTGCCTCTCTTCCCCATAATGCACCTGCCACCGATTTCCTGTTAGTAATTTAAAGGTTACTCTTCAGTGACCTGACAAGATCTAGTGAAAGGGCCATCAGTTACCGTGTACTTTATTCCTGCTGTTTATTTCCGTACTCTTTGCCCTTTTGAAGAATGCTGTCAGCGTGTGTCTGACATGATCTGCAAACTATGCAGTACCAGGACGGTACACAAATATTTCTAAGGTATTAAATATACCATGGAATGTTGTGAAGATGGTCAAATGAAGTGGCTTAAAAATTGGCACAGCTTTAACATTACCTAGAACTGGACGTCATTCAAAATGTGATGAAAAGTCCAGAAAAAAAATGAATCTAGGCATCTGCCAAGTGGCCTGCAGCAACATTAAAGGAGCTGTAGGAATTTCTGGAAAATACCAGTTGAGTACCTCATGCGATAACAATCTCCCATATTCTTCATATGTCTGGCCTCTGTGGTTAAGTGGCAAGTAGGTCACATTTTCTCTCAACAAAAATCAAGTCTGGCTGTTTATAGCCAAAACCTGCATAAAGTCTGCCAAAAGCATGTGGGAAACATGTTATGGTCTAAAGAGATCATGGTTGAACTGTTTGGTCATAATTTCATGAGGTATATTTAGTGCAAAGCCAAAACTGTGCCTGACCGAAATAACACCATAACCACAGTGAAGCATGGTGGAGGCAGCATTTTGCTTTGCAGCTGTTTTTCGGCAATTGGGAGTGGGTAATTCATCAAGAGGTAGAGGAAATTCTGATTATTTCTGTATAGTCCATTTTGCTCCAAAACTTTAGTTCTTTTCTAAAAAAATGAATATAAAATGGAATTTTGCTTTTCAGCATGACTTTAACACCTTCACGACATGCGCTATATATGTAAGGCGCTGCGATCGTGCTGCCTCATGCTGAGCGCCTCTGTGATCGAGTTTGGGTGTCAGCTTTATATGAGAGCTGACACCCTGCTACAAAGCCACAATCGGTGCAAGGACCAATCGCACGCATTTAACTCCTCTGATGCCGCTGTCAGTAGTGACAGCGACATCGAGCAGCATTACTCCGTTCCCTGCGTGCTTTCATCAGGAAAACACAATGTGATCATGTCTTGATGGTCTCCATGGAGACCCCCGGCCATAAGATAGTTGCGGGGTCCTTCAAGGAAGGTGGCGTATCAGTGTCTGCTCAGAGCAGGACCTGAGAAGCATTGCAGAGTATCAGATCAGTGATATCCCATCCTGGGACAATGTAAAAACATAAAAAAAAAATTATTAAAAAGTGTAAGAATATATTAAAAAAATCCCCAAATAAAGAATCAAAAATATATATTCCAATAAATACATTTATTTATGTAAACAAAAAAAAAAATCACACTAGTTAACCCCTTCAGTGAACACTGTAAAACAAATAAAAACGAGTGACAAAACAATGCTTTATGAATCATACTGCTGACCAAGGAGTGTAATAAAACACAAATAAAAAGACTAATATAAATAAAAACAGTACCGCTGAAACGTCATTTTGTTACGCAAGAAAACAAGCTGTCACACAGCTCCATCAGCAGAAAAATAAGAGTTATAGCTCTCAGAGTAAATGGATGCAAAAATAAGTTTTTTTTCTGTAAAATAGTTTTTATTCTGTAAAAGCGACAAAACATAAAAAATAAATGGGTATCGCTGTAATTGTACTGACCTGAAGAATAAAGCTGCCTTACAAATTTTACCACACACGTAACGGTATAAAAAAAGCAATTCCTGAAATTATGGTTTTTGTTCATTCTGTCTCTCAAAATTCGGAATAGAAAGCAATCAAAAAATGTAATGTGCTCAAAAATGGTAACAATAGAAACATCAGCTCATCCTGTAAAAAAGAAAGCTATCATATCACTCTGTCTGCCGAAATATGGAAAAATTATTGCTCTCAAAATATGGTAATGTAAAAACTTGTTTTCACAATTAAATGCGTCTTTTAATTGTATGACAGCAGCTAAACATAAAAAAACTATATAAATTTGGTATCGCGTAACGTGGTAAAAAATAGAACCAATACTTGACCTGCTGTTGATTTTTTCATTCTGCCTTCCAAAGATCGCAGTATGGCTCGGTGTACATTTATTATGCGCTCTACGCTGAAAGCTTTCATTAGGGTCTCCATGTACATCTCGGAAATACGTGATTCAGATAGAACCCCCGGCTGAAGATTCCCTATAATGAGTTAGATGGAGGCACTGTGGACACCATAGGACCTGTGATCTGGCGGAGTCCGTCTTTTTAGGATTGCATAAAAGTGCCGTCGACCACAGTTTTATGCACTTCTGAAAAGGACAAACCTGAAGAGGCCCGACAGAGTCCTCAGTAACTCTGCTGCCTCATTATAGTGAATGGATCCATCGAGGGTTTCATCTGTCACATCACTCGGAGATTTAGATGGAAACCCTTAAGTAAGTGCTCACAGAAGAGCGCCAGATAAATGTTATGTAAAATGTTCCCAATAAAAGCTTTAACTTAATACACAAAAAAGCAAGCCCTCACACAGGTCCATCATCTGTTAATGGAAATATAGTGGACTTCCATGTTGCTGGTACCACAGAGGCCGTGGAAAATGAAATGGCTCCTTGCCCTCAAAAGAAATTAAGCAAATTCTCCGCTCCCAAATCCAAATACACCCTCCCTTCTGAGCCTCAATGTGCTTAAACCACATTTAGCACCCACGTGTTTTGCATTTTTGTAGTGATGAGAGCCCGCTTAAGAATCAAGAATCATGCGATGGCCATAATGTACTGGTCACTACAATGTACTGGTCACTACATTGGCAATTTGCAATTTTCACTCAGCAACATCCTTTGCTGCTTGTTTCTGGAAAACATCCATGGAGTCAAAATCGTCACTACATGTGTAGATATATTCCCAAAGGGTTATAATTTCTAAAATAGGGTCATTTGAGAGGGGATTCCTCTTTTCTAGCACTTGTTGGCTTTCAATCTATTCTAGGAAAATATGCTCTCCAGGAGGCAAATAGCGCTCCATCCCTCTGAGTCTCTTCGTATGGCTAAGCAGTACTGTACTTCCACATATGGGGTATTTCTACACTCAGTAAAAATTGTGAGACAAATTTTGGTGCCATTTTTACCCATTTCCCAGTGTAAAAATGTAAAACTTTGGGCTAACACACAATCTTGTGGTTGTAATAATGTAAATTATTTTTTCTTCACTGCCCAATGGTATAAAGGTCTGTGACACCTGTGGTGTCAATATAATCACTGCACCTCTAGATGAATTCATTGAGAGGTTTTGTTTGTAAAATGGAGTCACTTATGGGGGGTTCTACTGTTCTGGCACCTCAAGGGCTCTGTCAGTGTAACATGGCACCCTCAAACAAGTGCAACAAAATCTGCATTGTGGTATGGCTTTTCTTCCCTTCTGAGCTTTGCACTGTGCCTCGAGTAGTTTTTGACCACATATGGGGTATCGGTGAACTCGGGAGAAATTGCACATAATAATTTGGGGTCCATTTTCTCCTGTTACCCTTGTGAAAATACAACATTTGGAGCTAAAAAAAAAAAAGATTTTTTTTTCTTTCATGGTTTAACCCCTTAACTCCCAGAGCTTTTTTTTATTTTTCGTTTTTTGCTCCCCTTTTTTCCAGAGCCATAACCTTTTTATTTTTCCGTCAATATGGCCATATGAGGGCTTATTTTTTGCGGGACAAGTTCTACTTTTTAACGACACCATTGGTTTTACCATGTAGTGTACTCGAAAACGGGAAAAAAATTCCAAGTTCGGTGAAATTGCAAAACAAGAGCAATTCCACACATGTTTTTTATTTAGCTTTTTTGCTAGGTTCACTAAATGCTAAAACTGACCTACCGTTATGATTCTCCAGGTCATTACGAGTTCATAGACACCAAACATGTCTAGGTTCTTTTTTATCTAACTGGTGAAAAAAAATTCCAAAGTTTGCTATATAAAAAAAAAAAATTGCGCCATTTTCCGAGACCCATAGCGCCTTCGTTTTTTTTGTGATCTTGGGTCGGGTGAGGGCTTTTTTTTTTGCGTGCCGAGCTGACATTTTTAATCATACCACATTTGTGCAGATACGTTCTTTTGATCGCCTGTTGTTGCAGTTTAACCCCTTTCTGACATGAAGCGTACTATCCCATCCATGGTACCCAGGCCCCTATGACCGGGGACGGGATAGTACGTCTCACCGATCAGCGGCGCTCCTGGCGGGGGGGCACCGCTGATCGCGGCCGGGTGTCAGCTGATTTGCACAGCTGACACCCGGCACTGTGTGTCAGTGGCAGTTACGGACCGCCCCCGACACGTTAACCCTTGGCACACTGCGATCAAACATGATCGCAGTGTTCCGGTGGATTAGGGAAGCATCGGCAGGAAGTGGGCTCCCTCCGTGCTTCCCTGAGACCCCCAGCGCAGCGCGATGTGCTGCGCTGCTCTGGGGGCCTCCTTCCCTGCACGCCCCCAGATCCAAGATGGCGGCGGGGGCCTGCAGGGAGGTAGCTTACTCAGTGCCTGCAGAGAGCAGGCATGAGGAAGCCTGCTGCAGCAACTGTCAGATCGCTGATCTGACAGAGTGCTGTCCAAACTGTCAGATCAGCGATCTGACACATTACCGTGATGTTGCCCCTGGGACAGTAAAATAAAGTAAAAAAAAAAGTGTATAAATAATTTATAAAAAATCGGAGAATACATTTAAAAAAAAAAATCCCTGATAAATTCATTTTTTTAAATAAAAAACCCCAAAACAATAAAAGTACACATATTTAGTATTGCCGCGTCCTTAACAACCCGCTCTATAAAACTGTCCCACTAGTTAACCCCTTTAGTGAACCCCTTAAAAAATAAAAATAAAAAACAAAGCAAAAAACAATGCTTTATCATCATACCGCCGAATAAAGTGCTATATATATGTAGCAGAAATACAGCATTGCTATGAGCGCCGACCACAGGGTGGCGCTCATAGCAATCTGCCATCAACAACCATAGAGGTCTCTATAAGACCTCTGGTTGTCATGGCAACACGTCGCTGACCCCCGATCTCGTGACAAAGGTCGGCGATGCGCTCATTTCCGCTAGTTAAATGCCCGCTGTAAGTGTTTGACAGCAAGATTTAACTAGTTAATAGGTGCGGGCGGATTGCGATTCCGCTCGCTCCTATTGCGGACACATGTCAGCTGTTTGAAACAGCTGACATGTTGCGACTTTGAGGTGGGCTCACTGCCGGAGCCCACCTCAAAGCAGGGGATACTTACCGCTGATGTAGTATTGCGTCAGCGGTCAGTAAGGGGTTAACATTGTAAACTTCTGTTAAGCACCTGGGGGTTCAAGGTGCTCAATACACATCTAGATAAGTTCCCAAAGGGGTCTATTATCCAAAATGGTGTCACTTGTGGTGGGTTTCCACTGTTTAGGCACATCATGGGCTCACCAAACACAACATGGTGTCTGCTAATTATTCCAGCATATTTTGCATTTACACAGTTAAATAGCGCTCCTTCCCTTCCAAGCCCTGCCGTTCGCCCAAACAGTTGTTTTCCTACACAAATTGGGTATCAGCGTACTCAGGAGAAATTGCCCAACAGATTTTATGGTCCATTTTCTCCTGTTAACCTTGGGAAAAGGAAAAAAAAAATAGGTCTAAAGGATAATTTTTGTGAAAGAAAAGTAAATGTTTATTTTTTCTTCCGTATTCCATTAATTCATGTGAAGCCCCTGAAGGGTTCATAAACTTCTGGAATATGATTTTGAGCACCTTCAGGGGTGTAGTTTTTAGAATGGTGTCACATTTGGGTATTTTCTATCATAAACGCCCCTCAAAGTCATTTCAAATGTGAGGTGGCCCCTAAAAAAAATGTTTTTGCACATTTTGTTGTAAAAATGAGAAATCACCGCTCAAAGTTTAACCCTTATAACTTCCTAAGAAAAATAAATTGTTCAAAAATTGTGCTGATGTAAAGTAGACATGTGGGAAATGTTCAGTTTTAACTATTTTATGGGATATGACTCTTTGATTTAAGAGCATAAAAATTAAGTTTGAAAATTGCTAAATTTTCGACAAATTTCCGTTTTTGTTTTTTTTTTTACAAATTAACGCAAGTTGTATCAAATCAATTTTACCACTCTCATGAAGTATAATATGTCACAAGAAAACATTCTCAGAATCAGTGGGATCCATTGAAGCGTTCCAGAGTTATGACCTCCTAAAGTGACAGTGGACATAATTGTAAAAACTGGCCTGTTAAGGAAGGTGATAACTTTCTTAGGCGTGAAGAAGTTAAGCATATCTCCAAACAAAGAAAATTATGGTTTCAAACTAAGAATGTTACTGTTTTGGAATCGCCCAACCAAAGCCCAGACCTAAATCCAATTGAAAATCAGTGGGTTCAGATGAAGATGGCTGTTACACAGTAGATACCCTTGCAACTTGACAGATTGGAGCAGTAGCAAGGAAGAGTGGGCAAAGCTTGCCAATTCTAGATATGCCATGCTGATAGACACTGGCACGACACAGCTGTCGAGAGACCCGGGACCAGGGGCTCCTTCCCTGTCCCTAACACTAGGGAGCGACCTAGCTCGCCCTGCTCCCCTGGATACTTCAGATGGCGAAGATGCCAGGGCCTCTGTCCTTGCCTTATCTCCTAAGTTAGCTCTCTGTCTGTTCTCTTTCCCCACCCAGGGAAGAGGGGGCGCTACAGTGAATCGTATACCAACCCGACAAAACAAGGCTACACAGAAAAGGGATAATCGAAAACTCCAGGCATACAAAGTATTCACTCCCATGTAACAGAGGAAAGCATCGGGGTGTGAAGATAGGGGAATAAACAAAAACAGGGAAGGGTAAGGAATTACCATGCATAAAAACCAAGCAACAGTCACTAGTAACTCCTTCAACTCTCCTTCTCATACAGTACAGATGAAATATCCTTAATCCTTCTTTGGCATTTCTAAACATTTTCATTTTGGTACACATGGCTCCGATATAAGATTCATACTCTGAGACATGTAGCAAACACAGGAGCAACCAGACCCAAATGCACTGACTTAGGCTACGTTTTGGGGGAACGTCCACTCTCTAATACTTTTAATCCACAGCCTGTCCGGATGGTGTGAAAATCTGTCCCACAGCCGGTCAGGGTGAGGAAAAGGTGTTACACACGTTTCTGTTGGGATGTTGGGAAAGCAGTACCCATAACCTGTCGGGGTGGCTTGAAAGTTGTGTCCACAGCCTGTCCGGATAGTGGGATACTGTGTCTCACAGCCTGTCAGGGTGATTGTAAACCAGTGTCCGCAGCTTGTCAGGGTGGTAGTAATGCGGTACCCGTAATCCTTTACAGGACCAGTTTCTGATCTGAGTACGTCCCAGAAGTCAGAAGTTTCAGAGTTGTCTGAAGCCGCCGAGTGACCTCATGGGAAAAGCCAGCTCCGAGTCCAACAGAGGGGTGGAATTGTTGAATCCAATGAGGTTGTGCCATAACGTGGGCTTGGTAGGCAATCTGTAAATCAGCCTCCAATGCCATTTCTAAAAGGAGGAGGTGTCCCAGAAAATTTAAAATCCATAAAATATCTCCGGATATCATCCTGGCATAGAACATCTGGGAGAAGAGCTTACACTTAAAACTCTTTGAAGCACACCTCACATTAAACATATGGGGAAAAGAGGAAAATAGCTGCAGCTAGGGCAAAAAAAAACCCAACAAATTAAAATCTCCTTTGAAGCAGAGGCCCACTGTAGTAAAGGTGATTAAAACTGGATATCTGCTGAAAAAAGACTACCAAGATTGAGATTTATTTACATATAGGCAGAGTAGTGCAGGGCCTCCTTTTTTCCAGGGAAGAGACAATTTGGGTTCAAAAGGATTTTGATGTTGTCTCCATTGTACAGATTTGACTATTGGGGTTTGTATCAATCCTATATGTATAGGATATAGATTTTCGGCATTATAGAGAAGGGATTGACAAGTTAAACAATTATTCATTTAATATTATTATTTCAGGGCTGTCATCAAGTGAGGTAATAATCAATTCTTCTGGACTGCTTCATGCTTTAAACCTTCAAGGGTTCAGTAAGGTACAGTAAGTTATATAGCTATTGGACATATTTTAAATAAATAATTGCATTTTTTTAAATAATTTCAATTTCTTGCAGATATATCAAGCCTTTACCATCTTAATTGAGAGAAACTGTACTCAATCTATAGGCAAGTAAATGCAAAATTACATATTTTTTCTACTAATTTTATTTTTTAAAAGTAACATAACCTTTTCCAGCAAATAATGAACATTTCAGTGGACTATAGAGACACCAGCAGATATTTGAAGCTCCTATGAACAAGGAACCCATTTACCTCTCATTGCTGAGTACAAGATGAATTAGTTTGTTACTTAGGCTGGGTTCATATTACGTTTAGCAGCCCGTTCAACGCATAGCGTTGACGGGCTGTGTTAACTGTATAGCATAACGCGATCGCGTTATGCTATACCCGCTAGCACAGATGATTCATCTGCGCTAGTGGTGACGGAGTCTCAGACGCTGCTGGCCGTGTCTGAGGCTTCATCACTGAATGACGGCACATCGTGAATGGGCTCAATGCCAGCGTTACACCGCGTTATACCGCGGTGTAAGCTGTCCGTCTAACGGACTGCCTAAACGCAGTGTGACCCCGGCCTTAATTGCGAATCTATTTTTTCTGTATGTTTTAGGGACTGTACTGTGCCTTTTCCTGGTAGTGCGTGTACTTGAGCCTTTCTCCACAAGTCATTTCTTCAGACTCAAAATGTTTTGAGAGCACTTGCAAGATACTACAGCGCTCTCTAGAGTTGTTAGGGTATGTGCACACGTTGCGGATTCCATTGCGGATTTTTCCGCGCGGATTCTACAGAGTCCGCAGGTAAAATGACCTTCGTTTTACCTGCGGATTTAGTGCAGATTTTGTGCGGATTTGCCCTGCGTTTTTACACTTGAGGATTCCTATAATGGAACAGGTGTAAAAACGCTGCAAAATCCACACAAAGAATTGACATGCTGCGGAAAATAAACCGCAGCAAATCTGCATAGAATTTTCCACAGCATGTGCACAGCGGTTTTGGTTTTCCATAGGTGTACATGGTACTGTATAGTGCATGGAAAACTGCTGTGGATCCGCAGGGCCAAATCCGCTGCGGATCCACAGCCAAATCCGCATCGTGTGCACACACCTTCAATGCAGCAAATCTGCATAGAATTTTCCACAGCATGTGCACAGCGGTTTTGGTTTTCCATAGGTGTACATGGTACTGTACACCACATGGGAAAACTGCAGTGGATCCGCAGGGCCAAATCCGCTGCGGATCCACAGCCAAATCCGCATCGTGTGCACACACCTTCAATGCAGCAAATCTGCATAGAATTTTCCACAGCATGTGGACAGCGGTTTTGGTTTTCCATAGGTGTACATGGTACTGTATAGTGCATGGAAAACTGCTGTGGATCCGCAGGGCCAAATCCGCTGCGGATCCGCAGCCAAATCTGCATCGTGTGCACACACCCTCAATGTAGCTGCTGCATGTGGCTGGGTGAACGCCTACTTGCACTGGTGAATGTGGCACACCTGTTTGCCAGCACTGATGTGTTACCTACAAAGTCCTGCAAAACGTTTGCCTCTGCTTCTGCCGTCAGATGCAAGTAGCAGCCACATCGTGTTACTTTCTCTGGGGTCAGTGTTTCCCAAACTCCAGTCCTTGTGGCCCACAACACTGCATGTTTTCAGGATTTCCTTAATATTGCATAGGGGGTGGAATTATTAAGTAACACAAAGCCAGCTCACCGACAGCCGCAGCAGGTGCACGGAACTCAGTCCTGATTAGACGTGGCAGACAATGAAAAATGTGAAATGTTCTAGCACCTTAGATAAAATCCAAGATTTGTTTAGTCCATATTAAAACATGTGCATGCTCTTGAACCGCACTCGATCCAGAGTAAAATGAGGCGTTTTGATCGCTGAGGCGATCTTTATCAAAGCTAAAACCTGTCAGATCCCACAATGCTTTAAGATGCACGTGGACCAATGGATTGATCAAATCAAATCATGTGATATATAAGAGGTCCTATATTAAACATATATATTTATACTGGAACTAACAAAATGAGATTATAAAAGCATGTGTATAAAAAGAAACCAACATATAAAAAATCCTCTAAAATAATGAAACGTGATTTTACTATGTCTGTTGAAACCATTACGCACTCTCGTTCCTAACGATCTACCGTATATCCAAAAAAGGCTTCAGATGTGAGGATGTTTCTGCAATGTAACAATCTCGTAACCTGTTCGATCCCACATACCTGAAGAGATGCATTGCTGGGTGAAAGGTTAGAAACACATTGTTTGGCCACTTATGAGTTCTTACAATTGATGTTTGCAGTGTTTGAAATGTCATAGACATGCCCTGATATACGTGTTTTTAATTTCCTAGAGGTACATCCTACATATGCTTTGTTACACATAGAACAATTAATTTTATATATAATTTAAACGAGTGACAGTTCATGAATTGTTTAATATTGCAATTCAGGGTATTATCATGATTGTTAAATGTTTTAAGGCCCCGTCTCACATAGCAAGATCGTCAGCAAGATCACTGAAACGTCACAGATTTTGTGAGGCAACAGCGACCTCGCTACGTGTGACACATAGCGGCGACCGGGCCCCCGTTGTGATATTGCTGATCATGCTCGAATGTCCTGGGCCGTTTTTTTGATCGCTGGTGTCCTGCTGGCCAGCATGCATCGCTGTGTTTGACGCCGACGAGCAACCTCGTTGGCGACTCAGAACTCGGGGACGCAAGCGTGAGTCATCAGAATAGTTGCTGTGTGACAAGGTCCCAACGACTGCCGAAGTCGTTATATGGATCGCCGGATCGTTGCTGCGTCATTGAGTAGATCTGCCTGTTTGACATGTTACTATCGACCATGTAGCGACACACCAGCGATCCTTACCAGGTCGTATCATTGTCGGGATCGCTATGTGTAACGGGAGCTTTAGTGTTTGTCACCTGTTTACATGTTCTGCAATTTGTGCTACTGCATTTTAAAAACACCTTACAATCCAACCATGTTTTTTGAGGAAATTTGGAAAGAAGCATACTAGGAGATATTATATTTCCAAGTGTAGGTGCTCTTCTCGCAACTACCGTATATTGCACCCAGACTATAGAACTAAGGCTAGAGTCTGATCCTCATATAGAATGGGTAGGAGTTTGTTGATGATCTGTCTGATCTTACAGTGGGTACAGAAAGTATTCAGACCCCTTTACATTTTTCACTCTTTGTTTCATTGCAGCCATTTGGTAAATTCAAATAAGTTCATTATTTTTTTCATTAATGTACACTCTGCACCCCATCTTTACTGAAACAAAACAGAAATGTAGAAATTTTAGCAAATTTATTAAAAAGGAAAAACTGAAATATCACATGGTCATAAGTATTCATACCCTTTGCCCAGACACTCATATTTAAGTCACATGCTGTTCATTTCTTGTGATCCTCATTGAGATGGTTCTACTTCTTCATTGGATTCCAGCTTGATTTGTAAAGGCACACACCTGTCTATATAAGACCTCACAGCTCACAGTGCATGTCAGACCAAATGAGAATCATGAGGTCAAAGGAACTGGCCAAGGAACTCAGAGACAGAATTTGTGGCAAGGCACAGATCTGGCCACGGTTACAAAAGAATTTTTGCAGTACTCAAGGTTCCTAAGAGCACAGTGGCCTCCATAATCTTTTAATGGAAGACGTTTGGGACCACTAGAAGTCTCCTTAGACCTGGCCATCCAGCCAAACTGAGCAATCGTGGGAGAAGAGCCTTGGTGAGAGAGGTAAAAAAAGAACCCGAAGATCACTGTAGCTGAGCTCCACAGATGCAGTAGGGAGAGGGGAGAAAATTCCACAAAGTCAAATATCACTGCAGCCCTCCACCAGTCGGGTCTTTGAGTGATCGACGGAAGCCTCTTCTCACTGCAAGACACATGAAAGCGAGAATCGAGTTTGCTGAAAAAACACATGAAGGACTCTCAGACTATGTGACGTAAGATTCTCAGGTCTGATGAGACGAAAATAGAAGTTTTTGGTGATAATTCTAAGCAGTATGTGTGGAAAAAACTAGGCACTGCTCATCACCTGCCCAATACAATCCCAACAGTGAAACATGGTGGTGGCAGCATCATGCTATGGGAGTGTTTTTCAGCTGCAGGGACAGGACGACTGGTTGCAATTGAAGGAAACCTGAATGCAGCCAAGTACAGAGATATCCTGGATGAAAACCTCTTCCAGAGTGCTCTGGACCTCAGACTTGGCCAAAGGTTCACCTTCCAACAAGACAATGACCCTAAGCACCCAGCTAAAGTAACAAAGAAGTAGCTTCAGAACAGCTCTGTGACCATACTTGACTGGCCCAGCCAGAGCCCTGACTTAAACCCATTAGAGCGTCTCTGGAGAGACCTGAAAATGGCTGTCCACCAACGTTCACCATCCAACTTGACGGAACTGGAGAGGATCTGCAAGGAAGAATGGCAGAGTATACCCAAATTCAGTTGTGAAAATCTTGTTGCATCATTCCCAAGAAGACTCATGGCTGTACTAGCTCAAAAGGGTGCTTCTACTCAATTCTGAGCAAAGGGTCTTAATACTTATGACCATGTGATATTTCACTTTTTCTTTTTTAATAAATTTGCAACAATTTCTAAATTTCTGTTTTTTTCAGTCAACATGGGGTGCAGAATGTACATTAATGAGAAAAAAATGAACTTTTTTGAATTTTTCAAATGGCTGCAGTGAAACAGAGTGAAAAATTTAAAGGGGTTTGAATACTTTCAGTACCCACTGTATACAATTGCAGACTATATTGAAAACAAACAAAACGTTTTTGTCTGAATTATTCACTTGTCTCTGTCATCTTTGGGAGAAATACGATTCTTGTGTGATACATTGTTTAATGCTTAATGCTGAGTCCAATCAGGGTAATTCCTGTTTTTTAATTTTTGCGGGAAGGGAAGCAAAAGGCCAGAAAAAGCCATACACTTGACAAATACTATTGAGAACTCTGCTATTAGAAGTGGAAAGGAAGAACAAAGACAAAAAAAAAATCAATCACAAACTAAAACTGGGAGTTATGTGAAAACTGTTTGGGTAAGAATACAAGGAGAGAACAATAGAAAGGACACCATTGTAGGCATTTACTACAGGTCGCCTGTGCAAGCTGAAGATATGGATGAACTCTTTATGCATCAAATGGCCAAGTTCTCCAAACAATATGACACAATGTTCACGGGAGATTTCAACTATCCATAGATTTGTTGGGAATCTCTCACAGGCAAAACTAACAGGTCAAGCAAATTCTTATCCTCTCTTGCTGACAACTTTAAAGGAAGGGGAGAAAACAAGGGGAACTGCTACCTTGGATATAATCCTTATTCACAGGGAGGAAATGGTAGAAGAGGTAAAAGTGGCTGGGACCCTAGGAGTTAGCGACCATGCTATTATAGCATTTTGGATAACTAGAGGAGGTGAAGACTCAGACTTCAAGGTTAGATTTCAGAAAAGCAGATTTTAAGGGACTCAGAAAGAGAATTGGAGGGATCCAGTGGCTGGATATCCTTAAGGGCAAGAATATCCAGAAAGGATGGGAAATCTTGAAAAATTAGATTCTTAAAGCACAATCATTAACAATTCCGAAAAGAGGGAAGAGTAGGAAGCATTTAAGGAAACCTGGATGGATGAACACAGAACTTAAACACATTCTAAAAAGGAAGAAAGAAATGTTTATCAAATGGAAAGAGGGAGACATCTAATGAATTATATAATGCTAACTTTCAATTAGAAATTAGTGGTGCTTCTATACTATGACACTCTTCAGCTGCAAATAAAACAATACCAAAACCATGCCAAAAAAATAAAAATAGAAAAAAATTGGTAGAGATGCAATTCCAGAATGTGAATTCCAAAACACATCCAGATCGAAGCCGATTTTTGAGGTGATAGATGAAATAAATGACAAAAGGGGACAAATCCCCCTCCCTCAATCCTACATTACTGGCGCATCCTAATGGTAATGGACGCAGAACAAGTTATGACACACAAGATATAGGCCCTTGAGATAGGAGACCTCTTTCCCTCACCACCATCTTCCACACCCACCATAGTCCAAAATAGATTCCAAATATTGCATGGGGATGAGGGTACGTCCTCCTCATCAATAAATAGAGACGAGGCCCCTGCACCAAGTAAACAAAGGAAAAGTACAAATAAAGGAAATCTGGGTAAAGACAAGTTAAAGCAAAATAATAACAATATCAGTCATTTTTTTCAAGCAGGCAGAAAAGACACATAGGAGGGGGTTGCAGAGGGGGGAAATTCACCCACAAGAAAAAGAAATTGAAGGAAGTCCAATCTAAGGAGCAAACGATTTTCAATTTGAGTGCACCTTACTCCCGAATGAATATGGCCTTAAATATGCCGCCTCCTGTTAAATTTAACAAATTTCAAGCATTTATAGGGATTAAAATACTAACAATCTACTAAATAAATTCGTTTTCCACCCCCTCAATGAATACTCTGATCCCTTTGATGTCTTCCAAAAAAGTGATATATGAGATTCGAAAAATTAGTGACAAAAGAAGCTCTAAATATAATATAGATACAATCTAACTCGGCCTTAACAAAAAGCGATTAAACAAGGAAATTGTGATATTATCGAGCGGATAAGGGAGTGGGTGGGATTGTGATATTAGGCAATGAATATTTTCGGAAAGAATCTTTAAGACTCTTAAATGATACAAATACATATAGGAAATTTGTAGCAGATCCCTCAGATGGTTCCTTAGGGAAATGAAGGAATTAACAGAGAGGGGATTGAATAGAGAATTTCTAAACCAAAAAGAATTTGAATTTGTTAACATATCGTATCCTAGGATGGCAATTTTTTATAATTTACCGAAGGTGCATAAAAGCCTGAATGACCCCCCTGTACGTCCCATTATATATGGCATCCGATGTCTGATCTCAAACCTATTACGATATTTAGACTGTTATTTGCAACCATCGGTTCCTTTATTGCCCTCCCATTTAAAAGACAGTACACACGTTCTACAACTATCAGAAAATATTAATTGGCTGGACCATTTTATTCTCCGCACTGAAGACATCACGTCATGGGGACTAGGTTCGCACCCAGGTACCCTAACCTATATGTAGGAAGATGGGAAGAACACACCATCTTTTCTGGGGCATGATGCGCGCAAACCTGGTCCTATGGCGCCGTTTTATTGATGATTTTATAGGCACTCCGGACGCAACCTGTTGCATTTTGATCCTTCCAACCTGTGTCAAAAAAACGCGCACGGAATGCGACAAAATAACACATTACATTACAGTCTATGGGAATGCAGGCGTGCGTGCACGCCTGCGTTTAAAATCGCATGCGTTTTAAGAGTTAACATGGCTAGAAACTGGTTAAAACGCATGCGCCTAAAAAAGCAAACGCATGCAAAACGCATGATGCGTTTTTTGCATGCTTGTCTATTACGCACGAAGCGCAGCGCTAAAAAACGCTAATGTGAAAGTAGCCTAAGACACCCAGCTTTGGAGGGACTATATATGAACGGCCCAGCTCAGTGAAAAGGGGGCCACACCCTATTTGTACTGAATACAAAAATATTAAAGGAAAACAGAAAATGGAGCCAGAGTATGATTTGAATAACATGCATGATTTAAAGGCATTTTCACACTGACTATAGAAACAAACAAAACCAAAGAAAAGACAATGTGTGCATATACCCTATTGAAAATAAATAAGTAAAAAAGCATGTGCATTGAATAGTTAACATAGGGTACTTAGTAATTACTCTTTTTGATCAACAAAAGCATAAAGCTGTCCCACCGCGATAAGGTGTACCAAGTTGGGACAGTACCTACACCCTCTAATGTTAAAACCTAAGGGGTGACTTTCTGCCACTATTCACATTAGGGGAAAACTCTGAGTTTAATATTTGCAATTTTGTTACCTGCACCACATCGGGAGTGATTTACACCATTACATGTCCCTGTAATAAATAATATGTAGGGCGTACTAAACGACCCATGTATGTGAGAATAAATGAACACATTGGGAACATCAAAAATATATTTGAGGGACACCCCCTGTCCAAATATTTCCTAGAATATCATGAAAGCATGGTGCGAGATATGATAGATATAATATTGGGAATTGAGATTTTCCATCCCCACTGGAGGAAAGGGGGTTTATAAAGCTAATGTCCAGAGCCGAAGGTGAATAAATATTTCAGCTAGATACTCTAATACTCAAAGGGTTGGTATTTGGATTCTAATAATTGATCTAATTGAATGAACGGTCTATCAGTTAACATGGGTACTTAAAGTCCTAGTTTCACTAGTAGGACCATCCCTGAAGAAGATAATCGGTGTTTCCGAAACACATTGGCTGTTTTTGGTCCATTTGTTGCTCCATACTGACCTCTATCATGTGATCCCCACGTGACTCGTGACTACACACAGGTCCTTGTCGGCGGCAACACACGCCGCAAGCACTCAGACCCAGCGAGAGAGCCATGATTGCACGGCAGGACGGAAGATCATCAGAGAGGCTGTCAGTGACCGGGACAGCGCTCTCTCCACACAGTGATCCCTAACTTAAACTCACCCTGAGGGGGAAACAGGATACAGGCACGGGAACTTGGCATGCATACAGGAATCCGGTAACCCTTAGTATCATCCTGCTCCACCGACTCACTGCAACTTGAGGAATATCCTCCACGTTTGGTCATCCAGAAGCAAGGTAACTTCATGTGACTGCAATTTGCATTATATTGATCCTATATTAGAACAGTGGAAATTAATTTTAATGTCAGCTGACTCCCACATGGGAGATCTATTCCTTCTGCTTTTACCCAAAGTGAATTTTTACTTGACATACTGACTTATAATTTTCATATTGGCCTATTGATTTTTGGGTAACCATCCTCTCCCACAGGACAGTAACTTTTCTAGCGCAAATATGTAAATATTTAATTAAGAATATTGATGTTTGCAGAACGTGCAGGGCAAGAATCAGATTAGCTAAAGCGGACAGTAAATTAAGGCTTGCAAGAGACATCAAAAGCAATTAAAAGATTTTGGGGATATGTCAAGAGTAAAATAAAAGTCAAAGATGCTATAAGATTTTTACAGGATAAAAATTATGAAATGGTAAGAAAGGCTGTTGAGAAGGCCAGACTTTTAAATTCCTATTCTGCATCTGTTTTCTCCCAGAAAGGATATGTAACATCAACTGATCTTCACTAGCCTATTAAAGGAATAGAAGATTCCAGGATATCTATAAACAGAAACAGTGAGGAAACACTTAGCCAACATAAATGAATTCAAGTCTCTAGGTCCAGATGAATTACACCCAGAGTACTGAAGGAGATAGCAGAAGAAATTTTTGAACCACTCTCCATAATCTTTGAAAATTCTTGGAGAACAGAGAAGTCCCAGAAGACTGGAGAAAAGCAAATGTTGTCCCTATCTTCAAAAAGATGAAGGTGGACCCAGGGAACTATAGGCTGGATAGTCTGACTTCTATACCAGGAAAGAGCTTTGAACAAATTATTAAACAACATGTATGTAAGTACCTGGATAAGAAAGAAGTGATTAACCAGAGTCAGAATGGGTTTGTAACTAAGTCATGCAAGACTAACCTATTTTCCTACCATGACAAAATCACTGACTGGATGAATCAGGAAAATGCTGTAGATATAGTATATCTTGACTTCAGCAAAGTATTTGACAAAGTATCTCACACAATCCTTATTGAAAAAATGACTAAGTCTAGAATGGACAAGGCGACTGTTAGGTGGTTTCATAACTGGCTTAGTGATCGGACCCAAAGAGTGGTTGTAAATGGCTGTACATACAGTTGGAAGAATGTCTCAAGTGGGGTACCACGGGGCTCTGTTCTGGGCCCTGTATTGTTCAACATCTTTATCAGTGTTTTAGATTAAGGAATTGAGGGTAAACTGATTAAATTTGCTAACACAAAGCTAGTAAGTTTAGCTAATACTAGAGAAGACATCGAGAGGATTCAGAAAGATATAAATAAACTGGAGCAGTGGGCAGCAACTAACAGAATGGTTTTTAACAGGGTAAAATGCAAAGTACTACATCTGGGTGATAAAAATGAAAAAAGCATATACAGAATGGGAGGAATAGGGCTAAGCAGCAGCACATATGAAAAATACTTGGGCATACTAATAGATCGCAGACTGAACATGAGTCAGCAGTGTGATGCATCAGAAAAAAAGGCAAATGCAATTCTGGGATGTATTAACAGAAGCTTACAGTCTAGATCATGTGAAGTCGTTATTGCCCTCTACTCCTCTTTGGTCAGACCTCATCTGGAATATTGTGTCCAGTTTTGGGCACCACATTTTAAAAAAGACTTCAACAAACTGCAACAAGTTCAGAGAAATGCGACCAGAATGGTGACCGGTCTGCAAACCCTGTCCTATGAGGAACGGTTTCAGGATTTGGGAATGTTTAGCTTGCAAAAAAGAAGACTGAGTAGACTTAATAGCTGTCTACAAATATCTTAAGGGCTGTCACATTGTAGAAGGATCATCTTTATTCTCAATTGCACAAGGAAAGACTAGAAGCAATGCGATGTGTTATGAATGAGTCACCGGAGGAGGAGATAACAAAAATACAAGCTAAGTCCAGAAAACCGGAGAGGTTGGTAGCTATCGGATTGCAGACCCCTGATCCCATTCACCACAACTAACAGTAGCCGTGGGGGGTTCCTACGGTGCCCTAGACCCCTCATCTCAGCCGGAGAACTACATAAGCCTAAAGAAAGAAAGGGGAAATCTAAACTTCCCCAGAGCAGACCCCAAAGCAATAGACAGCCCCCAACATGTATTGTCGGTGAAAAACAGATGAAAACACAAACACAGACAGAAAGACAGGCTGAGCAAACGATGGGGCCCAACTAACTAGATAGGACAGGACAGAAAAGATGCTGGCTGCAATCCGCAAAAACCCTACCAAAAATGTCCCAAGCGTCTGATAGGGAAAAAGGCCCTGAAGTCGCTAGACTTCAAAATCACTATATCAGCACTCAGGTATATTCTGAAAACAGAGCAAAGAGATCAACTGATCAGAGACAAAAATGGAATTCAGCCAGTCCGTAGTTTTTAACTTTCTAAGTTGTGTATGGAATTTTGGAAAGGTCTCTGAAATAGGTGAATTTATTCCCCCCCCTTGTAATACTTGTAATAATAGAAATATTTATAAAATTGAGAGATTTTCTATCTCTATTTTTTTTCTTTTTAAGGAAGGCAGGATTTCGGTGTGAATCAACTTTTTAGAGATGTAAGCATTTTTCCTATTTCAAAGCTCAAAGCAAATATTCTCTGTGTAGATGTGCAATGACAGATATTTAAGCAATTGTTTTGCACTACATTCTACCCTCGGTTGTATTTTATCTGATATTTGACTTTCAGATTCTCCTTTAGTTGTGTTCATGTAATATACTTAAAGGTATTATACAAATCTCTAAATGGTTTGAGACTTAAAGAGGTTGTTAACTCTAAAAAGACAAGTCTGCAGTCACTGCATGTGACTGCAGACTGGTGAATCCTCACAACATGCACTACGCACTGTGAAGATTCTTAGGTGTCAGCGCCAGGAACGTTGGCCACGTGACTGCAAGAATGCTATATGCATACTTCCAGGCAGAGTGACACTAGACTGTTTTCGGCATGCTCAATACAAGTGTATTGTGCAAGGCTTGTAACAGTCTAGTCGGATTCTTGCCAGGAGTATGCATATCGCGCGTGACTGCCGTTCCCGGCGCTGACACCTAAGAATCTTCACAGTGCGTGTAGTGTGCGTTATTCGAGGATTGACAAGTCTGCAGTCACATAGAGTGACCCCTTTAAATTTGTTTAGATCCCATTAGAAATGAGATGGGTGGTTTATCAGATGAAAATATTAAGTCAATAAGTTACTTCTTAAATTATAATTTCAGAATGAAGCAGTATATAATAGTCCACAGACTGCATTGTTCCCCTGTGTTTGTTTAAAATTGGGTATTAGGGCTCATTAAAATGTCTTAAGTGTGATATTGAAGATCTTATTTTTTGTATTGGTTATGTCTAAAAGTTTTTTCTTTTGTTAGAGATTCTATTTGCAAGATTTACACATCTAGATACAATCTTCCTTGATCCTTTGCCTATGAGAGAGGAAAAAGATTGGAACTGTAGTGCCACCTATTCGGGTAGCAATCTTAAGAGTCAATTTTGACCCTTTAACAAGGTTTTGCCCCATTATTTAGGATGAATGCTACACTAGAAACTCCATTTTCAGATATATTTTTTGGGGTATTTGCCCCTCATCAGTGCAAAGTGTTTGCAAATGGAATTCTTAGTTTGAGGAACGAAACAAAGACAAGAAGTGCACAGGTACCAGTCGTTTCACTGTTCAGTTAATATTCCTTTCAACGGTATTAAGCATCTTCTAAAGGATTTTTTACGGTAATGCATGTGCAAAGACTTGAATGCATGATAAACTTGTAGAAAAAAACAAAAAGCAGCACTCACTATATCCTTGACGTTAAAAGTCCTTTAATCCAAACATTAGGACATTTTCAGCGGCATGCATGTAAGTAGGCGAGGTGTGCAGGTGGAAAACGTGGACGACGGCCATTTTGCACTGCGCACTGTGAAGATTCTTAGTTGTCAGCGTCAGGAACAGTGGCCACGTGACTGCAAGAATGCTATATGCATACTTCCAGGCAGAGTGACATTAGACTGTTTTCGGCATGCTCAATACAAGAGTATTGCGCAAGGCTTGTAACAGTCTAGTCGGATTCTTGCCAGGAGTATGCATATCGCATACTTGCGGTCACGTGACTACCGTTGCCGGGTCCACACTAATGAGTTGTTAGTTTGGCTTCTTATCATAAGTCATGTGACATACTAAGTTAAAGGATTGATCCTGGCAATTAGGATTGCTACATCCAAAAGGTGGCATTATCATTTCAGTCCTGTGCCACTGTACGTCTGGACGGTTCTGGACTACCACCTAGATATTTGCCGTATTAGTGGAAATAACTTTAAAATTTTGTGAACGGATAAAACTTGGATTGTTTGTGAGTCTTTTCATGTTAATAAATTTGTTTTCTTGGTTATTAATACCAAGACTATAATTTTTCCCTATCCTTTTATTAATCACGCTGTATAAATCTTCTATAGTGTATTCATTATTTGTTTTAGAAAGGTTCTAGATTGAGCTGAAATATCATGTGGAACATTAAATGCGGTAAACTGATGATCATCCAAAAATTCTAACATTGACATGAAATTCGCACCAGATGTCTGAAAGAACCCATCCAATCCACACAGGCAAATAAATCAAAGCTTAGATGTCCTTAAATTAAGTTACGAGAAATGACCAGGGTTGTGCAGTCGATAAACCAAACCTCTGACTCCTCAATTTCCCTGACTCCCGACTAAGATTCCACAGCCTTGCCTCACTACTGAGTATGTACATAAATGCAGCACAGATTTACTTAATCTAAAAGCCTAGATCCTTACATCTTGAACAGTACAGACATTTATAGGACATTTCAAAACTTCCCAAAAGTCTTATGAAAAAATGTACCGTACATACTGCCTTGAACTACTGTACTCAATTTATTATATAGTTTAGGAGTAGAGATGGTTGGACCCCTGGATGTTCAAGTCCAGTGAGTTTGGCTGAACAGTTACAAAAAGTTCGGGTTCGGGTACCAGACCCCATTCACTTGATTGGGGGGCATGAGCATCCAGTGTTTGCCACAGTGTCATATGCATGACAGAGTGGCAAACACTGCTTCTGATGAAATCATTTCCGCCTGTCAGACAGCCGCAGTTCCCATGTTGTCAAATACATAATTTAAAAAGGCGTAGTTCCCCCTGGATTTTTGAAGAATATTAAGAATTTAGAGTCCTCAATGGCTAACTGAAAAGATAGTAACAAATTGCAAGCTTTCAAGGTCTCTTCTTCAGGCATTGACCAAAACAAAATTTGAAGAATCTCATATTTATATACAACACAGCACAGAAAAAATTCAATAGATAAGACAAGTGAGGTGAAGCAGAACTATCATTATGGGGAAGTGATAGACCGTTATGGCCATAAATATTGGACCAGTTCATAGATAGAGTGAACGTTTTATTGTCCTCTGATTGGGGTCTGGTAATGTGTTGTGATGCCCCCACAAGGTCTTAGGAGCAAATTCCTTAATTGATATGAAAATAAATAAATCCATGCGACACATTCATTCCTGCACTGAGAGTGTCAAAGGTCATTATGAGTTTGTTATACAAGAAAGGAAAACGGATGGAACTCACCGGTTAAAATCTTCTTTATTCAGATACTTTAAAACAACGGCATAGGGAGGATGGGAGCAGGAGTGAAACTGCAGTAGCGCTTCTACTGGTCACACAGGAGAGTGGGACTGGACTCCCCTCTTAACAGAGGGAGATAACCACACCCCACCTCCGGTGCCTAAACGCATGTGCAGCAATTACCCTTAACCATTAAAATGCTTTTGAAAAACAAATACAAAAAAACAAATACAATAAAAGTGGCTTATTACAAAAATATAGCCATGTCCAATCTTTCATTTAAACCAGCGGATTCCTGTGCCCAGGTGCGCATAATCCATATGGCCTCTCTTTTTAACAGAAGCTTATGCAGATCTCCTCCCTGCGCTGGAAGAGACACCCTTTCCAGGCCAGTAAAAGAAAACACCTCTGGATTTCCTCCATGAACTTCCCTAACATGTTTAACCCCTTCCTGACATCAGACGTACTATCCCGTCCATGGGACCCGGGCCCCTATGCCCATGGACGGGATAGTACGTCTGCCGCGATCAGCGGCGCCCACGTGGTGAGCGCCGCTGATCGCGACCGGGTGTCAGCTGATTATCACAGCTGACACCCGGCACTATGTGATAGGGGCGGTCACGGACCGCCCCGACACGTTAACCCCTTGCACACCGCGATCAAACATGATCGCGGTGTACCGGGGGTTAAAGGGAAGCATCGGCAAGGAGGGGGCTCCCTCCGTGCTTCCCTGAGCCCCCCACAGCAGCGTAATGTGCAGCGCTGCTGCGGGGGTCTCTTTCCCTACAGGCCCCCGAATCCAAGATGGCGACGGGGGCCTTCGGGGGCCTGTAGGGAGCTGACTTCCTCAGTGCCTGCAAAGCGCAGGCATGAGGAAGTCTGCAGAACTGCCTGTGACAGATTGCTGATCTGTCACAGTGATCTGTGATGTGACAGATCAGCGATCTGTCACAGGACAGTGATGTCCCACCTGGGACTATGTAATAAAGTTAAAAAAAAAAAGTTAAAATAATTAAAAAAAAAAAAATCGCCAAATAAATTAGAAAAAATAAATATTCCCCCAATAAATCCATTTTTTTTAGATAAAAAAACCCAAAACAATAAAAGTACACATATTAGGTATCGCCGCGTTCGTAACGACCTGCCCTATAAAACTGTCTCATTAGTTAACCCCTTTAGCGAACCCCTTAAAAAATAAAAATAAAAAACGAAGCAAAAAATAATGATTTATTATCATACCGCCAAACAAAAAGTGCAATAATGCGCGATCAAAAAGACGCATATAAATAGCCATGGTACCGACTGAAAACGTCATCTTGTTCCGCAAAAAACAAGCCGCCATACAGCATCGTCAGCGAAAAAATAAAAAAGTTATAGCTCACAGAATAAAGCGTTGCAAAAATAATTATTTTTTATATAAAATAGTTTTCATTGCATAAAACCGACAAAACATAAAAAAGACCTAAATGAGGTATCGCTGTAACCGTACTGACCCGAAGAATAAAACCGCTTTATCAATTTTGCCGCACGCGGAACGGTGTAAACGCACGCCCCAAAAGATATTCATGAAACGCTGGTTTTTGTTCATTCTCTGCCCCAAAAATCGGAATAAAAAGCGATCAAAAAATGTCACGTGCCCGAAAATGGTACCAATAAAAGCGTCAACTCATCCCGCAAAAAATAAGACCTCATATGACTCAGTGAGTCAAAATACAGAAAAATTATAGCTCTCAATATGTGGTGATGCAAAAACTATTTTTACAATAAAAAGCGTCTTTTAGCGTGCGACAGCCGCCAAAAATAAATAGTAAATCAAACCCCCCGTTATCACCCCCTTAGTAAGCGAAAAATAATAAAATTAAAAGAAAATGTATTTATTTCCATTTTCCCATTAGGGTTAGGGCTGAGATTAGGGTTAGGGGTGTGTCGGCGTTAGGGTTGAAGTTAGAATTGGGGGTTTCCACTGTTTGGGCACATCAGGTGCTCTCCAAATGCAACATGGCGTCTGATCTCAATTCCAGCCAATTCTGAGTTGAAAAAGTCAAATGGTGCTCCTTCCCTTCCAAGCTCTGCCATGCGCCCAAACAGTGTTTTACCCCCACATGTAGGGTATCAGCCTACTCAGGACAAATTGCAAAACAACTTTTGGGGTCCAATTTCTCCTGTTACCGTTATGAAAATAAAAAATTGGGGGCAAAAATGTCATTTTTGTGGAAAAAAATGATTTTTTTTATTTTCTCGCCCGGGCGTTATAAACTTCTGTGAAGCACTTGGGGGTTCAAAGTGCTCACCACACATCTAGATAAGTTCCGTGGGGGGTCTAGTGTCCAAAATGGGGTCACTTGTGAGGAGTTTCAATAGTTTAGGTAGATTAGGGGCTCTCCAAACGCACATGACACCCGCAGACCATTCGATCAAAGTCTGCATTCCAAAACGTCACTACTTCCATTCCAAGCCCCGACGTGTGCCCATACAGTAGTTTTCTCCCACAAATAAGGTGTCAGCGTACTCAGGACAAATTGGACAACAACTTTTGGGGTTCAATTTCTCCTGTTACCCTTGGGAAAATAAAAAAATTGGGGACTGATTGATCATGTTTGTGGAAAAAATACGATTTTTTTATTTTCATGCCCGGGCATTATAAACTTCTGTGAAGCCCTTGGGGGTTCAAAGTGCTAACCACACATCTAAATAAGTTCCTTAGGGGGTCTAGGTTCCAAAATGGGGTCATTTGTGGGGGGTTTCCACTGTTTAGGTACATTAGGGGCTCTCCAAAGACAACATGACACCCGCAGACCATTCCATCAAAGTCTGCATTCCAAAACGTCACTACTTCCCTTCCGAGCCCTGACATGTGCCCATACAGTAGTTTTCTCCCACATATGGGGTATCAGCGTAATCAGGACAAATTGGACAACAACTTTTGGGGTCCAATTTCTCCTGGTACCCTTGGGAAAATAAAAAAAATTGGTGACTAAAAGATCATGTTTGTGAAAAAAATATGAATTTTTTATTTTCACGCCCGGGCGTTATAAACTTCTGTGAAGCACTGGAGGGGTCAAAGTGCTCACCACACATCTAGATCAGTTCCTTGGGGGTCTAGTTTCCAAAATGGTGTCATTTGTGGGGGGTTTCCACTGTTTTGGTACATCAGGGGCTTTCCAAACGCGACATGGTGTCAGATCTCAATTCCAGCCAAAAACGTCAAATGGCGCTGCTTCCCTTTTGAGCTCTACCATGCACCCAAATAGTGGTTTACCCCCACATGTGAGGTATCAGCGTACTCAGGACAAATTGCACAATACCTTTTAGGGCTCTGTTACCCTTCGAAAAATAAGAATTGAGGGTGAAAAGATCATTTTTGTGGAAAAAATATGATTTTTTAATTGTACGGCTGTATGTTATAAACTTCTATGAAGCCTTTGGGGGTTCAAAGTTCTCACCACACATCTAGATAAGTTCCTTGGGGGGTCTAGTTTCCAAAATGGTGTCATTTGTGGGGGGTTTCCACTGTTTTGGTACATCAGGGGTTTTCCAATTGCGACATGGTGTCCGATCTCAATTCCAGCCAAAAACGTCAAATGGCGCTGCTTCCCTTCCGAGCTCTGCCATGCGCCCAAATAGTGGTTTACCCCCACATGTGGGGTATCGGCGTACTCAGGACAAATGGCACAATAACTTTTAGGGTCCTGTTACCCTTGGGAAAATAAAAATTTGGGGTGAAAAGATCATTTTTGTGGAAAAAATATGATTTTTTAATTGTACCGCTGTACGTTATAAACTTCTGTGAAGCCCTTGTGGGTTCCAAGTTCTCACCACATATCTAGATAAGTTCCTTGGGTGGTCTAGTTTCCAAAATGGGGTCATTTGTGGGGGGTTTCCACTGTTTAGGTACATCAGGGGCTCTCCAAACGTGACATGGTGTCCGATCTGAATTCCAGCCAATTTTGCATTGGAAAAGTCAAACGGCGCTCCTTCCCTTCTGAGCTCTGCCATGCGCCGAAACAGTGGTTCCCCCCAACATATCAGGTATCAGCGTACTCAGGACAAATTGCACAATAACTTTTGCAGTCCAGTTTGTCCTGTTACCCTTGGTAAAATAAAAAAAATTGAACCTGTAGTATTTTTTTTGTGAAAAAAAGTTAGATATTCATATTTTTTTTTAAATATTCAAAAAATTCCTGTGACACACCTAAAGGGTTAATAAACTTCTTGAATGTGGTTTTGAGCACCTTAAGGGGTGCAGTTTTTAGAATGGTGTCACTTTTGGGTATTTTCTATCATATAGACCCCTCAAAGTGGCTTCAAATGTGATGTCATCCGTAAAATTAAAATGGTGTTGCAAAAATGAGAAATTGCTGGTCAATTTTTAACCCTTATAACTTCCTAACAAAAAAAATGTTGGTTCCAAAATTGTGCTGATGTAAAGTAAACATGTGGGAAATGTTAGTTATCAAGTTTTTTGTGTGTCGTATCTCTGTGATTTAAGGGCATAAAAATTCAAAGTTGGAAAATTGCGAAATTTTCAAAATTTTCGCCAAATTTCCATTTTTTTCACAAATAAACGCAAGTTATTTGAATGAAATTTTACCACTATCATGAAGTACAATATGTCACGAGAAAACAATGTCAGAATCACCGGGATCCATAGAAGCGTTCCAGAGTTGTGACCTCATAAAGGGACAGTGGTCAGAATAGTAAAAATTGGCCCGGTCATGAACGTGCAAACCACCCTTGGGGGTGAAGGGGTTAATCAGACGTGGGACCCCCCTTACCTAATCCAATCGAGTTATAGTGCTCTCTGAACCTCACATACAGAGGACGAATGGCCTTACCAATATAAAAAGACTTACAGCGACACATAACCACATGGGTCGTTTTGCAGGTGATAAAATCCTTAACCCCTTCATGACCCAGCCTATTTTGACCTTAATGACCTGGCCATTTTTTGCAATTCTGACCAATGTCCCTTTATGAGGGACATATTGGGCTTCATGTTAGTGGTAAATTTAGGTCGATAATTTTTGCGTTTATTTGTGAAAAAAATGGAAATTTGGCGAATATTTTGCAATTTTCAAATTTTGAATTTTTATTCTGTTGAACCAGAGAGTTATGTGACACAAAATAGTTAATTAATAACATTTCCCACATGTCTACTTTACATCAGCACAATTTTGGAAACAACATTTTTTTTCGTTAGGAAGTTATAAGGGTTAAAAGTTGACCAGCGATTTCTCATTTTTACAACAAAATTTACAAAACCATTTTTTTTAGGGACCACCTCACATTTGAAGTCACTTTAAGGGGTCTATATGGCAGAAAATACCCAAAAGTGACACCATTCTAAAAACTGCACCCCTCAAGCTACTCAAAACTACATTCAAGAAGATTATTAACCCTTCAGGTGCTTCACAGGAACTAAAGCAACATGGAATGAAAAAATGGACATTTTAATTTTTCCAACCAAAATTTTCTTTTAGCATCAGTTTTTTCATTTTCACATGGGCAACAGGATAATATGGATCCTAAAATTTGTTGGGCAATTTCTCCTGAGTACACCGATACCTCATATGTGGTCATAAACCACTGTTTGGGCGCACGGCAGGGCTCAGAAGGCAAGGAGCGCCATTTGACTTTTTGAATGGAAAATATGCTTGAATATTTAGTGGTTGCCATGTCGCGTTTGGAGAGCCCCTGTGTGGCTAAACATTGGAGCTCCCCCACAAGTGACCCCATTTTGGAAACTAGACCCTCCAAGGAACTTATCTAGATGCATAGTGAGCACTTTAAACCCCCAGGTGCTTCACAAATTTATCCGTAAAAAAAAAAGTACTTTTTTTTTTCACAAAAATTTTATTTAGCCTCAGTTTTTTCATTTTCACATGGGCAACAGGATAAAATGGATCCTAAAATTTGTTGGGCAATTTCTCCTGAGTACATGGATACCTCCTATGTGGTCATAAACCACTGTTTGGGCGCACGGCAGGGCCCGGAAGGGAAGGAGCGCCATGTGACTTTTTGATTGGAAAATTAGCTCCAATCGTTAGCGGACACCATGTCGCATTTGGAGAGCCCCTGTGTGCCTAAACATTGGAGCTCCCCCAAAAGTGACCCCATTTTGGAAACTAGACCCCCGAAGGAACTTATCTAGATGTGTGGTGAGCACTTTGAACCCCCAAGTGCTTCAGAGAAGTTTATAACGCAGAGCCGTTAAAATAAAAATATTTTTTTTTCTTCAAAAAATAATTTTTTAGCCTGCTATTTATTATTTTCTCAAGGGTAACAGGATAAATTGTACCCCAAAAGTTGTCCAGCTTGTCCTGAGTACGCTGGTACCCCATATGTGGGGGGACCACTGTTTGGGCACACGTTGGGGCTCGGAAGGGAAGTAGTGACGTTTTGAAATGCCGACTTGATGGAATGGTCTGTGGGCGTCATGTTACCTTTGCAGAGCCCCTGATGTACCTAAACAGTGCAAACCCCCCACAAATGACCCCATTTTGGAAACTAGATCACCCAAGGAACTAATATAGATGTGTGGTGAGCACTTTGAACCCCCAAGTGCCTCACAGAAGTTTATAGCGCAGAGCCGTGAAAATAAAAAATATTATTTTTTCCTCAAAAAATTTTTTAGTCCACTATTTTTTATTTTCACAAGGGTAACAGGACAAACTGGACAACAACTTTGGGGTCCAATTCTTCCTGAGTACGATGGTACCCCATATGTGGGGGGGACCACTGTTCGGGGACACATTGGGGCTCGGAATGGAACTAGTGACGTTTTGAAATGCCGACTTGTTGGAATGGTCTGTGGGCGTCATGTTACGTTTGCAGAGCCCCTGATGTACCTAAACAGTGGAAACCCCCCACAAGTGACCCCATTTTGGAAACTAGACCCCCCAAGGAACTTATCTAGATGTGTGGTGAGCACGTTGAACCCCCAAGTGCTTCACAGAAGTTTATAACGCAGAACCATGAAAATAAAAAATCATTTTTTTTCCACAAAAATAATTATTTTAGCCCCCATTGTTTTATTTTCCCAAGGGTAACAGGAGAAATTAGACCCCCAAAGTTGTTGTGCAATTTTTCCTGAGTACGCTGATACCCCCTAAGTGGGGGTACACCACTGTTTGGGCACACGTCGGGGTTCGAAATGGAGGGAGCACCGTTTGACTTTTTGAACGCAAAATTGGCTGGAATAAATGGTGGCTCCATGTCGCGTTTGGAGACCCTGTGATGTGCCTAAACAGTGGAAACCCCTCAATTCTATCTCCAACCCTAACCCCAACACACCCCTAACCCTAATCCCAACCCTAATCATAACCCTAACCACAACCCTATTCCCAACACACGCCTAACGAAATCCCAGCTCTAACCTTAACCACAAGCCTAACCGTAATCCCAACCCCAACCCTAATCCCAATTACAACCCTAACCCTAATCCCATCCCTAATTCCAACCCTAACCCTTAGTCCAACCCTAACCCTAATTCCAACCCTAGCCCTAATGGAAAAATAAAAAAAAAATATTTTTTTTATTTTATTATTTGTCCCTACCTATGGGGGTGATAAGGGGAGCAGTGATTTACTTTTTTTTTTATTTTGATCACTATGAAAGTTTATCATAGTGATCAAAATAAATGAATGAATCTGCAGCGTTGCAGATTTGATTCGGCGCACTGCGCATGCGGCGCCCATGACGCTGGACGGCGGGACACCGGGACGGATAGCGGGAGGTTGGAGGCACAAAGGAGGGTGAGAGGGGGTGATTGGAGGGCGGGGGGCGGAGGGAAGTCGGGGGGGCAGATTATGATGGCGGCTGCCGATTGGTGCCGTCAGACAATGGCGGCAGCCGATCGGTGCCGTCAGTCGGCGTGGGGGGGGTCGGGTCTCGGTCTCCAGCCATGTCCGACGCTCTTTCAGCATCGGCCATGGCTGGATTGTAATAGTTCACCAATTTTCATTGGTGAAATATTACAATCGCTCTGATTGGCATTTTCACTTTTAACAGCTAATCAGAGCGATCGTAGGCACGTGGGGGCTAAGCCACGCCCCCAGGTGTTAACTCTGAAGGGTCCTTTGTGTGCGGGTCGGGTGACCTTTCAGTGACCCCGGTCACCCGACCCGCAGGGGGGCTTTAAAGTCATGACGCCACATAGGCGTCATGGGTCGTATTGTCACGACTTTTCATGACGCCTACGTGGCGTCAAAGGTCGTGAAGGGGTTAACAACGTGGGACACTCCTCCAATACAGAGCGTTCGACTTACATCATGGTAATTGCAGAAAGGGCAATGTCCACACTTATAATTACCACGCGGGACACCCTTACTTAGCCAATTTATTGCTTCACCACCCGTTTTTTTACTATTAAATCACCCAGAGTGGTACTACGCCTATTAGAAATAATAGGACCTCTTGCTGCCACCTCCACAATATCCTTGTCGCGTTCCAGAATATGCCAGTTCCTACGAATGGCAGATCGTATGATACCATCCATAGAACCAAATTTAAAGCAAAAAACAAATCTTTTGTCAGGTTTATGGGCTGAACCACGATTGTAATCTTCTACCTGGTTAACCCTATCCTTAGCTTCATTCAAAATGTCGCTAGGATAACCCCTGCATCGGAACCTGTCACACAACTCTTCCGCTTGCTGAGCGTAACCCTCCTGAGTGTTATTGATCCTCTTCAATCTTAATAATTGGCTATAGGGGAGAGAACGCTTTACATGATTCGGATGAAAACTGTCAAACCGTAAGACAAAATTTGTGGCAGATGATTTTCGAAACACTTTGGTATACATCTCACCATCTACAACATTAATCTGTACGTCCAAAAAGTATAGATCGAGACCTCCATATCTCGATGTGAACGACATATTCATTCGGTTAGATTCATTGAGATACTGGACAAATTCATTAAATGATTTACGGGGTCCATCCCATATCATGAATATGTCGTCCACATAGCGTACTAACAGTCTGATGTGTCTCAAAAACTTGTTTCTGACATTGTACACATATAATCCTCCTCCAGCAAAGCTAAAAAAAAGGTTCGCAAAACTACAAGCGACCGGAGTTCCCATCACGGTCCCAGTACATTGTAAAAACCAGGAGTCCTCAAATTTGAACGCATTATGTTTCAATATGAAATCCACGCCCTCACATACAAAGTTGACAAAACTATCACTTCTCTTTAATGACCCCAAAATTTTCCTCAACGCAGTTATACCTAAGTCCTGAGGGATCCTCGTGTCCAGGCTTTCTACATCAATAGAAACCAAAGAGAAGCCTGTTTGCCACGTGATGCCTCTAAGGACCCCCAAGAACTCATCAGAATCCTTGATATAAGAGGGAATGTCATGCAACAACGGGCGCAACAACCAATCCATATACTGTGATAATGGCTCTGTAAGGGATCCAATCCCTGACACAATGGGGCGTCCTGGCGGGGTAGTAAGGGACTTATGAACCTTGGAATATAGTACCAATGGGGGCGACGTTGGAACTCCGGTAGCAATTTCTCAGCCTTTTTCTTAGACAACACACCCAATTCCACATTTTTGTGTTAAAAAACTCCGCAATTAATTTTTAAACCTTGTTGTCGGGTCCTGTGTGAGTCTTAAGTACGTAGACGTGTCTGATAACTGTCTCATGGCCTCCGTCAAATACTGCTCTTTCGGTAGTAAAACTACATTACCGCCCTTGTTATTATTTATTATTATTATTTATTGTTATAGCGCCATTTATTCCATGGCTCTTTACATGTAAGGAGGGGTATACATAAAAACAAGTACAATAATGTTAAACAATACAAGTCATAACTGGTACAGGAGGAGAGAGGACCCTGCCCGTGAAGGCTCACAATCTACAAGGGATGGGTGAAAATACAGATGGCGAGGGTAGAGCTGGTCATGCAGCGGTTTGGTCGATCGGTGGTTACTGCAAGTTATAGGCTTGTCGGAAGAGGTGGGTCTTCAGGCTCTTTTTGAAGGTTTCGATGGTAGGTGAGAGTCTGATATGTTGTGGTAGAGAGTTCCAGAGTAGGGGTGATGCGCGAGAGAAATCTTGTATGTGATTGTGGGAAGAGGAGATAAGAGGGGAGTAGAGGAGGAGATCTTGTGAGGATCGGAGGTAGCGTGCAGGAAAGTACCAGGAGACGAGGTCACAGATGTATGGAGGAGACAGGTTGTGGATGGCTTTTTATGTCATGGTTAGGGTTTTGTACTGGAGTCTCTGGGCAATGGGGAGCCAGTGAAGGGATTGACAGAGGGTAGAAGCTTGGGAATAGCGGGGAGGACAGGTGGATTAGTCGGGCAGCAGAGTTAAGAATAGATTGGAGGGGTGCGAGAGTGTTCGAGGGGAGGCCACAGAGCAGGAGGTTGCAGTAGTCAAGGCGAGAAATTATGAGGGCATGGACTAGGGTTTTTGCAGATTTTTGGTTGAGGAATGAACGGATTCGTGAAATATTTTTGAGTTGAAGTTGGCAGGAAGTGGAAAGGGCTTGGATATGTGGTTTGAAGGAGAGATCAGCGTCAAGGATTACCCCGAGGCAGTGAGCTTGTGGGACTGGGGAGAGTGGGCAGCCATTTACTGTAATGGATAGGTTTGTTGGGGGGGTCACGTGAGATGGGGGAAAGATGATGAATTCTGTTTTGTCCATGTTAAGTTTCAGAAATCTAGCAGAGAAGAAGGATGAAATAGTGGACAGACATTGAGGGATTCTGGTTAGTAGGGAGGTGATATCTGGTCCAGAGATGTAGATCCGTGTGTCATCAGCATAGAGATGATACTGAAATCCATGAGATTCTATGAGCTGTCCCAGGCCAAAGGTGTAAATGGAGAAGAGCAGGGGTCCTAGGACTGAACCTTGTCGGACTCCGACAGATAGGGGGCGAGGTGAGGAGGTGGTGTGTGAGTGGGAGACGCTGAATATCCGGTCTGTTAGGTATGATGAGATCCAGGATAGGGCCAAGTCTGTGATGCCAAGGGATGAGAGGGTCTGTAATAATAGGGAATAGTCCACTGTGTCAAAGGCAGCCGACAGGTCCAGGCGGTTAAGAGGTCATTGGTGACCTTAGTAAGGGCAGTTTCAGTGGAGTGGTGTGGCCGGAAACCAGATTGTAAGCGGTCGAAGATGGAGCAAGGAGAGAGATGGGAGGACAGTTCAAGGTAGACGTGTTGTTCCAGTAGCTTGGAGGCATAGGGGAGAAGTGATATAGGGCGATAGCTAGATACAGAGGATGGGTCAAGAGAGGGCTTTTTGAGGATAGGTGTGATGGAGGCATGTTTAAAGCTTTAGGGGAAAACACCAGTTGTTAGTGATAGGTTGAAGAGATGGGTTAGGGTTGGGATGAAGACTGTGGTGAGGTTTGGGATGAAGTGGGAAGGGATCGGGTCAAGTGCACAAGTGTTGAGATGTGATCTTGAGAGTAGAGTGGAGAGTCGATCTTCTGTAATGGTGGAGAAGTAGGTTTTGGAGGTGGAGGGCTGGGAAGTCAGGAGGAGGGGCTCTGGGGGTTGTTGACCAAAACTGTCTCTGATGTTCTCAATCTGCATTCCTCACCACCACATCAGACCATTCTTTAATTTCAGAGAGAACACGTTTCTCTAAAGGTGAGAGGTTGGGTGGAGCAATCGGATATATGATAGATTCGACATCTTTTAATACCTGTGTTTCGAATAAATCAATAACATTCCCAGGGGTCACCTGGGGCATAAACGTGGATGGCACCCCCCCTGTGAAGGGTTTAAAAAGCTCATCATTTATGGGGTGGACCGACTCTGGGGTAGTTAAATCACACAAAATCTGGGGATCCGCCCTTACATCAGCCAGTGAGTCAGTGCCAGCCAGGAACCCCAAAGGGCCCACCTGACACGGACTCTCTCCTTCTGATGCTGTCACCTCCGTAACACACGATGCAAACAACTTATGTAAATTAATTTTTCGAATGGCCTTAAAAAGATCTATTTTAAAGTCCACAAAATTGAACGCCTCCGGAGCACAAAAGCCCAGTCCTTTGGAAAGCATGGATAAATGCGAGTTACTCAAAATATGGTCAGTTAAATTTAACACCATGTTGTTACAAGAGTTTATAGCTGTTTCTGTCTCCATGACACACGTTTCCTTTTCCATTGGCGTCCTGCGTTTTCTCCCCTTCCCCACTCTGCGCGTTCTCCGCCTAAAGGGGGCGCCGGGGTGGACTCCACTGAATTAGTAAGGACTTTGTCTGCAGAACCAGGTGAAGTAAAAGATTCCTCCTGTGCACTTGAGTCAGTCTCTGTTGTCAGGTATTGGTTTCTATACTTCTTGCCTCCATATTTTCTATTATTCCTCGTATGGAAAAAAGACTTTTGTGGTTTCCCACTCTCATATTCATACTTATTTTTATTCCATGTGAACCCCCGTCCAGAGTCATAATCACCTTTATCTCGAATGAATTTGTCCCTTTTAACTTGTTTCACATTCACCTGAATGGTAGTCAATTTAATGTCCATTTTTTTAGTCAGGGATAACCATTGTGGATCTGATAATCTGGACTTGACTTCTTTCTTAGTTTTTTTTAATGTCCAACTCCAATTGAGTATAACTCTTCATGTTAAACTCATAGACCAGTTTCAGCAATTTTTCTGAACACTCCAAAAATATTTTTTGCCATTCAGCCAAAAATAAGGGATCATCTCTGAAATGTGATGCCTCTTTAAAAATCCTCAAGCCTCGTTGAACTCTGCCAGCTTCTAAATATGACTTCAGAGAGTTGTTAGTCCAAAACAATGTGACCTCTTTTTCTGTTAGGGTATGTGCACACGCTGCGGAATGCTCTGCGGATTTGGCCGCGCAGATTTTGTAAAAACCGAAGGTAAATCTGCAGGTCAAAAAGACCTGCGGATTGCTCTGCGGTTTTGCCCTGCGGTTTTTCATCTCCACAATGGAGGAGATGGCAAACCGCAGTGGAATCCGCAGAAAGAATTGACATGTCAATTCTTCCTGGAGTTTTGAAACCGCAGCAAATCCGCGCGGAAAATTTTGCAGCGTCTGCACAGCGGTTTTTTTTTTCCATATGTTAGAATACTACTGTACACCGCAGCAAAAACTGCCGCAGTGGCCAAATCCGCAGCAGAATCCGCAGCGTGTGCACACACCCTTAGATTGAACAATTTACTTTCTAAAGCCTTTGTGCTCAGTGATTGCAACACATCATGCTGTTCACACTCCTTGAAGTAAGCTGCCACACCTTCCCTACCTGCTCGTAAGCCATTTGTATCCGGAGCAACTTCTGACTCCATCAGCCAAAGTATTTAATCCACGCAGTACTGCAAAGTGCAGAGCTTCAAGTATACCACACGCGTGGTGGATATATAAAACAGTCCAAAGTCTCGCCAACAAAGAGTTAATCCGCACAGCCGGGAAGCTTATTCACTGCACAAAGAGTTGTGTAAACTGATACTGTAAGTATGCGTATTGTAAGAAGTGCTCCAGAAACCAGGGTGCCACTCCAAAGCAATTAATCACAGCGGCTATACCAGAAAGGAAAACGGATGGCACTCACCGGTTAAAATCTTCTTTATTCAGATACTTTAAAACAACGGCATAGGGAGGATGGGAGCAGGAGTGGAAATGACGACAGCCGTTTCGCGCTGCAGTAGCGCTTCTACTGATCACACAGGAGAGTGTGATTGGACTCACCTCTTAACAGAGGGAGATAACCACACCCCACCTCCGGTGCCTAAATACATGTGCAGCAATTACCCTTAACCATTAAAATGCTTTTGAAAAACAAATACAATAAAAGCGGCTTATTACAAAAATATAGCCATGTCCAATATTTCATTTAAACCAGCGGATTCCTGCGCCCAGGTGCGCATAATCCATATGGCCTCTCTTTTTAACAGAAGCTTATGCAGATCTCCCTGCGCCGGAAGAGACACCCTTTCCAGGCCAGCAAAAGAAAGCACCTCTGGATTTCTTCCATGAACTTCCCTAACGTTTAATCAGACGTGAGACCCCCTTACCTGATCCAATCGAGTTATAGTGCTCTCTGAACCTCACATACAGAGGACGAATGGTCTTACCAATATAAAAAGACATACAGCGACACATAACCACATAAACCATATAGGTCGTTTTGTAGGTGATAAAATCCTTAACAACGTGGGACACTCCTCCAATACAGAGCGTTCGACTTACATCATGGTAATTGCAGAAAGAGCAATGTCCACACTTATAACTGCCACGCGGGACACCCTTACTTAGCCAATTATTTTGTTGCTTTATTTTTGTCCAGTCCCACTCTCCTGTGTGACCAGTAGAAGCGCTACTGCAGCGCGAAACGTCTGTCATTTCCACTCCTGCTCCCATCTTCCCTATGCCGTTGTTTTAAAGTATCTGAATAAAGAAGATTTTAACCGGTGAGTGCCATCCGTTTTCCTTTCTGGTATAGCCGCTGTGACTAATTGCTTTGGAGTGGCACCCTGGTTTCCGGAGCAGTTCTTACAATACGCATACTTGCAGTATCAATTTACACAACTCTTTATGCGGTGAATAAGCTTCTCGGCTGTGCGGATTAACTCTTTGTTGGCGAGACTTTGGACTGTTTTATATATCCAGCATGCGTGTGGTATACTTGAAGCTCTGCACTTTGCAGTACTGCGTGGATTAAATACTTTGGCTGATGAAGTCAGAAGTTGCTCCGGATACAAATGGCTTACCAGCAGGTAGGGAGGATGTGGCAGCTTACTTCAAGGAGTGTGAACAGCATGATGTGTTGCAATCACTGAGCACAAAGGCTTTAGAAAGTAAATTGTTCAATCTAACAGAAAAAGAGGTCAGATTGTTTTGGACTAACAACTCTCTGAAGTCATATTTAGAAGCTGGCAGAGTTCCACGAGGCTTGAGGATTTTTAAAGAGGCATCACATTTCAGAGATGATCCCTAATTTTTGGCTGAATGGCAAAAAATATTTTTGGAGTGTTCAGAAAAATTGCTGAAACAGGTCTGAGTTTAACATGAAGAGTTATACTCAATTGGAGTTGGACATTAAAAAAACTAAGGAAGAAGTCAAGTCCAGATTATCAGATCCACAATGGTTATCCCTGACTAAAAAAATGGACATTAAATTGACTACCATTCAGGTGAATGTGAAACAAGTTAAAAGGGACTAATTCATTCGAGATAAAGGTGATTATGACACTGGACGGGTGTTCACATGGAATAAAAATAAGTATGAATATGAGAGTGGGAAACCACAAAAGTCTTTTTTTTCCATAAGAGGAATAATAGAAAATATGGAGGCAAGAAGTATTGAAACGAATACCTGACAACAGAGTCTGACTCAAGTGCACAGGAGGAATCTTTTACTTCACCTGGTTCTGCAGACAAAGTCCTTACTAATTCAGTGGAGTCCACCCCGGCGCCCCCTTTAGGCGGAGAAGGCGCAGAGGGGGGAAGTGGAGAAAACGCAGGACGCCTATGGAAAAGGAAATGTGTGTCATGGAGACAGAAACGGCAATAAACTCTTGTAACAACATGGTGTTAAATTTAACTGACCATATTTTGAGTAACTCGCATTTATCCATGCTTTCGAAAGGACTGGGCTTTTGTGTTCCGGAGGCGTTCAATTTTGTGGACTTTAAAATAGATCTTTTTAAGGCCATTCGGAAAATTCATTTACATAAGTCGTTTGCATCGTGTGTTACGGAGGTGACAGCATCAGAAGGAGAGAGTCCGTGTCAGGTGGACCCTTTGGGTTCCTGGCTGGCACTGACTCACTGGCTGATGTAAGGGCGGATGCCCAGATTTTGTGTGATTTAACTACCCCAGAGTCGGTCCACCCCATAGATGATGAGCTTTTTAAAACCTTCACAGGGGGGTGCCATCCATGTTTATGCCACAGGTGACCCCTGGGAATGTTATTGATTTATTCGAAACACAGGTATTAAAAGATGTTGAATCTATCATATATCCGATTGCTCTACCCAACCTCTCACTTTTAGAGAAACGTGTTCTCTCTGAAATTAAAGAATGGTCTGATATGGTGGTGAGGAATGCAGACAAGGGCGGTAATGTAGTTTTACTACCGAAAGAGCAGTATTTGACGGAGGCCATGAGACAGTTATCGGACACGTCTACGTACTTAAGACTGACACAGGACCCGACAACAAGGTTTAAAAATGAATTGCAGAGATTTTTACGCAAAAATGTGGAATTGGGTGTGTTGTCTAAGAAAAAGGCTGAGAAATTGCTACCGGAGTTCTCACGTCGCCCCCATTGGTACTATATTCCGAAGGTTCATAAGTCCCTTACTATCCCGCCAGGACGCCCCATTGTGTCAGGGATTGGATCCCTTACAGAGCCATTATCACAGTATATGGATTGGTTGTTGCGCCCGTTGTTGCATGACATTCCCTCTTATATCAAGGATACTGATGAGTTATTGTGGGTCCTTAGAGGCATCACGTGGCAAACAGGCATCTCTTTGGTTTCTATTGATGTAGAAAGCCTGGACACGAGGATCCCTCAGGACTTAGGTATAACTGCATTGAGGAAAATTTTGGGGTCATTAAAGAGAAGTGATAGTTTTGTCAACTTTGTATGTGAGGGCGTTAATTTCATATTGAAACATAATGCGTTCAAATTTGAGGACTCCTGGTTTTTACAATGTACTGGGACCGCGATGGGAACTCCGGTCGCTTGTAGTTTTGCGAACCTTTTTTTAGCTTTGCTGGAGGAGGATTGTGTACAATGTCAGAAACAAGTTTTTGAGACACATCAGACTGTTTGTACGCTTTGTGGACGACATATTCATGATATGGGATGGACCCCGTGAATCATTTGATGAATTTGTCCAGTATCTCAATGAATCTAACCGAATGAAAATGTTGTTCACATCGAGATATGGAGGTCTCGATCTAGACTTTTTGGACGTACAGTTTAATGTTGTAGATGGTGAGATGTATACCAAAATGTTTCGAAAATCATCTGCCACAAATTCTGTCTTACGGTTTGACAGTTTTCATCCGAATCATGTAAAGCGTTCTCTCCCCTATAGCCAATTATTAAGATTGAAGAGGATCAATAACACTCAGGAGGGTTATGCTCAGCAAGCGGAAGAGTTGTGTGACAGGTTCCGAAGCAGGGGTTATCCTAGCAACATTTTGAATGAAGCTAAGGATAGGGTTAACCAGGTAGAAGATTACAATCGTGGTTCAGCCCATAAACCTGACAAAAGATTTGTTTTTTGTTTTTAATTTGGTTCTATGGATGGTATCATACAATCTGCCATTCGTAGGAACTGGCATATTCTGGAACGCGACAAGAATATTGTGGAGGTGGCAGCAAGAGGCCCTATTATTTCTAATAGGTGTAGTACCACTCTGGGTGATTTAATAGTAAAAAAACGGATGGTGAAGCAACAAAATAATTGGCTAAGTAAGGGTGTCCCGCGTGGCAATTATAAGTGTGGACATTGCCCTTTCTGCAATAACCATGATGTAAGTCGAACGCTCTGCATTGGAGGAGTGTCCCACGTTGTTAAGGATTTTATCACCTGCAAAACGACCCATGTGGTTTATGTGTCGCTGTAAATCTTTTTATATTGGTAAGACCATTCATCCTCTGTATGTGAGGTTCAGAGAGCACTATAACTCGATTGGATCAGGTAAGGGGGTCCCACGTCTGATTAAACATGTTAGGGAAGTTCATGGAGGAAATCCAGAGTTGCTTTCTTTTGGTGGCCTGGAAAGGGTCTCTCATCCAGCGCAGGGAGGAGATCTGCATAAGATTCTGTTAAAAAGAGAGGATTAAAAAGATATGGATTATGCGCACCTGGGCGCAGGAATCCGCTGGTTTAAATGAAAGATTGGACATGGCTATATTTTTGTAATAAGCCGCTTTTATTGTATTTGTTTTTCAAAAGCATTTTAATGGTTAAGGGTAATTGCTGCACATGTGTTTAGGCACCGGAGGTGGGGTTTGGTTATCTCCCTCTGTTAAGAGGTGAGTCCAGTCCCACACTCCTGTGTGACGAGTAGACGCGCTACTGCAGCTCGAAATGGCTGTCGTCATTTTCACTCCTGCTCCCATCCTCCCTATGCCGTTGTTTTAAAGTATCTGAATAAAGAAGATTTTAACCGGTGAGTGCCATCCGTTTTCCTTTCTGGTATAGCCGCTGTGACTAATTGCTTTGGAGTGGCACCCTGGTTTCTGGAGCACTTCTTACAATACGATACTTGCAGTATCAGTTTACACAACTCTTTGTGTGGTGAATAAGCTTCCCGGCTGTGCGGATTAACTCTTTGTTGGCGAGACTTTGGACTGTCATTATGAGTTTGTACTCCCAGACTTTTCTGTCTCTCTGAGATGTGAAGTTACCTTTCAATACCAGTAATTTCATGTCCATGGTGCTGTGATCAGGCATACAAAAATGTTTTGCCACCAGTAGATCAATTCTTTTTCTTTTATTGTGTGGCTATGAGAATTCTTCTTTGTTCTCAGTTTTTTCTCGGTCTCCCCCACATACAGACCCCCAGTTGGACATTTAGTACAAATAATTAACTACACCACATTAGATGTGATGCAGCTTAAAGTATCTGAGATCTTGTAGTCTTGATGTGAATTGGGGATCCTTATCTTGTCTGTGGTCATTATAAATGGACAGGTTTTTCATTTTTTCTGGTTGCAAGGAAAGGTTCCTGCAGCTGTTGGGAAGGACAGAGAGCATCTGACAATGATGCTTCTTAGATTTTGGGGCTTCCTAAAACACAGCAATAGGGTGTCTGGAAAAATGGTTGTAATCGGGCATCTTTTTGTAGTAAAGGTTGTAATTTCCATGCAGCTCCCCTTAGCACTTCCAGATTTGGATTGTAGGTGACAACTAAAGGCACCCGGTTATTTTCTTCTTTAGCTTAGTAATGTAGCAGCTGATTCCTTGACATTCTGGTGGCTCTTGTAATTTGTTTTTGAATTGTTCTTGGATGGTAGCCCTGATTCAAAAAGGCCTGTTTGAGGCGACCAAGGTGTTTATCTCTATCCATGGGGTTGGAACATATACGATTGTATCTGATGGCTTGGCTGTAGATAATAGAGTTCTTTATGTGCTTTGGATGGAAACTGTCCCATTTAAGGTATGTTGGACAGTCGATTGGCTTCTGATACAGGGATGATGGTGTCCAAAAAGTTAATCTCGGTGCTGGAGTAGTTGAGTGTTAAGTTGATGGTGGGAGGAAATTGATTAAACTGTTTGTGAAACGTCTTTAGCTGTGGCTCAGACTCCGTCCAGATGATTAAAATATCATCACTGTAGTGGTAGTAGGCCAGAGGCCTGATAGGACATGAGGACAAAAAGTTGCTTTCAAGCTTGGACATGAAAAGATTTGCATATTGGGGAGCCATTTTACTTCCCATAGCTGTGCCAGTCTCCTGTACATATACAGTGGGGAAAAAAGTATTTAGTCAGTCAGCAATAGTGCAAGTTCCACCACTTAAAAAGATGAGAGGCGTCTAATTTACATCATAGGTAGACCTCAACTATGGGAGACAAACTGAGAAAAAATAATCCAGAAAATCACATTGTCTGTTTTTTTTTTCATTTTATTTGCATATTATGGTGGAAAATAAGTATTTGGTCAGAAACAAAATTTCATCTCAATACTTTGTGATATATCCTTTGTTGGCAATGACAGAGGTCAAACGTTTTCTGTAAGTCTTCACAAGGTTGCCACACACTGTTGTTGTTATGTTGGCCCATTCCTCCATGCAGATCTCCTCTAGAGCAGTGATGTTTTTGGCTTTTCGCTTGGCAACACGGACTTTCAACTCCCTCCAAAGGTTTTCTATAGGGTTGAGATCTGGAGACTGGCTAGGCCACTCCAGGACCTTGAAATGCTTCTTACGAAGCCACTCCTTCGTTGCCCTGGCGGTGTGCTTTGGATCATAGTCATGTTGAAAGACCCAGCCACGTTTCATCTTCAATGCCCTTGCTGATGGAAAGAGGTTTGCACTCAAAATCTCACGATACATGGCCCCATTCATTCTTTCATGTACCCGGATCAGTCGTCCTGGCCCCTTTGCAGAGAAACAGCCCCAAAGCATGATGTTTCCACCACCATGCTTTACAGTAGGTATGGTGTTTGATGGATGCAACTCAGTATTCTTTTTCCTCCAAACATGACAAGTTGTGTTTCTACCAAACAGTTCCAGTTTGGTTTCATCAGACCATAGGACATTCTCCCAAAACTCCTCTGGATCATCCAAATGCTCTCTAGCAAACTTCAGACGGGCCCGGACATGTACAGGCTTAAGCAGTGGGACACGTCTGGCACTGCAGGATCTGAGTCCATGGTGGCGTAGTGTGTTACTTATGGTAGGCCTTGTTACATTGGTCCCAGCTCTCTGCAGTTCATTCACTAGGTCCCCCCGCGTGGTTCTGGGATTTTTGCTCACCGTTCTTGTGATCATTCTGACCCCACAGGGTGGGATTTTGCGTGGAGCACCAGATCGAGGGAGATTATCAGTGGTCTTGTATGTCTTCCATTTTCTAATTATTGCTCCCACAGTTGATTTCTTCACTCCAAGCTGGTTGGCTATTGCAGATTCAGTCTTCCCAGCCTGGTGCAGGGCTACAATTTTGTTTCTGGTGTCCTTTGACAGCTCTTTGGTCTTCACCATAGTGGAGTTTGGAGTCAGACTGTTTGAGGGTGTGCACAGGTGTCTTTTTATACTGATAACAAGTTTAAACAGGTGCCATTACTACAGGTAATGAGTGGAGGAAAGAGGAGACTCTTAAAGAAGAAGTTACAGGTCTGTGAGAGCCAGAAATCTTGATTGCTTGTTTCTGACCAAATACTTATTTTCCACCATAATATGCAAATAAAATGAAAAAAAACAGACAATGTGATTTTCTGGATTTTTTTTTCTCAGTTTGTCTCCCATAGTTGAGGTCTACCTATGATGTAAATTACAGACGCCTCTCATCTTTTTAAGTGGTGGAACTTGCACTATTGCTGACTGACTAAATACTTTTTTTCCCCACTGTATCTTCTTGTGAAATTCAAAGTAATTGTGGGTGAGGATGAATTTTATAAGTTTCACCACAGAATCAGCATCAGTCCCTGCGTTCTCCTTGAAGAATTTGCAGGCATTTAATCCATCCTGGTGTGGGATATTAGAGTACAAAGTTTCCACATCCATGGTGGCCAGGATGGTTCCTTCTGGTAGAGGACCTATTGCTGTTAGTTTATTCAATAGGTCAGTTGTGTCCTGAATATAGCTGGGTTTATCCTTTACCAGGGGTTTAAGAACACCCTTTACCTATCCAGATTCCTGCTCAGTAAGGGTGCCCACACATGAAATAGTTGGTATTCATGGATTTCCAGATTTGTGGATTTTGGGAAGCATGTAGAATGTCCCTATTCTTGGACTTTCTGGTATCAGGTCATCGGCTCTTATGAATTCTTCAGGCAGACCAGATACCAACTTGTTTAGTTCCTTGTAATAGTCCTGTGTAGGATTTGACTCCAATTTTCTGTAGTAGCGTGTCCATAAGTTGTCTGTTTGCTTCCTTCATGTAGCCTGACGTATTCATCATGACTATTGCACCCCCCTTGTCAACAGGTTTAATGATGATTTCTTTGTTGGTTTTTAAAGACTGTGGCTTTTCTCTCCTGGGCACTGATGTTGAATGCTTGTCTCCTGTTAATGTCTGAAGGATTCTATATATTTATCCATATGAGGGTTGCGTCCAGGTGGAGGTGTCCAGTCTGACCTTTTCTTGGTTGTTAGGATCCGTTTTCCTTCAGTCTGAGTGTTTTCTGAATTTTCTGTATCATTGAAATATTTCCTCAGGTGCAGTCTCCTGAAAAAATGTTCCATATCACTGCAGAGCTCAGTTTTATCTAGGGTCTTAGTGTGTCAAAATGAGAGTCCTCTAGAAAGCACAGCCAGCTCCACTTTGTTGTGTTTATAATCTGAGAGATTGATGACAGTTATAAGCTTTTGATTCTGCAATAGAGTGGTTGTCCAAGTTGTCAGGTTTTGGTTTTGTTTTGTATCTGTTTGTATAGAGTCCTGAATTGAGGCGCAATCTGTGTAGTTTATTTTCCTTGTTATGAATCAGAAAGGTCCGTACTTGGTTGTAGTATTGTTTCAATTTTTGCTCTGTATTTTCTATGTGTTTTCCTCAGAGTTTCAAATTGCCCCTGGACCTTACTCCTTATTCTGTATCAGACATGTAAAAAGTGGTTCCTTAGTCTCTCAGAAGTGGTATATCTCTATATATAAAACTGAATGTATGTGTTTGTGTGTATCAACAACCAATCACGAAGCATCTTTCATTTCACCAGAGCTGTTCAGAAGAAGCGGAGCTGTGAATGGTTGCTATAAGCAACAGTTTTCCTTGCAGCCAATCACTAAGCATCTCTCATTTCACCAGAGATGGTTAAAAGAAGCTGAGCTGTGATTAGTTGCTATGAGCAAGTTTTCCCACTTGACAACACCTCAGCAGACACTGACCAGGTGGGAGAAATCTAGCATCCCCGGGAACATAAGCTCCCAGCCATTGTCTGCCCCCCAGAAAGGAGCAGAGAGCACGACAGAAATGAATCACCCCCTCCCGTACCTATATACCCATCACACACCCTCCATCCCAAAGGCACATCTTCCCTGTTAAAGGGATCTCCGGTATGGAAGTTAGGGCAAATCCCTCAGCGCTCTGATACTGACCCCAGGCCTCTCTTAAAGGGATCCCCGGTAAGGAAGTTAGGGCATATCCATCCAGCGCTTTGGTTTAGACCCCAGGCCTCTCTTAAAGGGATCCCTGGAATGGAAGTTAGGACCGTTCCACTCAGCTCTGTGGTTCTCACCCCAGGGTCTCTTAAAGGGATCATTGGTATGGAAGTTAGGGCAAATCCATTCTGCGGTTTGGTTCTGACCACAAGCCTTTCTTAAAGGGATCTCCGGTATGGAAGTCAGGGCAAATTCATCCAGCGCTTTGGTTCTGACCCCAGGCCTCTCTTAAAGGGATCCCCGGTATGGAAGTCAGGGCAGTTGCCTTCAAATGCTCTGGTACTGACCCCAGGTTCTGTTAAAGGGATCACCTGTATGGAAGTCAGTGCAAATCCACTCAGCGCTCTGGTTCTGATGCAAGGCCCCACTTAAAGGGATTCCCGGTGTGGAAGTGAGGTCAAATCCACTCTGCTCTTTGGTACTGACCCAAGGCATCTCCGGTATGGAAGTTAGGGTAAAACCCCCAGCGCTCTGATTCTCACCCCAGGCTTCTATTAAAGGAATCATTGGTATGGAAGTCTGTGCAAATCCACTCAGCGATTTAGTTCTGACTCCAGGTCTCTCTTAAAGGGATCCCCGGTATGGAAGTTAGGACCATTCCACTCAGCGCTCTGGTTCTGAACCCAGGCTGATGGGATGATGTGGGATATTAGGGGTAGTAGTCCAGTAGCTCTGGCTGATGGGATGATGTGGGATATTAGGGGTAGTAGTCCAGCGGCTGTGATGGGATGTTGTGGGATATTAGTTGTAGTTGTCCGGTGGCTCTGGCTGATTGGATGATGTGGGATATTAGGGGTAGTAGTCCGGTGGCTTTGACGGGATGATGTGGGATATTAAGGGTAGTAGTCCAGCGGCTGTGACGGGATGATGTGGGATATTAGGGGTAGTAGTCCGGTAGCTCTGGCTTACGGGATGATGTGGGATATTATTGCGAGTGTGGCTTTGCAGAGAGGGTGGGGTTCTATACTCAGCTTTATATATATATATATATATAGATAGATAGATAGATAGATATAATCATTATAATTTGTTATAACTAACCGTAGTTATTTACTATGCCCGGGCAGCACCGGGCACTTCAGCTAGTTTATATATATATATATATATATATATATATATATATATATATATATACCTCTAGAAAAATGTGCATTTAGACATGGAATCCAAAAAGACTCCCTTGTAAATATAATCCTAGACCAATCTCCACCCCTTTTTGTTTTTTTCACTTGTTCAACACCAATGATTCTTAGAGAGGAGGTGTTGCTCCGATGAACTTCAAGGAAGTGTTTAAACAGACCATAGGATGAGCGGTTAGAATGTGAGGAATCACGTGAGGATGCAGTAATGAATTCTGCAATTCTTCATTTTAACATGATGTGCATCCTATGTATTACTTATCACATACTGTACAAATGGCCATGTATATTACATATGTGGTACCAGGGAGAGGGGGCCCCTCCAGCCTCCAGCACCGCATGGCTAATTATGTCAAAATTCAAATTAGCCATGTGTAGTGCAAAGAGGAGAGCAGCGCTGTGGGAGGCAAAGGGGGCCCCTGTGATGCAGGGTGGCCCGCCTGCCCCCAGTGCCGACTCCACCCCCCCTCCCTCCCCGCATTGAAGGAGGCTATGATGGAGCCTGGAGGAGAGAGCGTCAGTTGACGCTCCCTCTCCCATCATTCCCCGCTCTGCCTCTGACACAGCGGGTGCGCGATGATGTCATTGCGCTCTCACTGTGTACCAGGCAGAGCAGGAGAGGAGACAGTGTGTTTTTTTTTTTTTTTAAATCAGTGTGAGTACTGGTCTGTGGGGCCATGCTGGGGGGGCTATATGCCAGGCTGGGCTGTATCATACCATGCTGGGGGGGCTATGTACCATGCTGTGGGGGCTATTTACCATGCTGGGCTGTATTATACCATGCTGGGGGGCTATATACCATGCTGGGCTGTATTATACCATACTGGGGGGTGCTATATACCATGCTGGGCTGTATTATACCATGCTGGGGGGCTATATACCATGCTGGACTGTATTATACCATGCTGGGGGCAGCTATATACCATGCTGTGCTGTATTATACCATGCTGGGGGGCTATATACCATGCTGGGGGCGCTATATACCATGCTGGGCTGTATTATACCATGCTGGGGGGCTATATACCATGCTGGACTGTATTATACCATCCTGGGGGGGCTATATACCATGCTGGGCTGTATTATACCATGCTGGGCTGTATTATACCATTCTGGGGGGGCTATATACCATGCTGGGCTGCATTATACCATGCTATGGGGGGCTATATACCATGCTGGGCTGTATTATACCATGCTGGGGGGGCTATATACCTTGCTGGGCAGTATTATACCATTCTGTGGGGGCTATATGCCATGCTGGGCTGTATACTATGGTGGGCTGGGCTATCTACCATGTGGTGCTGGGCTATATACTATGCGGCTGTGTTATATACCATGGGGGCTACATTTTACATTATATTCTATAAGGGGAGGCTGTGTTATATAATATGGGGGGCTACATTATATTCTATGGGGAGGTGGGCTGTATTATATTCTATTTGGGGCTACATTATATTCTATAGGGGGGCTGTATTATATTATATTCTATGGGGGCTGCATTATACAATATGAGGAGGGCTACATTGTATTCTATGGAGGGGCTACATTATACTATATAAGGGGCTGCATTATATCCTATGAGGGGGTTGCCATATATTCTATGGAGGGGCTGCATTATACTATATGTGGGGGCTGCATTATACTATATGTGGGGGACTGCATTATATTCTATACAGATATTATATCCAGCCCTGCATAGCATCAGTATTAGATAACAAATAACTTTGTTGCCGTATGAAGGGTTGGGGGGCCCAAAAAATTTCTTGCACGGGGGCCCACTACAGTCTGTGTCCGCCCGTGTGTGGTACTACAGTTAATAAAAGAATTAGTGGTACAGGTTTTGTTGGTGTTGCTAGTAAAGATACTAGTTTTTAACATATGTTATACGTTTCTTGCCTCCACACACACTTATATGATCCCTTCATGTTGAGCCGTATATTTGTTTTCAGAATTACCGTAAAAAACTGGGAGAAACAGCTACGGTATGTTGCTAGCTTTTTTGGTCAGATAGAATTTTTAATAATTTTGAATAAGCTCTCATCCTGGTATAGTATGGACAAATGTTTGTGGAAGAATTTAATATTTTGTGAATAATCAGTGTGAAAAACCACACATGGCAGCCTTGCCTGACGTCACTAATACGTTGGGGGGGTCACACAGTACGTTCTCCCACTTTCACCAACGAACGTGACTTTGCACACCTCTGAATCAGACTGACAGACTGTTTGTGCTTTGGGGCAGTCTGTGAGAAGGTCTTTTTCTTGGTATCTTTGGCCTAGAGCGGGAAGATAAGACTCTGCCCACAGTCCCGCCCCGCAGCTCCGGCATCTCATTAGCTGAAAACTTCTAACCCTGGTTACACAAGGACCACAAAATGGATTTCTTCATCCCATGTATCAATTTAATCAGTTTAACACTGCCAACCTGACAATTTACTTAGAAAAATCCTGCTGACAGGTTATCCTGCCTACATTATATAATTGCCCCCACAGTAGCCTGCAAACTGTAAAATGGTACTTACATTAGCTCTCACATTAGATAATGGCCCCTCTACTGTTTAATGGCCCTTGCACTGCATAATTGCCCCCACAGTATTCCCCACAATTTATGATGCCCCCCACACTAGCCCCCACACTTTATAATGACCCCCACAGTAGTTCCCAAACTGTATAATGGCCCCCACAGTAGCTTCCAAACTGTATAATATCCCTACATTAGCTCTCACACTGTATAATGGCAGCCACTGTGGCTCCCAAACTGTATCATGGCCTCCACATTAGTCCCCACACAGTATGATGGCCACCACAAGGTATGAACTGTATAAAATGGGAACTGGATACAAAAAGATATCGAAGGAATTGATAGTACCATTCAGCAGCATTGAAACTGTGACTACAAATAAAAAATCATAGGCTCTGTAAAAACAAACCGCGGTCAGGTAGACCAACAAAAGATTTGTCCACAACTGCTAGGAAAATTGGTCGGGATGCAAAGAAAAACACACAAATAGCATCAGCTGAAATACTGGACTCTCTAAAAACTAGCAGTGTGGCTGTTTCAATATGCACAATAAGGAGGCCCTTGAAGAAAAATGGGCTGCATGATCAAGTCACCTGAAGAAAGCCATTACTGCTCAAATGCCACAAAGTATTGCGCCTGCAATATGCAAAACAGCACAGGGACAAGCCTCCAAACTTCTGGCCTATGATGAAAATAACACCATTCCTTCTGTAAAGCATGAATGTGGATCATGATGTCTTGGGGATGTGTCAAAGTTGAAGGAAAGATGAATGCAGCACGTCATCAGCAAATACTGGATGCAAATTTGCAATCATCAGCCCGGAAGCTACGCATGGGACGTACTTGGACGTTACGACATGACAACGATGCAAAACACAAGGCCAAGTTGACCTGTCATTGGCTACAGCAGAAAAAAGTGAAGGTTCTGGAGTGGCCATCTCAGTCTCCTGACCTTAATATCATTGAGCGACTCTGGGGAGATCTCAAGCGCGCAGTTCATGCTAGACAGCGCAGGAATTTACAGGAACTGGAGGCTTTTTGCCTAGAAGAGGGGGCCGCTTTACCATCTGAGAAAATAAAGAACCACATCTACAACTACCACAAAAGACTTCAAGCTGTCATTGACGTTAGAGAGGAATATACACGGTATTAAGAAATGGGGTATGTGAACTTTTGATCAGAGTCATTTGGATGTTTTGCATTGTCATTATGATTTAAAAAGAGAAAACACAGTAGTTTGACAATAAATGGCTTCACCCAAACACTAACCATGAGTGGAGAAAAAGTTTTGCTGTTATTCATATTCACTGGAAAAAAGGCCAAGAAAGCAAGAATTCAGCCGAGGTATGTAAACTTTTGAGCACACCTGTATCATGAAACACTAAACATGGTCTTCAAGTGTTTGCTTAAATTTGAAATTACAGGGACAATACCTCGAACTGAACTTCCCTTAAAAATTGATGAAAGGACATACACAATTTGTCCTGACGGCTGCTAAGAGCCCTACAGCAACATTAAGAAAGCTGTAGGAATCTCTGGAAAATACTAGATGTGTCCTGCATGTGACAACAATCTCCTATATTTTTTTCACATGTCTGGGTAGGGTTGCAAGACAGAAGCCTTTCCTTATAAAAGAAAACATCCAAACCCGTGTATGTTTTTTCAAAACATTAATCAAGTTAGCCAATCAAAAGCATGTGGGAAAATGTGTTATGAACTGATGAGACCAAGTTTGATCTTTTTTACCATAATTGCAAGAGGTATGTGTGGCACAAAGTAGAGTTGGAAGGGACCTCCAGGGTCATTATGTCTAACCCACTGCTCAATGCAGGATTCACTAAATCATCACAGACAGATGTCTGTCCAGCCTCTAAAGACATCCATTGAAGGAGAACTCACCATCTCTAATTGCAGCCTGTTCCACTCATTGATTTCCCTCACTGTGGAAAAGTTTTTTTCTAATATCTAATGTGTATCCTCTCCATTTCAGTTTCGTTTCATTGCTTCTAGTGTTTTTATGTGAAAATGAGAATAGGGACGATCCCTCTAAAATGTGACATCCTTTCAGGTATTTGTAAACCGGTATTACATCTCCTCTTAGCCTTCTTTTTGCAAGCTAAACATTCCCATATCCTTTAACCGTTCCTCCTAGGACTTATTTTGCAGTCTGTTTAGAGCTGGACACCATATTCCAGATGAGACCTGACCAAGAAAGAGAAGAGCAGGATATTTACTTTGTGTTCTAGACCCTATACTTCTCTTATTACATGCCAGAACTGTTTGCTTTTTTTTTTGCTGCTGCATCACACTGTTGATTCATGCGCAGTTTGTGATCTATTAGTATACCCAAGTTGTTTTCACACTTGCTGTTGCTTAGTTCTATTCCTCCCATTCTGTAGATGTAATTTTTATTTTTCTTGCCCAGATGTGGAATCTTGCATTTATCCTTGTTAAATACCATGCTATTGCTCACTGACCATTGTTCAACTTTATCTAGATCCTTACAAATCCCTTCTTCTCTAGTGTTGGCTATCCCTCCCAACTTTGCATCATATGGAAATTTGTTTTGTTTACCTACAGTTCCCTTGTCAAGATCATTTATGAATATGTTGAACAACACTGGAGTCAGGACAGAGCCTTGTAGTACCCCACTTGAAACACACTTCCAATTTAATGTTCAGCTATTTATTACCTCTCTGAGTACGATCACCTAGCTAGTTATGAATCCACCTAACCATAGGCTTGTCAATCCCATACTTGGTTATTTTTTCATTAAGGATAGTATGAGCTACTTTATCAAATACATTGCTTAAGTCAATATATACTATATCTACCGTTTTTCCATGGTCCATCAAGACTGTGATTCCATAATAGAAGGAAATTAGATTAGTCTGGCATGACTTGTTTGGTACAAACACATGCTGGCTTTGGCTACTTACGATATTCTTTCCCAAGCACTTACATGCTGTTAAATAATTTGTTCAAAGATCTTTCCTGGTATAGAAGTAAGGATCCCTGGCTTTTAATTTCCTGGCTCCATCTGCTTTCCTTTTTTGAAAATGGGGACATCTGCCCTTCTCCAGGATTTTTCAAAGATTTTGGCTAGTGGTTCTGCAATTTCTTCTGCTATATCTTTCAGTACCCTGGGATGTAATTCATCTAGACCAGGAGATTTCAGTTATCTAAATTTTCTGTCACCATGTCTCTGTTTATAAATAGTGTGGATTCTTTTATTCCTTTGAGAGCACTGTGATGATCAGTTGATGTTACAATTGCTTTCTTGGAGATCACAGATGCAAAATAACAATATAAAAGTTTGGCCTTCTCAACATAATTTTTGAACTCTTCACCTTTTTCATCATGTAAAAATCCTATAGCATCTTTGACTTTTCTTTTGCTTTTGACATACCCCCCAAATCATTTTGTAATGCTTTTGGTCTACCTTGAAAGCCTCACTCATTTCTGGCTTTAGGTCTTTTAACGCTTGCCTTTGTCCCCTGCAGATAGCATTATATTCTGCTTCATATATGCCTCCCTCTTTCCATTTAATATACTTTTATTTTTACCTTTTTAGCAAGTGTTTTTGTTCTGTGTTAATCTATCCTTGTCTCTTTAAATGCTACCAATTCTTCCTTTTCTTCGGGATTGTTACTGATTGTGCAGTGAGAATTTAATTTAGCAAGATCTTCAATACTACTTGCACATTTCTGTCCTTTAGAACAGTGGTCCCCAACCTTTTTTGCACCAGGGACCGGTTTCAAGCAAGACCATTCTTCCATGGCCCGGCAGGGCGGGGATGGAGGTGTGGCAGGGGCGGGGCTTTGGTCATAAGGGGGCGGGGCTATGGACACGGTTGTAGTGTAGCAGTGCATACTTATAATTAAATAACATTTATAATGTGACTCAACTCACCATAGGTTTTGAATGAGTGCTCCTTCACCCCCATCCTTGCCTGCTCCATCACCCCATTCTTGCCTGCTCCATCACCCCATCACTCCCTTCTCCCCATCACTGCCATCGCTCCATCATTGCCTTCACCCCATCACTGCCATCTCTCCATCATTGCCTTCACCCCATCACTGCCGTCTCTCCATCATTGCCTTCACCCCATCACTCCCTTCTCCCCATCATTGCCTTCACCCTATCACTGACGTGTCTCCATCACTCCCATCAATGCCTTCTCTCCATCACCCCCATCATGGCTGGCCTTCTCCCATTACCCCCTCAAGGCCTTCTCCCATCACCCCAGGCATCATGGCCTTCTCTCCCCATCACGGTCTTCTCCTCATGTCCCCATCTCCTCCAGGGCCAGGCTCCACCTACACAAACAGAGACAAACACACAGACAGACATACATACGCACACCACCTCTCTCCTCTCACCTGTCGCAGCATCGCCCGCGCTTCCTCGCTCTGACACAGCAGCGGCGCGCTCCTCTCTGTGTCAGTCAGAGACAGGAAGCGCGGGCGGCGGGCAGGAAGCTGGACGGGTCCTTGCAGCTCCGCTCCTGCTATTCCCTCTTGCAGGCAGCGGAGCTGCTTGATCGCTCCCTACATGAGGGCAGTTTAAGAATTGCTGCTCGCCGCCCCAGCCCCTGCTACGCCACTGACCGCCCCTGACTCCCCTTGTGTCCACGGACCGGCAAGGGCACTGCAGCGGCCCGGTGCTGGGCTGCGGACCGGCGGTTGGGGACCCCTGCTTTAGAACATCCATTCATGGGACCTTTTGTATCCTCTTTCTGTGTCCATTAAAATTTGCCTTTCTGAAGTCTAATCTTAAAGTCTAAATCCTCTCAGGATTTCCACCTCATGAAGTCCAAAATTTGAGGATAGCATGATCACTGCCTCCTAAATACCCAGTCACCATTACTTCCTCAACCATTGCCTCCCTGTTGTTAAGAATTAGGTCCAAGATGGCTGGCCCTCTTGTTCACTCTTCCACCTTTTGAAAGATAAAGTTGTGTGCGAGGGAAGATGAGAATTTTCTGGACCCATTCTGTTTGCCTGGGAGAGATTCCCAACAAATATCTGGATAGGTGAAATCTTCCTTGATCATTGTCAGACTTTTTTTTTTTTTTTTTTTTTTTAAGTAAGACATCTGATGTAAAATGAGTCTGTCCAGGTGGACTATGTAAACACCTACAATAGTGTCCTTTCTGTTCTTCTATTCTTGTATTCTTACCCAAACAGTTTCTACAGAGCTACTGAAGCTTGGATCTCGGTAGAGATATGTTTTCCTAACATACAATGCAACACCTCCTCTCTTCTTGGTAATCCTGTTTCTAATAAATAAGTTGTAGCTTTCAAAGTTTATAATCCAATCATGTGTATCATCCCACCAATTTCAGTGATGCCTATGCATCATATCTCTCTTCCTGTGTTAGGATCTCCAATTCTCCTTGTTTGTTTCCCATGCCCTGTTCATTTGTATAGACACATTTTAGTTTGTAGTCGGTTTTCCTTGCTCCTCTATTTTCATTCAGAGTTTATTGTTTTTGTTCTTCATTTCCACTTCTAATAGCAGGATTCTCAAAAGAAATTATTAGCTGCATATTTTTTATTGGGCGTATATTTTTCAACTCATATTGCTATAGTTTAAAGCTCTCCTGATTAGTATAGCAAGGCGTCTACCAAATACAGTGGGGAAAAAAAGTATTTAGTCAGTCAGCAATAGTGCAAGTTCCACCACTTAAAAAGATGAGAGGCGTCTGTAATTTACATCATAGGTAGACCTCAACTATGGGAGACAAACTGAGAAAAAAAAATCCAGAAAATCACATTGTCTGTTTTTTTTAATTTTATTTGCATATTATGGTGGAAAATAAGTATTTGGTCAGAAACAAGCAATCAAGATTTCTGGCTCTCACAGACCTGTAACTTCTTCTTTAAGAGGCTCCTCTTTCCTCCACTCATTACCTGTAGTAATGGCACCTGTTTAAACTTGTTATCAGTATAAAAAGACACCTGTGCACACCCTCAAACAGTCTGACTCCAAACTCCACTATGGTGAAGACCAAAGAGCTGTCAAAGGACACCAGAAACAAAATTGTAGCCCTGCACCAGGCTGGGAAGACTGAATCTGCAATAGCCAACCAGCTTGGAGTGAAGAAATCAACTGTGGGAGCAATAATTAGAAAATGGAAGACATACAAGACCACTGATAATCTCCCTCGATCTGGTGCTCCACGCAAAATCCCACCCAGTGGGGTCAGAATGATCACAAGAACGGTGAGCAAAAATCCCAGAACCACACGGGGGGACCTAGTGAATGAACTGCAGAGAGCTGGGACCAATGTAACAAGGCCTACCATAAGTAACACACTACGCCACCATGGACTCAGATCCTGCAGTGCCAGACGTGTCCCACTGCTTAAGCCTGTACATGTCCGGGCCCGTCTGAAGTTTGCTAGAGAGCATTTGGATGATCCAGAGGAGTTTTGGGAGAATGTCCTATGGTCTGATGAAACCAAACTGGAACTGTTTGGTAGAAACACAACTTGTCGTGTTTGGAGGAAAAAGAATACTGAGTTGCATCCATCAAACACCATACCTACTGTAAAGCATGGTGGTGGAAACATGCTTTGGGGCTGTTTCTCTGCAAAGGGGCCAGGACGACTGATCCGGGTACATGAAAGAATGAATGGGGCCATGTATCGTGAGATTTTGAGTGCAAACCTCCTTCCATCAGCAAGGGCATTGAAGATGAAACGTGGCTGGGTCTTTCAACATGACACTGATCCAAAGCACACCGCCAGGGCAACGAAGGCGTGGCTTCGTAAGAAGCATTTCAAGGTCCTGGAGTGGCCTAGCCAGTCTCCAGATCTCAACCCTATAGAAAACCTTTGGAGGGAGTTGAAAGTCTGTGTTGCCAAGCGAAAAGCCAAAAACATCACTGCTCTAGAGGAGATCTGCATGGAGGAATGGGCCAACATACCAACAACAGTGTGTGGCAACCTTGTGAAGACTTACAGAAAACGTTTGACCTCTGTCATTGCCAACAAAGGATATATCACAAAGTATTGAGATGAAATTTTGTTTCTGACCAAATACTTATTTTCCACCATAATATGCAAATAAAATGAAAAAAAACAGACAATGTGATTTTCTGGATTTTTTTTTCTCAGTTTGTCTCCCATAGTTGAGGTCTACCTATGATGTAAATTACAGACGCCTCTCATCTTTTTAAGTGGTGGAACTTGCACTATTGCTGACTGACTAAATACTTTTTTTCCCCACTGTATGTGTTTTCCTATTTTTGTAAGATGCAACCCATCTCCAGCAAGAAGTCCATCATGCTGGTAATTCACTTCATGGTCAAGAAACGCAAAACGTTGCTCTCTGCCCCATCGACGTAGCCAGTTGTTCACCTGTTCAATATCCTTGGTCAATGTCCATCCACTGGGAGGATGGATGAGAAGGCGATTTGCGCTCCCAGTTCCTTTACTTTTTGGCCTAGGTCTTCAAAGTCTCTGCATATAGTTTCCAGGTCCCTTTTTGCGGTGTTCTTTGTTTCTACATGTATTAGTGGCTTAGATTGTTGTCTGTAGCACTGAAGAGTCTTGATAACCTGTCAGACATATCTTTTATTTGGGCAACTGGAAGACAGCACACTTCTCATGAGGTAATGTCCGGTCGGCAGATAGCAACTTCTGTTCCTCTCCATAGCGAAACCCCCACGACCACCACGCTCCTTTTCTTCTTCACCAAAGTGCTTCTCTTTCTCTCTTCAAGAGACTTCTGATTTCTTGCTGTAGTGTTCTTTGTGGACAAAGCACTTTTGTGATGTACATCTTCATAGTTTTTCTGCGTGAGAGTCTGGTAGCGGTTCTGCAGCGGTATTGCTGTATTGTTGCTGACTGCCTCATCCTCCTGCTTCTTTGGGTCACGTGTTTCCATTTTTCTTCTGCAGGTAGATTGAAAGGTGCTTATCTTTGATCATTCTGAATAGTCATTTCTACTCTGTCATGAGTTCCTGCAGGAACACTGAAAAGTTCTTCTCTTACAACATTCTGAAGAAAGTCTTTTGCTCTGTCAAGGAAGTCCACACATTGAATCACATTATATGGGAAATTGCAATTTCCATGTTATGAAAATTAATTTCTGTTAAATCACGATAAAGATTTGTGCTCCATTATGCATTACCAAAAGATTACCATACCGAGAATGAACCATGGTAAGGCAGCATTAGGCAATGTGGCTGCTTTTCAGCAGCTTTAGCTTTTGGTGAAGGTGGAGGAAATAATGAACAGTTCCAAATATCAGTCTTATTTTGCATCAAAACCTTCAGACCTCTGCAAAAAAACTGTAGATGATGAATTTCACCTTTCAACATACCGACCCTAAGCATTTCTCCAAATCAATAAATGAAGGACTCCGCTACACCTAGCCTGAATCCAATCTGTAGGTTGACCTGAAGATGGCGCTGTACACAGGAGTTGCCCTTGCAGTCTGACAGATTGGAACACTTCCACAAGAATGAGTGGGCAAAGATTGCCAGTTTTAGATGTGCCATGTTGATAGACTCCTACTTAAAAAGACTACATGCTGTCATAAATTCAAAGGTACTTCAAAAAACTAGTCACTTAAGCGTGTGCATATTTATGCAACCTCATTATTTTAGTTATTTATTTTTCTACTTAAGATTTGTATATTTTTCAATTGAATTGTACAGATTATGCACAACTTGTATAATTCAATCTGTAAAGATATATGCAAATTGCCTCTTAAGCGAGGATGTGGGCATGGAGTCTTAAGCAACCTATTGTAAATAGCAATTCTAAAAGTCAATATCGACCCTTTAATGAATCTTGCCATTCGACTTGGGTTAAAAGTTAAGCCAGAATCTCAATTTGCAGACAGTGTTTTGGGGTGTTGCCCCCTTGTCAGTGTGAATCTTTACAGATTTTTGCACCGATGAGGGGTAACAACCCGAAACACTGTGTCTTCAAATTGAGATTCTGGTTTGACTTTTATCCTAAGTCATATTGCAAGGTTCATTAAAGGGAATCTGTCACCTCATTTTTGCCCTATGAGCTGCGGCCACCGCCATCAGGGGCTTATCTACAGCATTCTGTAATGCTGTAGATAAGCCGCCGATGTAACCTGAAAGATAAGAAAAACAAGTTAGATTATACTCACCCAGGGGCGGGGCGGGTGCTGTGGGTGTCGCTGTCCGATCCAACGCCTCCCATCTTCTAGCGATGGTGTCCTTCTTACTTCTGCCGCGGCTCCTGCACAAGCGTACTTTATCTGCCCTGTTGATGGCAGAGTAAAGTACTGTAGTGCGCAGGCGCTGGGAAAAGTCAGAGAGGTCTGGCGCCTGCGCACTGTAGTACTTTACTCTGCCCTCAACTGGGCAGATAATGTACGCCTGTGCAGGAGCCACGGCAGAAGTAAGAAGGAGGACGACATCGCTAGAAGATGGGAGGCGCCGGACCCTGACACCCATCGGCCGGCCCCGTGGGGGGGGGGAGTATAATCTAACTCGTTTTTCTTATCTTTCAGGTTACATCGGGGGCTTATCTACAGCATTACAGAATACAGTAGACAAGCCCCTGATGGCGGTGGCCACATCTTATATGCCAAAAAATAGGTGACAGATTCCCTTTAAGAGAATTGAATATTCTGAATATTTCTATTAAGTATTGGCACACGTGGCCAAAAATAGGGTGACAGATTCTCTTTAAAAGGTCGATATTGACTTTTAGGATTGCTACTTCTAATAGTTGGCACTAGAGTTTAAGTCCTCTATCTGAAGAGTAAATTTGCATATTTATTTTCACAGAGGAGCATTGCATAACATATAAGCCTCCTTACACTGAAATGCCAAGCATTTCACTCTCCAAAAGGACAAATGTCACCACTTAGATTAAAGATATAAAACATTCTGAAAGAATTCTTCCTTGTATAATTTTCTTAACATGACAAAAAGCAGGCATTTTAACAAGAGTAGACTTTATATCCACGGTATATAATCTCTATGCACATAGTAGATGTAGAATATGTATTGATTATAAAAAGATTTAAAAAAAATTCTGACTTTACTAATATTAAAATTGTTCCATTTCCTGTTTAATATTCATTACTAATGGATAGTTACTCTTTGCAGAAATGAAATCTACTATTTACAGATTACACGTGCCATGGTCATATGAGGATATAATTAGAGTACCAAGGTAATTTATCTTGTATTAAGTGTGTTAACATGTTTATCAATTAAATATTTAAAGTACTAAATACGTTCCACTGTATAACACCTAGTCTGGATTTAAAATGTACATGTTTAATGCACACAAACAAATACAACTTCATTCAGAGTGCCCCAAGGTATGAATTTTTCAGCTGCTTTACTGCTGTACAGAATATACTTACAGTATTAAATTACCGTATTTAGTGCACAGTTTGATCAGATTGTGTAAGCTCATCTGCTCGTGACAAGGCAACTCCTATACGTGGAAACCTATATAACTGGACTCCCTCCCCCTCCTTGACCTAGGCCTTGAAATACAAAAAATAAAAAAATCATGTAAAACACAGCTCTTACTGAAAACAGTCTTGGTCAAATGGAAAGAATGCCTAGCCAATACGGAGATTTGTAGTGTAGTTCAAAATTCATGTAGTCCGTGTCCACATACACCTTATCACTACTTACTTATTTTCTATCAAGTTAAACATTTTTTGTATGAGATGTCTTCAACAGTGGAGTGGTTGATATTTTTAAAAAGAAGTATTTCTGCTTCTTGTATTTTTTGGACTATAAGATACACTTTGTCTCAAAAAAACTTGGGAGGAAAATGGGGGGTGCGTCTTATAGTCCGAATGCAGGCTTACCGGGGGGTTGCGGCAGTGGTGTAGCAGCTAGGTATAAACTTAGCACTCAACTTAAGTGTAATCAAAGGAAATTTATTGTAGTATTAAGGTAAAACGTTTCGGTGAATTGATGACCTTCTCCAGTTACGTGTTTTTAACAGATTTCTTGCAATAGGATGTGAACATACTGAGCAGCTCCGTGTGCTAGACTTGCGTTGGATCCTGCGTCTGGAGGCACATTTGCCCCTGCTCCACACCATACTAAGCGTACCAGCCCAGTATGAGGACAGTCTGTCCCTATACTGAGCACACACAGCTACTCAATAGGTTCACATCCTATTGCAAGAAATCTATTATAAACACGTAACTGAAGAAGGTCATCAATTAACCAAAACGTTTTACCTTCATACTACAATAAATCTCCTTTGATTACACTTAAGTTGAGTGCTAAGTTTATACCTACTATCTATATGGTTTGGGAACCTAACTTCAGCACCACCATCTAATTGTGCTCATGGTGTTTTGTTTTAAGTGGTGTAGCAGCGTCCCTTCCTCAGGGAACAGGCGGCGACAGAAGTGTGGCGATGTCGAAACTCGGAGTCAGCGGTGAGCAGTACGGAGTGCATCCTTGGTTTCCCCGCGATCATCTCCCCGAAGCCGTGGGCTGCCGGAGGCGGCACATGCACGGAATGAGATCTTGGCTGGGCCTCTCCCGCTCAATTTTCGTGAGGCTGTGGGCTTCAGGAAAATGGCCACCGTAGGCCACTGTGAGAATCATGTGGGAATAGTGGATGAGGGCAGGTATATCTCGCCCAGATACCTTTCCTATGTGGCCTAGTCTGGTCAGTATCACACCTGCTTGCTAATGAATAATGGGAGGTGGATATAAAAGGATGCCAGGTGGTTGTGAGTGTCTCAGCTTGGGAACACAGAGAGCCTGTCTGTGTGAGAGACACACGTGAGTGGAAGCAGTGCCCACTGCAACTGTGGTTTGGCTGGACGGGAGAAGCCCGCCGGTTGGTAGTTAGGTTGTCCATTGTTTAGTTAGTGCCGGACAGGCAAGGATTTGTTTTATGTTTTATTTCCTTTTGCATTGCTTTCGCCGTGGGTCAGTTATACACGAATCCCAGCTCTGCGCCTGAGTTTCATGCTGAACGCACGTGACCTTTGACCCCAGCAAAGGCGATCCCGGAGCGTTTTATCACATTGTGGTGGAGAACGCGGGCATCACGTTGCAAGCAAGAAGCTAATCGGGTGATGATGGCCCAGCTGAAGGAGTTGGTGGACATGACAGTTACCGATCGTTCGCTTCTCCAGCAGGTGGCGCAGCGCTTGGCAAGCTTACCTGAGGTTAACCTGGAAGCCGAGTCGAGAGTGATTCACGTGAGTCGGTACTGGCAGAAGATGACGACAGAAGATGACGTCGAGGCATACCTGACTACGTTTGAACGGACGGCGTTGCAAGAAAAATGGCCGAAGGCAAGATGGGCCGGCCTGATTGCCCCGTTTCTTTCCGGTGAGGCCCAAAAGGCTTATTATGACTTAGAGCCTGAAGCTGCGCAGGACTTTGACAAACTGAAAGCCGAGATCTTGGCCCGGCTGGGAGTGACGACCGCTGTCCGTGCACAGAGAGTGCATCAATGGACTTATCAGCCGGATAAACCACCGCGGTCACAGATGTTCGACCTGATCCACGTGACGAAGAAGTGGCTACAACCCGAGGTGATGACAGCGCCAGAGATAATCCAGAGAGTCGTCATGGACAGGTACCTGAGAGCTCTACCGCCAGCCCTGAGGAAGTGGGTAAGCCATGGAAATCCTACGACGGCAGATCAACTGGTGGATCTGGTTGAACGTTACTCCGTGGCGGAAGGACTCCGAGACGACGCTACCCCACCTCGTTCTTCATCATCTCCACGTGGAACCGGTAAGACTGTTCCAGGGAGTAGGGGAGATGGAAAAATCCCTAAGACAGTGGGGGAGGAAAACGGGACTGCCCGCACTGCGAGGCCGAGAGTAACGAACTATGGTCTAAGCAAGGTGCCCGTTAGGTGTTTCCGCTGCCAAGAGATGGGACATATTGCTGCGAACTGTCCGGTCACTACTGAACCCATGCAGTGCGACGTCACAGACTCTAAAAACCGCATGTCTATGGTTGCACGGGAAGTGAGTGTGAATGCTGGTCAAAAGGATGTGGAAAAACACTTGTGTGATTTAACTGTTGATGGCAAAAATGTGGTGGCATTGTTAGACTCGGGAAGTGTGGTGACTCTGGTGAAGGCCAGTCTGGTGTCAGCCCCGACTGGACCATCAGACAAATTTTCTGTAATGTGTGTGCATGGAGACACCTGTTCGCACCTCACCACGGTCATATGCATTACTACTTCCTATGGGTCTGTGCAACATAAAGTGGGACTCGTCCCGGCGTTATTGCATGATGTTATCCTGGGCCGGGATTTTCCCCACTTCTGGCAATTGTGGGAGAATCAGTTGATACCCCAGGGTAATAGTGTACCTGATTCTTCTCCCAGGGCGCGTGTGGGTCCCGAACCCCTGGAAGAGGTCTCCCCAGAAGACTCTGGGGAAGAGTCTGCGGGAAATGACCTGCAGTTCCCGTTTTCAGTCATGGCGGGTGATACGGAGGAGACCGGGGAAGAGGAGGAGGCCGACAGCCGTCCACCTCCCCGTTTGCCGGATTTAGAAGTTCAGAAAGATGACTTCCAAAGCGAGCAAATAAAGGATCCTACCCTTTCTCAGGCTAGGACAAATGTAAAAGTGATAAATGGGGTACCCGTAGAACCTGGCTCTAGGCTGGCATATCCTTACATGGTTCTGGAGAATGATTTACTCTATCAGATAGAGAAAAAGGGGGAAGATACGGTGCAACTATTAGTCGTGCCAAAACCCTACCGGCGGCAGGTGCTGGACCTGGCCCACGGACATGTGATGGGAGGTCACCTGGGAGTCCAGAAAACCACCGAAAGGATATTACACTGTTTTGTTTGGCCAGGCATGCATCACGATATTCGGGTATATTGTGAGTCTTGTCCTGACTGCCAAGCCTCTGCACCTAAGCCCCGGTTCTGTAGCCCTTTGGTACCCCTACCTATTATTGAAGTCCCGTTTGAGAGGATTGGGATGGATTTAGTTGGGCCCCTTCCACGGTCTGCACGTGGACACCAACATATCCTGGTCATCTTGGATTATGCCACTCGTTACCCGGAGGCCATCCCTTTGCGTAACACGGCCACCAAGACGATTGCCAAGGAACTGGTGCATGTGTTTAGTCGGGTCGGTATACCAAAACAGATACTCACCGACCAGGGGACCCCCTTTATGTCCAGGGTAATGAAGGAGCTCTGCCGATTGTTACAAATCGAACCGTTACGCACATCCGTGTATCACCCTCAAACAGACGGGTTGGTCGAACGGTTCAATAAAACTCTGAAGCAGATGCTGAGAAAGGTGATAGACAAGGATGGGAAGAACTGGGACTATTTACTTCCGTATTTGCTTTTTGCCATCAGGGAAGTACCCCAGTCTTCCACAGGATTCTCGCCTTTCGAGTTATTGTACGCCCGACGTCCTCGCGGACTGTTAGACGTTGCAAAAGAAACCTGGGAGGGTCAGGTCACTCCGTTTAAAACAGTGATAGATCACGTCACACAAATGCATGACCGTATTGCGGCTGTTATGCCTATCGTCAAAGAACACATGATACAGGCTCAAGGAGCCCAAAAAAGAATCTATGATAGGGGCGCCAAGATCCGTACGTTTGCACCCGGAGATAGGGTGTTGATCCTGGTCCCCACGGTGGACAGTAAGTTCCTGGCAAAGTGGCAGGGCCCCTTTGAGATCAAGGAAAGAGTTGGTGAAGTAAACTACAAAGTATACCAGGCAGGTAAACGGAAACCTGAACAGATTTATCATGTAAATCTGATAAAGCCCTGGAAGGATCGGTCTGCCTTGTCAGCGGAGCTGGCCCGTCCTGTCTGCTCGCATACCGAACCGGAGGTACGGGTTGCAGAGACTCTCTCGGAGCAGCAAAAGACTGAGGTCAGGCAGTTTCTACTTCACAAACAAAAGTTTTTCTCAGAAAAACCCGGGCAGACTACGCTAATAAAACATGACATCGTAACGGAACCTGGTGTCACAGTTCACGTAAAGCCCTACCGAATCCCGGAAGCGTGCCGTGAAGCCGTTTCCCGAGAAGTGAAGGCAATGTTAGAGTTAGGTGTCATTGAGGAATCGCACAGTGCTTGGTCCAGCCCGATTGTGCTAATTCCTAAACCGGACGGCACCATCCGGTTCTGCAATGACTTCAGGAAACTGAATGCGGTCTCAAAATTTGATGCCTACCCCATTCCCCGGGTCGACGAGTTAATAGATTGGTTAGGAAAAGCCCGGTATATTACGACCCTAGACCTAACAAAGGGGTATTGGCAGATCCCTCTGATGGAGGCTGCCAGAGAAAAGACAGCATTTGCTACCCCAGAAGGTCTATTTCAGTATGTGTATATGCCGTTTGGACTGCACGGAGCACCGGCGACCTTCCAGAGACTGATGGATCGAGTCCTGAGGCCACATAGGCAGTACGCTTCGGCCTATTTGGACGACATTGTTATTTACAGCTTGGACTGGGAGACTCCTCTCCAGAAAGTACAAGCTGTGATTGACGACCTGTGGGAGGCAGGTTTAACCGCGAACCCCAAGAAATGTCACATCGGGCTAGAAGAAGCCCGGTATTTGGGGTATGTAATTGGGAGGGGTGTTGTTAAACCCCAGGTTGATAAGATTCAGGCGGTTCAGGACTGGCCACAACCTGTCAACAAGAAGCAGGTGCAAGCCTTCCTGGGGATCGCCGGTTATTATCGCCGGTTCATACCCAATTTTGCAGCCATCGCTACCCCCCTGACGGATCTTACAAAAGGGAAAGACTCCGTCATGATTAAATGGAGTTTAGCGGCTGAAGAAGCCTTCCATAGCCTAAAACGGGCACTTTGCTCTCAGCCCGTACTGGTGACTCCGGACTTCCGCAGTGAGTTTGTGGTACAAACGGATGCCTCTGATACCGGTATCGGGGCCGTACTCTCACAAGTGAGGGACGGAGTGGAACACCCAGTCCTCTATCTCAGCAGGAAGCTGAATAAACACGAGCAAAGATATGCAGTCGTAGAAAAAGATTGCCTCGCCATTAAGTGGGCTCTAGAGGCCCTCAAATATTACCTGGTGGGCCGAAAGTTCAGGCTGATCACTGACCATGCCCCTCTCAAGTGGATGCACTTGAACAAGGAACGGAATAGCCGGGTGACCCGGTGGTTCCTTGCCCTGCAGGCCTACACTTTTACGGTGGAGCACCGCCCAGGGGTACAGATGGGAAATGCAGATGCCCTGTCCCGAGTGCACTGTTTGGCGGGTGTCATTGCTCGACCGGAATGGTCTGAGCAGAAGGAGGGGATATGTGAGAATCATGTGGGAATAGTGGATGAGGGCAGGTATATCTCGCCCAGATACCTTAACTATGTGGCCTAGTCTGGTCAGTATCACACCTGCTTGCTAATGAATAATGGGAGGTGGATATAAAAGGATGCCAGGTGGTTGTGTGTCTCGGCCTGGGAACACAGAGAGCCTGTCTGTGTGAGAGACACACGTGAGTGGAAGCAGTGCCCACTGCAACTGTGGTTTGGCTGGACGGGAGAAGCCCGCCGGTTGGTAGTTAGGTTGTCCATTGTTTAGTTAGTGCCGGACAGGCAAGGATTTGTTTTATGTTTTATTTCCTTTTGCATTGCTTTCACCGTTAATAAACCTGACCCAGGGTCAGTTATACACGAATCCCAGCTCTGCGCCTGAGTTTCATGCTGAACGCACGTGACCTTTGACCCCAGCAAAGGCGATCCCGGAGCGTTTTATCACACCACGCTTGCGCAGATTGAGATCTCAGCGGCCCTCGGCCTCAGGAAAATGGCCGCCAGAGGCCGCGCATGCACAGATTGAGATTTGGCGGCCCTCGGATTCAGGAAAATGGCCGCCGAGAAACCAATGATGCACTCGGCTCTGCTCACTGTGGACAATGGGCCGCAGCATCACCATATTTTTGCCACCAGAATCCTTGAGGAAGGGACCCTGCTCCATGCAATGCACTCTGCTCTGCCTCACCGCCGACACCGGACCCGCAGCATCTCACCGCTGGAATACCACAGGACTGCAGCATTGCCACACTTCTTCTGCTGTCAGCTTCCTAAGAAAGGGACCTTGCCTCCTGTGACCCCGCTCGACCACCGCCAGCCCGCATGAAAGATACCTTTAATTCGAACGACAAGACGGAACCCCTTCTTCTAAAAATAGGTTTTTTTGCTATTTTCCACCCCAAAATTTGTGCTGCATCTTAAAGTCCGAAAAATATACGGTATATCATGTTACAACTAATAATCAACAAGCGGGTGAAATGCACCAACATCTACACTGCTCTCACCTTGTTGATGTGATATTTTTAATATGGAGATGGATCAAAGAATTTGTATGTTTTAAAGAAGTAACAGTCATCATTTTCCACTTATAACACTTACTGCACAGTTTAATCAAACTTGTTTGCTTACTGTATGATTGTAATCTATTTTGTTGAGAGATGCTTGTCAATATTTTTTGCTCCGTATGTTAAATGAATAAGCACACTGAATCTTTGCTAATAAAACTGCAGAGTAAGTGAACTTAGTTTTTTCAAGCCTTTGCCGGCTGCCGCAGTGTTTTGTTTGACTGGTCTCCCTGAGGTCTACTAGGTATTGCTCCCACCTAGCCAGAATCCTACTCCACACTGATGAGGGGCAACACCCCGAAACAGCTGTCTGTGGATGGATACATGGCCTTGGTATTTCCCTTGTCATATCTGTAAACTCGTAAAGAGCTGGATATTGACTTAAAGGGCCACTTAATATGGTGGTAATGGTGGTTTCTGAATGGAGCCACTCCTTGGCTGGGTCCTTCCCTGGAGGAAGATCTGGCTAGTCCCGTGTTTGAGACTCTTAAATGAGGCTGCACGGACTTTATTTGCCTACTAAGTTGGAGAAGGGAGTCTACAAGAAGAGGGGAAAATTGGTGATGTATGGTAAACTATGTATGCCATGGCTGGAATTGGGGTAACTGGATGTATGAGTTATGCCTTTTTAATATACGCGTATGGAATGCGCATCCATACTACTTTGCTGGATGACAATGTATGCTTTGAAGGTAAATAACTGCACAGTTCATGCTGACAAGATATCGTAAGCTGTCCGGGGGAGGAGGGAATGGCGGGGGGGGGCTGTTTTGTTATGTGGGTTTTGTTTGTTAAAAAAGAAAATGTTTATCTCACTCTGATTATCATATTGATGTTAAATTCTTAATAAAAATCTATTTGAGTAAAAAAAAAAAAAAGAATCAAAGAATGTTAGAGTTGAAAGAGAGCTCCAGGTTCAAAGTGTCCAACCCCCTGCTCAATGCATGATTCACTAAACCATCCCAGACAGATGTCTGTCCAGCCTCTGTTTGAAAACTTCCATTGAAGGAGAACTCACCATCTCTCGGGGCAGCCTGTTCTACTCATTGATCACCCACACTGTCAAAAAGTTTTTTCTAATATCTAATCTGTATCTTCTACCTTTGTTTCATTACATTGCTTCTTGTGTTTCCATGTGCAAATGAGAATAATTGGATCCCTCTACACTTCAGATATTTATAAACTGTTATTACATCTCCTCTTAGCCTTCCTTTTTGCAAGCTAAACATTCCCAGATGCTTTAACCCCTTTACGCCCGAAGGTGGTATGAACGTTAATGACCAGGCCAATTGTTACTATTCTGAACACTGAGCCTATATGAGGTAATAACTTAGGAACGCTTCAACGGATCCCAATGATTCTGAGATTGTTTTATCGTGATATATTTTACTTCATGATAGTGGTAAAATTTCTTTGATATGACTTGCATTTATTTGTGAAAACAAAAAATGGAAATTTGATTAGAATCCCCCCCCCCTTCCCCCCTCTTTCCTTTTTGTTCTTGATGCCGTCTTTATTTTTGATGCTGTTACTGGAACTGTTATATAGGGAAGTAAGTATTTAGTAAGGACAAATTTTTTTTCCATTCTTGTGAGTAGGTCATCCTTAAATTTTTAATTCTCTGTTTGAAATGCTGGAAGTAAATATTCAGGTTGTTATTACCTCATTAAGTCTTAAATTATGAAATTAGAGTCAGTAGTGAGCGCTTAGGAAACAACCCAGGGGCAGATTAGATAGAATGTCACGTCTCCACCGCAGCTCCAGCCGAAAACCTCCGATGGAGGATAGGAGCAATGAGAAAATGGAAAACGGTCTTAGGAGCGCAGGAAAGAGACTCAGACGAGAGATGGGGTTAAACCACAAAAATCCACCTGATGAAGACGTATCCTCCGTCAAAACGCGTTGTGGTTTAACCTCACCTCTCGTCTGAGTATCTTTCCTGAGCTTCTAAGACCATTTTCCATTTTCTCATTAAAATATGAAATGGCACCTTTGACATGGATACTGCTTTCTTTGTTGTTACCCTTTGTTGTTGTGAAAATTTTCAGTTTTAATTTATATTAAAACCCCCCAGAAATTTGGTGAAAATTTTGCAATTTTCCAAATTTGAATTTCCATGCCCTTAAATTACAGAACTATGTCACAACAAATACTTAATAAGTAACATTTCCCACATGTCTAATTGACATCAGCAAAACTATGGAAACCAAATTTTTTTTTGTTAGGAAGTTAAAAGTTAACAAACAATTTCTTATTTTTACAACACCATTTTATTTTAGGGGGACACATTACATTTGAAGTCACTTTGAGGGGTCTATATGATACCCAAACATGACAGCATTCTAAAAATTGCACCCCGCAAGGTGCTCAAAACCACATTCAAGACTTTTATTAACCCTTCAGGTCATCACAGGAATTTTTGGAATGTGGGAAAAAAATTAACATTTAACTTTTTTTTACAAAAAGTTTACTTCAGATCCAATTTTTTTTTATTTTGACAAGGGTAACAGGAAAAATGGACCCCAAAATTTGTTGTTTAATTTCTCCTGAGCATTCCGATACCCCATATGAGGGAGAAAAGCACGTAGAGCCGTAAAAATAAAAAAATTAAAAATTCCCACAAATATGATTTTAGCCCAAAATAATTCCTGGAATCATTAGCGGTCGTCATGTCCCGATTGGAGAACCCTTGATGTGCCTAAACAGTGGAATACCCCATGTGGCCCCATTTTGGAAATTAAACCCCTCTAGGAATGTATTTAGATGCGTGGTGAGCACCTTGAACCCCAGGTGCTTCACAAGTTCATAACTTTGAGCCATGGAAATAATAAAATCACATTTTCCTCACAAAAATGTTATTTTACCCAAATTTTGTATTTTCATAAGGGTAACAGGAGAAATTGCACAAAAGAATTTCTCCTGAGTACGCCAATACCACATATGTGGGGGAATTCAGATTTTGCTGGAATGGTTTGAGGGTGCCATGTGACATTGAAAGAGCCCCTGAGGTGCCAGAACAACAGAAGCCCCCTATGTGTAAACTTATTTTACAACCTACACTCCCCCAATTAATTCCTTTTAGAGGTGCAGTGATCATATTGACACCACATGTGCCTCACAGAATTTTATACCATTGAGAGATGAAGAAAGAAAAAATTACTTTTTTACCACTAAAATGTTGGTATAACCTCAAGTTTTTAGTTTTTCTAAGGACTAATAGGATTTTGTTTTTACAACAGAATCAGTGCGCAAACACTGTACATGTAATCGGGAAATATTTTTCAGGCACAGTGCAAAGCTCAGAAGGCAAGGAGATCCAGATTTACTGTTATGGTTTGCAGGTGCCATGACCCACTGGGAGAGCCCATGAGGTGTCAACAGCAGAACCCATTGCCATCAGAGGAGGCAGCCCGTGCAGTCTTTACCTTATTAGTATGCCCATTCAGTGCTAATAGGTCCCCTGAAGAGTCACCTAATGACGAAACGCGTCGGGATGCACAGGGACATAATAGGGCTTCTATTTTGAGGGTCATATGTGGACTGCCTTTGTTAGGGCTGGAGTCATGGGGGTCAGGATATGTTAGCTCATACGGGGTGAAATAGGGTGAATTTTCTTTCCTGACCACACATGACTCCTAGGTGGGACATCTGACAGCGGATGTCTTCTATACACACGTGGTGAGATCATTCCAATTTCTATATTTGTGTAAATGGATTTTTCATGACGTTTCTATAAGGTGCATGAACAGTATTTTTTCTTGATAACCCATACAGGGCAGAGGTTATGTCTTTTCTGATAGGAAAACTATTCAAATTTATTAACCTTTAACAAGAAAGTTGTTCATTGGCAGTTTTTGGTCATAAATTCTATTATCTTGGACCAAAAGTTTTTTGTCCGGTCCTTCAAATTCTGGGACTTTGAATAGTCACGTGTATATATACGTCTTGTTAGTCTGTTTTGATATTTATGCAGACACTTTTTGATTTAGTCTGTGACATTGGATTGAGTGAGCTAGATTTGCATCTTCACTATATCTTACGGTAGCTTTTATTAAATGATTACATTAAAAGTTATGTTTTATATACTTTTCTCTATTGCTGACCTTTTATATATGTGAGAGAATTTTGTGGTCCTTATATCCACTTATTGCTGTTTCTCTGTCAACAGCAGAACCCCCTAAAAGTGACCCAATTTTACAAACTTCACCTTTCAATGAATTCATCTAAGGGTGCAGTGATCATATTGACACCACGCGTGTCACAGAATTTTATACCGTTGAGTAGTGAAGAAAAAATGACTACATTTTCACCAACAAAATTTTGTTTTAGCCCCAGATTTTACATTTTCACACAAGAAGTGGGTAAAAATGGGACCAAAATTTGTCCCACAAATTTCTACTGAACTTGGCAATATTCATATGTGGCTGTACAGTACTAAGCCATACGGAGAGACTCAGGAAAAACAGATCACTATTTGCCTCCTGGAGCGCATATGTTGCTAGAACATTTTGCAGACTCCATATAAAGAGCCCCTAATTGCTAGAATCCCCCCTCAAGTGACCACAGTTTGCAAACTATACACCTTTGGGAATTTATCTACAGGTGTAGTGACGATTTTGACTCCATGGGTATTTTCCAGAAACATGCAGCAATGAATGTTGAGTGAAAATTGTAAACTGCCGTTGAAGTGACCCGTTCACTGTAGTGACTAGTACGTTGCAGTCACCAGTACGTTATGCCCAGCCTATGCTTCTGGAAGCATGCACCCGTAAGTTAGGTGGGCTCTCATTGCTTCAGAGATGCCATATGTGGACACAGTATGTGGTTTAAGTAAACTGGGGCTCAAAAGGGAAGGGGGCATTTGGATTTGGAAGCAGAGAATTTGATGAATTTCTTTGGGCTGGTGAGGAGCCATTTCGCTTTTCCAGAGCCTTTGTGCCACCAGTAACGTGGAAACCCCCTATATTTCTGTTAACAGATGACAGACCCGTGTGAAGGCTTGATTTTTTTGTGGATTGAGTTGAAGCTTTTGCTGGGAGCAGTTTTTTTTCTCAAGTAGATTTTTATTCAGAAAAAGTATATCAGGATACAAATTTTCCAAAAGTAAACAGTTTTACATAATAACTCCCCCGTGTACTAACAACCCCCCCCCCCCCCCCCCGAACCCTATTAGACCGCTTGTATTGTCCATATATTCTTCATCTGGAAAGAAAAATAAAGGTTAGTAATATCCTTCCACTATTTGTGACATTACAGGCAGCATCTCACATATTCAAGGTGCCTCTAGGCCCTTTTCATATAGCGCCAATTTCCCTCTTTTTTGTAAACCCTTTTCTAGCATAATGGTATTTTTCACATATTTAGGATATTCTCCTCTCGAGGGCGGCTCCTCTTGTATCCAGTTTCTCGCAATGACTTTCCGAGCCATATAGAGTAGTCTGGCTATTGCTGTCTTCATAGTATTATCTAGTATAATCTCATCCACATCACCCAACAAACATACCACTGGATCCTTTGGAACCACACACCTGTACGCTCCCTCTACCCGACACAAGACCACCATCCAGAAAGAAAACAACCTCAGGCACGTCCACATCATATGAAATATACCTGCGCCTTCGTTTCGACATCGGGGACTGTTGTGAGTTCATTTTTCCCTTCACCGTCGATGTCTGATGAACTCCCTCTTCTCGTGAAGGAAGGTAGTGAGGCTGATTACCAAACACCTGATCTGGTAGATGATGACTGGGTAACAGGAACTGCTGGCTGGATATAAAGCAGCCGACGCCCTTCTGAGTCGCTGGTGATTTCTCTGCTGGATTCTTGGAGACCAGTCTGATTCCTGCTTCCCAAAGATAAGTTTTTGCTCTGCTATTGAACTTATTAGTTTTGTTTTGTTTACCTTGTTTTTTGGAGTTCAGCCATCCCCGGTCGGGGGTGTGCTGAGTTCCATTTTTGTCTCTGATCAGTTTGTCTCTTTGCTCTGTCTTCAGAATTTACCTGAGTGCTGATATAGTCATTTTGAAGTCCTAGCGACTTCAGGGCCTGTTTTTCCTAGCAGACGGTTGGGACATTTTTTGGTAGGGTTTTTTACGGATTGCAGACAGCAGCTTTTCTATCCTGTCCTTTTTAGTTAGCTTTGGCCCCATCGTTTGCTCAACCTATCTTTCTATCTGTGTTAGTGTTTTCATCTTGCTTCACCGTCATTATATGTTGGGGGCTGCCTATTGCTTTGGGGTCTGCTCTGGGGCAGTTCAGATTTCCCCTTTCTTTCTTTAGGCCTATTTAGTTCTCCGGCTGTGATCGAGGGGTCTAGGGCATCGTAGGAACCCCCCACGGCTACTGTTAGTTGTTGTGGATAGGATCAGGGGTCTGCAATCCGATAGCTACCAACCTCTCCGATTCACTGTACTTAGCTTGTATTTTTGTTTTTTCCTCCTTCGGTGACTCATTCATAACAGAATCACCAGCCATACCGCAGATCCTAGGGTACTGAATAGCAGGAAAGAATTGTAGAAAAAAAAAAAAAAGTTTGTCAGAAAATTTTTTTTTTTGTGTGTATATTTTTTCCTCTATGTCTGACGCCGCAGGGGGAATTTTTTTTTCTTTCTCAATGGAGATGAAGCAATTGTCTGATCGTGTGGAGCAGCTCACTGCTGAAGTGCGGGGAATTTCCGCCTATCTTGCTCATTCACATGCTGCTGAACCAAGGATCCCTACTCCTGATGTGTTTTTTGGGGATCGGTCTAAATTTTTGAATTTTAAGAATAATTGTAAATTATTTTTTGCCTTGAAGCCTAACTCATCGGGGAGCTCCGCGCAGCAGGTTAAAATTGTCATCCCTTTGCTGCGCGGCGATCCCCAGGATTGGGCGTTTTCTTTGAAACCTGATGATCCTATTCTTACTAATGTGAACGCATTTTTTCAAGCCTTGGGGTTGTTGTATGATGAACCTAATGCTATTGATCAGGTTGAAAAGGCCCTGTTGGCATTGAGCCAGGGTCAGGATTCTGCAGAGTTGTACTGTCAAAAATTCTGAAAGTGGGCGGTCCTTACTACCTGCAATGATGGTGCCTTGGCAGCTCTCTTTCGGAAGGGTTTGTCAGAAACCATAAAAGATACTATGGTGGGATTTCCTGTTCCCTCTGGTCTTGACGATTCTATGTCATTAGCCATTCAGGTTGATCGGCGTTTGCGTGAACGCAAAACCGCACGAGAGGTGTTGCCACCTGCTGAACAAATGTCTGAACCTATGCAATCTGATAGAGTTTTGTCTGGGGCGCAGCGTCAGGAGTTCAGAAGGCGTAATAAGCTGTGTTTCTTCTGTGGTGATGCCGCGCATATCATTTCTGTCTGCCCTAAACGAGAGAAACGTTTTGCACACACATTTGCTGTGGGTGGTGTTCAACCTAAGTTTCTTCTGGCAATTACTCTGATCTGCTCCCTGTCTACATTTTCCGCTAAGGCTTTTGTGGATTCGGGAACAGCTCTGAACCTGATGGACTTGGATTTTGCTAAACGTTGTGGATTTCCGATGACACCTCTGCGGACGCCTATCCCTTTGAGGGGGATTGATGCTACTCATTTGGCGAAGAATAAACCTCAGTTTTGGACCCAGGTGGTAATGCGGGTCGCCCAAGACCATCAAGAGAATTGCAGATTTTTGGTGTTGCATAATTTGCATGATACCATTGTTCTGGGGTTTCCCTGGTTGCAAATCCATAATCCAGTTTTGGATTGGACATCTGTGTCTGTGGTGAGTTGGGGTTGTCGGTGTGCCCTTAGTGATGCTCCTGTTTTCTCCACCTCTCCCCAGTCGCATGATGTTCCTGACTATTTGGCTGATTTTTATTATGTATTTAGTGAGAATGAGTCTGCGTCTTTGCCTCCTCATAGGAGTATTGACTGTGCAATTGATCTGAGCCATGGGTGTAAATTTCCCAAGGGTCGACTTTTCAATTTATCTGTACCCAAGCATGAGGCTATGCGATCCTATATTAAGGAGTCGTTGGAGAAGGGTCATATTAGACCATCCTCTTCACCCTTAGGTGCTGGGGGTTTTTTTCGTGGCTAAGAAAGTCATTAAGGCCTTGTATTGACCATCGTTCCCTCAACAAAATTACTGTTAAATATCAGTATCCGTTACCCCTGATTTCTGATCTATTCTCCAGAGTTAAAGGTGCTTGCTGGTTTACCATGCTTGACCTCAGGGGGCGTATAATCTTATCCGCTTTAAGCATGGGAATGAATGGAAGACAGCGTTTACTACTCCGGAGGGACATTTTGAGTACCTGGTGATGCCTTTTGGGCTCGCTAATGCCCCTTCTGTCTTCCAGTGCTTCATGAATGATATTTTCCGAGACTTGGTGGATAAATTTTTGATCATCTATCTGGATGATATTTTGATCTTTTCCATGGATTGGGACTCTCATGTGGAACATGTTCGGACTGTGTTCCGGATTTTGAGGGAGAATTCCCTGTATGTCAAGTGATCGAAATGCCTTTTTGGTGTCCAGAGGATTTCATTTTTGGGATTTTTTTTGTCTCCGTCAACTATTGAAATGGACCCGATCAAGGTACAGGCCATTTATGATTGGGTTCAGCCCACTTCTTTGAAGGCCCTCTAGAAGTTTTTGGGTTTTGCTAATTTTTATCGTAAATTTATAGCTAATTTTTCTGGTATTGCCAAACCATTGACTGATTTGACTAAGAAGGGTGCTGATGTGCTGAATTGGTCTCCGGAGGCTGTTTCTTCCTTTCAGGAGCTGAAGCGAAGGTTCACTTCTTCTCCGGTTTTGCGGCAACCTGTTGTCTCACTCCCGTTTCAGGTAGAGGTGGACGCTTCTGAGATTGGTGCAGGAGCTGTTTTGTCCCAAAAAGATCCTGTAACATCTAAAATGAATCCCTGTGCTTTCTTTTCCCAAAAGTTCTCCCCATCCGAACGTAACTATGATGTGGGGAATCGGGAACTTTTAGCCATGAAATGGGCATTTGAGGAGTGGAGACATTGGTTGGAGGGAGCTAAACATCAAGTCGTGGTCCTTACTGACCACAAGAATTTGATTTACCTGGAGTCGGCCAAATGCTTGAATCCTAGACAGGCTAGGTGGGCCTTGTTTTTCACACGTTTTGATTTTGTGGTCTCTTTTCTTCCGGGCACTAAGAATGTCAAGGCAGACGCCCTCTCTAGGAGTTTCTTTGCTGATTCTCCTGTTGTGACCAAGCCTGCTACCATCTTAGGTGAGGGGGTAGTTCTTTCTGCCATCTCGCCCGATTTGAGACGTGCTCTGGAAGAGTTTCAGGAGGACAAACCTGAGCGTTGTCCCATTGGAAAATTGTATGTTCCTGACCAGTGGAGGAAGAGAGTGATGTCTGAAGTTCATTGCTCTGTATTGGCTGGTCATCCAGGTATTTTTGGTACTAGAGATCTGGTGAGTCGGTCTTTTTGGTGGCCCGCCTTGTCTCGTGATGTCAGGAATTTTGTGCAGTCCTGTGGGACTTGCTCTCGGTCTAAACCTTGTTCTCGCTCTAGTGGGTTGTTGATGCCTTTACCGGTGCCCAGGAGGCCATGGACCCATATTTCAATGGATTTTATCTCTGATATGCCTGTCTCTCAGAGAATGACTGTTATTTGGGTGATTTGTGATAGATTCTCTAAGATGATCCATCTTGTACCACTCCCTAAGTTGCCATCTTCCTCAGAGTTAGTGCCCTTGTTTTTGCAACAGGTGGTTCGATTGCACGGGATTCCTGAGAACATTGTATCTGACAGAGGAGTTCAGTTTGTGTCTAGATTTTGGAGGACTTTCTGTTCCAAGCTGGGAATTCAGTTGTCCTTCTCCTCTGCGTTTCACCCTCAGACCAATGGGCAGACGGAGAGAACAAGCCAGACTTTGGAGTCGTATTTGAGATGTTTTATTTCTGCTGATCAGGATGATCGGGTTTCATTTTTGCCCTTGGCCGAATTTGCTTTAAATAATAGAGCTAGTTCTGCCACTTTGATGTCACCTTTTTTTTGTAACTTTGGGTTTCATCCTCGATTCTCTTCAGGGCATGTGGAGCCTTCTGCCTGCCCAGGTGTTGACACTGTGGTGGAGAGAATGCACCAGATCTGGGACCAAGTGGTGGATAAGTTATCTCTCTCCCAGGAAAAGGCCCAGCGGTTTTCCAACCGCCACAGGACCATTGGTCCCCAGTTTAAGGTGGGTGATATGGTTTGGTTGTCATCAAAGAATATCGCTATGAAGGTGGCTTCTCCAAAGTTTAAACCTAGATTAAGGCTAAGTGCACACGCACCGGAACTCTCGCGGAAATTACCGCGAGAATTCCGGAATTCCATTCCGCGGGAAAATCGCATTTTAAATTTCTGCGATTTTCCCGCGGAAAAACTAGCATTTTGCAAGCGTATTGACCGCGAGACTTCACGATCCCGCGAGAACGGACGCCATCGCGGGCATTTTCGCAAAGGCTTACTGGGACCGGGAGCGTGGAGAGAGGCGGGAATGCTGCGCGGGACTCCGGAAGGTAAGAATAACAATATTTTTTATTTTAAATTCTATTTTTTACAGGGATATGGTACCCAAAGCCCGGAGGACAGTCTCCTCTCCTCCGGACCATGGGTACCATCCGCAATTGTTCTGCTTACTTTCCGCATGGTGTGCACAGCCACATGCGGGAAGTAAGCGGAACAATGCATTCCTATGGGTGCGGGATCGCCGCGATTCCGCAAATTAATGAGCATGCTGCGTTTTTTACCGCGAAGCGATTCCGCCGCGGTAAAAACCGCAGCATTAGCACAGCATTGCGGAATCCCATAGGAATGCATGGGATGCTTATTTTTCGCGTTTTCGCTGCAAAATTGTGCGGTTAAAACCTCCGCGGAAACGCGAAAAAAAGGCCACGTGTGAACTCAGCCTTATTGGACCTTACAAGATTTTGGACATTCTTAATCCAGTCTCTTTTCGATTGGCTCTTCCTGTTACATTTAAGATCCATAACGTGTTTCATAAGTCTCTGTTAAAGAGGTTTGTTGAGCCAGTAGTTCCTGTGGTGGCACCTCCTGACCCGGTATTGGTTGAAGGTAATGTGGAATATGAGGTTGAGAAGATAATGGATTCTCGCCTGGCTAGACGGAGACTCCAGTATTTGGTTAAATGGAAGGGTTATGGCCAGGAGGATAATTCTTGGCTCCCTGCATCCGATATTCATGCCGAAAGATTGGTTCGTGCCTTTCATCGGGCCCATCCTGATCGCCCTGGTGGCGTGGATGAGGGTTCGGTGACCCCTCCTCAAGGGGGAGGTACTGTTGTGAGTTCATTTTCCCCTTCACCATTGAGGTTTGATGAACTCCCTCTTCTGGTGAAGGAAGGTAGTGAGGCTGATTACCAAACACCTGATCTGGTAGATGATGACTGGGTAACAGGAACTGCTGACTGGATGGATATAAGGCAGCTGACGCCCTTCTGAGTCGCTGGTGATTTCTCTGCTGGATTCTTGGAGACCAGTCTGATTCCTGCTTCCCAAAGATAAGTTTTTGCTCTGCTATTGAACTTACTAGTTTTGTTTTGTTTACCTTGTTTTTTGGAGTTCAGCCATCCCCGGTCGGGGGTGTGCTGAGTTCCATTTTTGTCTCTGATCAGTTTGTCTCTCTGCTATGTCTTCAGAATTTACCTGAGTGCTGATAGTCATTTTGAAGTCCTAGCGACTTCATGGACTGTTTTTCCTATCAGACGGTTGGGACATTTTTTGGTAGGGTTTTTTACGGATTGCAGACAGCAGCTTTTCTATCCTGTCCTTTTTAGTTAGCTTTGGCCCCATCGTTTGCTCAACCTATCTTTCTATCTGTGTTAGTGTTTTCATCTTGCTTCACCGTCATTATATGTTGGGGGCTGCCTATTGCTTTGGGGTCTGCTCTGGGGCAGTTCAGATTTCCCCTTTCTTTCTTTAGGCCTATTTAGTTCTCCTGCTGTGATCAAGGGGTCTAGGGCATCGTAGGAACCCCCCACGGCTACTGTTAGTTGTTGTGGATAGGATCAGGGGTCTGCAATCCAATAGCTACCAACCTCTCCGGTTTTCTGACGGTTTAATGACGGTGAAGCAAGATGAAAAAACACTCAGATAGAAAGATAGGCTGAGCAAATGATGGGGCCCAAGCTAACTAAATAGGACAGGATAGAAAAGCTGCTGTCTGCAATCCGCCAAAACCCTATCAAAACAAGAGCCAACAGACTGATAGGGAAAAAAATCCCTGAAGACGCTAGGTTTAAAAAGACTATATCAGTACTCACGTATTTTCTGAAGACAGAGCAAAAAGGAATTCAGCTCACCCCAGCAGGGAATGGCAGAAATCCAGAAAAACAAGGCAAAACAAAACCAAAACACACATGGAAAAAGCAGAGCAGAAAACTTAGCTTTTGAGGAGCAGGAATCAGACTGGTCTCCTAGAATCCCTCAGAGAAAATCACCCGCAAGGCAGAAGGGCGTCGGCTGCCTTATATCCAGTCAGCAATTCCAGTCACCCATTCATCATCATCCTGCTCAGGTGCTTGGTAATCAGCCTCACTACCTTCCTTCACCAGAAGAGGGAGTTCATCAGACCTCAATGGTGAAGGGGAAAATGAACTCGCAACAGGGAAGGCTGTGGGAAGGCTTGTTTTTTGCCATATGAATTTGCCATAAATATACTGCTCTGCAGGAGCTGCGTTCCTGCAAAGAGAATTATATGTACGGCGCTGCGGCCGAACTCACAACAGTACCTCCCCCTTGAGGAGGGGTCACCGAACCCTCATCCACGCCACCAGGGCGATCAGGGTGAGCCTGATGAAAGGCACGCACCAATGTTTTGGCATGAATATCAGAGGCAGAGACCCAGGAATTATCCTCCTGACCATAACCCTTCCACTTAACCAAATACTGCAGTCTCCGTCTAGCCAGACGGGAATCCAGTATCTTCTCTACCTCATATTCCATGTTACCTTCAACCAATACAGGGTCCGGAGGTGCCACCCCAGGAACAACTGGTTCAACAAACCTCTTCAACAAGGACTTATGAAACACATTATGGATTTTAAATGTGACAGGAAGAGCTAAACGAAAAGAGACCGGATTAATAATCTCCAAAATCTTGTAAAGTCCAATAAATCTAGGCTTAAACTTAGGAGAAGCCACCTTCATAGCGATATTTTTTTATGATAACCAAACCATATCACCAACCTTAAATGGTCCTATGTCGGTTGGAAAACCGCTGGGCCTTTTCCTGGGAGAGAGATAACTTATCCACCACTTGGTCCCAGATCTGGTGCATTCTCTCCACCACAGTGTCAACACCTGGGCAGGCAGAAGGCTCCACCTGCCCTGAAGAAAATCGAGGATGAAACCCAAAGTTACAAAAAAAAGGTGACATCAAAGTGGCAGAACTAGCTCTATTATTTAAAGCAAATTCGGCCAAGGGCAAAAATGAAACCCAATCATCCTGATCAGCAGAAATAAAACATCTCAAATACGACTCCAAAGTCTGGTTTGTTCTCTCCGTCTGCCCATTGGTCTGAGGGTGAAACGCAGAGGAGGATGACAACTGAATTCCCAGCTTGGAACAGAAAGTCCTCCAAAATCTAGACACAAACTGAACTCCTCTGTTAGATACAATGTTCTCAGGAATCCTGTGCAAGCGAACCACCTGTTGCAAAAACAGGGGCACCAACTCAGAGGAAGATGGCAACTTAGGGAGTGGTACAAGATGAGCCATCTTAGAGAACCTATCACAAATCACCCAAATAACAGTCATTCTCTGAGAGACAGGCATATCAGAGATGAAATCCATTGAATTATGGGTCCATGGCCTCCTGGGGACCGGCAAAGGCATCAACAACCCACTAGAGCGAGAACAAGGTTTAGACCGGGAGCAAGTCCCACAGGACTGCACAAAATTCCTGACATCACGAGACAAGGCGGGCCACCAAAAAGACCGACTCACCAGATCTCTAGTACCAAAAATACCTGGATGACTAGCCAATGCAGAGCAATGAACTTCAGACATCACTCTCTTCTTCCACTGGTCAGGAACATACAACTTCCCACTGGGACAACGCTCAGGTTTGTCCTCCTGGAACTCTTCCAGAGCACGTCTCAAATCGGGCGAGATGGCAGAAAGAACTATCCTTTCGCCTAAGATGGTAGCAGGCTTGGTCACCACAGGAGAATCAGCAAAGAAGCTCCTAGAGAGAGCGTCAGCCTTGACATTCTTAGTGCCAGGAAGAAAAGAGACCACAAAATCAAAACGTGTAAAAAACAAGGCCCACCTAGCCTGTCTAGGGTTCAAGAGTTTGGCCGACTCCAGGTAAATCAAATTCTTGTGGTCAGTGAGGACCACGACTTGATGTTTAGCTCCCTCCAACCAATGCCTCCACTCCTCAAATGCCCATTTCATGGCTAACAGTTCCCGATTCCCCACATTATAGTTACGTTCAGATGGAGAGAACTTTCGGGAAAAGAAAGCACAGGGATTCATTTTAGATGTTACAGGATCCTTTTGGGACAAAACAGCTCCTGCACCAATCTCAGAAGCGTCCACCTCTACCTGGAACGGGAGTGAGACATCAGGTTGACGCAAAACCGGGGCAGAAGTGAATCTTCGCTTCAGCTCCTGAGAGGAAGAAACAGCCTCCGGAGACCAATTCAACACATCAGCACCCTTCTTAGTCAGATCAGTCAATGGCTTGGCAATACTAGAAAATTTTGCTATAAATTTCCGATAAAAGTTAGCAAAACCCAAGAACTTCTGGAGGGCCTTCAAAGAAGTGGGCTGAACCCAATCATAAATGGCCTGTACCTTGGCCGGGTCCATTTCAATAGTTGACGGAGACAAAATAATTCCCAAAAATGAAATCCTCTGTACCCCAAAAAGGCATTTCGATCCTTTGACATACAGGGAATTCTCCTTCAAGATCTGGAACACAGTCCGAACATGTTCCACATGAGTATCCCAATCCTTGGAGAAGATCAAAATATCATCCAGATACAGTGGGGAAAAAAAGTATTTAGTCAGTCAGCAATAGTGCAAGTTCCACCACTTAAAAAGATGAGAGGCGTCTGTAATTTACATCATAGGTAGACCTCAACTATGGGAGACAAACTGAGAAAAAAAAATCCAGAAAATCACAATGTCTGTTTTTTTTTCATTTTATTTGCATATTATGGTGGAAAATAAGTATTTGGTCAGAAACAAGCAATCAAGATTTCTGGCTCTCACAGACCTGTAACTTCTTCTTTAAGAGTCTCCTCTTTCCTCCACTCATTACCTGTAGTAATGGCACCTGTTTAAACTTGTTATCAGTATAAAAAGACACCTGTGCACACCCTCAAACAGTCTGACTCCAAACTCCACTATGGTGAAGACCAAAGAGCTGTCAAAGGACACCAGAAACAAAATTGTAGCCCGGCACCAGGCTGGGAAGACTGAATCTGCAATAGCCAACCAGCTTGGAGTGAAGAAATCAACTGTGGGAGCAATAATTAGAAAATGGAAGACATACAAGACCACTGATAATCTCCCTCGATCTGGTGCTCCACGCAAAATCCCACCCCGTGGGGTCAGAATGATCACAAGAACGGTGAGCAAAAATCCCAGAACCACGCGGGGGGACCTAGTGAATGAACTGCAGAGAGCTGGGACCAATGTAACAAGGCCTACCATAAGTAACACACTACGCCACCATGGACTCAGATCCTGCAGTGCCAGACGTGTCCCACTGCTTAAGCCTGTACATGTCCGGGCCCGTCTGAAGTTTGCTAGAGAGCATTTGGATGATCCAGAGGAGTTTTGGGAGAATGTCCTATGGTCTGATGAAACCAAACTGGAACTGTTTGGTAGAAACACAGCTTGTCGTGTTTGGAGGAAAAAGAATACTGAGTTGCATCCATCAAACACCATACCTACTGTAAAGCATGGTGGTGGAAACATCATGCTTTGGGGCTGTTTCTCTGCAAAGGGGCCAGGACGACTGATCCGGGTACATGAAAGAATGAATGGGGCCATGTATCGTGAGATTTTGAGTGCAAACCTCCTTCCATCAGCAAGGGCATTGAAGATGAAACGTGGCTGGGTCTTTCAACATGACAATGATCCAAAGCACACCGCCAGGGCAACGAAGGAGTGGCTTCGTCAGAAGCATTTCAAGGTCCTGGAGTGGCCTAGCCAGTCTCCAGATCTCAACCCTATAGAAAACCTTTGGAGGCAGTTGAAAGTCCGTGTTGCCAAGCGAAAAGCCAAAAACATCACTGCTCTAGAGGAGATCTGCATGGAGGAATGGGCCAACATACCAACAACAGTGTGTGGCAACCTTGTGAAGACTTACAGAAAACGTTTGACCTCTGTCATTGCCAACAAAGGATATATCACAAAGTATTGAGATGAAATTTTGTTTCTGACCAAATACTTATTTTCACCATAATATGCAAATAAAATGAAAAAAAAAACCAGACAATGTGATTTTCTGGATTTTTTTTTCTCAGTTCGTCTCCCATAGTTGAGGTCTACCTATGATGTAAATTACAGACGCCTCTCATCTTTTTAAGTGGTGGAACTTGCACTATTGCTGACTGACTAAATACTTTTTTTCCCCACTGTAGATAATAAAAAATTTATCCACAAAGTCTCGGAAAATGTCGTTCATGAAGCACTGGAAGACAGAAGGGGCATTAGTGAGCCCAAAAGGCATCACCAGGTACTCAAAATGTCCCTCCGGAGTATTAAACGCCGTCTTCCATTCATCCCCATGCTTAATGCTGATAAGATTATACTCCCCCTGAGGTCAAGCATGGTAAACCAGCAAGCACCTTTAACTCTGGAGAATAGATCCGAAATCAGGGGTAACGGATACTGATATTTAATAGTAATTTTGTTGAGGGCACGATAATCAATACAAGGCCTTAATGAACCATCCTTTTTGGCCACGAAAAAAAAACCGGCACCTAAGGGTGAAGAGGATGGTCTAATATGATCCTTCTCCAACGCCTCCTTAATATACAGTAGGATCGCATAGCCTCGTGCTCTGGTACAGATAAATTGAAGAGCCGACCCTTGGGAAATTTACACCCCAAGCTCAGTTCAATTGCACAGTCATAACTCCTATGAGGAGGCAAAGACGCAGACTCATTCTCACTAAATACATCATAAAAGTCCGCCAAATAGTCAGGAACATCATGCGACTGAGGAGAGGTGGAAAAAACTGGAGCCTCACTAAGGGCACACCGACAACCCCAACTCACCACAGACACAGATTTCCAATCCAAAACTGGATTATGAATTTGCAACCAGGGAAACCCCAGAACAATGGTATCATGCAATTTATGCAACACCAAAAATCTGCAATTTTCTTGATGGTCTGGGGCGACCCGCATTACCACCTGGGTCCAAAACTGAGGTTTATTTTTCGCCAAAGGAGTAGCATCAATCCCCCTCAAAGGGATAGGCGTCCGCAGAGGTGTTATCGGAAATCCACAACGTTTAGCAAAATCCAAGTCCATTAGGTTCAGGGCTGCTCCCGAATCCACAAAAGCCTTGGCGGAAAATGTGGACAGGGAGCAGATCAGAGTAATTGCCAGAAGAAACTTAGGTTGAACACCACCCACAGAAAACGTGTGTGCAAAACGTTTCTCTCGTTTAGGACAGACAGAGATAATATGCGAGGCATCTCCACAAAAAAAACAGCTTATTACGCCTTCTGAACTCCTGACGTTGCTCCCTGGACAAAACTATCACATTGCATAGGTTCAGACACTTGTTCAACAGGTGGCAACACCTCTCGTTCAGTACTGCGTTCACGTAAACGCCGATCAACCTGAATGGCTAATGACATAGAATCGTCAAGACCAGAGGGAACAGGAAATCCCACCATAGTATCTTTTACGGCTTCTGACAAACCCTTCCGAAAGAGAGCTGCCAAGGCATTATCATTCCAGGTAGTAAGGACCGCCCACTTTTGGAATTTTTGACAGTACAATTCTGCAGAATCTCGACCCTTGCTCAATGCCAACAGGGTCTTTTCAGCCTGATCAATAGCATTAGGTTCGTCATACAACAACCCCAACCAAGGCTTGAAAAAATGCGTTCACATTAGTTTGAATAGGATCATCTGGTTTCAAAGAAAACTCCCAATCCTGGGGATCACCACGCAGCAAAGAGATGACAATTTTAACCTGCTGCGCGGAGCTCCCTGACGAGTTAGGCTTCAAGGCAAAAAATATTTTACAATTATTTTTGAAATTCAAAAATTTAGACCGATCCCCAAAAAACACATCAGGAGTAGGGATCTTTGGTTCAGCAGCATGTGAATGAGCAAGGTAGGCGGAAATTCCCCGCACTTCCGCAGCGAGCTGCTCCTCACGATCAGACAATTGCTTTATCTCCATTGAGAGAAAAAAAAATTCCCCCTACGGCCTCAGAGATATAGAGGAAAAAATATACACACACTTTTTTTTTTTTTTTACAGTTCTTTCCTGCTATTGAGTACCCTAGGATCTGCGGTATGGCGGGTGATTCTGTTATGAATGAGTCACCGTAGGAGGCAAAAACAGAAATACTAGCTAAGTCCAGAAAACCAGAGAAGTTGGCAGCTATCGGATTGCAGACCCCTGAACCTATCAACAACAACTAGCAGTAGCCGTGGGGGTTCCTACGGAGCCCTAGACCCCTCGATCACAGCCGGAGAACTTAATAGCCTAAAGACAGAAAGGGAAATCTAAACTGCCCCAGAGCAGACCCCAAAGCAATAGGCAGCCCCCAACATATAATGACGGTGAAGCAAGATGAAAAAACACTCACACAGATAGAAAGATAGGCTGAGCAAATGATGGGGCCCAAGCTAACTAAATAGGACAGGATAGAAAAGCTGCTGTCTGCAATCCGCCAAAACCCTATCAAAACAAGAGCCAACAGACTGATAGGGAAAAAAAGCCCTGAAGACGCTAGGCTTCAAAAAGACTATATCAGTACTCAGGTATTTTTTGAAGACCGAGCAAAAAGGAATTCAGCTCACCCCAGCAGGGAATGGCAGAAATCCAGAAAAACAAGGCAAAACAAAACCAAAACACAAATGCAAAAAGCAGAGCAGAAAACTTAGCTTTTGAGGAGCAGGAATCAGATTGGTCTCCTATAATCCCTCAGAGAAATCACCCGCAAGGCAGAAGGGCGTCGGCTGCCTTATATCCAGTCAGCAATTCCAGTCACCCATTCATCATCATCCTGCTCAGGTGCTTGATAATCAGCCTCACTACCTTCCTTCACCAGAAGAGGGAATTCATTAGACCTCAGTGGTGAAGGGGAAAATGAACTCACAACAGACTCCACTTGTAGACCCCTTCCCACATACACACTCCAAGAAAATATCCCCCTGTATTTCAAGATTGCAACCCTTACACTGAGCTATAAATGCGTGCTTCATCCGTGCATAATGGAACCCACCCGAATCTCTGAGCCCAAATTCCGATTGTAGCTGAGAAAAGGATTTCAGTCCCTGTGGGTCCACAATCTGTAAAACAAAATGAATCCCTCTATCCTGCCATTCGCCCAGTCTTCCCATGCATCTGAATTCTGGTAGATTAATATTATCCCAAATTGGCGAGAACCGGGTCAGGCCAGTAACCCCCTGAATTTGTTTAACCCTTCTCCAAAGTTTATCAGAGATAATGTGGGGAGTTGTTTCCCATGCACCCCCAATGATCCATCCTCCAAACATTGTACCACTGGACACCGATTTGTCAGTTTTTCCAAAATGTGTTGCATCCCACCAGAAGTTGCTTCAAGCAACCCCCCTCTCAAGTGCTGGCACTGGGCCGCAAGGAAGTATAGTTCAGGATTAGGCAGGGCCAGGCCCCCATCATCCTTAGGGTGTTGAAGGGTTTACAGTCTAATACGAGGGTGTTTCTTCCCCCACACCAATCCCCTGAACAGGACGTTTATTTGTCTAAATTTCCCCTGAAATATCCAGACAGGTGCATTATGCAGAATATACAAAATTTTGGGCATCAGAATCATTTTAATTAAATTAACCCGGCCCACTACCGACAAGTGCAGCTTAATCCAAGCTCCTATTTTCGCCTTGAGAGCATCTAACATGGGGGTCAGGTTTTTATGTTAATAATCTGTGATTGCTGGGAGCAGTTTACATAGCATTGGGGATCACAGTTATCCGGTGCCCTTTGCTGACCACTTACTTTGGGGTTTCCATCTAAATCTCTGAGTGACGTGATTCAGATGAAACCCCCCGAGCAATCTGTTCACTATAATGAGGCAGCAAAGTTACTCTGGACTCCCTCTGGCCTCTGTTCAACTGTGTCTTTTCAGAAGTGCATAAAACTGTGGCCTTCAGCACTTTTATGCAAGCCTAAAATCACGGACACTGACAGGTCACAGATCAGATGGCGTCCACAGTGCCTCCATCTGCTTCATTATAGGGAATCTTCCGCCAGAGGTTTTGTCTGAATCATGTATTTCAGAGATTTACATGGAAACTCCGGTGCAACCGCTCAGTGCAGAGCACAGGATAAATGTGCACCGAGCTTTACTGCGATTTTTGGGAGGCAGAATGGAAAAAATGAACAGCGGGTGAAGATTTGGATTTAAATTATTTTTTTATGCCGTTCCTCATGCGGAATGAGCAATTAGGTGACATTATTCTTCGGGTTGGTGCGGTTACAGCGATACCAGATTTATATTGCGTTTTTATGCTTGGCTGCTGTCACACACTAAAAGACAATTTTTATTGCAAAAAATAGTTTTTGCATCACTATATCTTCAGAGCTATAACATTTCCCTTCTTTGACCCACAGAGTCATGTGAGGGCTTGTTTTTTGTGGAATGATTTGATATTTTATTAGTACCATTTTCTGGCACATGACATTTTTCGATAGCTTTCTATTCCGATTTTTGGGAGGCAGTGTGAACAAAAACCAGCAATTCAGGATTTTTTTTTTTTTTGGGGGGGGGGAGGTATGCTGTTCCATATGTGGTAAAATTGATAAGGCAGTTTTATTTTTCGAGTCAGTACGATTACAGCGATACCTCATTTATATCGTATTTTGTGTTGCCGCATTTACACAATAAAATCTATTTTATAGAAGAAATTACTTTTGCATTGCTTTATTGTGAGAGTTAGAACTTTTTTATTTTTCCGCTGATGGAGCTGTATGGCAGCTCTTTTTTGCGGGACAAGATTACGTTTTCAACATTACCATGTTTATATTTATATCCACCTTTTTAAATCTCATTTTATTCCACTTTTTGCTTGCCAGTATGATTTATAAAGCATTGTTTTTTGCCTTGTTTTTTATTTTATTTTTTATTATGTTCACTAAAGAGGTTAACAGACACATTTTCAGTTGTTTTTAATGTATTTTAGTCACATATAACCATTTAAATTCGCTATATAATTATATTGTAATTTTATGATATTCACTAACATATTTTATATATTATCTGTTACAATCTAATTTTAACATGTTTTGTATATATTTATATAATGTATTTGCTTTTACTATCATATGTCCTCTTGTAGATTTCTAACTTGTTTAGCAGTTCTATAGTGGGTGTGTTAGGAACTCATTTTAGTGGTCCACACCCTGTTTAGCATAACTCTACTTCTTATAAAGCGATCCACAATTTTGGAACACTTATCACAATATACCTGAGGAAGACATTTTATACTGTTGAAACGCGTTGTATGTGCTTTTTCTTGAGAAATATTAAAAATGTTTTTTGGATAATAAGAAGCCTTGGATCCTACACCTACGGGAGCGCAAATAGCCTGGTATAAAATTTATTAGACTATGAGAAATAAGATTCTCAGGTCTGATGAGATGAAGATAGACCTTTATGGTGATAATTTTAAGCGTTAAGTGTGGAGAAAACCGGACACTGCTCATCACCTGCCCAGTAGAATCCCAACAGTGAAACGTGGTGGTGGCAGCATCATGCTATTGGGGTGTTTTTCAGCTGCAGGGGCAGGATGACTGGTTGCCATTGAAGGAAACATGAATGCAGCCAAGTACAGAGATATCCTGGATGAAAACCTCTTCCAGAGTGCTCTGGACCTCAGACTTGGCCAAAGGTTCACCTTCTAACAAGACAATGACCCTGAGCACACAGTTAAAATAACAAAGGAGTGGCTTTGGAACAACTCTGTTACCATTCTTGTCTTGTTCAGCCATATCCCTGACCTAAACCCAATTGATCATCTCTGGAGAGACCTGAAAATGGCTGTCCACCAAAGTTCACCATTCAGCCTGACGGAACTGGAGAGGATCTGCAAGAAAGAATTGCAGCAGATCCCCAAATCCAGGTGTGAAAAACTTGTTGCATCATTCCCAAGAAGACTCATGGCTGTACTAGCTCAAAAGGGTGCTTCTACTCAATACTGAGCAATGGGTCTGATTACTTATGACCATGTGATATTTTAGCTTTTCTTTTTTAATAAATTTGCAAAAATTTCTACATCTGTTTTTTTCAGTCAAGATAGAGTGCAGAGTACATTAATGAGAAAAAAATGAACTTTTTTAATTTACAAAATGGCTGCAATGAAACAAAGTGAAAAATTTAAAGGGGTCTGATTACTTTCCGTACCCACTGTATATATGTATATATATAATATGCATGTATGTGTATATATATGTATGTGTGTGTGTATGTGTGTATATATATATATATATATATATATATATATATACACAAACCTGCATCAAATCCGCATGGATTCTCCACTATGTTTTCTGCCAAGAGAGGCGTAATCCTCATAATAAAAACTCCACAGGCAAATCGGCAATGTGTGCACATGGCCACTCCAAAATACTTAGGCTAAAGGCCCTTTTACATTTAGCGATGCACCAGTGATCCAACCTGCGATCCGACCCGGTCTGGATCGCTGGTGCATCGCTAAATGATCGCTAGTGAGCTTTCATACAGAAAGATCTCACAGCGATGCAGCAGCGACGCAGCGCACGATACTTACCATTCACACACAGCGATTTTGCGTCCTCCCGCCCGCCTCCACGCGTCGCTTGACGTCACAGCAGGAAGTCTCAGCAGGAAGCGCCCGACGAGAAATAGAGCCGGACATTCTCGCGCGATCAGCGATGAGCAGCGGGGGAGCCGGTCGCTGGTAAGTATCACACATAGCGATATCGCTAGCAATATCGCTATAACGTCACAAAACCAGTGACGTTTTAGCGATATTGCTAGCGATATTGCTTAGTGTAAAACCCCCTTAAGTCATAGCCCAGACATTAATCCAGTTAAGAATCTGAGGTCAGACTTGAAGATTGCACTATTGCTGTTCACAAGAGCAAACCATCTTATTTGATGTAGCTGGAGCAGTTTTGCCTAGAGGATTGGGCTAAAATTCCAGCGGCAAGATGTGGAAAGCTTATAGAGATTTGTACAAAGCGACTTGCAGATGTAATTGCCATAAAAGGCTTTATAAATTTTTGCACACTAACGTTTACTGTTATTTGTTCCTATTTGTTGTTTGCTTCACAATAAAAAGAAAACCAAATGTTCACAGCTGTAGGCATGTTCTTAACATGAACTGATGCAAGCTCTCAAAAAACATTACAGTTCGTGTTAGCAGCATTACAATTTTGGTAAATGTATCACTCTTTTATATTTAGTAAAATGTTGTTCAAAGGAAAACATGCAGTTAAGAGGAGATGTCAAATTTTTGCATGCATGGTGCATGTGTTGAATAATTATGTTCCTTAAATTAATGCAGTAGTAAAACAGATAACATAGTAACATGGTAACATAGTTATTAAGGTTGAAGGGAGACTTTAAGTCCATCTAGTTCAACCCATATCCTATCCTAACTTGCCCTAACATGTTGATCCAGAGGAAGGCAAAAAAAACCCATGTGGCAACAAGTAAGCTTCACATTGGGGAAAAAAATTCCTTCCCGACTCCACATACAGCAATCATACTGGCTCCCTGGATCAACGCAATATTAAGGAAACTAGTGTATATACCCTGTAATATTATACTTTTCAAGAAAGGCATCCAGTCCCTTCTTAAATTTTAGTAGGGAATCACTCATTACAACATCATATGGCAGAGAGTTCCATAGTCTCACTGCTCTTACAGTAAAGAATCCGCGTCTGTGAGTATGCTTAAACCTTCTTTCCTCCAGACGTAGAGGATGCCCCCTTGTCCCCGTCACAGGTCTAAGAGTAAAAAGATCATTAGAAAGCTCTTGGTATTGTCCCCGCATATATTTATACATTGTAATAAGATCACCCCTAAGCCTTCGATTCTCCAAACTAAATAATCCCAAATGTAATAACCTGTCTTGGTATTGCAGACCCCCTAGTTCCCTAATAACCTTGGTCGCTCTTCTCTGCACCCGCTCCAGTTCAGCTATGTCTTTCTTATACACCGAAATTCTTAAACAAAAAAAAGTTATTATAACAGTTTGTTTTAGAAATTTGTTGCTTTCAGAATGTTCCAAAGTTCCCTACATGTAAATTCTATATACATTTCACACTTGACAATCTAGTACTTGTCTGGTCCATTTAAAAGGAACTTGTCAACAGGATTGTGCACAGTAACCTATAGTGTCAGATCGGCACCATTATCCTGATTACAATGATACATTGGTTAATGAAATCCATCTTGTGGTTGTTGTTTAATCTTTAATCTTTATTTTCAGTTTTTAGTTAATGATATGTTCGTGCTCCTGGGCAGGGCTGTGGGTGGGGTCCTCATGTGGTGTTCTGCTTACCTATTCATAATGAAGACTGTTGACAGGTCACTGATCCCTCAGTGACCTGCCCCCTAGTTAACATAATGAATATTATATATACATACTGAAAAAAAAGGAAAAAAAATTCCTTCTCAGATGGCTCCGCCGGCGCATGCGCAGTTGCAACCTTTGCTAATATCTACTACTGCGCAGGCTTGGCGGCGCCATCTTTGAAGAGGACTTTTTTTTTACCTCTCTAGCAATATGGCGCTGCATGTGCAGTAAAAGCTCTATACAGTTAGGTCCATATATCACGTCCCGGCCCGCCACCGCCTGTACTCACCTGCCCTCGGCTCGCCACGCTGTGCCCGCCTCCTCCTCGCTCCCGGCGCGTCACGTGTGCTCGCCCTAGGCCGCGGGCGCGTGCTCTGCAGGTTCCTTAACCCTGCAGCGCCCGCCCAGAGGTCTGGCCGCCCAATTAGACTGCAGCACGTGCTATATCAGGCGTCTCCAAGATGGTGGAGACGCCTGATTATCGTGTGCAGTACTTGCGGTATTCTGACCAAGTTGTAGGGGTTCTTCCCCACAACTCTCTGAATTCCTGCCTGTACTCCGTCCTTGTACTCCTTGTTCAGTCCTGTACTCCGTCCTTGTACTCCTTGTTCAGTTCTGTACTCCGTCGTCCATCCTGTACTTCCTACTCAGTCCCGCACTCCTGTACTCCGTACTCAGTCCTGCACTCCGCACTCAGTCTCGTACTCCTCACTTTGACCTGTTCTCCGCCTTGTGTGCCTGACCCGTCCTGTATCTCTGGTTAGTCTTGTGCTCTGGTTCCGCCAGTCCCTCTCTGGTCCTTTGAGCCGCCCCTCTAGGTTCTAGCTGTCGTGGTATCTGTCTTCCGATGGCCTGCCCCTAGCGGTCCCTGTATAGGGGTCGGCTCCACCTGGCGCGCTTGCCCCGGGAGCTCCAGTTCCGCAATCCAGAGGGTCCACTCTCGGACGTTACCTTCCTGGTCGTCACACCATATATATTTGGACAGAGACAACATTTTTCTAATTTTGGTTCTAGACATTACCACAATGAATTTTAAACAAAACAATTCAGATGCAGTTGAAGTTCAGACTTTCAGCATTCATTTGAGAGTATCCACATTAAAATTGCATGAAGGGTTTAGGAGTTTCAGCTCCTTAACATGTGCCACCCTGTTTTTAAAGGGACCAAAAGTAATTGAACAATTGACTCCAAGGCTATTTCATGGACAGGTGTGGGCAATCCGTTTGTTAAATCATTTTCAGTTAAGCAGATAAAAGGCCTGGAGTTGATTTGAGGTATGGTGCTTACATTTGGAAGGTTTTGCTGTGAAGGAAACATGCGGTCAAAGGAGCTCTCCATGCAAGTGAAACAAGAGCCATCCTTAACCCCTTCACGACCTTTGACGCCACGTAGGCGTCATGAAAAGTCGTGCCAGAACGACCCATGACGCCTATGTGGCGTCATGACTTTAAAGCCCCCCTGCGGGTCGGGTGACCTAGGTCACTGAAAGGTCACCCGACCCGCAGATACAGAGGGCTTTGTTCTTCGCCACAGTGGGCGTGTCTTCGCCCCCACGTGGCTACGATCGCTCTGATTGGCTGTTAAAAGTGAAACAGCCAATCAGAGCGATAGTAATATTTCATCAATGAAAATTGATGAAATATTACAATCCAGCCATGGCCGATGCTGCTGTAGCATCGGACATGGCTGGAGACACCGATTCCACCCCCCCGGCGATCGCCCCCCCCCGCAACTGAATGACAGCGGCGATCTGCCGCCGCTGTCATCATCTGCCCCCCTCCCATTCCCTCTGCTCCCCGCCAGATTCCTATCCCCCCTCACCCCTTCTCACCATCCCCGGCACCTTCTAAATCCCCCTGTCGCTCCCGGTGTCCGGCGGGTCCGGTTCATGGGCGCCGCCATCTTAGAAAATGGCGGGCGCATGTGCAGGCGCAGTGCGCCCACCCGAATCTGCCGGCTGCAGATTCTATTCTTTCATTTTGATCACTCTCACAGTGATCAAAATGAAAGAAAAAGTAAATAAACCCCCCGATTATCACCCCCATAGGTAGGCACAACTAATAAAATAAAGAAAATATTTTTATTTTTATTTTTCCATTAGGGTTAGGATTAGGGTTGAAAAGAGGGTTAGGGTTAGGGTTGAAAAGAGGGTTAGGGTTAGGGTTGAAAAGAGGGTTAGGGTTGGAAAGAGGGTTAGGGTTAGGGTTGGAAAGAGGGTTAGGGTTGGAAAGAGGGTTAGGGTTGGAAAGAGGGTTAGGGTTAGGGTTGGAATTAGGGTTAGGGTTGGAATTAGGGTTAGAATTAGGGTTAGGGTTGGAATTAGGGTTAGGGTTGGAATTAGGGTTAGAATTAGGGTTAGGGTTGGAATTAGGGTTAGGCTTGTGGTTAGGGGTGTGTTGGGGTTAGGGTTGGAGTTAGAATTGAGGGGTTTCCACTGTTTAGGCACATCAGGGGGTCGCCAAACGTGACATGGTGCAACCATTGATTCCAGCCAATTTTGCGTTCAAAAAGTCAAATGGTGCTCCCTCCCTTCCAAGCCCTGCCGTGTGCCCAAACAGTGGTTTACCCCAACATATGAGGTATCAGCGTACTCAGGAAAAATTGCACAACAACTTTTGGGGACTAATTTCTCATGTTACCCTTGGGAAAATAAAAAATTGGGGGCTAAAAAATTATTTTTGTGGAAAAAAATGATTTTTTCATTTTCACGTCTCTGCATTATAAACTTCTGTGAAGCACTTGGGGGTTCAAAGTGCTCACAACACATCTTACATACGTTCCTTGGAAGGTCTAGTTTCCAAAACGGGGTCACTTGTGGGGGGTTTCCACTGTTTAGGCACATCAGGTGCTCTGCAAACGTAATGACGACCGCAGACTATTCCATCAAAGTCTGCATTTCAAAACGTCACTACTTCCATTCCGAGCCTTGACGTGTGCCCAAACAATGGTTCCCCCCCACATATGGGGTACCAGCGTACTCAGGACAAACTGGACAACAACTTTTGGGGTTCAATTTATCCTGTTACCCTTGTGAAAATAAAAAATTGCGGGCTAAAAAATCATTTTTTGAGGAAAAAAATATTTTTTATTTTCACGGTTCTGCGTTATAAACTAATGTGAAGCACTTGGGGGTTCAAAGTGCTGGTCACCACACATCTAGATAAGTTCCTTGGTGGTCTAGTTTCCAAAATGGGGTCACTTGTGGGGGGTTTCCACTGTTTAGGCACATCAGAGGCTCTGCAAACGTAACATGATGCCCGCAGACCATTCGATCAAGTCGGTATTTCAAAACGTCACTACTTCCCTTCCGAGCCCCGACGTGTGCCCAAACAATGGTCCCTCCCCACATATGGGGTATCAGCGTACTCAGGTCAAACTGGACAACAACTTTTGGGGTCCAATTTCTCCTGTTACCCTTGTGAAAAAAAAATTGCGTGCTAAAATTCATTTTTTTTGAGGGAAAAAAAATGATTTTTTATTTTCACGGCTCTGCATTATAAACTTCTGTGAAGCACTTGGGGGTTCAAGGTGCTCACCACACATCTAGATAAGTTCCTTGGGGGGTCTAGTTTCCAAAATGGGGTCACTTGTGGGGGGTTTCTACTGTTTAGGCACACAGGGGCTCAGCAAATGTAACATGACACCCGCAGACCATTCCATCAAAGTCAGCATTTCAAAATGTCACTACTTCCCTGCTGAGCCCCAACGTGTGCCCAAACAGTGGTTCCCCCCCACATATGGGGTATCAGCGTACTCAGGACAAACTGGACAACAACTTTTGGGGTCCAATTTAGCCTAGTACCCTTGTGAAAATAAAAAATTGCCAACTAAAAAAATTTTTTTTAGGAAAAAAAAAGATTTTTTATTTTCACTGCTCTGCATTATAAACTTCTGTGAATCACCTGGGGGTTCAAAGTGCTCACTATGCATCTAGATAAGTTCCTTAGGGGGTCTAGTTTCCAAAATGGGGTGATTTGTGGGGGAGCTCCAAAGTTTAGGCACACAGGGGCTCTCCAAACACGACATGGTGTCCGCTAACGATTGGAGCTAATTTTCATTTCAAAAAGTCAAATGGCGCTCATTCCCTTCTGCGCCCTGCCGTGCACCCAAACAGTGCCCCCCCCCACATATGGGGTACCAGCATACTCAGGACAATCTGGACAACAACTTTTGTGGTCCAATTTCTCCTGTTACCCTTGTGAAAATAAAAAATAGCGTGCTAAAAAATCATTTTTGAGGAAAAAAAATGATTTTTTTTATTTTCACTGCTCTATGTTATAAACTTTTGTGAAGCACTTGGGGGTTCAAAGTGCTCACTACACATCTAAATAAGTTCCTTAAGGGGTCTAGTTTCCAAAATGGTGTCACTTGTGGGGGAGCTCCAATGTTTAGGCACACAGGGGCTCTCCAAACACGACATGGTGTCCGATAACGATTGGAGCTAATTTTCCATTCAAAAAGTCAAATTGCGCTCCTTCCCTTCCGGGCCCTGCCGTGCACCCAAACAGTGGTTTATGACCACATATGAGGTATCGGTGTACTCAGGAGAAATTGCCCAACAAATTTTAGGATCAATTTTATCCTGTTGCCCATGTGAAAATGAAAAAACTGAGGCTAAAAGATAATTTTTGTGAAAAAAAGTACTTTTTTTTTTTTTTTATGGATCAATTTGAGAAGCACCTGGGGGTTCAAAGTGATCACTATGCATCTAGATAAGTTCCTTGGGGGGTCAAGTTTCCAAAATGGGGTCACTTGTGGGGGAGCGCCAGTGATTAGGCACACAGCGACTCTCCAAACGCGACATGGCAAGCGTTAAATATTCCAGCATATTTTCCATTCAAAAAGTCAAATGGCGCTCCTTCCCTTCTGAACCCTGCCGTGCGCCCAAACAGTGGTTTTTGACCACATATGAGGTATCGGTGTACTCAGGGGAAATTGCCCAACAAATTTTAGGATCCATTTTATCCTGTTGCCCATGTGAAAATGAAAAAATTGATGCTGAAAGAAAATTTTTGTTGGAGAAATTAAAATGTCCTTTTTTTCCTTCCATGTTGCTTTAGTTCCTGTGAAACACCTAAAGGGTTAATAATCTTCTTGAATGTAGTTTTGAGTAGCTTGAGGGGTGCAGTTTTTAGAATGGTGTCACTTTTGGGTATTTTCTGCCATATAGACCCCTTAAAGTGACTTCAAATGTGAGGTGGTCCCTAAAAAAAATGGTTTTGTAAATTTTGTTGTAAAAATGAGAAATCACTGGTCAACTTTTAACCCTTATAACTTCCTAACAAAAAATATTTTGCTTCCAAAATTGTGCTGATGTAAAGTAGACATGTGGGAAATGTTATTTAGTAACTATTTTGTGACACATAACTCTCTAGTTTAACAGAATAAAAATTCAAAATTTGAAAATTGCGAAATTTTCAAAATTTTCGCCAAATTTCTGATTTTTTCACAAATAAACGCAAAAATTATCGATCTAAATTTACCACTAACATGAAGCCCAATATGTCACGAAAAAACAATCTCAGAATCGCTAGGATGCGTTGAAGCGTTCCAGAGTTATTACCTCATAAAGGGACACTGGTCAGAATTGCAAAAAATGGCCAGGTCATTAAGGTCAAAATAGGCTGGGTCATGAAGGGGTTAAGCTGCAAAAACAGAAAAAACCTATCCGAGAAATTGCTACAACATTAGGAGTGGCAAAATCTACAGTTTGGTACATCCTGAGAAAGAAAGCAAGCACTGGTGAACTCATCAATGCAAAAAGACCTGGGCGCCCACGGAAGACAACAGTGATGGATGATCGCAGAATAGTCTCCATGGTGAAGAGAAACCCCTTCACAACAGCCAACCAAGTGAACAACACTCTCCAGGAGGTAGGCGTATCAATATCCAAATCTACCATAAAGAGAAGACTGCATGAAAGTAAATACAGAGGGTTCACTGCATGGTGCAAGCCACTCATAAGCATCAAGAATAAAAAAGCTAGACTGGAATTTGCTAAAAAAAATCTAAAATAATAAGATTGTGATATGCATAATATATATATGTGTAAGGAATATAGCCAGGAAAACCAGGTTACATGATGAAAATATCCCTGTAGGGCACATATATATATGCAGGACTATGAAGGGCAACTGTCAAAATTCAGGAACAACAACAAAGGAGTGAACGACCAACAGTCAAAGAACCCATAAAAAGTAACATTTTATTAGTATACGTCACAGAAATAAACACAGGTTCACATGAAAAGGGGGGGGTCTGAAGGCATATAAAATGGCAAAATGAGCCATACATGCTGTCTACACCATACAGGACTCTAGAATATAATAATCGAAGAAGAATCCCTATAGATCATATATCAAATGACACAAAGATTTTTGGTTCTTAGTAAAACAATTAGCAATAGTCATATGGCCATCAAGTAGGAACCAATAACATGTAGTAACAATAGTCGCATAGAAGCAAATCGCAAATCACTACAGTTAGTCCGTCAGTCAACTAGAGGTTATAGAGCATATATAAGGCACCAGTGTACATTGTCACCCATATAGACCGACCAGACCCACTGCAGATGAATGGATGAGGGACCAAAAATACTAACATATGTAAAATATAAACAGCGTTACCTGAATGGAATGGAGACAGACACGCAGGCTGAGACAGACACGCAGGCTAACCCCGACGCGCGTTTCGGAGCAAGGCAGCTCCTTCCTCAGGGGGCGTTGAAAAAAAAATCTAAAAAAGCCAGCACAGTTCTGGAAGAACATTCTTTGGACAGATGAAACCAAGATCAACCTCTACCAGAATGATGGAAAGAGAAAAGTATGGCAAAGGCGTGGTACAGCTCATGATCCAAAGCATACCACATCATCTGTAAAACACGGCGGAGGCAGTGTGATGGCTTGGGCATGCATGGCTGCCAGTGGCACTGGGTCACTAGTGTTTATTGATGATGTGACACAGGACAGAAGCAGCCGAATGAATTCTGAGGTATTCAGAGCCATACTGTGTGCTCAGATCCAGCCAAATGCAGCCAAACTGATTGGTCGTCGTTTCATGCTACAGATGGACAATGACCCAAAACATAAAGCCAAAGCAACCCAGGAGTTTATTAATGCAAAGAAGTGGAATATTTTTGAATGGCCGAATCAGTCACCTGATCTCAACCCAATTGAGCATGCATTTCACTTGTTAAAGACTAAACTTCAGACAGCAAGGCCTACAAACAAACAGCAACTGAAAACCACCGCAGTGAAGGCCTGGCAGAGCATCAAAAAGGAGGAAACACAGCGTCTGGTGATGTCCATGAGTTCAAGACTTCAGGCAGTCATTGCCAACAAAGGGTTTTCAACCAAGTACTAGAAATGAACATTTTATTTACAATTATTTAATCTGTCCTATTACTTTTGGTCCCTTTTAAAAACAGGGTGGCACATGTTAAGGAGCTGAAACTCCTAAACCCTTCAACCAATTTTAATGTGGATACCCTCAAATGAAAGCTGAAAGTCTGAACTTCAACTGCATCTGAATTGTTTTGTTTAAAATTCATTGTGGTAATGTCTAGAACCAAAATTAGAAAAATGTTGTCTCTGTCCAAATATATATGGACCTAACTGTATACACCTATAGCTGCTATTGTGCAGGCTCCATTTTCAAATGGATTTTTTTGGAAAATCAGGATCACCTCAACCTTAATAATTATCTTTAATCAACAAAGGTATAATTGTAATCAGTATAACGGCGCCGACCTGACACTGTCTGTAGGTTACTCAGCACAATTCTGCTGACAAATTACCTTTAATACCACTTTAAAAATATTTTATTGTAACTGGAATGTAATAACTTAAAAGAATTACATTTTTATAAGTTGTTCGTATATTTTTTTCTATTTAAGTGATGAATTCCCTCTGCAGCTATCTGCCAAGTTACATGTTCCACAACCCCAGAATGACAGTAGGATGGTAAAATTAACTATGTACACTTCTAAAGACTGCCATTATAAGGTAAGAAGCAAAACATGCTGTACAGTTTTAGGTGTCTCATTATTAAATTGCAAATTTATTTTTTTTTTCAATTCTTTATTTATAAATTTTATGTGAACAATGTGAGAAAACTTGTGATTCACAAAAACAGAGAGTACATCGTTTACATTTATACTGGTATGAATACAGTTTTGTTTATAAGAAAAACCAAAATAAACATTAACCCCTTCCTGACATCAGACGTACTATCCCGTCCATGTGACCCGGGCCCCTATGCACATGGACGGGATAGTACGTCTACCGCGATCAGCGGCGCCCACGTGGTGAGCGCCGCTGATCGCGGCCGGGTGTCAGCTGATTATCACAGCTGACACCCGGCACTATGTGTCACGGACCGCCCCCGACACGTTAACCCCTTGCACACCGCGATCAAACATGATCGCGGTGTACCGGGGTTAAAGGGAAGCATCGGCAGGGAGGGGGTTCCCTCCGTGCTTCCCTGAGCCCCCCACGGCAGCGCAATGTGCAGCGCTGCTGCCGGGGGCTCCTTTCCTGCAGGCCCCCGAATACAAGATGGCGACGGGGGCCTTCGGGGGCCTGCAGGAAGCTGGCTTCCTCAGTGCCTGCAAAGCGCAGGCATGAGGAAGCCTTGTGCACTGCCTGTGACAGATCGCTGATCTGTCACAGTGATCTGTGATGTGACAGATCAGCGATCTGTCACAGAACAGTGATGTCCCACCTGGGACTATTTAATAAAGTGGAAAAAAAATAAAAAAAGTGTTAAAATAATTTAAAAAAAATCGCTAAATAAATTACAAAAAAAAAAAATATTCCCCCAAATAAATCCATTTTTTTAAAATAAAAAAAATAAACAATAAAAGTACACATATTAGGTATCGCCGCGTCCGTAATGACTCGCCCTATAAAACTGTCCCATTAGTTAACCCCTTTAGCGAACCCCTTAAAAAATAAAAAAAAAACAAGCAAAAAATAATGATTTATTATCATACCGCCAAACAAAAAGTGTAATAACGCGCGATCAAAAAGACGCATATAAATATCCATGGTAACGCTGAAAACGTCATCTTGTCCCGCAAAAAACGAGCCGCCACACAGCATCATCAGCGAAAAAATAAAAAAGTTATAGCTCGCAGAATAAAGCGATGCAAAAATAATTATTTTTTATATAAAATAGTTTTCATTGCATAAAACCGACAAAACATAAAAAAAGACCAAAATGAGGTATCACTGTAATCGTACTGACCCGAAGAATAAAACCGCTTTATCAATTTTACTGCACGCGGAACGGTGTAAACGCACCCCCCCAAAAGAAATTCATGAAATGCTGGTTTTTGTTCATTCTGCGTCCCAAAAATCGGAATAAAAAGCGATCAAAAAATGTCACATGCCCGAAAATGGTACCAATAAAAACGTCAACTCGTCCCGCAAAAAATAAGACCTCACATGACTCAGTGGGTCAAAATACGGAAAAATTATAGCTCTCAATATGTGGTGATTAGTGTTGAGCTTTCCGATACCGCAAGTATCGGGTATCGGCCGATATTTGCCGTATCGGAATTCCGATACCGAGTACCGATACTTTTTTCGTATCGGATACCGGAATCGGAAGTCCAAAATGCAATGAGCCACTTTTGTGGCTCTGATTGGCTGCCGAAATGACGTCATCATGATGCGCTGTCAGTTCGGGCCTTCGGGGGGGCTGTGCCGACTGTCCGGGGGTCTGTACCGGCCTGCCGGTGGTCTGCAGGCTTTGGGGGTCTGTGCCGGCCTGCCGGTGGTCTGTGCAGGCTCCGGTGGTCTGTGCTGGCCTGCCGGGGGGCTGTGCCGGCCTGCCGGTGGTCTGTGCAGGCTCCGGTAGTCTGTGCCGGGCTGCCGGGGGGCTGTGCCGGCCTGCCGGTGGTCTGTGCAGGCTTCGGGGGTCTGTGCAGGCATCGTCCGATGGGACTACAAGTCCCATCGGGCGATGCCTGCTACCATGACAGTGATTGACACATTAGCCAATGATGGGACAGTAGTAGTCCCATCATCCGGCTAATGTTTTGAATGTAAAAAAAAAAATTTTTTATATGCTACATACATGCTACATACATACAACATGCATTCTACATATATACTACATGCAACATGCATACATACATGCTACATACTACATGCATGCTACATACATGCTACATACTACATATATACTACATGCATGCAACATGCATACTACATATATACTACATGTAACATACATACTACATGCATGCTACATACATGCTACATACTACATACATGCTACATACATACTACATATATACTACATATATACTACATGCATGCAACATGCATACTACTTATATACTACATGCATGCAACATACATACTACATATATACTACATGTAACATACATACTACATGTAACATACATACTACATACATGCTACATACTACATGCATGCTACATACTACATACATGCTACATACATACTACATACATAATACATATATACTACATGCATGCAACATACAACATATATACTACATGCATGCAACATGCATACTACATATACTATATATACTACATGTAACATACATACTACATATATACTACATGCTACATACATGCAACATACACACTACATGCTACATACATGCAACATACATACTACATACATACTACATGCTACATACATGCAACATACATACTACATACATACCACATGCATACTACATATATACTGCATATATACTACATGCATGCAACATACATATATACTACATACAATACATACATATAGACATACAGTACATATAACATAGAGTACATACTTACCGTCACTTGTCACTTTGATCCCTGAAGCCATTGTCACCTGTCACGCAGCAATGGCATAAAGTGAGACTAGGGACTTTTTTTTTTTTTTTAAAGTGGTGGAGGAATACAGTGCGGAAGGATACCTACCTTCCGTCATTGTATTCCTGGAGCTGGTAGAGAACGGTAGCATCAGCTGATGCTGCTGTTCTCCACGCAAGATGGACGTGGGACCCTCGTGGACTTCTGCGGATCGGGGTAAGTATATTGGTGTTTTTTTATTTTGATATTTATCCCTCAGGTGACAATGGCTTCGGGGATCAAAGTGACAAGTGACGGTAAGTATGTACTCTGTTATATGTACTGTATGTCTATATGTATGTATTGTATGTAGTATATATGTATGTTGCATGCATGTAGTATATATGCAGTATATATGTAGTATGCATGTGGTATGTATGTAGTATGTATGTAGTATGTATGTTGCATGTATGTAGCATGTATGTAGTATGTATGTTGCATGTATGTAGCATGTAGTGTGTATGTATGTAGTATGTATGTAGTATGTATGTTGCATGTATGTTTCATGTAGTGTGTATGTTGCATGTATGTAGCATGTAGTATATATGTAGTATGTATGTTACATGTAGTATATATAGTATATATGTAGTATGCATGTTGCATGCATGTAGTATATATGTTGTATGTATGTTGCATGCATGTAGTATATATGTGGTATATATGTAGTATGCATGTTGCATGCATGTAGTATATATGTTGTATGTATGTTGCATGCATGTAGTATATATGTATTATGTATGTAGTATGTATGTAGCATGTATGTAGTATGTATGTAGCATGTATGTAGTATGTATGTAGCATGCATGTAGTATGTATGTTACATGTATATATGTAGTATGTATGTTACATGTAGTATATATGTAGTATGTATGTTGCATGCATGTAGTATATATGTAGTATGTATGTTGCATGCATGTAGTATATATGTAGTATGTATGTTGCATTCATGTAGTATATATGTAGTATGTATGTAGCATGTATGTAGTATGTAGCATGTATGTAGCATGCATGTAGTATGTAGCATGTATGTAGTATGCATGTTACATGTAGTATATATGTAGTATGCATGTTGTATGTATGTAGCATGTAATTTTTTTTTTTTTACATTCAACACATTAGCCGGATGATGGGACTACTACTGTCCCATCATTGGCTAATGTGTCAATCACTGTCATGGTAGCAGGCATCGCCCGATGGGTCTTGTAGTCCCATCGGACGATGCCTGCACAGACCCCCGAAGCCTGCACAGACCACCGGCAGGCCGGCACAGCCCCCCGGCAGGCCGGCACAGACCACCGGCAGGCCGGCACAGCCCCCCGGCAGGCCGGCACAGCCCCCCGGCAGGCCGGCACAGACCACCGGCAGGCCGGCACAGACCACCGGCAGGCCAGCACAGCCCCCCGGAGCCTGCACAGACCACCGGCAGGCCGTCACAGCCCACTGGCAGGCCGGCACAGACCACCGGAGCCTGCACATACCGCCTGGCAGGCCGGCACAGCCCCCCGAAAGGCCCGTACAGACCCCAGAGAGGCTGTACAAGGCAAAAATAGGGTTTTTCTTATTCCGATACCGGAAGTCCCATAGACTTGAATGGGACTTCCGGTATCGGAATCGGCGATACCCGATATTTTTTTTAGATCGGCCGATACCATCCGATACGATACTTTTAAGTATCGGACGGTATCGCTCAACACTAGTGGTGATGCAAAAACTATTTTTACAATAAAAAGCGTCTTTTAGCGTGCGACAGCCGCCAAACATAAAAACCGCCATAAATAGTAAATCAAACCCCCCGTTATCACCCCCTTAGTTAGGGAAAAATAATAAAATAAAAAAAATGTATTTATTTCCATTTTTCCATTAGGGTTAGGGCTAGGGTTAGGGCTGAGATTAGGGTTAGGGGTGTGTTGGGGTTCGGGTTGGAGTTAGAATTGGGGGTTTCCACTGTTTGGGCACATCATGGGCTCTCCAAATGCAACATGGCGTCTGATTTCAATTCCAGCCAATTCTGAGTTGAAAAAGTCAAATGGTGCTCCTTCCCTTCCAAGCTCTGACATGCTCCCAAACAGTGTTTTACCCCCACATGTAGGGTATCAGTCTACTCAGGACAAATTGCAAAACAATTTTTGGGGTCCAATTTCTCCTGTTACCCTTTGGAAAATAAAAAATTGGGGGCAAAAATATCATTTTTGTGGAAAAAAATGATTTTTTTATTTTCACGTCCGAGCGTTATAAACTTCTGTGAAGCACTTGGGGGTTCAAAGTGCTCACCACACATCTAGATAAGTTCCGTGGGGGGTCTAGTGTCCAAAATGGGGTCACTTGTGGGAAGTTTCAATAGTTTAGGTACATCAGGGGCTCTCCAAACGCACATGACACCGGCAGACCATTCCATCAAAGTCTGCATTCCAAAACGTCACTGCTTCCCTTCCGAGCCCCGACGTGTGTCCATACAGTAGTTTTCTCCCACATATGGGGTGTCAGCGTACTCAGGACAAATTGGACAACAACTTTTGGGGTCCAATTTCTCCTGTTACCCTTGGGAAAATGAAAAAATTGGGGACTAATTGATCATGTTTGTGGAAAAAATACGATTTTTTTATTTTCATGCCCGGGCATTATAAACTTCTGTGAAGCCCTTGGGGGTTCAAAGTGCTCACCTCACATCTAGATAAGTTCCTTAGGGGGTCTAGTTTTCAAAATGGGGTCATTTGTGGGGGGTTTCCACTGTTTAGGTACATCAGGGGTTTTCCAATCGCGACATTGTGTCCGATCTCAATTCCAGCCAAAAACGTCAAATGGCGCTGCTTCCCTTCCGAGCTCTGCCATGCGCCCAAATAGTGGTTTACCCCCACATGTGGGGTATCAGCGTACTCAGGACAAATTGCACAATAACTTTTAGGGTCCTGTTACCCTTGGCAAAATAAGAATTGAGGGTGAAAAGATCATTTTTGTGGAAAAAATATGATTTTTTAATTGTACGGCTTTATGTTATAAACTTCTGTGAAGCCCTTGGGGATTCAAAGTTCTCACCACACATCTAGATAAGTTCCTTAGGGGGTCTAGTTTCCAAAATGGGGTCATTTGTGGGGGGTTTCCACTGTTTAGGTACATCAGGGGTTTTCCAATCGCAACATGATGTCCGATCTCAATTCCAGCCAAAAACGTCAAATGGCGCTGCTTCCCTTCAGAGCTCTGCCATGCGCCCAAATAGTGGTTTACCCCCACATGTGGGGTATCAGCGTACTCAGGACAAATTGCACAATAACTTTTAGGGCCTGTTACCCTTGGGAAAATAAAAATTGGGGTGAAAAGATCATTTTTGTGGAAAAAATATGATTTTTTAATTGTACCGCTGTACGTTATAAACTTCTGTAAAGCCCTTGTGGGTTCAAAGTTCTCACCACATATCTAGATAAGTTCCTTGGGGGGTCTAGTTTCCAAAATGGTGTCACTTGTAGGGGGTTTCCACTGTTTAGGTACATCAGGGACTCTCCAAACGTGACATGGCGTCCGATCTGAATTCCAGACAATTTTGCATTGAAAAAGTCAAACGGTGCTCCTTCCATTCTGAGCTCTGCCATGCGCTGAAACAGTCGTTCCCCCCCACATATCAGGTATCAGCGTACTCAGGACAAATTGCACAATAACTTTTGCAGTCCAATTTCTCCTGTTACCCTTGGTAAAATAAAAAAAATTGAATCTGAAGTACTTTTTTTGTGAAAAAAAGTTAGATGTTCATTTTTTTTTTAAATATTCAAAAAAATTCCTGTGACGCACCTAAAGGGTTAATAAACTTCTTGAATGTGGTTTTGAGCACCTTAAGGGGTGCAGTTTTTAGAATGGTGTCACTTTTGGGTATTTTCTATCATATAGACCCCTCAAAGTGACTTCAAATGTGATGTGGTCCGTAAAAATAAAATGGTGTTGTAAAAATGAGAAATCACTGGTCAACTTTTAACCCTTATAACTTCCTAACAAAAAAAAATTTTGGTTCCAAAATTGTGCTGATGTAAACATGTGGGAAATGTTAGTTATCAAATTTTTTGGGTGCCATATCTCTGATTTAAGGGCATAAAAATTCAAAGTTGGAAAATTGCGAAATTTTCGCCAAATTTCCATTTTTTTCACAAATAAACGCAAGTTATTTGAATTAAATTTTACCACTAACATGAAGTACAATATGTCACGAGAAAACAATGTCAGAATCACCGGGATCCATGGAAGCGTTCCAGAGTTATGACCTCATAAAGGTACAGTGGTCAGAATTGTAAAAATTAGCCCGGTCATGAACTTGCAAACCACCCTTGGGGGTGAAGGGGTTAAAGCAGTTATGCACAATAAAACCCAGATGAAGCAATAGATGGTCAATTAAGTAAAAATACTTTCATCTACCTAGAAGAGAGTCCGTTATAGAAAAAATCAAAGAGCTAACTTTAAATGAGGGCAGACCCCCCCTCCCCATAAGGAGAAGAGAGACCCACCCCCAAGGGAGCTCGACCACTGTTGACCTCACACAAGCACCAGGCAAAAACAATCTAGCCCATTGAATTGCAAATTTAAGTTAAAAAAAACATTACTTACTATTTCAGGGAAAAAATTGTCGTCAGAATACTCACTACACCCATTGATAAATGTTATGACAGGGTGTAAAATAGGGTAATTTCTGTGTGGTTATTTTATTATTACTATTATTATGAGTGTGCTAGGAGAGAGCGAGAAACCACAGCGCTATCTAAGCGTAGTGAGTATGTATCCCATACTATGAAGTGAGTAGCAGAGTTCACCTACTCACTTGGTATAGTTGTGCAGATCGAGGCACAACTCCTGTTTCAGTTTGGATTAAAATCTGAAAGACTGCAGACATTTCCAGAGATGCAGAGGAAACCGCTTCCAGGAGCTTCCCAAATTTGGAAGATCATGTATGAAAAACCAGGATCCCCGCTGTCTTTTGATGACCATATTTGAAACAAGGACAGGTCAGGTAGGTAGCTGCACAGCCAAAACGTATTGTGTGTATTCTTATATTTTTAAAAATTTTTAAAAATAGTTACTTGTTTCGAATAAATGCTTATTGAAGCTACCTTCCTGACCTGTCTTTGATTCAATCGTGATCATCAAAAGACAGAGCGTATCCTTATTTTTCATATATGATCTATTATTGTTTTTTGTTTTTTTGTTTTTTTACCCTAGAATCTTTGAAATTGTTATACAATGTTGTGTGAAACACCAAGTTGAAACTTACTGGAAAAAAACCCCCAAATAATGGATATATAGATAAAAATTAACTTTTATTATACCTAATTAAAAGACGAAAGACAAACAACAAACATCGTTCACGTGTATCCGTGCTTACTAAGTCCACTCTATGATAAAGTTCCCTAGACTCTGTACCTGCCTGCCAGCGGAGGTTGGCACCCTAAACAGATATAGGAGTGATGGCGCCACCACTCCTCGATGGCTGACCCTGAGTGTCCTGAATATCCCTGTACTGGTGAGTCAAGCATCCAGCAGGCTTTCCAAGTACAGGGGACATGGACAACAGGGTGCTTAAACAAAAGGTTGGATATAAACAAACGGGTAGCAGAGAGATATGCAGAAACAAGTGAATTGATCAACACCAATAGATTGAAATATGAATAAAAGATAATATTTTTGTAAGTACCCCCTAAACTGTTCCCTGCTACATCAAATCCTGCCTGTCAGCAGAGGTTGGCACCCTAATTTACAGCGGATATGGCGCCCCCACTCCACGACGACTGTCCCAGGGAGTCCCTAGGATAAATGTACATGTATCACCGTCGCTATATATTTAGTCTTATACATAATTCCAATGGTACATAAAACACATCATGATAACAGCTTAAAAGGCGTACTTATGGTTGGTTGCTCAATAACCTCTACACATTTCACCAAATGCAGATCATCAGGAGGTCAGATGGGTTGATGCTGCATGATGCTCACCTGTGCTCCTTTTATGTTTTATATATATGCCCATGTTAACATGCATAAGAGGCAAAAAACATCAAGGGAAGAAAAACATGTCGTCTTTGGAGGCTTATGCTTTGATATATAGAGAATAATGGACCTCAATAAAATGGCGCTCTGCACTTAGAACATTTATATTTTAGAGCCTTGTCCGAATGCACATGAGCTGTAACCCGGTATGGGGGCGCACTCCCGAATATGATAAACTGGAAGTGCGTCATCCGCTGGTGCAGAATGCATTCCAGCCTGAAACGCACTGTTGGTAGATGCTCCCAGATGCCTGGTAACCGGATGTGGGGACGCACCCTAGGATATAATAAACCAGAAGTGCGTCAGCCGCTGGTGTCTAGTGAGTTCCAGCCTGGAACACACTATTGGCATTTTTTCCCAGCATCCAGTATCCGACATGCATTCCTGCGCATATCAGAGTGGCGGTCAATGGTGTCATCGGTCCGCTCACCTCTGACGTGTATCCCGATGTCTCCCTCCTGTCAGAAAGCCAATGCACAGCGGGTAAGTTGACAGGGGCGGGACAAAGTATATGAGCGCTCAACATGAACATTGCCCAGTAAAATTGAGATAAAACTGGACAGAAAACAGATGAGATGAAAACAGTACTAGACTCATACAGATATGTATAAAGGACTAAGTTGGGCAACTGAATGTACCTGCAAATAATCTGCAAATAAACGAATTACCTCAATAATACATAGGAGTACAGACACATTTAAAGGAACACAAATATCCAACTAGATAATTAGATATATGATTATCTTGGACATGTAAAATAAACATGATCCTGATAAAGATTGATCATACCATCCTGGCATGCATGGCCCCCTCATCCCTCTCCTGGAATGCATGGCCTCTCATCCCTCTCCTGGTATGCATGGCCCCCTCTTCCCTAAAATGGTATGCATGGCCTCTCATCCCTATCCTGGTATGCATGGCCTCTCATCCCTATCCTGGTATGCGTGGTCTCTCATCCCCATACTGTTATGTATGAGCCTATCATCCATATCCTGGTATGCATGGTCTCCTCACCCCCATCCTGGTATGCAAGGCTCCTCATCTCTTTCCTAGTATGCATGGAGCCCTCATCCCTTTCCTGGTATGCATAGCCCCCTCATCCCTATCCTGGTATGCAAGGCTCCTCATCCCTATCCTAGTATGCATGGAGCCCTCATTACTATCCTGGTATACATGTTTCCTCATTCCTGTACTGGTATGCATGACACCCTCACCTCCATCCTGGTATACATGTTTCCTCATTCCTGTACTGGTATGCATGAGTCACAGAAGGCTGGAGCCGGCAGCTGCGGCTAACTCCTGTTCCCACTGCTAAAGAGAAATGAATATTTACTGCATTCCATGCCCATGGGCGTGGAGGGAAATGAATATTCATTTCTCTTTAATAATATTATCTTGGTATGGTTTCCCTCCAACCCCGGTTCTGGTATGCATGGCCCCATCCTTATAATTGACCCCCACCCTCACTCTGGTATACATGGCCCCATCAGAAAACATTTAAAAAAACAAACCATTACACTTACCTATTCGGCGCTCTCTCGCAGCGTCCTGCTCCGGTGCCAGCAACTGTTTTATGTTTGCAAGCCGCACATGGCATGGACGTCCCTGCCATACGCTGCTTACAAGCATAACACAGTTGCTGGCATCGGAGAAGGACACTGCAAGGGAGCACCGGATAGGTAAGTGTAATGGATTGGTTTTTTTTAATGTTTTCTGATGGGGTCATGCATACCAGGATGAGGGTGGTGGGCAGTTATAAGGATGGGGCCATACATATCAGGATGGGGATGGGTGCCCTGCATACCAGGATAGGGATGGGACCATGCATAATAGGACTAGATGGGGGCCCAGCATACCAGGATAGGGATGGGGCCATGCATACCAGGACAAGATGGGGACCCTGTATACCAGGTTAAGCATGGGGGCCATACTTATTAGGATGAGATGGGGGCCTTGCATACCAGGATAGGGATGGGGCCATGCCTACTAGTATAGGGATGAGGGCGATCATTCCTGCCAGGATAGGGATGAGGGATCCATGCATAACAGGGTAGGGATGAGGGGGCCATGCATGCCAGGGTAGTGATGAGGGGGCCATGTGTATCAGGATGGGATGAGGGGACCATATATTCCAGGATAGGAGATATTAAGTACAGAATTGACCACATTTTTTACTTCAATTTTTTTTCCTCATTTCATCATCTAAGACCTAGGTACATCTTATGGTCCTGTGCGTCTTATAGACCGAAAAATATGGTAGTTTCTTTTTTTATTTGTAACCGCCAATAGAAAACGGTTTCAAAAACATTGAAACACCAAGTTGAGTCTTCATGATGCTCTTTTACTTTAGAGCCTTGCCATATGTTTAGCCAAAATACTGGGTTCTGAAATTTCAAATCATTGAAAAAATTGCAGTTTTTATTCTAAAATAAATTTAATATCTGGAAAATATCTGTGCAGTAAAAAATTACTCAATACAAAAAATATTTTTGTATGGAGTATAATTTTTCATTTATTTAGTTCAGTGCTATAATATTCTTTTTAACACCTTTAGGTCAAATCAATACATCCCAGTATAAATTCCTAGAGCTTCTCAGTTTCAAAATGAGGGTTTTTTGCCCTAATAAAGATGACAAATCAGATCTCCTGATTTTCACTAATGAGGGGCAAACATCCCCAAGTGTCTCCAAATGGAGTATCTGGTATAGTTTGTTATCCTAAGTCACATGGCAAGACATTATAAAGTGTCACTATTGACTGCTGATTGCTGTATCCAATACATGCCACTACATTTTATGTCCTCTATCCTTTCAAAGAAATTATCATATTCAAATCACAGAGGAGCATTACATGTACTAAAAGTCTCCTTACACCAACTTAGCACTTCCCACAACAAAAAACTTTAACTCTTAAAAACCGCTGAAATGCCTTTCAACCCCAGCAGTTAAGTGGCCTTATTCCTCAACGCTGCTTTTTAACAGTGCTGAGAAATAAATGTGCCCACCAGCATCAGAAAATGTCTGGGGTTACAGCTACCGGGGGGGAGCTGAGACCCTGGACAATGTGATCAGGGACGTTTTTTTTGTTCTGGTCACTTGATCTGTTATTTAGCAAAAAACTGCAATCACGTTTAAAAAAAAAAAAAAAAAAAAAGGAAGTCCCATTTAAAAATAATTTCTCAATCCTCTGACTTATGACATATGATGTTAGAGGATAGAGAGATGATGTACCCAGGCCGCCCATGGTACCATATTACCAGAAGCACCATCCCCAGGCCCCCCTTCTCCTGTTTCCGAAGCAAAATGGTGTGCAAAATGCACCGTGCACCCACTGAGATCTGCCAGCCGACACCCAGCAAACACAGGAATTATTTTGTTTGGTTCCTGACTTTTGATCACTGTGATATACCCTATCACAGTGATCAAAAGCCCAATATTTAGTAAATATAGCAGCACTTGGGCTGTGCCTCACTCTTCTCCCCTTGTTGTTCTAGTCCAGAGAACAGATACACTACACCCAAGTGATGTCAAATTTCTAGCTCAGTTTCATTAAATTCCTCACCATTCTTCTCATCACCCCCCTTGATCATCCACCCTGTGTCTTTCCATAGTCAGATTTTTTTTTTTCATTATTTTTCCTTCTTTCTTCGCAACTAGAGTTAGGCTTTAAGGTTACGGTTTAGCGGTTCAGGTTTTTCAAAGGTAAAAAAAACATTAGTACGGTAGTTACTTTTGTTTTTCTAGGATTAGGTTAGGTTTATTTTTGTTAGGTTTTCATATAAAAAGAATTTATTGGCCACAGAATGTTCACTGCAGAACAAGCGGTACATCTTGTTCTGCCCTGGCAGTGAAATGGAGTCTGGCTCTAAAGCAGAACATTTTTCAGACAGTGACAACTCCTCTTCCACCACAGGATCCCACAGCCCAATGGTAGTGGAGTCAGTCATCACTGCTGAATCATCAGAGGCAGGACTAAGTTTTGCAGTCCCCCCTCCATTGTGGTATCCTGACAATGCTTTTTCCCTTCAAATTCCCCCTTTTTCATCAACCCCTGGAATAAAAGTGTCAGGAACACCGCACTGCACTTGCTTACTGAGCCAGTGCGCGTGTCCTGAGTAAGACAAACTGTGCTCTAAGACAGGGTTCCCCAACTCCGGTCCTCAAGGCCCACCAACAGGTCAGGTTTTCAGGATTTCCTTAGTATTGCCCAGGTGATAATTGCATCACTTGTACAATACAAGGGAAATCCTGAAAACATGACCTGTTGGTGGGCCTTGAGGACCGGAGTTGGGGAACCCTACTCTAAGATACCTGTGGAGCGGGGCAGCAGCGGTGAAGATGCGTGCTTCAGACCAACAGGACCTAAAACGTGACTGCTGGGGGTGTGGCAAAAACTCCAGAGAGCTAGGAGCTGAAGGAAAACTCCTAGAAGGGTAACTACGGGACAAAGTTACCAAGGGGCATAGACAGGGACGTAAACCAAATCAGGCCGGGGTCAAAGCACGAGATAGCACAACAGTACCAAAGGATTAGACAGAAATAATAGTCAGGATGTAGCAGCAGTCAGAAACCAGAGAAGCAGGTACACAGTACAGAATCAAAAGGCAAACTCACAATGGGGGACAGAACTGGGTCAGAACCATAGAAGCAAGCTAGAAGACAGGCACAAGGCACAGGCACACACACACGGGTCACCACACTCGGCCAAGGGCAAAAGTATACCGATGGGGAATGGAGCTTACAAGGGCTTATAGCTCTCCTCGAACCAAAGAGAGGCCATAATAATTAACCCCAGACGTACAGGTCAAAGCCTGCACTGGGCTCAAGACATTAACCCCTGGCGTTCAGGTCAAAAAACCTGCACTGGGATCAAGACAGTACCCCTCTCTCAACGGGGGGCCTCTGGACCCCCAGGCTTCTCCGGGTATTTGGCATGGAAAGCCTAAACCAGGCGATCTGCATGTACCAAGTGAGCAGGGACCCATGAGCGATCCTCCGGTCCATATCCCTTCCAATGGACCAGGTACTGCAAGGAGCGGCGCACCCGCCGAGAGTCCACAATATGTCCGACCTCATATTTCAAGTGACCCTCCACCAACACTAGAGGAACCACAGACTCGGAGTCCTCCTTGACAGACCCCACGGGTTTCAACAGAGATTTATGGAACACATTGGATATTTTTAAGGAGGCGGGGAGACGCAGCCTATATGCCACTGGGTTGACTATCTCCACAATCTCATACGGGCCAATGAACTTTGGTCCCAATTTAGCTGATGGTACCTTCAAGTTGATGTTACTTGTGGAAAGCCAAACCTTCTCCCCCACCTGAAACATGTGTTCTGGGGCTCTCTTTTTGTCAGCGAAATATTTATACCCCCCCCCTGGGCCCGAGAGATATTACGCTGGACTTCAGCCCAGAGTTTTTTTAACCGTTGAAGGGATCCTTCCGCCCCTGGACAACCGGAATCCAACCATGAAAACTCCCCAAAATGAGGATTAGGCTATGTGCACACACTGCGGTTTTTGCTGCGGTTTTGGCCCCGCGGAATCGCAGCAGTTCCGCAGACATGGTACAGTACCATGTAACCCTATGGGTTTTCCGCGCGGTTTTGCTGCGGTTTTTTTTCTGCAGCATGTGAATTGTTTCTGCGGATTCAGCTGCGCTTTCACACCTTTATCATAGTAGAGGTGTGAAACCGAAGGGCAAAACCGCAGGAAAACTGCAGGTCACTTTACCTGCGGTTTTACCTGCGGTTCCGCGGGAAAAAAACCCACAGGTGAAAATGGTGGAATGACTCACCGGGTTGTTAAAAGAAAATTCCGCCAACAGTAACGCATCACACCAATCCTCCTGTCTGGCGGATGTCAGACACCTGAGAATCTGTTCCACGGTTTGATTAATGCGTTCCGTCTGACCATTACTCTCCGGGTGATATGCCGATTTAGAAGGAGAGTGAGATGCCCAATTTCTTACAGAATGCCCTCCAAAATTTGGCCACAAACTGCACATCTCTGTCAGACACCACGTTCAGGGGTACCCCATGCAATCGGACCACATGCAGCACAAACAACCTTGACAATGTTTCTGCTGAGGGTAAAGGCCCCGTCACACTAAGCGACTTACCAGCGATCCTGACACCGATATCAAGGTGTCAGGATCGCTAGTAAGTCGCTATGTGATCGCTGGTGAGCTGTCACACAGACAGCTTCACCAGCGATCAGCACAGCGATGCCGAGCGCCCGGCATCGCTGGCCATCGCTGTAAAAAATAGAATCAAAATAAAAAAATATAGTTATCTCACCTTCAGACGTCGCGTTCAGCCATCCTGCCTCTCTCCACGCTCCGGTCCCAGTGATTCTTTGCACGAATGACCGCGAGATGTCACGGTATCGAGGGATAACAAAGTCTCGCGGTCATTCGAGCAAAGGATCACTGGGACCGGAGTGTGGAGAGAGGCAGGATGGCTGAACACGACGTCGGAAGGTGAGAATAACTATATTTTTTATTTTTTTTATTATTTTTTACAGCTGATCGCTGGTCTCCCGCCTGTCACACACAGCGATGCGTGCTGGCCAGCGGGAGACCAGCGACCAAAGAAATGTCCAGAGGTTTCTTACAGCGATCAGCGATACCGGCAGGGGGGCCGCTCGCTGATCGCTGTCACACACAGCGATCTCGCTGGTGAGATCGCTGTTACGTCACAAAAGTTGTGACTCAGCAGCGATCTCGCTACCGAGATCGCTTAGTGAGACGGGGCCTTAATGCTGCCATGGGAATGAAATGGGCCTGTTTCGAAAACCTGTCCACCACCACCCAGATCAAGGTATTGCCCCTGGAAGGTGGAAGACCGGTAATAAAGTCCATGGAGAGATGAGTCCAAGGCCTATCAGGAACCAGTAAAGGTATGAGTTCCCCAGCCGGCCGGTTATGCAAGCTTTTGGAACGGGCACAAACTCCACAAGCAGAAATGAATTTCTTGACATTGGACCCAAGTGAAGGCCACCAACAAACCCTGGCTAATGCCTCTCTAGTGGCCATGATACCGGGATGAGCGCTCAGCCTAGACTTATGAAACTCCTGCAGAAGTCTAGGCCGCAATAAATCTGGAACAAACAATTTGTCCCCTGGCCTGGCCGCCAGAGCTAGGAACAGGGCCCTCAAAACTTCTTGTTCCAACTCTGACGAGACCCCCGCCACTATCACCCCCGGGCGAAGAATGTAGGACGGCGGCTCGGGGGGAGACACCAGGTCAAAACTTCTGGACAGGGCATCCGCTTTAACATTTTTGGACCCCGGTCAAAAAGTAATGGAGAATTGAAATCGTGAAAAAAAATTGACCAACGGGCTTGTCTAGTAGTAAGCCTCTTAGCAGATTCAAGGTGTGCCAAATTTTTGTGATCCGTGATAAGTGATAGGGTGAGCAGCCCCTTCCAAAAAGTGCCTCCATTCTTCGAATGCCAGCTTGACTGCAAGAAGTTCTCTATTGCCTACATCATAGTTTCTCTCGGCGGAAGAGAACTTCTTGGAGAAGAAGGCATAGGGTTTGAGATTAGTAAGAATGGCCGGACTCTGGGACAATACTGCCCCCACTTCAGAAGCATCCACCTCCACAATAAATGGTTTGGACGAGTCCGGCTGAACCAACACCGGGGCGGACATGAAACATTTCTTAAGCGCTGAGAAGGACTCCTTAGCGAGTCCCGACCAATTTTTTACATCAGCCCCCTTCCAGGTAAGATCAGTGAGTGGTTTAACCACTTGCAAGAAACCTTTAATGAATTTCCAGTAATAGTGAGCAAATCTCAAGAAGCGCTGGAGCCCCTTGAGATCACGAGGCTGAACCCAGTCTGCGATCGCCAGCACCTTCTTAGGATCCATACAAAACCCTTCACAGGACACAATCAGCCCCAAAAAGGACAGTTTCTGTACGAAAAACGAACATTTTTCCAATTTAGCAAACAAGTGGTTCTCCCTGAGTCTCTGGAAAACTGTCCATAGATGTTAACAGATGTTACAGACTGACTGTCCGGGGAGTATACCAAAATGTTATCCAAATAAATGATAACAAAACGGCCTATCAGGTCAGAGAACACAACATTGATAAAGTTCTAGAAAATAGCAGGGGCATTAGTTAATCCAAATGGCATAACCAGGTTTTCAAAGAGTCGCTCTGATGTGAGGAACGTTGTTTTCCACTGGGATCATAACAAAAAGTAGATGTCACCAATTTTAACCCCTTGGAATTTTCACAATTTTTTATATCCCAGAAGTCCTACAAGTAATTTCCCACCAAAGCAATTTATTTGCCTGACAATATATTTCCCAAAAACCCACATACTTTCGTTACTGTTCCTGGATCCCCACAAATGTCCCTGAAATAAAAAAAAAAATTGCGGGCATTACCCCCAACATAGGTTTAGTAAAAATAACCATGCTATGTTCCTACTGGGCAACAAAATCTGTCCACAGTACCCCTGTATTTACAGCTGTCATGACCCAAGCCCATTATGAAACCTTAATGAGATTCCTTCATTTTAATGACAATTCCCAATCCCCACCCAAAGAAATGACCCCTAACTATGAAGACCTTAAAAAAAATTGACCTTTAATTTCCCTCTTACAAGACTCTTTTTTGCGTTCATATACCTCTGTCCAGAATGTTGCAGTTGACGAGTCCCTCATGAGGTTCAAGGGCTGTCTGGCATTCCGCCAATTTATCGCTTCCAAGCGAGCCAAATACGGCGTAAAATTGTACAAAACATGGAAGCGCACAACAAGGTACATGTGCCACTTTCTAATTTGTGAAGATAGGGACTGCCAAATTTACTCATTAAACTGACCCCAGAAGCTCGTGTTGATAGTACCCTCTGTTATTCAGGCAATCAGTTCCTTGTACTCCTCCTGCTGAGCCACTTCTTCCTCCTCCTTATCACCCATTCTGCACTGAGAAAATTAGATGAGGCTGGGCTAGGTAGTATCACCCTGTGTACTCTCTGCGTTCTGCTCTGCGTTCAAAACTTCCTCTTTAATTGTTAGCAGCGAGTGTTTGAGTAGACACAGAAGCAGGATGATTATGCTTATTATGGCATCATTGATGCTCACCATCTTGGTTGATTACTCAAGTTTTGGAGAAGCGCACAGATGTCAGACATCCATACCCCCTTGTGAGTTCTTATGTGCAGAGGTCAGACCAGCGGCAGCTGAAGGTGACTTGTGGAAATGGGTGCATACACGGTGCACCTTTACAGGTTGCTCAAGCAAATCTGGGTAGGTTTTCAAAAAGCGCTAAACCACCAAGTGGAGCACTTGGGTCAGGCATGGTACGTGTGCGAGCTTGCCAAGCATCAGAGCCACAACCAGGTTATGAATATTATCACACACAACCATGCCTGGTTGTATGTTCAGCTGTGAGTACCACAGATCTTTCTAATCTGTTATACCTTTCAACAACTCTGCGGTGGTGGCTGTTTGTCGTCTAAAGAAATCCGTTTCAGCAGAGTCTGTTGCCGCTTCACCAAGGCAGTACTTCAGTTCTGTTTGTAATTTGGAGATGAAGGATGAATAGGAGGGGGTGCAGAAACTGTCGTAGCTAGGAAGGCATTCGATAGTGTGGAGTGGGGATACATGTGGGAGACTCTGCAAAAAATGGGCTTTGGCCCTATATTAAGTGGGTACAGTTGCTATATAAAACCCCAGTGGTAAAGGTAAGGGCTAATGGGGAAACTTCGGAAAGTTTCAATCTGTTCAGGGGAACAAGGCAGGGCTGCCCATTGTCACCTCTCCTTTTCGCTATAGCATTAGAGCCATTAGCATGCATTATTGGACAGCACCAGGAGATAAAAGGTTTTGCTTATGGAGTAGAGAGGAGCGGATAGCATTATACGCAGACGACATATTATTGTTTGTGGGAGATATATCTTCATCTCTGCCGAACATTATGGACATAATTGCTAGGTTCAATATATTCTCGGGATTAAAAATTAATTGGGGAAAGTCGGCTTTACTCCCTTTAGGAAATAATGACAATCTTCAAATGGGGAGTTTCTCAAAAATCCCAGTAGTTAAAAAAATGAAATATTTAGGTATTCAAGTAACTAGGGAAGTGAATGATAATACGTCACTGAATCTTGGCCCTTTAATGGTAAAATCAAGGAAGAAGGTGGGAACTTGGGGAAAATTACCATTGTCCCCCCTTGGGAGAACAAATCTAATCAAAATGTGCCTCATGCCATCTATCCTCTACATTTTGCATAATTCCTCAGTGTGGATTCCGAAATACTGGTTCAAAAAAATGCATAACATTTTTAGAGATTTAGTGTGGAAGAAAGGGGTACCTAGAATCAAACTGGAGAAATTACAGTTACCAAACGATCAGGGTGGATTGGCATTACCTCATGCGTGGGGATACTTTTTGGCCTCTCAACTACAACATTTTAAGGGATGGGCTATGGAGGAAAATAATGAAGCAGGGGCATTGGTCATTAAATTTATGGGGGTGGCAATAATATTTTAGACCTTTTGGAATCAGATGTCCTTAGGGACAGGTTCCGTAGTGTCCCAACGCTGTTCCTTATTCATAAGATATGGTGGACTTGCAAAAAATTATGGGAAATGGGAACTTATTCTCAATACATCCCCCTATGGAATAACATACACTTGAGAGAATTATACCATTTGGGGGGTGGAAAAAGCAAGGGTTGAGATATTTGCATCAGGTGTATATAGGGGGGGGAAAATTTGTTCCTTTGACTATTTAAAACAAACTTATCAGATAAAAAATTCAGAATTCTGTAAGTATTTACAATTGCGGCAAGCCTTGAGGGCCCAGGATAATATAACACTGATTAGAATATCGACTAACGTGTTACTGGACCATGTTGTCAAAGCAAAAAGGACGAAAGGGTTGATTTTTGTAATATATCAATCTCTATTGAGTACAATTTTGGGAGACCCTATGGCACTCCTTAAGTCCCGGTGGGAAGGGGAGGTGGGACAGATATCGTCTGAAGAGTGGGAGGACACATTGGAAGCTGCATGTAAGCTGTCAATAAACAGCGCAGAGAAGATCCCAGTTGTTTCTTATTCATAGGACTTATAGGACACCAAAGATGATGAAAAAAATGAAGTTGAGAAGTGAAGATGAATGCCCGAGATGTAGTAGAGAAGAAGCTGGCCTATTACATATGTTTTGGTCATGCCCCAAGCTTGGAGGGCTATGGGAGGATGTGGATAAAAAACCAAAAATGTCTATCCTGGGATATCTGGGGGATTGTGATATTAATGCATCCATTCAATTGGGAATAGGCAAAATTTTGTATCATACAAGAAAGTGTATTGCCAAGCAATTAAATAGTCAGAGTGAGACAGATATATCGAGCGCCAGGCTGACAGGTCTCAGGGTGCTGGTAAATGTAATCTGATGCTGCTCCTGTTGGGTGCCTCTAGAGAGGATAAAAACATGGGAAGCAGGGTAACCCGATTGCAGGGGAGCGCAAAGGAAAGGGAGAAGCTTGAAAGGTTTTCTTCTTAAGTTCCACTACGCGTTTCGACGGATAACATCCGTCTTCATCCGATGGCAGCTAATGAAGTCGGATGTTATCCATCGAAACGCGTAGTGGAACTTAATAAAGAAGAAACCCTTTCAAGCTTCTCCATTTCCTTTGCGCTCCCCTACGATCGGGTTACCCTGCTTCCCATATTGCCAGGCAATGGCTCTCGTGCAGTCCGCCTGGGATTGAACAGATAATTAGAGACTTGAATAACACCATTCTAATGGAGAAAAAGATATATATTAAGAGAGGTGCTGTTAAGAAATTTGGGTAACAATGGGGAGAATGGATCAAATGTACCCAGGTTGTTTCAGAGGCGCTCGCTGGAGATGTGATATTTAATACATTTATGTTAGAATAGGATATAGAAGGGCACAGGAATTATATAATCTGAAGACTGAATGTATTAATGAATATTGCAGAAACAAACACATAGGTAAATAAGACATACCAAACAAGGGGGGGGTGTTTTGGGGGAAGCGTTTAATTGGGCCGAGGGAACGTTTTGTTAATTGGTTTACAATAAAAATTTTAAGGTTATACCATGATACAATACAGGTATGATTATAACAATGTCTTGAAAATGGATGGATTTACAGTGCTATGTAGTACAAGAATGTAATATGTATTGCTGGGAAATTGTGATTTGTCAAAATAAAAATGGTATTGATAAAAATAAAACTGTTATAGGAGATGGTGGGGGAAACCCTAATGGAACTATTGCCCCCAATTCTAGGTGTCAGTAGCACTTGTGCTGTCCGTGGGTCTGACTTGATCGCGGTCTCCACAAGATTCACCCAGCGTGCCGTCAGGGAATAGTAGTGTCCCTGGCCACAGTCATTTGTCCATTTGTCGGTGGTTAAGTGGACCTTTCCAGTAACTGTGTTGGTCAAGGCACAGGTGATGTTATGGGACACTTGCTTGTGTAAGGCGGGAATAGCACACCATGGCAGCTGGGGACCAAATTGGTGGTAGTATCCAATTATGCCAAGGAATGCACTCACCTGTTTGGTACTTAACGGTTTGGGCCAGTTTTGAATGGCCTCAATCTTGTTTACTTGGGGCTTGATATCCCAGTGGCTGATCACATATCCTAAGTACCGGGCCTCCATGAATCCTATCCCTCATTTCTTTGGGTTTGCTGTTAACCCCGCGATTCTGAGAGACTCCAGTACTGCTTGTAACTGGGACAGATGGGTATCCCAGTCGGTACTAAAGATGACTATGTCATCCAAATAGGCCGACATGTGATTGCGATGAGGCGCTAATACAATGTCCATGAGTGTGGCCGCAGCCCCATGTAACCCAAAAGGCAAAACGACATATTGATAGAGAGCCTCTGGGGTTATAAAAGCAGTCTTTTCTTTCTCTGACTCTGTTAATGGGACGTACCAGTAACCTGTTGTGATATCCAGTGAGATGAAGTACTGGGCCTCCTCCAGTCTCTCAATTAGTTCGTCCACCCGTGGCATGGGATAGAGGTCAAATTTTGACACCTCCTTTAACCTCCTGAATTCACTACAGAAGCATAGTGACCCGTCTGGTTTTGGAGCTAGGACAATGGAGCTGGCCCACTTACTTCGGGACTCCTCAATAACTCCTAGCTGGAGCATTTGCTTCACCTTGGCCGTGATGGCTTGCCTTCGGGCTTCTGACACTTGGTATGGTTTTATTTGTACCCTTACCCGAGGCTTGGTGACTGTCATGTTGTATCACGGAGGTCTGTCCCGGCAGCTCTGAGAATACGTCTGTATTCTGCTGCACCAGGGCCCGAGCCTCCCGCCGCTGCTGTTTGGTGAGAGCATCATTTATTTTAACCTGACTCCCTGGTGAGTCCTTGGCCAGTGCCAGAAGGACCCCCCTTTGGTACGATCGGAGTCGCCTCTGTGACCAAACGTTCCCGGTCCTTTCAGCCCTTTACATAGTAACATAGTTATTAAGGTTGAAGGAAGGGCACTTTTTAAGTCCTTTTAGTTCAACTCATATCCTATCCTAACTTTCCCTAACATGTTGATCCAGAGAAAGGCAAAAAACCCATGTGGCAAACAGTAAGCTTCACATTGGGGAAAAGAATTCCTTCATGACTCCACATACGGCAATCAGACTAACTCCCTGGATCAACGCAATATCAAGGATACTAGTGTATATAACCTGTAATAATATACTTTTCAAGAAAGGCATCCAGTCCCTTCTTAAATTTTAGTAGGGAATCACTCATTACAACATCATATGGCAGAGAGTTCCATAGTCTCACTGCTCTTACAGTAAAGAATCCGCGTCTGTGAGTATGCTTAAACCTTCTTTCCTCCAGACGTAGAGGATTCCCCCTTGTCCCCGTCACAGGTCTAAGAGTAAAAAGATCATTAGAAAGGTCTTTGTAATGTCCCCGCATATGGGTCCTTCCCTGGAGGAAGATCTGGCTAGTCCCGTGTTTGAGACTCTTAAATGAGGCTCCACGGACTTTATTTGCATATTCGTATTTCCCAGGGAGCAATGCACCTAGGATTTCACTGATTGAGCGCCTTTGCCGGCTGCCGCAGTGTTTTCTTTGACTGGTCTCCCTGAGGTCAGTGATTGTTTCGTGATGTTGGTCTACTAGGCATTGTTCCCACCTAGCCAGAATCCTACTCCACACTGATGAGGGGCAACACCCCGAAACAGCTGTCTGTGGATGAATACCTGGCCTTGGTATTTCCCTTGTCATATCTGTAAACTCGTAAAGAGCTGGATATTGATTTAAAGGGCCACTTAATATGGTGGTAATGGTGGTTTCCAAAAGGAGCCACTCCTTGGCTGGGTCCTTCCCTGGAGGAAGATCTGGCTGCCTTAATTAGCTTTTTATAGAATTTATTTAATTTTTTGTATTTATTTAATGCCTCATCACTACCTACTTGCTTTAATTCTCTAAATGCTTTATTTTTGTCACTTATTGCTCCCCTTACAGCTCTCTTTAGTCACAGTGGTTTCCTCCTATTTCTAGTATGTTTATTCCCATACGTTATATATTGTGCACAGGTCCTATTCAGGATGCTATTAAACGTCTCCCATTTTCTTTGTGTATTTTTATGTGTCAGGATATCGTCCCCGTTAATTGCACCAAGATCATCTCTCATCCGTTCGAAATTTGCTTTCCTGAAGTTTAGTGTCCTTGTAAGGCCTCTTTCACACATCAGGTTTTCGCCGTCAGGCGCGATCCGGCGCTTTTGACAGAAACCGGATCCGGCGAAATGCAATGCCGGATCCGGTTTCCCCCCCATTGACTTGCATTTGCGCCGGATCGCGCCGGATGGCCATGTGTTTCATCTGGTTTTCGCCGGATCCGGCAATGTGTCGCGATCCGGCGTCTGGAAAAAACGTCTACTGTAACGTTTTTTGTCTCCGGCGAAAAAGCCGGACACGCCGGATCCGGCGCGTCCGGCTTTTTCACACAATGAAAGCCTATGAGCGCCGCAATGCGCCGGATCCGGTTTTTTTGGTCTGAGCATGCTCAGTAGCTCTGCCCACAAGACATATATAAAAGCAAGACAGTGGGACCCACAGCCACACCCAACATGCCACCCAAGCCAAGAACCAGGAGAAGGCAGCAGACATCTGCAGCACCATCAGCACCACCACCACCCCAAATGGAGCAGCAAAGGGAACATGCTGAGGAGGGGAGTCCAGAAGCAGATGAGAGACGGTAATTATCAAATCCCCCATTCCTCCAAACTAGGGCCATGGAATATCAAGATATTCATTGGCCCTTTGTTTCTCTTTATTCAACAGCCGCCAAAGAGATGCAGCAGCAGCAGCAGCAGCAGAAATGGCATCACTGGCAGCAGCAACAGCAGCAGCAATACCCACAGTCATGGAGTCTGGCCATCAACAGGACAGCACATCTTCTTCTGGGAGCCCTCCCTCGCATCGTCAGCGTTTGACGGTAAGTTTTTATTTCCAAAATCCATCATCTCTGTAATATATGTCTATTCATTAACTTTTATTTCAAAACAGGAATCACAAGATGAAGAGGAGCTCCCAGAAGAAGAAGGAAGGGGTGGACAGACACCTGGAGTGGGCTCACAATTGGTAAGTTTTTTGCATCAAACGCAGAAACACAACATCACACTACACACAACACATAGAAAACAATGTTCTGCAGACCACACACAGCAAACAAATGCCTACATCCAAAGACAACATTTTTTGTTTTCTTCTCTAGTATTCCCAATCTGGTGCTCGGCCAAGAGGTCCTCGCAGTGCCTCCAAGGGTCGTCGGCGACAGCAACGCGGCGGTCACCAGCGTGTAAGTATAAATATTTTTGCTTTGTTTTTTTGCACTTTTTATTTCATTTCTTTTGTGGAGGCTAATTATGTTATTTTTGTCTTTTTCTTTAACAGCCTTCACAGCGTGCTCCCGACTCTGACGGTGAGGATGGAGGGATTGATGTGGACCGCCTCATCGATCTCGTCAGAGAAAGGGAGCCGCTCTGGAATATGGCTGACCGCTGCCACGCTGACCTGATAGTTACCCGACGACTCTGGGAGGAAATCTGTTCTCTCCTTGTGGGCCGCTGGGAGGACCTCGAAGCTCGGGCCCAGATTAAAGAGCGTAAGTATATACAGTACCGGTTGCTTGATGTAAACCAGTGTTTCCCGAACTCCAGTCCTCGTGGTCCCCACGGATCATGTGTTCAGGATTTCTATTTACTATGGAAATCCTGAAAACATGACCCCTGGGGACCATGAGGACTGGAGTTTGTGAAACACTGATGTTGTATACTAACCACTCCTTTCTCGTTTCAGGGAACAGAATTGTGAATCGGTGGCGGTCTGTGAGGGATCGTTTCAAGAAGGAGTTCAATAAAGAGATGCGGGCCCCGAGTGGATCTGGAGGACGCAGGAGCAAGTACAAGTACGCACAAGCCCTGTCTGTCGTTCCTCCGGGAAACAATGCTCACCAGAAGGTAAATATTACACACCACATGTGAAAAGAATGTTAGATGTAACTTTTTTTTTTCAGCCAGGGCCATACCATGTCAGTATTTTTTTTTTTCAGAAAATATTTATTAAAGTTTTTTTTTTTTTTTTATAACAAAGAAAGGGTACAATACAATAGACCATATACTACCATTATCTGAGTAATTAAACATTATTTAAGTATGGAAGTAGAGAAAAGAAGAGAAAGACATGAGGGAGAAGACATAGTAGTAAGAGTAAGGAAAAAATAGGTATGGGGATATAGGGTAAGGGAAGGAAGAAGGGGGGGGGGATTATAGCCCATCAGTAAAAAATAATAATTTAACTTATTTAACTCAAATCATCTAAATTACTCGGGAGCTAAATATGTATCCAGTTGGCAAATTCCGGACTCTCTTTGAATGAATGCCAAGGAAACCAAGTGTGTCCCTGTCTAGATGTGGAGCCCCTATCTTGGGACATCAGTGATTCCATACGCTCCAATCTGTCCATCTCCACCACCCATTCCATCACAGAAGGGACCCTCATGGATCTCCAATGCCTGGGTATGATCATTCTTGCTGCTATTAGGCAAAATCTCCAAAGGCCCCTTTTAATTGTTTTTAATGGGCCAGGGATTGGAGAAAGGAGAGCAATCTGAGGAGATGGTTCATACCTGATTCCAGAAATGATATAGAAAATCTGGAAGATCGCCAACCAAAATGGCTTCAGCAGACGACAGGACCACCAGACATGTAGCATGGAGCCCCCGTCCTCTCCGCATCTCCAGCATAAATCAGGGACCCCCGGATAAATCCTGTGCAGCATGTCAGGGCATCTATACCATCTAGTCAAGATTTTGTAGTTCTTCTCCTGTGACTCACAAGAGATAGACAACTTATGAGTCAGGGTGAAGATTTTATGGCGATCCGCATCGGAAAAGTTAATCTGCAGATCTTTCTCCCATGCAGTGATGAAGCGGGGCGTGTCTGTAGATTCCAAATCAGAGATCAGGCCATAGAGGAGTTAGCTGCATAAGGGTCTCAAATGGTGTCGGCAGGCCAAGATCTATCTTTGAAAAACAGCTCTTGAGCTGAATAAATTCAAGCCAGGGTATCGATCTCCCCGGGCAGGCCGTCCTCATATCCCCCACCACAGGGAATCCTGCAATCTTGTCTGCAGCCTGGCCCAGACTAACCCGGTCGTCAGAGTCCCAACAAAGAAATGAAGTCCGTGTCGTGGCAGGAGGGAAGTCTATGTTATTAAAGAGGGGGCCTAATCTACTTGGTCTGTTAATGATTTTCATTTTGGTGCTATATTTGTACCAGAAATTTATTACCACTTGTGTGAGCGGTGGGAATTCAGAAACTGTGTAGTTCCGAGGATCATAGGTCCAAGGGAGCCAATACAATGAATGTGGGGACATCAGCTTTTCAATGATCACCCATTGTTTATACAGGTCACCATATCTCCAGTCCACCAGTCTGGAAAGAAGAGCAGACCGGTAATATGTTTTAAAATTAGGAAGACCCATGCCACCCCTCGACTTAGGTCTAATCAGAGTGGAGAACTCAAGTCTTGGTTTTCTTGTGCCCCAAACAAAACTGTTAATTGCTGATTGGAGACAGTTAAAGAAATGGTCAGGAACAAAAATAGGGACTGTCTGGAAAAGATAAAGAAAACGGGGAAGAATGTCCATTTTGACTGCATTAATACGGCCAAACCAGGAAAGTTGGGATCTATTGTATTTCTTCAAGTCAGCTAGGGTAGTATGGAGGAGTGGGATATAATTAAGATTGAGTAGATCATTGGAGTTTTTAGGAATCATAACTCCCAGATATTTAAGTGCCCTGTCCTCCCACCTAAAAGGGAAGGAAGATTGGAGTCTATGGGCCTCTTCCTTGGGGAGAGTTATGTTCAAAACTTCTGTTTTGGAGTAATTAACTTTAAAGTTAGATACCTCCCCAAATTTTAGGAACTCTCGCATGAGCACTGGAAACGCAATTGTAGGGTTTGTCACGTATATTAATAATTCATCTGCGTATATTGATAGTTTAAAATTATCGTGGCCAATCTGTATGCCCTTAATGTCAGGAGCGCTCCGCAGTGCAACTGCCAGGTGCTCCATGGCAATTATATAAAGCAGAGGGGACAATGGACACCCCTGTCTGGTACCATTAGATATGCTCAAGCAAGATGAAAGAGTACCGTTGACTCTAATACGAGCCGTGGGGTTTTGGTACAAAGCGAATATTCTCCCCAACATTGTAGACCCCAGTCCCAGTTGTGTCAATGAAGAACGTAAAAAGGTCCACCCAAGGCGATCAATAGATCACTTCTCGGCGTCAATAGATAAAAGGCAAGCTGGAATCTTGTGTCTGCGTACATAAGATGCGAGCAGTAGTGTTTTAACCGTGTTGTCTTTGGCCTCTCGTTTCTGCACGAATCCGGCCTGATCACCATGGATGGAACCCGGAAGTAGAGGGCTCAACCTGTTAGCCAACGCCTTAGCAAAGACCTTCATATCCACATTAATAAGTGAGATGGGACGATAATTTGAACACATCGAATGGTCCTTACCAGGTTTAGGTATCACCGTAATTGTGGCGACCAAGGTCTGTCTGGAAAAAGGACAGGTCTCTGAGATAGAATTGAATAGTTTAGTTATAATGGGTACTATATTAGGTGTAATTAATTTATAAAAGGAAGCTGGGAACCCGTCGGGTCCGGGACTCCTACCATTAGCCATAGATTGAATAGTATCTGAGATCTCCTGATCTGTGAATGGTTCCTCCATGGCTGCTGTATCTGCCACTGGAAGAGGAGGGAGCGGGGTGTTGTTAACATAGTCGTCCACCCTGGCCTGGAAGTTAGTCGGGGACATATCAGCTATTGGCCCCCTGAGATTGTATAAGGAATCGTAATATTCTTTGAAGGAAGCCGTGATTTCTTCTGGATGATGTAATAGTTTACCAGTTTTAGATTTTATGGTAGGGATGTAAGTAACAGGAATACGTGGGTGCAGGAATCGTGCTAAAGCCTTACCAGGCTTATTGGAGAATTCATATAAATATCTCCGAAAACGGTCTCTTTGCCGTGCTGATGCCGTATCCAACAGGGAGGTAAGGTCTTTCCTGGCCTTTAAGAGGTCAGCCAAGGTTTGAGAATTGTGGGTATACTTATGATCTAGCTCCAGCTTTTGAATGCGTGTGAGTAGATCGTTGATTGCGAATGCTCTTTCTTTCTTTAACCGCGCTCCCTGTTGGATAAACACTCCTCTAATTACTCCCTTTAAAGCCTCCCACTGATAGGGAAAGGCTGTGTGGTCTGATTTGTGGAAGTCTATGAAGTCAGTGATGGCCGTTCGGATTGCTGTCTGGCATGTGGGGTCTTTAAGGAGGCCAGGGTGTAACGACCACGTCCATTCCGTAGGGGCCAGGTCCGGTAGTCGTATGGACAACAAAACAGAGGCATGATCTGACCAAATCATCGGTCCAATCTGAGTCTCTGGGTGACATGTTAATAGTTTGTGACTGATCAGGAAGAAGTCTATCCTACTATAGGAGTCATGTATAGCTGAGTAGTAGGTGTAGTCGCGTGTAGTGGGATGAGTCAGTCTCCAAACGTCCACTAGTCTAGACTCCACTAATTTGGTCTTTAGGCTCTCCAGTTGGGACGGGGGTATGGACGACCTACCAGTCGATGAGTCCACGGACCTGTCAAGTACAAGATTGAAGTCCCCACCGGCAATCACCAAGCCCTCGGCGAACGTTGCGAGGCAATTCAAATATGCTCTACATGTCCGAGCCTGATCCTGATTAGGAAGATAAAAATTAGAAATAGTGAACACACCAGCAGCCATTTTCAATTTTAGAAATAAGAACCTGCCATGGGGGTCCAATTTAGAATCCAGTACCTGAGCCTGAAGGGATTTGTGAAGTGCAATACTGACCCCCTTTGATTTAGATTCCGGGTTGGTACCATGGAACCACTGTGTGTAGTACCTATTCCTAAGGGCCGGTATGCGGTCTGATCTGAAGTGGGTTTCCTACAGCAGGAGTACATGGATATGTTTCTTATGCATATGGTAGAGCACTTGGGAGCGCTTTTCAGGAGTGTTAAATCCCCTAACATTCAGTGAACACAGAATTAAAGTTGCCATATCAATATGCTATCCGAGCCGAGGGAATAGTAACAGCGGTGGTTGGTAAAAGGTTGGAGGGGGAAGGTTTACACAAGAGGGAAGAAGAAAGATGGGAAGAAGTGGAAAGAAAAAAGAAGTAGTAGATATTAACAGACGAACAGCAAGAAATTTTCAGACAGGAGAAACTTTCCTGTCAAGACAGCTCCCAGGTCACTATGCCTGGGAACTGGAAACTATACAGAGGATACTCTGTAACGTAGTGTCCTTAGACACTCCCTAAAGTGGGGACTGACTGGACCAGGGCACTGAGACTCAGCCAAGCCCCCGCAGCAATTCAATAAGACGTTTAAACATAAACACAATTAACTGTAGACCGGCATAAAGGCAAACTGTGTTAGTAACTGTTCCTATTAACAAATATCAGAGAGCTATGAAACAAAACCACAGTCTAAAGTAAGTAACGGGGCCGCAAGGTGATCTACAGATCATATTAGTATATGGAGACTATATAATAACCAGAAAATATAAAATTGGTAATAAGATAGCATAATAATAATAATAATAATTATCAGCTCTTCTCTGGTCACCAGCAGGAACAGAACATCTGTATTGCTCCCGATTTATTAGCCCAGGGTATAATTCCACCAAACAGAGCGTAGTTCGAGATCTTCAGGTAAGGTGGAGAAGAGGGGTCAATGGGGGGAGAATTCCCCTTGAGTCGATCTAAATAAAGTCAAGGGTCCCCATCTTGGGCTCCAAAATCGTGCCTCGGGCCACGTCTCCTCTTCCTATTAGGTCCCGATGGTGGTCTCCCCCCTCCCTGTCCTCCCCACAACAATAAAGGTGATGGTCGAGGCCACTCTCCCAGCTGCACCAAGGGTAAATCCAGAGCAGAAGAAAAGGTTGATAAGTCCGCCGGTGTCCTCAATATCACTGGGCCAGCTTCTCCGCGTACTTGTAGTTGAAAGGGGTATCCCCATGAGTAGTTGATGTCTTTAGTGCGAAGAGCCTCCAGGAGTGGCCTGAGCGCCCGTCATTTGGCCAGGGTCAGGCGAGAGAGATCTGCCATAAGCTGAATGTTAGAGTCATTGAATTCAATAGCCTCTTTCTCCCTGGCCCTTTGCATAATTTCTTCCTTTTGTCGATAGAAGTGGATTCTGCATATCACATCTCTTGGTTTGTTGGAGTCAGGATTTTTGGGGCCAAGGGACCTATGTGCTCTGTCCATTTCAATATGATCGCCTCCAGGTTTGCCTAGAAGCGAATTAAAGATGTTTTGGATGGCAGGGACCAGGTTTCTATTAGTCACTGTTTCCGGAAGTCCACGGATGCGAATATTATTCCTCCGGTTCCTATTTTCGGAGTCTTCCATCATATCAAACACCAGCTGGAATGTCTGGGAGTGATGATCTAGGAGTTCATGTTGGTTATGTAGTTGAGATGCAAGATCCTCCACTTTAGATTCCAAGGTAGTGATTGTACCCTTAAGCTGTGACACTTCCTCTTTAAGTGAGCTAATTTCACCTCTATATACTGCTTCAAGGCGCTGGATATAACCCTCCATGTCAGATTTAGTAGGTATAGCATTCAGCCGGGCATATAGAACCTCATAGCTCATGTCACAGGATGGGAGTCCTCGAGGTGTCTCTGGAGTGATTGAGGATAGCACCATCGGGTCCACAGACTGCATATCTGATATGTCGTGGTTAGGGGACTGTAAATTCTGCATCTCAGTGGTGTTTTGCAAATGAGCCAGGGCCCCAGTAGTGGGCTGAGGAGGCAAAGTTACCTCCTGCTGGACTGGGGAGGAAGGGGTTACACTGCTTGCTTCTTCAATTGCGAAATGGCTGCCTCCTCCCTCCTGCTCTCTGAGACCTGCTGCAGACAGTGAATGTTTAAGTGATGAATATGTGGCAAGGGGGGGATGGGAGCCGCCACTCACTTCATGGGGCTGTTGCTTACAAACTTCTCTGGCCTTTCCCGGGGAGAGCCCTGTCAGAAAGGAGGTCTCTGGGGACCCCCGTAGATCTGGGGAGGGTCGGGACATGCCGCTCACCTTTCCCTGCTTATGCTGAGCATTCTCCCCGAGCGATCCATAATGGGTTTCTCCAGTCACGATTGAGGTACGGCTGGTGACTTTTCCAGAGGACTGGCGTCGCTCTGCACTGCTGCGCTCCCCTCCTTTGTCCACAGGAGAGGAGCGGACCCCTCCTGTTTGTCCTGCTTTTAGTGTCGCTCCAGGAGCCATCATGGCCGCACGGGTAGTAGTTTTTCCCGCTCTCCCCGAGGATGCCAGAAAGCGGGTAATATCTCCATTTGTGGTCCCCGTCGGTGGTTCCTGTGATGCCTGGGATCTGAGGCCACCTTTGCCCTTCATTTGGGAAGGTTAATGTGTAAATTAGTGCTAGATTTCAGCTGCAGGGGCTCAGAAACTGAGGAGCTCTCAGAAGGCACGTCCTCCCAGCACCATGTCCAGGCCACGCCCCCCCATGTCAGTATTTTAATTGTTTTTTTTTTCTCTTTATTACACAGCACGGTGAGCAGCACTCGGGAGCCTGCACGATTGGACCCTTCTGAGGCGATCCCTGAGGAGACCGGCACCGAGGGACACTTCGACCGCCCCGGTACATCTGCACCTTCCCAGCCTTCCCACACATTTGACCCATCTGTCCCATCCACCAGCACAGGAGCATCGTGGCCGCCTACATTACATGAAGCTGCTGGTGAGGAGATCGCTTTCCCTTTACCCCACCCTTCTGCCCCTGCCACCTCTAGTACACCTGCGGGTACTGGGCGGCAGCGGCAGAGGGGTCAGGAAAAGAGTTATGCGCAAGAGTTCTTGCATCTGAATGCATCTTTCCAGAACTGTCTCAAAGTCTTGTCAGAGCAAATCTCCGCAGGCTTTCAGCAGATCAACTCCAGCATTCTGGAGGTGAAGACACTTCTGCAAACCATGCATTCAGAAGCAAGATCTTCGCCAAACCACACCTTTTTCAGGTCTGTTGTGGAGCGCATGGAAATGCTATCTCCTACCCAGCAGATGCATGTAATGCATTCGTGCCACGGTGCTCTACAGCAGGTTACCTCCCAACCTCCACCTCCCACCACTGTAGTTCCTCCACCTGCACCCCCTCCAGCCACTTTCCATCCTCCCCCTCCTATTACATCTGCACCCCCTCCAGCCACTTTCCATCCTCCCCCTCCTATTACATACCAGCAACCTCACCAGTACCAGCAACCTCCCCAGTACCAGACATCTCCCCACTTCCAGCAACCTGCCCCGTACCAAACTCCTTCCCCGTACCAAACTCCTTCCCCGTACCAAACTCCTTCCCCGTACCAAACTCCTTCCCCGTACCAAACTCCTTCCCCGTACCAAACTCCTTCCCCGTACCAAACTCCTTCCCCAAACAACTTTCCATCAACATCATCTGCTCCTACAGTCCCTGCCCAACCCTCCACTCCACCGCCCACCACCTCTTCTGCCTCCCACATGTCCACCCATTCTGTAGCTTTTTCAACACCATCACCTCTAACTGTTCCTTCCCCACCACGATCCCAGTCCTCTCTCCACACACCCAGTGTCGAAGTGTCCCGCAGCCCCTCCAGCAGTATTTCCACCCCACAGTACACAGATTTGTAATGTCTGTTTTTTGTAATAAAAATGCCCATTGGGTTTAAAACCTTTATTAAAAAAGTTTTTTGCACTTTAAAAACATTTAAAAAAAAAAAAAAAATTTAAATAAAAGTTAAATTATCGTTTCACAATGGTTGTCTGTCATTTCTTTCTGCGGCCAACTATGTTTTAAAAAAAGGTTAAATACAGGGTATTTCAAAGGTAAAAAGGTATTCAAAACCAGGTATATAACTGTGGGTAAATTTTAGCTTTTTGCCACAGTTGTGTTCCTGGTTGTGTTTGAAGCAAAGTATTTCACCTAAAAAGTTGTGTTTATTGTTGGTGATTTCCTACCAATGTACACAACTTTTGTTAAAAGGTGAAATACTTTGCATAAAACACAACCAGGTACACACCTGTGGCCTAAAGGTAAAAATAGTAAGACCATGACAAGATAGCCAACTTTGGTTGGCAAAGGTATATACTGTTGGTCCAGAAGGTACACAAGTTTGGTTAGGGCACAAATCTTTCACATTCTGTCATCCTGCCAGTGTACTCTGCCTTGAGGTGACATAAAGTATAGTGCAAAATTGTCCCTCATTACTGAAACCGTCACAGAACTTCTAGTGGTAATATTTCCAATGACAACATCCATCTTCGCCAGTAACTTGCTCTTCTCTCCAACCTGCACTTTCTTCTCTACAGGAACATGCTATATCTAGTTTTCCAGTAGCCAATCCCGTTCGGAAGGCCAGAAGGGTAAATTTTAAAAACCGGATCCGGCGTAATCCGTCTAAAAACGGATAGAAAAACGGATGAACCGGATGAGACGGATCCGGTTTTGTCTGTCAAGAACAAGACGGATCCGGCAGAAAACCGGATCCGGCACTTCAGGTTTTACAAAACATTTGCCGGATCCGGCATTCCGGCACGACGCCGGATCGCGCCTGACGCCGAAAACCTGATGTGTGAAAGTAGCCTAACCCCTCTACTACACATCTTATTAAAGGATACATGAAAACTTATTAATTTGTGATCACTATTACCCAAGTGACCCCCAACCCTTACATTTGATATGCGGTCTGGCCTGTTGGTTAATATTAGGTCTAGCAGTGCCCCTCCTCTTGTTGGGTCCTGAACCAGTTGTGAAAGGTAATTGTCTCTCATAGTTGTCAAAAACCTATTACCTTTGCTGGAACTGCAGCTTTCGGTTCCCCAATGTATTTCAGGGTAGTTGAAGTCCCCCATAATAATGACTTCTCCTTGAGTCGCTGCTTCATCTATTTGCTTTACGAGGATATTATCAGTTGCTTCCATAATTTTTGGAGACTTATAACAAACCCCTATCAGTAATTTATTATTGTTTTCCCTCTCCCCTTACCTCCACCCACAGGGACTCTACATTTTCATTATATTCACACATATTATCACGCAGGATGGGTTTTAAGGATGATTTTACATATAAACACACACACCCCCCTCACTAATTCATACAGTCATTTCTGAACAGACTATAACAATGTAAATTACCGCCCAGTCATGGCTCTCGTCCAGCCATATCTCAGATATTCCCACCATGTCATAATTATGTGCCAACAAAATTAATTCTAATTCCTCCATTTTGTTGGCAAGGCTTCTGGTATTAGTTTACATGCACTTTATGTAACTCTCTGTACCTCTCTTCTTAAATTATTAACTGTTATAACCTCACACCCCATGCCACCCCCACCCCCAATTTCATTGTTTGTGCCCAGGTGCACGGTCTTCCCCTCCTATAAAATGAATACCCTCCCCCCAGTTCCTAGTTTAAACACTCCTCAACCTTCTAGCCATTTTCTCCCCCAGCACAGCTACACTTTCCCTATTGAGGTACAGCCCGTCCCTAGCGTAGAACCTGTAGCCAACTGAGAAGTCGGCCCAGTTTTCCAGGATCCCAAACCTCTCCTTCCTACACCAATTCTTGAGCCACTTATTAACCTCCCTAATCTCCCATTGCCTCTCTGGCGTGGCACGTGGTACAGGAAGTATTTCCGAAAATACCACCTTGGAGGTCCTTGCTTTAAGCTTGCAGCCTAAGTCCCTGAAATGGACCTTCCACCTACCTCTAACTTTGTCATTTGTGCCAATGTGCACCATGACCACTGGGTCCTCACCAGCCCCTCCCAGTAATCTGTCAACCCAATCAGCGATGTGTCGGACTCGAGTGCCAGGTAGGCAGCACACCGTTCGACGATCCCTGTCTTTGTGACAGATTGCCTTATCTGATCCCCTAATAATTGAGTCCCCCACTACCAGCACCTGTCTGGCCTGCCCTGCTCTCCTATTTCCCCCCTTACTGGAGCAGACACTCCTCCGGATTTCAGAGGACATGCCTTTCTGCAGCAGTGCTACCCCTGCGCTGGCACTCCCCTCATCTGCCAACTTAGCAAACTTATTGTGGTAAATTAGCAGGTTTACATGGTACAGTTGCTCGGGTTTCCTTTTTCTGGGTTGGTACATGCTATAATTCACTTCCCCCACCTTCCCCCGTATCACATAAGGCCCTTGCCACTTGGCCAACACCCGATCCTCTTCTTTAAAGGTCCTGACCGTGGTCCTTTTATTATACGTGCGGCTCTGAGCGGCCTGGGCCTTGAACAGATGCTCCTTTACTATGGGCCGCATGGCCGCAATCCTATCCTGCATACTTGCCACATGCTCGATGACACTCTTAAGTGGAGTGGGCTCCTGTTCCCATGTCTCTTTGGCTACATCCAGCAGTCCCCTCGGTGCCTGCCAATCAGTAGCTCAAATGGGGAGAACCCCGTGGATGCCTGTGGTACCTCGTGGATGGCGAACATTAGATAGGGCAGTAACATGTCCCAATCCCTCCTCCCCTTGGCAACTACCTTCTTCAGCATGGCTTTGAGGGTCTTGTGAAACCTCTCTACCAACCCGTCGGTTTGTGGATGATACACTGACGTACCTAGCGGTTTAATGCGGAGCAGCTTACATAGCTCCTTGGTCACCTTAGACATAAAAGGAGTTCCTTGATCTGTAAGGATCTCCTTGGGTAGCTTAAGGTGACAAAACATGGCGAATAGTTCATGTGCTATTAGTTTAGCCGACGTGTGGCTGAGTGTTATCACCTCTGGGTACCGGGTGGCGTAGTCTACGACTACTATGTGTTGGTGACCCTGTGCAGATTTTACTATTGGTCCTACCAGATCCATCGCTATCCGCTCAAAAGGTACCTCTATAATGGGCAGAGGCACCAATGAACTCTGGTAGTTCATGGTGGGTGAGGTTAATTGGCACTCCGGACACATATCGCAGTACCTTTCAACCTCAGTGTAGACACCAGGCCAAAAATAATGCTGCAGTATGCGCTTTAGCGTCTTTTGGCCCCCAAATGCCCTCCCAGTGTGTGAGTGTGTGCCATGTCGAGCACTGCCCGCTGATAGGATTGGAGCACTACCAGTTGTTCTACTACCTCATCCCTGATTTTATCAACCCTGTACAGTAACTCCTGGTTGATCGAAGTCCGAGGATACTCCGTCTTTGCACCCGGTCGTTGAGCCACCCCATTTACCTCAATTACTCTATCCCAGGTACGGATCAGTGTGGGATCCTGGAGCTGGGCGGTCCCGAACTTACCAGGGTGCACCTCCAGCTCAGGGATTGGTGGGGTCTCTTCAACTTCTCCTGCCAGTACCACTAGGGGAAATCTATCGGGGTTACACTCTGTCACTAGGTTGGTGACCTCTGCCGCAGGTATCCCTGACTCGTGATCTTCGGTTTCTGTGCCCAGAATACCAGTTACCCTGGGAGGGTTAACTCCACAGGGACCAGAACAGGGGTAAGCCTCTTCCCAGTACAGTCCCATGCGGAAGTCTTTACCACTCCCACCACATGTTTTATCTCTCCACACTGGGTGGAAAACAACCTTTGCGGTCGGGTACTCTCGGAGGCCCTCATGTATGCACACCACCCCCACCTTCCGTCCATTAGAATTGTCCCCAGCGGGGGCGTGGCCTGCTTGCAGACCAGAGAGGCCACATAACTCACAGGCTCCTGCTTCTCCTGACTTAAACCGGCTAATAACAGCACTCTATATTGCCTCTCCTCCCTGTGCACAGTAACGGCTCCTGGAAGGTCCTGGGCACATGATGACCCGAGGGAGAGTGCAGAAACGCAGTTCCCCGCTGAAGCTCCCGGACTTCTTCCCCCGAGGACAGACTGCACATGCTGCAGGTAAAATGGCGGCGGCTTCCCCCTCAGCTTCCTCCTGCTCGTCGGGTGGCTCTGGGGGGAGGGGGGCATCTGAGACTCACAACAACCTGTCTCCTATTACTAAAGGAGACATGAGGGATTTTCTGGCCTCCATCCGTGCTCCCTAAAGGAGACATGCAGTCCATGCTGCAGGAGATTAGAGGGGAAGTCTCGTCCCTGGGGGAGAGAACTGCTCATGTTGAGAGCAAGATGGCTGAATATGCCAATTCATGCAAACTGTACTCCAACCTTGCTCCCCAGAGATTTCCTGATTGACAGGATACATAGGCTCCCCAAACCCCGGCATGTGGACCCAGCCTTGCCCAGAGACACTTTGGCGCGCATCCACTTCTATACTACCAAAGACGCCTTCATGCAGAGGATGAGGAATCACCCTGAGCTCCCTGCTGAATACCAAGGCTTACAGGTGTTCCCAGACTTATCAGCGTCCATGCTGGCAAAGAGGCCAGAATACGCTCCTGTTTGTAAAGCACTACGTGATGTTTATATCCGATACAAATGGGGATTCAATCCTGTCAGGCTGATAATATCCTATGAAGGTCGTGGTGTGGTCTGCCAATCTCCCAAACAGGCTGAGAACATGCTAACCGATTGGAAGATTTCCTTTGCTCCCCGCCAGAACCCGATGGGAAAGAAAATTGTTCAGGACTGTATTGAAACTTGAAGAGGAGGATGATATGCTGTCCGGATGCAGGGTGCTATGGATTTTGTAACCTATTTCCCTTTTTCCACCTTTTTCTATTTGCTTCAGCACCCCGTCCAAGATAACTCTCGGTTATTTTCCATCTTTTTGGGAGTGAGCCTTGGAACTGCCCCGAGCTGGCATTTACCTGCGGTCTAGGACTGACCACTCAGGCGTTTCACTGCCTGACTAGCCTGGCCTTTGGCCTAGTGGCTGCATGTTTAGAATTTTTGTCAGTGTTCTCTGTGTATTGTTTCCCTTGTCTCCTGTTTTTTAGGTACACCTTCGATATGGGTATTTTTAAAGTGGTTACTGTGGTTCTCTATGTTGCCAACACACGAGCCCTAATGCAGGTGATCTGGGTTCATGAAGATGTTTGTGTGATAGCAAGTTTTATAATGTTTAATTATGAGTGTTACCAGTATGTCTCTAAATGTTAAGGGGTTGAACTCCCCCTGTAAGAGGTCCATCCTATGGAAGGAGGTGAAAAAATCAGTTGCGGAGATTATCTGCCTGCAGGAGACACATCTGATAGAAGCTGATAATTTTAGGCTGCGTCACCCACAATTCTCTAATATTTACTTTGCTAATAATAACACTAAAAAAGCTGGGGTGTGCATCATCTTTAAAAATACATTAGCCTTCAAATGTATCCAGAGGGTAGCGGATCCTGCGGGCAGATTTCTGATCCTCATATGCACATTGAATGGCGAGTTGCACACTATCACAGGCCTTTACGCCCCCAATCATTCGCAACAGACATTTATCCGCAAAGTACTACATAAAGTGGATGGTCTGGCGCAGGGTGAAAAGATATACTGTGGAGACTTTAATCTCCCCATGGACAAAGATCTAGATTGCTCACGAGGTGGCATTCGGCCTAGGGGGAGTTGAAAGGCATAGCCAAAGAATATCATCTACACGATTTCTGGAGGTACTCCCACGCGAGTGAAAAAGATTATACCTTCTATTCCTTCCGACACAGTACATATACTCGGATAGACCATATTCTGGTGGATACTACGGTTCTTCCTAGATGCGTCTCCTCCAGCATAGGACTAATTACCTGGTCTAACCATGCACCCATTGTTGTCATGGTCACGTGTGACTGAACACATCACCTCCAGCAGGGTGAATTTATATGACATGTGTGACCCTGGATACACCGCCTCCAGCAGGGAGTTAGTTAGCGTTAAAACATCATGCGAACCCTGCCTTTCGGTGGCGTCTGAACCCTTCTCTTTTACTAAATGAGAATGTGACGTGTGGTATCTCTACTGAGTTGACTCACTACTTCCATGTTAACGATAATGGGGAAGTTTCAGATGAAACGCTATGGGCTGCGCATAAAGTGGTTATACGGGGATATCTCATACAACAAGCCTCCATACTGAAGCGCAGTGGAGGGATACGGGATGACCTCTTAGCTAGACTTGACCAGTTGGAATCACTGAATAAAACCTCACCCTCTCAGGTGGTGTCGGATGAGATATACGGGGTTCGCTTTCAGTTGCGGGAGATTTTGCTTTCTGCTTATGCCCGTAATTTACGTAAGCTTAAAACTCACTTTTACGCCACTGGAGATAGGGCGGGAGCAATACTGGCCCGTAGGGTACGTAAACGAGAGGCTAAATCCAGAATAGATGGTTTACAGGATCGGAATGGGTGTCTGGTTAGGAATCCGGTTGACATCGAGGAGACATTTGCAAAGTACTACTCCCATTTATATAACTTACATTCTGACCCTCAGACCCATCAACCCACTCAGATAGCAATCGATTCATATCTGCAATCAGTTAATTTACTGTGTGTATCCCAAGAGCAATTATTGTTAAATGCCCCATTTACAGAGGAGGAGATCAAAGAACTATTAAAAGCAGTAGGCTACACACCGCGCCTGGTCCGGATGGACTATCAAATGAATATTATCGCACTTTTCAGGAACTTCTGTCCCCATATTTATTGAGGTTGTTTTCAAGTTGGCGGGATTCAGGCAAAGTTGCTGCCCCTAATTTGGAAGCTACTATTACCACTCTCCCTAAGCCAGGTAAGACCCCTGGTAGTCCTGGGAATTTTAGATCCATTGCTTTATTGAATTGTGATTTAAAGATATATACCAAATTACTAGCCTCCCGCCTTCATTTGATAATCCCCTCTCTTGTCTCTCCTGACCAGGTCGGTTTTGTGGCTGGCCGGGAAACCAAGGATGGTACCCGCCGAATGTTGAATCTTATTAGGGTGGCGGAGCTGTCGGGCCTCCCCAGTGCATTCCTGTCCTTGGACGCTGAGAAGGCCTTTGACATGGTGCACTGGGGATATTTGGGAAGTGTTCTTTGGAAGTTTGGTTTGGAGGGCCCCATCCTTTCGGCGATTTTAGCAATATATTCCACCCCATCTGCCAGAGTCCTAGCCTCTGGGTTTGTATCTTCCCCCTTTTTGATCGCCAATGGGATGTGGCAGGGATGCCCACTATCCCCTATTATATTTGCATTATGCATGGAGCCCCTGGCGGAGAAAATCCGTCTTAACTCTGATATCTCAGGTCTGATGGTGGGTCCGGCTGCTCACAAGATCGACCTTTACGCGGATGGCGTTATCATAGCTTGTGTGGACCTGGAGCGGTCGTTCGCGGCTGTCATGGCTGAACTAGAGGAGTTTGCGTCAGTATCCTATTACAAACTGAATGCATCCAAATCATTGGTATTCCCTGTCGCGGTCCCTTTGGTCACCAAAGCTGAATTGGAGAATAAGTTTCCCTTTCGTTGGACTGATCAAGATATCCCTTACCTTGGTATAAAGCTCACGCACTCTCACCATATTATAGAGGCAAACTATACTGCTGTATTCAGACAAAGACTGAGCTGGACACCTTACATCAGTTTGACCTCCTGGGTGGCTAGAATTAATATTTTCAAGATGAAAATTCTCCCCAAGATATTATATTATTTTAGATGTCTCCCTTTGAGGGTCCCAAGCAAAATCATAACAGACCTTCAGCGCTTAACAAACAAATACATATGGGCCCACTAAACTCCTCGAGTGGCCAAGTCGCTTTTGTATTACCCTTATGATCTGGGGGGAATGGGATTGCCAAATTTGATGGCGTACTATAAGGCCTCAGTGGTAGCAGGGCTGCGGGATTGGTGGCAGCTGGACAAGGATCATAGATGGTTGCAAATCGAAAATTTCTATGCGACTAGAGGCTCCACCCGATTCATGCTAGAGGTTGAAGCCTTTGGGCCGTGACCTTGTAACCTCCCTCTACCGACCATGTCTACTTCACTGCATTTTTGGAGACAGACGGTCCCGACCCTTATTATAATCCCGTTAACTGAAGTGTCACTGAAGGCGCTAGAATTACATATCCCGTATATAGATTTACAGCCATGGGTACTGGCTGGTGTAAAATCACTTCATCAGCTGTTTGACGGCACAGCGATTAAGCCGTTTGACCGCCTAGTTGCAGATCACCCAGATATTCGACATAGATTTTAACAGTTTTTACAACTAAGACATCTTATACATACTACACAACCGTCGTACTTCTTTAATACCTACCTAGACTGTACAGTAAATGGCCTCTTCCTGGTGCCCGGATCTAGTACTCGCAATGTATCTATTTTGTATAGAGCCTTGAATGATCCTGACCCAGAGGTTAAACTGCAATTCATGAGACAATGGTAGGATGACCTGCAGGTCACCCTAGTGCCTGATGGGTGGCGGGAGGTGGTGTTAGAGGTTCGGAGAGTTTCCTCATGTTTAAACCATCTGGAACAATTGAAAAAAGTCCACTTGTGCTGGTATTATTACCCAGTTAAAGTTGCTCACTTTGGCCCTCAGTGCTCTCCGTTGTGCTTGGAGAGGCTGCGGTATGTTGGGGACACTTAGCCACATATGGTGGTTGTGCCCGATATTACTAAATTTTTGGGCTAGCCTAGAGGACGTGATAGCTGAGGTAACTGGGATTCGGATGGCCCTACAACCCAGTATGGTTCTATTGCATATCGGTTTAGATGTGAGCCCGCATGTGTTGAGAGGAGTGTTCTCACATTTGTTTATAGCCGCTAGACTGGCAGTGGCATCCAAATGGAGAGTGACCAGCGCACCGACCATACAATTTGTGATTGACAGGATGAACCTTCATTGCCAATACGAAAGGGCTCTGGTATTATCTGCGTCATCTAAAAAGAAAAAGTCCCAGATTTGGGAACCGTGGCTTGGTAGCCGACTCTCCTTCAACCCACCGTGAGGATGCTTGCGCTACTTCGACTCAGGGCCTGATATTCCCTGCCCGCGATGAACCCTGCTATGTGGCTAGCTTATTTGACACTTTGATATTCAGGAATCTGCACTATAGCAGGTCATTTTCTGTTAAGACCTTTGATCTAAGTAATTTACAGTTGTATACCTAGGTGTACCTATTCCCCCCCCCCCCTCATTATTTTTTCCGGTTGATAGCTACTGCGCTTGTTGATGTAGGAGCATGGTAGCCCTTCCCTTTCCTCCCCCCTCCCCTATTAATCTACTCTGCACTGTTTGCGGAATTGATTTGTTTACCTGTTTAACTATGTAAAATTTTAATAAATATGATTTTTGGGAAAAAAAAAAAGAATTGTTCCCAGCAACCAGGGACCCATGCACCAGGGTCACCAAGCTCCCCGAGTCCGAGAGTGTCCGTCTGGTACCCATTAAGGAGTACCTGGCACAGCTCGGTACCGGCAGGGCCTGTAGTGGCAGTGCAGACTGGCTGGGCATACATAGACACATGGCACATATACCCACAGTCAATGGGTTCTGCTGCTAGGGGGCAGTTGGCAGCCACATGTCCCGGCCCTTGGCATTGCCAACACTTAACTGCGACACAAGGGAACCGTGGGGCTGATTTAGGGGATACGGGTCGTGGTCAGTCCTATCAGTCCTACCACCTGGTCCAGAGTGCCCAGGTGCCCTTGCCCCACCCAACACTGTATGGCTCCTGGCAGAGCCCTCATCAGCCGATCGACCAACACCCTCTCCACTATCTGAAGTGCGGTTAATGTCTCAGGTTGAGCCATCTTTTCACAAGCTGCAGCAAGTCATAAACCTGAGACTGGTCAGCCTGGGCTTCCACAAAAGTCCATGAAAACACCCATTGGGCTCTCACGTAGTTATTAACCCACAGTTGGTCAAGGTTCGGAATTCGTGGTCCTGGGCGTCCTTCTGACTGAGGTCAAAGTAGGCCTTTAGTGCTTCACCCCTCAGGAACGGAGCCATCACTTCGGCCTACTGTGACATAGGCAGGTTCTCCTGCTCTGATGTGCGCTTATAGATGTAGAGAAAAGCTTCCATATCATCTTCCGGACTCAGTTTCCTCAAAGTGGAAAGGACCTTGTATCAGGCATTGCGACGTTCTGGGGTCGGTGCTGGACGCGCCTCACGCAGTGCTGCAATTTGCTGCAACATCAGATAATTGGTTTGTTGCTGTTGTTGCTGTGTGAGGACCAGCTGCCTTAGAATCTCCTCCGTTTTGTCCACAGGCCTGGGTTGCAATATGGCAGGCCTAATGACAGACATGCAGCTGGCGTTGAGGTATGCCTTAATTCACACTGCCCGCATTCTCCACCATATGTAGTGCAGCAGTGTCCTTGCTGTGCAGTGAGTAGGCAGTGACTCAGGAAGTTTCAAAATACCGTATATACTCGAGTATAAGTCGAGTTTTTCAGCCCCCTTTTGGGGCTGAAAAAGACTCCCCTCGACTTATATTCGGGTCACGGTGCCAACTTACCTGGTCCCCGTCATCTCCGCGGTCCCAGTCGTCTCCGCGGTCCCCGGTGTTCGTCTGCGGTCCCCTGCAGCGTCCTGGCGGTGGGTGATGATAGGGCCGCGGCGACGTTCAAAATCTCTGCGAGCCGCTCTCTCCCGTCCTCCGGCAGTGATGTGCAGGGGGCGCGATGACGTGGAAAGCACGCGCCCTCTGCCTGAGTCACTGAAGAGCCGGCGATGCTCAGGAGCAGCTGTCATCAACGTAGGTGAGAGTATATAGTGTTTTTTTTTTTTTTTTAATTCCAGCAGGTTCTGCGGCAGCGGCAGCAACATGATAGGATTACCAGTAATCCTATCACTTTGGGGGCAGCATTATGGTATTTGGGCCACCATTCACTGTGAAACATTTATGGGGGCATATGTTGTGCAGCGTTATTTGGGCCACCATTCACTGTGCAGCATTTTGGGGGCATACTGTATGTTGTGCAGCATTATTTGGGCCAGCATTCACTGTGCAGCATTTTGGGGGCATACTGTATGTTGTGCAGCATTAAATTTACCAGTATCTTCGGCAATTCTCACCCTAGACTTATACTTGAGTCAATAAGTTTTCCCAGGTTTGTGAGGCAAATTTAGGGGGGTCGACTTATACTCGGATCGACTTATATTCGAGTATATACGGTAAGTTCTTCTTTAATGTAGTGTACTCACAAACACAAAGTAAAACGGATCCTCTGGTACACAGCCAGGAAAAAAAGGACAGTCTGTGACTGGTTGCCGTAGACGACCATCGTGTACACTGGGGTGCCCCGTTTGGCCCTGTGTTGCCTCACACAGAAAGAGCCCTGTTAAAGCTTTCTGCTCAGTCTGTTTCCAAGACCAACACTGACACACCCAAACCCTCTTGCAGGGTATTTTTTCTACTCCACTAGACTCTGTGGCCATGGGCCACTTGTAAGATCCAGGCTGTAGGAAACGGAGCGGCCCCACTCCCTTCCTGCAGTGCATTTTGAAAATAAAAGCCCATACTGGGTTTTCCTGAACAACTCCTTGGTCAAAAATAGCTTGACCAGGTTCAAGCTTACTTTTATTCTGCTTTGTGACTCACAGGCATCCTGCTGTGAGCAAAAGGCACTCCAGCGGACCTAAGGGCCCCATTACATGCTTCAATGTCCCAGCGATCCCACCAACGATCCGACGTGGATGGGATCGTTGGAACAAAGTTAGGTTATCGCTGGTGAGCTGTCACATAGGTAGACTCACCAGCGGTCAGGACCAGTGAGCACGCTGGTATCCAGGGAAAACAGCGGGTAACTATGAGCCGCGCGGCTCTTAGTTACCCGCTGTTTGCCATGGATACCAGCTCCCAGCGTCTGCTGTATGGCGCTGGGAGCTCCCTGATCGTTGGTCTCTCGCTGTCACACGCAGCGATGTGTGATGCCAAGCGTGAGACCAACGATAGATTTATGGCCCAGACCATTAGGCAACGATTAACGATCAGCCAACTGATCGTTGATCGTTGCTACGTGTCACACGCAACAATTTCGTTTCGACATCGCTGCAACATCACCAAACTGGTGACGTTGCAACAATATCGTTCACAATATCGTTGCGTGTAATGGGGCCTTAATACAGTTCTGAGCGCATCCTGGGGGACACATAGCGACCCTCGCGTATGACATCAGTTGCTGCCTCACAATTACTAAATCCATAAAAAGTATACACAGCCCAATGTTCATTTTTTTATTTTCTGTAAAGTAGTTAAAATTTTATACATTTCTTTTCATGTCTTGAATTAGAAAACCGTGTACAATGTTCCCAATGCATGGAAATAACAATTGGTATAAAGATATTGTGATTAACTCATGTTTTTGAACACACTGCTAATATTTTTTTTTAAATTCGTTTATTAAACCACAAACAGAATATACTGCATACATACTTGCATATGGTGATAAGCACTGTATAGAATATATATATTTCTACTAGTATTAGATGCAAAGCAAAATGTGCATTCCGGTTTACATATGGGATAAAATGTAATGTCAGTTAAATTGTACAAGCCTTTATATTATTGCACAAGTAATAACACATATTTAACTTCCTAAAATACAACTATAACTACAAAAACTACTATTTTGCAGCCTGATTTCATACAATCAACTATTTATTATGCGATACCTCCACTCTACAGAGTAAGATAAGAGGAATTCCATCTCTCCTAGATCTTTCCAAATTCGATACAGTGTACGTTCATATGGGATAATCGAATTAATCAAATCAATCCAGATTCTAAGGGAGGGACATGAGTCCCCCATCCACCGCAGTGCCAGTACCTTTCGTGCCATAAATAGCGTCTCCCGCAAAAAGATCCCAGTATAGTGACCCCATGTCTCCTCATCCCATACCCCAAACAAACAAACCTGTGGCTCAAGGGGAACAGGAGCTTGTATCAGGGAAGTTAATAATGACGTCACCTCCGTCCAATATTGTGTGATAATAGGACACTGCCAGATCATGTGAATAAAGTGCATCTAATGTATGACATCTCAACCATTCCGATGATTGGAATCGGCTCGTCTTAGAGTCGTGTCGGAGTCAGATATGATTGGTTTATGATATATAACTGTATCATTCTGTTATTAATAGACGGAGAAACCCCGATCGGAAACTCCAGAATTTCTTTCCACTCCTCTCACTTTATATCGGGGATGAGCCTTTCCCATTTCCCTTTAACCGGGTTTATGGAGAATTCCGCCCCTACTGACAGCATGTATGTATACAAAGAGGAGATGAGACCCTGTGGACCCTGTGAGTTAAGTATTCCTGTTGTGAATTCTCTTCTGAGCCGGGGCTCCCTCTGGTGGTTACTGTGGGTAGTGGAGCTGGCCGGATTGACAGAGGTCTGCCACCTGATGATGATGATTGGAGATCTGAGGTTACTGATTGAAGTATTTAAGTCAGCAGGCTTCCTTCAATCCCTGCTGGTGAATAGTTCTTCCTTTGCATTCTGAGGTCTGATGTCTCCTGCCTGATCCTGCATTTTTCAGTTAAGTTGTTCATTTGCTTTTCATCTGATCTGGTTTTGCCTCTTTCTGCTTGTTGTGAGGGTTCAGCGTGCTCCCTGCTGGGGGCAGTGCTGGACCTCGCTCTATATGTTACAGCTTGTGTCAGTTTGTTCAGTCTCCTGTTATATTAGTCTCTTTTGCTTTGCTGCCAGTTCATAACAGAATGATGATATAGTGGGGGCGAGGTCGTGAGACCGCAGTGTTTTTTTGTACATCAGACGTGTTGGATTTTTTTTAGGGTTTTTGCGTGATTGCAGACAGTGTGTTTCCTTTCTGGTTTCCTGGTGGCCTAGCCTATTCCTGCCATCCTCCTCGGTGACCTGTTCATAACAGATTCCTATCAAGGGTAGAGACGAAATAGCATTGTTTACACCCACACATCTCATGTGCGACTGAAAGGCCGACCTTAATTGCAGATAGCGAAAGAATTGGGATCTCGGGAGATCGTATTTAACCTGCAATTGTTCAAAAGACCACTGGGTTCCATGATCATGCAAATCACCTATCGAGGAGACATTATGTTGAGTCCAAAATTCAGCGGACGGGTGTTCAAGTGGTACCGGAAGATAACTATTATTCCACAAGGGCATTTCAGCTACAATGTCCCCAAATCCAATCACCCTTTTAATCTGTCTCCACACTGATCGCGCCAGATGAAGTAGGAGCAACAAACGGGCGACACTAATTTTTCCCAATTCCAGAAAGCCCAGTGGGCAGTTAGCTCATGCGGCATTGAGCAAGTCATTTTCAGAGTTAGGGAGATAATTACCGGGCATCCACTTACTTATAGCTCTGGCTGCTCCAGACAGATAATATAGAAAAAAGTCTGGTACCGTTGCCCCACTCCCCTTTTGAGGTCTTTGCAGGGTGTACAGCCTGAGTTTGGGCCTAGTTTTCCCCCATATAAAGGATGTAATTTGGGAGTTCAAATTCGCAAAGAAGGACTTGGGTACCATCACAGCACTATGTTGAAGAGAATAGCTGAGCTTAGGGAGTAATATAATTTTGATTAAGTTACTGCGTCCGGCTACAGATAGCGGGTGTTTACTCCAAGTTGTAAATTTAACTTTAACCATTTCTAGCAGTGAGTGTATGTTGAGCCGCAAATCAAGCGTGCTGCTTTGAGATATGTGGACACCCAGATGTTTAAAACTGGGTACAATAGGCAATCAGGAGAGTCTCAAGTCGTGGCATCGGGGTATGAGAGAGGGGCAACAGGGCAGATTTCTCCAAATTTATATACAAGCCGGAATATTTACTGAATTTATTTATGGTGGCAATCACCCGTGTCAGTGTTTCCTCCGCTCTATCCATAAATATCACCATATCATCAGCATATAAGCCTATGGTGTCTACCCGACCCGCTATTTCTATACCCGCAATATTAGGGGAAGATCGTATGCGAATTGCCAATGCCTCGGTTGCAAGAGCAAAAAGGGCCGGGGAAAGGGGACACCCCTGACAGATTCCCCTATGTAGTGAAAAGGACTCAGATATGGAGCTATTTACAATGACACGGGCTTTGGGTTTCATATATAATATATTAACCCATTTTAGAAACCTGTCACCAAATCCATATTTCTGTAAACATGCACAGAGGAAAGGCCACTCAAGGGAGTCGAATGCCTTGGCCGCATCCAGCGATGCCAATGCCCATTTATTGTCTGGCACCAGAGAGCTGTATTGGACCACCGACTGGACTCGTCTAATATTAATGGAAGTGCTCTTACCAGGCATAAAACCAGTCTGGTCAGGGTGTATAAGTTCCAGTATAATTGAGTTCAATCTGGTGGCCAAGATTTTTGTAAAAATCTTATAGTACACATTCACTGATGATATGGGGCGATAAGATCCACAGTCTAAAGGGTCCTTCCTCTCCTTTTTAAGCACTATTATATTAGCCTCGTAGAAGGACTCCGGCATGGATCCCCCCTCCCAAATCCCCCGAAACACCATCAACAAAGGTGGCACTAATATATCCCGATATTACCTGTATAATTCGATGGGAAACCCATCTGGTCCAGGGGCCTTCCCAGAGGCCATATCCATTATGGCGTTCTCTATCTCCTCCAAAGTGAATTCAGCATCCATAAATTCTTGCTGGGAAGGGCTTAGTGTGGGAAATGTTATATCTGACAGGTAGTCTAGACACCCCTGACCAACAACGCCACTCTTAGTTGTACAATGATCTATAGTAATCATGAAAGCAGCTCAGTATTTCTTCAGTTGAGGATAACAAAGTACCATCCAAGCTGCGAATCTGTAATATTGTGTTAGAAGTATTATGTTAACGCACCAAATAGGCCAAGAATTTACTTGCCTGGTTCCCCAACTCAAAATAGGATTGACAGGCAAAAAATAATTTACGCTTGGACATAGTGTCTATGTGTTGGGTATATAACCTTTGAGCAGCCAACCACTCCACCCTATTGCCACTAGTTTGATCAGATATGTATGCGACCTCCGAATCTTTCAATCATTGTTCCATCTCATCGTCCACCCTTGATGTCACCCGTTTGATGTAAGAGATCGTAGAGGATAAGCAACCCCTCAAATATACCTTAAGGGCATCCTATAATAAATTAATATTCTGAGGTTCAGGGTGGGATGAGATGAAGCAATGCAACTGATTGATCGTTCTATCGGGCGACTCCACCAACTTCAACCAGAAAGGGTTCAATTTCCATACCATCCTGTTATTTAGCGGTCCATATTTAAGTTTAAGAATGACCGGACTATGATCTGAAATCCCCCTACTGCCATGTTCTATATTATCCACCCACATTGCTAGACCGCTGGATCCAAATATATAATCTATGCGCGACAAGGAGCGCTTAGTGGATGAATGAATGGTAAGTATACTCCCTCGTCTCGGGGTGTCACGTTCTCCATAGATCCAGCCATCCACTACTTTCCATGAATTGTGACAGTTGGAATGTAGCCAGAGGAGGGGCCTCTCCCTGCATCCCATCACCCAATCTCTGTCTGTCAAGCTGGTTATTCATGACCAGATTGAAATCCCCCATGCAGATGACGTCTGCATCTGGATAGTTCAGGGCAAAACTCATCGCCTTCTGGAGAATTGACATATTAGCTGGGGGGGGGTTATAGATACATAAAATAACATATTTCCTAGAGTTAATTAGTGCATGCACAAAAACGAAACGCCCCTCAGAATCCCTCCGGGCCTCTCTGGCCTCCCACCTAACGTCCTTATGTATCAGTAACGAAACCCCCCTTGAATAGCTAGTATGGAATGCATGAATAAACCATTGTGACCACGGTTTCTGCACACGCGCCGAGCTGCGTCTCTGGTCAGGTGTGTCTCCACCAAGGCCACAATGTGAGGGCGATATTGCCTAAACTGTGAGAATACCTTAATCTTCTGGGGGGTTTTAACATCCCTCACATTCCAGGTCATGCATATTATTTTAGACCCCATTTTTTACTTATCTCAATATGGTGCATATTATTGCTCGAGCACAGTTTAGAGACATCACATAGAGAACAGGATTGCCATTGGCTGCGACTTCTACCTAAATAACAATTAAAACTATTGAAAAAGAGAAAGCAGAATAAGAACCTAACAATATAGGAGCAAAGTCCCACAAGTTCCTTTGCAGGTGATCCCTTATGGGACCGCAGCCACTCAGATGCCTCCGCTGGATCCGTAAAAAACATGGAGGAACCCCCGTGGACAACTCGGATGCGGGCCAGATAGATCATTGAATACATACAGTTGTGGCCAAAAGTATTGACACCCCTGCAATTCTGTCAGATAATACTCAGTTTCTTCCTGAAAATGATTGCAAACACAAATTCTTTGGTATTATTATCTTCATTTAATTTATCATAAATGAAAAAACACAAAAGAGAATGAAACAAAAAGCAAAATATTGATCATTTCATACAAAACTCCAAAAATGGGCCAGACAAAAGTATTGGCACCCTCAGCCTAATACTTGGTTGCACAACCTTTAGCCAAAATAATTGCGACCAACCGCTTCCGGTAACCATCAGTGAGTTTCTTACAATGCTCTTCTGGAATTTTAGACCATTCTTCTTTGGCAAACTGCTCCAGGTCCCTGATATTTGAAGGGTGTCTTCTCCAAACTGCCATTTTTAGATCTCTCCACAGGTGTTCTATGGGATTCAGGTCTGGACTCATTGCTGGCCACCTTAGAAGTTTCCAGTGCTTTCTCTCAAACCATTTTCTAGTGCATTTTGAAGTGTATTTTGGGTCATTGTCCTGCTGGAAGACGCATGACCTCTGAGGGAGACCCAGCTTTCTCACACTGGGCCCTACATTATGCTGCAAAATTTGTTGGTAGTCTTCAGACTTCATAATGCCATGCACACGATCAAGCAGTCCAGTGCCAGAGGCAGCAAAGCAACCCCAAAACATCAGGGAACCTCCGCCATGTTTGACTGTAGGGACCGTGTTATTTTCTTTGAATGCCTCTTTTTTTCTCCTGTAAACTCTATGTTGATGCCTTTGCCCAAAAAGCTCTACTTTTGTCTCATCTGACCAGAGAACATTCTTCCAAAACGTTTTAGGCTTTTTCAGGTAAGTTTTGGCAAACTCCAGCCTGGCTTTTTTATGTCTCGGGGTAAGAAGTGGGGTCTTCCTGGGTCTCCTACCATACAGTCCCTTTTCATTCAGACGCCGACGGATAGTACGGGTTGACACTGTTGTACCCTCGGACTGCAGGGCAGCTTGAACTTGTTTAGATGTTAGTCGAGGTTGTTTATACAACATCCACACAATCTTGCGTTGAAATCTCTTGTCAATTTTTCGTTTCCGTCCACATCTAGGGAGGTTAGCCACAGTGTCATGGGCTTTAAACTTCTTGATGACACTGCGCACGATAGACACAGGAACATTCAGGTCTTTAGAGATGGACTTGTAGCCTTGAGATTGCTCATGCTTCCTCACAATTTAGTTTCTCAAGTCCTCAGACAGTTCTTTGGCCTTCTTTCTTTTCTCCATGCTCAATGTGGTACACACAAGGACACAGGACAGAGGTTGAGTCAACTTTAATCCATGTCAGCTGGCTGCAAGTGTGATTTAGTTATTGCCAACACCTGTTAGGTGCCACAGGTAAGTTACAGGTGCTGTTAATTACACAAATTGGAGAAGCATCACATGATTTTTCGAACAGTGCCAATACTTTTGCAAACCCTCTTTTTTATGTTTGGTGTGGAATTATATCCAATTTGGCTTTAGGACAATTCTTTTTGTGTTTTTTCATTTAAGACAAATTAAATGAAGATAATAATACCAAAGAATTTGTGTTTGCAATCATTTTCAGGAAGAAACTGAGTATTATCTGACAGAATTGCAGGGGTGTCAATACTTTTGGCCACAACTGTAGTGTTCCTCTCCCTGAGCCGCTTCTTAATTTCAATGAATTGTGCCCGCTGTTTCTGAAGTTCCATGGAAAAATCCAGGAAAATCGAGGTCACAGCATTGTCGAACTTGATGGAACTTTTTTGCCGTGCGAGAAGCAGAATGGTATCTCTGTCTTTACAGTTGAGGAGACGTGCCAGGAAAGGTCTAGGTGAGGCTCCCGGAGGAAGGGGTTTGTAGGAACCCTATGAGCCCTTTCGACGGCGAATACTGGAGAGAATTCATCCCCCAAAGAGGCCTTGAGTCAGCACTACAGAAATTGCTCAGGATGCTGACCTTCTGAGCGTTCCGGCAGACCAATGACACGGATATTATTCCGACGCATTCTGTTCTCCAGATATTCCGCTTTCTGCTTCCAGGCATTTATAGAGCCCGCCACCTTTGTTAACTTGGCCTCCATAGGCGTGATGGTGTCCTCTACTTGGGATACTCTTGTCTCCACTTCCGTAATGCGCCCCCTCATGGCTTGCATATCTTGTTGAAGTCTCCCCACCTTAGTGTAAACGTCCTCTATTTTCCCCGTCAGGGATGTCCTAGTTAGGGAGATGGCCTGCATCAGCTGTTCAGACACCGGTTTGAGGGTCAGTTCTTCCTGCTCATTCTCCTTCTCACCCCCAGAGGGACGGTTTTTATGCTGAGCTTGTGAAGGGTTGTTTCTGAGAGACCGTGCACTTTCAGAGGGATCAGGTCTGGCAAACTTTTAATTTTTCTGCTGCTCCTGACCTATTAGATCAATTCATGATCAGTGACAATGCGGCACAACAGGATGACTAGAGGTGTATACTCTGGGGATTTTCCCCTACAATTATAAGCACAGCAGGGCTAGTGTTAAATAATTATGGCCCAGGAGCAGCGCCCATTCAGAGGGGTCACATAGATTAGTGAGGGCGATGCCTGGTGCTGTATCAATGAGGCTTCTTGTGACCAGGGGAAGAGATCCGCAGCACCCGCAGAGACAGCAGCGGTGGGGGGTGCAGAGGTCCCCACAGTAATGGCGCCAACGGGTAAAGTGAATCTATCATTGGGAGGGGGGAACGCGGGGCCCAATTTTTCCAGGGCACTCACCGCGTATCCCCTTGAGTCTTCAGGATGTGGGTCACTGCCCGGTAACGCTGCAGCGGTGGGGGCTGGACGCCGCAGCTCTCACTGACAGAGCGTGCGTCTAAGATGGCCGCCACCTCGTGCAAGCCTCGCCGCCCGTCCCTGCCTCTCCGGCCGCCAGCTCGCCAGAGCCGCTCCGCGTTCTCCCGCGGGGGTCCAGGGGGGGCCCGTTATCCAGGGGTCCTGAATGCTGCCGGGTATGTCGCAGTGGAAAGGCCTCAGGTGCAGGATAAAGGCAGGATATTAAGGAGCTCCCTCAGCGTGTGTCCCCTCTCCTCAGCTACATAGCCACGCCCCCTCACACTGCTATTATTTTATTTTTTTTAATTCGTTTATTGAATCATAGACAGGGTATACAATATACAAACTGACGATGATGAAAACACCATATAACACGTATATGTTCCACACAGCATTAATGTCAAATAGTGTATATGTATACCAGTTGTTTACAGAATAAAACATACTGTCAATTACCTTACATTAGTCTGCGTGTTATTATTCAAATAATAAAGCCTGTCAAACCTCTAAACCATTACTACTACTATAAAACAACAACTATTTGCAGCCTGTGTCCACATAATTAGCTCTTTATCATGCGATATCTCCGTCCTACAACGTGAGATGAGAGGAATTCCACCTCTCCCATATCTTCTCAAATTTACTCGGGCACCCTCTGTTTTGATACAGCGTACGCTCGTATGGTATAATTGAGTTCACCAATTCAATCCAGGCCCCCCATTCACCGTAGTGCCAGTACCTTCCGTGCTGTAAACAATGTTTCCCGCAAGAAAATCCCTGTATAGTGTCCCCATGTCTCATCATCCCACACCCCAAACAGACAAACCAATGGCTCAGGGTGAATATGAATTTGTGCCAGGGAGGTTAATAATGATGTCACCTCTTTCCAATAATGTGCTATAATTGGACACTGCCAAATCATGTGAATAAAATCTTTATCTGTTGTATGACATCTCAAACACTCCGAAGACTGGAACCGGCCCATCTTAAAAAGTTGAGTCAGAGTCAATTATGATTGGTTTATAATATAAAGTTGTATCATTCTGTTGTTAATTGATGGAGACACCTTGGTTGGTGACTCCAGAATTTCCTCCCACTCCTATCCCCGCGCATCAGGGATGAGCCTTTCCCATTTCACCCTAACCAAGCATATGGCAGATTCCGTTCCCACCGATAGCATGTGTGTATACAGAGAGGAGATGAGACCCTGGGGACCCTGTAATTTAAGAATGCCTATCAAGGGTAAGGACGAAATAGCATTATTCACACCAGCATATCTCATGTACGATTGAATGGCCGATCTCAATTGCAAATATCGGAAGAATTGCGACCTCGGGACATTACACTTAGCTTGTAATTGTTCGAAAGATAATAGTGTACCGCAGTCATATATATCCCCTATCGCAGAAACATTGTACTGAGACCAGAATTTGGCCGACGGGTGGACAAGCAGTGTTGGAAAATAACTATTATTCCATAAGGGCATTTCAGCTATGTTATCACTAAATCCAACCACCCTCTTAATCTGTCTCCACACTAATCTTGCCAGACGAAGCATGGGTAGCAGACATGGGACATTTACCTTCTCCAATTCCAAAAACCCCAGTGGGCAATTAGCACGTGCGGCATGAAGCAGATGGCTCTCAGAGTTAGGAAGATGATCACCAGGCATCCACTTATTTATAACTCTGGCTTGTCCCGCCAGATAATACAGAAAAAAAATCTGGCAGTGCTGCCCCCCTTTTTTGGCCTTTGTAGGGTGGACAGCTTGAGCTTTGGCCTGGTTTTCCCCCCATATAAAAGACTTAATCTGGGAATTCAAATTAGTAAAGAAAGACCTAGGCACCACCACAGCACTATGTTGGAGAAAATAGCTGATCTTAGGGAGTAGTATCATTTTAATTAAATTAATGCGTCCAGCTACAGACAGCGGGAGTTTGCTCCAGATCGTAAATTTGACTTTAACAATCTCTAGTAATGGATATATATTAAGTTGCAGATCAAGCGTGCTGGTTTGAGAAATATGAACACCCAGATATTTAAAATGTGGTACAATAGGCAGCAAAGAGAGAGAGTCTCAAGTCGCGGCATCGGGGTATGAGAAAGAGGCATCAGACCAGAGTTCTCCCAATTTATATCCAGGCCGGAATATTTGCTGAATTAATTTATAGTAGCAATCACCCCCACCAGTGTCTCCTCCTCCCTATCCATAAATATTACCATGTCATCAGCATATAGGCCTATGGTATCCACCCGATCCGCTATCTCTATACCCATAATATTAGGGGAAGTTCTCATGCGAATTGCCAGAGCCTCTATTGCGAGAGCAAAGAGGGCCGGGGAAAGGAGACACCCTTGACGAGTCCCCCTGTGCAGAGAAAAAGACTCCGATATGGAACCATTTACAATGACACAGGCCTTAGGTTTCATATACAATGTATTAACCCATTTTAGGAACCTATCCCCAAAACCATCTTTCTGCAAGCATGCGTGGAGGAAGGGCCACTCAAGGGAATCGAAGGCCTTGGCTGCATCCACAATGCCAATACCCACTTAATGTCCGGCATCAGGGAGCTGTATTGGACCACCGATTGAACCCTTCTAATATTAATGGAAGTGCTTTTACCGGGCATAAAGCCAGTCTGGTCAGGGTGTATGAGTTCCAAAATAGAGTTCAGTCTAGTAGCCAAGATTTTCGTAAAAATTTTACATTCCACATTTACTAGAGATAAGGGGCGATAAGATCCACAGTCTAGAGGGTCCTTCCCTTCTTTCTTAAGCAATATGATATTAGCTTCATAGAAGGACTCCGGCATGACCCCCCCCCCCAGATCCCCCGGAACACCAACAACAAAAGTGGCGCCAAAATCTCCCGGTATTTCCTGTACAACTCAATAGGAAACCCATCCGGCCCAGGGGCTTTTTCCAGAGGCCATATCCTTCATGACATCTCCTATCTCTTCCAAAGTAAATTCAGTGTCCATAAAGGCACGCTGAGAAGTACTCAATGTGGTGAACATTATATCAGATATAGTCTAGACACCCCTGGCTATCAATGTCATTTCTTGAGCCGTACAGTGAACTATAATAATCATGGAAACAACCCATTATTTCTTCAGTTGAGGACACCAATGTATCGTCAGAGCTGCGGATCTGTAGTATTGTGTTAGTTGTATTGTGCTGCCGCACCAAATAGGCCAGAAATTTACTAGATTGGTTCCCTAGTTCAAAGTAGGACTGGCGGGTAAAAATAATTTACGTTTGGACTTAGAATCTATGTGTTGAGTATATAATCTTTGGGCAGTCAGCCACTCCACTCTTATTACCACTAGTTTGATCGGATATGTAAGCGGCCTCTGAATCTTTCAATCGCTGCTCTATTTCGTCATCCTCCCCCGACGTCACCTGCTTGATGTAGGAGATCGTAGAAGATAGGCAACCCCTCAGGTATGCCTTAAGGGTGTCCCAAAATAAATTAACATTCCGGGGTTCGGGGTGGGAGGACACGAAATCATGTAATTGGTCAATTGTTCTGTCAGGTGACTTAACCAATTTCAGCCAGAAAGGGTTTATTTTCCATGTCATCCTACCACTTGGTGGGCCATACCTGAGTTTAAGAATGATTGGACTATGATCCGAAATCCCCCTACTTCCATGCTCAAAACTATCCACCCACACTGCCAGACCACTAGATCCAAAAATGTAATCTATGCGAGTGGATGAGTGGCACGTATACTCTCTTATCTCTGGGTGGCGCGTTCTCCATATATCTAACCATCCACTACCTTCTATAAACTGTGATAATTGGGATGTAGCCGCTGCCGAGGTCCGACCTTGTGTCCCATCATCCAGTCTCAATCTGTCAAGGCGATTATTCATAACCAAATTAAAGTCCCCCATACAAATGACATCGTTTATGTGTAATTCAGAGCAAAATTCAATGCTTTCTGGAGAATTGACGTACTCGCTGGAGGGGGATTATAAACACACAGAATAACATATTTCCTAGAGTTGATCAGTGCATACACAAATATGAAGCGCCCTTCAGAGTCTCTCCGGCCTCCTGAACCTCCCATCTAACGTCCTTGTGTATTAGTAATGAGACTCCCCTGGAATAACTGGTGTGAAATGCGTGTTTAGACCACTGAACCCATGGTTTAGGTACACTCCGAACCGTATCTCTGGTCAAGTGCGTCTCGACCAGAGCCACAATGTGAGGGTGATAGAGCCTGATTTGTGAAAATACTTTAACCTTTTTCTGGGGGGTTTTGATACCCCTCACATTCCATGTCTTGCATATTAATTCAGAACCCATCTCTACTTATCTGGGCATGTTGCACATCGGCGCCCAAGAAGAACTCAGAGACACCACATAAATAGCAGGACTTCCATTGGCTGCAACTTCTACCTAAGTAACATTTAAAGCTAAAACTAAAGTTTATGAAAAAAAGAGAACTAGATATAAACCTAGTAACATAGGAGCAAAGTCCTGCGCCCCTATTAAAAAATAAACAAGGGGATACCATCACTGAACGCAGTGTCCGGTATTGTAGATATCTGGGTGCTCGCCAGGAGAGCTCCATTTAAGCCTGCAATTAAGGAATCCAGATGAAAGTAGACACACTAGGATTCCTTTGCAGGAGATCCTCTATGGGACCGCAGCCACTCGGTGGCCTCCGCCGCATCCGTGAAAAACACGGAGGAACCCCCGTGGACAACCCGAAGACGAGCTGGATAAATCATGGCATGCACAATGTTCCTTTCCCTGAGCCGCTTCTTGATGTCGATGAATTGTGCACGCTGCTTCTGGAGTTCCATGGTGAAATCCAGGAAGATTGAGATCACAGCATTGTTGAACTTGATGGGACTCTTTTGTCGTGCAAGGCGCAGAATGGTGTCTCTATCTTTACAGTTGAGGAGACGTGCCAGGAAGAGTCTTGGTGAGGCTCCCGAAGGCAAAGGCTTGGTGGGAACCCTGTGGGCTCTCTCAACAGCGAACACCGAGGAGAATTGATCTCCCAGAGAGGCCTTAAGCCAGCCCTCTAGGAATTGCTCAGGGTGCTGACCTTCATAGCGTTCAGGCAGACCGATGACACAGATGTTATTCCGACGCATTCTGTTTTCTAAGTCGGTCTCCTCTCCACCCCCTCAGGGACGATTTTTACGCTGAGATTGTGAGGGGGCATTCTGTAGAAAGGGTGCACTCTCAGAAGGGTCGGGTCTGACAAATTCCTTTAATTTTTCTGCTGCTGTCGATCCTTTAGATCGATTCATGATTAAGAGCAGTGAAACACCGGTATAGCTGAAATTGTACAGTCCAGAAATCCTCCCGTTGCAATTATATACACAGCATGGACCACGTTTATTAATTATAGCCTGGGAGCGAAGTCTGTGTAGATGGAGACAGAAGATCACTAAGGCTCCTATGGCAGGGGGAAGGGGGAGGGATATCCACCCTCAGAGACAGCAGCAATGGGAGGGGGAGCAGGTTCCCCCACAGTAATGGCACCAACAGGCCAGCGATTCAGTTCAGAGAGAGGGAATAATACAGGGCCCGTCTTTCAGGGCACTCACTGCCTATCCCTCAGATCCTATAGGATACAGATCCCTGTCCCTGCGACGCTGCAGCGCTGGAAGATGGACGCCGCGCTCCCTCTGATAGAGCGCGCGTCCCGCCGTCCACCCCGGCTTCCCAAGTCTCCTGCTCACAGGAGCCGTCTTGTGCCCCTCCTCGGAGCTCCCGGGGGGTCCCGACACCAGCGGACACCAAGCGCTGCCACCAGATCAAGAGCAATATACAGGCGGTATGTGCAGGATATATGAAGGATAGGCAGGAGCTCTCATAGCTTGCGTCCTTCCTTCACCACTACATAGCCACGCCCCCCACACTGCTATGATTTTGATCACTACTATACCTCTTGAGTAGGGATGAGCGATATTGCCCAATATCGTATCGGAATTCCGAAAATATCGGATATCGAAATTTCCGATTTCCGATATCAATGCAAGTCAATGGGAGAAAAAAATTGAAATTACAAATAACCACTACAGTGCTATATAATGGATAAAATGGAGGGGAAACACCTCAGGATAATGGGGAAGGAGTTTGCAGAGGCAGAGGAGCAAAAAAGTTGCTAGAAAAATGCAGAGAGTGAAAGCTGTAGCAGGAAAACTGGTCGCCATCTTCTTAACAGCTGTATTTTTTCTGTGGGTTAGGATTAGTTGGGGTAGGGTTAAGGTTTATGGTTAGGGTTAGTAGGGTTAGGGTAAGGGTTAGGGTTGGTTAGGGTTATTAGGGTTAGGGGTTATGATTAGTAGGGTCAGGGTTAGTAGGGTTATGGTTAGGGGTTAGGATTAGTAGGGTTATGGTTAGTGGTTAGGGTTTAGGGTTAGGATTAGTGGTAGGGGTTAAGGGTTAGGGATAGTTAGGGTTAGTGATTTTACATTATTAAATTAAAACTGCCGGTGGTGGTGTCAATATTCCCTTTGGCTGACATGTGTCCGCGTTCAGCTCACCTTGCTTTGCAGGGAGTTTCCAGGACCACCACGTGGAGGAACGGATACACTCCCTTTAAACCATGCTTAGTCTTCTTCTGTTGATTATATTACTGTTATTTAGTAATTCTGCATATTGATATTCTGCCTTTGGTTCATGTACATCTGCTCCTACTGCTTCCTAAACCTCCGTCTATTGTTATTCTGCTATTGGCTGGTTGCAGAATGTCCCAAACCCAGAGGAAATACGCAGAAGTAACAGTAGGCAGAGGAACTTGAGAGAACCAGCTGGTGAGTCTGGAACCCGTATAGGCAGCAGAAATCAGCATAAGAGCCAATAGAACTAACAGGCACCAGCTGACGTTACCGGAGCCCGTTAACTAAGCAGGAGGTACCTGTGCCAGAATGCACTACCAAGGACCAGCAGACATTACTGGAACTCGGATACCACAAAGGAGGGACCTAAGCCATTGACTCTACTGAGAACCAGCTGACGTTACTGGAACCCAGATAACCTGCAGAAGGTAAAAGTGCCAGTGGCTGTACTGGGCAACAGCTGATATTACTGTAGCCCGGATACCACAATGTAGTAGTGACATAAGCCAAAAGCACTGCCGAGAAGCCCAAAAAACCCCCACAAAGACGCAAGTTCAAGAGCAAAAAGACAGGAGTCCGGGGACATCTCCATCTGTCTTCTAGTCTTGGGTCTTCTGCATCTGTCTTCCTGTCTTGGGTCTTCTGCATCTGTCTTGGGTCTTCTACCAGAGTAATGTCTTCTCGGCAGAAGGTGCAAGAGCCACATTTGCCCCCGCAACCCGCACACAGTCTTCTTTACTCCGCAGTCGCAGCAGTGGAGGAGCAGGGCTTACTGGCACTGTCGAGACCAGCCTTGAGTGCCAGGTCCCGGAGTCCACGTAGGGGGCTCCTACACTGCCAACACCACGGATAACAGCAAACTGAGCCGGAATGATGTACGGCGGGGGCATGGAACAGTGCGGCGGACACAACCGTGTAACGGCGAGCATTGTTGAAACACAGTTTGGAGCATGAGGTACCCATTCCCTTGGGCACTCCCGAGAACCATCTGGCGATGCTGGAACTCTGTTTACCCCTCGGGGGAAGCACCTGTGTCCGCACTTCACTGCCAGGAAACAGCCTGCGTGGCTGGATCCCGCCTCTTGTGCTTCTGCCTATAGGTGTTTGGCATCTGTCGTCCTTTTTTTCCACTTTGGTCTAACGAGGTACAGCTGGCGGTACTGTTGCCCAGAAACACAGCATGCTGTGAAAGTGGCAGTCACGGAAATGGGCATTAGCTGGCGGTACTAGAGCCCAGAAACACAGCCTGCTGTGAAATCAGCAGTCACGGAAATGGACACTTGCTGGCGGTACTAGAGCCCAGAAACACGGCATGCTGTGAAAGTGGCAGTCACAGAAATGGGCACTAGCTGGCGGTACTAGAGCCCAGAAACACGGCTTGCTGTGAAATCAGCAGTCACGGAAATGGGCACTAGCTGGCGGTACTAGAGCCCATGGAAAACAGTATGAGGTGAAAGTCAGTCACAGAACCAGGTGCTAGATGTTGGTAGTAGAGGCCAGAGCATGGGCATAACAGATGACGCTGTGTGCAACATAGGCACATGACAGAGCATGCATACTGCTACCAACCATGCATGTAGCCTGTCCACTCTGGCCCAGGGCAGCAAAAGCCACCAGAAATCCAGGCCTGGTTCATTTTTATGAATGTAAGCCGGTCCACATTTGCAGCGGATAGTCTGGTACGTTGGTCTGTTAGTACATTGCCAGCTGCACTAAAGATGCATTCAGAAATCACACTGGCACCAGGACAAGCCAGGACCTCCAAGGCATACTGGCTAAGCTCGGGCAATGTATCCAACTTGGAGACCCAAAACTTGAAGTGGCCAGATCCATCCTGAAGCACACTGACAGGGGTGGAGAGGTATTGTGCCACCATGTCACGATAACGTTGCCTCCTAGTGCGTTGCACTGTCTGTGCTGATGATGCCCGAACTGTTTGCAGGTTCAGAAACTGTTGGAACATGTTGGGTATACTGAACCTGTCAGTAGCAGATGTACTGCTTCTGCTACCGACTTCTGAACGGATTCCGCTGGGCCCAGGATGCACTGAGGTGCCTGCTAGTGCACACGCATCACTGCTATGCGGTGGAAAAGAGTACATGAGTGAATTAACCAGTGCATCTTGGTACTACTGCATTTTACGCGCCCGGTTCAACGGTGTAATTAGGCTTTGAAGGCTGTCCCGGTAACGTGGATCTAAGAGGGTGGCCACCCAGTAGTCATTTGTGTGGAGAATACGAGCCACGCGTGGGTCGTTTCTCAGACACTGCAGCATGAAGTCACTCGTGCTGAATGCTGCCAACTGGCCATGCATCGCTGTCACCAGCTGGAGGAATGTGCTCTGGCTGCTCTGCATCACCCCATCCACGCTCTATCTGGTGACTACTAGTAGAGCGCTGTGTACTTTCCTCCTCTGGCTCATCCTCATAGTCCTCCTCATCCTCCTCGCTTGCTGTGTCCTGCCTGGACCTTTGTGAGGCACCCACAGAGCTTTGTATCAACCGGGCCGATGAAGATTGCCTGGTTGGTGCAAGTGTCTCATCATACTCCTCCTCCTCCTGAGAAACCTCATCCCTTAGTCCTTTAAGTCAGTGGTCCCCAACCTTTTTTGCACCAGGGACCGGTTTCAAGCAAGACCATTCTTCCATGGCCTGGCAGGGCGGGGATGGAGGTGTGGCAGGGGCGGGGCTTTGGTCATAAGGGGGCGGGGCTATGGACGCGGTTGTAGTGTAGCAGTGCATACTTATAATTAAATAACATTTATAATGTGACTCAACTCACCATAGGTTTTGAATAAGTGCTCCATCACCCCCTTCTCCCCATCATTGCCTTCACCCCATCACTCCCTTCTCCCCATCATTGCCTTCACCCCATCACTGCCATCTCTCCATCATTGCCTTCACCCCATCACTGCTGTCTCCCCATCACTCCCCTCTCCCCATCATTGCCTTCACCCCATCACTGCTGTCTCTCCATCATTGCCTTCACCCCATCACTCCCGTGCCGTCTCTCCATCACTCCCCTCATGGCCTTCTCATGTCCCCATCTCCTCCAGGGCCAGGCTACACAAACACAGACCAACACACACACACACACACACACACACACCACCTCTCTCCTCTCACCTGTCGCAGCATTGCCCGCGCTTCCTCGCTCTGACACAGCAGCGGCCGCGCTCTCCTCTCTGTGTCAGTCAGAGACAGGAAGCGCGGGCGGCGGCCAGGAAGCTGGACGCAGTGGGCGGGTCCTTGCAGCTCCGCTCCTGCTATTCCCTCTTGTAGGCAGCGGAGCTGCTTGGATCGCTCCCTGGCCGCCGCTACACACGCCGCCCCAGCCCCCGCTACGCCACTGACCGCCCCTGGCTCCCCTTGTGTCCGCGGACCGGCAAGGGCACTGCAGCGGCCCGGTGCTGGGCCGCGGACCGGCGGTTGGGGACCCCTGCTTTAAGTGATGATTCTATAAGGCATTTAAGTGGAATAGTCAGGCTGAGTAGGGCAGCATCCGTGCTCACCATCAGAGTGAAGTCCTTGAAGCACTTCAAAATGGTGCATATGTCCTTCATGGATGCCCACTCTGTGGTTGTAAATTGGGAGGGCTGATATGTATGTCGCCTACTTTGCGCCTGATGCAGCTGCAACTCCATAATTGCAGGTTGCTGCTCACACAACCTCCGCAGCATATGCAAAGTCGAATTCCACCTGGTGGGGAGGTCAACAATGATGCGGTGCTCGGGCAGGCCCAATCTGCGCTGCATGGCTGAAAGGCGCGATGCAGCCATGCTTGAACGCCGCAAATGAGAGCACCCATATCTGACTTTGTGCAGCAGCTCCTCAAGGTCAGGATAGTTCCTAAGGAAACTCTGCACCACCAAGTTTAGGACATGGGCAAGGCATGGAATGTGAGTCAGACCACCTAGGCCCAGAGCTGCGACCAGGTTTCGGCCATTGTCACACACCACCATAACTGGCTGGTGGTTGAGCGGCGCAAGCCACATGTCGCTCTGCTCCTTGAGTGTGTTCCACAGCTCGGTTGCGGTGTTGCTAACATCACCCAGATAAACCAATTTCAACACGGCCTGTTGATGTTTGGCTGATGCAGTGCTGAAATCGGTTGTTGTGGTACGTCTGGGTGCAGGCGAGTCTGACGAGGAGTATGAGGAGGAGTCAATTTGTACGGAGGAGAGGCCTGCAATCCGTGGAGTTGGCAGGACCCCCGCTCTTGCACTGTCTATTTCAGTTCCAGGCTCAACTACATTTACCCATTGGGCGGTGATGGAAATGTAGCGTCCCTGGCCATGCTGACTGGTCCACGCGTCGGTGGTCAGGTGGACCTTGCTACTAACTGCATTTTGTAGCGCATGCTTAATTTTACGCTCCACATGCTGTTGCAGGGCGGGGACAGCTTGCCTGCTGAAGTAACATAGTAACATAGTAACATAGTTATTAAGGTTGAAGGGAGACTTTAAGTCCATCTAGTTCAACCCATATCCTATCCTAACTTGCCCTAACATGTAGAAGTGGCTGGGAATGCTGTATTGTGGGATTGCAAACCCCAACATATCGATAAAGGCTGGCTTGCTCACCAGCCAGAATGGTAGCATTTCCACTGCAAGCAGTTTGGCAATGCGAGAATTCATGCCCTGTGCTCGTGGGTGGTTTGCCGAGTACGGGCGCCTTTTCTCCCACACCTGTGTGACAGATGGCTGCACACTGGATTGGGAGTGTGAGGATGCCAGCGAGCGATTGGGATGCTGATGTGGACGAAGTACAGACAGTGTGCCGCTGTACAACACTGCCTGCAGATGCACCCTGGCATTCTGGCGAGGAAGCGGGAGCAGCTGTGTGCGAGCTGGAGGAAGAGGTGGCCACTGTGGCTGAAGAGGTGGAAGGTGGGGGACCAGCTGCAGGTGGCGAATCATCTTGGGTGTGATGCTGCCACTCCACAGGGTGCCTGTTCCTGACATGCATCAACATATTGTTGGTATTAAGGTTGCTGACGTTCTTCCCTCTCCGCACAGTTTGTCGACAAAGCTTGCATCTGACTACTGTAACGTCATCTGCAACTTGGTCGAAAAAGGCCCATGCACCACAACTCTTGGGCGCACCTTTTGTGCTCTTTAAAAGAGCCCTGCTCCTAACGGGTGCTGAAGTTGAGGGAGCCGACAACCAATTTTTCCCTCTTCCTCTCCCATGTGGACGGCCACGCTGCGCCACACCTGCAAGCTCTTCCTCTTAGCTATCCCCACGTGCTTGCTGCCCCTCAGCATGCCGTGATGGGTCAAGGACCTCGTCATCCAATACACTTTCATCAGCAGAAACTGGCAGCTGAGTTTCATCATCTGCTGACTGGGGTCTGGTCTTCTTCCTCAGACGCACGCAGTGGTTGCGCATCTGTGCACACTAACTCTTCTTCAGCTGCAGGAATGCTGTCTGGCTGGCACACAGATTCCAAGCTAACAGATTCTGAGAAGAGGATTAAGGTTGGCTCCTGGCCCTCTGAATGTCTGGGCAATTTAGTGGGCGGTGAAGAAGCAGATGGGTGCTGCTCTTCAGTGGCCTGACCTGATGTGGTGGAGAGGTCTTGGGAGGATGCTGTGCTCATTGAGGTGGATGCCTCAGCTGCCATCCAACCAACAACGGTTTCTACTTGATCCTCTCTTATCAGCCTATGGCCCTGCGCTCCTAACAAGCTGCACATAAATGACTGCTGCCGGGAGAAAGTAGGTGCTGAGTGACTTGGGCCTGCTGCTTGCTCTGGATGTGCACCATGTCTAGCTGCTGATGCACCTCTTCCGCGGCCGCCGCAGGGACGTCCCTTACTCCCTGCCTTCTTCATCTCTATCGATGGATTCAGAACGGCAAGAAAGTTATTATTAGGGATTAGTGTGCTTATTCCTGTAGGACTACAAACAGGTATAAGAAACACTAATGGCACTGTATGATGGTGTATCTGCTACACTTTATTTGAATCTAGTGTGGCCTACACAAAGAGTAACGTGTGTTTGTGGTGTTGGTGTACACGTTATGGTCGGATGTCACAGCGCAGTAAATGACACTGCTGCGATACTAAAAAAAGAAAGGATTCTCCGGGACTGGGCCAGGTGCTGTGTGGCACCAGCCACAGTACAATCCCTATATAGTGTTTAACTTTAACCTCAATAGATGCTGTGAGGTAAAGTAACACTTATAGGGGCACTGAGAGTGAATTTACTGGTGAAAAATTTGGGGGTGCGCGATAGAACAGGCCGCACTAGGGGTCCTGCAGTCTGATGTGACTACAGTCATGGCCAAAAGTTTTGAGAATGACACAAATATTAATTTTTACAAAGTCTACTGCCTCATTTTTTCTAATGGCAATTTGCATATACTCCAGTATGTTATAAAGAGTGATCAGCTTAACAGCAATTACTTGCAAAGTCAATATTTGCCTAGAAAATGAACTTTATCCCCCAAAACACATTTCAACATCATTGCAGCCCTGTCTTAAAAGGACCAGCTAACATCGTTTCAGTGATTGCTCCATTAACACAGGTGTGGGTGTTGATGAGGACAGGACTGGAGATCAATCTGTCATGATTAAGTAAGAATGACACCACTGGACACTTTAAAAGGAGGCTGGTGCTTGGCATCATTGTTTCTCTTCTGTTAACCATGGTTATCTCTAAAGAAACACGTGCAGTCATCATTGCACTGCACAAAAATGGCCTAACAGGGAAGAGTATCGCAGCTAGAAAGATTGCACCTCAGTCAACAATCGCATCATCAAGAACTTCAAGGAGAGAGGTTCCCTTGTTGCCAAAAAGGCTCCAGGGCGCCCAAGAAAGACCAGCAAGAGCCAGGACCATCTCTTAAAAGTGTTTCAGCTGCGGGATCGGGCTACCAGCAGTGCAGAGCTTGCTCAGGAATGGCAGCAGGCAGGTGTGAGTGCATCTGCATGCACTGTGAGGCAAAGACTCTTGGAGCAAGGCCTGGTCTCAATGAGGGCAGCAAAGATGCCACTTCTCTCCAGGAAAAACATCATGGACGGACTGATATTCTGCAAGAGGTACAGGGAGTGGACTGCTGAGGACTGGGGTAAAGTCATTTTCTCTGATGCATCCCCTTTTCGATTGTTTGGGACATCTGGAAAATGGCTTATTAGGAGAAGACCAGGTGAGCGCTACCACCAGTCTTGTCTCATGCCAACTGTCAAGCATCCTGAAACCATTCATGTGTGGGGTTGCTTCTCAGCCAAGGGAATGGGCTCTCTCTGTCTTGCCTAAAAACACAGCCATGAATAAAGAATGGTACTAGAATGTCCTCCAAGAGCAACTTCTCCCAACCGTCCAAGAGCAGTTTGGCGATCAACAATGCCTTTTTCAACATGATGGAGCACCTTGCCATAAAGCAAAGGTGATAACTAAATGGCTCAGGGAACAAAACATAGAGATTTTGTGACCATGGCCTGGAAACGCCCCAGATCTCAATCCCATTGAGAACTTGTGTTCAATCATCAAGAGACGGGTGGACAAACAAAAACCTTCAAATTCAGACAAAATAAAAGCATTGATTTTGCAAGAATGGACTGCTATCAGTCAGGATTTGATCCAGAAGTTGATTGGGAGCATGCCAGGGAGAATTGCTGAGGTCCTGAAGAAGAAGGGTCAACACTGCAAATATTGACTTGCTGCATTAACTCATTCTAACTGTAATATAACCTTTTGCTACTCATATGATTGCAATTATATTTCTGTATGTGATAAAAACATCTGACAAACACACATAAAAACCAGAGGCCAGCAGATCATGTGAAAATATAATATCTGTGTCATTCTCAAAACTTTTGGCCATGACTGTACAAAGACTGACCTAGTGGGTGCTGCACTTCCCCAAAAAAAGCACACAGGCGGTCTGCACAGCGGAGGTGACTAAACTCTGCAAAGCGCACCTGAGCACCAGGAAAATTGAGGGATTAATGGGGGTAAGGGATTGGGGGGGGCGATTCTGGGGGGGAACCCCTCACTGAAAAATCCCTATATAGCGTTCACCAAAATGTACTGGATGGTGAAGCTACACTTTTAGGAAAAAATAGGGGAAGGGGATTTAAGGAATGAAAAGAAAAGGCTGTGAAAAGGCAGTGAGACACACACCACACAGTGCTGCAGCAAGAGGAGCTGCTGCAGTGAATGTGCGCTGCACTGTCTCACTAAGCACCTCACTGAGAGCCTGCACAGCACAAAAAATGAAACTGAGCGGGGTCAGTGAGGAAAAGACTGCTTCTGTAACACACAGGGGCTGCTACAGTCGCTGAAAAACAATTTCTATCGCTACTAGATCCGAGATCTCTCCCTATCTTCAACAGCAACCTATCCCTATTTGCTTTCACAGTAGAGTGAGGCTAAAATAGCAGGCGCAGCCTTTTATACTGCCTGATCACACCATCCAGCCAGCCAATTGCAGCGCAGCCCCTAGCTAGCTCGTTTGGACGCCTCCTACCAAGCTTAGGGGAGTTACACAATGTTGTCAGCAATTCTTCAGCTCCTGATTTGCTCCACGGAGCACTCAGATGCTGAAGGATTATGGGATTTCTGATTTCCGATGTGAAAAAAATATCGGAATCGGAAATCGTAATTCCGATATCGCGAATATCAGGCCGATTTCCGATATTTCAATATCAGAAAGCTCATCCCTACTCTTGAGACATTATTGGCCGTTCCCCACTGTCATCTTCTACTGGCCATGGGTGCTCAAATATTTGAACATCACTACACATGAGCTACTCTTAAAACTAGCAGGGTGAGAGGCCAGAAATCAATAAATTGACATGTAATGAGCTTCTTTGAGTGTCCAAGTATGGAATCACTTGTCTCCTCTGAGTTACCATGGTAGGAGCAAGGCGGATTAGGGTGAGGATTATGTGATCCAGACTCTGGACTAGTGAGACTGGACAGTGTGGAAGACGGTGGTGCTGGGAAACATACTGGAATCATTATCTGCTATCCAACCGACCACCTGTTCACACTGTTGTCGCTTCAAGAGTGGTGTCCCAACCCCACTGCAAAGTGGGACATGAAGCTAGGTCTCATGGATGAGTGTGTTTGTTGTGGTCCCGCAGCAGGCACAGTTTCACCTGGCCCACAGCCTCGGCCTCTGTATGCACCATGAGCAGCATGTCCACTTCCCCATTCAAAAGCGCACGCCTTGCTCATATTAAATTAAGTGTGCAGCTAAGAGTGATATCACTATGGACTAAAATAGAATAGATGTAGTCCTGATAAGGAGTTTGGGTTTTAGGTTTCAGCAGCAAGAACTGTAAGGCTATAAATCCTAATGCAATGCACTACTATCATTTTTCCAGCAGCTACCCCTACTGCAAATGCAGCTAATAGCGGTATTTACATTGCATTAATAGATTTATCCCAGAAAAATAATTTTTTGTTTATATGTATCAGCAGGAAGGCCTGTAAGGCGATATAAACCCTGACTATAAGCCTGTAATGCAAGCTTTCCTTTCTCCAGGAGCTATCCCTACACTACAGCTAACAGTGGTATTTATATTTAATAGAATAGATGTACCCCTTATAAGGACTTTTGGTTTTAGGTTTCTGCATCAAGGACTGTAAGGTTATGTGCACACGTTAGGGAATTACTGCAGAAATTTCCGCGGGAATTCTGGAATTCCATTCCGCGGGAAATATGCGAGAAAACTGCATTTTAATTCTTGCATATTTCCCACGGAAAAACTAGCGATTTGCAAGCGTAGTTAGCTTGTAGAATGCTAGCGTTTTCCAAGCGATCTGTAGCATCGCTTGGAAAAGTGATTGACAGGTTGGTCACACTCGTCAAACATAGTGTTTGACGAGTGTGACCAACTTTTTACTATTGAGGCTGCCTATGCGGCATCAGGTAGTAAAAAGATAGGATGTAAAAAATTATTTAAAAAAATTAAAAATCGTGTTTTTCTCACCTTCCGATGTCCCACGCAGCGTTCCCAATCATCGCGATCCTCCCGGCAGGTTCCGTTCCCAATGATGCATTGCGCCAATGACCTTTGATGACATCGCGGTCTCGCGAGACCGCTATGGTGTCGTGAGACTGCGACGTCATCAAAGGTCATTGGCACAATGCATCGCTGAAGCCTGCTGACGCTGCGAGGGACATAGGAAGGTGAGAATATGTCAATTTTTTATTTTACTTCTATTGTTTACAGGGTGTAGGGATTCTACTCGCTCACGTGCAGCGGGAGACAGTCAGGAGACAGGTTCCTTTAAAGTTCATGGGGTTTATTGCATCATAAACCCATAAAGCAGCACATAACAAAAGAGAGAGCCTTTAGCTTAGGCAAAAAGAGAACACAAATGTCCGGTACTTCAGACTCAGTCCTGGAGCCTCCGCACACACGGGAGGCTTAGTCCTCCCCACATACAGCTCTGTATTTCAGAAGCAGTCCACATTATAAGGGTATAGCCACACCCACGAACCCAGCAGCTGATTGGTCACGTGATTGTGACCTCACCACAGGTCCTTGCAGTACATTAGAGGTATAGTAATATCATTATGCCTTATATTACGGAGACAAGCCATCTCTGAGACACATCCCCCATCGACTATACAACCCTTAGCCACGCCACATACCTCCCCCCTCTGCCTAAAGCCGTGGGGCTCGGCACTTTCACCTACCAGACAAGGGATTCTTGAGAGGGCATCAGCATTCCCATGTAGCTTCTCGGCCCTATGCTCTACATGGAAGCTGAAGTCTTGCAGGGCTAAGAACCAGCGGGTGACCCTAGCATTCTTACCCTTTGTTTCCCTCATCCTTCTGAGTGGGGCATGGTCGGATATTAGCCTAAGCTTCCTTCCCACCAGGTAGTACCGTAAGGTATCCACTGCCCATTTTATGGCCAGACACTCCTTCTCTACAACTGAGTAATTTCCTTCACAAGAAGACAACTTCCTACTCAGGTAGAGAACAGGATGCTCCTCCCCACGTGTCTCCTGGGAAAGGACTGCTCCTACCCCGATATCTGAGGCATCTGTCTGAAGGATAAATTCACGTTTAAAGTCCGGGGCCAGCAGAACAGGTTGTTTACATAGAGCCCCTTTCATTTCTTGGAAGGCTGACTCTGCCTCTTCGGACCATCTGACCATTACTGACTTTGTCCCCTTTAGCAGATCAGTTAGAGGCACAGCCATCATGGCGAGGTTTGGGATGAACATTCTGTAATATCCCACGATCCCCAGGAAGGATTTAACTTGCTTTTTGGACAGAGGTCTCGGCCATGTTTGAATTGCCTCCACTTTATTGATTTGGGGTTTGATCTCGCCACGCCCCACTACATATCCCAGGTACTTGGCTTCTTCTTTCCCCAAAGCACATTCTTTGGGTTTATCGTAAACCCCACCTCCCTTAGAGCATCAAACACTGCTTGGACTTTTTCCAGGTGAGTCTCCCAATCCAGGGTAAAGATGATGATATCATCCAGGTACGCGGCAGCATATAGCTTATGAGGCGCAAGGATTCTATCCATAGCCCTCTGGAAGGTCGCTGGAGCTCCCTGCAGGCCAAATGGCATCCGGACATACTAGAAGCACCTGTCTGGTGTAGAAAATGCAGTCTTCTCGTTGGCCTCCCGTACCATGGGGATCTTCCAATATCCCTTTGTCAAATCCAAGGTAGTTATGTACCTGGCAGGTCCAAGTCTCTCGATGAGCTCATCAACGCATGGCTTGGGATATGCGTCGAACTTGGAGACCTCATTCAGCTTCCGGTAGTCATTGCAGAACCTCCATTCACCATCAGGTTTTGGGACCAGGACAATCGGGCCCGACCAGCCGCTCTTGGATTCCTCAGTGACCCCGAGCTTCAACATATGCTGCACCTCCTTGGTAATTCTCGATGGGCCTCGGGAATTTGATAAGGCTTCACGTACACCCGCACATGTGGCTCGGTCAGAACTTCGTGCTCCACGACCTTTGTGCACCCTGGCAACTCTGAAAACAGGTCCCTGTTTTTCTGGAGTAACTCCCGGCACTGCTGTTTCTGGGCCTTCGATAGCATCTCCGCTATGGTAACCGCTCCAACCTCACCTTCTAGGTTGCCCAGCAAGCACGGAGTTACCGCTGACTCTCTAACCTGCCACGGCTTGATGAGGTTGACATGGTAAACCTGGTATGGTTTCCATCTTCCGTGTTGGTGGATCTTATAGTTTATGTCCCCAAGCTTCTCCACCACCTCATACGGCCCTTGCCACTTGGCCAAGAACTTGCTCTCCACCGTCGGAATAAGCACAAGAACTCGGTCTCACGGATTGAACTGCCTCACTCTTGCTGACCTGTTGTAGATCCTGGCCTGAGCCTCTTGTGCCTGACGGAGATGTTCTTTAACAATGGGCATCACCTTCTTAACCCTCTGCTGCATCAGTGCCATGTGCTCAATGACGCTTCTGTGGGGCATGACTTCGGCTTCCCAGGTTTCCTTGGCTATATCTAGGAGACCTCGCGGATGTCGGCCGTACAGAAGCTCAAAGAGCGAGAACCCCGTGGAGGCCTGGGGAACTTCACAGTTAGAAAACAGAAGATACGATAAGAGACAATCCCAGTCTCTACCGTCTTTCTCTATGGCTTTTCTCAGCATGCCCTTCAGTGTCTTGTTAAATCTCTCAACAAGGCCATCTGACTGTGGATGGTACACTGAAGTCGTCAACTGGGAGATCTGCAGGACCTTGCACAACTCCCTCATCTCCTTGCTCATAAAAGGTGTCCCCTGGTCGGTCAGGATCTCCTTCAGCAAACCCGTCTGGGAAAACACATGGACCAACTCGCGGGCTATACTCTTCGTGGAGGAATTTCTCAGGGGAATTGCCTCAGGATAGCGTGTGGCATAGTCCAGGATGACTAATATATACTGATGGCCCCAGGCTGATTTAACTAAGGTACCGACCAAGTCCATGGTAATTCTCTCAAATGGCACCTCAATAATGGGCAATGGCACAAGGGGGTTCCGGAAATGAGATATGGGGGCAGTTAACTGACCTGCCAGGCAGGACCTGCAATAGTTTACTATTTCCCGGAGACACCCAGGCCAATAGAACCGCTGTACAACCCGTTCCTGCATTTTTTCCACCCCAAGGTGTCCCCCCAAGATGTGTGAATGGGCCATGTCCAACACTTTCCGTCTATAGGGGCCTGGTACTATTAACTGCTCTACCAACTCCTCCCTTATTTTCGTGACCCGGTATAACAACTCCCTACTCATCATAAAATAGGGAAACCTTGTGTCCGCTCCTGGCTTTTGTGCAACCCCATTAATGATGATGACATTTTTGAAGGCTTCTCTCAGTGTTGGGTCCCTATGTTGGGCAGTCCCAAAATTCTCATCTGCCACCCCTAACTCCAGAATGTCAGATACAGGGGACCCGTTCTTCTCCTCCCCCACAAGGACACATAAAGGAAATCCGTCTGCCTCTGGTGGTGGCAGTACGCTATTAGGGTTCATTGGTTCCCTGCTCTTGCTAGCAATCTCAGAACCCTTATCCCACAGCTCCCAAAACAGACAGAAATCCCGGCCTATAATTATAGGATGCAACAAGTCCCGAATGACGCCAACTTCATGGGACTCTGTGCCATGCGCCGTTTCAATGTTCACCCTGGCCATAGGGTAGTCCTTTGCATCGCCATGTATGTACTGAACGCCGACCTTTTTACCTGGGAGTAGGTTGAGAGGAAAAGTGGCCCTTACAAGGGTCACCAAGCTCCCTGAGTCCAGCAGCGCCATTACTGCTCAACCGTTCACCTTCACGGGACATGCTTGAGTCCCCTCGTTAGGTGGAGAGTTCACACTACAGGCTGGGTATGCATAGTACGAACTACGGCGTCCCATGCTGTAGTCCATCTGCTCGGTGGTCTGGGGACAACTGGCAGCTATATGTCCTGGCCCATGGCATCTCCAACAAATAATATCACCCGTGGGGACCTTGGGCACCGCCTCCCTGCCTCTTTTGACCTTGAATGCCCTACCCCTTTTTGGGACTCCGCCCCCTGCTGGGCCCCTCAATACGGAATGAGCTGCTTCCCCAAGGAGCCTTCCATCCCCTGGTATCTCTCGACCAGTCTGACCAGTTCATCAGCATTCTGGGGATCACCCTGGGCAACCCAAGTCTGTAGGGGTCTCGGCAGGGAATGCACAAACCGATCCATCACAACTCGCTCTACCATCTGCGCAGGCGTAGAAGACTCGGGCTGCAGCCATTTCTGGACCAGGTGCAACAAGTCGAACATTTGGGAGCGAGGCGGTTTGTCCCGGTGATAAGCCCAGCAGTGAACTCGCTGTGCCCTGACAGTCATTGTCACCCCCAAATGTGCTAGAATCTCGGCTTTTAGTTTGGGATACTCCTTGGCATCTTGCAAAGTCAAATCATAGTATGCCTTCTTGGGCTCCCCCGTAAGGGTGGTCATTTTTTGTAATGCGCGTCTTACCGCCTTCCTGACGTGGGTGTCATCAGCCAGACCTGGGGTTGAGGCGCTCGTCCTGCCATCCTGGATGGCGGTTGCCAGAAGCTGCATCTGCTGCCATTGCTCCTGCTGGCTCTGCTGGAACTGCTGTAATAACAGCCTGTTGGTCTCCTGTTGCTGTGACTGACTGGACCAGATGTTTCAGCAGGTCCTCCATTATTCCAGGTAGTGCTTGCTGCCTCACTAAAAACTTGACCCAGGACATGCAGCAACTGTCTCAAGTTTCTGCTGGGAACACTGCCCGCACGTCTAGCACCAACTGCAGGGATTCTACTCTCTCAGGTTCAGCAGGAGACAATCAGGAGACAGGTTCCTTTAAAGTTCATGGGGTTTATTGCATCATAAACCCATAAAGCAGCACATAACAAAAGAGAGAGCCTTTAGCTTAGGGGAAAAAGAGAACACAAATGTCCGTTAATTCAGACTCAGTCCTGGAGCCTCAGCACACACAGGAGGCTTAGTCCTCCCCACATACAGCTCTGTGTTTCAGGAGCAGTCCACGTTATAAGGGTATAGCCACACCCACAAACCCAGAAGCTGACTGGTCACGTGATTGTGACCTCACCACAGGTTCTTGCAGTACATTAGAGGTATAGTAATATCATTATGCCTTACATTACGGAGACAAGCCATCTCTGAGACCTATATCTCCCATCGACTATACAACCCTTAGCCACGCCACAAGGGATATGGTACCCAGAGCCTGGAGGAGAAAATCGCGCGTTTAAAATAGCTGCGAAAACGCAAAAAAAAGCTACGTGTGAACACAGCCTAAAGCAATATAATCTCCGATTATAGGCCTGTAGTGCAAATTTTCCCTTCTCCAGCATCTATCGTTACACTACAGCTAACAGCTGTATTTATAGTAGATAGAATAAATTGAACCCTGAAAAGAACTGTTTGGTTATAGGTTTCGGCAAGAATGACTGAAAGCCAATATAAACCCTGACTGGCTTGTAATGCAAATTTTCCGTTTTCCAGCATCTATCCCTGCTTTGTTTCCAGCAGGGTGGATTTGATTTAAATCTAACTGATTTAAATCACGATTTAAATCACTAGTCAGTAAGGCTTGATTTAAATCAGTGATTTAAATCAAAGTTTCTACCTAAACTAGTTCTTGCTACTTTAACATGCAAGTAGATGAAGATTTTTAGAATCACTTTTTATATTACTTTTTCCTCCCCAGTTTAATGGGTTAATCATTCATATTTGGACACCACTGTTCTGTTGTACTTAGGAAGGAGAAAAATAATCCTGACCTTAATAACAATTTAAATAGATTTATTCAACTGAAACAATAACAACATTACAGCATAAGTTATTTGCTTAAACAAACATCCATGTTTGTTAACTAATTTGGCTAAACAAAATATATATATATTTTAAGAAACTTAGACTGTCAGCCCAGCCGACACATGAAAAACTTAAATACTACTGTCCCTGCTGTCCTCTGTAGCTCACTTGTCGTCATCTTCATCATCATCTTCTTCTTTGTTCCTATTCATAATCTGGAAAAGAAAAACAAGCTTTCCTGCTTTTTTGGGTCCCAACCGATTTCTCAATTTAGAATGAATGAGTCCAAAGGAAGAGAATATTCTTTCAACGCCTGCAGAAGAAGCTACTGCTGTTAAAAGTGAAATCATTACTTGAACAGTCTCTAAATCCAAGCGCTTAAGTGACTTCCACCAGTTTACTGGTGTGACCTTCCTTAAAATATCTTCAGCAAACATATATTTCTTGAATGGTTCCCCCTTAGCTCTGAAGTTTATTATAGTTGGCATTAAAGATGGATGATTGCTGGATACCCATGTCATAGCTAACTCCTCTTCCTCAGCACTTAGGTTTTGACCCTGATATTGGATATTGACAATATTTGCCAAAAAATGAGCTGGAGTCTGTGCTTGTCCCATTCGTTTGTTTACTGCTTGTAATTTAATTCTGTCCATGTGTAGTTCTGTTTTTAAGTGTTCACTCAGTTCCTTCCAAATTTCAACAGCATCCGCAATAAAACAGCTATTTTTCTGTATTTTGTTTAAAGCTTGAGAGATGGGTTTCAGGAAGCTCAGCATATGTTCAACATTTCTCTTAAGCCCAATGTTGAGGATTTTGGCCGTGACAGTGCCATCTATTTTATCTCGATTTTCTTCACAAAGTGTCATCAGAATAGGCCAGTTTTTGATATACTGCTCAAAACAGTCCACCACAGAGTTCCATCTAACATCTTGTGGGAGCGTTAGCTTGGTTCCACCCATCCTTTTCAGAGCTGCTGCAGCAAAATGATTATTACGGAAGTATTTAGCAATTTCAACAACATTAGCCTTTATTTCTGGAACACTTAAGTCTTTGGCTAAGAGGTGCAGCAAATGAGCACTGCAACCATATGTTATTAGCAGCTTTCTATTCCCTCCCTGCTCTTCTAAATCTCTTCTCATCTTGGATACGTTTGCAGCATTGTCAGTGACCAAACTGCGTACTAGACATTTGAATTTTTGTTCACATGTCGTTATAGCTTTTACTGACACTTCTTGTAAGTATTCTGCTGTGTGTGCATTTCCTGACGTATCAGTTGTTTGTGCAAGGAAGACTTTACCTTCTTCTGTTGTTATACAAGCACATACAATAGGATCATTGTGGACATTACTCCACCCATCAATACTTAGGTTAACAATTTTACCCTCCAGAGCTGTTGCACATTGCTCCATTTCTCTGTCATACACTTGATCCAGCAGTTTCCCTGCAACATCAGCTCTGCTGGGTGGACTGTATCCTGGTCTCAGTGACTGAACCATATTAATGAAATGTGGGTTCTCAGTCAGACGGAAAGAAGAGTTCGTTGCATAAATAAACTGGGCAATTTTTTCATCAATCAACTCTTTTTCTAATCTGCTAGTTCTTATCACAAACCTATCTATGATGGTTCCAGGAGGTAAAGGTTTTTTCTTCCTTTTGGGTGATGGTGATATGTGGCTGTGGGTGTCTGATGATGATGCTGCTGCTGCTAATGAAGCACTATCCTGGATGGATAACTCTGAAACTGTAGAACAGGATGATGGTGATCTTGGAGGTGGATAGTTTCCAGAATCCATGAATTCCCCTAAACAAAAAAGTCAATGCTGTTATTTTATTGTTTATACAATTTCTGCTTATTGTAGACAACACATCACTGCCCCAAAAGGAATATTTGTTTTTCTTCATAACTGTACCAAATGACAGTAACATGCAGTAATAATAAGAAATATAATTTTTCTCACACATGACAGTTCAGTCTTTAGAAATAGGATTCAATAAAAATGTTTACCAACCTGAAGATCCTGCCTGTTCAGAAGTGTTTCTTTGGTCATCTTCATCACCGCACTTCTCATGATGTTGCCTCATTCGCGCCACCAGGCCTTGCATCTCTTTGTTGCATCGTTTGCATTTTCCACGCATGCCTGCCTTACCGATAGGCGAAGGAGCTTCATTAAAATATTCCCAAACTGGGTCTCTTTTACGGCCTGCTGCCATTATAAGGAAAGAATGTAATAAACCTCAGATCGTACACACAAACAGATCCAGACTTGTCTGTCTGTGGCTATGCTGCAGTATTGTGCTCAAAGTTTCACTTTCATTTTCTTGTCTGCTTGCCCTTCCTCCTCCTCACACTTAGATTCACATTCTTCTTGTGTTGTGCAGATCTATTCCACTCCAAACAATCAGAAACATATTGTCTAACTTCTTGGACTTGGCACTGAAGGGGTTGATTCTGTATTCATAGGTTTGTAGAACAATAGGATTAAGGTCTTTTTCTCAACTCTGTTCATGTTGTAACATTTTTGCCGTGAAGAAGAGGCTGGGACCTCTGCGGAGTCAAATTCAGTTTTGAGAACTGCGTAAGTAAAGCGAGCGTCTGTGATAATATAGGAGAGAAACTGCCCACTAATCCTACAGAAACCTCTGGAAGAGCATGGCATTGTGAATGTTACACATATACAGCCTTTATTCCACTGAGTTAAACAACTCAGCTTTATCTCATGATGGAAGAACCTTTGGATGGTAAAATATTTTCCTCAAAAAGCAGTTTATTGAAAAAAATCCGATTTAAATCAAAAAAATCCGATTTTTTTGATTTTTTTTTTAAAAAAACATTGATTTTTATCCACCCTGGTTTCCAGGGTACGGTGTGGCGAGCATTGCGACACCAGGTCTTATAGTGTATATAACCGATGACGTGATGCGACTCGCCAATCACAGTAATGCCAGTATCCAGCATGGCTATGCATTACTGTGATTGACAGGCCGTCCCCTCATGTTTAGTGGCTTGAAAAAAGCAATGAAATAATACCAAGCGTGGCATTTGAGCACCAGGGATACTCGATCGAGAACTAACCCTGCCTCAGCAATTCCAATGCTTGATCGAGTACCAAGCTGTGCCGAGCATGCTTGCTCATCACAAATAATTTATATAAAAGGCTTTTATTGGGGTTTTCTGTTGTTCTTGAACCACACATGCATGCTGTTCCAAATATATTCCAATTTGTGTTCCAAAATTCAAATTGTGTCCCTTCTGTTCCTAGCCCTGCCATTTGTTCAAACATAACTTTTCGCCTACATGGGGTAATGTCTCTCTTGTAAGAAAGTGGGTACCAAACTGTGGGGTCCACTTTTTGGTGTTTCCTCTTGCAAAAGTAAGAAATTTGGGATAAAGCAAGATTTTGGTGAAAAAAATGAACTTTTTCAATATGACGATTTAATAATCTAAAATTATGTGTAGTACCTGTGGGTTCAAAATGCTTACTATACCCTGGATGAAATCCTTGAGGGGTGTTGTTTCCAAAATTTGGGTTACTTGGTGGGGGATTTTTGCTGTTAAGGTACCTTGGGATTTCTGAAAATGCAACATGGTGCCTACCTTCTCTTTCAGCCAGATTTGTGTTCCAAAATTCAAATATTGTTTCCTTTCCGAGCAATAAAAACGAATTATGTGTCAAAAATTCTGTAGATGTAAAGTCGATGTATGGGAAATGTTAATTACCCTCTTTACCCCCCAAGCCTGTTTTCACCTTAATTAGCAGACCAAATTTTACAATTCTAACCAGTGTAACATTATGAAGTAATAACTCTGTAATGGAATAGATACAGTATGTCTAAAGTCGTAACCGGGGTAACTAATTTGTGTGGCATAGCTATTTGATTTAAGGGCATAAAAATTTAAAGTTTGAAAATTGCTAGATTTTCTAATTGTTTCCTCAGGTTTTTTTTTTTACAATATAATTTATTTTTGTTTCAGGTAACAGTTTATACATCATTTGTACAAATGCTTGGACAGGTAAGTGTAAATTAAAATTGTGCTTTATTGCATTAATAATTACTTAACATTTCCATTGTTTGCGGGCGTGCTTGTTTTTGTATATATATAACATATATACCGTAGCTCTGTCAAAAATTAAGAGACCACTTTCAAATGTTCAGTTTGTCTGATTTTTCTCTTTATATTTATATTTTTGAGTAAATTGTAAATTGTTCTTTTCGTCTATAACCTTCTGACATGTCTCTGAATTTCCAAGCAATAAATTTTGTATTTTTTTTCTGACAAAAAAAGGTCAAAATTTAAAAAAGCAGTGCTTTCAGACCTCAAATAATAAAAAGAAAAGAAGTTCATAATAATTTAGAAACATCAATACTAATGTTTTAACTCAGGAAGAGTTCAGAAATCAATATTTTGTGGAGTAACCATGATTTTTAATCACATCTTTCATGCGTCTTCATGCTTGCCGCCAGTCTTTCACACTGCTTCTGGATCAAAAATTTAAGCAGTTCTTTTTTGTTTAATGGCTTGTGACTATCCATCATCCTCCTGGTTACATTCCAAAGGTTTTCAATGGGGTTCATGTCTGGAGAATGGGCTGCCCATGACAGGGTTTTGATGTGGTGGTCTTTTAATTTTTTCCAGAGCTGTATGTTGAGCGTGTGAATAACATATATTATTGCATAGTGAAAGTATCCAATCATACACGTTACAGATGCCTCTGATGTTTCAACATGTTAGCATCAATTCTATGAACGCAATACCTTGAAATCTCAATTTTTCCATTGCAACCTGGGCCACTTTACAATTTTAAGTTTAACTTAATTACATCTTAGGAAGTTACTTGTATTGTCTCTATTATTTGGACCTTAAAGCGAATCTGTCACCTATATAAGATGCGGCCACCTCCTTTCATGGCTTATCTACAGCAATCTACAACCCCTGGCAAAAGTTATGGAAACACCGGCCTTGGAGGATGTTCATTCAGTTTAATTTTGTAGAAAAAAATCAGATCACAGACATGGCACAAAACTAATGTCAATTCAAAAGTAAACTTTCTGGCTTTAAGAAACACTAAAAGAAATCAAGAACAAAAAATGTCGTAGTCAGTAGTGGTTACTTTTTTAAACAGCACCACCAGGAGGTTGTCCTTCTTATCCTTTTTTTTAAATCAGATATTTTTTATTTGAACATTTTCCAACAAAACAGGTATAACAACCCAGGGGAACGTAGTCCCCTTACCCCACCCCCCTCCCCCCTGAATTGAATTGTCCCCCCATCTTAACAAAAATAAACATATTATTATATAGCGTCAATGTCACGTCTCCTTGAATAACAATAATTAGAAATACAAGAGAGGCTCCAAATGTGCTACATATAGACAAGACTTCTCTTTAATTCAGTAAAGGTACACTCAAATAAGACCTAATCGGAATCTCTGTAACTCTCTGGATGCAAGGCCCGAGCTGCCTGTCCATAATGCCCATATCTTTTCAAATTTTCCGGTACAGCCTCTCTTCAAGTAAATTGCTTTTTCCATGTTAATCACCCAGTTCACCTTACTAATATATTCCGTAATGGAGGGCGTCTGATCATCCAACCAATGCTGTGCTATCAACTTTCTAAACATATATAGCATTCTAGCCACAGCTATTTTGCCATACTCATCTGTCGTTAGATCTTCAACATACCCCAATACACATACCATAGGTGAGCAGTCCAACCCCCCCCCCCCCCCGAATAAACTTTGTTAATGATATCAACTACCTCTTCCCATAGATGATCCAACTTGGGGCAAGTCCACATCATATGAATAAGATCTGCAGACTGAGTCTTACATCTATTGCACATAGGGTTGTCTCTGAGTCCAATATCATGCAAGAATTTTGGAGTTCTGTATTTTTGGTGTAACAGTAGTATCTGTGAATAACAATGGGATTCACTCAGGGACAAGTCCGGTACCCTGTCCAAAATTTCCAACCACTGATCGTCTTCAATAGGACCTATTGCCCCCTCCCATTTTCCCTTGGACTTCGATGGAAACTTTGAAAGCATCAAATCCAATACCATACAATAGATTATCGAAATCAGACCCCCTGACCCTTCAACCCCGGCTATTCTATCTATAACCCTATTTTGTGAGATTCCCTGCTCCAGCTTCCCACCATCTGCTCGCCATGCGTGTCATAGTTGTAAATATCTATAAAACTCCTGCTTGGGTAGATCGAACTCCCCCTGTAGCTGTACAAATTCCTTCAGCTCCCCGTTCTCCTCTAATATCTGAGCAAATCCTCAAATTCCCCTTCTCTCCCACATACTGAATCCTTGTAATTTATGTAAATTTGGGAGCCATGGAGTAGTCCAAATCAAAGTAAACCGCGAAATACCTTGTATATTCTGCAGAAGTCTTACCTTCCACCACAATTAATGCAACAGCAATAGTGTTGGTGTTTTCTCCCCCCTTATTGCAAATAATCGTGCCTCCAGAGCTCCATATAGGTCCCCTATTTCCAGGAATTGCTGTAATAATATTTTTTGTATCCCCCCACCTCCCGGATCATTCCACCCTCTAATATGCTGCAATTGAGCTGCTATAAAATATGCCCAGGGATTTGGCGCTGCCAGCCCACCCTCCCCTTTTCCTCTCTGCAGTTCTTCCAATTTAATTTGTGGTGGTTTTTTCCCCCAGATCAATTCCCTGAACAAACTGTTAATTTTGTAGAAGTACCTTTGTGGTATCCACACTGGGGAGTTATTTCAAATATACAATAATTGTGGCATCCAAATCATCTTAAGTAAATTTGTTTGTCCTACCACTGACAGCGGTAATTTTACCCATATGTTTAACTTCGATTGAAACTTTTCTAGGACCGGAATAAGATTTAATTTCTCATACACTCCCACCTTCCCTGTTACATTAATACCAAGATACCTGAATTCCGAGACCAGTCGCAGACCTGATGCTATATAAATGTGTTCATTATCTTTGTTCCCATCAACTGGCAGCAGCGTCGACTTATTCCAGTTGATCGTCAGTCCCGAGTAGCTACCAAAATCACCAATAACGTCCATCGCCACCTTTAAGGACGACGAGGCCTCTGCCAGAAATAGTAATGTGTCGTCCGCGTACAAGGCTATTTTCTCCTCAGTCTGTCCCCTCCTGAACCCCTGTATGTCCGTGTGGGCTCTAATGAGTATGGCAAGAGGCTCTATGGCCAAAGCGAACACCAGCGGGGACAGAGGGCACCCCTGCCTCGTGCCTCGATGTAACTCAAAGGGGGCTGACAAACCGCCATTCACTCTTATTCTAGCTGACGGCGTGTCATATAACATCTAAACCCATGAGATAAAGTTAATGCCCAGTCCAAATTTATTCATAACTTCCCACAAATACTCCCATTCTATTGAGTCGAAAGCCTTAGCCACATCCAATGAACATATGACCCTATCGCCCGGATTATCCACTGGTAGCTGCAGATTAAGGAACAATCATCTGATATTTGTCGCAGTAGACCTCGCAGGCATAAATCCTGATTGGTCCCTGTGTATCACCTTTGTTATTACCTTGCTAAGTCTAGAAGCAAGAACCTTTGCAATAATTTTTATGTCAGTGGTCAGCAGTGAAATCGGCCGGTAAGAATCTGGCAGCAGGGGATCTTTTCCCGGTTTCGGAATTACAACTATCACCACCTCCTTCAGAGACCTTGGTAACGTTCCCCCCTCAGAAGCTCTCTCAGGAGTAGTCAACAGCTGTGGTAGCAAGACACCCCCAAATTTCTTATAGACCTCCAGGGGCAGACCGTCCAAACCCGGTGATTTATTATTGGCCATTGACTCCACCGCCAATTGTAATTCCTCCAAAGTAATAGGTCCATTTAGGTAGGCCCGATCTACCTCCGAAAGAGTAGGGATTGGTATTGTGTCTACGTATGCTTTAATCTGCTCCTTAGTACAGGCCAGTTTAGTGTTATATAAATCCTTATAGAAATCTGCAAAGACTGATAGGATTTCAGATGGACTATTAACAATTGTACCTGTTGTATCTTTAATAGCGCCAACAAACGCCGTTTTCCTCTGCGCCTTTGCTATAAGAGGCAGCAAGTGTCCTGCTTTCTCCCCTTCTTCAAAAAACCGTTGTCTAGCAAATAATCTCTTATTGTTGGCCTTTTCCAGAACGTGGGTATTATAAGCCGTCTGTGCCCCCTTCCATTCCCGCAGGTCCTCCTCCGCTCCCGTCAGGACAAACTGCCTTTCTGTAGTACTCACTCTATCCCTAAGGAAAACCCCAAACTGCTCAGTTTTATTTTTGGCTCTGTTTATAGCTTGGATTAGATTTCCCCTTAGGCGGGCCTTCATAGAATCCCAAAGAACACTTTGCGTAACTGAACCCTCATTTTCCTCAAAGAACCAATTCAGGGAGATCCCAATTGACTCCAAGTCAATAACCTGAAGCCATAAAGCATTCATAGACCACATAGTGACATTTATCGGAAGTCTAACGGAGCAATTAATAGTAATTACTAGCGGGGAATGGTCAGATAAAAGTCTAGGTAAGTACTCCACTTTTTCTACTGCCGCAAGGATGCTTTCCGTGCCCAGGGCCATATCAATTCGCGATAATGTGTTATGTGTTTTAGAATAACAAGAAAACTGCCTTTCCCTGGGGTTCTTATGACGCCATACATCCAATAACGACATTTCCTGTATAAGTACCCCAAATTTCGACTCATGAGAATCCGCCGTCGCCGTCCCTGGTCTAAGTTTGTCCCAATATGGGTGTATAATGTTATTAAAATCCCCTACACATATTACTGGCACATTCGGTATCTTATCCACAAATGCTGCTATCATCTCCAGCACTTTAGTATTAAAGGGTGGTGGAATATACACTCCAATCAGTATCATTTCCTTAGCCATTAGTTTACAGTGAAGTGCCACCATTCTGCCCTCCCCGTCCACCCGAGATGTTATCAGTTCAAATGGTATAGAGTTATGAACTAGAACACTTACTCCTCTAGCATAACTGGAGAAAGCAGAATGAAAGCTAGATCCTACCCACGCCCTATTTATCAGTCCCGTTTTCCCTTTTTCTAAGTGCGTCTCCTGCAAGCAGACGATTGCCGGGGACCGTGTGCGAGCAAACTCCATCACCGCCGCTCTTTTAGTGGCGTTTCCCAGACCCCTCACATTCCAGGATAGTACATGAACTTTGTTATACATCTTACTGTAAGGCAAATGGTGTAATTGAATACCTCCTCACTCCATCCTCCCATAAAACATAGTTGCTTCTGAACTGTAGTGACATATAAATATATGGAAACCCACCTACTCATCACAAATTGCAATATAAAAATAAAGTTATCATTGTCTAGCACATTAGCACCTGGATCAAATAATAGGAGACGTGCGAACCCCTCCCACCCCAAGAAAAGAGAACAGAAAGAAATAAACCCCACAAGAAACAGCAATATTGAAATCCTTCTGCAAATAACAGATTGACAAGGGCACCAGTCCATCCTTCAGCTGTACAAGAAGCCACCACGAAAAAAGGAAGAATAAAAAAAAAGAAGGGTGCAACAAGAGCAGTCTACCACGCCAATCTTCACCCTTTGTTTTAACCGGATACAATGCACAGTATTAAAGTTCCACTGGGCCATGGATAGACATCTTTATAAAGAAACCAAAAACATACTACCGGCAAATACCGATGGCGAATACTCTTATATGAAATCCATTTCTTTTATGAACTCCGGCAAATCCTTTGCTCATTTTGGTCAATCCAACGAAGCGCATCTTTCGGATGTTCGAAGAACAAGGTTTCTCCCAGTGCTGCCACTCTCAACTTTGCTGGGTAAATCATGGAGTACGGGATTTGGAGATTCCGCAGTTGTCTCTTTACATCGCCAAATTGGGCTCTGCGCTTGGAGACTTCGATAATAATAATAATCTTTATTTTTATATAGCGCTAACATATTCCGCAGCGCTTTACAGTTTGCACATATTATCATCACTGTCCCCGATGGGGCCCACAATCTAAATTCCCTATCAGTATGTCTTTAGAATGTGGGAGGAAACCGGAGTACCCAGAGGAAACCCACGCAAACACGGGGAGAACATACAAACTCCTTGCAGATGTTGTCCTTGGTGGGATTCGAACCCAGCTGCAGCGCTAACCACTGAGCCACCGTGCCGCCCGGAATAATCCGGGAAAAAGGAGACATTGCGGCCATTGTAGGTAATTTTTCCTTTAGTATGTGCTGCTTTCAAAATGGCATCTCTGTAATGCAGCAGCTTTATCAGTACCGGCCGTGGGGGAGCTCCAGGTGGTAATGGTCTGGTGGGGACCCTATGTGCTCTCTCCACTGCAAAGAGCGGGGTCAGTCCATCCGATGCAAATAATTCACGCAGCCAGTTCTCGAAAAACTCTGAGGGGTTATTGCTCTGTTTTTTCAGGGACCCCAATAACTCGGACATTATTCCGTCTGAGCCTAGTCCAAGTCATCTGCTTTAGCTTGCAAAGCTAATATTTGTTGGTCATGTATGCGGGTGTCTCGTGTTACCTGGGGGAAAGCATCCTCCATGTCCACGAGTCTACCCCCCGCTGCCGACACCCTGTCACTCACTTTTTGCATGTTCTGACGCATAACTGATAGTTCCTCCTTAATCTGTCCCATCTGAGTTCCCAGAGATGTGAGAGTAGAGCCATATTGTGTCACAGCCATAAATACATCCCTCAATGTAGGTTCTGTGTTGCCAGGAATAACAACTTCGCCGTCTGGATGAGGTATCTCTTTAAGTACCATGGCTCCCTCTGCTGGCACTTCTGTGCAAGTGTTCATTTCCATATTATCATCTCTGGAATCTTCTCCACCATCAGCAAGCATCGAGAATCTGCTGCCCTGCACTGCTGTGACTTCCCCCCTGCTGTCCGATCTCACTGGGGCCTTACTTGGAGTTCTAGCAAAGCCTGCCAACTTCTCTGCTGCACTGAGAGCTGCCTGCCTCTCCGACCTGGTGTTTGCAACCTGCATGACGGCGCCATCTTGGATTCCTTTACCAGCTCCCTCCGCTGCCTCCTTTTGCTTCTTATTCATGCCCCCAGCCATCTCTGCAGCACCCGGTGATCCCCGCGTGTTCCACACTCTTTGCCTAGTCGGTACTGGCAAAAATTCAGCAGTTGTGAGGCCCAGTGGATATAAATACAGGGTGAGTCGTCCGGAGCTCTTAGACCTTGCAGCCGCTCACATGTCCAGCCAGGCCACGCCCCCTGTCCTTCTTATCCTTGATAGGGACAGGAACACATAAGAGGTTAAATAGCCCCTCCTCACCAACACCCTTCAGTGTTTTTCCTGTCCCTATCAGGGACAGACGAAGAGTGCATTAGGTACCTGTTAGGGTGGCGTGGAAGTGTCGGGACCCGGTGGAGCAGGAGCTCCCTGGAGAGTGGTGCCCTCTCCAGAGGGTTCTCAGTGGAAGAGGTAGGACGGAGCCCCTCCGCAGCACCGCTGATACTGCCGGAGGTCCCTCAGCGCCAGGGTCGAGAAGACTGCGCCCCATCTGGCCGCATCCCCTCAGTGGGCTCTGCACCGCAGCAGCTACTTCTCCAGGCTGCGGGACGCCGGCGCCTCGTGCTCTGGATTTCTGGCGCGCCGTGTCATCGAGGGGCGCAACAGTGACGACTTCCGGGGGCGGGGCAAGGAAAACATGGCAGCGCCTTGCGTGACGCGGTCCAGGGGCAACAAGGATCCTACCGGGGCTGGCGTCGTATAGAGTCCGGCGCCCCGTGCATGGAGGGTCGTCAGGAAAGGTGGGGATTCAGACTCGCACAGATGGGTGCACCGGGAGCGTGCGCAGCAAGACAGCCACGTCATCAGCAGCAGCTGGGCTCGGAAGAAGGACGAATCAGATGTCTTGAAGCCGGGTAAGGTGACTTCTTAAAGACACACTGACGGACAGCACACTGACTCATTAAAGATGGAAAGTGGTAGCCGTCCAGACGTCCAATCCCTAGAGCCAGCTCCGGACCATGTGAGTAAAAGGGATAGTAGGGTCCCTTACAGTTCTCCACAGACAGACCGGACCCTCTTTGCTATATATATTTTGCAGGCCAAGGAAGCACCTAAGCAATCCACCTCGGCCACCAGGAAGAAGCCTAATAAATGCCCCCTATGCTCGGCCAGGTTCCCGTCGGGACATACAAAAAAACTATGTGAGGCCTGCATATCAGGACTACTCAGACAGGAGCAGTCCTCTCTCCTGGACAACATAAAATCTATGATCCGAGAAGAGGTGCAGTCCACAGTCGCAGCGCTTGTACCATCACAGTCCCCCGTCCTAAAAGGCCCAGATGGGAACTGGAACAAAGTTCAGAGGAAGGAGAGGTGTCAGACTACTCCAATCCTGACTCCGGCGAATCTTCCTCAGCAGCTCATCCACAAGAAAGAAAGAAAGATACCTTTTTTCCGCGGAAGACACTGACACACTCCTACAGGCAGTCAGAAATACAATGAATGTAGAGGATTCTACAGAACCACAAACAACCCAAGATGAGATGTTTGGAGGGCTTAGAGCCCGCAGGAATACAGTATTTCCTGTTAATAAACATATAACAGCGATGATACTGGAGGAATGGGAACAATTGGGGAAGAAACTGATAGTCCCAAAGGACTTCAGGTGCCGTCTTCCTTTTGATCCAGAAGAGACAAAAGTGTGGGAGACCGTTCCGAAAATCGACATACCCGTATCCAGGGTGTCGAAGAACACGGCTATTCCCTTAGAGGATTCGTCCGGCCTGAAAGATCCGATGGATAAGAGATCAGAGGACCTCCTCAAGTAAGCCTGGGAAGCATCAGCAGCCGTTATGAAGGCTAACATAGCAGCCACCTCCGTAGCCAGATCAATGAGTTTATGGGTGAGCGAGCTAGAAGACCAAATTAGGGACAAAACCCCCAGAGGAGATCCTAAAATCACTGCTTATCCTGAGAATGGCTACCGACTTCATTGCGGATGCCTCGGCGGAATCAGTCCATTTTGCCCCAGGAAATAATGCCCTGTCTAACGCTACAAGATGAGCGCTGTGGCTGAGGTCCTGGACAGGAGACACTCAGTCAAAGAACAAACTGTGCTCTATACCATTCTCAGGACTTCACGTTTTCGGGCCCATATTGGAGGAACTACTCGAGAAAGCGTCCGACAAAAAGAAGGGCTTTCCGGAGGAAAAACCTAAAAGAATGTCTTTTTTTTTCCGAGGACCTGCTCCCATCCCAGGCAGGACTATAAGGGAAAGGGAAAGTCCGTTAGGTGGAGCTACCCAAAAGGAGGAAGAGGGAGAAGTTCTCAAGAGCAGAAGGCAAGACCTAACAGAATGACACTAGGAAGGTAGGAGGGAAACTCCGTTACTTCCAAAACAACTGGCGGGACATTGCCCAGAACCTGTGGATTTGGAATACGCTCGCAGAAGGGTACAAAATTGAATTCACCGAACGACCGCACAGGAGATACTGGGTAACCGAAACCCAGTCTCTGATCACCCACCAAAGACTTTTAAAGGATGTACGAGACCTAACAGAGATAGGGGCCATAACTCTGGTTCCTGTTGTGAGTTCATTTTCTGGTCTACCAGTTGTGAGTTCTCCTTCCAGGCTCCCTCTGGTGGTAACAGGAGGTAGTGAGGCTGATTTAATCAGTAGAGATTTGCCACCTGATAAGGAGGATGACGATTGGACCTCAGGAATCTGACTGGATTTAAGACAGCTGACGCCCTATTCTGGTGATGGTGATTCCTTCTGGCTTGTCAAGTCTTTGTTCTCAGCTCTGTTCCAGTCAGCTCAAGCTAAGTTTTTCTGCTAATGTTCACACTTGATTTTGTTGGTCTATTCAACTTTTTTGTGTGGTCAGCCATCCCCAGCTGGGGCTGTGCTGAATTTCCACTCTTACTTATCTGTATTTGCCAATTTGCTTTTTGTCCCTTATTAGATTGGCCTCTTTTTGCTCTGCCTCAGAATATTTCAGAGTGCTGATATAGTGGGAGAAGTCTAGTGACTTCAGGGTTGGCCCCATCGTTTGCTCAGCCTATTTTCCTGCCTATGTTTGTGTTTTCATCTTGTTTCACGGTCAATACATGTGTGGGGGCTGTCTATTCCTTTGGGGTCTGCTCTGGGGCAGTTAGTTTTCCCCTTTTCTTGCTTTAGACTTATTTAGTCCTCCGGCTGTGACGAGGCGTCTAGGTTCATCGTACGTATGCTCCATGGCTGCTGCTAGTGTTGTGATTAGGATCAGGGATCTGCAATCTGTATAGTTACCAACCTCTCTGGTTTTTCTGGAGCTTAGCTTGTTTAGGTTTTTCCTCCACGGTGACCCATTCATAACAGAATCACCAGCCATACCGCAGATTCTAGGGTACTCAAAGGCAGGAAAAAGTTGTTAAAAAAGTGTCAGAATTTTTTTTTAATGTATTTTTTCTTCTTTTTCTCTGGGGCCGTAGGAGGATTTTTTTCCCTAATGGAGATTAAGCAATTGTCTGATCGTGTGGAGCAACTTGCTGCTGAAGTGCAGGGAATTTCCACCTACCTCATTCAGTCACATGCTGCTGAACCTAAGATCCCTACTCCTGATGTGTTTTCTGGGGTTCGGTCTAAATTTCTGAATTTTAAGAAAAATTGTAAATTATTTCTTGCCTTGAAGCCTAACTCATCGGGGAGCTCTGCGCAGCAGGTTAAAATTGTCATCTCCTTGCTGCGCGGCAATCCCCAGGATTGGGCTTTTTCTCTGACACCTGAAAATCCTATTCTGACTAATGTGGATGCATTTTTTCAAGCCTTGGGGTTGTTGTATGATGAACCTAATGCTGTTGATCAAGCTGAGAGAACCCTGTTGGCATTAAACCAGGGTCAGGATTCTGCAGAGTTATATTGTCAAAAATTCCAAAAGTGGGCGGTCCTTACTACATGGAATGATAGTGCATTGGTAGCTCTCTTTCGGAAGGCTTTATCAGAGACCGTAAAAGATGTTATGGTGGGATTTCCTGTTCCCTCTGGTCTGGATGATTCTATGTCATTAGCCATTCAAGTTGATCGGCGTTTATGTGAACGTAAAACTACACAAACGTCTGAACCTATGCAATGTGATGGGGTTTTGTCTAGGGCGCAACATCAGGAGTTTAGAAGGCGTAATAAGCTGTGTTTTTTCTGTGGAGACGCCTCTCATACTATTTCCGTCTGCCCTAAACGAGAGAAACGTTTTGCACACACATTTGCTGTGGGCAGGGTGCAACCTAAATTCCATTTGGCAATTACTCTGATCTCCACGTTTTCCACTAAGGCTTTTGGGGATTCAGGAGCAGCTTTGAATCTGATGGATTTGGACTTTGCTAAACATTGTGGTTCTTCTATGACGCCTCTGCGGACGCCTATTGCTTTGAGGGGTATTGATGCTACTCCTTTGGCGGAGAATAAACCTCAGTTTTGGACCCAGGTGATAATGCGAGTTGCCCCAGACCACCAAGAAAATTGTACATTTTTGGTGCTGCATAATTTGCATGATACTATTGTTCTGGGTTTTCCCTGGTTGCAAACTCATAATCCAGTTTTGGATTGGAAATCTGGGTCTGTGGTGAGTTGGGGTTGTCAGTGTGTTCTTAGGGACGCTCCTGTTTCCTCCACCTCTCCTCAGTCTCATGATATTCCTGATTATCTGGCCGATTTTTCTGATGTATTTAGTGAGAGTAAGTCTGCGTCTTTGCCTCCTCATAGGAGTTATGACTGTGCAATTGAGTTGATGCCTGCTTGTAAATTTTCCAAGGGTCGGCTTTTCAACTTATCAGTACCCGAACATGATGCTATGCGATCCTATATTAAGGAGTCGTTGGAGAAGGGTCATATTAGACCATCCTCGTCACCTTTAGGTGCTGTTTTTTTTTTTTGTGGCCAAGAAAGATGGTTCATTAAGACCGTGTATTGATTATCGTTCCCTTAACAAGATGACGGTTAAATACCAGTACCCGTTACCTCTGATGTCTGATTTATTCTCCAGAGTTAAGAGTGCCTGCTGGTTTACTAAGCTTGACCTCGGGGGCGTATAATCTTATTCGCATCAAGCAGGGAATGAATGGAAGACGGCGTTTAATACTCCGGAGGGACATTTTGAATACCTGGTGATGCCTTTTGGGCTCACTAATGCCCCTTCTGTCTTCCAGTCCTTTATGAATGATATTTTCCGTGACTTTGTGGATAAGTTTTTGATCATCTATCTGGATGATATTCTGATCTTTTCTAGTGATTGGGATTCTCATGTGGAACACGTCCGGACTGTGTTCCGGATTTTGAGGGAGAATTCCCTGTTTGTTAAGGGATCGAAATGCCTCTTTGGTGTACAGAGGATTTCATTTTTGGGATTTATCTTGTCTCCGTCGACTATTGAAATGGACCCGGCCAAGGTACTGACCATTTATGATTGGGTTCAGCGTACTTCTTTGAAGGCCCTCCAGAAGTTTTTGGGTTTTGCTAATTTCTATCGTAAATTTATAGGTAATTTTTCTGGTATTGTCAAACCACTGACTGATCTGACCAAGAAGGGCGCTAATATGCTGAATTGGTCTCGTGAGGCTGTCTCAGCATTTCAGGAGCTTAAGCGGAGATTTACTTCAGCTCCAGTTTTACCGCAACCTGATGTGTCACTTCCATTTCAGGTGGAGGTAGATGCTTCTGAGATTGGTGCAGGAGCTGTTTTGTCCCAAAAAGACCCTGTGACTTCTAAGATGAATCCCTGTGCCTTCTTTTCTCGAAAGTTCTCCCAATCTGAACGCAACTATGATGTGGCGAATCGGGAGTTGTTGGCCATGAAGTGGGCATTTGAGGAGTGGAGACATTGGTTGGAGGGAGCTAGACATCAAGTTGTGGTCCTCACCGATCACAAGAATTTGATTTATCTGGAGTCGGCCAGGCGCTTGGATCCTAGACAGGATAGATGGGCCTTGTTTTTCACGCGTTTTAATTTTGTGGTCTCTTTTCTTCCGGGCACTAAGAATGTTAAGGCAGACGCCCTTTCTAGGAGTTTCTTTGCCGATTCTCTTAATGTGACCGAGCCTACTACCATCCTAGGTGAGGGGGTAGTTTTCTCTGCCATTTTGCCCTATTTGAGACGCGCCCTGGAGGAATTTCAGGAGGATAAACCTGAGCGTTGCCCCATGGGAAAATTGTATGTTCCTGACTAGTGGAGAAAGAGAGTGATGTCTGAAATTCATTGCTCCGCATTGGCTTGTCATCCAGGTATTTTTGGTTCCAGAGATTTGGTGAGTCGGTCTTTTTTGGTGGCCGGCCTTATCTCGTGATGTCAGGAATTTTGTACTGTCCTGTGGGACTTGTTCTCAGTCTAAACCTTGTTCTCGTTCTAGTGGGTTGCTGATGCTCCTGCCGGTGCCCAAGAGGCCATGGACCCATATCTCAATGGATTTTATTTCTGATCTTCCTGTCTCTCAGAGAATGATTGTTATCTGGGTGATTTGTGATAGATTTTCGAAGATGGTCCATCTTGTACCACTCCCAAAGTTGCCATCTTCCGCTGAGTTGGTGCCCTTGTTTTTGCAACAGGTGGTTCGGTTACATGGGATTCCTGAGAACATTGTGTCCGACAGAGGACTCCAGTTTGTTTCCAGATTCTGGAAAGCCTTTTGTTCCAATCTGGGAATTCAGTTATCCTTCTCCTTCGCGTTTCATCCCCAGACCAATGGACAGACTGAGAGAACAAACCAGACCTTGGAGTCTTATTTAAGATGTTTTATATCTGCTGATCAGGATGATTGGGTCTCATTTTTGCCCTTGGCCGAAATTGCGCTGAATAATAGAACTAGTTCTGCCACTTTGATGTCACCCTTTTTCTGTAATTTTGGGTTTCATCCTCGCTTCTCTTCAGGGCAATTGGAATCTTCGTCCTGCCCAGGTGTGGACACTGTGGTTGAGAGAATGCAGCAGATATGGGACCTAGTGGTGGATAAGTTGTCACTCTCTCAGGAAAAGGCCCAGCGATTTTCCAACCGGCATAGGACCATTGGTCCCCGGTTTAAAGTGGGTGATATGCTTTGGTTGTCGTCTAAGAATATTCCTATGAAGGTTGCATCTCCAAAATTTAAGCCAAGATTTATTGGACCTTATAAGATTTTGGAGATTCTTAATCCTGTTTCTTTTCAATTGGCTCTTCCAGTTACGTTCAAGATCCATAACGTATTTCACAAATCTCTGTTGAAGAGGTTTGTTGAGCCAGTGGTTCCTATGGCAGCACCTCCTGACCCTGTGTTGGTTGAAGGCAATGTGGAATATGAGGTAGAGAAAATATTGGATTCTCGTTTGGTTAGTCGGAGACTCCAGTATTTGGTCAAATGGAAGGGTTATGGACAGGAGGATAATTCTTGGGTCTCTGCCTCTGATATTAATGCCAATAGATTGGTTTGTGCTTTTCACCGGGCCCATCCTGATCGGCCTGGTGGCGTGGATGAGGGTTCGGTGACCCCTCCCTAATAGAGATAGGGGCCATAACTCGGGTTCCTGTTGTGAGTTCATTTTCTGGTCTACCAGTTGTGAGTTCTCCTTCCAGGCTCCCTCTGGTGATAACAGGAGGTAGTGAGGTTGATTTAATCAATAGAGATTTGCCACCTGATAAGGAGGATGACGATTGGACCTCAGGAATCTCAGACTGGATTTAAGACAGCCGACGCCCTATTCTGGTGCTGGTGATTCCTTCTAGCTTGTAAAGTCTTGGGTCTCAGCTCTGTTCCAGTCAGCTCAAGCTAAGTTTTTCTGCTAATGTTCACACTTGATTTTGTTGGTCTATTCAGTTTTTTGTGTGGTCAGCCAGCCCCGGCTGGGGCTGTGCTGAATTTCCACTCTTACTTATCTGTATTTGCCAATTTGCTTTTTGTCCCTTATTAGATTGGCCTCTTTTTTCTCTGCCTCAGAATATTTCAGAGTGCTGATATAGTGGGAGAAGTCTAGTGACTTCAGGGTTAATTTTGTTATCAGAAGTGTTGGACATTATTTTTGTAGGGTTTTTGGCAGATTGCAGACAGTGTCTTTCCTTTCCTATCCTTTCTAGTTATTTTGGGCCCCATCGTTTGCTCAGCCTATTTTCCTGCCTATGTTTGTGTTTTCATCTTGTTTCACAGTCAATTCATGTTTGGGGGCTGTCTATTCCTTTGGGGTCTGCTCTGGGGCAGTTAGTTTTCCCCTTTTCTTCCTTTAGGCTTATTTAGTCCTCCGGCCGTGACGAGGCGTCTAGGTTCATCGTAGGTACGCTCCACGGCTGCTGCTAGTTGTGTGGTTAGGATCAGGGATCTGCAATCTGCATAGTTACCAACCTCTCTGGTTTTTCTGGGGCTTAGCTTGTTTAGGTTTTTCCTCCACGGTGACCCATTCATAACAGAATCACCAGCCATACCGCAGATTCTAGGGTACTCAAAAGCAGGAAAAAGTTGTTAAAAAAGGAAAAAAAAGTGTCCGAATTTTTTTTATTTTTTTTTAAATGTATTTTTTCTTCTTTTTCTCTGGGGCCGTAGGAGGATTTTTTTTTCCCTAATGGAGATTAAGCAATTGTCTAATCGTGTGGAGCAACTTGCTGATGAAGTGCATTGAATTTCCACCTACCTCATTCAGTCACTTGCTGCTGAACCTAAGATCCCTACTCCTGATGTGTTTTCTGGGGATCAGTCTAAATTTCTGAATTTTAAGAATAATTGTAAATTATTTCTTGCCTTGAAACCTAACTCATCAGGGAGCTCTGCGCAGCAGGTTAAAATTGTCATCTCCTTGCTGCGCGGCGATCCCCAGGATTGGGCTTTTTCTCTGACACCTGAAAATCCTATTCTGACTAATGTGGATGCATTTTTTCTAGCCTTGGGGTTGTTGTATGATGAACCTAATGCTGCTGATCAAGCTGAGAGAACCCTGTTGGCATTAAACCAGGGTCATAACAGGTTTCCCATGCTCAGAGATTTCAGGGTCACTACTCAACCTTATTCTCCATAAAAAAAAAACCAGGAGGAGAATACCGAACCATAATAAATCTGAAACCACTAAATCGGTGGGTGACCTACAAGAGATTCAAGATGGAATCTCTAAAAGCAGTCATACCTCTGATAAAGGACTCAAACATGAGCACCCTAGATTTAAAGAGTGCCTACTACCATGTGCCCATCCATATATCACACCAGAAATTCCTCAGGTTTGGGATAAAAGATCACGGGAAGATACACTTCCAGTTCCGTTGCTTACCATTCGGGCTCGCCTCCGCGCCCCGTGTCTTCACAAAGCTTATAGCAGAGATCATGGCCTATCTAAGGGAAAGAAATACCCTCATCATACCATACTTGGACGATCTGCTGCTAGTGGCAGACTCTCAACAAAAGATGGAGCAGGACCTTACATCCACCGTATCAATCCTACAAAGTTTAGGATGGGTAATAAACTGGAAAAAGTCAAGTCTAAAACCAGAAAGTGTTTCTCAGAGTCATCCTAAACTCGGAAAAAGAATGTTCCTTCCTTCCCCTGCACAAACAGCAGGCAGTCAAACAAGAGGTCCAGAGACGCAACTACGTCTCCATAAGGAAGGCGATGAGAGTCCTGGGTCTCATGACTTCATGCGTATCCAGTGTACAGTGGAGCCAATTCCATTCAAGGATCCTGAAAAAAGAAGTTTTGGCGACCTGCGACGACAGAGAATCATCACTGGACACAAACATAAGATTCTCCGAGGAAGGAAAGCAGTCCCTTTCCTGGTGGACGAACACATAAAACCTCGGGAAAGAAAGACCCTGGAGATCGTTGCCATGTATAAACATCACTACCGACGCCACTCTCAGAGGTTGGGGGGCTCACAAGGAAGATCGATACCTCCAGGGGACATGGGGCCCATCAATATGCAACCGGTCCTCAAATTACAGAGATCTCAGGGCAGTTTGGGAGGCACTATAGACATGCCAAAAAGAGCTGAGGGGTCAGAATGTCAAAATCTTCTCAGACAACTCGACTACAGTTGCCTTCCTTCAACATCAAGGAGAGGCCCCAGACACCGTCACCTACAGGACCTAGCACAGAAAATCTTTCTCTGGGCAGAACAGATGATAAGATCAGTTACGATAGTCCACCTGAAGGGATCCAGAAATCAGGTAGCGGACTTCCTAAGCAAGGAGAAGGTTCAACCTTCAGAATGGTCACTAAGCGAGGAAGTTTTCAGACAGCTATCCCAACGCTGGGGGACACCAGAGATCGATTTATTCACCACAAAGAAAAACTCAAAAACAAGGAGATTCTTTTCTCTCAACCCAGCAGACATGGAACATGGAGCTCGCTTACGCCTTCCTGCCACTTCCTCTTTTATCAAGGGTCTTAAGAAAGATCCAGGAAAGCAGAGCATCAGTAATATTGATTGTTCCTTATTGGCCCAAAAGAAGCTGGTTCTCCCTACTAAAATGGATGGCACGGGAAGATTCAATATTACTACCAGCGAGATGGGACCTTCTAACTCAGGGACCCCTAGTACATCAGAGACCGGAGATGGCTACAGCTATCGGCCTGGATCCTGAGGCAGAGATCCTAAAATCAAAAGGGCTCTCTGACCCAGTAATATCTACTATGCAGAATAGTAGGAAACTGGTAACCTCAGCCATATACTGGAAAATCTGGAAAACATTCTGTTCTCAATGTAAAGTGCCTGTATCATTCACCCAGAGTCCAGATATTCCTCATATCCTCTACTTCCTCCAGGCCGGCTTTGACAGAGGACTAAGGCCTAGTACGCTGAAAGTACAAGTGTCAGCCTTAGGTTAATATTTTGACTTTCCACTAGCAAATCATCCCTGGGTAGTGAGGTTCATAAAAGCCACACAGCATATGAGACCCACAATCCGTAGCTCAATACTACCTTGAGATCTCAGCTTGGTCCTAAGTGAGCTACGTAAGGATCCATATGAACCACTAGAGCAGGCCCTCTTTAAGATCAGTGACATTCAAAACCCTCTTCCTAGTAGCAATTACTGCTAGACGCATAGGGGAGAGTCAGGCCCTGTCTATAGACCATCCATATAGTTCCAGGAAGACTGCATTGTCTTAAAATTAAATCTGGCCATTCTTCCCAAGGTGGTTACAGATTTCCAACGGAGTCAAGAAATAGTACTACCTGCTTTCTGCCAGAATTACAACAACGAGAAAGAACGCTCTCTCCACCTCTTGGATGTTAAGAGCCGTTCTCCAATACTTTGAACTTACAAAGGACTGGAGAGTAGACTCTAATCTCTTTATCCAAATGGCAGGCAAATTCATAGGGAAGAAGGCATCAAAAGCTACCCTGGCTAGATGGTTGAAGTCAACTATCAGTGCAGCATATGTGTCGGCGGGCGAGACTCCGTCGGAAAACCTTAGGGTGCATTCTCTAAGAGCTGTTTCTGCCTCATGGGCAGAGAGCGCCGGAGCATCCATGGACCAGATATGCAAGGCCGCAACCTGGTCTAAATTTAATAGCTTTTGCAAACATTATAAATTAAATGTTACGGCAAATCATCAAAGAGCATTTAGGAGGAAAGTCCTTCAAGCTGTAATTCCGCCCGTTGGAGTAATTTGGTAATTCTCCTGGTGGTGCTGTCATGAGGGACTTCCTGGAAAGTAGGAATTAGTCCTACCGGTAATGGTATTTCCTGGAGTCCATCATGACAGCACCCCTTATATACCCTCCCTTGGACTTCTAGTCTGATATGTGATGTAACATGTGTAGATGGAAGTTCAATAAAATTGCGTTGCATCCATCCTGGTGTGGTACTTAGAAAATCACTGAAGGGTGTTGGTGGGGAGGGGCTATTTAACCTCTTCTGTGTTCCTGTCCCTATCAAGGATAAGAAGGACAACCTCCTGGTGGTGCTGTCATGATGGACTCCTGGATATACCATTACTGGTAGGACTAATTCCTACTTTTGTGATCACTATTACCCAAGTGACCCCCAACCCTTATATTTGATATGCGGTCTGGCCTGTTGGTTAATATTAGGACTAGCAGTGCCACCCCTTTTGTTGGGTCCTGAACTATTTGCTCTCTCTCATAGTTGTCAGAAACCTATTACCTTTGCTGGAACTGCAGGTTTCGGTTCCCCAATGTATTTTGTGGTAGTTGAAGTCCCCCATAATGTTGACTTCTCCTTGAGTCACTGCTTCATATATTTGCTTTACAAGGATATTCTCCATTGCTTCCATTATTTTGGAGACTAATAACAAACCCCTGTCAATAATTTATTTATTTTTCCCCCTCCCATTATCTCCACCCACAGGGACTCTATATTTTCATTAGATTCACATATATTATCACGCAGGTAGGGTTTTGAGGATGTTTTTACATATAAAGGATTGCTACTTCCAATAGGTGGCACTAGAGTTCTAGTCCTCTTCTTCTCTGAAGAGACAATTTGCATAATTAGCATACTTCCCAGAGGAGCATTGCGGCTTTAAGTCTCCTCACCTCGACATGCTTAACATGTCATTCTCCGCAAGGAGAAATGATACTTCTTGGATATCGGTCAGACTCCTCTCTCACAGCCAAACCAGATCTCACACTTTGCACTGACGAGGGGCAGTACCCTGAAACAGTGTCTGCAAATTGAGATTCTGACTTGGCTTTTATCTTAAGTCATCTAACAAGGCTCGTTAAAGGGTCAACATTGATTTTTAGGATTGCTACTTCCAATAGGTGGCACTAGAGTTCTAGTCCTCTTCCTCTCTGAAGAGACAATTTGCCTAATTTACATATAAACACACACCTCCCCCTCGCTTATTTGTACTGTCATTTCTGAACAGACTATAGCCCTGTAAACTAACATCCCAGTCATGGCTCTCGTCCAGCCATCTCTCATGCTCCAACAAAGTTAATTCTAATTCCTCCATTTTGTTGGTGAGGCTTCTGGCATTAGTATACATGCACTTTATGTATCTCTCATTACCGCTATTCTTCTCTAAAATCTTAACTGTTCTAACCCCATCCCTCACTCCACCCCCACCCTCAATTTTTTTATTTTTGCACAGGTCACTATCTGCACTATCCTTCCCTCCTATAAAATGAATAGCCTCCCCCCAATCCCTAGTTTAAGCACTCCTCCAACCTTCTAGCCATTTTCTCCCTCAGTTCAGCAGTACCCTCCCCATTGAGGTGCAGCCTGTCCCTAGTGTAGAACCTGTAGCCAACTGAGAATTCGGCCCAGTTCTCCAGGAACCAAAACCCCTCCTTCCTACACCATTTCCTGAGCCACTTATTTATCTCCTGTTGCCTCTCTAGTGTGGCACGTGGTACATGTGGTATTTCAGAGAATACCACCTTGGAGGTCCTTGCTTAAAGCTTACGGCCTAATTCCCTGAAATCATCTTTAAGGACCTTCCACCTACCACTAACTTTATAATTTGTGCCATGTCTCGTTCCATCTGCCAACAGACACCACAGACTGTCCAGGAGTTGACTGGTGCTTTATTCCAGGTGTGGGAGGAGATCCACCGGCTTATCAGGACCATGCCCAGGCATTGTAGAGGGGTCATACAGGCGCATGGAGGCCACACACACTACTGAGCATCATTTCCACTGAAATTTGATTTTCCACTTTAATTTTCAGTATCATTTCAAATCCAGTCCTCCATGAGATATTCATTTTGATTTACAATGATCATTTTTATGTTTTATTGTTCTTAACGCATCCACTTTGTAATGAATAAAGATTTGCAACTGGAATATTTCATTCAGTGATATCTATGATGTGTAATTTCAGTGTTCCCTTTATTCTTTTGAGCAGTGTATTTTTTTTTTTTCAACAAAAATTAACTTTTTACCTTAATGGACATGTTAACTGTATTGTAATTTACTTTCAGCTCTTAGGTGTAGAAATAAAGGGGAAAGCAGAATAAGGCTGGCTTTACACTGCATTTCTGTTTAGTGTGTACATCTGAGCAGCTCATGATATTACACCCCCTATTCAGGGCGCATTAGTCAGGCAAAGGAAAAAACAGTGGCTTTTTGTCCACTATATTGCTAGTATGCATTAGTATACTATGAAAAATTAACTATGGAATAAACTTGTTTTCTTGACTATCTCCGTAGAGTGCATCCTGTAAAAAGTATACCTTAAATAGAAACCATTATGGGCAACTGCATGGCATCTATAACAGACATCTGTTTACTGGACACATCAGGAGTTTTTCAATAACTGTTTGATAAGTGTTTGGTAAACAGGTCCCAAAACGAGATGTGAACATAACCTATTTTACTACCATAAAATTGAAAATGTATTATTTTCTTATTTTTATATAATTGTCATATTATTAAGTTAATATATATATATGTATATGTATATATATATATATATATATATATATATATATATATATAATATTATGTTATGTTTTTTGTTGTTGCAGATCATCAGATGTCATTGGCCATCACTTCATGTTTACATTGTGTCTAACCTGCTTCTTGCTTTTGGGGCACAGCTCTATACTATATCCAGCAAAGGTAACATAACAATATTGATTCTTAAGCTAGAACTTTAGTGTTTGACCAGTGATGTTAGGTTTAAGGTAGATCTGCTTAGGGCAGGAAAGCTGTGCATTTTATCTGTCAATTGGCACAAGTGAAATCCTCAGTTGTAATACAGAAGCTGACATGGGGGCAAAATTTAATCAGTCTCATCCACATTCTACAGTAATTTCCTATGGAAATGTTAAACTTTCATTGTATCCAGTGTGTCAATTTCTTTGTCAGTTTCTGGTTTTCTATTTTTTCTTCCCTTTGTTCCAAGAGCCGTAAATTTTTTATGTTTTCATCCACATAGCTATATAAGGGCTTGTTTTTTGTTAGACGAGTTGTACCTTTGAATGACATAATTCATTTTATCATGAGATGCGCTGGAAAGAGGAGAAACAATACCAGGTGCATTGCAACAAAAAGTGCAATTTCACTTTGTATTTTATTTTTATGGGAGGGTTTATTTTCAGTGTATGGTAAAATTGACCTGGGAATATGATTCTGCATGTGAGTACGATTTTACAAATATCATGTATAACATGCATAGTTTTTTTATTTAAGTGATTAAAAAACAAACCTTTGCTTGTGTTGCCATTTTCTGAGAACCGTAACAATTTCAATTTTCTGGATATATATCTGGATGTTGGGAGCAATGCACACCATAGCAGGATACCCTATGGCAGAGAGTAGGACAGTGCTGGTTTAGCTCAACTGGTTAAGATGTGACAGGCACAATTTTTACGTAAGCATGAAGAAAAGTAGCTGTTTCTGCTGCCCCGTAGCTGGCGCATAAATCATGCAGGAAGTATAGTATTCAGTTGGATGAAACTTGTAAGCTGGGCTGTGATGCTGGAGTAAATCGATTCTTCAACAATGACACTGATGAGAATAAGGTTTTTTATCACAACACGTTTCAACTCCGAAATGCGTCTTTATCAAGTGAAAAAAAAACAAATGTGCAAAACATGACAACAGATGGGTTTGTAATGGCCCAAAATGAGTGACAATTACATATGGGAATGCCCACATTGATGTTTAACCCCTTTCCCATCTTGGACATATCCATATGTCCCTCTGACCCGGGCTTATTGACCTGGGATGTATGGATACGTCCCAACGAACTTGCTTGCACATGAGCTGTGCGCATGCGATCACGGCCGGTGTCAGCTGATTCTGACACCCGACACTAAGTGCCAGGATAGATCCCATACTGCTCCCAGAACTTTAACCCCCTAAATGCTGCAATCAAAGTCGTCCACAGCATTTCGAGAGCCAGCAGAGGAATGACAGCCCCCTCTGCCCTTTGATCGGAGACCCCGTGGCTCGGCGCAAGGTCCCGTTCGTTGCCACGGTGACCCGATGGTGTCATGTCGACAACTGGGTCACCAGAGCTAGGAAAGTTGCTGAATATTGCGCAGTGCATGATCAGCAACTTACTATTTCAGTGCAGAGGTAACAGTTTGTGTACAATGGGGATGCTGCTGCATTTCTATACTATACAAGCGATCATCCTGCAAAAAAAATGATAGTTCCATAATGGAACAAAGTAAAAAAGTTAAAAAAAAAAAGAAAAGTTGTTAAAAAATATAAAAAAATAATAAAAATATATTGTACCCATTACATTGTATTATATTGTACCCAAAACTACACATTTTCTATCTACCGAGTCCGCAACGACATAACCTATGAAACTGGCCCACTAGTTAACTCCTTTAGTGAACACCATAAAAAATATATATATAAAAACAAGGTAAAAAACAATGCTTTATCATGATGCCGCCGAACAAAAAGTAGAATAAAACGCGAACAAAAAGAAGAATATAAATAAAACTGGTACCACTGAAAACGTCATCTTGTCCCGCAAAAAAAGCAAGCCATCATACAGCTCCATCAGTGGAAAATTTAAAAAGTTATACTTCTCAGAATAAAGGGATGCAAAAATAATTATTTTCTCTATAAAATAGTTTTTATTGTGTAAAAGCGCCAAAACATAAAAAAAGATATAACTGTATTATCGCTGTAATCGTATTGACCTGAAGAATAAAACTGCTTTATAAATTTTACCACACACGGAACAGCATAAAAAAAAAAAAACACACACTTAATTGCTGGTTTTTGTTACCATATATACTCGAGTATAAGCCGAGATTTTCAGCCCATTTTTTTGGGCTGAAAGTCCCCCTCTCGGCTTATACTTGAGTCATATACCGGGGGCGGCGGGGGTGTCAGAGATCATACTCACCCCCTCCTGGCGCACGGTCTCTGCAGCCCCTCTGCTTCTTCCATGGTTCCGTGCACCAGGAGGGGGTGAGGGTGAGTATGACAGGAGGGAGGACAGGGAGCAGTGCAATATTCATCTGTCCTCGTTCCACCACAGTGCGCCGCTCTGTCTCCTGCATCCTCTGTCTGTGATGTTCAGATCAGAGGGCACGATGATGTAGTCAGTGCGCGCCCTCTGCTGAACGTTACTGCGGAGACCCGGGAGACAGCGGCGCGTGGCAATGGAACGGGGACAGGTTAATATCTCGAGTGCCGGGGGCCTGAGCCAGCAGCGACAGCGGCACCTGGCCCACATAGCGTGCTGGTGTCCCCGCCTGCTCAGAACACCGGCACCTGGCCCCCAGCAACGAGAGGTGAGTATGTCATTTTTTTTTAATTGCAGCGGCAGCAGCAATATATGGGCCGTATTTATCTATGGAGCATCTTCTTGGACCACCATTAACCCTTGTGCAGCATTTTATGGGGGGTATTTATCTATGGAGCATCTTCTTGGGACACCATTAACCTTTGTGCACCATTTTATGGGGGGTATTTAGCTATGGAGCATCTTTTTTGACCACCATTAACCCTTGTGCAGCATTTTATGGTGGGTATTTATCTATGGATCATCTTTTTGGATCACCATTAACCCTTGTGCAGCATTTTATGGGGGTATTTATCTATGGAGCATCTTTTTGGACCACCATTAACCCTTGTGCAGCACCCTCGGCTTATACTCAAGTCAATAATTTTTCCCAGTTTTTGTGGCAAAATTAAGGGTCTTGGCTTATACTCTGGTCAGCTTATACTTGAGTATATACGGTAATTTTGCCTCACAAAAATCGGAATAGAAAACAAACAAAAAATGTTATGTATCTGAAAATGAAACCAATAAAAACTTTAACTCGTCCTGCAAAAAACAAGCCCTCACATGACGCTGTCGACCGAAATATGGAAAAATTATAACACACAAACTATGGTGAAGCTATTTTTTGCAATATAAAGCGTATTTTGGTGTGTGACAGCAGCCAAATATAAAAGCAAAGAGAAAAAGTGAATGGCACTAGGGAACACAAATCACCACTTAACAGACAAGGAACCAAATAAATCTGAACACCGCGCAAAGCATAGCTGGTATTGGTGCTTGACGAAAACTGTCGAAATCCAAGGAACAGTAGAAGAAAAAACGTAGCACTCACCAGTATAAATCAGATCCAATAGTCCTTTATTCACATAAATGCCATGGACAGCAAGTGGACAAACAGGACATGAGACTTGCGGGGGAGGGAGGACGATGGCCGTTTCGCAATTACTCGCTTCTACAGGTCCAGGTGCAATAATCAGGTTGATTATTGCACCTGGACTCGTAGAAACGAGTAATTGCGAAATGGCCGTCGTCCTCCCTTCCCCGCACATCTCACATGTCCTGCTTGTCCACTTACTGTCCATGGCACTTATGTGAATAAAGGACTATTGGATCTGATTTATGCTGGTGAGTGCTAGGACTTTTGTTTTTTCTTCTATTCCCAGCCAAATATAAAAACCTGATATAAATCTGGTATCGCTGTAATCGCACTGAGCTGAAGAATAAAGTCGCCTAATCATTTGTACCACACGAGGAACGGCGTAAAAAATAAAACCAATTTTTCACCTGCTGTTTTTTTAATTCTGCCTCCTAAAGATCACAGTAAGGCTTGGCACACATTTATCCTGCGCTTTGCCCTGAGCAATTACACCAGGGTTTCCGTGTAAATCTCTGAAATACATTATTCAGACGGAACCCCCAGCGCCGTGTCAGTCTTTTTAGGACTGCATAAAAGTGCCGTTGGCCACAGTTTTGTGCACTTCTGAAAAGGACATCGCTGAACAGAGGCCAGAAGGAGTTCAGAGTAACTCTGCTGCCTCAGTATATTGAATGGATCCCTCGTGGGGTTTCATCTGAATCACATCACTGATTTAGATGGAAACCCCAAAGTAAGTGCTCAGCGTAGAGTGCTAGATAAATCTGATCTAAAATGTTTCTAACAAAAGCTTCAACACAATCCACAAAAAAAGCAAGTCCCCACTCAGGTACATCATCTGTCAATGGAAATATAGGGGCCTTCCACTTAACTGGTAGCACAAAGTCTCTGGAAAAGCTAAATAGCTCCTTGCCCCTCAAAAGAAATTCAGTAAATTCTATGTTCCCAAATCCAAATGCCTCCCCTCCCTTTTGAGCTACACAGTGTACCACCTAAACCACATACAGCATCTAAGTTTGGCATTTTTGTAGTGATGAGAGCCCGTCTTATTTATTGGTGCTTGTCTACAGAAGCATGAGCTGGGCATAATATACTGGTTACTACAGCATTCTGGTCACTATAGTGTACTGGTCACTATAACGGCAGTTTGCAAGTTTCACCCAGCAACATCCACTGCTGCTCTTTTCTGGAAAACACCCTTATAGTCAAAATCATCATTACACCTGTAGATAAATTCCCAAAGGGGTATAATTTTCAAAATGGGGTCACTTGAGGGGGATTCTGCTCTTATAGCAATTAATGGCTCTGTATATGGAGTCCACAAACTATTCTAGGAAAATCTGCGCTCCAGGAGGCAAATTGCATTCCGTCCCTCCCTAGTCTCTCCATATGGCTAAGTAGTACTGTACAGCCACATATGGGTTATTGACACATTCAGTTTAAAATGTGGGACAAATTATCGTGCCATCTTTACCAACTTCTTGTATGAAAAAGTAAAATCTGGGCTAAAACAACATTTTGGCGGTAAAAATGCAGTTATTTTTTCTTCACAGTCCAAAATACATTTAAGTTCTGTGACACAGCCGTAGTGCCAATTTGATCATTGCACCTCTAGATGAATTTGTTGAGAGTTCTAGTTTGAAAATGGGGTCACTTATTGGGGGGTTCTGCTGTTATGGCACCCGCAAACCATAACATTAAAATCTGCACTATAGTAAGGCACTCCTTCCCTTCTGAGCTTTGCACTGTGCCTGAAAAATATTTCACGATTGCATGTAGGATATTGGCGCACTCAGGAAAAAATGGACCTCAGATTGTTGTAAAAAAAAATTCCCATTAGCCCTTGGAAAAATTAAAAACTTGGGGCTGAAACAATATTTTAGTGGTAAAAATGTAATTTAATCTTTCTTGACCGCTCAATGGTTTAAAATACTGTGAGTCACATGTTCCCACATGTTTCACATGGCTCTCGCGCTGACCTCAGAAAGGTGAAGTAAGTAAAGTGAACATCAATCTCCTTTGAAAACAGAGTATTTTAATTTTCATCCTTTTTTAAAAAAAAAACACCTAACCCAGTGTAGAAAGGTACATATACCATAAGATACAAAACACAATAATTGACCAAGACACTTGCCTGCCAAAACCCTACAATAAACCTAATCTCTCTCCTTCCTTGCTGTTGAGGTTGACACCCTAAGAAACGATTGTTTGGCGCCCTCACTCAACGTGGAATGTCCTTCTCTCCCCTGATTTAACCCTATCAATATAGGTGGGAAACAATATAGCGGAGGAAAGAAATGAAAGGAATAGATTCTTATATAATACTAAACATATCATAGGTTGCCCTACGGGTACAGAAAAAACGAAAATTATCTCAAAAACATGCAAAAAATCTGACACATCTTAATACAATAGTCCTATACAAAAAATGCTATAGCATCATCAAGAAACATAAAGCCCAGAAATAAATGGAGCTTAAAATGAGTTGAGGATACTCCACAATAATCACTTAGCAAATCCTCACACAAAAGCTCTATCTAATAACATTATAGCATGAATAGAAATAATAGAGCAAATTTTAATAAGACTTAGCATGAGCTAGAAACTCCCCACAATAGTCCTATACAAAAGACACCATAGCATTAATGAGAAGCATAAAGCCCAAAGTACAATGGAGCTTAACATGAGTTGAGGATACTCCACAAGGATAACGTAACAGATCCTCACACAGCAGCTCTATATAGTAGCATTATAGCATGAATGAAAATGATAGAGCAGATTGAATAGTCCTTAGCATGAGTTGAAGATGCCCCGACGGGTTTCCCCGTTATCACGGTTCATCAGGAGGACACGATGCTGTAGATGCCGGATGCCATGATGATGCTTGGCATGCCTGGCAGTAAAAACAGGCGCCTCATTAATTTCTGCATTTCTAACTATATTCTATGAACAGGAGGATGCTCCTATAAAAAAAAGCGCAAAAATCACGCAAAAACGCGCATTTTTCCTGGGAAGGAGTCCGTTTTTTTCTGCATACGTGGGTACATAGCCTTAGTGTGTGACAGCTGCCAAACATAAAAACCCATTATATATAGTAAATCAAACCCCCCTTTATCACCCCCTTAGTTAGGGAATAATAATAAAATAAAAAGTATTTATTTCCATTTTCCCATGGGTTAGGCTTGGGGCTAAAGTTAGGGTTAGGCTTGGGGCTAATGTTAGGGTTAGGGCTAAAGTTAGTGTTAGAAATGGGACTAAAGTTAGGGTTTGGGTTGGGATTAGGGTTAGGGGTGTGTTAGGGTTATGGTTGGGGTTGGGATTAGGGTTAGGGGTGTGTTGAGGTTAGGGTTAGAGTTAGAATTGGGGGGTTTCCACTGTTTAGGCACATCAGGGGCTCTCCAAATGCAACATGGCATCTGATCTCTATTCCAGGCAATTTTGCATTGAAAAGTCAAACAACGCTCCTTCCCTTCCAAGCTCTACCATGCTCCCAAACAGTGGTTTACCACCACATATTTTGGGGTCCAATTTCTCCTGTTACCCTTGGGAAAATAAAAAATTGGGGGCAAAAAGATCATTTTTGTGAAAAACAATATTTTTTTTATTTTTACGGCTGTATATTATAAACTTCTGTGAAGCACTTGGGGTTTCAAATTGCAAATACTTTCCAGAATGGTGTCACTTTTGGTGGTTTCCACTGTTTAGGCATATCAGGGGCTCTCCAAGCCCGACATGGCGTCCAATCTCAATTCCAGCCAATTTTGCACTGAAAAGTCAAACGGCGCTCCGTCCCTTCCAAGCTCTACCATGCGCCCAAACAGTGGTTTACCTGCATATATGAGGTATCAGCGTACTCAGGACAAATTGTACAACAGATTCTGGGGTCCATTTTCTCCTGTTACCCTTGGTAAAATAAAACAAATTGGATCTGAAATAAATTTTTGGTGAAAAAAGTTAAATGTTCATTTTTTGTAAACATTCCAAAAAATTCCTGTGAAGCATCTGAAGGGTTAATAAACTTCTTGAATGTGGTTTTGAGCACCTTGAGGGGTGCAGTTTTTAGAATGGTGTCACTTTTTGCTATTTTCTATTATATAGACCCCTCAAAGTTACTTCAAATGTGATGTGTTCACTAAAAAAATGGTGGTGTAAAAATGAGAAATCGCTGGTCAACTTTTAACCCTTATAACTAACAAAAAAAAAAAATTGTGGTTCCAAAATTGTGCTGATGTAAAGTAGACATGTGGGAAATGTTACTTATTAAGTATTTTGTGTGACATATCGCTGTGATTTAAGGGCATGAAAATTCAAAGTTGGAAAATTGCAAAATTTTCTAAATTTTTGCCAAATTTCTGTTTTTTTTTCACAAATAAATGCAAGTTATATCAAAGAAATTTTACCACTGTCATGAAGCACAATATGAGAAAGCCTGAGAAAGCAATGTCAGAATCACCAGGATCCATGGAAGCGTTCCAGAGTTATTACCTCGTAAAGGGACAGTGGTCAGAATTGTAAAAAATGACCTGGTCATAAACATGCAAACCACCCTTGGGGGTAAAGGGGTTAATGACAGAAAAACCCACAATGGTGACAGAAATAACTTTAATCTGACAAAAGTAATAATAAATCAAACATCTATAAAAATGAACAAATTAAATTCAGACATTACTTTTCAACCATGCTTCCACAGAGTTAAAAAAAAAAAATAAAAAAAATAAAACTCATGAAATAGGCCTGGACAGAAATGATGGTACCCTTAGCATAATATTTTGTTGCACAACCTTTTGAGGCAGTCACTGCAATCAAGCGATTCCTGTAACTGTCAATGAGACTTATGCACCTCTCGATAGTATTTTGGCCCACTCCTCAAGCTCAAATTTCTCCATTTGTCTCGTGTTTGAAGGTTACCTTTTCCAGACGGCATGTTTTAGCTCTTTCCAAAAAATGCTCAATAGGATTTAGGTCAGGGCTCATAGAAGGCCACTTCAGAATAGTCCAGTGTTTTCCTCTTAGCCATTCTTGGGTGTTTGTAGCTGTGTGTTTTGGGTCATCCTGTTGCAAGACCCATGACCTGCGACTGAGACCAAGCTTTCTGACACTGGGCAGCACATTTCTGTCTAGAATCCCTTAATAGTCTTGCGATTTCATTGTACCCTGCACAGATTCTAGACACCCTGTGCCAGATGCAGCAAAGCAGCCCCAAAACATAACAGAGCCTCCTACATGTTTTCCAGTTGGGACAGTGTTCTGAGATGCTTCATTTTCCCATCTGTGAACATAGAGCTGATGTGCGTTGCCAAAAATTTCCATTTTTATCTTCTTCCAGAAGCTTTGTGGCTTGTCAACATGTAGATTGGCAAATTTCAGTCTGGCTTTTTTATAATTTTTTTTTCAACAATGGTGTCCTTGGTCGTCTCCCATGAAGTCCACTTTGGCTCATACAACGACAGATGGTGAAATCTGACAATGATGTTCCTTGAGCTTGAAGGTCACCTTTAATCTGTTTAGAAGTTTTTCTGGTCTCTCTTGTTACCATTCGTATTATCCGTTTCTTTGATTTGTCATCAATTTTCCTCCTGTGGCCAGGGAGGTTGGCTACAGTCCCATGGAGCTTAAATTTCTGAATAATATATGCAGCTGCAGTCACAGGAACTGATATCAAGCTGCTTGGAGATGGTCTTATAACTTTTACCTTTAACATGTTTGTCTATAATTTTCTTTCTAATCTCTTGAGACAACTCTTTCCTTCGCTTCCTCTAGTCCAGGGTTCCCCAACTCCAGTCCTCAAGGCCCACCAACAGATCATGTTTTCTGGATTTCCTTAGTATTGCACAGGTAATCACCTGTGCAATACAGAGGAAATCCTGAAAATATGATCTGTTGGTGGGCCTTGAAGACTGGAGTTGAAGAACCCTGCTCTAGTCCCTGCTGAGTGTGATACACACCATGTCACCAAACAGCACAGTGAGTATCTGTAGCCCTCTGTACAGGCCCATTCACTGATTCCAAGATTGCAGACTCCTGTGATGCTAATTAGTGGCACACCTTGATTTAACATGTCCCTTTTGTCACATTATTTTCAGGGGTACCATCATTTTTGTCCAGGCCTATTTCATGAGTTTTATTTTCTTTTAAAAACCTGTGGAAGAATGGTTGAGAAGCAATGTCTGACTTTCATTTGTTCATTTTATATATTTTTGATTTAATATTAATTTTGTCAGATTAAACTTATTTCTCTCAGCACTGTAGGTTTTTCTGTCATTAAATGAGGGGTTCCAACAATTTTGGCCACGTGTGTACCTTATGAAAATGCAAAATTTGGAACTAAAAAACATTTTTGTGAGAGAAATGTGATTTTTTTTTTTTTTAATTTTCACAGCTCACCGTTATAAACTTCTGTGAAACACCTGTGGGTTCTAGGTGCTCAATACACATCTAGATAAGGTCTGTGAGGGTTCTAGTTTCCAAAATAGTGTCACTTGTGGGAAATTTCCACTGTTTAGGCACATCAGGGGCTCTCTAAACGCGACATGGCGTCCGCTAATTATGACAGCAAATTTTTACATTGAAAAAGTCATATCGCGCTCCTTCCCTTCGGAGCCCTGCCATGCACCCAAACTGTGGTTTTCCCCCACATATGTGGTATAGGCATGCTCAGGAGAAATTGCACAACAAATCGTATGATCCATTTTCTCTTTTTACCCTTGTGAAAGTTAAAAAAAAAAATTGGGTCTAAAGGAAATTTTTGGTGAAAAAAAAAGTTTATTTTTTCCTCCACATTCCATTAATTCCTGTGAAGCACCTGAAGGGTTAATAAACTTCTTGAATGTGGTTGAGCACCTTGAGGGGTGCAGGTTTTAGAATGGGGGTAATTTGGGGGCATTTTCTGTCATATAGGCCCCTCAAAGTCACTTCAAGTGTGAGTTAGTCCCTAAAAAAAGAGCACTTGGATGCTTTGATACAGCACTCTGTGAACAGCCAGCTTCTTTAGCAATGACCTTTTTGTGGCCTTTTGAAAGTCAATTCAATTGCAATGTGGTCCCTAAAAAATGGTTTTGTTGTAAAAATGAGAAATCGCTGGTCATCTTTTAACTCTTATAACTTCCTAACAAAAAAAAATTGTATAAAAAATTGTGCTGATGTAAAGTAGACATGTGAGAAACGTTATATATTAACTATTTTGTGTGACACGACTCACTGATTTAAGGGCATAAAAAGAAAATTTTGAAAATTGCTAAATTTTGAAATTTACGCCAAATTTCTGATTTTTTTCACACATAAACACAAGTCTTATTAACCCCTTACCTACAATTGACGTAATATTCCGTCCATGTGACCGTGGACCTAATTACCATGGACGGAATATTACGTCATCGCGATCAGCGGCGCCCACGTGGTGAGCGCCGCTGATCGCGGCCGAGTGTCAGCTAATTATCATAGCTGACACCCGGCACAATGTGTCAGGGGCGGTCACGGACCGCCCCCGACACGTTAACCCCTTGCACACCGCGATCAAACGCGAACGCGGTGTACCGGGGGTTAAAGGGAAGCATCGGCAGGGAGGGGGCTCCCTCCGTGCTTCCCTGAGCCCCCCACGGCAGCGCAATGTGCAGCGCTGCTGCGGGGGGCTCCTTTCCTCCAGGCCCCCGAATCCAAGATGGCGACGGGGGCCTGAGGAAGCCTTCAGCAGTGCCTGTGTCAGATCGCTGATCTGTCACAGTGATCTGTGATGTGACAGATCAGCGATCTGTCACAGGACAGTGATGTCCCACCTGGGACAAGGTAATAAAGTAAAAAAAAAAAAAAAAAAAGTGTTAAAAATAATTTAAAAAAAATCGCTAAATAAATTAGTAAAAAAAAAAAAAAATATTCCCCAATAAATCAATTTTTTCAAAATAAAAAAACCCAAAAACAATAAAAGTACACATATTTGGTATCGCCGCGTCCGTAATGACCTGCCCTATAAAACTGTCCCATTAGTTAACCCCTTTAGCGAACCCCTTAAAAAATAAAAATAAAAAACGAAGCAAAAAATAATGATTTATTATCATACCACCGAACAAAAAGTGCAATAACGTGCGATCAAAAAGACGCATATAAATATGCATGGTACCGCTGAAAACGTCATCTTGTCCCGCAAAAAACGAGCCGCTATACAGCATCATCCGCAAAAAAATAAAAAAGTTATAGCTCACAAAATAAAGCGATACAAAAATAATTATTTTTTATATAAAATTGTTTTCATTGCAAAAAAACGACAAAACATAAAAAAACGACCTAAATGAGGTATCGCTGTAACCGTACTGACCCGAAGAATAAAAACGCGTTATCAATTTTACCGCACGCGGAACGGTGTAAACGCACCCCCCCAAAAGAAATTCATGAAACGCTGGTTTTTGTTCATTCTGCGCCCCAAAAATCGGAATAAAAAGCGATCAAAAAATGTCACGTGCCCGAAAATGGTACCAATAAAAACGTCAACTCGTCCCGCAAAAATAAGACCTCACATGACTCGGTGGGTCAAAATACGGAAAAATTATAGCTCACAATATGTGGTGATGGAAAAACTATTTTTACAATAAAAAGCGTCTTTTAGCGTGCGACAGCCGCCAAACATAAAAACCGCCATAAATCGTAAATCAAACCCCCGTTATCACCCCCTTAGTTAGGGAAAAATAATAAAACTAAAAGAAAATGTATTTATTTCCATTTTCCCGCTAGGGTTAGGGTAGGGCTAGGGTTAGGGCTAGGGTTAGGGCTAGGGTTAGGGCTAGGGCTAGGGTTAGGGCTAGGGCTCAGATTAGGGTTAGGGGTGTGTTGAGGTTAGGGTTGGAGTTATAATTGGGGGTTTCCACTGTTTGGGCACATCAGGTGCTCTCCAAAGGCAACATGGCGTCTGATCTCAATTCCAGCCAATTCTGCGTTGAAAAAGTCAAATGGTGCTCCTTCCCTTCCAAGCTCTGCCATGTGCCCAAAGAGTGTTTTACCCCCACATGTAGGGTATCAGCCTACTCAGGACAAATTACAAAACAACTTTTGGGGTCCAATTTCTCCTGTTACCCTTAGGAAAATAAAAAATTGGGGGCAAAAATATAATTTTGCGGAAAAAAATGTTTTTTTTATTTTCACGCCCAGGCGTTATAAACTTCTGTGAAGCACTTGGGGGTTCAAAGTGCTCTCCACACTAGATAAGCTCCGTGGGGGTCTAGTTTCCAAAATGGGGTCACTTGTGGGGGGTTTCCACTGTTTAGGTACATCAGGGGCTCTCCAAACGCACATGACACCCGCAGACCAATCCATCAAAGTCTGCATTCCAAAACGTCACTACTTCCCTTCCGAGCCCCGACGTGTGCCCATACAGTAGTTTTCTCCCACATATGAGGTATCAGCGTACTCAGGACAAATTGGACAACAACTTTTGTGGTCCAATTTCTCCTGTTACCCTTGGGAAAATAAAAAAATGGGGACTAAAAGATCATGTTTGTGGAAAAAATACGATTTTTTTATTTTCACGCCCGGACGTTATAAACTTCAGTGAAGCACTGGGGGGTTCAAAGTGCTCACCACACATCTAGATAAGTTCCTTGGGGGGTCTAGTTTCCAAAATGGTGTCATTTGTGGGGGGTTTCTACTGTTTTGGTACATCAGGGGCTTTCCTAACGCGACATGGTGTCTGATCTCAATTCCAGCCAAAAACATCAAATGGCGCTGCTTCCCTTCCGAGCTCTGCCATGCGCCCAAATAGTGGTTTACACCCACATGTGGGGTATCAGCGTACTCAGGATAAATTGCACAATATCTTTTAGGGTCCTGTTACTTTTGGAAAAATAAGAATTGAGGGTGAAAAGATCATTTTTGTGGAAAAAATATGATTTTTTAATTGTACTGCTGTACGTTATAAACTTCTGTGAAGCCCTTGGGGGTTCAAAGTTCTCACCACACATCTAGATAAGTTCCTTGGGGGGTCTAGATTCCAAAATGGTGTCATTTGTGGGGGGTTTCCACTGTTTTGGTACATCAGGGGTTTTCCAATCGCGACATGGTGTCCGATCTCAATTCTAGCCAAAAACGTCAAATGGCGCTGCTTCCCTTCCGAGCTCTGCCATGCGCCCAAATAGTCATTTACACCCACATATGGGGTATCAGCGTACTCAGGACAAATTGCACAATAACTTTTAGGGTCCTGTTACCCATGGAAAAATAAAAATTGGGGGTGAAAAGATCATTTTTGTGGAAAAAATATGATTTTTTAATTGTACCGCTGTACGTTATAAACTTCTGTGAAGCCCTTGTGGGTTCAAAGTTCTCACCACATATCTAGATAAGTTCCTTGGGGGGTCTAGTTTCCAAAATGGGGTCACTTGGGGGGTTTCCACTGTTTAGGTACATCAGGGGCTCTCCAAACGCGACATGGCGTCCGATCTGAATTCCAGCCAATTTTGCATTGAAAAAGTCAAACAGCGCTCCTTCCCTACTGAGGTCTGCCATGCGCCGAAACAGTGGTTCCCCCCCACATATCAGGTATCAGCGTACTCAGGACAAATTGCACAATAACTTTTGCAGTCCAATTTCTCCTGTTACCCTTGGTAAAATAAAGAAAATTGAACCTGAAGTATTTTTTTTGTGAAAAAAAGTTAAATGTTCATTTTTTTTTAATATTCAAAAAATTCCTGTGACGCACCTAAAGGGTTAATAAACTTCTTGAATGTGGTTTTAAGCACCTTAAGGGGTGCAGTTTTTAGAATGGTGTCACTTTTGGGTATTTTCTATCATATAGACCCCTCAAAGTGGCTTCAAATGTGAAGTGGTCCCTAAAAATAAAATGGTGTTGCAAAAATGAGAAATCGCTGGTCAATTTTTAACCCTTATAACTTCCTAACAAAAAAAAATTTTGGTTCCAAAATTGTGCTGATGTAAAGTAAACATGTGGGAAATGTTATGTATTAAGTTTTTTGTGTGCCGTATCGCTGTGATTTAAGGGCATAAAAATTCAAAGTTGGAAAATTGCAAAATTTTCAAAATTTTCGCCAAATTTCCGTTTTTTTCACAAATAAACGCAAGTTATTTGAATGCAATTTTACCACTACCATGAAGTACAATATGTCACGAGAAAACAATGTCAGAATCACCAGGATCCATGAAAGAGTTCCAGAGTTATGACCTCATAAAGGTACAGTGGTCAGAATTGTAAAAATTGGCCCGGGAGTTAACGTGCAAACCACCCTTGGTAGTGAAGGGGTTAAAGATATTTTATCACTATCATGAAATACAATATGTCATGAAAAAAATATCTCACAAGCAGTGAGTGGGATCCATTGAAGCTTTCCAGAGTTATGACCTCATAAATTGACAGTGGTCAGTTAAGGCCCTTTTACATTTAGCGATGTACCAGCGATTCGACCCGGTCAGGATCGCTGGTGCATCGCTAAATGATCGCTAGTGAGCTTTCACACAGAAAGATCTCACAGCGATGCAGCAGCGACGCAGCGGATGATACTCACCTTTCACACACAGCGATCCAGACGTCCTCCCGCCCACCTCCAGCGTCGCTTGTCTCACACAGCAGGAAGCCCAGCAGGAAGCTGACGACAAGAAATGGAGCCGCCCGATCTCGCGCGATCAGCGATAGCCAGCGGGGGAGCCGGTCGGAGGTAAGTATCACACATAGCGATATCGCTAGCAATATCGCTATAACGTCGCAAAACCAGTGACGTTTTAGCGATATTGCTAGCGATATCGCTTAGTGTAAAACCCCCTTTAGAGTTGAAACAATTGGCCTGGTCAGAAAGGTGAAAACAGGCTTCTGGTGAAGGGGTTATCCATTGTCTCTGCTCAAGGTCCTGTCTAAACTTAAATTCCTGCTGATTCAGTTTGGCAAATGTTCTTTTTTCTGGAATAAAATTTACATTTGTTGTTACACAAAACTTGAGGTATCTCAAAACATGTTGTATCTGCTCTTTATTCCATGCCAAGTATTTATATACCACATTTTAAGCATAAAAGGAGTTCTATAAAACATAATTTTACATAATGAAATCAAATTGTTTATTTATTGAATTTCATAATAACCTAGTTTTACTGCAATACAATGCCATCATTTAAAGAAAATAACCTCTTCAAAGAGGAAGAGTGTGTCGACACAGCATTTAATCTGAATTATCCAGATGTATTATTTCAGTAGGCCCTGGGACATGAGCTACAGTGAATGTGAGAATGAATGTTGAAACTTTGTTGTTGAATTAATGCTCAAAGGTTGCCATTTCTTGATTAGTTGCTGATTAGCTTTTGTACTTGTCCTAGTATTGCAGTCCAGTCCTAGTATTGTTCTACTATCTTTGGGAAACAGACACAATGTTTGCTAATATGTTGATAAGTATAGCAGTGGACCAGTCATGTATAAACTAGAAAGATAATACTAATCTACTTTATTTCAAAACTTATTAAAAAGGACTATAGTCTCTATTAAAAATGCACATGTACAAAGACACAAACAACAACAAGACAAAAAACTGCTCTTAGAGATGCGGACAATAAGATACCCAAACTTTAGTCAGATTTTCTAGTCTAAATGTCTTCATACAAATCTCCTATTCAAAGACAATTAAACTGAATCTCTCCTTTATATAGCTTTTTCCGTTTGAAATAGTTTGGGACTGACAACAACACTCCTCTGTAAGTTCTGTGATGTTGTAAACTGTCTATGGTCTGTCTAGTGTCCAGAAATCAATATGGTAATTGAAAATCCACATCTACCGTTATTGCTCGTAATGATCATAGACAAGTTATAATAGTGACAACCTGTAAAGTATAAGTGGCATAACGTGCAATCTGAGATTCTTAACTCTATGTAAACGTATTCTTTGCTCATATAGCATGTACTTCATCACTTTTTTCATAGTCTCAGAATTTGTATAAATATCACATATCATGGAGAGGTCTCACCCATAACCATTTCAGTGATGAGTTTCTCCATGCACATAACGCTCCCTTCTCCCAAAAATGCAAAAGCTCTACTTGTTCTGCAAAAAATAAGCCCTCACCATATTGATAGAAAAATAACCGTTATGGCTCTGGGAAGAAGAGGAGCAAAAAACGAAAATTCAAAAATTTAACTACCCCTGGTCTCTAAGGGTTTAAAAAAAAATAGTAACACTGTGCTCTTCAATTATACAGTTGCAGAGGAAATGCTAAGTGATGGGACCACGCCAGTTAAGAAACAAAATAGGAACAGTATACACCAAAACAGACATTTCTAGATAATTGACATGTTCTCTCTCAAAAACAAAAACCCATAGGTGAACTATTTTTTTCCATTTCACATCTATATTAGAGGTTGTAATAACCATTTATTTATTTAAATTTATAGATATAGTTTTAAAGCTGAGAGAAAACTGATTAATTCCCCACTGTTTTAGGATCTTTTAAGTCTTCTCAATTGCTTTCCAGGCTACAGTTTAGAATTTGATTCATCATTGGATGTTGCAGCTAAACCATACAAGGTTGACCCTGTTGTCAACATGTGTCGATTCTTTCTAAGGTAAATGTCTTTTATAAAATTTATATTGTAAAACCATATTGTTATGTTCATAAATATTTGGGCAAAATTAACATCACATTGTTTAAATTAAGAGTTGTGCGGGACCATTTATAGAATTTGATACAGATTGTAGTGTAGAATCCTGATATTGTGCGATATTTTCTGTTAGGACTTGGTTTTCACTCTTGTTACCGTTGTCATGCGACCACTCCATAAGCGATCTCCATAGTCATGATTGTGTGCCCTAGATTTTCATTTCCGCTTTTCTCAATGGTTAAATATGAAAGCAAATGTATACCACATTTTGTTCACACACTGCTGTCTTTTGTTGCAATTTTTTTCAGCGTATTTTTTGTGCAGATTACATGTGTCATTTGTCTACTGTACATGTTTAATAACGTTAGATTTACTGTATTCACCTAAAATGCAGCAAAAAAGTTGAAAAAATGCAGCAAAAACCTGTTTTCTTTTTTTGCAGCATTTTCACACTTTGATTACTTTCTGATTGCTATTTGACCTTGCTGACAGAAATACTCAAAGAATTGCTGTAAATTTTGCATAAAGAGAAACACTTCAAAAAAGCTACATGTAAACATAGTCTTAAATGTGTTAACAGTCCATGCCAGTGATGGCGAACCTTTTAGAGACCGAGTGCCCAAATTGCAATCCAAAACCCACTTATTTATCACAAAGTGCCAACACAGCAATTTAACCTTGAATACTGAGGGGTTTTTTAGATTCGAAAAACAACTTGTAAATTATCATGTTCTACAATCTATAGAAAAGAGATTGTAAGAACTTAATTCGAAGCCTAAGGTACTATCCACCGATTGTGTTGAAGGTCTGTTCTTGAGAATGGAGAGGATTTTGAATCAAAAGTAAAATTGCAAAGTTGTTTGTTTTTACAACTTCTTTGCAATTGTAACCCTTTATCATGATGAAAATAACCCTTTAAGCCAGGGATGTCAAACTCAAACACAGAGGGATAAAGTTAAAAGCTTGCATACAGTCATTGACCAACCTTGATATTTGTTTAAAAAAAAAGAAAGTCTACAATTGAGGAAGCTTTTCCTTATCAAATAAAACGAATAACGTTTTGAATTATAGTGGAATAATACATTAGAATATGTAATGTAAGAGCAGTAAAAAGCATATAGCCCAATGACATAATTTAATCCCTTTCTGACTTTGGATATACTATTCCGTCCATGTGCCCTATGACTTAATCCCCATGGACGGAATAGTACATCATAGGCAATCAGCCACGTTCACGGGGAGAGCGCAGCTGATAGCAGCCGGGAGTCGGCTGATTCTCACAGCTGGCACGCTCTCAGCTTTAACCCCCGGAACACTGCGATCAAACATGATCGCAGCGTTCCGGAGCTGGCAACCCCTCTGCCTTTGGATCGGAGACCCCGCGGCATAACGCGGGGTCCCGTTTGCTGCCATGGAGACCCGATGTCGTCATGATGACATCCGGGTCTCCAGAGCTGAGAGAGTTCCTGTCATGTGCAGTGCATGTCAGGAAGTCTCTCAGGTCAGTGTGCAGAAAGTGCAGCGCTGACAGCTTCTAAAGCATGCAGATCTGCATGCTATAGAAGCGATCAGCCTGCACAAAATGAGTGTCCCATAGGGGACAAAGTGTAAAAGTAAGAATGAAATGAAAAAAGACTTTTAAAATAATTGTAAAAATATTTTAAATGATAATAAAAAAATGTATTCCATCATTAAATCAATATTTGAATAAAAAAATCTAAACAATAGAAGTACACATATTTAGTATCACCATGTCCGGAACAACCCGTCCTTTAAAACTGTCCCACTAGTTAACCCCTTTAGTGAACACCATTAAAAAAAACAAAGCAAAAAAATAATGCTTTATCATCATACCACCGAACAAAAGTGGAATAACATGCGATCAAAAAGACGGATATAAATAAACTTGTTACCGCTGAAAACGTCATCTTCTCCCTCAAAAAACAAGCTGCAATATAGCTCCATCGCCAGAAAAATAAAAAAGTTATAGCTCTCAGAATAAAGCGTTGTAAAAATTATTTTTTCTATAAACTAAACTAGCTTTTATTGCATAAAAGTGCCAAAACATAAAACAAATATAAATGAGGTATTGCTGTCATCATACTGACCCGGAGAATAGAACTGCTTTATCAATTTTACCACACGGGGAGCGGTATAAACGCCCCCCCCCCCCAAAAAAAAAAAATGAAATTCATTAATTGCTGGTTTTTGTTCATTCTGCCTCCCAAAAATTAGAAAAAAAAAGGTTAAAAAAATGTGATGTGCCCAAAAATGGAACCAATAAAAACGTCAACTCATCCCACAAAGAACAAGACCTCACATGACTGTGGGCCAAAATATGGCAAAATTATAGCTCTCAAAATGTGGTGATGCAAAAAATTATTTTTTGCAATAAAATGAGTCTTTTAGTGTGTGACAGCAGCCAAACATAAAAACCCACTATAAATAGTAAATCAAACCCCCCTTTATCACCCCCTTAGTTATGGAAAAATAATAAAATAAGAAAAGGTATTTATTTCCATTTTCCCATTAGGGTTGGGACTAAAGTTAGGGTTAGGGCTAAAGTTAAGGTTAGGGTTGGGGCTAAAGTTAGGGTTGAGACTAGGGTTAGGATTAGGGTTAGGTTTATGGTTAAGGTTATGGTTAGGGGTGCGTTAGGGTTAGAGTTAAAATTGGGGGGTTTCCACTGTTTAGGCACATCAGGGGCTCTCCAAACGCGACATGCGTCTGATCTCAATACCAGCCAATTCGGCGTTGAAAAAGTCAAACGGTGCTCCTTCCATTTTGAGCTCTGCCATGCGCCCAAACAGTGGTTTACCCCAACTTATGGGGTATCAGCATACTCGGGACAAATTGCAAAACAACTTTTGGGGTCCAATTTTTCATGTTACCCTTGGGAAAATAAAAAATTGGGGGCGAAAAGATGATTTTTGTGAAAAAAATAAGATTTTTTATTTTTACGGCTCTACATTATAAACTTCTGTGAAGCACTTGGGGGTTCAAAGTGCTCACCACACATCTAGATAAGTTCCTTAGGGGGCTACTGTCCAAAATGCTGTCACTTGTCAGGCGTTTCCACCGTTTAGTCACATCAGGGGCTCTCCAAACGCGACATGGCTTCCGATCTCAATTCAAGCCGATTCTGCGTTGAAAAAGTCAAACGGCATTCCTACCCATCTGAGCTCTGCCATGCATCCAACCAGTGGTTTACCTGCATATATGGGGTAGCGGCAACCCCCATCTGTGGATGTCAGGCACTCAGACCATCCTCATGGAGTCAGTTTCTAATCGTTTATGCAGACACATGCACATTTGTGGCCTGCTGGAGGTCATTTTGCAGGGCTCTGGCAGTGCTCCTCCTGTTCATCCTTGCACAAAGGCTGATGTAGCGGTCCTGCTGCTGAATTGTTGCCCTCCTAAGGCCCCCTCCACGTCTCCTGGTGTACTGGCCTGTCTCCTGGTAGCGCCTCGAGCCTCTGGACACTAAGCTGACAGACACAGCAAACCTTCTTGCCACAGCTCGCATTGATGTGCCATCCTGGATGAGCTGCACTACCTGAGCCACTTGTGTGGGTTGTAGAGTCGGTCTCATGCTACCACGAGTGTGAAAGCACAAACAACATTCAAAAGTGACCAAAACATCAGCCACAAAGCATTGGTACTGAGATGTTGCCTGTGGTCCCCACCTGCAGAACCACTCCTTTATTGAGGGTGTCTTGATAATTGCCAATAATTTCCATCTGTTGTCTATTCCATTTGCACAACAGCATGTGAAATTGATTGTCAATCAGTGTTGCTTCCTAAGTGGACAGTTTGATTTCACAGAACTTTTTTTACTTCGAGTTATATTCTGTTGTTTAAGTGTTCCCTTTAGTTTTTTGAGCAGTGTATAAACAATCTTGTGGTGGACTAGAGCCCTACATAAATATGTGAATCAACCTACAAGCAACAAATTTATATGGCAGAAAACATAGGCATTTGATGGGTGTCCCCAAGAGTGCTTAAAAGATAACTAACCATGAGAGAGCCATATAGTGCAATATAAGAACTGGCTAAGCAGAACACCTATGAAATCCCTGCTAATTGAAAAGAAGGAAATGCTTGAAATAAGCAAGGAAAGGTGGGAGCTAAGTAATGAATGATGCCAAATGTGCCCCAAGTACTATAAGAACCAAAAACTTGCCCAGGATAAGCAGAAACCTGAAGGTCTTAATAGACTGATTGCAGAGAGAGCTCCAGAATGGAAGGAGCAAGGTGCAGGGGGAAGTGTTATGAATGAGTCACCATAGGAGGCAAAAACAGAAATACTAGCTAAGTCCAGAAAACCAGAGAAGTTGGCAGCTATCGGATTGCAGACCCTTGAACCTATCAACAACAACTAATAGTAGCCGTGGGGGGTTCCTACGGTGCCCTAGACCACTCGATCACAGCCGGAGAACTAAATAGCCTAAAGACAGAAAGGGAAATCTTAACTGCCCCAGAGCAGACCCCAAAGCAATAGGCAGCCCCCAACATATAATGACGGTGAAGCAAGATGAAAAAACACTCACACAGATAGAAAGATAGGCTGAGCAAAAGATGGGGCCAACGCTAACTAAATAGGACAGGATAGAAAAGCTGCTGTCTGCAATCCGCCAAAACCCTATCAAAACAAGAGCCAACAGACTGATAGGGAAAAAAGCCCTGAAGACGCTAGGCTTCAAAAAGACTATATCATTACTCAGGTATTTTCTGAAGACAGAGCAAAAAGGAATTCAGCTCACCCCAGCAGGGAATGGCAGAAATCCAGAAAAGCAAGGCAAAACAAAACCAAAACACAAATGCAAAAAGCAGAGCAGAAAACTTAGCTTTTGAGGAGCAGGAATCAGACTGGTCTCCTAGAATCCCTCAGGGAAATCACCAGCAAGGCAGAAGGGCGTCGGCTGCCTTATATCCAGTCAACAATTCCAGTCACCCAGTCATCATCATCCTGCTCAGGTGCTTGGTAATAAGCCTCACTACCTTCCTTCACCAGAAGAGGGAGTTCATCAGACCTCAATGGTGAAGGGGAAAATGAACTCGCAACAGGGAAGGCTGTGGGAAGGCTTGTTATTTGCCATATGAATTTGCCATAAATATACTGCTCTGCAGGAGCTGCGTTCCTGCAAAGAGAATTATATGTACGGCGCTGCGGCAATCTAGTACAGGTGTCAGCTCTATGTGAGAGCTGACACCCTGCAGCAACTCACACAATCAGTGCTAGCTCTGATCATGGACATTTAACCCCTTTTATGCCACTGTCAATTGTGACATTGAGGTGCAACACAGGGAGTGAGCTCACTCTCTCCTTTCAACAGAACAACGCGATATGATTGCCTTGTGCCAATGGTGACCCTGGGCCACAAGATGACTGCGTGGTCCTGCAGGGAAGTTGTCTTGTGAGCGCCTGCTAAGAGCCTAGCGATCAGAAGCATTGTAGAGAATCAGATCGGCGATCTGTCACAATACAGTGAAGTCCCATCATAGGACAAATTTAAAAAGCTTTTTTAAAAGTGATTAAAAAGTGTAAAAATATATTTAAAAAATCCCAAAAAACAAAAAAAAATTATTCCAATAAATGCATTTACCGAATATACTCGGGTATAAGCTGAGATTTTCACCACATTTTTTTTGTGGTGAAACCCACCCCCCTCGGCTTATACATGAGTCATTGTCCCAGGGGGTCGGGGAGGGAGAGCGGCATGAGCCGGCGACTGTCACATCATACCCACCCACTCCTTGCGCGATCACTGCAAGTCCTTCCTGCATCTCTCTGTTGTCCGACGCTGGCAGCTGTTCCTGTGTTCAGCGGTCACGTGGTACCGCTCATTAAAGTAATGAATATGCACGCGTCTCCAATCCCATAGGCGTGGAGCACCAGGAGTGGGTGAGTATGACGGGGGAGCCGAGCCATGCATACAACAGGAGGAGGACAGAGGAGCCATGTGTTATGAACTCATTTTCGGCTCCACCAGTTGAGAGTTCCCCTCCCGTTCTCCCTCTGGTGGTGACAGGAGGTAGTGAGGTTGGTTTAAGTGGTAGTGGTCTGCCACCTGATGAGGAAGATAACGATTGGATCTCTGGAGTATCAGACTGGATATAACACAGCTGACGCCCTATCCGGGTGCTGGTGATTCAGTCTGCTTCTCAGGTCCTGAACTTCAGCTCTCTTCCAGTCTTCTTAAGTTGTTTGTTTTTTGCTATTGTTCACACTTGCACTTATTGGTCAGTTCAGTTTCTTGTGTGGTCAGTCTGCCCCTGCTGGGGCTATGCTGAATTTCCACTCCTATGTATCAGTATTTGCCAAGCTGCTTTTTGTCCCTTATTGGATTGGCCTCTTTTTGCTCTGTCTCAGAATATTTCAGAGTGCTGATATAGGTTTAGAAATCTAGTGACTTCAGGGTTAATTTTGCTATCAGAAGTGTTGGACAATATTTTTGTAGGGTTTTTTTTGCAGATTGCAGACAGTGTCTTTCCTTTCCTGTCCTGTTTAGTTAGCCGGGCCCCATCGTTTGCTCAGCCTTTTTTCCTGCCTTTGTTTGTAATTTCATCTTGTTTCACCGTCAATACATGTGGGGGGCTGTCTTTCCTTTTGGGGTCTGCTCTGGGCCAGTTAGTTTTCCTCTTTTCCTGCTTTAGGCTTATGTAGCTCTCCGGTTGTAACGAGGCGTCTAGGACCATCGTAGGAACGCTCCACGACTGCTGCTAGTTGTGCGGTTTAAGTTCAGGGATCTGCAATCTGCATAGTTACCAACTTCTCTGGTTTTCTGAGACTTAGCTTGTTGTTTATTTTTTTCCTCCTCGGTGACCCATTCATAACAGCCATGCATCCAATAAGGGAAGGACGGAGGAGCCATGCATACAACAGGGGGAGGACGGAGGAGCCATGCATACAACGGCCACGGATGGGGTGGAGAAAAGAAGAAGAAACACTGCCCATCGGACCGGACACAGGGCATTTACTTGGCCCGCAAATTTCCGTGACAGATTCCCTTTAATGTGCTTCTGATTAGGTGATCACCTGAATCAAATCTTATTTAATGAAGGAAAGTATAAAAAAACCCTGCTGTGGTGTTCACAATAATCTTGCAATATGACAAGCTGGATGGCAAAACAAGTGCTAGTAATATCCCAAAAGTAACAGAAGTGAACAAATAACTTTTAACCCATGCCAAAGGAGTTGAAAAGAAAAGTCTTGAGAGAGGAAAGGAAGGGCTCAATTCTGGCTTTACTAGCAGAGGGATACAGTGAGCGTCATGTGGCCTCCATCCTTAAAATTTCTAAGGGTATGTTTCCACTTTCAGGATTTGCTTCGGATTTGACGCTGCATTCAGCCGCAGCATCCAATCCACAGCGTCCAGATGTTACAGCATAGTGAAGGGGATTTTATGAAATCCCATCTCCACTATTCGTACAGGGATGTCTCTGACATACCTGCGTATACGCACATGTGGCGCGTCTTTCTAGACCACAGCATGTCTATTTATGTTGCGGAGATGCTCAGTCTCCACAAAATAAATAGCACTGTTCTCTGAATAGGATGCAGTGATTCCGCAAGTGTTCAATGAACACATGTGAAATCACCGCGCATACAACAGGGGGTGGCACTTTGGGCAGAGCGGATATCTATTGTGTCCAAAGCGCAGCATTTCCTGAACGTGGAGAAAAGACGGCAGTCCTTTACAGCAAGGTCAAGCATCAGACATTGGGGAACACAAAGAAACAGACCAGCAGAGAGCGAAAACAACTCTCCACTAACAGGGATGATCGTCTTCTTATTCGAATGTCACTCAGCAACCGCAGGCTGACATCAAGTGACCTACAAAAGGAATGGCAAATGGCAGCTGGGGTGAAGTGCAGGGCATGAACAGTTTGGAACAGGCTCCTTGAGGCGGGGCTGAAGTCATGTAAAGCCAGAAAAAAGCCTTTCAACAATGAGAAGCAAAGGAGAGCCAGGCTGAAGTTTGCCAAAGACCATAAGGATTGGACCATAGAGGACTGGAGTAAGGTAATCTACTCTGATGAGTCTAATTTCCAGCTTTACCCAACACCTGGTCGTCTAATGGCTATACAGAGACCTGGAGAGGCATACAAGCCACAGTGTCTTGCACCCACTGTAACATTTGGTGGAGGATCGGTGATGATTGTCATGCCCGCTATGTCTGTTATGCCGCATGAGCCTTGGATCAGTGTGCACGCGCACTGAACTGTCATACCCACCATGTCTGGTATGCCGCATGACTCCTGGAGCAGTGTGCACGTGCACCAAACTATCATGCCCGTTATGTCTTATGCTGCAGGATCCCTGGAGCAGTGTGCACACGCACCTCGTGACTGTTGGGCTGCAAGATGCCTGGTGCGGTGTGCACGCACGCCTCATCTCATGGCTGCCTGCCATTGCCAGTGCGCATGTGTGCTTTACCTCATGGTTGCACGCCGTTGCTATGTGACCATCCGTCTCTGCTCTGCCTGCAGCGATCCTCTCTATGCTCCTGGAGTCCCTGCTCATGTGACCCTATCTATGGTCCAGCAGAATCTGATCTAGCTAGCCTCTGTATGATCCTGGAGGATCTGATCCGGAAGTCCTCTCCTGGTTCTGACCCGGAAGTGCAGGTGCTAATGCCCTATATCAGACCGCCCCTTCCTATGGTCGGTGCCTGAGTATCGTGTTGCTTCCTTGCATGGTTGCTTGGTCTGCTCCGTCGCTCTCTGTATTCTGTGCCCCTGCACTCTGCCCTGTAGTGCTTCTCTGCACATGCTCTGTGCTTGTACTCTGCCTCTTGTCCTGTGCCTTGTCTTGTGTTGTCTCTCGTGCTGTGTTTGTCCTTGTTATTCTTAGACCTGTAGTCCTTCCTGTGTTCTCTGCCTTAGCCTGTTTTGCTATGTCTCGCCTTAGCTATTCTTTGACTTGTAGTCCTTCCTCTGTTCTCTGCCTTGCCTGTTTCGCCATGTCTGGCCTTTGCTATTCTGAGCCTTGTAGTATTCCACGTTCTCTGTCTCTGCCTGGTTTTCCTTACTCTGCCCTATGGTGCTCGCCAGCACATTCCATGTCGTCTCAAGGTTCTGCCTTGACCCGGCTCTGGGCTTCGACCTACGCTCCGCTGCTTGACTCTGTCCTATGGTGCTCTCTAGCACATTTCATGGCTAGTCTCAAGGTTCTCCCTTGACCCGGCTCTGGGCTTCTGCCTACGCTCCGCTGCTAGCCCCATACTCTCTCTGACCCGGCTCCTTGCTTCTGCCTACGTTCCGCTCCATGTTCTGTACCTTGATGACAACCCATCTGTTTTTATATCCTTTTTGTTAAACAGAAACTGGCACAATAATTAGAATTTGTATAAAATTATTTTATTATTCCACATGGAAACATTTTTAAAAATATCACAAACACGAAAATAATTGTACAAGCCAAAATCACCTCTATGGCAGGACACAAAGAGGCTACAGACTACTCTAAATATGTGATAATGAGGGACGTGGCACAAGACACCTTATATGTGAGTTTTCATTGCAAATTGTTATGCGGTTACTGAGTCCTGGCGGTGGGGAGATACAATAGGAGTACTCCATTAATTTTGTATTTGAATTGGCTATGGCTTGCCAGGCTGTAATGTAATTATTGGAGATCTGTTTAAATGTTACCCCTTCATGGTTATTATTAAAGGGCCAGTACCTATTTAGCAATATATGTTCATTATCACATATTTAGAGTAGTCTGTAGCCTCTTTGAGTCCTGCCATAGAGGTGATTTTGGCTTGTACAATTATTTTCGCGTTTATGATATTTTAAAAAATTTTTCCATGTGGAATAATAAAATAATTTTCTACAAATTCTAATTATTGTGCCAGTTTCTGTTTAACAAAAAGGATATTAAAACAGATGGGTTGTCATTAATGCTATGTGAGGCACATTGTTAATATTGTTGGATCTTTTGTTGGTTATAAATGTTCTGTACCTTGCCTTGTTTCTTGCCTTGCCTTGTTTCTCTGCGTGCCCTTTGCATGCGACTGGCCTTCCCTCGCACGCCTGTTTGTGCCTTAGCCGTGCCACGCTATATGTGCCCGCCTGTCTGCCTCAGCCGTGCTCGTCGGCCAGTGACTAAGCTGTGTCCGCCTGTTGTGCTTCAGCCGTGCTTGCCTCGGTCGTGCCCGCCGGTCTGAGCCTCAGCCCGCCCAGCTAGCCAGTGCCCCAGCCATGCTTTGTGCTTACTTACACCCACACTGCCCCGCACTGTGCATTGCGTGCTTCTCTAATAGCATAGCATGCACAGTCCCTAGCCTGCTCCTTGGCATACCTCCCCGTGCATCTGTAAAAGTACACGCAGGTCTTGCCATGTACCTTGTCGTGCCCTCTTGCACGCACAGGCTCTAGCTTATACCCTGTCGTGCCCTCTTGCACGCACAGGCCTTAGCCTGGTGTGCCTCCTAGCACGCGCAGGCCCTTGCCTTAGCCTGAACCCTGGTTTGTCTCCTAGCACGAGCAGGCCCCTGACTTGAACCTGACCCTGGCGTGCTCCTCTGCACGCGCAGGACTATGCCTTGTACCATGACCCTGACGTGTCCCTCGGCACGCGCAGGACCTTGCCTTGGACCTAGAACCCTGGCGTGACCCTACACACACACCATGTCTTATCCTTTGAGCTTTGGACCCTGGCGTGTCCCCTACACACGCACCGTGTTTTGTACTTTGAACCTGGCGTGTCCCCTACACACGCACCTTGCCTTGCACCTTGCCCTGGACCCTGGTGTGCCCCTAGCACACACCCTGTCTGGAACCTTGCCTTGGACCTTGGCATGTTCCCTAACACGCACCATGTCTGGAGATCTGTTGTGCCTCCTTGTCTGAAACATGCTTTGCCTGCCGGATGCCCGGAGCCTGCCGATCGCTGCCAGAGATCGTAAGCCTGATGACTGCGGCCTGACATCCGGAGCTGATGTCCGCAGCCTGATGCCCTGATCCTGTCGATCGTTGCCAGTTGTCCGGAGTTCGATGCCATCGAGCCTTGCTTGTACCTAGGTGTGCCATCTAGCACGTACCATGCCATGGACCTTGGCGTGCCACGCACGCACCTTGCTGTGTTTTCCTGTTATCACGTTTTGCACCTGTTGTTACCCTGAGTTCGCCTTAATGAAGATACCTTGAACCCACGCCTTGTCTTGTTTCCTGCACGTCCCTTGTCATCAGACACGCGTGTCTTCCTTGAGCCGGCCGTCTGGTTCCAGCAGTCGTGGTGTCTCACCCCCTTGGTCTTGCCCCTGACACTCCCTGTATAGGGGGTGGTTCCTCACAAGGTCAGCTCGCCCTCGGTGGGTGGGTGCCACGACCCAGAGGGTCCACTCTAGAAAATGAGTCAGCGATTACTGACTTCGTCACAATGATCTGGGAATGCTTGAGCAAGGCTGGAATTGGGCAGGTTAATCTTTGCGAAGGACGTATGAATCAAGCCGCATACAAGGTTATCCTGGAAAAACAGTTGGATTCCTTCTGCTCAGGCAATGTTCCCCAACTCTGAGAACTGTTTTTTTCCAGCAGGACAATGCGCCATGCCACACAGCTAGGTCAATCAATGTGTGGATGAAGGACCACCACATCAAATCCCTGTCATGGCCAGCCCATCTCCAGACCTGAACCCCATTGAAAACCTCTGGAATGTAATCAAGAGGAAGATGGATAGTTACAAGCCAACAAACAAAGAACTACTTAAATTTTTGTACCAGGAGTGGCATAAGGTCACCCAAAAGCAGTGTGAAAGACTGGTGGAAAACATGCCAAGACGCATGAAAGCTGTTATTAAAAATCATGATTGTTCCACAAAATATTGATTTCTGAACTCTTCCTGAGTTAAAATATTAGTATTGTTGTTTCTAAATGATTATGACCTTGTTTTCTTAGCATTATTTGAGGTCTGCAAGCACTGCATTTTTTTCGTTATTTTGACCATTTCTCATTTTCTGAAAATAAATAAAAAATTTAGTGCTTGGAAATTCAAAGTTTATAGAATAAAAGAGCAATTTACATTTTACTCAAAAATATACCTATAAAGAGAAAAATCAGACAAACAGAAAATTTTACAGTGGTCTTTTAATTTTTGCCAGAGCTGTAGATATATCTATAGATATATTGTCAAGCACTTGACAAAGACCGTGTTGTGAGGTCGAAACATTGCACCACTTGGTGCTGGATTAAAGCCCATAATTTTTCCTTGAACTGAAGTGCTGCCTGATTTTCTTCCATTTATCTATAGATCTATCTCTCTATAGATCTATCTTTCTATAGATCTATCTATCTATCTATACAGGGTGGGCTTTTTATATGGATACACCTTGCGCTCTGGTTGGGCTCTGGCATGGGTAGGGATGGAATGGGGTAATCATCAGGGTGGTGATAGGCGTTTATGACTGATCTGCATTTACTATTGAAAAAGACATTGCTGCAGGATATTATTTGATCAGCGTTGTATGTTATGTATTGAAACAATTTTGGCTTCCTTTTCCTTCCCTGCATTTGATGGTGACGTCTCAGGCTGTGAAATGAAGTATTTAGGTCTATATTGGTTGCACTACACACTTTATTATTGAATGCTGTTTAAAGGGAATCTGTCACCCCTTTTTCGAGATATCATATAATGATATAATTCAATTGTGTGTCACATAAGGATTCTCTTCATACTTTTGCTTCCCCCTGACCCCGCACCTTTCATGCATAAATACCTTTTTTATATCGGTTCAGATGTATGTAAACTGCTGCTGTCCGGTCCTCTGGGTGGGGCTTATTCACCTGCTCCCCCCTCCCTGCCTTGCTCTACACAAGAAGAAATGCATAGAGCAAGACAGGGAGGGGGGGAGCAGTTGAATAAGCCCCTTCCCTTCGGACCGGACCGTGGCAGTTTACATACATCTGAACCGATCTAAAAAAGGTATTTATGCATGAAAGGTTCGGGGTCAGGGGGAAGCAAAAGTGCTAAGAGAATCTTTATGTGACACACAATTGAATGATATCATTATATGATATCTCAAAAAAGGGGTGACAGATTCCCTTTAAAAATTGTATGCCTGATACCTCTGCATCTACTTACAACTATGCCCTCCATTGCTTGTATGGTTACATGCTGCCTGCCTATTCTATAGGATGTTAACTATTTATGAGCACTAGTTGTTCTGTATTTGTATTTGTGTGTGTCATATATTTTTTTTCTAAAAATAAAGACAATTTGTATTTTTTATTTAAATTTGTCTGACAATTTTTTGAATATATCATTTTTGTACATTGAAGTTAATATTAGGATCAAAAAAGCTCTCTGTTGTTTTTCATGCATTCTATAGTAATCTTGAGAGCATCCTTAAAAGTGGAATATGTATATTGTAACTCAATTTTTCCCATATGTTTACATAAACTGAAAATTTTGCAGTGGTCTCTTAATTTTTTACCAGAGCTGTGTGTGTGTATGTGTGTGTATATATATATATATATATATATTACCAAACCCGAGGTACCCTTAATGAGCCAGATACCCTCATTAATAAAACAGTACATAAAGAGTTAAATAAAGACAAAAGCACACACGCACACTTGCCTATGTAGGAGCATTAACATAATTAACCTGCATATGCTGTAACAAAACAGCAACTGTCAGAAATGCAATATTTGTTTATTTTTCCCAAAACATTTTTTTTTTAAATTGCATGGGCTCCTGCATAATTTTCATAATCGGCAGAGGGAAAGCCGACGGCTCAAGAGTTGATGTTAATATTCTGGGAAGGAGCCAATAGCCATAAAGGTTCCCAGGCTATTAATATCAGCTCACAGCTGTTTGCTTAGCCTTTACTGGCTAGTTTACAGGGGAACCCCAGAAATAAGTTGACATGGGGTCCTCCTATAAAATCGAACCAGCAAAGGCTAAGCAGACAGCTGTGGGCTAATAATAATAGGCTGGGAAGGGGCCATGTATATTGGCACCCCCCCAGGTTAAAAAACATTAGCTCTCAGCAGCCCCAGAAATGGCGCATCCTATAGTTGCACCAATTCTGGAACTTAGCTTCACTCTTCCCACTTGCCCTGTAGTGGTGGCAAATGGGGTTCATATTTGTGGGTTTGATATCACCTTTGTATTGTCAGTTGACATCAAGCCCACAGGTTACTAATCCTATAGTTATTTATATGGTAAATAAACACACAGCCAGAATAAAGTCCTTTATTGGAAATAATCACACAGACTCCTTTATTGAATCTAAATTAACCATACTTACTGACGCCTAATCCTTGACTCCGTCGTCTCTTGCAACAAAAATAAAATAATAAACCAACTTATAATAGCCCCTGTCTGCCATAGTTCATTTAATACCAAGTGTCCCACGACGATCTCACGTGAAGAACAGTCATATCGGGAGATGTGACTGCTCTACCTGGCCTCAGACGATACACTGACAAGAGGTAGTCGCTCCCACAGTGTGTCACTACGCTGCCGTTAGAGTTCACCAGAGTTCATCAGCTCCAGTGCACTCACTTACGGCACCACCGCTGTGTGAGAACTTCCTCACGCAGCGGTGCCATAAGTGAGAGCACCAGAGCTGATGAACTCCGGTGAACCCTCATGGCAGCTCAGTGATACACTGCAGAGCTATTACCTCCTGTCAGTGTATCAGCAGCTGGGGGACATCAACGTGGGACACTCGGTATTGGACTACGGCGGACAGGGAGTATATGTTGGTTTATTCTTTTTGATTGCTTGCAGGAAACGCGGGCGTTGGGGATTAGGTGTTCGATGAGTATGTATATTGTATGTGAATATGTATGTAATTATGTAATTGATTAACATTGGCTCATGATGTCTGTTATTCAGTATGTGACAGCAGACATAGCCGGATGGGAGTAGTAGTCCCATCAGATGACGCCTAAGTACAAACACTATAGGCTGTTCGTCACATGGGTACACACAGACACTTACATATTTTCTGCTCATGCACATATTCTCCGCCCACACACCTGCTCTCTGCCCACACATCTATTCTCCGCCCACACACACATTCTTCGCCCACACACTCTTCCTCCTAACAGCAAATCTGCAGCAAATCCGCAAACCTTTTTACACCTGCGTTTTTGCTGAAGATTTGTCTGACTCAATGGAAGTCAATGGGTGAAAAACGTCGATCTGCAAAAAGAATTGACATGCTGCGGAAAAAATAACCCTGCAAATAAGGACAGAAATTTCCGCAGCATGTGCACAACAATTCAGGAATGTCATTTATTAACATTGCTTAAGTAATCCATTGCGTTTTTGGAGCATTTCCCTGCAAGAAAAACGCTGCGGAAATGCAATAAATCCACAGCATGTGCACATAGCCATACGCTGGCGTTTCTGTGTAAATTTCTGAAATACATGATTAAGATGGAACCCCCAGCGGACGATTGTCTATATTGAGGCAAATGGAGTCACTGTGGATGCCATAGGACCTGTGATCCAGCGATGTCTGTCTTTTTAGGCGTGCATAAAAGTGCGATCGACCACAGTTTTCTGTACTTCTGAAAAGAAGGACAATGCTGAACAACAGAGGCCAGATGAAATCCAGAGTAACTCTGGTGCCTCGTTATATAGTGAATTGATCCCTCTGTGGTTTCATCTGTCTTGTCACATGGAGATTTAGATAGAAACCCAAAAGTAAATGCTCAGTGTAGAGCGCCAGATAAATGTGATTCTAAATGTTATGTAAAATGATGCCAATAAAAGCTTCAACTCAATCCACTAAAATAATCAAGTCCCCATTCAGGTGCATCATTTGTCAATGGAAATATAGGGTGTTTCCATGTTACTGGCATTAAAAAGGATCCGGAAAAGCGAAATGACTCCTTGCCCGTCAACTGAAATTCAACAAATTCTGCGCTCCCAAATCCAAATGCCCCCTCCCTTCTGAGCCCCAGGGTGTCCAAACTGCATTTACTGCCCACATGTCTGGCATTTCTGTAGTGATTAGAGCCTGCCTGATTTATGGGTGCATGTCTCAAGAATCATGAGCTGGGCATAATGTACTGGTCACTACAACATACTGGTCACTTAAACATACTGGGCACTACAATGGCAGTTTGCAATTTTCACTCGTCAACATCCACTACTGCTTGTTTCTGGAAAACACCGATCAAATCTAAATAGTCACTACACCTGTAGATAAATTCCCAAAGGGGTATAAGTTCCAAAATGGGGTCACTTGAGGGGGGTTTCTGCTTTCCTTGCACTTAAAGGCTCTGTATATGGAGTTGGCATACTATTCAAGGAAAATCTGCTCTCCAAGAGGCAAATAGCTCTCTGTTCCTTCCAAGTCTCGCAGTGTGGCTAAGCATGGCAACATAGAACCCAACAAGCTATATATTAAGTAAATAAAACAGACGTTTGTGGAAGCAAATGGCTATGGAGCTTTATTAAGGGTTACTTTATTTCCATTCATATATAAATACCATATAATAAAATTTCTTTAATATCTAATAAATACCAACCAATCTCTTATAACCTAAAACCCTTCATTCACTCATGACAAAAGCAATCTTGTCCACACTAATAAAGCTTCATGACAGGAAAGAGAATACAAGAAGGAAACATGAATAAAAATGGGGGAGGGGCAGGAGGGCATCTTCTTCTCCTGACAGGGCAGGTACTGACCACTCCCAGTAAGACCAGTCGTTATATATTTGCTTTTTCCCACACATTTCAGCAGACCAATCATATGCAGTTGCTAAGCCACAGCAGCAGGTAGAAATCACCAGCCTGCTCTGTACCCATGGCAATATGATCTCATCTCCACACACAGCCAAAACGAGCTGCTAACTCAGTATTAGGATTCCTGAAAGAATAAACTTAGACAGCACATTAAATCTAATAAAATCATCTTATTAGTGGGTCTATGCTGCCATGAAACCCCCAGACAAGGGTCCGTGATTTAACATTACTGTACAACCATATACAGGGTATTTCTACATTCAGCAGAAATTGTGTGACAAATTTTGGTGCCATTTTTACCCTTTCCAAGTATAAAAATGTAAAATTTGGGGCTAACAGTCTCAGTGTTAAAAATATAATAATTTTTTCTTCACTGCCCAATGGTTTAAAATTCTGTGTCACACCTGTGTTGTCATTATGATCACTGCACCCTTAGATGAATTCATTGAGAGGTGCAGTTTCTAAAATGGGGTCACTTATGGGGAGTTCTGCTTCGTCAGGGGCTCTTCCAATGTGACATGGCACCCTTAAACCAGTGCAGAAAATATCTGGACTGAAAAATGTTTCTCTTTCCCTTCTGAGCTTTGCACTGTGTTTCAAAAGTAGTTTTTGACCACATATGGGGTATCGGTGAACTTAGAAGAAATTGTACAACAAATTAAAGGGGTCCATTTTCTGATGCTACCCTTGCAAAAATATAAAATTTGGGGCTAAAACAACATTTTCATGGGAAAAATTTGATTCTTTATTTTTTTACAGCTCAATATTATAAACTTCTGTGAAGCACATGGGGTTCATGATGCTTAATACACATCTAGATAAGTTCCCTGGGGGGTCTAGTTTCCAAAATGGTGTCACTTGTGGGGGGTTTCACTGCTAAGTCACATCAGGGGCTCTCCAAACGTGACATGGCGTCCTCTAATTATTTCAGCAAATTTTAAATTCAAAAAGTGAAATGGTGCTCCCTTCTGAGCCCTCCCGTGCGCCCAAATAGTGGTTCCCGCATATATGGGGTATCGGCATGCTCAGAAGAAATAGCTTAACAAATTGTGTAATCCACTTTCTTTTGTTATCCCTGTGAAAGTAAAAAAAATTGGGTCTAAAGCAACATTTTTGTAAAAGAAAATGAAATGTTTATTTTTTCCTTCCACATGCCATTAATTCCTGTGAAGCACCCCAAGCACTAATAAACTTCTTAAATGTGGTTTTCAGCACCTTGAGGGGTACAGTTTTTAGAATGGTTTAACTTTTTGGTATTTTCTGTCTTATAGGTTCCTCAAAGTCACTTCAAATGTGATGTGGTTCTTAAAAAAAATGGTTTTGCAAATTTTGTTGTAAAAATTAGAAATCGCTGGTCAGCTTTTAAGGCAGGGGTCACACTTGTGAGTGCAATGCGAAAAACTCGCGCGAGTCTCTCATCTCAATACCCGGCACTGCCGCCATAACTTGGACCAGAGTGTGCAGCTGCATGTCTTTCTATGCAGCTGAACGCTCTGGGCCGAACCGCCAGCGGCAGCGCCGAGTATTGAGACGAGAGACTCGCGCTAGTTTCTCGCATTGCACTTGCAAGTGTGACCCTGGTACTTATAACTTCCTAACAAAAAAAAATTAGGTTTCAAACATTATGCTGATGTAAAGAAGACATGTAGACATGTGGAAAATGTTAGTTATTAACTATTTTTTTTCACATGGCTCTCTGACTTAAGAACATAAAACTTAAAATTTGGAAAATTGCAAAATTTTCAAAATTTTCGCCATAATTCCGATTTTCTTTTTCACAATTAAAGTGATATTAAAGAAATTTTTACCTCTATCATGAAGTACAATATGTCACAAATAACAGTCTCCGAATCAGTGGGATCCAGTGAAGTGTTCCAGAGTCATGACCTCATAAACTGACAGTGCTAAGAATTGCCTGCTGTCAGGAAGGTGAAAACAGGCTTTGATGTGAATGGGTTATTAGTACCTAATTAAAATAATTAATTGACCTAAAACTGAGTAAACCTGGATTGACAAATATAGCTTTTCATTTTAAAATGACAACAGGAAGCCCAGCCACATTGGTTGTTACTTTTCAATTAGCTTCTTAGAATCTGAAAATGTAGTTTTACTAATATGTTTAAGTAATAACAATGTCAAATAGATATTAAAATGACATCACCCTGTTAGGCAACGTTCCCACGATGAGGTTTTAGTGCGCTTTTGATGTTAAAGATGTTCTGCACCATTTATGTGCCTATAAGTAAAGTAGGCTACTTGATTTTTTTTTAATAAGCAGCGTTAAATTTTTTCACCAAACATTCATCATTGGAGTATAGCCCTAGGAAACAGGTTGAACTCAATGAACTTTCAACCTTACCCCCTTCACCTCCGGAAGACTGAAATACTGCTCAGAGCAGTCCAGCAGCACTGCAGCGAGGCTACCACCAGGCGGCAGCAGAATATTCAAACAAGTCGGGTCAATACCAGAGAGTAGCGCAGTACCAAGGGAAATACCAAACACAGAGTCAGAGGAGCGCCAAAAAGGTCAGTAATACCAGAAGCAAGGGCAGGTGCGGGTTAGAGTCAAAGTAGAGTCGGTATTGGGGAGTCCAAACATGAAGGGAAACACTGAGTTGGGACGTAAATAGGGGAATGAAGAGACACGGGCACAGACAGCAAAACACAGCAGGACAAATCAGGGTATGACCAGTCAGCTACTCACACCATAGGCAGAAAATATAACTAACACTGCCTGTAGGATGCAGCGCAGAGAAATAGCCGATCAGACACCAGAACAAGGCAGAGAAAAGTTAACCCCTGACATGACCAGACCAGGAAAAACTCGGTCTGGATCATGACATTCACCTTCCTAAGCAGGCCAAATATTGCAACTCTGACCAGTGTCACTTTGTGGTAATAACTCTGGAACTCGTCACCTGATCCGTGATTCCTGGATGTTTTTTTTTTTTTGGAACACATTGTATTTCATGTTAGTGGTGAATATTTTGTGCATTTATTTATGAAACTATCAAAAATTTGACAAAAATGTTGCAATTTTTTTATGACCTTGAATCAGATAGATATAACACACAAAATAGTTAATAAATAACAATGACTACAAGTGTTTAGATCAGCATAATGTTTTAAAAGATATTATTTTTTGTTCGGAAGGTTGTTTTTGTTAGAATGTTATCATTTTTAGCTGTGAAAATTAAAAATACTTTTTTTCCCATAAAAATGTTGTTTTAGTCCCAAATTTACAATTTTCACAAGGGTAACAGGAGTAAATGGATTGTCCAATTTGTTGTGTAATTTCTCCTGAGTACACCGACACCTCATATGTGATGCTAAACTATTGATTGGGTGCACAACAGGGCTTAGAAGAGAAGGAGCACCAGCTGACTTTTGGAGAGCAAAAATGTCTGGAATAGATAGCAGTTGCCATGTCACATTTGCAGAGCCAATGATATGCTTAAACAGTGGACGATAGTGACCCCATTTTGGAAACTACATCCCTCAAAGAATTCATCTAGCAGTGTGGTGAAGATCTTGTATCAACATGTACTTAACAGAATTTTAAAACCTTGGATCATGATTATTATTTTTTTCCCAATAAATGTTGCTTTAGCCCCAATTTTTTCAGTTTATAAGGGTAACAGGAGAAAATTGACCACCTAATTTGTTGTGCAGTTTTTCCGGAGTATGCCTTTGCCCCAAATATTGGGGAAAACAACTGTTTGGGCACACGGGAATGCTCCAAAAGGAAGAAGTCTCATTTTGGGAAGCAGACTTTACTGATGGTTTGTGGACACCATGCTGCATTTCTACGGCCTTTGTACTGCCAGAACAGCTCTAACTCCCATCAAATGACCCAATTTTGGAAACCACATCCTTCCAGGAATTCATCTACGGGGGTTGTGAGCATATTGAACTTATAGGTGCTTCGCAGAATTTTATAACATTGAAATGAAATGTTGTAAAAAAACTTTTTGCAAGAAAATGTTTGTTATGCTGAAGAATAATAGGGGGAAATGGACCAAAACATTTATAAAGCATTATCTTCCGAATGCAGCAATACTCTATATGGCTTCATACACCTTTGTTTAGGCATGGCAGAGCTCAGAAGAGAGAGGGCACCATCTGGCTTTTAGGGAGCAGAGATTCCTGAAGTAGTTTGTGAGTACCATTTGCAGAGCCCCTAAGCTTTCGAAACAGCAGAAATCCCGAAAAAGTGGCTCCATTTTACAAATTAGGCTGGAGTCACACACAACGAATAAAAAATCGGTCCCATTTTAACGGTCCGAAATCGCACATAGGTATCTTAACCAGTGATCCGTTTTTGATGCGATTTTTCTTCATTGATGCGATTTTAATCGCATGTAAGGATCCTTTTGACATCCGTCTGGCGAGATTTTCTCGCAGGATAGCTAAATGGACATATAATGGAGCCCAATGACAGGTTTCCCCACACAAAGAATGAATAGATCTAGACACATATTATATATATATATTGTAGGGATGTGACTCGCTCAGGTGCAGCGGGAGACAATCATGAGACAGGTTTTCCCAAAGTTCATGGGGTTTATTAACTTCATAAACCCACAAGGCAGCATAACACTGAAATGTAACCTTCACTTCAGGCAAAGGAACAGAAATGTCCGTGGCTTCAGACTCGGACTGAGAGTCTCAGCACATGCTGGGAGCTGTAGTCCTCCCCATATACACTCTCTGTAGTGTCCCACCTGGACACATGGAAGTCTGTCCACACTTGGACAGACTCCCTCCACTCTCTCTCACATGTGCCAAACACCTCAATTACATAGCCCTGTAACCACACCCACAGGTGATCACATGACTATGACATCACTAAAGGTTGTATAGACACACACAGGCTTCCCTGACACAGTGTAACAGAAAGATCAGCAGTACCTCTGCTGATCAATACACCCTGGAGCCTGCATCCCAAGGCCACCCACCTTGAGACCCATAATGGTCATTTAGGACCCTGCTCCTGTTACCACACTGAATGTGCCTGTACACCCGTCCTGGGACACCCACGCAGCGCCCCCTAGCTGACATAGTGGTAACTACACCACATACCTCCCCCCTATGTTCAAACTTGTGGGGTTGAACACATGACATCACCCAGGGATCTTGAGACCTGGCACCCATGTCACCTTGCCCTACCAGTCGGAAGGACCATCTCCGTCTGTTTCGGTAGTCATACTGCATATTTACGTTAGGCCTCCCCTGCCCCCAGCGGTCAGTATCTCGGCCTTGGGCCTTCCCGTCAACGTCCGTCAGTGTGACCAGACACTCTTTAGTCTCCGCCTGTCTGCAGTGTGCTCCATCACGCGACCTTTCTCTCACTGACTGGCTCTCCCAGTTCGCACGGTCATGAGTCCCACGTCCAGCTGGGCCAACTGGCTGGTCTGAGTCTGACCCTCTGTCGCTATGTCCACCACCAAGTCTCGTGCCTATGTTACTAAGATTAGACCGGCCACTTGCGGACTCTCGACGTTCTTGCCTTCGACTACCTGTCCTTTCATTCCTTGGAGGATCCCTTCGGGTCCTTACACCTTGGGTTGGAGGGGGACGCCACCTGACATTCTGTATCTGCTTATTCACCTGCAGTCGATCCTGTCTTAGCTGCTCAATCTCCTTCAGGTACGCTACCCGATATTCCAGGAGCATGCGAAGCTTCCCAATGCTTTCCACCGAACCAACCACAATGACAGGAACCATGTCATCTTCAACAGCGACTTGGATTTCAGCAGCAGGTGGGATCCTCACTCTCTTCACACTGGATCGATTCACCATCTCCTGCATTACCTTTCCAAGTCTGCCAACAACTTTCCCCACCAGATTTTTGGGTACCGGAATTATGTCTTCCACAAAGCCCAGCCGACTTTGTGCTTCCCTTGCAAGCTCCAGACGTCGAGCGGCTTTCCTATTACGCTCCACGAGCATCTGTTTCGTGCGGAGACATTGTAGGTGCATCTCCTTCAGGACAGCCACCCTTCTCTCTGTGTCTTCCGTTTCTGCCAGTATCACCAACTGGTCTGTTTCTGGTGCCCAGCTCACACTATAGGCCTTTACTGCCTTTTTAAAGGTCTCATGCACACCTTCGCTGGCACACGCTTCTCGCACGTCTTCGGGTACCTCCATCACGCACTTGAAGGTCATGGACTTGCTCTCATCCTGGACAGATGGCTCTGGGTTCCCCACGGACACTTCCCTCAAGGTATCTGCCAAGACCGGGTGACTGTCTTGTGCAGCTCTTGGCTCACCATCTTCCTGAGATTTACAGTCTTCAGGACCCTTTTCCAAGATGGGCTTTGGCAGTTCTGCCTTGCTATCAGTCGGGCAAGGCCGCTGTACGTCTTCGTCCATCCACTTCTTCTCCTGTAGAAGACCTTTTACTACTCCACTGAGTTCTTGCAGAACTTTATCTCGCTCCTCTGCCAGGTAGCGACGCTGATCCTCTCTCCTGAGAATCTCCTGTTGATGCTTCTCTTGGGCCTCTCTGAGCACCTCCATATCTTCCAACAGGGTCTTGTTCATGGTTTTACACGCTGACAGGTGACCTCTGAGCTCAGAGACTTCCTTCTCCAGCTTATCCACTCTGTGCTCAGCTGCTTGCCTTAGGACTCTTTCCCGTTCGACATGTTCTGTTACAGTCTCCTTTATAAGCTGTATCTCACGATCTTGTTCTCTTTTGGCCAGCACGTGTCTCACCACTACCTCTTTAATTATATCATCAAAGGGTACCACTGGGTCAGTCACACCAGTCGAGTGAACCCTCCAGTTACCGTCCAGCACCAATGTGTCTAGTCCAGTAGTCTCATCTCCCAGCCCACCATCTGTCTTATCACGAGACGTCAGGTCCGTCAGTTGGGCAGATGTACTTCTTCCTCTGGTCAGTTCTACCTCTGACCTGTCCATGTCAGGAGCCGTCACTGTTTCAGTGTGTGCTTGCCCCACAGTCGAAGCATCTCCACCGTCCGACCAAACGTCATCAAACAAAAGAAAGTCCCGGCCCCTCTCCCAGGCATAGACTAAGTCCCGTGGTATCCCTCTACCTTGGCACTCACCACCTTTGGTCCCCTCAAACACTACTGTGTCTACTGCGTAGTTCACCGTGACCCCGTGTTTACAGCGAACCCTGACGTTTTTCTCGGTCAGAGAGAAAACGAGAGGCGTTCCTGTTAGAGTCACCTGACTCTCTGAGTCCAGCCGACCAAAGGCTCCTTCCCGGTGCAGCATCACTGTACACATCTGTGGCCCATCATTACTACCTGGAAAGGATATTCCACATTCTGAAAAAGACCTGCACATACACTGCGGTACTCCAGACATACCTACTGAGTCACCCAGTGCTGTCACTTCTTCACACTTGGCCACTTTCTGGACCACCACCCCACTTTGGGTTGCCACTCCAATTTGGGTCACTGCCCCTTTTGGGACCCCACCCCTTTTTGGGTTACCACTCCAATTTGGGTCACCGCCCCCTTTTGTGACTCCACCCCTTTTTGGGTTACCACTCCAATTTGGGTCACCGCCCCCTTTTGGGACTCCACCCCTTTTTGGTTACCACTCCCTTTTGGGTCACCGCCCCCTTTTGGGATTTCCCCATGTCCGTTCTGCAGAACTTCTTATGCCACAGTTCACACAGTACAGTTTGTCTTTTAACGATACCACACAAGTCTTTGTTGGCACCACCACAGCTCCTGCTGTCACTGATCACCGGCACCTCCGGCTGCTGTTCACACACACACAGCGGCTGGTGTCACTGCAGCTCCTGCTGCGCAGTCTTCGTGGACCCACCGATCCACCAGAAGCCGCTTGTCCCCTTCTTAACCCCGCCGGGTTACCGGAAACCGCTTGTCACCCTCAAAGATAAAAACCACAAAAGCGCGCCCATAGGGCCTTACCAGTGCAGGTATAATGGGTTATGAAGCAATGATACAGGGTACTCACCCTCAATAGTTGTGTAAAGCCACAACTACTGTATCCGCTTAGTCACATGCAATAAAGCTGCAGCAGGATGGTGTAGACAGACAGCGTCTGCTACCAATGCTCCCAGGGCAGATCCCAAAAAAGGAAAAACACCAGGACCCTGTGCTGCGAGACCTTCGTGACCCCACTGAGCCACAGCAAGCACCTTCAGGTTTTGCAGAGGAAAAGAAAAAAAAAACAAAAACACATGCACAGTCTCTCATGTCCTGTCCGTGTGCTGTTCAGGACGTACCGTCTCCGCCTGAGACAGTCCAACACACAGGCGCACACCGGGTGCTATTCAGGGAGCAGCCCTCCTCCCAGGGTTTCCCAACACACCGGTCTCACCAGGTCCAGGGGCTCAGCGAGTGCTCTTCAGGACATCCGTCTCCACCTGAGACTGCCCAACACACGCCTCACCAGGTCCAAGGTCATAGCACGTGCTTCAGGGCTCCTCACAACACTGACCCTCCAGGACCTTGCTCACTGACCCCTCCAGGGACACAGTCTCTCACTGACCCTGGTCAGTGCAACACAGACTCCTGTCTGTTATCTGTGTCGGCCACACAGGTTCCTGGATGCCTCTTCTCCTCAGAGGTATCCCACAAATATTAACACAGTCACTTTCTCTGACCTCGGTCAGTATTACTCACGGTTGTCAGACAGTCTGCTCTCCTGGCTCAGAATCGCCAGCGCTGCCACACGTGCTTCTGGGAGTCGCTGCCCGCAGTCTGTCACCAATTGTAGGGATGTGACTCGCTCAGGTGCAGCGGGAGACAATCATGAGACAGGTTTTCCCAAAGTTCATGGGGTTTATTAACTTCATAAACCCACAAGGCAGCATAACACTGAAATGTAACCTTCACTTCAGGCAAAGGAACAGAAATGTCCGTGGCTTCAGACTCGGACTGAGAGTCTCAGCACATGCTGGGAGCTGTAGTCCTCCCCATATACACTCTCTGTAGTGTCCCACCTGGACACATGGAAGTCTGTCCACACTTGGACAGACTCCCTCCACTCTCTCTCACATGTGCCAAACACCTCAATTACATAGCCCTGTAACCACACCCACAGGTGATCACATGACTATGACATCACTAAAGGTTGTATAGACACACACAGGCTTCCCTGACACAGTGTAACAGAAAGATCAGCAGTACCTCTGCTGATCAATACACCCTGGAGCCTGCATCCCAAGGCCACCCACCTTGAGACCCATAATGGTCATTTAGGACCCTGCTCCTGTTACCACACTGAATGTGCCTGTACACCCGTCCTGGGACACCCACGCAGCGCCCCCTAGCTGACATAGTGGTAACTACACCACAATATATATATATATATATATATTTTATACATGTCATAGAGACACATTTATACATATATTTCAAATTCATACAGTTCATCATAGCAGAATAGCCGCAGAAACATTTGCCGGCTTTTGTATAATCATTCTCCTACCCGACATGAAATGACACATGGTTTACATATAGTTAACCATTTCATTTCATGTTTTTTTTTTGTTATGTCTATCACTATTAAGTAGATGAGGGTTTGTGGGTAAAATTTTGGAGTTGTAGGGGTTAATTTAAGGGGTTAATTCGTTGTATTAAATTACGGGGACTCCCTGCAGCCTCAGTGACGTCAGCAGGAGTCCCTGCAATTTAATACAACGAATTAACCCCTTAAATTAACCCTTACAACGCCAAAATTTTACCCACAAACCCTCATCTAATTAATAGTGATAGACATAACAAAAAAAACATGAAATGAAAGGGTTAACTATATGTAAACCATGTGTCATTTCATGTCGGGCAGGAGAATGATTATACAAAAGCCGGCAAATGTTTCTGCGGCTATTCTGCTATGAAGAACTGTATGAATTTGAAATATATGTATAAATGTGTCTCTATGACATGTATAAAATATATATATATATATATATATATATACAGTATATATATGTCTAGATCTAAACATTCTTTATTTGACCGGTCAGTGTGATTTTACTGTATTGAAAGAATTGCCGGCTTTTGCTAAAGGACACCGGGTGCGATTTTATCGCAAGTCACACATCTGGTCCGTTTGTAGTCCCATTTTTTCTCGCCCCCATAGACTTGCATTGTCGAATCCTATCCGAAAATCGGTGACAATCGCAGCATGCTGCGATTGTCTCGGTCCGAGGATCGGATCCGATCAAAAATCGCATGATGGGAGCTGCCCCATAGAATAACATTGGGACGAATGCAATGCGATTTCTTATCGCATTGCATTCGTCCGATTTAATCGCTAGTGTGACCCCGGCCTTACACTTACGTCGGCATGTAAAAGTGGCAGCCCTGGTCAAAATTACTGTTATTGTGAACAGTTAAGCAAACTGAAGATGAATTTAAAGGTGACATGTTTCCTTTGTATTTTAGGCAAAAAATATATATACCATATTTTTCTTATTATAAGGCACACTTTTTTTCCCAAAAATTTAGGGGGTAAATGGGTGTGCATCTTAAAATTCGAATATACCTTACTGGCTGTGGTTGAGTGGGGTCTCAGGGTCACTGCAGGGGGAGGCAGGAGTAGGGTGTTGCTGCGGGCCTCAGGCGGGGAGGAGAGGGTATTTGGAGGTCCGACACTGCGATTATTCGGTGGTACGGGGCTCTACTTACTTTTCTTAAAGCCCGGAGCCACCGCACTCCCATGGTTTATATTGCAGTGGACTCCGGGAAAATGGCCGACGTGGACAGTGCATGCACAAGTGCAGATTTCGGTGCTGCAAAATCACCCCGCTCCTACCTTCTGGGACCCCACTCCTACCTTCTGGGCCCCCGGTCCACTGCTGTCGTTGACCAGAGTAAGCAATAATGTGCACGGATTTTAAGAAGCTCCACCATTTTATTAAAAAAACATTTCCCTGGGATATGTTGATGTGTTTCAGAGTTATTACCACATAAAATGACATGGGTCAGAATTGAAAAATTTGTCCTGGTCATGAAGGTGAAAATAGGCTTGGGGTGAAGGGGTTAAGCAAATTTAAAAAAAAACCAAAACAATAATTTATGCACGCAATTTGTGTTCAGTGTGCTCATTAATTGTTTTTCTTATACAGTTTTGACTGGTTCAGAGATGTCTGGCATAGCTTATTGCTTCCACATCTTGATTCATCAGAGCTACATTTGATGAACCTGCTGTTTCCACTGGGATCTTTATTCCTTTTCATGTTTGGGACTGGAATAGCGTATTGGACTGGAATATTGTTCAAGTCAACAATTGGCATACTGTCATCCACACTGAACGCTTTGAAAAGGTTTGATAAATGTTTGCTCATTTTTTTTATATGACATAGTTAACTATTGAAGATTTTGCTTGGTATTCTATCAGTAACATTATTCTCTAATTTTTATCTTCCTATTTAAATGAGAAAAACAGAAAAAGTGACAATTGATGAGATAATGACTTTTCTTAAATAAATGTACCATACAGTAATTAGTAAATCAGACTATTTTCCCTCAGTATTACAGGGATTCACATTTAATTTTATTTTACCAGTGAAAGCAGAATACTGTGCAAATCTCTCCTCAAGTAGATACCGACTGTAGGGGCAGAGCCCAATCTAGACAGCATAAGTTTGAAACAGTTTTATGCTCACACCTAGAATTTATTAGTCTATCATTTTGTTGAGCCACTGGTTAAAAAAAAAATGTAACTGGAGAAACAAATTTGTATAAATTAAAAAAAAAAATTGCCAATGGTAAAGTACAAAGACTGTGAAATCATCAATGTCGCAATAAGCATTGGATTAACATAATGTAAAACAGACAAAAAAATTTGCACTGCTATGTGCACACATTACGGATTTTGATGCAGATCCGCAGTGTTTTTTGACAAACGGAATTGCATTAAATCCGCAGTGTAGTGCAAAACCAATGTTAGTCAATGGGAAATTCAGAATATGTGGGCACATGCTGCGGAAAAAAAGCGCTGATTTGCAGCGTTTTATTTTCTGCAGCATGTCAATTTTTTTTGCGGATCGGCAGCATTTCTGCACCCATTGACTTCCTTTGAGTCAGTCAAAACCGCAGGTGTTAAAAGATTTGCGGTTGTGCTGCGAAGTTGCGTGCGAGAAAGGCTGCAGATAGTGAGGAGGAAGCTTGTGTGGGCAGAGGCTATGTGTGCGGAGAATGTGTGCGGGTCTGTCTGTGGGAGTCTGTGTATCTGTGTGTGTGCGTATGTTTGCAGGGGTCTGTGGGTGTGTGTGGGTCTCTGTGTCTGTGTGTGGGTCTTTGTGTAGGCAGGCATCGTCTGATGGCACTACTAGTCCCATCCGGCTATGTCTGCTGCAGTGACAGCATTAGCTGATGATGGGACAGTAGTAGTCCCATCATCCGGCTACTGTGTTGAATAGTGAAAAAAGAAAACACATATACACATACAGTACATACTCACCAAACAGCTAATCCCCGACGCCCTCGATCGTCTGCAAAACAAATAAATTAATAAACCAACAGTATATGCCCTGTTCCAATGTAATCCATTTACTAACGATTGTCCCACAACGATCTCCCATGTAGAGCTGTCACATCGGGAGATGTGACCATTCTAAAGGGGCTCCTGTGTACAGTGACCGAAGATAAGTTTGTGCACTCACTTTACGGCACCACTGCTCTCACTTTACGGCACCACTGCTGTGTCCCGATGTGACAGCTCTACACGGGAGATCGTTGTGAGACACTCGTTATTAAATGGATTACATCGGAACAGGGAGCATTTGTGTATGTTTAGTATTTTATTTTTTTTGCAGGAGATCGAGGGTGTCGCAGGAATTGGGGGTATAATAAGTATGAGAAACTGTTGTGTTATATTTCATTAAAATACTTGTTTTGACACCTCTCCATTACAAATCCGTGGGCTTAATGTCACCTTACAATACAAAGGTGATATCAAACCCCAACTATTAACTCATATGCCACTGCTACAGGGCAGTGGGAAGAGAGAGAGGCTAAGTGCCGGAATTGGCGCATCATAGAGATGCGCCATTTCTGAGGCAGCTGAGAGCTGGTGTTTGTAGCCAGGGTGGGGCAAATATCTGTGACCCCTTCCTAGGCTATGAATATCAGCCCACAGCTGTTTGCATAGCCTTTTCTGGTTATTAATTATAGGGGAACCCACAACATTTTTTGGGGGGCTCCCCTATTTTAATAGCCAGTAAAGGCTAATTATACAGCTTGGAGCTGATATTAATAGCCTGGGAAGATCCATGGGTATTACCCCCTTCCCAGGTTATAAACATCTGCCCCCAGTCACTGACTTTCCCTGTTCTGGTTTTGAAAATTGTGCTGGAGCCCACGCCATTTTTTTCCCCTTTTTTAAAAATAACAAAAACTTGTAAATAACTAATGAAAGAATAAAGTTACGTTAAAACTAAGCTCACCATTGTTTTTCTTGTGAAATTCTCAATAGGTTTGATGTCACATGACTCTTCCCATTGGAAAAAATAAAGTTGGATCCCAAATGGCCGACTTCAAAATGGCCACCATGGTCACCACCCATCTTGAAAAGTTTCCCCCCTCCCATACTAATGTGCCACAAACAGGAAGTTGATATCACCAACCATTCCCATTTTATTTAGGTGTATTCTTATAAATGGCCCACCCTGTATAGATAGATCTATACTTGACAACTTGACAAAGACCGTGTTGTGAGGTCGAAATGTTATACCGCTTGGTGCTGGATTTTTTCCTTGAACTGATTTTTTTTCCATTTATATTTTGCATCGGAAGTATTGCACCCAAAATCTACTCAAGTTTGTGCTGCTATCTGTCTTTTCTATATAGATAGATAGATAGATCATCTACAGCTCTGGCAATAATTAAGAGACCACTGCAAAATTTTCAGGTTTTCTGATTTTTCTCTTTATAGGTATATTTTTGAGTAAAATGTAAATTGCTCTTTTATTCTATAAACTACTGACAACATGTCTTCAAATTTCCAAGCACTACATTTTGTATTTATTTTCAGAAAATGAGAAATGGTCAAAAGAAAAAAAAATGCAGTGCTTGCAGACCTCATAATGCTAAGAAAACAAGTTCATAATCATTTAGAAACAACAATACTAATGTTTTAACTCAGGAAGAGTTCAGAAATCAATATTTTGTGGAATAACCATGATTTTTAATCACAGCTTTCATGCGTCTTGGCATGCTTTCCACCAGTCTTTCACACTGCTTTTGGTTGACCTTATGCCACCCCTGGTAGAAAAATTTAAGCAGGGATTTGATGTGGTCCTTCATCCACACATTGATTGACCTAGCCTGTATGGCATCGCGCATTGTCCTGCTGGAAAAACCAGTCCTCAGAGTTGGGGAACATTCCCTGAGCAAAAGGAATCATTTGTTTTGCCAGGATAATCTTGTATGCGGGCTTGATTCATACGTCCTTCACAAAGATTAACCTGGCCAATTCCAGCCTTGCTCAAGCATCCCCAGATCATCACTGATCTTCCACCAAATTTCACAGTGGGCGCAAGACTCTGCGGCTTGTATGCCTCTCCAGGTCTCCGTCTAACCATTAGACGACCAGGTGTTGGGTAAAACTGAAAATTAGACAAGATTACCTTACTCCAGTCCTCTATGGTCCAATCCTTTTGGTCTTTGCAAACTTCAGCCTGGCTTTCCTTTGCTTCTCATTGATGAATGGCTTTTTTATAGCTTTACATGACTTGAGCCCTGCCTCTAGGATCCTGTTCCGAACTGTTCTTGCCGTGCACTTTACCCCAGCTGCCATTTGCCATTCCTTTTGTAGGTCACTTGATGTCAGCCTGCGGATGCTGAGTGACATTCGAATAAGATGATGGTCATCCCGGTCAGTGGAGAGTCGTTTTCACCCTCTGCTGATCTGTAGCTACGTTGTCCCCAATGTCTGTTGCTTGACCTTGTTGTAATGGACTGCTGTCTTAGAAATTTTAAGGATGGAGGCAACATGACGCTCACTGTATCCCTCTGCTAATAAAGCCAGAATTGAGCGCTTCTTTTCCTCACTCAAGACTTTTCGTCTCAATGCCTTTGGCATGGTTGAACGTTATTTTTCATTTTTATTACTTTTGGGATATTACTAGCACTTGTTTTGCCATCCAGCTTGTTCTATTGCAAGAGGATTGTGAACACCACAGCAGGGTTTTTTTTTTATACCTTCCTTCGTTAAATAAAATTTGGTTCAGGTGATGATCTAATCAGAAGCACATTAAGTAGAATGAGGTGTACTCTGGTTGGAATTCAACTGACACTGGAATGGAATGGCTGTTAGACATGGAGAGAAGCTGATATTTATAAAACTGTGCAGTGGTCTGTTAATTTTTGCCAGAGCTGTATCTATCTACAGTATCTATAGATGTATCTTTCTATTGTATCTATAGATCTATCTATAGATAGATCTATCTATCTATAGATATTCACTTATGTTTGTTTTGTGTGTAAATATATGTGAACATGGTATGTGATATTATGGTCTTCAATGGAGTATGTCAAAGAATAGGTTGGACAAAGAAATGACATCCCAATATATTTTTTTTGCTAAATAATAGATCTTTGTTTAGCTTACAAAAACGCGTACAAATCCGCATGAAAGTCCGCATCAAAAACGCACGTATTTACAAATACGTTTTTCTGCCAAGAGAGGAAGAATCTGCACAGAAAATTCCACACGCAAATCCACAACGTGTGCACATAGCCTACACTTTTATTTATCCACCTTGTAATAAGATGTCCTTGTGCATTATATAGTCTAGATAAAGGATAGAGCTGCATTTAAAGAGAAAGGGTATGTGCACACGTAAGCGTTTTTTTCGCGTTTTTTAAGCGTCTTTACCAGCAAAAACGTTTAAAAAATGCTTTCAAGAATCATCCCATTCATTTTAATGAATTCTGCACTTTTTGTGCATATTGTTGCTTTTTTTCCGCAAAAAAAAAACGCATAGCGGTAAATAACGCAGCGTGCTCATTAATTTCGCAGAAAAATCCGCATTTATAACTATTTTCTATGCAACTGGGGACGCTCCGGAAAAAAACGTGCGAAAAACGCACGTTTACTAAGCAGAAGTAAACTGTTTGCTAAGTAGAAGAAAATTACTGAGCGCCTGCAACTATCTGGCTCTAATCCTGATTATATTCAGTAAAAAAATACTGCATTAGATACTGAGTACTACTGTATATTTTTACTGTTCTTAAGCTAGCCCTTTTAACAAATCTTAATTATTTTTATTTGACTCTTTTTTTAAAATAGTTATCAGATGCTGAATAGTTATGTGGTAACTGATCAGCGCTTGGTGACTGTAGGACACACGCACAGATGTATGCAAAAGGGAGGAAAAAATGGACAGGAAAATAAAGTCCTGGAAAAAGCCAGCATGAGTGACCAGGGCCGGACTGAGACCAAAAAGCAGCCCTGGCAAAAAAAAAAATCACCAGCCCACATACAATGAATGTCATCACCCAAATCGTAGAACACTGGCAGGTTGTGCCAACTTTTGCTTTAGCTCACACACGTATCACACAGTTCACACAAGTAGCTCTCACACACAAGTAGCTCACACACAGCTCACACACAAGTACCTCACACACGCAGCTCACACACAAGTAGCTCACACGCACAGCTCACACACAGTTCACACACACACACAGCTCACACACACACAAGTAGCTCACACACACAGCTCACACTCACACACAGCTCACGCCCACACACAAGTAGCTCACGTTCACACGTATCTCACACACACAGCTCACAAGTATCACACACATGTATCACACAGCTCACACGCATGTATCACACACACAAGTAGCTCACACACAGCTCACATACAGCTCACATTCACACACAGCTCACACACAAGTAGCTCACACACAGCTCATGCTCACACACACGCATGTATCACACAGCTCACCCACAAGTAGCTCACACTCACACAGCTCACGCTCACACACACACAGTTCACGCTCACACACACACAGTTCACACACACGTACTGTATATCACACACGAATCACACAGCTCACACGTATCACAAATGTATATCACAGCTCAGATACACAGCTCACACTCACACCCGCAGCTCACACACGCATGTATCACACAGCTCACACACGCATGTATCACACTGCTCTCACACACACAAGTAGCTCACACACACAGCTCACACACACATCACACAGCTCACACGCACAGCTCACACACGCATGTATCACACAACTCACACACATCTCACGCTCACACGTATCACACAGCCACACACATACACACAGCCACACACATACACACAGCCACACACATACACACAGCCACACACACACACAGCCACACATATACACACACGCAGCCTCACACATACACGCAGCCTCACACATACACGCAGCCTCACACATACACGCAGCCTCACACATACACGCAGCCTCACACATACACGCAGCCTCACACATGCACATGCACACAGCCACACACATACACAGCCACACACTCTTCTCTGTGGTGCAGGGGAGGCTGGTGGCCACGTGCAACTCTTCAGCTTCTCCTGCTCACAGCAGCACTTTCCGGCACATCCCCCGTCTCTCTCTACCTGGATACTAGCAGATGAGAGCAAGAGGAGCTGTCACCTGCTGACAGGAACTTTTCTCTCCCTGGGAGCAGCCACCTATGCTGTCCTGACCTTAGGGCCCTGTCACACATAGCGACTCACCAGCGATCCCGACAACGATTTGAACTTGTCAGGATCGCTGGTGTGTCGCTACATGATCGCTGGTGAGCTGCCAAACAGGCAGCTTCACCAGCGATAAGCACCAGCGACAACGAGCGCTCGCATAGCTGTGTACCTTAGATACCAGTGCGCTGGTGCAGGGAGCTGGTAACCAAGGTAAACATCGAGTTTATAAGCGCCGCGCGGCACTTAGAAACCCGCTGTTTACCTTGGTTACCAGCTCCCTGCACCAGCGCGTTGGTATCTAAGGTACACAGTGGGTTTCTAAGCGCCACGCTGCGCTTAGAAATCTGCTGTTTACCTTGGATACAAGCTGGGAGCTCGCTGATCACTGCTATCCCGCCTGCCACACGCAGCAATGCGTGCTGGCCAGCGGGAAACCAACGATCCGAAAAAGTCCAGGGCATTCGAGCACGATCAGCGATACCCGGCAGGGGGCCGGACGCTGATACCTGTCACACACAGCGATCTTGCTGGTGAGATCGCTGTTGCGTCACAAAACTTGTGACTCAGCAGCGATCTTGCTAGCGAGATCGCTGTGTGTGACGGGGGCTTTATGCTGACGTTTCATCTTGATTGCTGATGGCTCTCTCCCTCCGAGCCAGCTGCATAGGAGGACAAGAGCCCCTGGAGGAGAGCAGAGTGGCGTCCTGTGCGTGCCCAGGCAGCCTTTTCACATTTTTTACCTGGGCCCTGTGTTCGCGCACTGACGAATGCCGCGGCCGCGCTCACACACTGAGGCAGGCCGCTGCGGCCCTTATCAGCGCATGCACCAACAGAGCGCAAGCGCACACAGAGCCTAGTCAGAAGTTTTAAAGGGCTGGCGGCCCATTTTGTAGTTCAGAGCAGTCAGCCCACCGGGAATCTGCCTGGCTCGCCAGATTCTGTGGGTGACTATCCATGATGTGCGCCACTGAGCAGCACTTGGCCTCTGCAGCACGCACACACAGACATGATGCAAATGAAAAGAAGGGAAGAAAAAAATGGACAAGGTAAAAAAAAATCCTGGCCAAAAGTGAACGTGGGTGCCAATCAGTGATGTGCATTACTGATCTAAAATCATCGACTGTGAGGCATGAAAAAACTGCCAAAAACCGAGCGAATAAGTACTGAATGGCGATCAAGTACTCATCAGCGCTCGGTGGCAGAAGTGGTTTGGGACGGGATTAGGGAGACGGAGGAAATGGAGAAAAGGGAGTTTGGGGTGGATTAGGAAAAAGGAGGGGACAGGAATGTCTTTGTTCATCTAGCAGGAGCAGCAGCAGTGATGGCACAGGATTGAAAAAGTCTGTGGCATCTTAAGGCCCGGCAGATATGCAGGAGAACAACACAGTGCCCACTTTCCAACATCTCCAACCTGGAATAAGAAAGTGCAGAGCGTTCATTGTGGAGCCAAACTGTGTCTCTACTTACTGATTGATGCTATTGGACGTCATAATTCGATCTCTCCAATCAGTGCTGGGGCTGCTGATGCCACTTTTACATAGCACCAACCTATGATCGGTGCTGTTGCAGCACCAAAATCACTCAGGAAAAAAAACTGTTTAGTCATAAATAATCACGTACATTTGTGTTCAAAATATTAGCAGTACAATATGACTAACCAGATTAATCACTGTTTTTGGTATAAATTAGTTGGTGCAGTAGATTCTAAGAAAACCACCAGACTCAGCATTCATGATCTGCATGTTTTTGAATCTGTGTATTAGAATAATTAATTGAAAGGTGGTGTGTTAAAAATAATAGCAGTGTGGAGTTCAATTAGTGATGTCAATCATTCTGTGAAGAAACGGGTGTGAATCAGATGGCCCTTATTTCAGGGTGAAGCCAGAACATGTTGTACATGCATTTCTCCTTTAAAGGCTTAGCAATATGGGTCATTTGAGACATTATTCAGAAGAACAGCGTGATCTTATTAAAAAGTCGATTGGAGAGGGTAAAACTTAAAGAAGTGCAGACAATGATAGGCTGTTCAGCTAAAATGATCTCCATTGCTTTAAAATGGAAAGCCAATCCAGAGAGATGTGGAAGAAAATAGAAGATTACCATTCGAATAGATGGAAGAATAGCCATAATTGCAAAGGCACAGCTCCAAGAGGATCAGACAGCCTCAAGTTACCTGTGAGTACTGTGACAGTTAGAAGAAGCCTGTGTGAAGCTAATCTACAATTTTCAAAAGAATACATCAACTGGCCTAAAGAGAAATGGAGAAATATTTTGTGAACTGACAAAAGTAAAATTGTTCTTCTTGGGTCCAAGGTCCGCAGACAGTTCGTCAGACGACCTCCAAACTCTGCATTCAAGCCACTGTACACTGTGAAGACAGTGAAGCATAGCTCCGGACCTATTTACCGCATACCAGGGATCATGAACCAGTTTGCATATATTAAAGTACTTGAAGAGGTCATGTTGCCATAGGCTGCAGAGGATATGCCCTTGAAATGGGTGTTTCAACAAGACAACTGTAATGGGCTGGATGTTGGAACCACTGTGCCAAAGCCCAAGTAAGAGCTGTAGGGGCGTGATTAAGGAGTCTCACCCAATTCGACCACGGACACGCAGCAGCTAACAACACCGCATTCCGTGCAGAGACAAGGTAGGTGATCCAGGTGCTACTCCAGGGTAGATGGCGGCTGACCCCTAGGAATGGGTAGCCGGGATGGCTCAGGTAAATGTCCAACAGATGCAGACTGGCGCAGAAGATGACAGGAACTGCAGGTGCAGACAAGACAGTCTAACGGAGAGATGAGCTCTGATGGGTGCAGCTGGCTCCGCTGCCATTGCGGTGAGCACTGGCAGGTGCAGCTGGCTCTGCTGCTGTTGAGGTGAGCACTGGCGGGTGCAACTGGCTCTGCCGCCATAGAAGTGATCACTGGCAGATGCAGCTGGCTCTGCTGCTGTAGATCTGAGCACTGGCAGTTGCAGAAGACTTGGATATAAGTGCAGGGACCTGAGAACTGACAAGCATGTTAGGAACAAACTCACAACATTGCACAGGCACTTCCATGTTGGAGGAGGCGGTTTAAATAGAAAGAAACCTCCAGCAATTGTCTGGGAACCCTTTGGAGGAAAGCACGCGGCCCCTTTAATAAAGAGGAAGTGTGTGTGCGTGCTCTTAGCACAGTACCCGGAGACCTGTTAGGAGTGTGTGCACCCTGGGCAGCAGCAGATCCGGAAGGGGCAGGACGGGAGCCTTGGTCTTGAGTCCGCTGATGTTTCTGCAGTGAGAGGACTGCTGGCAGAGATGCGGGCACTACAACAAAGACCCTAAACACACTAGCAAATGAGCAAAATCTTGGTTCCAGTCCAACAAAATTGAGGTTATGAAGTGGCCAGCCCAATCCTCAGACCCTAGTCTGATAGAACTCTTGTGGGAGACATTAAAAATGCAGTTTCTGTGGTAAAACAAATGCCAAATAATTGTGGCATGTAGTCCAAGAATCCTGGGCTGGAATAACAGTTGACAGGAGTCAGAAGTTGATTGACTCTATGCAACATACAGTGGGGGAAATAAGTATTTGATCCCTTGCTGATTTTGTAAATTTGCCCACTGACAAAGACATGAACAGTCTAACATTTTAAGGGTAGGTTAATTTTAACATTGAGAGAGAGGATACCAAAAATAAAATCCAGAAAATCACATTGTGCAAATTATATAAATTTATTTGCATTTTGCAGTGAGAAATAAGTATTTCATCCCCTACCAACCATTAAGCGTTCTGGCTCCTACAGACCAGTTAGATGCTCCTAATCAACTCATTACCTGCATTAAAAACTTACATAGTCACCTTTATAAAAGACTCCTGTCCGCAGACTCAATTTATCAGTCAGACTCTAACCTCTACAGCATGGGTATGGGCAAGACCAAAGAGCTTTCTAAGGATGTTAGGAACAAGATCATAGAATGGCACAAAGCTGGAATGGGCTACAAAACCATACGTAAAACGCTGGGTGAGAAGGAGACAACTGTTGGTGCAATAGTAAGAAAATGCAAGAAATACAAAATGAGTGTCAGTCGGCATCAATCTGGGGCACCATGCAAAATCTCACCTCGTGGAGTATCTTTGATCATGTGGAAGGTGAGAGATCAGCCTAAAACTACACAGGGGGAACTTGTTAATGATCTTAAGGCAGCTGGGATCACAGTCACCAAGAAAACCATTGGTAACACATTACGCCGTAAAGGTTTAAAATCCTGCAGTGACAGCAATGTCCCTCTGCTCAAGAAGGCACATGTACAGGCCTATCTGAAGTTTTCTAATGAACACCTGGATGATTCTGTGAGTGACTGGAAGAAGGTGCTGTGGGCAGATAAGATAAAATTGATCTCTTTGGCATTAACTCAACTTGTGGTGTTTGGAGGAAGAGAAATGCTACCTATGACCCAAAGAACACTGTCCCCACTGTCAAGCACGAAGGTGGAACCATGTTTTGGGGGTGTTTCTCTGCGAAGTGCTTTTTTATGGATTTTATTTTTGATATTCTATCTCTCAATGTTAAAATTAACTTACCCTTAAAATTATAGACTGTTCATGTCTTTGTCACTGGGCAAACTTACAAAATCAGCAATGGATCAAATACTTATTTCCCCCACTGTATATACCAGGATAGGGGATATTAAGTACAGAATTGACCACATATTTTACTTCAATTTTTTTTCCAAATTTCCTCAAAAAAAACCTACGTGCGTCTTCTGGTTACCTGCTCAGTTCAGATTTGCTGCTTGTTATAGTAACGATCATATTGCTGGACCTCTGTGTTTCAGGCAACATAATTGGCTGTTCAGAAATGATCAGCCAATCACAGTGATTGGTGTTGAAGGGAAGCGATGGGCAGCGCAACCCCTGTGGCAACGAGTCCTGGTGCCCTGCTTTGAGAATCAGCAGGCACCTTAATGGACCGGAAGTTAAGCAAAAAGCGTGCAAAAGGAGGCAGGGTTTCCCACTGCCAGGAGGAGTGCAGCAGGGTGAGTAGCACGCTCCACATCCTGAGCACCTGCGCTGCGACGACTGCAGCCGACACCTCCCGATACCGCTAGCGGGATAGAGGGCTGCGTGCCCAGTGACAGTCAATACCGCGCACGTGCAGAGAAGTGAGGGCAGTTACAGGACAGTAATCTACGGTCCTTTCTACCGGACAGTGCATATCTGCCCACGTTTAACCCCTGGATAGCCACAGCTCTTGTTACTTTGGCTGCACAGGCTCATTGATTAGGGGCTCAACGGGTAAAACCGGAGACAGCCGTTACCGCCAGAAGTTGGACCGTCGTCTTTGGAACCCCATCTGAGGACATTTCACTGGCCGTTGCTGGTACTACGACCCTCAACGAATCATCTGCGACTGAGGAAACCACGGACACGATAAATCTGCTAAGTGAACTGTAGCTACGTTGCCATTTTACTTTATCTATTCCCCATTTAACTGTTTATCTCCCTGCCAGGAGTACCTTCCTGTTAAATTAAATTGTTAACTTTTGCTCTGCCTTTCTTGTGTCACTGCATCCCGCAACCTGCTTATGGAGCGTCCCGCGGGGCCTGGGGGTACTCGGTACCGGGCCCGACGACTTCCATGGGGGACGGTGTCACGGCGGCGGCGACCCGGTCCGTGGCCCAGAGGCGTCCAGAAATAAAATAGGGGAAAGTTGTGTGGTATTTATGTGGTAAAAATGAAAATAAAGTTATTAGATGGTGAAATACGTGACAACGCCACCTGTGGTATTCTGGTCAGAGGTGACCAGCGCTGCGGTGTTGTTCCTCTGGGATGGATGTTGGACGCATCTATGATGTTGTAGCCCTCCACAGGTAGGGCTGTAGTCCCAGAGCAAAGATGTTAAATAGTAAAAATGGCTGTAAACGTTGGGGTGCAGATAAATGAGAGAAAGACACAGAGAAGTGCAGTTTCTTTACCTTTTTCTGGTAATAGGTTGCAGTCCGGAGTACCACATACAGGTGATGGAATGAGTCTGGTTTGCCTGGAGGCATTCAGGGGATCCACCTTGCCAGGTGGGGATTTAGGACCTTCCTTTCTGCGCTTTGTGTGTGGGTCTCCGCTGTATATAACTATGCTGCGACCCTCTATTCGTGATGGTTTCACTAACCTGTACGGCTGTCAGCGTGAGCCTATTGCACGGGTACCGTTCTCTTCACCGTTGGCCCCGGACTCCTTATCCGCTGCCGTGCCCTCAGGTGATTAATGTGCACAGGAATTTACAATCCCCTGTACTTTCAGATTCAGCTATCAGGGCATACAGTTCCTGTCAGCCTAGGACTCTGATGTCCCTTTTCTCTTAATTGGCGCTTCACTCAGGGGTCTGCTATATACAGTATTTTAGCTTCCCTAGAGTCTCTCAGTCTCTGCTCGTGTCCTTTTCCTCTTGTCAGATCAGCTGCCTGTCTTGAACTGACAGGATCTCCCAGAAAGATCCTTTTACCTCACATCAAACACCTGCTTCGTTTCCATGACAACCCCCTCAGCTGATTTCTAGCTGACTCATCAACCCTCTCTGCTGGTCAGAATTTATAAGGCATCTCCCTTTTCTGACCTGCAGCAGGAAATTGTGATTTAATCTATTACCTGGCATGGGGGTCCCTTTCTGCCTCCAAGCATGACTTTACCTATTAGAGGGAGGTAATGTCACTGTGACAACCGGACTCTGGGGTGTCACACTTACATATACACTGTGTTCCAAATTATTAAGCAAATGATATTTTTCTCTGATCTTCCTAAATAGTCGGTACAAATGACAGTCAGTCTAATAAAAGTCATCACCTGTTAGATTATACATCAAATTTTATTGAAGAAACCTCTCAATGATAACAGTATAATCTCCAAAATGAATAAAAACTCAAATTGCACTGTTCCAAATTATTAGGCACATTAGAATTTCTAAACATTTGATATGTTTTAAAGAACTGAAAATGTTCATTTGTGGAATTTGCAGCATTAGGAGGTCACATTCACTGAACAAAAAAGCTATTTAACTTCAAAACATCCTAACAGGCCAAGTTACATGTTAACATAGGAACCCTTCTTTGATATCACCTTCATAATTCTTGCATCCATTGAAATTGTGAGTTTTTGGAGAGTTTCTGCTTGTATTTCTTTGCATGAAGTCAGAATAGCCTCCTAGAGCTGCTGTCTTGATGTGAACTGCCTCCCACCCTCATAGATCTTTTGCTTGATGATACTCCAAAGGTTCTCCATAGGGTTGAGGTCAGGGGAAGATGGTGGCCACACCATGAGTTTATCTCCTTTTTATGCCCATAGCAGTCAATGACTCAGAGGTATTCTTTGCAGCATGAGATGGTGCATTGTCATGCATGAAGATGATTTTGCTCCTGAAGGCACGTTTCTACTTTTTATACCATGGAAGACAGCTGTCAGTCAGAAACTCTATATACTTTGCAGAGGTCATTTTCACACCTTCAGGAACCTTAAAGGGCCCTACCAGCTGTTTCCCCATGATTCTGGCCCAAAACATGACTCCTCCACCTCCTTGCTGACGTCGCAGCCTTGTTGGGACATAGTGGCCATCCACCAACCATCCACTACTCCATCCATCTGGACCATCCAGGGTTGATCGACACTCATCAGAATTTATAAGGCATCTCCCTTTTCTGACCTGCAGCAGGAAATTGTGATTTAATCTATTACCTGGCATGGGGGTCCCTTTCTGCCTCCAAGCATGACTTTACCCATTAGAGGGAGGTAATGTCACTGTGACAACCGGACTCTGGGGTGTCACACTTACATATACACTGTGTTCCAAATTATTAAGCAAATGATATTTTTCTCTGATCTTCCTAAATATTCGGTACAAATGACAGTCAGTCTAATAAAAGTCATCACCTGTTAGATTATACATCAAATTTTATTGAAGAAACCTCTCAATGATAACAGTATAATCTCCAAAATGAATAAAAACTCAAATTGCACTGTTCCAAATTATTAGGCACATTAGAATTTCTAAACATTTGATATGTTTTAAAGAACTGAAAATGTTCATTTGTGGAATTTGCAGCATTAGGAGGTCACATTCACTGAACAAAAAAGCTATTTAACTTCAAAACATCCTAACAGGCCAAGTTACATGTTAACATAGGAACCCTTCTTTGATATCACCTTCATAATTCTTGCATCCATTGAAATTGTGAGTTTTTGGAGAGTTTCTGCTTGTATTTCTTTGCATGAAGTCAGAATAGCCTCCAAGAGCTGCTGTCTTGATGTGAACTGCCTCCCACCCTCATAGATCTTTTGCTTGATGATACTCCAAAGGTTCTCCATAGGGTTGAGGTCAGGGGAAGATGGTGGCCACACCATGAGTTTATCTCCTTTTTATGCCCATAGCAGTCAATGACTCAGAGGTATTCTTTGCAGCATGAGATGGTGCATTGTCATGCATGAAGATGATTTTGCTCCTGAAGGCACGTTTCTACTTTTTATACCATGGAAGACAGCTGTCAGTCAGAAACTCTATATACTTTGCAGAGGTCATTTTCACACCTTCAGGAACCTTAAAGGGCCGTGCCAGCTGTTTCCCCATGATTCTGGCCCAAAACATGACTCCTCCACCTCCTTGCTGACGTCGCAGCCTTGTTGGGACATAGTGGCCATCCACCAACCATCCACTACTCCATCCATCTGGACCATCCAGGGTTGATCGACACTCATCAGTAAACAAGACTGTTTGAAAATTAGTCTTCATGTATGTCTGGCCCACTGCTACCATTTCTGCTTGTGAGCACTGTTTAAGGGTGGCCGAATAGTAGGTTTATGCACCACAGCAAGCCTTTGAAGGATCCTACACCTTGAGGCTCGAGGGACTCCAGAGGCACCAGCAGCTTTAAATATCTGTTTGCTGGTTTGTAATGGCTTTTTAGCAGCCACTCTCTTAATCCGATGAACTTGCCTGGCAGAAACCTTCCTCATTCTGCCTTTATCAGCACAACATGTCTGTGCTCAGAATCAACCACAAATCTCTTAACAGTACGATGATCACGTTTAAGTTTTTGGGAAACATCTAATGTTTTCATCTCTTGACCAAGGCATTGCACTATTTGATGCTTTTCAGCAGCAGAGAGATCGTTTTTATTTCCTAAATTCCTTGAAACCTGTGCCCTGCTTAATAATGTGGAACATCATTCTTAAGTAGTTTTCCTTTAATTGAGCTCATCTTGTAAACTAATTATCACAGGCGTTTGAGATTGATTTCAGTGATCCAAAGAGCCCTGATACACAATACCATCTATGAGTTTATTTGAAAAACAAAAAATTACATCTTTATGACACTTAAATCCAATTTGCATAATAATTTGGAACACAGTGTACATCCTAGACAACATGTGGTAAGAAAAGAAAAACATGATTTTTTTTAACATTAGGTTTCCTCACTCATAGTATATCATGATATATATCATGTATATCCCATCTCATTTAACACCAATGCCATGGTGGAGGTAGTGAAAACTGAGTCAGCAATATTTCCTATGTGACATTTATCTCAAAATGGGTGCAGGTCATACAAGACACATATCTATCTTCTGCATCTATAGATAACTTATTATTGGTAATGGGGATAGATTGATGATGGACCAATATACTTACCAAACAGGCAGGAGTAGAGTATAATGAATGATAGAGGGATCCTACCCAAGGGTGATGGAGATTCTGAAACCTTTCTTTGATCAGATGTGTCTCAGAGACGCTTAGGCTGTGTTCACACACAGCGTTTTTTTAGCGGTTTTTTTAGCGGTTTTGACTATAAAACCGCTAAAAAAATAAGCTTCCCATTAATTTCTATGTATTTTGCACTTTTTGTGCATATTTATGTGTTTTTACTGCGAAAAAAATGCATCGCGGTATAAAACGCAGCATGCTCATTAATTTTGCGGATTTTTCCGCGTTTCTGGCTTGTTCAATGCGTTTTGAAAACGCGCAGAAAAAAAAGCATCAAAAACCGCGACGAAAACGCACGGAAAACGCGAAGACAAAAAAGGCGCGGTTTCTGGGAAGGGAGTCAGGTTTTTGAGCAGAAATGTTCTGCTACGTGTGCACTTAGCCTTATTGTAGCTGACTGGAATTGGCAGAGTAGTGAGAAAATGGCATTCCCTTATTCGCATCACCCATACCTGTCACATGGCAGGCAAAATCATTTAGCTTATGAACCATATTGTAGTTTTTAAATGTTTAAATGTGCTGAATAGTGCCATAATATCAATACATAGTTACATGGATACTCATTGGATATAAATATTGTGCTGCATTATTATATTAACCCAAAACCCTATAACCAGAGAGCAGCACATAAACATCGGAAGACATTCCTTTTTGTAAGGCCACGTCCACACGTTCAGTATTTGGTCAATATTTTACATTAGTATTTGTAAGCCAAAACCAGGAGAGGGTGATAAATACAGAAGTGGTGACGTGTTTCTATTATACAGGGTGGGCCATTATATGGATACAAGGGCAATTACCAACAACAGGCTAGAAAGATAAACAGATAACTTAAGCAATTTTATATAAAAACATATAATTCTTTATCTAAACTATCCCACAACTTCTTTTAGGTTGAGCTATGTCAAAATAGATTATAACAACAGTATAGAATCATAGGCACTTAGCTATACCCACTTCTCCCGCCATGCAACATGTCATAAATTACCACCTATCATGCCTTTGCCGCACTTCATTGGAGTACTTCCACTGAAGAGCATCCCTCAGTGGATTTGAACATATGAACTTACCCAAAAGCTGTGACTTGCAGCTGTGTAGGGTACACCATTTCATAGGAGATATCCAGAGCTTGCAGGCATTTCTTTATATCCATAAGGTGAGCACTCTCTGGACTTCTGCAGAGAAGTCTGGAAACGTGGATATTTACCTCTCGTTGTGTAAGATAATGTCCTGATCATTAAGGTGGAGTAGCTTAATCAGAATGGAGCAAGGTGGTGCCCCAGGAGAGAGTTGATTTATAGGGACCCTGTGGGCTCTTTCTATGGTGAAAAATACTGAGAGAATGTGTTTTCTAAAACAAGGTAAAAGCCAATTTTCAAAAAAGATTACAGCATCTCTTCCCTTCACTCTTTCTGGAACTCCAACCAAATGTATGTTATTCTTCCTGAGCCTATTTCCCAGCTCATCCATCTTATTCAGAAGCATAGTTACACTCCGCACATTTTTTTAGGATCTTTTAGATGATAGGGATTTTACCTTCTATGGTACGCACGCTTTCATCAGCCTTTTTCATCATCTCGTTCATCCATTTTATCATGGACAGGTCCTCTTTGAGACTACCCATTGCATATTCAAGGAGGCCAGAGTGGTATTTCAGGGCGATATAGCTGCAAATACATCTCTCATGGTTGATTCTTCCTATAAAAACTCACCCTTCACAGCTCTCAATCCAGCATCCATCTGCACACCTATTCTGTTGCTGGGCAGATTTTTTGAAGAAGCAGTTTGGATTGTGATGGACAAGAGCGACTCCGTTTTATAATTTTGCCCTGCAATATGTGCTCCAGGATCCAATGGCTCTTCCTCCAGCTTGGGGGGAAAGATCCTCGTGTCACTCAGGAGACACTCTAGCAAAGCTCTACAGATGCTGAAACATCTGAAGCAGTTACAAATAAATTAAAAGTAAACCTGTCAGCAGAATTTTGCTACTTAAACTACAGACAGTGTCAGTTTGGCAGTGTTAAACTGATTAAAATGATATCTGGGGTGAAGAAATTCATCTTGTGTTTTTTGTGTAATCAGTGTTAGAACTTTTCAGTTAATGAGATTCTTGTGCTTCTGGGCAGTCTGTGGGCAGGTCTCGTCTTGGTTTCTCTGGCTTAGCGCAGGAAGATAAGACCCTGCCTACAGTTATGCTTCAAAGCATGAGAATCTCGTTAGCTGAAAATCTCTAACACTGAATGCGCATGAACCACAAGTTGGATTTCTTCACCTTAGTTATCATTTTATTCAGTTTAAACACTGCCAACTGGACTATGCCTGTAGTTTACTTAGCAAAATCCTGCTAACAGGTTCACTTTAAAAGACTGAACATATTAACAGCAAGTCATTATTACATTGCAATGTATGGGTTTATTCTTTTACTACTTATTTAGCGCTTTTTTCAGGTGGGATTTCAGAACCTATCTGCCTGAAAAAGATACTGTGTGCACATTCTCGGTAGGGGGCGTGACCACTTAAAATGCATAGGTCAGCATGAACACCAAATGAGGCCCTGGCTACAACAGAGATTGGGTGGCGTTTCGTAATGCATTGTATATAATGACTTTCTATTATAATTGGAAATTATTTTAGGAAATTGATGTGGAAATGCTTTCGACTGAATGTTTTAGATTGTTGTCTTGGTAATTTGTCTTTCTTTCTCAACAGAAGCACTGATTTTCCTAAAGAAACCCATACATTTACCAACAAAATGCTTGTTGAAGCCTTACTCCTGTCATTAGTTGCTTGGAGGACCTGTGGTGCATTTGCCATTTTACTTTTGTTTTTCCATTATTTGCTTAAGGTAAGATTTTAATTGTTGGATCTTTTTGTGTGAAAATATTACTCTGGATTGGTTACACTCAAGAAAACTAGTTATGCTTTGTCATGAACGTGGTTTGTGGAACCACTGGGCCACGGACTGCGGAGAACCTGGAGCGTGATTAGCGATCACCTGACTATTCACTAGAGCCTCTGATGGTGAAGTTAGACTTGCCTTCCGATGAACGCCAGGTACCACTCCAGTGCAGAATAATGTTTGCGCAGCAGCTGGACCCGAAGAACAGACTGGATGAAGTAGATGGCAGAGCTTGTATCAGAGTGCAGCAGACAGATTTGGTATCAGACACAGAGTTTGTGTCAGTGTGCAGCAAGTGGGATTTGAATTTAAAGTACTGCAGGCAGGATTTGTGCTAAGAGTACAGCATGCAGGATTTGTACTTGGAGTACAACAGGAAGGATTTGTACTTGTATGCAACCTTACACAACATAGACAGAAACAGGAAGATTGCTCAAGCACCTCCCCAGTGGAGAGGAAGCAATATATACATAATTCCTCAAAACCATTGGCTGGAGAGGAAATGGCAAGTGCACGTGCTGGGCCTCTAAGAGGGCGGGAGTGCTCGCGTACTCTTAAAACATGGCAAGAGGCCCAGCTGGAAGTGCTGCTGGCAGCATGAGGGGGAGAGGAACCAACTGCAGTGCGGGTGAGTGAACTGACACGCCGGGAAGCCAATATGGTGCTAGCATGCTTAAAATGCTATTAAATTTACCATTACTTGAAAAATCCTGCTCAATCTTGTTCTCCTTCCAGTGATTACTAATAGTTTAGTCATTTTTTTTTAACCTCCTTCACTCCCAAGCCTGTTTAAACCTTCCTGACCAGGCCAAATTTTACAATTTTGATGTGTCACTCTTTATGAGGTAATAACTCTGGAACGCTTTAACGAATCCTAGTGATTCTGAGAGTTTTTTCACGACACATTTTACTTCATGATAGTGGTAAATTTAGTCCAACATTTTTGCGTTTATGATTGAAAATATCAGAATTTTTGGTCGAAAATTTGAAAATTGTCTGGAATAGATAGCGGATGCCATGTCGAGACCCTAATGTACCTAAATAGTGGAAACTCCCTACAAGTATCCCCATTTTGGAAACTACATCCCTCAAGGAACTTATCTAGAAGTGTCATGAGTAACTTTAACACACAGGTGCTTCACATATGTTTGTAATGTTAAATCTTGAAAATTAAAAAGTTAATTTTTCCTGCAGAAAGACGTAAGTAACTTACCAGTAACGAGATTTCTCAGAGCCTATGACAGCACCACGAAGAGAGGGGATCCGCCCTTCAAGGACAGAAAACCTACAGATAAAAAGGGCGGTACTTCTCCCTCACAAAAGTTGGTTTACAAGGCACGAGGGGTTCTCTAGATTATTACAATAATAAACATTCTAACAATAATATTAATAAGGAAACACCCTGTGACCTATAGATAAATCACAAACCATCTTAAAAGAGTGTGCTCACCCACAAGGGACGGGAGGGAATATAAGGGTGCCGTCATGGGCTCTGAGAAATCCTGTCACCGTTAATAACTACGTCTTTCTCCTTCCCCCATGACAGCACCACGGAGAGAATTGCAGAGAATTATATTTTACAGAGGGATCACAGCCTGCAGAACCCTTCTCCCAAAAGTGAGATCAGAGGAAGAGGCTAAATCCAACCGTTAGTATCTGAAAAAGTTAGGAGATGACCATATGGCAGCCTTACAGACTTGTTCTATGGAAACCTCAGATTTACCTGCCCAGGAGGTTGCCACTGCTCTTGTAGAGTGATCTCTCAATCCTTCCAGGATGACATTCCCACTTGACGAGTAGGCCAGTGAGATTGCATCCCTTATCCATCTTGCCAATGTACCCAATTTGAGACCTTGAGCCCTTTTCTGGGCACCTTAAAAATACACATGCAGAGACTGGTCCTTCCTACAGCCCTGGGTGGCCAATAGGTAATGCACTAAACACCCTCTTATGTCTTTGGGGTTAGAGCAAAAGAATGGGAGGACTACTCCCTGTTACCTAAGGAAATATGACTCTGCCTTAGTTAAATAGGTTGGGCCAGGTTTCAGAATGACACTATCCTCTAAAATTTGAGTAAAGGGAAACCTGCAAACAAGGCCTGAATATTGCACACCCTGTGGATTGATGTCAATGCCACTAGAAGAATGTCTTAAGAAATAAAATCTTAAGGGATGCGGAATGCAAGCTCAAATGGGGAACTGGTTAAGGCTTTTAGTACTAAATTCAGATGCCAAGGTGGTAATCTCTGGCTAGCAATGGGCCTAGATCTAGCGGAGGCTCTACTAAATCTAGCCACCCAATGATTGCCCGCCAAATCATGATGATACATGACTCCTAATGCCGCCACCTGAACTTTTAAGGTTCTAGTAGCAAGGCACTGTTCTAACCCCTTTTGTAGAAACTCCAGGACTGCTGTAATTGGATCCCTGTCCTGAACTCTGGCCCCTGAGTTGGACAGGAACTTCTTCCAAGATTTTCCATAAGCTCTAGTAGTGACGGCCCTTCTACCTCTGTCTCTCAATGGTGTCCTCTCAAATTCCACACTGTCAAATGTAAATTTGCTGCCTGAGGATGACATACCCTGCCCCTGGGAGAGAAGATTTGGAAACTCCTAAACCACCCAAGAGTCAGTGATAGAATACATCCTTAGCCAGGAGAACCATGTAATTTTTGGCCAGAAGGGGGCAATGAATTACTCTTGCCCTGTCCTCTCTGATTTTTCTTAGGACAGCCAGGATCAGAATAACTAGGTAAAAGATGTAGGCCAGAGAATGATTCCATGTAATCATGATTTCATGTATAGCTTGAGCGTTCCCCTTGTGATCTATAGAACAAAAGGTCTTTATCGTTTTGTTCTGGCTGTTGGCAAAAAGATCTGTGACTGGGACACCCCACATTTATACAATCTGGCTGAGTAAGGACTGTTTTAGAACCCACTTGCCCTGTCTTATCAGGGTCCTGCTCAAAAAAATCTGCCTTGTAATTTTCTACTCCCTGTATGTGGAGTGCTGACAGAGAAAGAAAATCTATTTCAGCCATCTGCAAAATATGTATTATAAGATGCTAGAGAGATAAAAGAGCAAATAGGGTCTTATCCGGTGGTGAAGACAAGATATAAAATCAGATTGCACTCACCTTCTTTTCAAAGTATTCGGGTGTGTAATAGCTCATCAGAACAAACAGTTGCCGCAGGACCACTGGTGTCAAGCAAACGACCAAACAATAGTTTTCAAACTGGACAGATTCGTGGTGAAAAACCCGCGCTGCTGTACAACTCACGATCCAACAGTAAAGATGAAAGTGATGGTTTATTTTCTTTCTCTACACATTTCAAAGTCTCAAGGACTTCTTCAGGAGATGATACCTGAGATGGTATCATCTCTTGAAGAAAAAGTCCTTGAGACTTTGAAATGCGTAGAGAAAGAAAATAAACCATCACTTTCATTTTTACTGTTGGATCGTGATTTGTACAGCAGCACAGGTTTTTCATCACGAATCTGTCCAGTTTGAATACTGTCTGCAAAATATGGTCTGTTGTATCCATCAGTGGACGAGACCGGGTTCTACACTGGGGGTTCAGATCGAATCTAATCTACTACCACTTGGTTATCCGTAAATATTGACCTTAAAGGGAATCCAAGAATTCTATCAGATCGTGTTTGACTGCCAGCAGTTTTTTCCATCAATCCCATATCATACATTTTAGGCAGAATACAAATTAGACTAGAACCAAAAATCAAAGGGCATATCAATATTTACACACCAAGGAAAATTGGAAGATCCAGAGGAGATTCCTGATATAAACAGGGACATATGGAACGGGCGACCTCAGGTCAATGTGGACCCTCAATACAGGTATTTCACCCTTTTGATATGCCCCTTGATTTTTGGTTCTAGATTAATTTGTGTTCTCCCTGAAATGTATGATACGGGATTGATAGACATATATGTAGGGGAGTGACCTTACTGACCTTAAGGGCTCTATTTTACATGGCTAGGGTCTATCTAATAAATTCTTCTTTTCTTTCAGGTCCTTTGATGACTATTGATAATGTGGTCTATATCTTATTTCCCTACAAGGGTTCAATCCTGATATTACTCTTATAGTTACATGATTTCTATTGTGATCTCATGCATCTATTGGCCTTTTTTTATGTCCCCGGGATCCCAATTTATTTAGGTAGAGTTGAGCGACTTTGGTCGGATAGGGTTTCGTGAAACCCGAATGAAACACAATTTGAGTCGGATGAAACTGGACCGACTAGGGCAAAAAAAAGTCGGAGTTTCGTCCGAAACCCGACCCCAATGCAAGTCAATGGGGAATAAAAGTCGGCATTGAGTGGATGAATGCCGACTCCCAATTTGTGGCTTATCTCATTCTAATAACTGTTGTGCTGCAACTGGCTGTCCTTGTTTGGTTACACTGCTTCTTCCTTCTCTTTTATAGGGTAATCCCTCTGCATATGCTTTTTATACTTGTTCATGAGAGCTTATTGGCTCATGTCTATTTGGACCAAGCGTATGCTGCTATATTCTCTATTTACAATTTTAGGTATCGACTACACATTTAAGTCGACCCTGTACTCATATTAGGAAGTCTTTTATTGTTGACATCCATAACCAATTAATACACTATCTTTAATGATATATTGTATTAATAAAATTATATATCTAATATATAAAGCTCAATGTGTGTATTGTGATAAAACACTCCGGGATCGCCTTTGCTGGGGTCAAAGGTCACGTGCGTTCAGCATGAAACTCAGGCGCAGAGCTGGGATTCGGGTATAACTGACACTGGGTCAGGTTTATTAATGGTGAAAGCAATGCATAAATAAATAAAACATAAAACAAATCCTTGCCTGTCCGGCACTAACTAAACAAAGTACAACCTAACTACCAACTGGCGGGATTCTCCCGTCCAGCCAAACCACAGTTGCAGTGGGCACTGCTTTCACTCACGTGTGTCTCTCACACAGACAGGCTCTCTGTGTTCCCAGGCTGAGACACTCACACAACCACCTGGCATCCTTTTATATCCACCTCCCATTATTCATTAGTAAGCAGATGTGATACTGTCCAGACTAGGCCACATAGGAAAGGAATCTGGGCGAGATATACCTGCCCTCATCCACTATTCCCACATGATTCTCACAGTATGTATGTATGTATGTATGTGTGTGTATGTCCGGGATTGGCATCCGCACCGTCGCAGCTACAGCCACAAAATTTGGCAGAGTCACACGTCTGGACCCCGAGAGCATCATAGGCTATGTTGTGAGGCGAAATTTTAACCCCGCGCGTTCCAATTCCCCAAACAATTTTGCCCCTATCTACATAATGGGGAAAAAGTGTGTGCGTATCAAGCCCTGCCCCTCATTATGATGTCATAATGCCCCTATCTACATAATGGGGAAAAAGTGTGTGCGTATCAAGCCCCGCCACTCATTATGATGTCATAATGGTTGACTATGGAATGGAGGATGTGTGATGGGTATATGGGCACTGGACTATGGGATGGCGGATATGTATGACGGGTATATGGGCACGGGACTATGGGATAAAGGATGTGTGATGGGTATATGGGCACGGGACTATGGGATAGAGAATGTGTGATGGGTATATGGGCACTGGACTATGGGATGTAGGATATGTATGACAGGTATATGGGCACGGGACTATGGGATAAAGGATGTGTGATGGGTATATGGGCACGGGACTATGGGATGGAGGATGTGTGATGGGTATATGGGCACTCTACTATGGGATGGAGGATATGTATGATGGGTATATGGGCACTCGACTATGGGATGGAGGATATGTATGATGGGTATATGGGCACAGGCCTATGGGATGGTGGATATGTATGATGGGTATATGGGCACGGGACTATGGGATGGAGGATATGTATTATGGGTATATGGGCACGGGACTATGGGATGGAGGATAATTATAATTTGTTATAACTAATCACAGTTAGTTACTATGCCTGGGCAGCGCCGGGCTCTTCAGCTAGTTATATATATTGTTCACTTATTTTCTTTTTTCTGTTCCCCCATTTGGTCTGGGTTTGCATGTTTCCCATGTTTCTGCATGTATGGCTTTGCGATTGTGTTTGTTTTATTTGTTTATTGTGTCGTCATATGTAATGTATGTGTATTCTTGCTTGGCTGCCTTTTCAGTCTCCCGGGAGACACACGCACTTTGAAACACCCCACAGGTCTGTCTTTATCATGCCGACTGCCATATGCCTAACACATGCGCGCTACAAATAGCTTCCTTTTGCTTCTGTGACATCGGCGGCCATGCCCGCCGATGCCCCTTCTGCGGCGACGCCCGCCGCAGCGTCTCCTCACCTGCATGCTCCTGTCCACGCGCATGCCCGCTCTGCCTTCCGCCCTGCTGCGGGAACTCGCACCGGCCTTAAATCGCGGGCGCGCGTCCTCCCGCTCTCTTCCTCTGGTGGGGGGCGTCGCTGAGTGGCGGGACTGCAGGACGTACTTCCTGGCTCCAGGATATTTCAGGCGTCCTCCCTATGAGGAAGGCGCCTGGTGATCGTGTGGTACTCCTGCACCTTTCTGGCCGCTACAGTTCCACTCTAGTCCTCACTTCAAGTATTTTCCTTGTCACCCGTCTACTCCGTTTCTGTCCTTGTTCCTGTACCATCCTCCTTGCCTGCCTTCCCCTCTCTGTCTGTGCATTTCCCCAGTGACTTCCCTGTCTGTTGGCTGTGTTAGACCCTCTCCGCCTGCCTCTCCGTACCCTTCCCTGCTGCTCCTATTGTTCCTCTTTCCCGCCCAGGAACCCCTGCTCTAGTTCTTTAGTTCCGTCTGTCTCACATAGCCTTCCTGTCCTTCGAGCCGTCCCTCTTGGTTCCGGCTGTCACGCCTCTGTCCCCTGTGGTCCTGCCCCAAACGATCCCTGTATAGGGGTCGGTCTTCACCTGGCGTGCTCGCCCCAGGGGCTCCAGATCCGCGATCCAGAGGGTCCACTCTCGGACGTAGCCTGCTCCTAATCGTCACAGTCATGAGCCAGTTGTCGACTGGCGCTCAGGAGAGATCTTGCGTTGGGGGGCACTCCTGTCATGAACGCTGTCTGCGGGCCCTAGTTCGTCCTCATTCTCTGCCTAGGCCAGTCGATCTCCCGGGCCTTCCTGTACCATATCACGCATACGCCGATGTTTTCAGCAAGAAGGAAGCGGAGTCTCTGCCACCACATCGGTCCTATGACTGCCCTATCTACCTGATTCCCGGAGCTGTTCCTCCCAGAGGAAGAAAGTATCCTTTCTCCCCAGCAGAGACCACGGCTATGGCGGTATACATACAAGAAAACCTGGCCAAGGGGTTTATTCGGAAATCCTCATCTCCTGCTGGTGCGGGTTTTTATTTTGTCCGGATAAAGGATGGATCTCTGCGACCATGCATTGATTACCGGGGCCTGAACAACATCACCGTTAAGAATCGGTATCCGCTCCCGCTGATTCCAGAACTCTTCGACCGGTTGAGAGGGGCTCGGATCTTCACGAAGTTGGATCTGCGGGGAGCCTACAATCTGATACGGATCCGCGCAGGAGATGAGTGGAAGACGGTCTTCAATACCCGTGATGGGCATTATGAGTATCTAGTCATGCCATTCGGTCTCTGCAATGCTCCAGCTGTGTTTCAGGAATTCGTTAACGAGGTGTTACGGGATCTACTCTACTCCTGCGTGGTGGTGTACTTAGATGATATTCTCATCTTCTCGCCTGATCTGTGCTCTCATCGGAGGAGCATACGCATGGTCCTGCATCGCCTTCGAGAGAATCAGCTCTACGCCAAAATTGAAAAATGCCTCTTTGAGTAAACGTCGTTACCCTTCTTGGGATATATCGTCACAGATTCCGGTCTGAAGATGGATCCAGAAAAACTCTGTGCGGTACTCAAGTGGCCTCGTCCCGTTGGTGTAAAAGCCATCCAGCGTTTCCTCGGATTCGCTATTACCGACAATTTGTGCCTCATTTTTCTACAATTACCAAACCCATCACGGCCCTGACCCTAAAGGAACAAAGTCAAACAGCTGGTCCCCCGAAGCTGAAGACGCCTTCCTTGCTCTGAAACGTTCTTTTGCATCAGCACCAATCTTACATCGCCCGGTAGCCAGCAGGCCCTTCGTCTTAGAGGTGAATGCCTCCTCCACCAGGGCTAGAGCGGTTCTGTCCCAGCAGGCCTCATCTGGACGTCTGGTGCCTTGTGGGTTTTTTTCAAAAACCTTTTCGCCTGCGGAGTGCAATTACTCCATTGGAGACCGGGAATTGCTAGCCATTAAGATGGCCTTGGTGGAGTGGCGATATTTACTCGAGGGGGCAGTGCACCCCTTCACTATCTTCACGGACCACAAGAATTTGGCCTAGCTGCAGTCCGCCCAAAGACTCAATTCCCGGCAAGCCAGATGGGCTCTGTATTTTTCCCGTTTTGATTTTAAGCTTCACTTCCGACCTGGCGATAAGAACATCAAAGCGGATGCACTTTCCAGGTCTTTGCAGTCGCCAGAGAGGGATGAAGATCCATCGTATATTATTGAGCCTGCTAAAGTTATCAACGTGGCTCCTGTGAATTTCTTTACTCCACCAGGCAAAACCTTCGTTCCTCAAGACAAACGTTCGGAGGTGCTGCACTGGGGGCATTCCTCCAAAGTTGCTGGGCACGTTGGGACTAAGAAGACCTTCTTGCTGCTTTCCCGTTATTACTGGTGGCCCGCCCTTCGCCAGGATGTGATGGACTATGTCGCCTCGTGCACAACCTGTGCCCAGAACAAGGTTGCAAAGACTCTGCCCTCCGGACTTCTTCACCCATTACCAGTTCCAGAAACTCCTTGGCAGCAAATTGCTATGGATTTTGTGACTGATCTCCCCCGCTCAGCTGGATATACCACCATCTTAGTCGTCGCAGATCGCTTCTCCAAGATGGCCCATTTCATTCCATTACCCGGACTGCCGTCAGCCCCGAGGTTGGAGGAGATTTTCATCCACCAGATCTTCAGGCTGCATGGTCTTCCTCAGCGGATTGTGTCCGATCGAGGGGTCCAGTTTACCTCGATTCTGGAGGGCTCTCTGTCGACTTATGGGTACATCTCTCGATTTTTCCTCTGCATATCATCCTCAGACCAACGGGCAAGTGGAGCGAATTAATCAAGTGTTGACTACCTTCTTACGTCACTTTTCCAACATCCATCAAGACAATTGGGTCTCTCTCCTACCCTGGGCTGAATTTGCGCATAATATTCATCCCAGCGAATCACCGCCAAATCACCATTTTTTGTGGTAACAGGTCAGAATCCTGGTATTCCGCTGCCCTTTTCCACATCATCAGGAGTTCTTGCAGCATATACTCTTGCCAAGGGATTTTCGCAAATTTGGAAGGAGACCAGGGAGGCGCTCGAGAATGCCAGTGCCCGAATTAAGAAACATGAGGACAAGAGACGGAAGGATGTTCCTCCGTACCATCCTGGTGACAAAGTCTGGCTGTCAACCAAACATATCCACCTGAAAGTCCCTTCTTACAAGTTAAGTCCCCGATACATCGGGCCTTTTGAAGTGATTGGACGCATTAATGAAGTGGCTTATAAACTGAGGTTGCCTGCTTCGCTCCGGGTTCCTAACGCCTTCCATGTCTCGCTCCTGAAACCTGTGGTTCTGAATCGGTTCCAACCAGTTTCCACTGCCTCTCCTTCACCAATTGGCTTGGATGACGTCTTTGAAGTAAAAGACATTTTGGCCATGAAAAAAAGTCAGGGGAAAAACTTTTTCTTATCGATTGGAGGGGTTTTGGTCCCGAGGAGAGGTCCTGGGAGCCTCGAGAGAATGTCAATGCCCCCCTTATCATGAAAAGATTTCAGGCCAACCTCAGAAGGGGAGGACGTAAGGAGGGGGGTACTGTGACATCGGCGGCCGTGCCCGCCGATGTCCCTTCAGCGGTGGCGCCCGCCGCAGCGTCTCCTCACCTGCACACTCCTGTCCACGCGCACGCCCGCTATGCCTTCCGCCCTGCTGCTGGCACTCGCGCCGGCCTTAGGTCGCGGGCGCGCGTCCTCCCGCTCTCTTCCTCTGGTGGGGGGCGTCGCTGAGGGGCGGGGCTGCAGGACGTACTTCCTGGCTCCAGGATATTTCAGGCGTCCTCCCTATGAGGAGGGTGCCTGGTGATCGTGTGGTACTCCTGCACCTTTCTGGCCGCTACAGTTCCACTGTAGTCCTCACTTCACGTATTTTCCTTGTTACCCGTCTGCTCCGCTTCTGTCCCTGTTCCTGTACCGCACTCCTTGCCTGCCTGCCCCGCTCTGTCTGTGCATTTCTCCAGTGTCTTCCCTGTCTGTCGGCTGTGTTAGACCCACTCCGCCTGCCTCTCCGTACCCTTCCCTGCTGCTCCTATTGTTCCTCCTTCCCACCCAGGAACCCCTGCTCTAGTTCCTTAGTTCCGTCTGTCTCCCATAGCCTTGCTGTCCTTTGAGCCGTCCCTCTTGGTTCCGGCTGTCGCGCCTCTGTCCCCTGTGGTCCTGCCCCAAACGATCCCTGTATAGGGGTCGATCTTCACCTGGCGTGCTTGCCCCAGGGGCTCCAGATCCGCGATCCAGAGGGTCCACTCTCGGACGTAGCCTGCTCCTAATCATCACAGCTTCCTATTTTCTTGCATTCCAACGTACGCGAAATGCGTTCCACTGGACGCATGCGCTCTTTAAATGGTGATGCAGAGACGTCTGCTCACTCCATGATCGTTCTCCGCCTACTTCTGCCTTCATTGCTGCCTGTCCGACCCACTTTTGCCCTCACCGCGGCTCTGTCCGCACACACCGGCGCGTCCTGCACCTAATTTGTTCAGATATTTATAAGCTAGCTGGCCACATTATTATTTCCCCTGATGAAGCCGTACCTGTTACGGCGATACGCGTGGGGCCACCTCTCTAGGCTCCCATTCTGGGTCTTGCCTGCTACAGCTCTGCACGGATGATCTTACTTTGGTAACCTTCCCTTCTTTTGCTGATACCATGCCTCGTATATTTGGGGCTGTCTTTGGGAGCGACACTTGGCCCATCCATTTTGGGCTAGGATTGATCTTTTAATATATTTTGTACTTAGCCTAATAACTTTCTCCAGCCCTAGTACACCATCATTTATTATTATAGTATTATCTTGACTCCTGTGCAGGCCTTCAGTTATATCCACATAGGATTTGATATATGGTTTTGTCCTAAAACTATTTGATATTGTGATCCATATATTTATATGGCCCATATGGCTTTTTTCTTTCTGGATATCATGAGCTAAGCCCCTCTTTAGGCATAGTTTATCTCATTAGGTTTACCATATGTCATATATTGCATTGTGTACATTGCATGTGTTCTGTTTTTCCCGTGCTCTGGCAGGTACCCGGTATTGGGTTCGCCCTTGGTTTTAATTATGTTTTATTATGCACCTGTTTATATTGTGTGCCAATAAAGCTGTTTACTTATTTTTCATATATCATGGTGTAGTGTGCATATTTACGGTAGTGCTTTCCTCTTTTCCATTATTGTATCCTTTATTACAGGTTTTGCTCCTCCCTTCATTTATAAGACATATAGTGCGCCCTAATCCTTATATATTGCATCTGTGGTGACCAGTCAAGTAACTCTGCTTACCCAAGGAACTTCTTTGGCCAATTTTTCCACTTTGAGCCACCAACCCAGGGAATTAATAATTCTTGAAGACAGAATCATTTGTCCTTCTAAATGTCCTCCTAAGGAAATCTTGTTTCCTAAGATGTCCCAATGCAGATCCCTGGTGTGTATTTGGGCTCACTGTACTGCTGGCATGCATGAGGTCAGGGAACCTAGCAGGGACATAGCTTTCATCAGAGTCATGGATGGGTATTGTAATGCTCTCGACACCTGACCTGTACTTTTTTTCTCTGTTCTCCTCTGGAAGGCGATGCTCCTGTTTTTTGGAGTCTAACACAAGCCCCAGAAACTCCTGTACCCTTTTCGGCTCTACCTTTGATTTTTTTAAATTTAAATGCTGAACTTTGCAGTGCTGGATCGTGTTGACTATCATTAAAAAGTCATCCTGGTCGAGGACAATCAGGATATCCTCCCTCTGGTGTGCCATTGCTTCTGCCACCAGCTTGGTAAATACATGAGGAGAAACCGCGAAGCCGAAAGGGAGAGCTCTGTAAAGTATCTGATTACCCCTCTTATGGAAACCGCTACCCTGAGGAACTTCTGATAGTATGGAAATTAAATATGTCTCTCTCAGGTCCAGAATTATCATAAAGCAATCTGGAAACAGGATTTTGGCAGTTGTTTTTATTCACTCCATTTTGAATTTTTGAGTCTTTAGTGAACTGTTCAGCTTTTTAAGTTTGATGATCGTCCTGAAAGATCCATCTGGTTTCTTCACCATAAACAGTGGGGGGTAAAATCCTTTACTTTTTCACTGAAGGGGAATCTCCTGGAGGACGACTTTGTCTACTATTTTTAGACTCTATTAAGCCCAATATCCAGGTGCTCCTGGAAATCTTTTCTCAGGCCAAGAGAAAAAGGGATAATCTTCCTTCCACCTGGGAAAGACCATCACTGGGAAGGCTTCCTATTGTCATGAGAGGAGCCCCCAAACAGGAACCCTCTGCCTTTTTTTTTCCGCTCTTCCCATTTGTTCTGATCTCTGGGGGAACTTGTACGATAACATTTCCTGCTCAAAAAGGACTTTTTATACGTGGGAATAGTGAGGTTGGGTAATCCCTTTTTGCTACGTGGGTATTGTGAGGTTGGGTTATCCCTTTTTGCTATCACCCGCTTTTTCAAGGATGTCATTTAATGTTGACCCGAACAGAAATTCACCTTCACATGGAATGAAGCATAACTTTGATTTTGTCTGGACATCTACTGGCCGTTGCCGCATCGCTATGTGGTCGCTATTGAGATGTCAGACAGTCCAATCTACCCAACGACGGAGCAATGATCTAGCGTGTCATAGCGACCTTTGTAACGATGTCGGTGGTCGTTGGGACCCTGTCGCATTGCATGTTCCATTGACGATTCACACCTCGATGAGGGATGTACTGTGTGACGCTGTATTTACACAGGCGTGGATTGCGCTCCCTTTCTCACGCCCTCTCAGCTCTGAATGGTGGACGCTACCGCGTCCTGATTGGCCGTGCATTTAAAAGAAGGTGACATACTAGCGCTCTATTTCATTGTTCTCGAACACGTCTTTTGGCTAGCACACCCGAGTAACGGTCATCGGTGTCCTATTTGCGTTCACCGCCTGCCCTAGTAGCGTTCACCGGCTGTCCAAATAGCGTTCACGGGCTGTGATTCCAGATTGATTTACCCAGATGCCAATTCAGTGTTGACGGTATGTATCTTTGGGTTATATTTCGCTCTACTTGAGGGAGGGCTTTGGTTTCATCGCCTATCGTATGGTAAGCCCGGGTCGGGAACAAAGAACTGAAGCGCTACTTTGTTAGCTTCTTTTAAAAGGAAGCCCGCCAATCAGGACGCTGTAGTGACCACCAATCGGAGCCGAGGTAGGCGTGGAAACGGGAACGCTAATCCCCGCCTTGTCTTGCTTCTGAGTCGCTAACGAGGTCGTTAGGCTAGGTGTCAAACGTGACGATACAAGCGACTCAGCGGGACATGAGCGACCAAAGAAATGTCCAGACATTTCGGGCACGATCAGCGATACCCGGCAGGGGGGCTGGTCACTGTCACACACAGCAATCTCGCTGATAAGATCGCTATAACGTCACAGTTCTAGTGACTCAGCAGCGATCTCACTAGCGATCTCGCTTAGTGAGACGGCCTTTAAGCCAGAGGGCTCTACGAGCCGAATTGAAGAAGGTTGCTGATCTGGAATCAAACCTAAAACATGATCCACAAGGCATATTCGAGAAAAAGTAACAATTTATATTTAATCAGAATAATAACAGTAACATGAAGAAAATTACAAAAAAAAATCAACAAGATAAAAAATAATTAAAATTGCACAGGAGGTGGGTTTGGAAAGAGTATGTAATGATTTCTATGTAATTCTACAGTATAATAGGAAAATAATGGATAGCCAGATCAAGTAGGTAAAAAAATAGAAATTGATACTCAAATGTTGTAAACCTGAGATGGTACCATGTAAACAGAGATCAGTCCAAAAAATAATAACAGTTACAATTTCCACATCAAACTAATGAGGTAAGTAAAGCAGCATAATAGTGCATAACACATGTAGATAATTTTGACCTTGATACAAAAAAATGTAGGAATGTGTAACACATGATTAGCCTGAACAGTTAAATTCATTTCAGCAGAATATTAAAGTGTCAAGTGCATACAAAACGGGACATGTAAGCTGACAGTTTTCTGAAGAGAAAAAGTGAATAAATAAAGTGTCAAGTGTCTGAAGATTGCCAGTTTCCCAAATGAATGGAAGGATGTAATCACACAAAGTACAAAAAGTTGCAAGAAATATATGAATAGGACAAGCTGAAATACTAATCCAGCACTCAAAGCGTTTTGTCTGTGTGTGTTTTGAAGAATATTTCCTTTGAAAACGATGTGTAAATGACAGAGAATTGCTCTATTTAAAAACTCATGTTAAAATCGCATTGCAATCGGATAGCAATCGCACTACTTTCGGATGTAAATCGGATGCTAGGTTTGAAAAATCAGATTGTACTTGCATGAAAATCGCATGACACTTCAGACTTTTCTGGACCAAAATCGGACCATTTTTTTCCCATGGTGATGGGTACGAACCCTTGTAAGAAAAAATGGATGTTGCAGTTTGTTGTGCAATTTCTCTTGAGTGCGCCAATACCCTACATGTACCCAGGAACTACTTTTCATGCACAGTGCAAAGCTCAGAAGAAGCGCCATATTATAGTATAAATTTGGCAGTTATGTTTTAAAGGTGCCATGCCCCACTGGAAGAGCCCCTGAGGTGCCAGAACAGCAGACCCTCCCATAAGATATTCTTTTACAAACTACACCTCTCATTGAATTCATCTAAGGGTGCAATAATCATATTGACACAACAGGTGTGTCACAGAAATTTATACGACTAGGCAGTGAAGAAAAAAATAATTATATTTTTACCACGAAAATTTTGTTTTAGGCCCAGATTTTACAATTTAAAACTGTGAAATAGGTAGAAATGGCACCAAAATTTATCATACAGTTTCTACCTAACGTGGCAATACCCCATATGTGGCTGTAGAGTACTGCTTAGCCACACGGCGAGACTCGGGATGGATGGAGTGCTATTTGCTTTTCTGGAGCACAGATTTTCCTAGAATAGTTTGCACACTCCATATACAGAGCCCCTATGTGCTAGAAGAGCAGAATACCCCCCAACAAGTAACCCGATTTTGGAAATCATAACCCTTTGCAAATATATCTACAGGTGTAGTGATGATTTGACTCCATGTGTGTTTTCCAGAAAAACGCAGCAGAGGATGTTGCTGAGTGAACATTGCAAATCTGTCATTGTAGTGCCCACTACTTTGTAGTGCCCATACACTGTGCTACCATCCTAATTTCCAAATTACGTGAATCAGATAAAACCCCCTACAGATCCAATCACTATAATGAGGCAGCAAAGTTACATATACTGACTGGAAGAAAATCCAGCAATTCAGGAAATTTTTTTTATTTTCCTCAATCACTTGAGGCGCGGACGCGTCTTCACATGGCATTGATGTCATATGCCATGAACATGCACGCTGACGTCAGCTGTCAGCCTCTGTTTTTCTGGCGACTGTTAACTGTTGCTGTGCAAGAAGCCATCAGCAATAGATTTTAACTGGACATGCATCCGAGAATGCACTTTCAGTTACTGAATTGGCTGAATCCTGTCCATGGGACCCGGCGAGCAGAAGCAAAAAGAGGGGGTCCGAACTTGGCCCCATATACCAGTAAGGGCAGAAATGCCTTGACGGTGGCCCTGCTGCTATGATATACAAGCAGACAGTTAAATATAACAACAGTGAATGACATAAGTGCAAGACAGATCAAAACAGTCATACACATTTCCAAACATGTTAAAAGCCCAGCAGCTTTCTTAGTTCTATAGAGAGACTTTGTGCGGCAAGAGAAATTCTGTAAGAGCCAAGAGCTACTTGTAGGGCTACATCAGGGCTATTCCCCTACTTCCTGTAATATGTCCTGCTTGTCTTTAAATGGACTGTTCGCACTTAAAGGCCCCGTCTCACATAGCGAGATCGCTAGTGAGATAGCTTAAAGGTCTCAGATTTTGTGACGCAATAGCGACCTCGCCAGCGATCTCGCTACGTGTGACACGTAGTGGCGACCGGGCCCCCGCTGCAATCTCGCTGATCGTGCTTGAATGTCCTGGGCAATTTTTTGATAGCTGGTGTCCTGCTGGCCAGCATGCATCGCTGTTTAGACGCCGACGAGCGACCTCTTTGGCGACTCAGAACTCAGGGACGTAGGCGTGAGTCATCAGAAAAGCTGCTGTGTGACAAGGTCCCAACGACCGCCGAGGTCTTTATATGGATCGTCGGATCGTTGCTGCATCGTTGAGTAGGTCTGCCTGTTTGACATCTTACTAACGACCATGTAGCAACGCACCAGCGATTCTTACCAGGTCATATTGTTGTCGGGATCGCTGGAGCGTCGCTATGTGTAACGGGACCTTTAGGCTACAAGTCTGCAGTTCCTCTATGTGTCTGCAGATATGTGAATCCTCCCATCGTGCGCACCTCACGCTTTAAGGATTCTCTGATACCGGCGCTGGGAGAGGGCGGTTATATGACTGCAAAAATGCCATCGCGTACTTCGAGCTATATTCCAGCAAGACATGTCCGGCCTCTGTCAATACACAAGGGCACATCTAGTCTGCAATTCGTACACTGGCGCCAACGTGCTTGCCGGCATCGGAGAATCCTCACTGCACACAATTTGTGTGATTTAACGATTCACAATTCTGCAGTCAGGCAGAGTGACTTCATACTTGTACCCTAAGGCCAGACAACCCTTTTTACCATAGACTGATCAGTTTGGTCAACAGGCAATTGTTCACAAGAGGGAGGCCTAGTGGCCAGTAATGATTTTTCAATATGCATATCTACAGCTGAATATTTGTTTGTGTTTATAGACGTAGTATTGCAGTTTTGTAAATAAAATATGCATTGTGTATTCCCAGGTTGCAAAGCTGCAGGCTAATCTATGGAGACTCTCAAGTTCAAAGAACATAGTAAGTGTCATTTATCCTTTATCAGCTATACAAATCTTCCATAGAACTCTACTTCCACACACATTGTGCACCAACTACAAATGAGGGGAGGATCATCTTCCGGTTTCATTTCCATTTCACACACTGCTGAAGACTCAGAGGGGAATAAGAACCTCAGTGTCCCCATAGTGCCCTGCAGCTATCACATGATATGGCCTAGTGAAGGGCTATCACAACCAGTATAAAAGATGAGGGCTGGCCAAGCAGCACCCATTTTAGCTTTTAGCAGCGTATGGATAGGTTGTCAGAGTGCACACAAAATTCACATAAGGAGCAAAAAGATGATTGTAGTGTACTACTGCAGTGTTGAAGCAAGATGAAGAATGGAAGGTAGTCTCAATCCATGAATAAGTGTACACGTTCAGTATTTGGTCAGTACTTTACCTCAGTATTTGGAAGCCAAAACCAGAAGTCGAACAATCACAGGAAAAGCATAATAGAGACACGTCACCACATCACTAATGCAATTTTTATCCACTCCCGGTTTTGTCTTACAAATATTAAGGTAAAATACTGCCCACTGGTAAATATGTGCACGTGGCCTAATAGTCCAAAGATTCAAGAGCTATATGGAGGTTCAGTGTATGCATAGTCAGTGTGACTGTGAATTGATTGATCTGTGATATCCGGCAATAACAGCATCTTCAATAAAAAGACGTTTTATTTTTCAGACATTACGAGCAATGAGGGCATTTTAACCTCTAACCGACATGTCCATTTTTTTTTTTCGACCCCCTACTTCCTAGAATCATAACTTTATTTTTTCTGTCCACATACGTCTTACATTGTGTGGTAAAGATAACTCGACAATATGATTCTCCTTATTATAATTATGTTGATACCAAACTTGTCCAGTTTTTTTTATTATTTTAATGGTGAAAAAAATAAATTGCAAAAAGAACAATTTGATCGGGTCACCATTTTCTGAGGCTCTATATCACATATGAGTATTTAAAGAAATACTGTGTGTATATATATATATATATATCTAGTAGGGATTCTACTCGCTTAGATGCGACGGGAGACAGTCAGGAGGCAGGTTTCTTTAAAGTTCATGCGGTTTATTACGTCATAAACCACACAGCACGTCACCAAAATAAACAGCCTTCAGTTCAGGAGACAAAGTAACATCACATGTCCTTTCCTTCAGGCTCAGTCCGCGAGCCTCAGCACACACAGGAGGTGTATACCCCTCACATACAGCTGCCTGGTTCAAGTGCAGGCCACATTATAAGGGTGTAGCCACACCCATGAACCCAGCAGCTGACTGGTCACATGACTGTGACCTCATCACAGGTCCTTCAAAACAATAATAATACAGCAATATTTGTTACGCCTTACATTATGGAGACAAGCCATTTATGAGACACATATCTCCCATCGATTACACGACCCTTAGCCCTGCCACATACCTCCCCCCTCTGCCCGCATATATATATATGAATTTTTAATAGGGGGATAAGTGTGGTGATTCAAACCTTTTGTGTTAATTCTTTTTTATTTTTTAAAACATAGTTCCAGTTCAGCCTTTGTCAGAATAAATCCCCAGATCTAGATCTTCCTAAAGAACCTAATAACTGTAAGATACAATATTGTTACGCTCCAGGAAGACATCCAGGCCTCTCTTGAACCCGTTGACTGAGTTCGCCATCACCACCTCCTTAGACAAGGAATTCCAGATTCTCACTGCCCTAACAGTAAATAATCCTCTTCTATGTTGGTGGAAAAACCTCTCCTCCAGACACAGAGAATGCCCCTTTTTGACCGTCACATTCCTTGGGATAAACAGATCCTCGGAGAGATATTTAAATTGTCCCCTTATATACTTATACATGGTTATTAGATCGCCCCTCAATCGTCTTTTTTCTAGACTAAATAATCCTAATTTTGCTAATCTCTCTGTGTATTGTAGTTCCCCCATCCCCTTTATTACTTTTGTTGCCCTCCTTTGTACTTGCTCTAGTTCCATTATATCTGGATGAGAATGGGACCAAATTTTTATAATCACGTGTGACCCTAGCCTAATAGTTAAAAGAAAATAAGGGGTTTGGTTCCGTGTTAGCCAGTTGGAAAAATAATGCTCTCAGTGAGAAAAACAAGATAATCTTGTAGTTATGATACCTTTTTATGGCTAACTAAAATAAAATACCCGTATATACTCGAGTTATTTCGACCCGAGTATAAACCAAGGCACCTAATTTTGCCAAGAAAACCTGGGTAAACTTATTAACTTACATTGCCTGCGCGCCCTCGCTGCATCTCATTCCGGTGCCAGCAGCTCTTCTGGCCAAGCGATCACTTGGCCCCGTATTAATGTTTGCTAAATGCTAGAATAATGAGAGAGAACGTTTTAAGGTATTTTTATTACTTACCGCAAAGTCAAAAGTTTACATACATTTCAATAGTATTTGGTACCTTTGCTCTTGAAGTGAATGATTAGGGTCAAATGTTTGGGATATCCTTCCACAAGCTTCTCACAATAGTTCGTCAGAATTTGGACCTGTTCCTCCTGACAAAACTGGTGTAACTGATATAGGTTTGTAGGCCACCTTGCTCGCACCGCCTTTTCAGCTTTGCTCATAAATTTTCAATAGGATTGAGATCAGGGCTTTGTGATGGCCACTCCAAAACATTGACTTGGTTATCCTTTAGCCACTTTGTTACTATTTTGGCAGTATGCTTCGGGTCATTGTCTATTTGGAAGACCCATTTCTGACCGAGCCTTAACTTCCTGGCTGATGACTAGAGATGTTGCTTCAGTATTGCTACATAATCTTCTTTTCTCATGATGCCATTTCTTTTGTGAAGTGCACCAGTCCCTCCTGCAGCAAAACAACCCCACAGCATCTCGTGTTTCACAGTTAAGATGGTGTTCTTAGGCTTCCAAGTGTCTCCCTTTTTCCTCCAAGCGTAGCGATGGTCATTATGCCCATAAAGTCCAATTTAGTTTCATCAGACCATAGGACATATCTTCAAAAATTAAGGTATTTGTTCCTGTATGCATTTGCAAACATTAATGTGCCTTTTTATGTTTCTTTTGGAGTAATCGCTTCTTCCTGGCAGAGTGGCCTTTCAGCCCATTTTGGTACTCGTTTCACTGTGGATATTGACACAATCTTACCAGATTCCACCATCATCTTCACAAGGTCTTTCCGTTTGTCCTTGGATTGATATGCACATGTCGGACCAAAACACGTTCATCTCTGGGACACAGAACCCATCTCCTCTTTGAGCGGTATGATGGCTGGATATTCACATCTTGTTTGTACTTCTTTATAATTGTTTGTACAGAGGAACGAGGCACCTTCAGGTATCCTATAATTGTACCAAAGGATGAGCCAGACTTATGCAAGTCCACAATTCTGATATCTTGGCTGATTTCTTTAGACTTTCCCATAATTCTTCACAAAGAAGCAATGTGTTTCAGATGTGCTTTAAAATACTTCCACAGTTGAGATGTTGCCAAAAAAGGGACACAGAGCGGTATGATGGCTGGACATTCCCATATTGTGTGTACTTGTGTATAATTGTTTGTGCAGATAAACGAGGCCCCTTCCGTTATCTCGAAGTTGTACCCAAAGATGAGCCAGACTTGTGCAAGTCCACAATTCTCTTCCTGATATCTTGGCTGATGTATTTAGACTTTCCCATGATGCTACACAAAGAAGCAGTGTGTTTCAGGTGTGCATTAAAATACATCCATTAATTGAGATGTTGTCAAATAAACTATCAGAAGCTTCTAAACACGTGACATCATCATATGGGCAGTCCAGAATTGTTTAAAGGCATAGTAATTTTAGTGTATGTAAACTTTTCACTTTGCAGTAAGTAATAAAATGCCATAAAACTTTCTCTTTCATCATTCTGGTATTTGATAAATATTAATAATTATGGTAATCCTAATTGACCTAAAACGAGAAAGGTTTATTCTGATTTCATGTCAGACATTTGGAAAATAGTGCAGATGTGTCTTTTTATATAGTGTATGTAAACTTCTGGTTTCAACTGTACGTACATAAATCTGAAAACATGATATTAACCCCTTCCTGATATGCACCATACATATACTGCTCTGCAGGAAGTGCGTTCACGCAAAAAGAAATATATGTATGGCATGGCGATCGAGCGGCCTCAAGCCGAGCGCCGCTGTGATCACGTGCGTGTCAGCTCTGTATGAGAGCTGACACGCCGCAGCAACGCCAACGATCGGTGCGAGCGCTGATCGCGGGCATTTAACACCTCTTATGCCGTGATGCGATCACATTGTCCTGATGGTCTCCATGGTGACCCACTGCACCAAGATGGCTGCGGGGTCCTTCCGTGTCCTGCATGACTCCTTCCCTGCCTGTCAGATCTTGATCTGATACTCTGCAGTGCAGAGTGTCAGATCAGCGATCTGATGTAATATACAGTTGTGGCCAAAAGTATTGACACCCCTGCAATTGTGTCAGATAATACTCAGTTTCTTCCTGAAAATGATTGCAAACACAAATTCTTTGGTATTATTATCTTCATTTAATTTGTCTTAAATGAAAAAACACAAAAAGAATTGTCCTAAAGCCAAATTGGATATAATTCCACACCAAACATAAATAAGAGGGTGGACAAAAGTATTGGCACTGTTCGAAAAATCATGTGATGCTTCTCTAATTTGTGTAATTAACAGCACCTGTAACTTACCTGTGGCACCTAACAGGTGTTGGCAATAACTAAATCACACTTGCAGCCAGTTGACATGGATTAAAGTTGACTCAACCTCTGTCCTGTGTCCTTGTGTGTACCACATTGAGCATGGAGAAAAGAAAGAAGATCAAAGAACTGTCTGAGGACTTGAGAAACCAAATTGTGAGGAAGCATGAGCAATCTCAAGGCTACAAGTCCATCTCCAAAGACCTGAATGTTCCTGTGTCTACCGTGCATAGTGTCATCAAGAAGTTTAATCCCATGGCACTGTGACTAACCTCCCTAGATGTGGACGGAAAAGAAAAATTGACAAGAGATTTCAACGCAAGATTGCGGATGTTGGATAAAGAACTTCGACTAACATCCAAACAAGTTCAAGCTGCCCTGCAGTCCGAGGGTACAACAGTGTCAACCTGTACTATCCGTCGGCGTCTGAATGAAAAGGGACTGTATGGTAGGAGACCCAGGAAAACCCCACTTCTTACCCCGAGACATAAAAAAGCCAGGCTGTAGTTTGCCAAAACTTACCTGAAAAAGCCTAAAACGTTTTGGAAGAATGTTCTCTGGTCAGATGAGACAAAAGTAGAGCTTTTTGGGCAAAGGCATCAACAGAGTTTACAGGAGAAAAAAAGAGACATTCAAAGAAAAGAACACGGTCCCTACAGTCAAACATGGCGGAAGTTCACTGATGTTTTGGGGTTGCTTTGCTGCCTCTGGCACTGGACTGCTTGACCGTGTGCATGGCATTATGAAGTCAGAAGACTACCAACAAATTTTGCAGCATAATGTAGAGCCCAGTGTGAGAAAGCTGGGTCTCCCTCAGAGGTCATGAGTCTTCCAGCAGGACAATGACCCAAAACACACTTCAAAAAGCACTAGAAAATGGTTTGAGAGAAAGCACTGGAGACTTCTAAGGTGGCCAGCAATGAGCCCAGACCTGAATCCCATAGAACACCTGTGGAGAGATCTAACAATGGCAGTTTGGCGAAGGCACCCTTTAAATATCAGGGACCTGGAGCAGTTTGCCAAAGAAGAATGGTCTAAAATTCCAGCAGAGCATTGTAAGAAACTCATTGATGGTTACCGGAAGCGGTTGGTCGCAGTTATTTTGGCTAAAGATTGTGCAACCAAGTATTAGGCTGAGGGTGCCAATAATTTTGTCTGGCCCATTTTTGGAGTTTTGTGTGAAATGATCAATGTTTTGCTTTTTGCTTCATTCTCTCTTGTGTTTTTTCATTTAAGACAAATTAAATGAAGATAATAATACCAAATAATGTGTGTTTGCAATCATTTTCAGGAAGAAACTGAGTATTATATGACAGAATTGCAGGGGTGTCAATACTTTTGGCCACAACTGTAGTAATGTCCCATACTGGGACAATGTAAAAAAGTAAATATATATATATATATATATATGAATGTGTAAAAAAATTGTTTCAAAAAATCCCTAAATAAAGACAAAAAATAAATATTTTACCAATAAATACATTCATTGTAAATACATTAAAAAAAATAAAAGTACACATATTTGGTATTGCCGTGTCCGAAACGACCCGCTCTATAAAATTGGCCCACTAGTTAACCCCTTCAGTGAACACTGTAAAAAATAAATAAAAAACGAGGCAAAAAGCAATGCGTTATCATCATACCACTGAACAAAAAGTGCAATACAATTTGATCAAAAAGATGGATGTAAATAAAAATGGTACCGCTGAAAACGTCATCTTGTTCCACAAAAAACAAGCCCCCCATACAGCTCCATCAGCAGAAAAATGAAAAAGTTATAGCTCGCAGAATAAAACGATGCAAAAATAATTAGTTTTTCTATAAAATAGTTTTTATTGTGTAAAAGTGCCAAAATATTAAAAATAATAATCTATCGCTGTAATCGTACTGACCTGAAAAATAAAGCTGTCTTACCAATTTTACCATACGTGGAACGATAATAAAAAAATAATTCCTTAAGTTGCTGATTTTTGTTCATTGTGTCTCCCAAAAATCAGAAAAGAAAGCGATAAAAAAATTCTTGTGCCCGAAAAAGGTACCAATAAAAACGTCAGCTCCTCCCGCAAAAAAGAAACCCTCACATGACTCTGTTGGCCAAATTATGAAAATATTATATCCCTTAAAATATTGTGATGCAAATACTGGTTTTCGCAATAAAGAGAGTCTTAGTGTGCGACACCAGCCAAACATAAAAACCCGATCTCTAAATCTGGTATCGTTGTAATCGCACTAACCCGAAGAATAAAGTTGCCTAATCAGTTATACCGCACGAGGAACGGTAATAAATAAAACCAATTCTTCACATGCTGTTGATTTTTTTTATTCTGCCTCCCAAAGGTCGCAGTAAGACTCGGCGCACATTTATCCTGCACTCTGATTTGAGTGCTTACATCGCGTAAATCTTTGAAATACATGATTCAGACTTCACCCCCAGTAGGAGATTCCCTATAATGAGGCAGAAGGAGGTACTGTGGACGCCATTTGACCTGTGATCCGGTGGTGTCCATCCTTTCAGGATTGCATAAAAGTGCCGTCAGCCACAGTTTTGTGTGCTTCTGAAAAGGACACCGCAGAACAGAGGCCAGATGGAGTCCAGAGTAACTCTGCTAACTCATTATAGTGAATGGATCCCTTGGGAGTTTCATCTAAATCATGTCACTCAAGAGATTTAGATGGAAACCCCGATATAAGTGCTCCGCGTAGAGGGAGCAATAAACGTGATACCAAACATTATGTAAAATATTCCTAACAAAAGCTTCAACTCTATTCACAAAAAAAGCAAGTTCCCACTCAGGTCTGTCATCTGTTAACATAATTTTATGGGCTTTCACATTACTACTAATAGCACAAAGGCTCTGGAAAAGCAAAATGGCTCCTCACCTGCCCAAAGAAATTCAGCAAGTTCTGTGCTCCCAAATCCAAATGCCCCCACCTACCTTCTGAGCCCCAGTGTTAAACCACATTTAGCACCTGTAGTTATGAGAGCCCCCCTAATTTACAGGTGCGTGTCTCCAGAAGCACGGGCTGGGCATAATGTACTGGTCACGACAACGGCATTTTGCAATTTTCACTCAGCAACATCCACTCCTGCCTGTTTCTTGGAAACACTCATGGAGTCAAAATCGTCACTACATCTGTAGAGAAATTTCCAAAGGTTTATAATTTCCAAAATGTGGTCATTTGATGGAGGTTCTGCTTTTTTAGAACTTAGGGACTCTTTATATGAAATCCGCAAACTAGTCTAGGAAAATCTGTGCTCCATGAGGCAAATAATAATAATAATGATCTATTTTTATATAGCGCTAACATATTCCGCAGCGCTTTACAGTTTGCACACATTATCATCACTGACCCTGATGGGGCTCACAATATAAATTCCCTATCAGTATGTCTTTGGAATGTGGGAGAAGACCCCGGAGGAAACCCACGCAAACACGGGGAGAACATACAAACACTTGCAGATGTTGTCATTGGTGGGATTCAAACCCAGGACTCCAGCGCTGCAAGGCTGCAGTGCTATCCACTGAGCCACCATGATGCCCACATAGCGCTCTGTCCCTCCCAACTCTCTCCACATGGCAATGTGGCACTGTAAATCCACTTATGGGGTATTTTTACATTCAGCAAAAATTGTTGGACAAATTTTGGTGCCATTTCTACCCTTTCCCCAGTGTGAAAATGTTAAACTTGGGGCTATTACACAATCTTAGTAGTAAAAATGTAACTTATTTTTTCTTCATTGCCCAATGGCATAAAAGTCTGTGACACGCGTGGTGTCAATATAATCACTCCACCCCTAGATGAATTCATTGAGATGTTTAATTAGTAAAATGGGGTCACTTATGGGGGTTCTGCTGTTCTAGCACTTAAGGGGCTCTGCCAATGTAACATGGCACCCTCAAACAAGTGCAGCAAAATCTGCACTGTAATATGGTGCTCCTTCCCTCTGAGCTTTGCACTATGCCTCAAAAGTAGGCTTTGACCACATATCGGGTTATTGGTGAACTCAGGAGAAATTGCACAAACATTTGGTCAATTTTCTCCTTTTGCCCTTGTGAAAATACAAAATTTGTAGCTTAAAAAAAAGATTTTTGGGGGAAAAATTTGATTTTTTTTTTTTTTTTTTTTTTTTATTTCCGCAGCCTTATATTTTAAGCTTCTGTGAAGCACCTGTGGGTTCAAGGTGCTCAATACACATCTATATAAGTTCCATAAGGGGTTTAGTTTCCAAAATGGTCTCACTGTTAGGGGTTTCCACTGTTTAGGCACATCGGGGCTCTCCAAACGCGACATGGTGTCCACTAATTATGCCAGCAAATTTTACATTCAAAATGTGAAATGGCGCTCCTTCCCTTCTGAGCTCTGCCGTGTGCCCAAACAGTAGATTTCCCCCACATATGGGGTATAGGCATGTTCAGGAGAAATTGCAAAACAAATTGTATGGTCCATTTTCTCCTGTTAGCCTTGCGAAAGTTAAAAAAAAAAAAAAATTAGGTATAAAGGAAAATTTTTGTGAAAAGTCAGTTTATTTTTTCCTTCCACATTCCAAAAATTCCAGTGAATTAACTGAAGGGTTAATAAACATCTTTAATGTGCTCTTTTTTGAGTACCTTGAGGGATGCAGTTTATAGAATGGTGTCACTTTTGGGTATTTTCTGTCATATAGGCTGCTCAAAGTCACTTCAAATGTGAGGAGGTCCCTATAAATGTGGTTTTGCAAATTTTGTTGTAAAAATGAGAAATCGCTGGTCAACTTTTAACCCTTATAACTTCCTAACAAAAAAAATTGTTTCAAAAATCGTGCTAATGTAAATTAGACATGTGGGAAATGTTATTTATTAACTATTTTGTATACTATGACTCTTTGATTTAAGGTCACAAAAATTAAAAGTTTGAAAATACCAAATTTTTACAAATTTTCACCAAATTTCCTTTTTTTTCACAAATAAATGCAAGTCATATCAAAGAAATTTTACCACTATCACAAAGTACAATATGTCACGAGAAAACTTTCTCAGAATCATTGGGATCCATCAAAGCGTGCTGGATCCTGTCTTCCCTGCCAGTGAGTCTGACTTCTATATCAGGAAATATCTTTGAACAAATTATTAAACAACATGTATGTAAGTACCTGGATAAGAATGAAGTGATTAACCAGAGTCAGCATGGGTTTGTAACTAATAAGTCTTGTCAGACTAACTTAATTTCCTTTTATGACAGAATCACTGACTGGTTGGATCAGGGAAATGCTGAAGATATAGTATATCTTGACTTCAGCAAAGCATTTGATAAAAATATATCTCACAAAATCCTTATTGAAAAAATGACTAAGTATGGAATGGACAAGGCAACTGTTAGGCTGTGTGCACACACTGCGGAATCCGCTGCGGATTAATCCGCACGGATTTTGCAAAAACCGCAGATAATCCGCAGGTCAATAGACCTGCGGATTATCTGCGGTTTTGCCTGCGGTTTGGTCCTGCGGATTCACTATCTCCACAATGGTGGAGATAGGAACCCGCAGCGGTTTCCGCAGAAAGAATTGACATGCAATTCTTTCTGCGGATTCAAAACCGCAGCAAATCCGCACGGATTTTTCCGCAGCGTCGGCACAGCGGTTTTTTTTTCCCATTCATTTGAATGGTACTGTACACCGCAGCTAAAGCTGCTGCGGGTCCGCAGCGGCCAAAACCGCTGCGGAAACGCAGCGGAATCCGCAGCGTGTGCACGTACCCTAAGGTGGATTCATAACTGGCTTAGTGATCGGACCCAAAGAGTGGTCGTAAATGGCTGCACATCCAGTTGGAAGAATGTCTCAAGTGGGGTACCACAGGGCTCTGTTCTGGGCCCTGTATTGTTCAACATCTTTATCAAAGATTTGGATGAAGGAATTGAGGGTAAACTGATTAAATTTGCTGAAGACTCAAAGCTAGGAGGGATAGCTAATACTAGAGAAGAGAAAGGAAGGATTGAAAAGGATATATATAAACTAGAGCAGTGGGCAGCAGGTAACAGAGTTGTTTTTAACAAGGAAAAATGCAAAGTACTATATCTGGGCAATAAAAAGGAAAAAAGTATATACAGTACAGAATGGGAGGAATAAACATGAGTCAACAGTGTGATGCAGCAGCAAAAAAGGCAAATACAATTCTGGGATGTATTGACGGAAACATACAGTCTAGATCACGTGAAGTCATTATTGCCCTCTACTCCTCTTTGGTCAGACCTAATCTGGAATACTGTGTTCAGTTTTGGGCATTATTTTTGAAAAAGACATCAACAAACTGGAGCAAGTTCAGAGAAGAGCGACCAGAATAGTGACCGGTCTGCAATCCATGTCCTATGAGGAACGGTTACAGGATTTTGAAATGTTTAGCTTGCAAAAAAGAAGACTGAGAGGAGGCTTAATAGCTGTCTATAAATATCTCGAGGGCTGTCACATTTTAGAAGGATCATCTATATTATTTGCACAATGACAGACTAGAAGTAGTAAGATGAAACTGAATGGGAGGATACACAGATCAGATATTAGAAAAAACTTTGACAATGAGGGTGATCAATAAGTGGAGCAGGCTGCCACGAGAGGTGGTGATTTCTCCTTCAATGGAAGTCTTCAAACAGAGGCTGGACAGACATCTGTCTGTGATAATTTAGTGAATCCTGCTTTGAGCAGGGGGTTGGACCAGATGACCCAGGAGGTCCCTTCCAACTCTACCATTCTATGATTTTATGATTCAGCTGTCAGGTGGCAGGTGGCAGCCACATGTCTTGGCCCTTGGCACCACCAACATCTAATAGCTGTGGCACTGGTAGTCCTCGAGATTGGTTTAGGGGAAACGGGTCTCATGTCACTCTCACTCTGGGGTATCACCTCAGTACAGGCTCGGTCCTGACTGACTCCAGCAGAGGGTCGTGTCCCGTTCCCAGGCTCCTGGGCTGGCGGGGCCCAGTGTGATAACTGTAGTGGGGCAGAGTCCCTTATGAAGATTTGAGTGGCCACATACCGCTTGATCAGGCTAACCACCTGGTCTAGGGTGCCTGGATCCTTTTGGCCTGCCCAACGCTGAATAGCAGCTGGCAGAGTTCTCTCAGCTGGTCTACCACCACCCCCTCTACCATATGGGATGGAGTCAAGGTCTCAGGCTGGAGTCATTTTTTACTAGCTGCAGCAAGTTATATGCCTGAGACCTGGCGGGTTGGGCCTCCACAAAGGACCACTGAAACACCCGTTGTGCCCATACGTAAGTGTTAACCCCCAGTCGGGCAAGGATCTCACATTTCAGTTTCCCATAGTTTTGGGCATTCTCCCGACTGAGGTCAAATTAGGCCTTCTGGGTATCTCCCATCAGGAGCAGGGCCACCACTTCAGCCCAATGGAAAATCGGCAGGTTTTCCCACAGCGCTGTGCGCTCAAACACGGTGAGGAAAGCTTCTATGTCATCCTCAAGATTCACCTGCCTCAATGCTGACCGGACTTTGTACCAGGCCCTGGAACAGACCAGATTCGGTGGTTGGGTGCACCTCTCGCTATGCCGCAATCTTCTGCATCAGCAGGTTATTCATCTGCTGCTGGTGAGTGAGGACCAACTGTTTCAGGATTTACTCCATCTTGTTGCCTGGCCTGGGCTGTAGAGTTGCAGGCCTAATAACCGACATGCAGCTTGCGTTCGGCATGCCTCAGTTCACAATGCCCGCATTCTCCAACATATGTAGTACAGCGGGGTTTACACAGTGTGACAGATAGGCAAGGACCGCAGAAAGTTCAATATAAAATGTCTTTATTCCAGAACCTCACATAAACAGGAAAATGATAACCTCCTTCGCAACCAGGTCCTCACCGTAGGCAATTGCACCGCTGTATCTCTCAGATGCGTCAGCCACTTTGAAGTCCCTGGCTCTGTGTTAACTGCAGACAGGCCCGGGTCGCACAGAGCCTTCTGCTCTGCAACTTGCAAAACAGAACTGACACACCCAAGACAAAAGTGAGAGTTTAAACGGGAATCGTGGACGTAGAGCCACTCCTGAATCCCGGCGTGGAGGGAGGGATTTCCCCTACTACCAAACCTGCAAATCCCTCTAAAAATAAAAGCACATGACAAGTTTTCCTAAAATCTGACTTGGTCAACTACTTTGACCAAATCCACACTTACTTTTACTTTGCCTTGTAATTCACAGACATTTTGACGTAAGCACAATGCACTCCAGCAGATTTAATATGTCTCCATACGCATTCTGGGGGGAAGTTTACATACATTATATAAGAAGACACACATGCATGTTTTTCTCAATATATGACTTGAAATCAGAATAAACCTTTCCCATTTTAGTTTACATACACTAAGATTGCTATGCCATGGTTTAACAATTCTGGACTGCCCATATGATGATGTCACGTGTTTAGAAGCTTCTGATAGGTTTTTTGACAACATCTCAATTAATTAGAGACACACCTGTGGATGTATTTTAATGCACACCTGAAACACACTGCTTCTTTGTGTAGCATCATGGGAAAGTCTAAATACATCAGCCAAGATATCAGGAAGAGAATTGTGGACTTGCACAAGTCTGGCACATCCTTGGGTAGAACTTCGAGATAACGGAAGGGGCCTCGTTTATCTGCACAAACAATTATACACAAGTACAAACAATATGGAAATGTCCAGCCATCATACCGCTCTGTGTCCCAGAGATTAACAAGCTTTGGTCCGACATACGCATATCAACCCACGGACAAAAGCAAAAGACCTTGTGGAGATGATGGCGGAAGCTGGTAAGATTGTGTCAATATCCGCAGTGAAACCAGTACTGTATCAGCATGGGCTGAATGGCCACTTTGCCTGGAAGAAGCCTTTCGACCAAAAGAAGCATAAAAAAGCCAGCTTAATGTTTGCAAATGTCATGGTCCAGGTTGGATCTGACAGTTTAAATGCACAATTTAACTTTTTTTTTTTCCCTTGGCTGTGTGCCAAAGGTGTTTTTTTGCCCCCGGTGGCCGTTGGGGTCATTGCACTGTGGTGATTTCAGTTGTAGTTTTCCCTCCGGTGGCCATTAGGGTCATTGCACTTGGTTACCTTAATTTGTGCACGTGATTAAGTAACAGGTGTGAATGCTCTATAAAAGAGTGTCAGGTGTATCAATCACTGTTGGTGATAGATCTTCAGTTACAAGCAAGCCTGGGTGAAGGATGGAGCTGAAGGAGAGTCCTGGGCAGCCCAGCCAGAGTCCTGGAGTAGCAGCTGTGGTGTCTGCAAGGAGGGCTGGCATGGTGTGGTGGAGTCGCGGTTATGGTGTCTGCAAGGAGGGCTGGCATTGTTTGGTGGAGTGGCAGCTATGGTGTAGAGCTGCACTGAGGAGGCTGGACTCGGTTGTGGAAAGCTGGACTTAAGCATTCTGGACTTTTTGGCAGAAGCTGGACTCTGTTTCTGGACAGCTGCACATAGGTGGTGGACTCTGTTTGCTCCTAGGCTGCACTATGGTGATGGATCCTGTTGGAGGAAAAGATGCACGCATGTGTGGGCTCTGTTGCTGGGAGCGTAAGCAACAGAGCAAAGCTAAGTGGTGTTTCCCCTGTATTGTCACTTTTCCTTATGTGTCTTTTAGTGCAGTGGTGGGATTAGTTTCCGCACCGATGAATTCCCTAGTGAGGGTTGAGATGCAGGGCGAGCCAGGGATATCAGGTATCCAGATCGGCGCCCGGTGCGGAACCGGCCTAGGGAACGTTAGTAGTGTAGAGACACTGACTCAGGTTAGTGCAGGAGGTCTCCACTTCCCCGTTCCCTATCGCAAGGCCACCATTGTTATTGTTAACCAGGTTTCCCTTATTGTTTAAATTCGCCTTACTGGAGGCGGGGTTTCCAGATTTACGTGTTACGTGTATTACCTAAATTCGCCTGTTGGAGGCGGCGTATCCAGCTGCACGTCTTATTATTTAAATTCGCCCCACTGGAGGCGGTGTATCCAGGGTCACGCGTATCATCTAAATCCGCCCTGCTGGGGGCTCTGTGTCCAGCCGCGCGTGACCGTGACAGCAAATCACACAAAAACAAAGACCTTAATTTCTGGAGACATGTGCTGTGGTCTGATGAAACTAAAATTGAACTTTTTGGGTATAATGACCTTCGTTACATTTGGAGAAAAAAATGAAGAAACTTAGAAGCCTAAGAACACCATCCCCACTGTGAAACACAGGGATGACAGCATAATGTTGTGGGGTTGTTTTGCTGCAGGAGAGACTTTTGCACTTCACAAAATAGCTGGCATCATGAGAAATGAATATTGTGTGTCAATACTGAAGCAACATCTCAAGACATCAGCTAGGAAGTTAAAGCTTGGGCGGAAATGGGTCTTCCAAATGGACAATGATCCAAAGAATACTGCCAAATGGTAGCAAAGTGGCTTATGGATAACAAAGTCAATGTTTTGGAGTGGCCATCAAAAAGCCCTGATCTCAATCCTATTGAAAATTTATGAGAAAGCTGAAAAGGCAGGTGCGAGCAAGGCGGCCTACAATCCTAGATCATTTACACCAGTTTTTTCAGGAGGAATGGGCCCAAATTCTGACCAACTGTTGTGAAAAGCTTTTGGAAGGATATCCTAAACGTTGAACCCAAGTCATGCAGTTTAAGGGCAATTATACCAAATACTAATGAAATGTATGTAAACTTTATACTGTGCAGTAAGTAATAAAAATGCCTTAAAACATTCTCTCTCCCATTATTCTGGCATTTGTCAAATGTTAATAATTATGGTAATCCGAATTAAACTTAAAAGGGAAAGGTTTATTATGATTACATGTCAGAAAAACATGCATTTTTTTTATACAGTGGGGCAAAAAAGTATTTAGTCAGTCAGCAATAGTGCAAGTTCCACCACTTAAAAAGATGAGAGGCGTCTGTAATTTACATCATAGGTAGACCTCAACTATGGGAGACAAACTGAGAAAAAAAAAATCCAGAAAATCACATTGTCTGTTTTTTTTTCATTTTATTTGCATATTATGGTGGAAAATAAGTATTTGGTCAGAAACAAGCAATCAAGATTTCTGGCTCTCACAGACCTGTAACTTCTTCTTTAAGAGTCTCCACTTTCCTCCACTCATTACCTGTAGTAATGGCACCTGTTTAAACTTGTTATCAGTATAAAAAGACACCCTCAAACAGTCTGACTCCAAACTCCACTATGGTGAAGACCAAAGAGCTGTCAAAGGACACCAGAAACAAAATTGTAGCCCTGCACCAGGCTGGGAAGACTGAATCTGCAATAGCCAACCAGCTTGGAGTGAAGAAATCAACTGTGGGAGCAATAATTAGAAAATGGAAGACATACAAGACCACTGATAATCTCCCTCGATCTGGTGCTCCACGCAGAATCTCACCCCGTGGGGTCAGAATGATCAAAAGAACGGTTAGCAAAAATCCCAGAACCACGCGGGGGGACCTAGTGAATGAACTGCAGAGAGCTGGGACCAATGTAACAAGGCCTACCATAAGTAACACACTACGCCACCATGGACTCAGATCCTGCAGTGCCAGACGTGTCCCACTGCTTAAGCCTGTACATGTCCGGGCCCGTCTGAAGTTTGCTAGAGAGCATTTGGATGATCCAGAGGAGTTTTGGGAGAATGTCCTATGGTCTGATGAAACCAAACTGGAACTGTTTGGTAGAAATACAACTTGTCGTGTTTGGAGGAAAAAGAATACTGAGTTGCATCCATCAAACACCATACCTACTGTAAAGCATAGTGGTGGAAACATCATGCTTTGGGGCTGTTTCTCTGCAAAGGGGCCAGGACGACTGATCCGGGTACATGAAAGAATGAATGGGGCCATGTTTCGTGAGATTTTGAGTGCAAACCTCCTTCCATCAGCAAGGGCATTGAAGATGAAACGTGGCTGGGTCTTTCAACATGACAATGATCCAAAGCACACCGCCAGGGCAACGAAGGAGTGGCTTCGTAAGAAGCATTTCAAGGTCCTGGAGTGGCCTAGCCAGTCTCCAGATCTCAACCCTATAGAAAACCTTTGGAGGGAGTTGAAAGTCCGTGTTGCCAAGCGAAAAGCCAAAAACATCACTGCTCTAGAGGAGATCTGCATGGAGGAATGGGCCAACATACCAACAACGGTGTGTGGCAACCTTGTGAAGACTTACAGAAAACGTTTGACCTCTGTCATTGCCAACAAAGGATATATCACAAAGTATTGAGATGAAATTTTGTTTCTGACCAAATACTTATTTTCCACCATAATATGCAAATAAAATGAAAAAAAAACAGACAATGTGATTTTCTGGATTTTTTTTTCTCAGTTTGTCTCCCATAGTTGAGGTCTACCTATGATGTAAATTACAGACGCCTCTCATCTTTTTAAGTGGTGGAACTTGCACTATTGCTGACTGACTAAATACTTTTTTGCCCCACTGTATATTGTGTGTAAACTTATAGTTTCAACTGCATACTGTCATGATCCAGGTTGGATCTGACAGATTAAATGCACAAAGTAACCTTTTTTTTCCTTTGGCTGTGTGCCAAAGGTGGTTTTCCCCCCGGTGGCCATTAGGGTCATTGCACTCTGGTTACCTTAGTTTGTGCACGTGATTATGTAACAGGTGTGATTGCTCTTTAAAAGAGTGTCAGGTGTGTCAATCACTGTTGGTGATAGTTCCTCATTTGCAAGCAAGCCTGGGTGAAGAATGGAGCTGAAGGAGAGTCACAGGCAGCTCAGTGAGAGTCCTGGAGTGTCAGCTATGGTGTCTGCAAGGAGGGCTGGCATGGCTTGGTGGAGTCGCAGCTATGGTGCCAGCAAGGAGTTCTTGCATGGCTTGGTGGAGTGGCAGCTATGGTGTAGAGCTGCTCTCAGGATGCTGGATTGGGTTGCTGGAAAGCTGGACTCAAAATGTTGGACTCTTTGGCAGAAAAGCTGGACTCATTTGCTGGACTCTGTTTCTGGACAGCTGCATGCAGGTGGTGGACTCTGTTTTCTCCAAGGCTGCACTATGGTGTTGGATCCGGTCGGAGGAAAAGTTGCATGCTGGTGGTGGGCTTTGTTGCTGGGAGCGTAAGCAGCAGAGCAAAGCTAAGTGGTGTTTCCCCTGTTTTGTCACTTTTACTTATGTGTGTTTAGTGCAGTGGTGGGATTAGTTTTTGCACCGACCATTTCCCTAGTGAGGGTTTAGGTGCAGGGCGAGTCAGGGTTTTTAGGTTCTTGATCGTCGCCCGGTGCGGAACCGGCCTAGGGAACGTTAGGAGTGTAGAGACACTGACTCAGGGGAGTGCAGGCGGTCTCCACGTCCCCGTTCCCTATCGCAGGGCCACCATTGTATTTGTTACCCAGGTTTTTCCTATCCCCTGTGTCTTGTTGTATTAGTTACCGGCCTGCGGGCGGCATCACACAGGACAATTACACGTGCCGCGTCCTGTTGTATTAGTTACCGGCCTGCTGGCTGTGTCACACAGGACGGGGCACGTGACACATACACTGCACAGCACCACTTCTCCTGTCCTGTATATATACATGGCTCAGTGCCACTTTTCCAGTCCTGTATATATATACTGCTCAGAACCACTTCTCCTGTCCTGCATGCCATATTTTCCAGACAATAAGACGCATCGGACCATAAGACGCACCTAGGTATTAGAAGAGGAAATTAGGGAAAAAAATTGAAGCAAAATATGTGGTCAATTATGTACTTAATATCCCCTATCCTGGTAAATATGGTCCCCTCATCCCTTTCCTGATATGCATGTCCCCCCTCATCCCTACCCGATATGCATGGCCCCCTCATCCCTACCCTGGTATGCATGGCCCTATCATCCCTATCCTGGTATGCATGGCTCCCTCATCTTTATCCTGGTGTGCATGGCCCTCTTATCCCTATCCTGATGTGCATGGCCCTCTTATCCCTATCCTGATGTGCATGGCCCTCTTATCCCTATCCTGATGTGCATGACTCTTCATCCCTAGCCTAGTATGCATGACCACCTACATCCCTATCCTAAGCAGTGCATGGCAGGGACATCATGCGCTGCTTGCAAGCCGAAGAGCAGCTGCTGGAATACTCAATGCTCCGCACGCCGGAACTGTGTGTGCGCAAAGCAGTGAGTATTTATTGCTCTTTAGCAAGCACAGTGTCAGCCAGAACCTTCCTGCTGCTGCGGCGGTCACGTGTGCCAACACTTAAGAGAAATTAATATTCACCCCATTCCATGAATATTAATTTCTCTTAAGTAGCGGTACAACAGCCACAGGAAGGCTCCAGATGACACTGTGCTTGCTAGAGAGCAATGAATATTCACTGCCCTCTGCGCACACAGTCCCTGCATGCAGAGCATTGAGTATGCCGGCAGCTGCTCTTGGCTTGCAAGCAGCGCATGACATCCCTGCCATACGCTGCTTACAAGCATTAAGTAGCTGCTGTCATCGGAGCAGGACGCTGCGAGGGAGCGCCGGGAAGGTAAGTGTAATGTTTTGTATTTTTAATATTTTCTGATGGGGTCATGCATACCAGGATGGGGGGCAATAATACCAGGATAAGGAAAGGATGGGACTAATCATACCAGGACCGGAATGGGGGCCAATCATACCAGGATGCCATTAAACAGAAATGAATATTGTTCTCCATGTCCATGGGCGTGGAGTGCAGTGAATATTAATTTCTCTTTAGCAGCTGGCACAGGAGTTAGCCACAGCAGCTTGCTCCTGCCTCTGTAACGCTGGCTCCTGCCTCTGTGACTCGCTGCTCCTCCTAAACCGCTTCTCGACCTCCCCACTACAGCCTGTACATTCGGACTATAAGACGCACCCCCCATTTTCCTCCACATTTTTGGAGGAAAAAACGGCGTCTTGTAGTATGAAAAATACAGTATATACACTGCACAGTACTACTACTGACCTGTATATATACACTGCACAGTATCACTTCTGTCCTGTTGTCGGAGAGGTAACATTGGACTTAGTGAGTGTCAATATTCGTTTATTATTTTCAGTATTCCTATGGGAAAAAAAATTAAATATTAGAAAATTCGTTTAAGTGATCCCCTATCCCAAGAACTTTCCAGTTGCTGGGGTCCGACTGCTGGGACACCCATGATCCTGTGAACCGGATTTATAAAGGCCACCATCCAATTGGAGGTGTGGTCTGTCAAGCGCACTCCTGCGCCATTCACATGTGGCTCTTCAAATAAATTCTTTGTTGGGGGGAGGGTATTCATTTTATAGGAGGGGAAGATAGTGCAGATAGTGACCTGGGCACAAATAAAGAAATTGGTGGTGGCATTGGGGGGGTGAAGTTAGAACTGTAAAGATTTTAGGGAAGAATAGAGGTACAGAGAGATACATAAAGTGCATTTATACTAATGCCAGAAGCCTCACCAAGAAAATGGAGGAATTAGAATTAACTTTGTGGGAACATAATTATGACATGGTGGGGATATCTAAGACATGGCTGGACGAGAGCCATGACTGGGCTGTTCATTTACAGGGCTATAGTCTGTTCAGAAATTACCTTACAAATAAGCAAGGGGGGAGAGTGTGTGTCTATAAGTAAAAACATCTTTAAAACCCATCCTGCGTGATAATATATGTGAATCTAATGAAAATGTAGTGTCGCTGTGGGTGGAGATAAGGGGAGGAGGAAAAAATAATAAATTACTGATAGGGTTTTGTTATAAGTCTCCAAAAATAATGGAAGCAACAGAGAATATCCTCATCAAGCAAATAGATGAAGCAGCGACTCAAGGAGAAGTCATTATTATGGGCGACTTCAACTACCCTGAAATACATTGGGGAACCGAAACCTGCAGTTCCAGCAAAGGTAATGGGTTTTTGAAATCTATGAGACACAGCTACCTTTCACAAGTGGTTCAGGACCCAACAAAAAAGGGGGGCGCTGCTAGACCTAATATTAACCAACAGGCCAGACCGCATATCAAATATAAGGGTTGGGGGTCACTTGGGTAATAGTGATCACAAAATAATAAGTTTCATGTATCCTTTAATAAGATGTGCAGTAGAGGGGTTACAAGGACACTAAACTTCAGGAAGGCAAATTTCCAACGGATGATTTTGGTGCAATTAACTGGGACGATATCCTGAGACATAAAAATACACAAAGAAAATGGGAGACGTTTATTAGCATCCTGAATAGGACCTGTGCACAGTATATACCGTATGGGAATAAACATGCTAGAAATAGGAGGAAACCACTATGGCTAAATAGAGCTGTAAGGGGAGCAATAAGTGACAAAAAGAAAGTATTTAGAGAATTAAAGCAAGTAGGTAGTGATGAGGCATTAACTAAATACAGAAAATTAAATAAATTCTGTAAAATGCAAATCAAGACAGCAAAGATTGAGACAGAGAGACTCATTGCCAGAGAGAGTAAAAATAATCCCAAAATATTCTTTAACTACGTAAATAGTAAGAAACTAAAAAATGATAGTGTTGGTCCCCTTAAAAATAGTCTGGGTGAAATGTTGGATGAGGAAAAAGCCAATATGCTAAATGACTTTTTTTCAACAGTATTTACACAAGAAAATCCCATGACGGATAACATGATCAGTGATAACAACAATTCTCCATTAAATGTCACCTGCTTAACCCAGCAGGAAGTACGGCTGCCATCTAAAAATCACTAAAGTTGACAAATTCCCGGGCCCGCATGGGATACACCCCCGAGTACTGCAGGAATTAAGTACAGTCATTGATAGACCATTATTTTTAATATTTTAAGATTCCATAATAACAGGGTCTGTACCACAGGAAGCAAATGTGGTGTCAATATTCATAAAGGGGACAAAAATTGAGCTTAACCTCTACTGTGGGTAAAATCCTGGAGGGTTTTCTAAAAGATGCTATACTGGATTATCTGAAGAAGAATAACCTCATGACCCAATATCAACATGGGTTTACGAGGGACCGTTCCTGTCAGACTAATCTGATAAGCTTCCATGAAGAGGTAAGTTCTGGACTGGACCAAGGGAATGCAGTGGACGTGGTGTACATGGACTTTTCAAAAGCTTTTGATACGGTGCCACACAAAAGGTTGAAACATAAAATGAGAACAATGGGGATAAGGGAAAATATGTATAAGGCCACATGCACACTTTCAGTATTTGGTAATTTTTTTTTTTACCCCAGTATATGTAAGCCAAAACCAGGAGTGGAACGGTCAGAGGAAAAGCATAATAGAAACATTTGCACCACTTATGTATTTTTCACCCACTCCTGGTTTTGGCCTTCAAATGCTGGGGTAAAAAACTCACCAAATACTGAATGTGTGTATGTGGCCTAAGTGTGTTAAGAGCTGACTCTGGGATAGGTAACAAAGGGTGGTTTGTAACCCCTTAACGACTGCCGATACGCCTTTTAACGGCGATAGTTAAGGGGACTTAAACCACAGCGCCGTTAATTAACGGCACTGTAGAAAAAGTGTATAAGCGCCCCCCAGAGTCAGATTCTATCTGGGGTCTCGGCTGCCGGGGGTAACTGAGACCCCAGAGAACATGATTCAGGTCGGTTTTACCGACCCCGCTTTTGCGGTCGCCGTTATGAACCGTTTAACGGCGACCGTAGAAAAAAAAGCCATGATTTTGCATTTACTTTCTCTCTCCTCTGATGTGGGTTTTTTCACTATTTAGGCACATCAGGTGCTCTCCAAACGCGACATGGCGTCCAATCTCAATTCCAGCCCATTCTGCATTGAAAAAGTCAAACTGTGCTCCTTCCCTTCTGAGCTCTGCCGTGCACCCAAACAGTGATTTACCCCCACATATGGGGTATGGGCGTACTCAGGACAAATTGCTCAACAACTTTGGGGGTCTAATTTCTCCTGTTACCCTTGTAAAAATAAAAATTTGGGGGCGAAAAGATCATTTTTGTGGAAAAAAATGATTTTTTATTTTCACGGCTCTACGTTATAAACTTCTGTGAAGCACTTATAGGTTCAAAGTGCTCACTACACATCTAGATAAGTTCCTTAAGGGGTCTAGTTTTCAAATTGGGGTCACTTGTTGGGGGTTTCCACTGTTTAGGTACATCCAGGGGCTCTCCAAACGCAACATGTCGTTCGATCTCAATTCCAGCCAATTCTGCATTGAAAAAGTCAAACCGCTCTCCTTCCAAACTCTGCCGTGAGCCCAAACAGCGGTTTACCCACACACATGGTGTATTCAGGAGAAATTGCACAACAAATTTTGTGGTTCATGTTCTCTTTTTACTCTTGAGAAAATAAAAAAAAATTGGTTCTGAAGTAAAATGTTTGTAAAAAAAAAAGTTAAATGTTAATTTTTTCCTTCCACATTGCTTCAGTTCCTGTGAAGCACGTAAAGGGTTATTAAACTTCTTGAATCTGGTTTTGAGCACCTTGAGGGGTTCAGGTTTTAAAATGGTGTCACTTTTTGGGTATTTTCTGTCATATAGACCCCTCATAATGACTTCAAATGTGATGAGGTCCCTAAAAAAAGTGGTTTTATAAATTTTGTTGTAAAAATGAGAAATTGCTGGTCAACTTTTAACCCTTATAACTTCCTAACAAAAAAATTTTGGTTCCAAAATTGTGCTAATGGGCATCCTCTACGTCTGGAGGAAAGAAGGTTTAAGCATAATCTCAGATGTGGATTCATTACTGTAAGAGCAGTGAGACTATGGAACTCTCTGCCATATGATGTTGTAATGAGTGATTCCCTACTAAAATTTAAGAAGGGACTGGGATGCCTTTCTTGAAAAGTGTAATATTACAGGGTATATACACTAGTTTCCTTAATATTGCGGTGATCCAGGGAGCTAGTCTGATTGCCGTATGTGGAGTCGGGAAGGAATTTTTTTCCCCAATGTGGAGCTTAGTGTTTTCCACATGGTTTTTTTTGTTTCCTTCCTCTGGATCAACATGATAGGCTAGGTTTTGAACTAGATGGACTTAGTCTTCCTTCATCCTGAAAAACTATGTTACTATGTCGTGGACACCTCAATTTCTTGCACGTACCGCCGCACAATTGCAATAAATTGCAATAAGACGTGATCAAAACATTTTATGTACCCCAAAATGCAAACAGGAAAAATGTCTCCTCATGGCGCAAAAATAAGCCATTGCATAGCCCCGTAACCCGAAAAATGAAAACGTTACAGGTCTGTGAAAATGGCGACAAAAGCACAAATTTCCAAATGTTTTTTTCACCACTTAAATTTAAAAAAGCTATATGTGTGGTTTCTGTGTAATCGTACTGACATGGAAAAACATACTGCCAGATCAGTTTTACCATATAAAGAACATGGTAAACAAAAAAAACCAAAACACCTTCTATCTATCAATCAGGTAAAAGCGGCCAGCAAATGGCATCTGAGTGCTTTCCAATTTTTTTTTACAGACACATAGACTTGCATTGCCAGTTTTCATTCGACACTCAGATCAATATTGGATGTGTCTCCTCGATTTTGCATAAGCAAAACGGTACTGTGGCAATACAGCGCAGGGGTCCTGAGTTGAAATTTCACCAATGTTATCCCCTTGTTTGCGTGAGATTCCTCCCACACTGCAAAGAGATACTGATAGGGAAATTAGATTGTGAGAGGCAATGGGGACGGTGATGCTATGGAAAAACGGATAGCACTTCTACGTAAAAAAAACTGACGTGTGAGCGAGCTCTTAATTTAAGCCTGAGGAACACCTTAAGTACATGTCGAAAGGTTCCTCTATTTTTGAACTGTGAAGGTCCCATGCACCACACACCATGTCATCTCCAGTGTTTCCAATTTGGAGTCCTACAAGCTCTCTTGTCCACAAATTGAGCGGTGACATATCGTAATAAGATTCTTTATGAATAGATACTCTTGAAAGGGACTAGTTTGTAAAATTAATTTAAATCCTTTAACTTAGACATACTTTTGTCTAATATATTTATTTTTTCCATAGGCTGCAAGTCATATATCTGCCAACAAACCTATAGAGGCAGATTCAACAAAAAATGTAAAATGCATCCTTAGTCCTCAGAATGAAGATTCAGATCCTCTACTGTCTACTTATGGTTTACGCACAGCTTCTGATGGCATCAAGATGCATATTTCAGTCATAAACTTACTGCTTTGGCTAACTCTGTTGACATTACCTTGCTTTACTTACTGGCTCAAGAATATAAGGTATGTTTACGACTGATGTGATCAATCATCTGTATGTGAATATTGTTTTCTGGTTACTAGTTTGTATTGTTAAAGAAATAAATAAAGGGAAGGTGCCATCAAAAAAAATTTTTTTCAGCAGTTGAAAAAATGTGAAGATTTAATGTTTACATTTTCTTAAAAAATATTATCTTTTGTTTTTGTAAAATATGAAAAAATTTGAAAAAGTTTGGCATTTCCACTTGTTAACACTAGGGGGAGCAGCTACTGAAATTTGGCACTAAAACCTAGTATACAACTAGCTCACATTACTGCCCTGCAGTAATTATGGGCAGAATCTGCTGACATGGGTGTGATGTCACTCCTCTCCTCCCCTTCTGGGTGTTTCCTAAGGGAAAAGAGAGGATGACTTCTAGGAACACAGTGAGCAGTCATTGTGATGGGGCCTGCAAAGTTACTGACGGTCTTTGCATGCAAAGTCTGGATCAGAACAGGTCATCAATCAGCAGAAATGTTTCCTGGATTTCTGTGGAGCAGACAAGTAGACGGTCCATCCATGTGTATATAACACAGCACTCTGTATACAATCCCTGGCACCAAACAGGGTGCCCCCCATAGACCAGCACACTGCTGTCCTGAAATACTCTGTGCTGCAGTCACCCTGCTCCTCCACCATATATCAGGCCCCTGTCACCTCGCTTTCACACATCGCCAGGACAGGATTTGAGGAGAGGAATGGGGTCTTCGGTCACCGAGGATGACAGGCAGCAAGGATTCTGGGAGCAGGGTGACAGCAGCACAGAGTATTTCAGGAGAGCAGTGTGCTGGTCTATGGGGGGCACAGAGGGAGATATATGGGGGAGGAGCAGGGTGACAGCAGCACAGAGTATTTCAGGAGAGCAGTGTGCTGGTCTATGGGGGGCACAGAGGGAGATATATGATGGAGGAGCAGGGTGACAGCAGCACAGAGTATTTCAGGAGAGCAGTGTACTGGTCTATGGGGGGCACAGAGGGAGATATATGGGGGAGGAGCAGGATGACAGCAGCACAGAGTATTTCAGGAGAGCAGTGTGCTGGTCTATGGGGGTGTCACAGAGGGAGACATGGTGGAGGAGCAGGGTGACAGCATCACAGAGTATTTCAGGAGAGCAGTGTGCTGGTCTATGGGGGGCACAGAGAGATATATGGTGGAGGAGCAGGGAGACAGCATCACAGAGTATTTCAGGAGAGCAGTGTACTGGTCTATTGGGGGCACAGGGATAGATATATGGTGGAGGAGCAGGGAGACAGCAGCACAGAGTATTTCAGGAGAGCAGTGTTCTGGTCTATGGGGGGGTCACAAAGGGAGACTGTTATGATTGAGTCACCGTAAGAGGCAAAAACAGAAATGCTAGCTAAGTCCAGAAAACCAGAGAGGTTGGCAGCTATCGGATTGCAGACCCCTGATCCTATCACAACAACTAACAGTAGCCGTGGGGGGTTCCTACGATGCCCTAGACCCCTCGATCACAGCCGGAGAATTAAATAGGCCTAAAGAAAGAAAGGGGAAATCTAAACTGCCCCAGAGCAGACCCCAAAGCAATAGGCAGCCCCCAACATATAATGACGGTGAAGCAAGAAGAAAACACTAACACAGACAGAAAGATAGACTGAGCAAAGACGGGGCCCAAACTACCTAGATAGGAAAGGACAGGAAGGCTGCTGTCTGCAATCCGTGAAAAACCCTATGAAAATAAGAGCCAACAGACTGACAGTGAAAAAGGCCCTGAAGACGCTAGGCTTCAAAAAAGCTATGTCAGTACTCAGGAATATTCTGAAGACAGAGCAACCGGCAAAAGGAGATTCAGCTCATCCCAGCAGGGAATGGCAGAATCCAGAAAAGCAAAGAAAACAAAAACAAAACATAAATGCAAACAGGCAAAGCAGAAAACTTAGCTTTAGGGAAGCAGGAATCACTGGTGTCCTAGAAGTCCACAGAGAAATCACCCGCAGGGCAGAAGGGCGTCGGCAGCCTTATATCCAGTCAGTGACTCCACTCAACCAGTCATCCTCATTAGACTCAGGTGCCTGATAATCAGGCTCATTACCTTCCTTCAGCAGAATAGGGAGTTCACCAGACCTCAGTGACGAAGGGGAAAATGAACTCACAACAGGAGACATATGGTGGAGGAGCAGGGTGACAGCAGCACAGAGTATTTCAGGAGAGCAGTGTGCTGGTCTATGGGGGGTCACAAAGGGAGACATATGGTGGAGGAGCAGGGTGACAGCAGCACAGAGTATTTCAGGAGAGCAGTCTACTGATCTATGAGGGGCACAGAGGGAGATATATGGTGGAGGAGCAGGGAGACAGCAGCACAGAGTATTTCAGGAGATAGATATATGGTGGAGGAGCAGGGAGACAGCAGCACAGAGTATTTCAGGAGAGCAGTCTACTGATTTATGAGGGGCACAGAGGGAGATATATGGTGGAGGAGCAGGGAGACAGCAGCACAGAGTATTTCAGGAGAGCAGTGTACTGGTCCATTGGGGGCACAGAGGGATAGATATATGGTGGAGGAGCAGGGAGACAGCAGCACAGAGTATTTCAGGAGAGCAGTGTACTGGTCTATGGGGGGCACAGGGAGATATATATGGGGGAGGAGCAGGGTGACAGCAGCACAGAGTATTTCAGGAGAGCAGTATGCTGGTCTATGGGGGGGTCACAGAGGGAGACATATGGTGGAGGAGCAGGGTGACAGCAGCACAGAGTATTTCAGGAGAGCAGTGTACTGATCTATGGGGGGCACAGAGAGAGATATATGGTGGAGGAGCAGGGAGACAGCAGCACAGAGTATTTCAGGAGAGCAGTGTACTGGTCCATTGGGGGCACAGAGGGAGATATACAGTTGTGGCCAAAAGTAATGACACCCCTGCAATTTTGTCAGATAATACTCAGTTTCTTCCTGAAAATGATTGCAATCACAAATTCTTTGGTATTATTATCTTCATTTAATTTGTCTTAAATGAAAAAACACAAAAGAGAATGAAGCAAAAAGCAAAACATTGATCATTTCACACAAAACTCCAAAAATGGGCCAGACAAAAGTATTTGCACCCTCAGCCTAATACTTGGTTGCACAACCTTTAGCCAAAATAACTGCGACCATCCGCTTCCGGTAACCATCAATGAGTTTCTTACAATGCTTTGCTGGAATTTTAGACCATTCTTCTTTGGCAAACTGCTCCAGGTCCCTGATATTAGAAGGGTGCCTTCTCCAAACTGCCATTTTTAGATCTCTCCCCCCCCCCCCGGCACCGCGCACACACACCGCGCTGGCCACCTTAGAAGTCTCCAGTGCTTTCTCTCAAACCATTTTCTAGTGCTTTTTGAAGTGTGTTTTGGGTCATTGTCCTGCTGGAAGACCCATGACCTCTGAGGGAGACCCAGATTTCTCACACTGGGCCCTCCATTATGCTGCAAAATTTGTTGGTAGTCTTCAAACTTCATAATGCCATGCACACGGTCAAGCAGTCCAGTGCCAGAGGCAGCAAAGCAACCCCAAAACATCAGGGAGCCTCCGCCATGTTTGACTGTAGGGACCGTGTTTTTTTCTTTGAATGCCTCTTTTTTTTCTCCTGTAAACTCTATGTTGATGCCTTTGCCCAAAAAGCTCTACTTTTGTCTCATCTGAAGAGAACATTCTTCCAAAAAGTTTTAGGCTTTTTCAGGTAAGTTTTGGCAAACTCCACGCTGGCTTTTTTATGTCTCGGGGTAAGAAGTGGGGTCTTCCTGGGTCTCCTACCATACAGTCCCTTTTCATTCAGACGCCGACGGATAGTACAGGTTGACACTGTTGTACCCTCGGACTGCAGGGCAGCTTGAACTTGTTTGGATGTTAGTCGAGGTTCTTTATCCAACATCCGCACAATCTTGCGTTGAAATCTCTTGTCAATTTTTCTTTTCTGTCCACATCCAGGGAGGTTAGCCACAGTGCCATGGGCTTTAAACTTCTTGATGACACTGCGCACGGTAGACACAGGAACATTCAGGTCTTTGGAGATGGACTTGTAGCCTTGAGATTGCTCATGCTTCCTCACAATTTGGTTTCTCAAGTCCTCAGACAGTTCTTTGGTCTTCTTTCTTTTCTCCATGCTCAATGTGGTTACAAACAAGGACACAGGACAGAGGTTGAGTCAACTTTAATCCATGTCAACTGGCTGCAAGTGTGATTTAGTTATTGCCAACACCTGTTAGGTGCCACAAATAAAGGCCCTTTTACATTTAGCGATGCACCAGCGATCCGACCAGCGATCCGACCCGGTCAGGATCGCTGGTGCATCGCTAAATGATCGCTAGTGAGCTTTCATACAGAAAGATCTCACAGCGATGCAGCAGCGACGCAGCGCACGATACTTACCATTCACACACAGCGATCCTGACCTCCTCCCGCCCGCCTCCACACGTCGCTCGTCGTCACAGCAGGAAGTCTCAGCAGGAAGCGCCCGACGAGAAATGGAGCCGGACATTCTCGCGCGATCAGCGATGGACAGCGGGGGAGCCGGTCGTTGGTAAGTATCACACATAGCGATATCGCTAGCAATATCGCTATAACGTCACAATACCAGTGACGTTTTAGCGATATTGCTAGCGATATCGCTTAGTGTAAAACCCCCTTAAGTTACAGGTGCTGTTAATTACACAAATTAGAGAAGCATCACATGATTTTTCGAACAGTGCCAATACTTTTGTCCACCCTCTTTTTTATGTTTGGTGTGGAATTATATCCAATTTGGCTTTAGGACAATTCTTTTTGTGTTTTTTCATTTAAGACAAATTAAATAAAGATAATAATAACAAGGAATTTGTGTTTGCAATAATTTTCAGGAAGAAACTGAGTATTATCTGACAAAATTGCAGAGTGTCAATACTTTTGGCCACAACTGTATGGTGGAGGAGCAGGGAGACAGCAGCACAGAGTATTTCAGGAGAGCAGTGTACCGGTCTATGGGAGGCACAGAGGGAGATATATGGTAGAGGAGCAGGGTGACAGCAGCACAGAGTATTTCAGGAGAGCAGTATCACACGGGATAGGATTAGATACACGGCTCAGCTGTCAGTATCACACAGGATAGGATTAGATACACGGCTCAGCAGTCAGTATCACACAGGATAGGATTAGATACACGGCTCAGCAGTCAGTATCACACGGGATAGGATTGGATACACGGCTCAGCAGTCAGTATCACACGGGATAGGATTGGATACACGGCTCAGCAGTCAGTATCACACGGGATAGGATTGGATACACGGCTCAACAGTCAGTATCACACAGGATAAGATTAGATACACGGCTCAGCAGACAGTATCACACAGGATAGGATTAGATACACGGCTCAGCAGTCAGTATCACACAGGAGAGGATTAGATACACGGCTCAGCAGTCAGTATCACACAGGAGAGGGGATTAGATGTCCAGCAGATTGCCAAGTGTTTTGAAACAGCAGGGAGCAGCTCCTCCTATGTTTTGCAAGAGCAGGGGCAGCAGCTGGTCGGATGTTTTGGAAAGAGCAGCTCGGTCTCCAGGACCTCGTCCTGTATCCTCTCCTGCAGCTGGTATGTGCAGAGTGAACATCCAAGCCCTGTTATGCTGGAACAGTACAGCATCAGTGATAACAGGTCTTGCAATAGAGTGTAAATGGAGCTAAAAGAAAAGCACTGGGCTCTAATAAGATGGCACCTGGCCACACCTACAGCTGTGAATTGAGCTGCCCACAGAGGCGTGCCCAGTTCACTCCTGATGCAGCTGCAATGAAAGAGATAGGGTCGGGAGCCGACTGTTATGTCTTATGTCCAGGGACTGCCGTAAATGAGCATGGAAAGTGTCGTTCAGCAGCCAAAAAGGTAAGATGGCAGCCCCCAGTGGCTGCATTAATACAGTAAAAAACAAAACCATACACACCACTGAGTCAAGCTTAGGGGACAATATCTTTTTATACTATTTTCTTTTTTTTACATTAAATTATGAAAAAACACGGCACCTTCCCTTTAAGAATATAAATAATATATCTTGCCTCTGATCCAAGAATAATCTGTTATATAAACCTCTTCACCCCCGGACAATGTCCTGTTTTCTCCTCTCCTTGTTCTAAGAGCCATAACTATTTTATTTTTCTGTGCACGTAACCGTAAGAGGGCTTGTTTTTTGTCAGAACAGTTTCATGTGATGCATTGTAAAGCGTGAAAAATGTCACAACTTTTGATGGGGTTTTTTTTTCATATACCATATTCATTATACAGTAAAACTAACCTGACAATATAATTCTCTAGTTACAATTATTGTATACAGACAAAGAATTGGAGTATCAAATCCACCACAGAAAAGTAAAATCAAAGTAACTTTACTTAACTAATAAATATGAGGCACCAAGACAACATATAATAGACAAAATCATATAATTACAGAGTTTAGGTTAGACAATGACTCAGGTGCAGCAAAACCACATGCAAACACATAGCACAACCTAGCAAGAAGAGGTAACAAGATATATAAATCCCAATAAAGTGACAGTGCTTCAAGGATACCCAGAATACTAGAATAGTGATGTGTGCAGCCGTGTCAATTTCAATGTGATAAGTATAATAAATAATATAGTATAGTATCAATCATATTATCACCATGGCACACACTAAAGATCACATTAATTCAGTAGTTCTTACCCATAGTTGTACTGCACGTCACGCATGTAACCCCTACGCGCGTTTCGCGTGGGCTTCGTCAGCTACTTTGATTTTACTTTTCTGTGGTGGATTTGATACTCCAATTCTTTGTCTGTATACAATATTGTTGGGAGTAGTTCCGTTGCTATTGCATGTGGTGGTTCGGTTACTCAGGCCTGAGAGCACCTTTATAAATATGTTTGCTGTCTTAAAGATTTTGTTTGCTCTAGTTGCGATTATTTAGATGCCAAACATGTATACGGTAATTTATTTTAAAGTGGTGAATAAAAATGTGAAAAATTGTAAAAAAGAGACAACAAAAAACCTTTGCTTAACAATTTAAATTTTCAAGATTAGGGGCTGTGTGAGGTCTTATTTTTTGCACCCAGAGACGACGTTTTTACTGATAACAGTAGCTACGATGTTTTAATTTAATCTTTTAACATTTTATTGAAGTGTTGTAATGGTAAAAATACGTAATTCTGTCAGTTTCATTTTTATCTCATTATGCCGTTTTACCCATCGGATTTATTTACATAATATTTTGATCAGACTTTTACAAATGAAGAAATACTAATTATGTTCCTATATATTACTTAGCAAATGCTAATACAACAACCTAAGAAGGACCTAAGAACACCCCATTATAACCCAAAAGAAAGGGAGAAGGCAATGTGGTCAGAAAGTGTATCAAAAGATGGCAAAAATTAAGTGAATGAATTGCATGAATTATAGACACATCGCACAAAGAGGTGGAAGAATTTTTAGAATAACAACATGAACATGATCCAACACAAATTAATTAGGAAACATTGCCATGATTAAATCAATATAATTGTCAAAGATAGACAGCTAGGGGGTTATGCTACCTCCACCACTGTTAACAGTTGTCAAGAGAACCCAACTCTGCTTACTCCAATCAGGGCAATTACAAAATTGGCTGACTAGTGATGGACTAGACCTATGCTGGTTCCACTACCAGGCTGGTTATTGGGGAACTAACAGTGAGTGTATGCTATATACATCTCCGATTCAAACCCATGGAATAAATGTATATATCCCCCGCACGGTCACTGCCAGCTGCACAATAGCAAAACAAAGGAGCTATTACTAGCTGCCACCACCATTCACCAATTTATAAAAGATATACCAAATGATACAAAATGGGGAAAAAGCAGCTGGCTTTCACAGGAGAATCCTCATGATAGTCACAAAGGTCTTCAGCAGACCTCAGGCTGTCATGACAACCCATTGGTGCCCCGCAATTATGTAACAGGTACGCCAGTGGACACGAGGAATGACCTGCAACCTGCTGGCGCCTGTTAAATGCCGCTTTCAGAGTTTGACAGTGGCATTTAACAGGTTAAATCAGCCATCATCTGCCAAGAAAGATGTGGACTGAGGTGCATAGGAGGTTGCCAGCCTCTCCTTGAGAACAAAATGATTGTTTGAAATCCGTTTGTCTGGTCCTTATCTTTCCAAACATCTGTCATGCAGGGATACAGGGCAGCCTCCCATATCCATTAATGTTTGGGTTTCAACCTACATATATCTTGTGTATGACCAGCTTTAGAAAACTAATTTCATGCAAACCAAATTTTTTTTGGTCCGATTAAGAATTTCACAGTGATACCATGAGTCAATGTTCCCCAACTCCAGTCCTCAAAAGCCACCAACAGATCATGTTTTCAAGATTTCTTTAGTATTGCACAGGTGATTGAATTAATAGCCTGTACAGTTGATGCAATTATCACCTGGGCAATGCTAAAGAAATACTGAAAACTTGATCTGTTGTTGACTCTTGAGAATTGGAGTTTAGGGACTCTCCTGTGTGAATTATTGCTGCCCATTCTGTACAGATCAGGTTTTAGAGAATCTAAATCAGGAAAGCAAGCCTATATCACTGCTGCTTTACAGCAGATCTGTTCATTTCATTCCACAGCGCATTGCAGGTATGTATCTGGGAAGGAACAAGTACAGTGGGTGATTCCTCATCCTCACATGTAAAGCATTGAGAAAGCTACGGAGGATGCAAAACTGCTGTTGACTACATGCTCCATGTGTTCCTTGTGACATACTGTGTAATGCACTGCATGATACAAAAAAGAAACATACTTTACTTTTGAAGTCAGTTTACTTTTCACATTTTGTATTTTGGTTTGAATAACATCCACGTTCCCAACTTAAAGGGATGCTCTAGGCATTGCACAACTCCATTTAGTTCTTAAATCCGGCAGCTTCAGAGCTACTAGCAGATGATCAACGGAGGTGTTGATCACCTATCCTTAAGCTGAGTCATCACTGTCATTAGCCTGGAGAACCCCTTTAATTATGTAAATATTTACGTTCTGATCATGTGTACCAAAATTATCTTCAAATACATTTGAAATCATTTAAAAAAGTGCTTCCGTATTCAAGAAGTTACTCGGTAAAAAAAAAAAGAGACTAGTTAGAACAACTCATTTGGAAATGGTTTTGTCTCTAAAGTCTCAGAATAAAAACTCACTCTCCTTGAACTTACTGGGGCTTTTCAATGTTTAGGCACATTAGGGGCTCTCTAACCGTGACATGTTGCCTGCAGGTCATCTCATCAAAGTATGCATTCCAAAACGTCACTTCTTCCTTTTCAAGCCAAGCCGTGCAACCAAACAGTACTTTCCCCACACATATAGGGGATTCGGCGTACTCTGGAGAAATTGCACAACTTTTGGGGTCCGTTTTCTCCTGTTACCCTTGTGAAAATAAAAAATTGAGGCTAAAAGAACATTTTTGTGGGAAAAAGTTAGATTTTTTTTTTATTTTTACAGCTCTACATTATAAACTTCTGTGAAGCACCTTGGGGTTGCTCGCCACACATCTAGATACACTCCTTGAGGGGCCTAGTTTAAAAAATGTGGTCACTTGTGGGTGGTTTCCTTTGTTTAGGCACATCAGGTTCTCTCCAAACGCGACATGGCATTTGCTCTCGATTCCAGACATTTTTGTGTTCAAAAAGTTAAACGGTGCTCCTTCCGAGCTCAGCTGTGCTTCCAAACAATGGTTTTCCCCCACATATGAGCAATCGGCATACTCAGGAGACATTGCACAACAAATTTTAGTGTCCAGTTTCTCCTGTTACCCTTGTAGATATAAAACATTTGGGGCTAAAGTAAAATTTTTGTTAAAAAAAAAAAAAAAAGTAAAATGTTGATTTTTTTTTTCCTTCCACATTGCTTTAGTTCCTGTAAGCACGTGAAGAGTTAATAAACTTCTTGAATGTGGTTTTGAGGACTTGGAGGGGTGCAGTTTTTAGAATAGTGTCACTCTGGGGTGTTTTCTTTTATATGTACCCCCCAAAGTCACTTCAAATGTTATGTGGTCCCTAAAAAAAAAATAGTTTTGTAAATTTTGTTGGAAAAATGAAAATTTGCTGATCAACTTTTAACCTTTCTAACTTCCTAACAAAAAGAAATTGTTTAAAAAATGATGCAAACTTAGACGACATGTGGTAAATGTTATTTATTTAACTACTTTGTGTGACAAAACTGTTTTCAGGGCATAAGAATTAAAAATTTGAAAATTGAGTAATTTTCAATATTTTCACAAATATACACAAGTCATATGAAAGAAATTTTACCACTACTATGAAGTACAAAAAGCAATACGAAAATCAGTGGGATCCATTGAAGCGTTCAAGAATTACTACCATTAGAGTTGAGCGAAACAGGTCGGCCAGATTCATAAGTCGCCGACTTATGGCAAAGTCGGGTTTCGACGACCGAAACCTGACCACAGCGTGAAGTCGGCCATGCGATCGGCAAAACGAGCGCCCAAGTCGGATTTCCCAGAATGCTTGCACTGACTTTTTTCAGCCACTGAGCAAGGACGTACACTGTGGGCAACGAGATGACATGTGCAGTGTCCGGAGAGAGAGATATTCTTATGGTTCGCTATTGCAAAAGAGGAAAGCAAAAGGTTACCCGAGAGAGGACCCTCTGGGTCACAGTTCCAGAGCCCCCAAGGGCGAGCACCCAGGTGAGGACCACCCCCTATACAGGGAGTGTTAGGGACAGACCCCCAGGGGATAGAACCGCGACAGCCGGAACCAAAGGGACGACTGGGGCAATAGACTAGAAGGAGGCACCGACGTATCCGTACAGGAGGACACCAGAGAACACAGAGACTTAAGCTGAGCACAGGACCGGAGAGCCAGGGGTGTCCGGGACGGGAGGCTGCAAAAGAGAGGAAGCACAAAGATACACTAGGCAGGAGGGTAGGCAACAACAAGGAAGGTAACAGGGTTGGACAAGAGGTGGCAGGAGCAGGACAGAGATGGAGGGAGAAGCGCGGAGGCACGAACAGGCAGAGACAGCGCAGGCAGAGAGCCCCAGAGAAACAGAGCGCAGCGCTGACAGAGACAAGGGTGAGGGGCCTGGCAACACAGAACGCCGCGTTTGATAGACAGGCGTCTTACCTGTCCAGACGCCGGACATATGTAGAGGTGGGCGCCGCCATGTTGGAGGCGTGGCCAGCGCGTCACTCTACCCAGGAGGCTGCGCGCCGGGAGTCACGCAGTGCGCAGGTGCCCGACGAGAAGGGAGCCGGAGGCCGGGCGCGGGGACGCGCCGAGAAGCAGGAGCGCGCCGAGGGGCGCGCGCAGCGCGGTAAGTGGGGGCTGGGGCTGGAGCCGTTAGATATTTTGCGCACTTTAAAAAAGCGGTCCGGCATGTAAGTATGTTTACTGTCCTCCACTCCCTGCCGACTGCTTCCCCATTGACTTGCATTGGGTTTCGTGTTTCAATCGGATCTACGACCTTTCCCAATAGTCGGCCGATTTCGTTCGACTCGACTTTTGAGAAAGTCGGGTTTCATCAAACCCGACTCGACCCTAAAAAAGGCAAAGTCGCTCATCTCTACCTACCATATAACGTGACAGTGGTCAGATTTCAGAAATTTGACCTGGTCATTAACCCCTTTGTGACCTTGGATGTACTATTCCGTCCATGTGCCCTGGGCCTTAATGACCATGGACGGAATAGTACGTCATATGCGATCTGCCGCGCTCACGGGGGGAGCGCGGCTAATCACGGCCGGGTGTCAGCTGATTCTCATAGCTGACACCCGGCACTAAGTGCCAGGAGCGGTCACGGACTGCTCCCGACACTTTAACCCCCGGAACACTGCAATGAAACATGACAGCCTCTCTGCCTTTGGATCGGAGACCCTGCGGCATGACGCGGGGTCCCGATCGCTCCCATGGTAACCCGATGTCATCATGACGATATCCGGGTTTCCAGAGCTCAGAGACTTCCTATCATGTGCAGTGCATGTCAGGAAGTCTCTGAAGTCAGTGTGCACAGAGTGTAGCACTGACAGATTATATGGCATGCAGATCTGCATGCCATATAAGCAATCAGCCTGCACAAAATGAGTGTCCCATAGTGGAACACATTGTAAAAGTAAGAATGATATAAAAAAAATTGCAAATAATTGTAAAAATATTTTAAAAAGTAATAAAAATTTAAAAAATCAATATTTGTTCTATCATTAAATCAATATTTGAGTAAAAAAAATCTAAACAATAAAAGTACACATATTTAGTATCGCCGCGTCCGTAACGACCCGACCTATAAAACTGTCCCACTAGTTAATACCTTTAGTGAACAACATTTTAAAAATAAAAAAAGGCAAAAAAAATGCTTTACCATCATACCGCCGAACAAAAAGTGGAATAACACGCAATCACAATGACAGATATAAATAAAAATGGTATCCCTGAAAACGTCATCTTGTCCTGCAAAAAACAAGCTACCATATACCTCCATCACCGGAAAAATAAAAAAAAGTTATAGCTCTCAGAATAAAGCGATGCATAAAAAATTAATTTTTCTATAAAATAGTTTTTATTGTATAAAAGCGCCAAAACATAAAACATATAAATGAGGTATCGCTGTAATCGTACTGACCTGAAGAATAAAACTGCTTTACTATACGTGGAATGGTATAAACGCCCACCCCCCAAAAAATCATGAATTGTCTGTTTCTCTAGTCACCTTCCACAACAGCCATATCGGAGGATGTCTCCCCGCCCTAATGGGGGACAGGAAATGCACAAGAGGTTAAATAACCCTCCCCTTCCTGCTATCTCCAGTGTTTTTCCTGTCCCCTATGGGGCATGAAGAGGTCCTGATAGTGCTGCCGTGGCTGGCGACCGGAGGCACTACAACATCAGATACCTGTAACGCCGGGCAGTCAACGGTCGGGGCTCTGCTTTCTGCCGTAGGAAGGCTGCTCTCGTCTCCACTTTGGTGGTACTCGGGACCCTTGCCCGCCCCTCCTGCGCCCCCTCAGCGGGGTAAAGTGGGGCGGTGCTGTGCCGCCGGGGTCCTCCTGGAGCTCCCCGTCGTCCTCCCCATGCGGCATGCGACCTGGGCGCGCACGTGCACACCGGAAGTGACGTTGGACCGGCGCCGAACTTCCGGTTTGCCTTCCACCTGCGTGCCAGGTGGGAAAGCACGCGCGGCCTGCATTTGCCGGACTGCGGGCGCGGTCTGGGGCCCCAGCCACCGGCCCTTCTGTGCTGAGCGTGGCTGCTCTTGTCAGGCAGTCGCTAAGCAGCTTGAGGCGGGCCGGGACCAGAATGGAGCACCGCCGAGTGTGCAGGGGCAGCCGCTGAGCAGCTGGTGAATTCAGCTCTGGGGAGGGGTGATTGAAATGACCCCCACCCGTGGACCGAGGAGAGGAGGAGCACACAACACGCTGGATGGACCTCGGTTATTCTAATCCTGGTCTGGGTGCGTCCAGGTAAGGCCATTATCTGTACAGTGACTGTGGCAGACTGACCATGGACGGCGACAAACCCTTACTGCCTGCTACTGCGGAGCACAGCGTCACCCTCCTACTGTAAGTAGCGGGTTGGGTCCCCCTTTATTCTGTCCAAGTGGTCTCTGAGGTGACTTAGTATGCCTTCTCTCTCTGTTTTAGGGAGACAAGGCCTCTGACCCTAAAAAGAATAAACCAGGTGTGGTTCCAGGCTTCCCTCTTCATATAGGAGAAGCTTTGTCAGCCCTGCACGGACGATGTATTACGTACAGAGCAGCCCTCCCTATTGGACAGTATAAAAACTCTCATCGGACAAGAATTCCAATCTTCTATGATGACATTTTCCCACCCACAGCCCCCTCCTGCTAGGAGGAAATCGGCACCTGTGGAATCTGATTGACTTGGGCGAATTTGATACCTCTAACTCAGAGGATGCTTGGGAAAATGAGGGTTCCACTTCCACCCTCAGATCTGGGAATACCATTTCTCTTCCGAAGGTGCATCCGGCCATTCTAGGCTGAGCGTGACTACTTTCGTCACGGTCGCAAAGCAGCTTGAGGCTGGGCCGGGACCGGAATGGGAAACCAAATTAGTTAGTACGGGAGGAGGAAGTGGAATTCTCTATATAGGATGAGATGTTTGGAGGGGCTGAAGCCTAAAGCCCCAAAGGGGTTTCCCATTCACGGCTGGTAATGGGCCCCTCCCGAGAGAGACTTAGTGTCACCTCAGAATTGAGGAATCGGTTTTTCCCTTGGACGGAGATGGCTCCTTATGGGAAGCCCCTAAATTGGACGTGCAGGAGAGCGGCTCTTCCATTTAAGGGATACTCTCAATGGGAAGCTTGCTCAGGAAATCCTGGGACGCCTCCAGAACTCTTCTTAATGCCAATATAGCCTCTACGTGTTTAGCCGGGTCCCTGTCTGCTGGTGGCGTACGCTGGAGGATCACCTCACTCAGGGGACCTCCAGGGAAGAAACCCTTTACTCTCTTTCCCTATTACAAAAGCGACAGGGTTCCTAGCGGATGCTTCCGCTAGGTCTGTCCGGGTAGCAGCAAAATCTGCTGTGCAAACCGGCCCTTCTAGGTTTGTCAGGTGGCGGCTGCTAAGCAGCTTGAGCCTGGGCCGGGACCCGAATGGGAGACCAGCCTGCAATCGCAGGTCACGGGTCATGCATTTACCTATCCAACTCAGCAGGGGAACTCTATGGCTGAAAGCTTGGGGAGGAGACTTTATGTCAAACGTCTATACGTTTCCCTTTCAGGGAAATTATTATGCAGCCCAGCTCTGGATGATATCCTAGAGAAAGCCACTGATAAAAAGACTTCCGGACCTAGGAAACAATTTTTTTTCGTCTCCATCCCTGTGACCAGTCCTCCCAGAATTCACGGTTCTCTGGTCAAATTTCATAGATTGTTGCAATCCACAACCTCAAACCAATTGGTTATTCGCGCCTTTCATGATGAACTGAGAGTGAGGTTCGAGAGTCCTCCCCCTCAATGCCTAAGAGTGATGTCCTTGCAGGCGTACCTCCAAAAATCCTTGCTGTCAGACATAAAGACACTTCTGCAAGGAGATCTCTCCAGTTCCACGACAGGAGATAGGCAGAGGCCACTACTCTCGCCTCTTCATAATTATAAAACCCTCAGGAAAGCAGGGTTATAATAAACTTAAAACCCTTGAACCAAGTGGTAAAGTACAGATGATTCAGGATGGAGTCGGTTAAATCAGCAATCCCCCTCATAGGACAAATTGGGTGTTGGTCACAATAGACCTGTGGGACGCTTACTATCATGTTCCGATTCATCCAGACCAAAGGGAATAACTTAGGTTTGCGGTTTTCCAGGGTCCCCGGGTCAACCACTACCAGTTCAGTGTCTTGCCGTTTGGGGTGTCATCAGCCCCTCGAGTGTTTACCAAGATAATGGCAGAGGCAATGATCTTCATTTGCCAGCAGGGGATTTGCATTGTCCCATACCTAGACGACCTTCTTATAAGGGCTCCATCCATGTCTCGCCTGAACCAGGACGTAGGAAAGTCCCTGGAGATTTTACAGTCCTTGGGTTGGATCCCCAACCTGGAGAAATCATACCTTCTTCCTTCGTCAGGGAAGAAGTTCTTAGGGATACTCCTGGACTCGGGAAGGCGAACATCTTTCTTACCAAGGGATCGACAACTCGACCTTGTTCAGAGGTCCTCCAGGTTCGGAGACCAGAGAGCACCAACCCTGAGACTCAATGTCCATCCTAGGTTCACTTACAGCGTGCGTCCAAACTGTTTCCTGGGCTCAAGTCCATACTCGGTTCCTTCGGTCCTATGTGCTCTGGGGTTCGAAGAAGTATCGGAATACTCTGACCAAGAGAACCCCTCTTCCTGGTCATGTGAAGGCATCTCTCCTATGGTGACTGGACTACCAGAACCTCCAGTGGGGTGTCAGCTGGGATCAGCTTTCCCTGAAAATTGTCACCACAGACGCCAGTCAGAGAGTCTGGGGTGCTATACTGGAGAGATTGCACTTCCAGGGGGTATGGCCCCCAGACGTCAGAGCCAGCTCAAATGTGAGAGAACTGAAACCTGTGGACGAAGCGTTGAAAGCAGCATCAACCCTTTTCCAAATCATCATGTATGTGTCTGCCAGACAATGCGACTACAGTGTCCTACATCCGACACCAAGGAGGCATGAAATTCTTCAACCAAAAAATTGGTAGCTGCAAGAAATTTTTCTTGGGCAGAGAAACGTCGGTTGTCCATATCAGCAGGCGAACTTCCTCAGCAGGAAGGACGTTCATTCCGGTGAATGGAGCCTAGACCAAACAGTATTTTTGCCTCTGGTGTCAAGGTGGGGAAATCCCGATGTGGACCCTTTTTGCCAGCGGTCAAAACGTCAAGGTGGGAACTTTTTTCCCTCAGTCCCACCGACGGAGCGTCGGGAGTAGATTCCTTCTCCCATCCGTGGTAGTTCAATCTGGCTTACACCTTCCCTCCGAATCCCACGGTAGCGAGAACACTTCAGAAGATACGGGCAGAGCAAGTCGCTACAATCCTATTGGCTCCCTTGTGGCCAGGGAAAAGCTGGTACGGAGCCCTACGGAACATGGCTCAGGAAGGCCCAATACTTCTGCCCCTAGAGGGCCAGTCTCCTATACTAAGACCCTCTACTATACCCAGACCCGCACAGAATGAACCTTGCGGCCTGGCTACTGAAGCTGGAATTCTAATGGCTTAAGGCCTTTCCGAGGAAGTGATCCAAACTCTACAGGACCACGGGCCATTCTAGGCTGAGCATGACTAACGCCATTTACGGGAAGGTTTGGAAGATGTTCTCATCTTGGTGTTCCCTAAGTGCCCTGGACCCCTTCCATCCTAATATCACACAGATCTTAGAATTTCTTCAAGACGGCTTAGTTCTAGGGCTCACTCCTAGTACACTAAAGGTACAGGTGTCAGCTCTTAGTTCATTTTATAATCAAGATCTGGCAAGCCATCGATGGATCAAGTGATTCATAACCTCAGCAACTAGAATCCGTCTCAGACTCCGTAGTCAGTTTCTCCTTGGGACTTGAACCTAGTTCTCAATGGTTTGACCAGGGAACCATTTGAGCCACTGTCTTCCACGGCTCTGGAAAACTTAACACTAAAAACTGTCTTTTTGGAAGCAATTACTACCGCAAGGCGCATAGGAGAATTACAGGCCCTTTCAATACAGCCATACTTGACCATCACGGAAGATGGCATCTTCCTAAGGTTAAATCCCTCCTTTATGCCTAAGGTAGTCTCAAACTTTCATAGGTTCCAGGACATTGTATTACCTTCCATCTGTACAAACCCTTCCAATACGAAAGAAGAAGCCTTTCACACCCTCGACATATATAGAGTAAGTTCTCTTCTACCTCCAGCAGAGGCAGAGTTGGAGGATTGACCAGATTTTATTTATTTAAATTTCCAATTGGAATAAAGGCAAAGGGCGGCAAAAATTACAATCGCGAATTAGATCAGGCAAGCTATCAGCCTCACCTACTCGTCACAGAACGTTCCCCCTCCTACATCTCTGAAAGCCCACTCTACTCGTCAGTATCAACATCATGGGCAGGAAGAGGGGACGCATCTTCTGAGCAGATATGCAGAGCTGCCACCTGGTCGTCTGTACATACATTCACCAGACACTATACACTAAATTTCAACAGGGATTTAACGTTTGGCAGATATGTTCTGCAGGCTGTTGTCCCTCCCTAAGAAATTAGTTATTGGTATTTCTCTGATATGGCTGTCGAGGAAGGTGACTAGAGAAAATAGAATTAGTCTTACCGGTAATTTGGTTTCTAGGAACCTTCCGTGACAGCACTAATTTCCCTCCCTATTTGATACTCTTATTGGATGATTCCTACACCTTGGTGGTAACTATACAAGCTAGTGTGTCCAGAAAAAACACTGGAGATGGCAGGAAGGGGAGGGTTATTTAACCTCTTGTGCATTTCCTGTCCCCCATTAGGGCGGGGAGACATCCTCCGATATGGCTGTCATGGAAGGTTCCTAGAAACGGAATTACCGGTAAGACTAATTTTATTTTTCGTTCATTCTGCCTCCCAAAAATTGGAATAAAAAGTGAGAAAAAAAAATGTTATGTGCCCGAAAATGGTTCCAATAAAAATGTCAACTCGTCCCACAAAAAACAAGACCTCACATAACTCTGTGGGCCAAAATATGGAAAAATTATAGCTCTCAAAATGTGGTGATGCAAAAACTATTTTTTGCAATAAAAGGCATCTTTTAGCGTGTGACAGCTGCTAAACATAAAGACCTGCTATAAATAGTAAATCAAACCCCCCTTTATCACCTGTATAGTTAGAGAAAAATAATAAAATAAAACAAGTATTTCCAATTTTCCATTAGGGTTAGTGTTGGGGCTATAGTTAGGGTTAGGGTTGGGTCAAAAGTTAGGGTTGTGGCTAAAGTTAGAGTTAGGGGTGTGTTAGAGTTAGGTTTGTGGTTAGGGTTGGGATTAGGGTTAGGGGTGTGTTGGGGATAGGGTTGGAGATAGAATTGGGGGTTTCCACAGTTTTATGCACATCAGGGGCTCTCCAAACGCAACATGCGTCTGATGTCATTTCTAGCCAATTCTGCTTTGAAAAAATCAAAACGTGCTCCTTCGTTTCCGAGCTCTGCCATATGCCCAGACAGTGGTTTACCCCCACATATGGGGTATCCGCATACTCAGGAAATTGCACAACAACTTTTGCGGTTTTATTTCTTCTGTTACCCTTATATATATAATTGGGGGTGAAAAGATCATTTTTGTGAAAAAAATACAATTTTTTATTTTTACAGCTCTACATTATAAACTTCTGTGAAGCACTTGGGGGTTCAAAGTGCTCACCACACATCTAGATAAGTTCCTTAGGGGGTCAACTTTCCAAAATGGTGTTACTTGTGGGGGTTTCCACTGTTTAGGAACATCAGGGGCTCTCCAAACGCAACATGGCGTCCGAACTCAATTGCAGCCAATTTTGCATTGAAAAGTCAAGCGGCGCTCCTTTCCTTCCGAGCTCTGCCGTGCACCCAAACAGTGGTTTACCTGCATATATGGGGTATCAGCGTACTCAGGACAAATTGTACAACAACTTTTGGTGTCCAATTTCTCCTGTTACCCATGGTAAAATAAAACAAATTGGATCTGGAGTAAATTTTTTCTGAAGAAAGTTAAATGTTCATTTTTTTTAATCATTCCAAAAATTCCTGTGAAGCACCTGAAGGGTTAATAATCTTCTATAATGTGGTTTTGAGCACCTTCAGGGGTGAAGTTTTTAGAATGGTGTCACTTTTGGGTATTTTCTATCATATAGACCCTTCAAAGTGACTTCAAATATGATGTGGTCCCTAAAAAACAGATGGTGTTGTAAAAATGAGAAATCGCTGGTCAACTTTTATCCCTTATAACTTCCTAACAAAAAAAAATTGAGGTTCAAAAATTGTGCTGATGTAATGTCGACATGTGGGAAATGTTATTTATTAACTAATTTGTGTGACATATTTCTCTGTTTTAAGGGCATGAAAATTCAAATTTGAAAAATGGCTAAATTTTCTCCAAATTTCTGTTTTTTTTCACAAATAAACGCAAGTCATATCAAAGAAATTTTAACACTATCATGAAGTACAGGATGTCATGAGAAAATAATGTCAGAATCACCAGGATCCATGGAAGCGTTCCAGAGTTATCTAATATATAAAGCTCAGTGACTTCTCCCACTATATCAGCACTCTGGAATATTCTGAGACAGAGCAAAAAGAGACCGAACTAGTAAGGGACAAAAAGCCAATTGGCAAAATACTGATAAATAAGAGTGGAAATTCAGCTCAGCCCCCAGCCGGGGCTAGCAGACCACACAAAAAACTGAATAGACCAACAAAATCAAGTGTGAACATTAGTAGAAAAACTTAGCTTTAGATGACTGGAACAGAGCTGAAAACCAAGAGCTGACAAGCCAGAAGGAATCACCAGCAACTGAATAGGGCATCGGCTGTCTTAAATCCAATCTGAGAATCCTGAGATCCAATCGTCATCCTCATTCTCAAGTGGCACATCTCCACCGATCAAAACCAGCCGAACCACCTCCCGAACCAGAGAATGAACTCACAACAGCCGGGCTCTTCAGCTAGTTACCTAATAAAGGGACAGTGGTCAGAATCGTAAAAATTGGCCTGGTCATTATCATGCAAACCACCCTTGGGAGTAAAGGGGTTAATGTCAAAATTTGTTCTGTCACTAAAGGGTTAAACTATGCATTTTGTTTAACTGTGTTCTGTAGTTGTCATTGTAATAATTTTTGCATTTCTTGTTTTCTAGATATAAAATTCAACTGGATCCTGATCCTTTGAGAGATTTGGCTATTATACTTATTTTCACAGTAGAAATTCTGATGAATTCCACTATATTATCAATAAAATCCAGGTGAGTATTTAAAAATAATTTTTATTGAAAGGTTAAATAATTTTTAATCTCAAAATGCAACAAAAATAAAAGAATAAGGCCATGTGCACATGTGCACACGATGCAGATTTGCAGCGTTTCCGCAGCGGATTTTACCACGCAGAAACGTTGCATATCCGCATTGTGATGTACAGTACCTTTAAAATGAATGAAAAAAAAAAAACGCTGTGCAGACGCTGCGGATTTTTCCACGCGGTTTTCCTGCGGTACAAAATCCGCAGCATGTTACTTCTTTTGTGCGGTTTTCTATCTCCCCTGTTACCAAATCCGCAGGGGGAAGACCGCAATGGAAAACCGCACAAAAACCGCATGAAAACCGCGTGAAAAATGGAAGAAATCCGCAGGAAAAATGCAGGTCATTTGACCTGCGGTTTTCTTCCATTCTGCACGGAAAAATCCGCAGGGCTCAAAACTCCGTCTGCACTCAGCCTAACTAGGAGGCTATGTGCACACGATGCAGATTTGCTTCGGATCCGCAGCAGATTTTTCCGCGCAGAAACGCTGCAGATCCGCACTGTGATTTACAGTACAATGTAAATCAATGGAAAAAAAAGCTGTGCAGAAAAATCAGTGTGGAATTGCTGCGGATTTAAAAGAAGTGCATGTCACTTCTTTTGTGCGGATCTGCAGCGTTTGTGGACCTCCATGATAGAAATCCGCAGTGGCAAAAACTGCTGAAAATCCGCACAATATCCACATCAATTCCGCGGCAAATCCACACAAAATCCACATAAAAACAGCGGCAAAACCACGGCTGCGGATTCTGCCAGGAGATGCAGTTTTTGTGCAGAAAATTCTGCACCACTTTTCCTACGTGTGCACATAGCCGGACAATATCAGCATCAGTATATCAGAATATAAGTATATTGTCCAGTAAAACATCCAGTTATAAGAAGAAAAAGGAGGGAAGGGAACATTTTAGGTCATCAGTATTACAATTTTAAAGTTACCAAAATCCAATGGAAACCATACATAGCGTAACCAGGTGCGAACCAACGCGGAGCACAATCCGGAAAGAGAAGAAACGCATCGGAGAAAGGGGTGGATCCCATCAGTCTGATGTAAGATGGTAGGCATCGGATTCTTGGAATTCAATCCAGTCTCTCCAAGTCTCACAGTATCTATCACACTCAGTGGGGGATTGGGCAATCAAATGTTCCATCCTATTTAGAAGGGCTATTTCACTGAACCACTCCTCCAGAATAGGTGGAGAAATACTTTTCCTGTGACAAGGAATGATATTCTTAGCAGCCTATATAAGGTAGCTTATTAAAGACCTTTTGTATCTGGTGAAACTAGTTGGGATCATAAAGAGCAAAAGAGATTCAGGAGAGTCGGGTACAGAGAGACTAGTCATTTTTTTAATAGTATGAATTACCTGAGTCCAGAAACCTCTTATTATGGGACAGCTCCACCAAATGTGTGTCATCGTTTCCTCCTCCACTTCACATCTCCAGCATCTATCTGATACTGCGGGAAACCATTTATGAAGTAATACGGGAACCCGGTACCATCTGGAGATCTTAAAGGAGGTCTCTTGAGCTTTGGTTGCATTTGACGTTTTGTGAGCAAATTGAAAACATTTAGCCCATTGTGAGTCTTCAAAAGATTTGCCCAGTTCTCTTTCCCATGCATCACAATAGGATGGTCTGACAGTTCTATTATGGGCCATTAGGTTTTTATAGAGCAATGAGATGGAGTGCAAGGGTGGAGACGACGACAGGCATAGTTTTTCAAAATTTGTAAGATCCCTATTGAGCCGTCTATCTTTTCTAACATGGGAATAGAAATGTTGCAACTGTCTATAGTCATAGTCGGCTCTTGGAGGGATAGAGCAGTCTATATGAGCAAGGTGAAGAGTGATATTTACTTTTACCCAGAAATCGATTGGAAGATAGCCCCGGTAAAAAGGTGGGATTAACTGAGATTGGGTATAATGGGCCCTGTGGGTCAACTAGAGAGATCATCTTGTCTCGGCGTAGGGATAGGATTGTACAGTATGTGCTGTAGGATTGTTGAGAGAGTTTAAAGGATGGGGAATGTGGATTCCAGGGGAGCGTAGTTAATGCCCTTGGACATATACAGTGGGGCAAAAAAGTATTTAGTCAGTCAGCAATAGTGCAAGTTCCACCACTTAAAAAGATGAGAGGCGTCTGTAATTTACATCATAGGTAGACCTCAACTATGGGAGACAAACTGAGAAAAAAAAATCCAGAAAATCACATTGTCTGTTTTTTTTTTTTCATTTTATTTGCATATTATGGTGGAAAATAAGTATTTGGTCAGAAACAAAATTTCATCTCAATACTTTGTGATATATCCTTTGTTGGCAATGACAGAGGTCAAACGTTTTCTGTAAGTCTTCACAAGGTTGCCACACACTGTTGTTGGTATGTTGGCCCATTCCTCCATGCAGATCTCCTCTAGAGCAGTGATGTTTTTGGCTTTTCGCTTGGCAACACGGACTTTCAACTCCCTCCAAAGGTTTTCTATAGGGTTAAGATCTGGAGACTGGCTAGGCCACTCCAGGACCTTGAAATGCTTCTTACGAAGCCACTCCTTCGTTGCCCTGGCGGTGTGCTTTGGATCATTGTCATGTTGAAAGACCCAGCCACGTTTCATCTTCAATGCCCTTGCTGATGGAAGGAGGTTTGCACTCAAAATCTCACGATACATGGCCCCATTCATTCCTTCATGTACCCGGATCAGTCGTCCTGGCCCCTTTGCAGAGAAACAGCCCCAAAGCATGATGTTTCCACCACCATGCTTTACAGTAGGTATGGTGTTTGATGGATGCAACTCAGTATTCTTTTTCCTCCAAACACGACAAGTTGTGTTTCTACCAAACAGTTCCAGTTTGGTTTCATCAGACCATAGGACATTCTCCCAAAACTCCTCTGGATCATCCAAATGCTCTCTAGCAAACTTCAGACGGGCCCGGACATGTACAGGCTTAAGCAGTGGGACACGTCTGGCACTGCAGGATCTGAGTCCATGGTGGCGTAGTGTGTTACTTATGGTAGGCCTTGTTACATTGGTCCCAGCTCTCTGCAGTTCATTCACTAGGTCCCCCCGCGTGGTTCTGGGATTTTTGCTCACCGTTCTTGTGATCATTCTGACCCCACGGGGTGGGATTTTGCGTGGAGCACCAGATCGAGGGAGATTATCAGTGATCTTGTATGTCTTCCATTTTCTAATTATTGCTCCCACAGTTGATTTCTTCACTCCAAGCTGGTTGGCTATTGCAGATTCAGTCTTCCCAGCCTGGTGCAGGGCTACAATTTTGTTTCTGGTGTCCTTTGACAGCTCTTTGGTCTTCACCATAGTGGAGTTTGGAGTCAGACTGTTTGAGGGTGTGCACAGGTGTCTTTTTATACTGATAACAAGTTTAAACAGGTGCCATTACTACAGGTAATGAGTGGAGGAAAGAGGAGACTCTTAAAGAAGTTACAGGTCTGTGAGAGCCAGAAATCTTGATTGCTTGTTTCTGACCAAATACTTATTTTCCACCATAATATGCAAATAAAATTAAAAAAAAACAGACAATGTGATTTTCTGGATTTTTTTTTCTCAGTTTCTCTCCCATAGTTGAGGTCTACCTATGATGTAAATTAGAGACGCCTCTCATCTTTTTAAGTGGTGGAACTTGCACTATTGCTGACTGACTAAATACTTTTTTGCCCCACTGTAGTTTGTGCTATTTGAACCCAAAGCTTCCCATGTTGATGATGAAAATAATGGAGTATTCTAGCATGGACTGCTGCCATGTAGTATTTTCTACAATCAGGAAGACCGAGGCCTCCCATCTGTTTAGACGTGACTAATATATCACCACGAATACGTGGACGATCAGTTGGCCAGATGAACTTACAAAAACTACTACGTAGATGTTTCCAAAAATTTAAAGGGATTCTGGTCGGGATAGTTTGAAAAAGGTAAAGCAGTCTAGGTAAAATATTTATTTTTAATATATTTACTCTGCCGAACCATGGGAAATCCTTCACAGTCCATGATTTAAGGTCCTTATGGACTTGACCTAGTAAGGGTTTGTAATTGAGGTCCAACAGTCGAGAAAGATCACTATGTAGGCGTATCCCTAAATATTTTATACCCTGTGACGGCCAAGAAAAAGGAAAATTTGATTCGATGATAGCCTGAGTGGTAGTTGGCAAGGAATCGTTGAGGGCCTGAGATTTTGAAGTGTCTATTTTGAAATTGGACCATGTGCCAAAATGATCTACTTCTGCCATGATAGATGGAATTGACGTATGTGGGCTTGTAATGTATAGAAGGACATCATCCGCAAAGCAGGGCTGTGGAGTCGGTAAGCCACAGTTGCGACTCCGACTCCTGGATTTTATCAGGCTCCGACTCCGGCTCCTTCATAAATGGCCAATTCATAACAACAAATTTACTGTTGTAAAATATTAAACATCGTGCTTATTCAGTTTCTCACCATCATATAAGTAATCAGACCACTTAGAGCAAAAACTACATTTATTAGAATACAATTAGAATATAGCAAATAACTTTTAGAAACTTTTCTAAACTGTAAGTAAATATGCAATAAACACTTTTATGCAGTTAATAAGAAGAAATCTATAAATTTGTCCTCAGAAAAAGTATTGCCTCTGTCAGATCCTCCTTCATGGATGTCCTCAAATCTGATCTAATTATTTTGAGAGCAGAGAACAACCTCTCTACACTAACTTGTGTTGGTGGCAAAGCAGTAACTACTCGGGCAACATCTCTGACAATGTCAGGATACAGAGGAATCGCTTGTTGCACTGTTATTTTTGATGAACGGTCAAATTTCTCAATTTCTTTTAGTGCACATGAAAAATTCTGCTGAAATGTACTGGCTGTGTTCCTTGATGGGGATGACTCTTCTATGCGGGAACGCTTTGCACGGTCCTTGTGATCCAAATATTTTTCGAAATTAAATTCTTCATCAGTTGATGATGAGGGTGAAGATGTGGCAGGACGACCAAATTCTTCTTGTTCCTCTTGACTGTTCTGCAACCCTTTCATCCTTACTGCTATTTCAAACAGAGCTTCTTTTCCTTTACTTAGCTGTTGATCATCTAGAAGAATCCGATGCATTGGGTCTACATAAACAGCTGCCAAAAGAATGTTATTTTGTAATAGTAGCTCCTCTCTCCGTTTCATTGATGTAGCAATGCCACTTGCAATTAACCCTCCTCTTTGGGACAGGCGAAACATCAGGTTCTTCCACTCCTTTAAGAAAATACCTGGAGTTAAGTCCTCTGCTTGTAATTTTTTAGTCACTGTAAATGGGTGCTCTAGCAATTTTTCCAGCTCAGTCACCTGATTCCACTGACTTTCATTTAGCGTCAGTTGAGGGTTAGCCATGTCTACAAGAAAGGTTTTCAGTTCAACCAAGCGCTGAATCATTAAGTAAGTACTGCCCCATCGTGTGGCTTGATCAATAATTTCCCCTTTTCCAGCACGTCTCTTCAAAATTGAGTCAACTTTAGGGGTTCTGGCAACATTAGCCAATTTTCTCACCTTGCCAATCAGTGCAGCAGCATGTCCTTCTTGCAGACTGTCTCTTATAGCCAGCTGTAGCGTATGCACAACACAGGGCATGTGATGAATGAAAGAACATATTGACACAGTTTCAACAAGATCATCTAAACTATCATGTTGCTGTTCATCTGAAGCAACTTCAGTTTGCTCCTCAGTTACAATACTGTGTTCCTCTATTTCAAACATTTCTGTGTCTGTGGACCCAGAATGTTCTTCTAGCTGCTGGTCACCATCATTTCTCTCATTCATTAGCTTAATAGTACTTATCATATTTGAAGCATTGTCAGTTACGACAGAAAGAACTTGCTCTTTTTTAAGTTCATAGTCTTGCAGAACCTTTTCCACCAAGACCTGTAGAAACTCACTGGTGTGATGAGCTTTGGTGTCTTTTACTGCCAATGTCTTGGTAACTATTTCATTTTTGTCACAAACAAATCGGACATTGATGGCAAAATAGTTCACTCTGTGACTTGTGCAGGCATCCATTTTAAGAAACAGAAAGCGTCCCTTGAGAGTTTTTTTAAGTTCTTCCTTTTGTTTAAAAGCTTCTTCGATTACTAATTTTCTAATACTCTCTCTCTCCAGAGAAACACCAAGCTTGCGGGCCATTTCCCCATTCAGACACATAAAAGCTGGTCGTGAAAATAATGAAATAGGCACACTATCCTTTACAACAAGCTCTGTGATCTGTTTTTTAAATGTATCTACTGTCATTGTCACAGTAACTTTGTCACTGACAAAATATCTTGCAACTGATGGCTGCAAAGTTCTCTACTCCTTTGTTTGGCTGGAAGAGCTGGGCACTGGTTCATTGGTTTGGATGCAGTCTTTCTCATCCACTGCTTTCAGTACTTCTGGATGAAAGCGCTGTAAATGTCTCTTTAGATTAGAAGCTCTGGTAGGAGCATTTTTATCTTTGCCTGAATATGCACTCATCTTGGCTTCACAGCATTTGTTTTCGTCTGGATCATTTTTCATACACTGACAGACATAATGTTTTCTATCTTGAGTGATGGTGAAATGTTCAAATACAACTGATTTAATGTGATGCTTCTTTGACATTCTCAGGTTTTTAATTCTGTATTCACAATCCAAATGACAATTGTTTTTCCTAAAAACAATTGTACAAAATTATTGCCAGGTCGTACAACTGATATAGTGGTCAGTAATACTGTTATTATTCCTAATGTACTCACAGTTAACTGATGCAAAGTTTGTTGAAAGGATAATACTTCTTACAGTCTTCCTCTTCTGAGTAGCAGGCAGCTGTGCTTGGAAGACGCACACCTAGTATGATCTAGTCTAGAGGAGGAGCTTTACTACTAAGAATTTGCAACATATTTTCACTTTCAGTTTCATACATTGTAAGTAGGGGGGTTGGGGCAGCATGAGGTTAACCAAGTATAAGATTAGATACGGGCAGTGGAGAACAGTGACACAGAAGAAGTAAGAAATGTCTCTATCTCCAGCAGAACTGCTTATCACTGTTGTTCATAGTTTGATAGAACATATATATTTGAGTAACATTTATAAAATTCATATGAAAGTTCAATTATGAAATATTAATACATTTTTTTTAAAGCTGGAGTCGGAGTCGGTACATTTCTTCCAACTCCGACTCCAACCAAAACTAACTCCGACTCCACGACTCCGACTCCACAGCCCTGCCGCAAAGGCGGAGCAAGGTGAGTATTTCAATGTATAGTCAGCATAACAGTGACAAAGGTGCAGCAGTGATTAGCAAAAAAAAATCTTCATGCTTGCATTACAATGTGGAGTATAGTAACAACACAGGGGAGGATAGCTGTGTGAGGCAACTGCTATTTCTTGTCAAGATTTGCTTCTTCCAACCATTATGTTTTATTTTTGATACTAAGTAGGCTATTTTGTGAAAATGTACTATATAAAACAACTAAATAATCAACAGTAAACAATAAAATAATGTAATTAGGAAATAAGAAAAGAAAAAAGAAAGACCTTTTTCCAGCACAAATGAATAACAAAACAGTCCTTTCACTGGGTAGGCTAAATAGTTCAAAACAATCTCATCTACCATATATACTCGTGTATAAGCCGACCCGTGTATAAGCCGACCCCCCTAATTTTGCCACAAAAAACTGGGAAAACTTATTGACTTGCGTATAAGCCTAGGGTGGAAAATGCAGCAGCTACTGGTAAATTTCAAAGATAAAAATAGATACCAATAAAAGTAAAATTAATTGACATCAGTAGGTTAAATGTTTTTGAATAACCATATTGAATCAGGAGCCCCATATAATGCTCCATACAGTTCATGATGGGCCCCATAAGATGCTCCATACAAAATACACCCCATATAATGCTGCACAAAGGTTAATAATGCCCCCATAAGATGCTCCATAGAATAATATGCCCCATATAATGCTCCATAAAGGCTATGGCTCCATAAGATGCTCCATAGATTATGCCCCCATAAGATGCTCCATAAAATGCTCCATAGATTATGCCCCATAAGATGCTCCATAGATTATACCCCCATAAAATGCTCCATAGATTATGCCCCATATGCTGCTCCATAGAATATGCCCCCATATCCTGCCCCATAGAATATGCCCCCATATGCTGCCCCATATGCTGCCCCATAGAATATGCCCCCATATGCTGCCCCATAGAATATGCCCCCATATGCTGCTCCATAGAATATTCCCCCATATGCTGCCCCATAGACTATGCCCCCATATGCTGCGCCATAGACTATGCCCCCATATGCTGCCCCATTTACTATGCCCCCATATGCTGCCCCATTTACTATGCCCCCATATGCTGCCCCATAGACTATGCCCCCATATGCTGCCCCATAGGATATGCCCCCATATGCTGCTCCATAGAATATGCCCCCATATGCTGCCCCCATAAAATGCTCCATATATTATGCCCCCATATGCTGCTGCAAAAAAAAAATGGACTGAAAATCTCGGCTTATACACGAGTATATACGGTATTTAGTTTTAAATCCATCTCTCAGCCTTTGGCTTCCTAGGTCCTTGGGTGCCCCACAAGTAAGCATTTAGACCATTTATTTTGGGTGTCAGACCCCCTTTTGTTACCCCAGTAAGGTGACCATAAACATCTTTGATTGCTTAGGGAGTTCACCAGAGCGAGGTATCTCTCTACAAGGCTCACAAGGTCATCTGTTATGAATGGGTCACCGAGGAGGATAGCAGGACCAGGCTAAGCCACCAGAATACCAGAGAGGTTGGTGTTACGTGCTACAGAACCACTCAGCACCCAGAATATGTTGTGCAGTTATATGTATGTATAATAGGTTCCATGTGAGATGCATGTCCCTAATGCATCAGCCCACAGGCTGCGCCCCTGGGCAGAGGAGACACAATATTCTCCTTTTGTCCGCCCTCCCCCCACCTTTGTAATTCCCACAGTAAACATCGGCAGGCTCCGGCCACCTGCGGCTTTAGTAATGCATGTCTGGCCTGCCGCTTTTCTATTGGCCTGCCCTCTGTATCTGTGTGATATATTCTGTGTCCTGTGAGTAAAGGGTTGTCAGACTGGAAATACGTGGAGAAGCAGTGATCTTTTATATGCGCCCATGTAACCAAGGAATTCCAGCCAGCGTCATTCATTCAGACTCCAGCCAACGCAGAGCGGACCTCCGAAAACACGGGGTGGTACTGAAAGAGGTACTCCAGCTTGGTAGACCCCGTTACAGTTGGTACATAAGCGGATTGCTGACCCCTGATCCTATCCACACAACTAGCAGTAGCCGTGGAGCGTACCTACGATGCCCTAGACGTACCTGCTGCACAGAGCTCCCCAATGAGTTAGGTTTCAAAGCAAAAATAGTTTACAATTATTCTTAAAATTCAAAAATTTAGACCGATCCCCAGAAAACACATCAGGAGTAGGGATTTTTGGTTCAAAAAATACCTGGATGACCAGCCAATGCGGAGCCATGAATTTCAGACATTACTCTCTTCCTCCACTGGTCAAGGACATACAATTTTCCCATAGGGCAACGTTCAGATTTGTCCTCCTGAAATTCCTCCAGGGCACGTCTCAAATCTGGTGAGAAGGCGGAAAGAACTACACCCTCATTTAGAATGGTAGTAGGCTCGGTCACATCAAGAGAATCCGCAAAGAAACTCCTAGAAAGGGCGTCCGCCTTAACATTCTTAGTGCCAGGAAGAAAAGAGACCACAAAATTAAAGCGCGTGAAAAACAAGGCCCACCTAGCCTGTCTAGGATTCAAGCGTTTGGCTGATTCAAGATAAATCAAATTCTTGTGGTTGGTGAGGACCACAACTTGATGTCTAGCTCCCTCCAACCAATGTCTCCACTCTTCAAATGCCCATTTCATAGCCAACAATTCCCGATTCCCCACGTCATAGTTACGTTCAGATTGGGAAAATTTTCGAGACAAGAAGGTACAGGGATTCATCTTAGAAGTCCTCGGATCTCTTTGGGACATAACTGCTCCTGCACCAATCTCAGAAGCATCTATCTCCACCTGAAATGGGAGTGAGACATCAGGTTGCCGTAGAACCGGAGCAGAAGTGAATCTCCGCTTAAGCTCCTGAAATGCCGAGACTGGCTCTGGAGACCAATTCACCACATCAGTGCCCTTTTTGGTCAAATCAGTCAGTGGTTTAACAATACCAGAAAAATTACTTATAAATTTACGGTAGAAATTAGCAAAACCCAAAAACTTCTGAAGATCCTTCAAAGAAATGGGCTGAGCCCAATCATATATGGCCTGTATCTTGGCCGGGTCCATTTCAATAGCAGACGGGGACAAAATGAATCCCAAAAATGAAATCCTCTGTACACCAAAGAGGCACTTCGATCCCTTAACATACAGAGAATTTTCCCTCAACTCCGGAACACAGTCCGGACATGTTCCACATGAGAATCCCAATCACTGGAAAAGATCAAAATATCATCCAGATAAATTATCAAAAACTTATCCACAAAGTCCCGGAAAATATAGTTCATAAAAGATTGGAAGACAGAAGGGGCATTAGTGAGCCCAAAAGGCATCACCAGGTACTCAAAATGTCCCTCCAGAGTATTAAACGCCGTCTTCCATTCATCCCCGTGCTTGATGCGAATAAGAGTATACTCCCCCCTGAGGTCAAGCTTGGTAAACCAACAGGCACTTTTAACTCTGGAAAATAAATCAGAAATCAGGGGTAACGGATACTGATATTTAGCAGTGATTTTGAATGATGGGAATGATAGTCAATACATGGCCTTAATGAACCATCTTTCTTGGCCACAAAAAAAACCAGCACCTAAAGGTGAAGAGGATGGTCTAATATGACCCTTCTCCAACTACTCCTTGATATAAGATCACATAGCATCATGTTCGGGTACCGATAAGTTGAAAAGCCGACCTTTGGGAAATTTACACCCGGGCATTAACTCAATTGCACAGTCATAACTCCTATGAGGAGGCAAAGACGCAGACTTACACTCATTAAAAACATCAGAAAAATCAGCCAAATAGTCAGGAATGTCATGAGACTGGGGGAGGTGGAGAAAACAGGAGTGTCACTAAGAACACATTGACAACCCCAACTCACCACAGACACAGATTTCCAATCCAAAACAGGATTATGAGTCTGCAATCATTCAGTTGCCACTATAGTGTAGTGGTAATGTACTGTATATAGGATTATAAACAAGGGGTTGTGAGTTCAAATCCTAGCAGTGGAACTTAATTTTTTTTTGGGGAGGAGACACAGATTAGATATTAGAAAAAACTTTTTGACAGAGTGATCAATGAGTGGAACAAGCTGCCACGAGAAGTGGTGAGTTCTCCTTCGGTGGAGGTCTTCAGGCGGAGGCTGGACAGACATCTGACTGGGATGATTTAGCGAATCCTGCTTTGAGCAGGGGATTGGACCAGATGGCCCAGGAGGTCCCTTCCAACTCTACGATTCTATGAAAGCCCAGAACAATAGTATCATGCAAATTGTGCAACACCAAAAATGTACAATTTTCTTGGTGGTCCGGGGCGACCCGCATTATAATAATAATAATAATAATAAATTTTATTTCTATAGCGCCAACATATATCCGCAGCACTTTACATTTCAGAGGGGATTTGTACAGACAATAGACATTACAGCATAACAATAATCACATAGATTATAACAAATACCAAGAGGAATGAGGGCCCTACTCGCAAGCTTACAGTCTATGAGGAAAAAGGTAGACACGAAAGGTGGGTAGTAACAATTGCCCTGACTGTTTGGACCAGCCATAATGTTAAGTGTGTAACAGTACTGACACAGAGGGCTAATGGATGCATAAAGCATGTGGGAACATGATGCGGGGAACCTGGTTATGGTAAAACTTTTGACTGTGCCACCCAGGGATAGATTAGGTTAATGTGTTGAGGCGGTAGGCCAGTCTGAATAAATGCATTTTCAGGGAATGCTTAAAATTGTGGGGATTGGGGACTAATCGTATTGCCCTGGGAAGTGCATTCCAAAGAATTGGCACAGCACGTGTGAAGTCTTGGAGACTGGAGTAGGAGGTTCTGATTATTGAGGATGATGACCTCAGGTCATCAGCAGAACGGAGGGCACGGGTAGGGTGGTAGGCTGAGACGAGGGAGGAGATGTAGGGTGGTGCTGAGCCATGGAGGGCTTTGTGGGTGAGGGTAATAAGCTTGTACTGGATTCTGGAGTGGATGGGTAGCCAGTGTAATGACTGGCACAAGGTAGAGGCATCGGTGTAACGATTGGTGAGGAATATGATCCTGGCTGCAGCATTCAAGACAGATTGGAGAGGGGAGAGTTTGGTAAGAGGGAGACCGATTAGAAGAGAGTTACAATAGTCGAGACGAGAATGAATAAGAGAAACAGTGTTTTTGCGGCGTCAAAAGTAAGAAAAGGTTGAATTCTAGAAATGTTTTTGAGGTGCAGATAACAAGAGCGAGCCAGTGATCGTATGTGGGGGCCAAAGGAAAGCTCGGAGTCAAGTATGACCCCAATACATCGGGCATGTTGCTGGGGAGTAATAGTGGAACTACACACGGAAATGGCAATGTCGGGTATAGGTACATTAGTAGAGGGCGGAAACACAAGGAGTACAGTCTTTGGCAGGTTCAGTTTCGGATATAGTGAGGACATGATGTTAGACACAGCGTTTAGACAATCGCCGGTGTTTTCTAGAAAGGCTGGCGTGATATCAGGAGAAGAAGCGTATAATTGGGTGTCATCAGCATAGAGATGGTACTGGAAACCAAATCTACTGATTGTTTGACCAATAGGGTCAGTGTACAAGGAGAAGAGGAGGGGGCCTAGGACTGATCCTTGAGGAACTCCAACAGTAAGGGGAAGGTGAGAGGAGGAGGAACCGGCAAAAGATACAGTAAAGGAGCGGTCAGAGAGATAGGAGGAGAACCAGGAGAGAACGGTGTCCTTGAGGCCAATGGAACTGAGCATAGTGAGGAGGAGCTGATGATCCACAGTGTTGAATGCTGCAGAGACATCGAAGAGAATTAGCATGGAGTAGTGACCATTTGATTTAGCTGTTAGTAGATCATTAGAGACTTTAGTGAGGGCAGTTTCAGTAGAGTGTAAAGAGTGGGAACCGGATTGGAGAGGGTCGAGAAGAGAGTTATCAAAGAGATAGCGGATAAGACGGGAGTGGACCAGGCGTTCCAGGAGTTTAGAGATGAAGGGAAGATTAGAGACAGGTCTATATTTAGCGGCACAGTTTTGGTCGAGGGATGGTTTTTTAAGTAGTGGATGTATGATGGCATGCTTATATGAGGAGGGAAAGATACCAGAAGAGAGAGAGAGAGGTTAAATATTTTAGTTAGGTGAGGGGTGACAGCAGGGGAAAGGGACTGGAGGAGATGTGACGGAAATGGTTCACTGGTGCAAGTGGTTGGGCGAGAAGATGCCAGGAGCCTGCTTACTTCTTCTGTGACTGGTTCAAAATCAGAGAGTGAGCTAGATGCAGTGGGGGAGGGAGGACAGTACATGGTATGAGGTGATTGGGAGATAATTTCCTGTCGGATCTGGTCAATTTTTTCTTTGAAGTAATTGGCCAGATCTTCAGCTCGGAGCTCCGTGGTTGGGGCCTCTACTCTTGGGTTGAGTAGAGAATGAAAAGTGTCAAAGAGACGTTTAGGGTTATTGGACAGTGTGGTGATGAGGGTGTTGAAATAGGTTTGTTTGGAGAGGTGAAGGGCAGTGTTGTATGTTCTAAGCATAAACCTATAATGGATGAAATCTTCGTGTAGATTGGATTTTCTCCACAGACGTTCGGTGCACCTGGAGCACTGCTGCAGGAAACGTGTTTGCAGGGTGTGCCAGGGTTGTCGCCGTCTGTCTTGTGGTGTTCTATTTATAGGGGGTGCAAATTCATCGAGGGCACTTTGAAGTGTTTCATTGTAATGCTTCAATGCAAAATCAGGACATGAGAGGGAGGAGATAGGGCAATGAAGACTGCAAGTTCTTCAACATTGTGTTAATGGCCTGTATGTTTCTATAAGTATGGACAGTGGGGGTGACCTGAGCAGCCTGGCAGCTCTTGATAGAGAATGAAAGAAGATTGTGGTCAGAGAGTGGGAGAGGGGAGTTTGCAAAATCATCCACTGCACAAAGCCGAGAGAAGACCAAGTCGTCTTCATGCGTTGGAGAATTAGTAAGCTGCGAAAGGCCAAAGGATGAGGTTAGAGATAAAAGGCGAGTAGCAGATGGGGAGAGTGGAAGAGCAATGGGGATGTTGAAATCTCCCATGATGAGGGTAGGGATGTCACAGGAGAGTAAATGTGGAAGCCAAATGGCAAAATGATCCAGGAACTGTTGACAAGGGCCGGGAGGACGATACACCACCGCCACTCGCATGGAGAAAGGGGTGTAGAGTCTGACGGCATGGACCTCAAAAGAAGGGAAGACTAGTGAGGGTAGTTGAGGGATAACCTGAAAGGTACATTTTGGTGATAGGAGACCAACGCCTCCACCTGCTCTATTGTCTGATCTTGGGGTATGAGAGAAGTGTAGTCCCCCCGTATGAAAGAGCAGCAGCAGTGGTAGTGTCTGACTGCTGGATCCAGGTTTCAGTAAGAGCCAGAAGGTTAAGAGAATTAGAAAGGAAACAGTCATGAATGAAGGAGAGTTTGTTACACACTGAGCGAGAATTCCAAAGTGCACAATTAAGAGAGACAGATGGCATGCAGGGAATATTAATAAGATTAGAGGGGTTTCTGAGTGTAGCAGCTGGGGGGTTTGACATTCTGTAACATGGGGGACCAGGGTTGGGAGCAATGTCTCCTGTGACTAGGAGAAGGAGGATAAAAAGAGTGAACAGATGGTTAAGTGATTTGTGAGAGCGTCTCTTATTTGAATGGTGTGACTGACTGGATCTGTGCAATTTAACAATGTGAAAAGAGCGTGAGTGCTATACATAGGAGAGGAAAGGAGCGAGGGACCGATATGGATGGAGTGTAGAGAGTTAATGCCAGGGCGGTGGATGTTTGTGAATGCATTATCACCTGGGTCCAAAACTGGGGTTTATTCTCCGCCAAAGGAGTAGCATTAATACCCCTCAAAGGGATAGGAGTCCGCTGGGGTATCATAGGAAAACCACAACGTTTAGCAAAGTCTAAATCCATCAGATTCAAAGCTGCTCCTGAATCTACAAAAGCCTTAGCGGAAAATGTAGACAAGAAGCAGATCAGGGTGATTGCCAAAAGGAACTTAGGCTGTATACTGCCCACAGCAAATGTGTGAGCAAAACGCTTTTCTCGTTTAGGGCAGACAGAAATAGTATGAGAGGCGTCCCCACAGAAAAAACACAGCTTATTACGCCTTCTAAACTCCTGATGTTGCGCCCTAGACAAAACCCTATCACATTGCATGGGTTCAGACGTTCGTTCGAAAGGCAGCAACGCCTCTCATGTAGTTTTACGTACACGTAAATGCCGATCAACTTGAATGGCCAATGACATAGAGTCGTCTAAACCAGAGGGAACAGGAAATCCCATCATAACATCTTTTACGGTTTCTGCCAAACCCTTCCAAAAGAGCTGCTAGGGCATCAATTTAGCAGGGAGATGACAATTTTAACCTGCCGCACAGAGCTCCCCAATGAGTTAGGTTTCAAAGCAAAAAATAGTTTACAATTATTCTTAAAATTCAAAAATTTAGACCGATCCCCAGAAAACACATCAGGAGTAGGGATTTTTGGTTCAACAGCAGATGATTGAGCGAGATAGGCAGAAATGCCCGCACTTCAGCAGCGAGCTGCTCAACACGCTCAGACAATTGCTTAGTCTCCATTGCTTAGTCTCCATTTAGAAAAAGAAAAAAAAATAATCTCCTCCTGCAGCCCCAGAAAAAAAAGAGGAAAAAATATACAAGAAAAAAAAAATTCTGACACCCTTTTTTTAAAAAAATTCTTTCCTACTTTAGAGTACCCTAGAGTCTACAGTTAGGCTGGTGATTCTGTTATGAATGGGTCACCGAGGAGGAGAGCAAGCCCAAGCTAAGCCACAGAAAACCAGAGAGGTTGGTAACTAAGGGGATTGCAGACCCCTGATCCTATCCACACAACTAGCAGTAGCCGTGGAGCGCACCTATGATGATCCTAGACGCCTCAGCACAGCCGGAGAGCTATCTAAGCCTAAAGCAAGAAAGGGGAAATCTAAACTGCCCCAGAGCAGACCCCAAAGGAATAGATAGTCCCCAAACATATATTGTCGGTGAGACAAGGTGAAATCACAAACGCAGGCAGGAAAATAGACTGAGCAAATGATGGGGCCCACACTGACTAGACAGGACAGGAAAGGAAAGACACTGTCTGCAATCACGCAAAAAACCCTGCAAAAAGTCCAACACATCTGATGCAAAAAACACTGAAGTCGCACTTCGCCCACTATATCAGCACTCTGGTATATTCTGAAAGGAGAGCAAAAAGAGGCCAATCTAATAAGGGACAAAAACAAACTGGCACAAGCAGTAACATATGGACGGTGATTCAGCACAGCCTCAGCCGGAGCTGGCTGACCCACACAAAACTGAGATAGACAAAACCAGATCAATGCAAACAGAATAGCAAATGAACACTTAGCTGAACATGCAGGGACTGAGCTGGAAACATCAGACCTCAGGAGGCAGAAGAAAATCAACAGCAGGGATAGATGGAGTCGGCTGTCTTAAATCCCAATCTGAAACCCCAGATCTCTAATTGTCGTCCTCATCAGTTGGCAAGCCTCTGTTAATCAGATCAGCTCCATTACCTCCAGTAAGCACCAGAGGGAGCCCAGAAAGAGAACTCGCAACCCCTCTGTCAATCTGACCAGCTCCACTACCTTCAGTAATAACCAGAGGGAGGCCAGAAAGCGAATTCACAACACATGTGTGCCTCATCAGTACCACATGGACGGGTGCTAGGAAAGAAGCGTAACAGTAAGCGAGCCAGAATAAAGTCTTCTATTAGAAATAAAACAAAACAGTTTTACTTTTTTATTTAAAAATAACAAACACAGTTATACTCACCAAATGCCTATTCCACCGAAGCCATCATTCTCCTGTAATAAAACTAAAATTATAAATACAGTAATAGTAATGGGAGTAATAGTACCATCAGCCTCCGCCTGCTGTCTCTTTTATCACTTAAATGTAACTCTCATCATTCTCCCCTGCTCGCGACGATCGCCGGCAGAGCTGGGGAGAATGATGAGAGCCGTGTTCAGCGCCGGGGAACAGCGCTTACTGTAATGTTTCTTCCCCGGCGACAATGCGTGTCACATGGATGACATCCTTGTGTATTATGCATATGCACATGTGCGGGACAATTTGTGGCCCGTGCTGATATAAAAAAAACGGACATGTCCGCGTGTTTTGCCCACGGACACATGGCCTGTGGAAACACACTGACATGTGCACAGACCCATTCACTTGATTAGGCAAATAGCGTTCCATTCCTCCCGAGTCTCTCCGTATGGCTAAGTAGTACTGAACAGCCACATATGGGGTATTGTCATATTCAGTAGAAATTATGGGGCAAATTTTGGTGCCATTTTTACCCACTTATTGTGTGAAAATGTAAAATCTTTGGCAAAAACAAAATTTTGATGGTAAAAATGTAGTTATTTTGTCTTCACTGCCCAGTGATATAAAATTCTGTGACACACCCATGGTGTCAATATGATCACTGCAACCCTAGACAAATTCATTGAAAGGTGTATTTCGTAATATTGGGTCACTTATGGGGGGGATCGGCTGTTCTGGCCTCTCATGGGCTCTCACAGTGAGTCATGGCACCTGCAAACCATAACAATAAAATCTGGCGCTCCTTGCCTTCTGAGCTTTGCACTGTGCCTTAAAAATATTTCCCGATTAGATGTAGGGTGTTGGCACACTTAGGGAAAAAATGGACCTCAGTTTGTTGTAAAAAAAATCCTATTACCCCTTAGAAAAATTAACAATTTGGGGCTAAAACAACATTTTAGTGGTAAAAATGTAATTTATTCTTCACTGCTCAGTGGTATAAAATTCTGTGAGGCACTTGTGGTGTTTAATATGATCACTTCACCCCTAGATGAATCAATTGGGGAGAGTAGTTTGTAAAATGAGTTCACATATAGGGGGTTTCTGTTGTTTTGGCACCTCAGGGGCTCTGCCAATGTGACATGGCACCCTCAAAACATTCCAGCAAAATTTGAACTCCAACATGGCGCCTCTTCCATTCTGAACTTTGCACTGTGCATTAAAAGAAGTATTCCTCTACATAATGGGTATCGCCTTACTCAAGAGAAATTGCACAACAACTTTTGGCGTCCAATTTCTCCTGTTACCCTTGGTAAAATAAAAAATTGGGGGCGAAAATATAATTTTTTTTTATAAACATCCCAAAAATTCCTGTGAAACACCTGAAGGGTTAATAAACTTATTGAATGTGATTTTGAGTACCTTGAGTGGTGCAGTTTTTAGAATGGTGTCACTTTTGTTTTTTTTCTATCATATACACCTTTCAAAGTGACTTCAAATGTGATGTGGTCCCTAAAAAAAAAAATGGTATGAGAAATCGCTGTTCAACTTTTAACCCTTATAACTTCCTAACAGAAAATGTTGTTTCCAAAATTGTGCTGACGTAAAGTAGACATGTGAGAAATGTTAGCTAAGTATTTTGTGTGACATATATCTGTGATTTAAGGGTATGAAAATTCAAAGTTGGAAAATTGCATAATTTTCGCCAAGTTTCCGTTTTTTTCACATATAAACTCAAGTTAAATCAAATAAATGTTACCAATATCATGAAGTACAATATGTCACGAGAAAACAGTTTCAGAATCACTGTCATCCATGGAAGCATTCCAGAGTTATTACCTCATAAAGGGACAGTGGTCAGAATTGTAAAAATTGGCCCGGTCATTAACGTGCAAACCACCCTCCGGGGTAAGAGGGTTCAATTTACTAGTTTTTAATTAATACTTTAATAAAGTTTATTTTTATCCTCTAGATTTGCTTAAGATATATCAATACTTTAGAGATTACGAGCTTCCAATATTGAGATGCAGCAGGAGGTAATGGCGCCACTGCCTCAGTGGCAGTTAGAGGAGAGGGAGCCTGGTCCCAAGAGGGGGCTTATGTGTGCAGATGTGGGTGTGGTTCAGGAGGAGGGATATAAGGTGTCCTCTCTGAGAAATGTACACAACTATAAATGGCTGCGGCTCCACTATAGATGGCCTCAGATTGCAAGTTAGTGAAATTAAAGAGGACATCAATCACTTCAGACAGGACATACATACATTCCATGAAAGAATGGGCAAGTGGAGAAAATAGTTGGTGTAGTGGAGGACATTGATCCTGGCATGCAGGAGGAGACAAACATGCAGAATATTAATATGCTTCTTAATAAAGTTGGATGACCTCAAAAATAGGTCACGATGAAACAATCTGCGCATTGTGGTGGTGCCTGCAAAGGTGGAGGGCCAAAAACCAGTCAATTATTTTAAATCTTGGCTTATGGATATGTTTGGTAAAGAGGCCATGTCCCCCTTTGCCATAGAGCGTGCTCACAGAGTCCCTGCATTTCCAGGTCCACCTGGCACACAGCCTCGCCCTATTACAATGAAACTCCTTTATTTTCGAGAAGCAAGAGATCACAAAGTTTTAACCATCAATGAAGCAGTTGTGTCCATATATCTGGATTTTCGGCAGAGATGCAAAGGAGGAGAGCACAATTCATAGACATGAAAAGGAAACTGCGTGCAAAACAAATCCCATATTTTTCTTTATATCCAGCACATCTTGGCGTGGTGGCAGCAGGGAAAGTCCAGATGTTTGAAAATCCCAAATGGTCCCTGAGCCATTAAAATGGAAATGGAGGAGTTTCTTCAGGAGAGGGACACTGGTCGTGTATCCATGCGATTGTGATTTATATATTTTTTCTTATTATTTAAAGACCCGGCCAGTTCAGAGCTGGTCTGATGTATGGATCCCTTGAAATTAGGGGGATTTAAGTTCTAAGTGTCTAAGTGCCTAAGTGTTTGGATTTCTACATCTTAAGGAAAATTATTATTATTAATTATTATAGCACCATTTATTCCGTGGTGCTTTACATGTGAGGAGGGGTATGCATAGTAAAAATAAGTACAGTATTCCTAAATAGTACAAGTCACAACTGGTACAAGAGGAGAGAGGATCCTGCCCACGAGAGCTCACAATGTACAAGGGATGGGTTAGGATACAGTAGGTGAGGGTAGAGCTGGTTGTTCAGTGGCTTGGTCGATCGGTGGTTACTTCAGGTTGTAGGCTTGTCGGAAGAGGTAGGTCTTCAGGTTCTTTTTGAAGGTTTCGATGGTAGGTGGAAGTCTAATATGTTGTGGTAGAGAGTTCCAGAGTAGGTGGGATGCGCAGGAGAAATCTTGTATGCGATTGTGGGAAGAAGAGATAAGAGGGAAGTAGAGAAGGAGATCTTGTGAGGATCGGAGGTTGCGTACAGGTAAGTACCAGGAGACGAGGTCACAGATATAAGGAGGACACAGGTTGTGGATGGCTTTGTATGTCATGGTTAGGGTTTGGAAATTGGAGCTGTCAGGAACACCGCACTGCACTTGCTCACTGAGCCAGGGTGCGTGTCCTGAGTACAAAGACTGTGCACAAAGATACCTGCGGAGCGAGCAGCAGTGGTGACAATGCATGCTCCAGGACCTGAATCACGTGACTGCTGGGGGCGTGGCCTAAGCTCCACAGAGCTAGGAGCTGCAGGGAAACTCCTAGAAGGGTAACTACAGGACAATGATACCAAGGAGCATAGACAGAGACAGATACCAGATCAGGCCGGGTCAATTCACGAGATAGCAGGACAGTACCAAAGGGCTAGACTGAAAGAATAGTCAGGACGTAGCAATAGATCAGAAAACCAGAACAGGTATTAGACGGTACAATAGGGGTAAACTGTAACGGAGTAACGATAGCCAAGCCAGGAGGTCAGAACCAGAAAAGACAATGGTACCAAAAACGAGAAACGGAGTACAGAGTGAAGGAACAAGCCGGGTCATACACGGGAAGCAAACAAACAATGCAGAGTACACGCACACCAGGGGTCAGACACACCAGAATAGCAGTATAACTGACAGAGAATGCCAGTATGGAGTGAGCATAAATACCCCTCCCAGATCCAAAGAGAGGCCGGCAATGTTAACCCTGTCAGAACAGGACATTAACCATGTCCTAACCATGACACCGGCAATGTTAACCCTGTCAGAACAGGACATTAACCATGTCCTAACCATGACAGTACCCCCCTCATAATGGGGGGCCACCGGACCCCCAGGTTTCTCAGGGTACCTGGCATGAAAAGCCCGCACCAGTCGATCAGCGTGCATCGAACTGGCCGGAACCCACGATCGATCCTCAACGGAATATCCCTTCCAATGGATAAGGTACTGAAGTCTCCGGCGCACCCACCGCGAATCAATGATGCGCCCTACCTCGTACTCCAGTTGACCCTCTACCAACACTGGTGGAGCCATGGATGAGGGATCTTCTCTAACTGTCCCCACAGGTTTTAATAGGGACCTGTGGAAGACGTTAGAGATTTTGAAGGAGGTGGGAAACTGTAATCTGTATGCCACCGGGTTGATCACCTCTACAATCTTGTATGGGCCAATAAATTTGGGGCCCAACTTCATAGAGGCTATTTTAAGTTTGATGTTACAAGTGGACAACCAGACTTTTTCCCCCACTGTCAACGCAGGAACCACCCCCCTCCTCCTGTCTGCAAAATGTTTGAACTACTTCTGGGCTTTGGAGATGTTCCCCTGTACCTCCTTCCAGAGGGTTTTTAATTGTTGTATCATCCCCTCGGCACCAGGGCAATCCGAATCCATACGGGAAAATTCCCCAAACTGCGTAACAAACCCATAATTGACCAGAAAGGGAGGCTTTCCGGTAGACTGATTAACCCGACAGTTGAATGCAAATTCTGCCATGGGCAATACCTCACACCAGTCTTCCTGTCTGGAGGAGGCCAGGCATCTCAGAATCTGCTCCAATGACTGGTTGGTGCGTTCCATTTGTCCGTTAGATTCCGGGTGATAGGCAGAGGAGAATGACAACGTGACCCCCAACTTCATACAAAACGCTCTCCAAAACCTGGCCACAAATTGCACACCCCTGTCCGACACCACGTTCACAGGCACTCCATGCAGTCGAACAATGTGCTGTATAAACAAACGAGCCAAGGTTTCAGCAGATGGTAACGCAGGTAATGGCACAAAGTGGGCTTGCTTAGAAAATCTATCAACCACTACCCATAACACTGAGTTGCCCTTGGAAGAGGTGGAAGGTTAGTGATAAAGACCATGGACAGGTGTGTCCATGGTTTATCCGGAATTGGCAAAGGCACCAATTCCCCGGCCGGCCGGACCTGAGAGCTTTTAGAGCGTGCGCACACCCCACAAGTATTCACAAACCTTTTTATATCAGTACCCATAGAGGGCCACCAAAAACCCCTAGCTACTGCCCCCCGGGTAGCTGCAATACCAGGGTGTGCACTTAACATAGAGTCATGAAATTCTTGAAGGAGTGTGGGACGGAATTGTTCGGGTACAAACAATTTACCTGGGGGTTTATTCCTGGGAGCTTGTGCTTGTGCTCCCAGAATCTCTCTCTGTAACTCAGAGGAGATTTCGGCTACAACCACTCCCGGTTGAAGAATGGAGGAAGTAGGTTCTGGAGGGGACACAGAATCAAAACTTCGGGATAAGGCATCTGCCTTTACATTTTTAGACCCTGGTCGGAACGTGATGATAAATTGAAATCGAGAAAAAAAAAGTGCCCACCGAGCCTGTCTGGGGGTCAATCTCTTAGCAGACTCGATATAGGCCAGGTTTTTATGATCAGTGACGACCGTAATGGGATGAGCGGCCCCCTCCAAAAAATGTCTCCATTCTTCAAAGGCCAATTTAACTGCTAACAGTTCCCTGTTACCGACATCATAGTTTCTCTCGGCCGACGAGAACTTCTTAGAAAAAAAGGCACAGGGTTTGAGGTTAGTCAGGGTAGAGGGGCCCTGTGACAATACTGCCCCCACCCCCACCTCCGAAGCGTCGACCTCGACGATAAAAGGTCTTGACGAATCGGGTTGTACCAACACAGGGGCTGTAGTAAAACACTTCTTTAATGCCAGGAAGGAATTTTTTGCGGCCACAGACCAAATTTTTACATCTGCCCCTTTAAGTGTGAGGTCCGTCAAGGGTTTTACCACCTGCGAGAACCCTTTAATGAACTTCCTATAATAATTAGCGAAGCCCAGAAATCGCTGCAACCCCTTCAGGTCATGAGGCTGCACCCAATCTGTAATGGCCTGAACCTTCCCTGGATCCATGCGGAATCCCTCCCCGGATACAATTACACCCAGAAAAGACAGTTCTTGCATAAAAAATGAGCACTTCTCCAGCTTAGCATACAAATGGTTCTCCCGGAGTCTCATAAGCACCGTACGCAGATGATGCAAGTGTGACTGACTGTCCTCAGAGTAAATCAAGATGTCATCCAGGTAAATGACTACATAACGTCCAATCAAGTCAGAAAAAACAACATTAATAAAGTTCTGAAAAACCGCAGGAGCATTAGTGAGGCCGAAGGGCATAACCAGGTTTTCAAACAGCCCCTCAGTTGTCAGGAACGCTGTTTTCCATTCGTCCCCCTCCCAGATCCTTATAAGGTTATAAGCCCCTCGTAGATCGAGCTTAGAAAACCATTTGGCCCCCGTGAGTTGATTGCATAAATCAGGAATCAACGGGAGAGGGTACGTGTTCTTAACAGTAATTTTGTTCAGTTCTCAAAAGTCGAGGCACGGTCGCAACCCACCATCTTTTTTCTTTACAAAGAAAAACCCCACTGCCACGGGTGAGACCGAGGGCCGAATATGCCCCTTGCGAAGGCTTTCTTTAATGTACTCTTTCATAGCTTGGCGCTCAGGCCCGGACAAATTAAACAAACGAGCCTTGGGTAATTTGGCTCCAGGTACTAAATCGATAGCACAATCGTATGGTCTATGTGGTGGGAGTGCCTCGGCCTCGCTTTCGGAAAACACATCTTTAAGGTCTCTCAGGTACTCCGGAATACCCTCCAGACCGACAGATGACACAGATACAGATTTTATCGGATTGACAAAAGAAACCGGGTTACAACACAGACCATTATCATTACATCCCCAACGGGTGATCTCCCCCTTCACCCAATCAATAAGAGGATTGTGGCGTTGCAACCACGGCATTCCCAATACCAGTCCTGCAGGCAGATTATTCATAACGAAACAACTTAAATTTTCCACATGAGTGAAACCCACTTTCATAGAAAAAACTTCAGACATAAAACAAATTCCATCCCGGGTAAGAGGGGATGAATCCACAGCCACAATTTTAACAGGGTCTTTTAACCTGACTGTCCCTATCTTATTAAGAGTCACAACTTGGGCATCAATCAGATTAATGGAGGAACCACAGTCAACAAAGGCGGTGGTCATAACAGGACCGCCAGCAATTTCCAATTCAACCTGGAGGACCATTTTTATACGTGAGAAAAAATGTACCTGCGAGTCTGGACAACCTCCTCGATTGTTGCCCAGACTCAGTCGTTTCTCTGAAGGTTTCTCTGAAGAAGGGCAGGAGGGACAATTCCTTTTCCAATGTCCAGAGGCTCCACAGTAAAAACATAGTAGGTTGTCTCTGCGGTGCCTTCTCTCTTTCTCCTTAACCGAGACTGACCCAACGTTCATGGGCTCAGATACGGGTGAAGTGTCACACAATTTGGGGTACAAGGGAGACTCTTGTTGCATCATTCCTCTAGCACGGAGTCTCCGGTCCATACGGACCGCCTGCATCATGGCGTCCTCCAGGGTATCAGGAGGCGGATGTAATGCCAGAGCGTCCTGCAGATGGTCAGAAAGGCCCCTGCGAAACAACCCCCTCAGGGCGGCGTCATTCCAGGATACTTCAGCGGTCCAACGTCTAAACTCTGAGCAGAACCATTCGGCAGAGTGTCTCCCCTGTGTCACACTCATCACCATATCCTCTGCCAGACGCACTCTATCAGGCTCGTCATAAATGTGCCCCAGAGCCTCAAAGAACAAGTTCACTGACATACGTTCAGGAGCAGAGGAAGACAGAGAGAAAGCCCATGCTTGCGGAGCCCCCCGAAGTAGGGAAATAATGACCCCCCACCCTCTGGAACTCATCCCCGGAGGAGCGGGGCCTTAGAGAAAAAAAAATCTTGCATCCTTCTCTGAAAGACCTGAACTCTTTTTTATCCCCTGAGAAGGGATCGGGCAATTTGACTGGAGATTCGGGGGACGCTAATGACACATCCCTACCCCCAGAACTAGAAGCCCCTGCATCGACAGCCCCCTGCACAGTAACCACCAACTGTTGCTGGGTATGGGCCATCGTGCGCTGTTCCACATTGAGTTTATGGAACATTTGGGTCAGGTGCTTGACCTGATCAGCCAAGGCTTGTATGGGATCCATGAGGATAATACACACTTTTTTTTTTTTTCCCTTCAGAGGAAAAAAAAACTGAAACGGTCAGTTATAATGTCAGGAACACCGCACTGCACTTGCTCACTGAGCCAGGGTGCGTGTCCTGAGTACAAAGACTGTGCACAAAGATACCTGTGGGGCGAGCAGCAGTGGTGACAATGCATGCTCCAGGACCTGAATCACGTGACTGCTGGGGGCGTGGCCTAAGCTCCACAGAGCTAGGAGCTGCAGGGAAACTCCTAGAAGGGTAACTACAGGACAATGTTACCAAGGAGCATAGACAGATACCAGATCAGGCCGGGTCAAAGTACGAGATAGCAGGACAGTACCAAAGGGCTAGACAGAAAGAATAGTCAGGACGTAGCAATAGATCAGAAAACCAGAACAGGTATTAGACGGTACAATAGGGGTAAACTGTAACAGAGTAACGATAGCTAAGCCAGGAGGTCAGAACCAGAAAAGACAATGGTACCAAAAACGAGAGACGGAGTACAGAGTGAAGGAACAAGCCGGGTCATACACAGGAAGCAAACAAACAATGCAGAGTACACGCACACCAGGGGTCAGACACACCAGAATAGCAGTATAATTGACAGAGAATGCCAGTATGGAGTGAGCATAAATACCCCTCCCAGATCCAAAGAGAGGCCGGCAATGTTAACCCTGTCAGAACAGGACATTAACCATGTCCTAATCATGACACCGGCAATGTTAACCCTGTCAGAACAGGACATTAACCATGTCCTAACCATGACAGGAGCCTTTGGGTAATGGGGAGCCAGTGCAGGGATTGACAGAGAGGCGAGGCTGGGGAATAAAGGGGGACAGGTGGATTAGTTGGGCAGCAAAGTTTAGAATAGATTAGAGGGGTGCGAGAGTGTTAGAGGGGAGGCCACAGAGCAGGAGGTTGCAGTAGTCAAGGCGGGAGATGATGAGGGTGTGGACTAGGGTTTTGCAGATTCTTGCTTGAGGAATGTACGTGGTTTGAAAGAGAGATCAGTGTCAAGGATAACCCCGAGGCAGCAAGCTTGTGAAAATTGCATTGGTTATGTTTTCCAAACTCAGGCTACCTAATACCACTACTTTTCACTGGTTGGGAGGTTTAAGTTTAATTTTGTGTTGTATTAGCAGTATAAAGGAGATTATGCATCAGGGAAAATACAATATACTGGAGTATACGTTTGAGAGTCGGGAGTTATGCTGTCAGGTATTGCCTCGTGTTTGGGAATACCGTATGTAGTTAATATTGTGGCATGGAATGTTAGGGGATTGGGGAAGGTGCTGAAAAGGGGGGTGATGTTTCATTGGTTACGCCAATACCAGCCTGATATAATTGCATATCAGAAACATATATGACAAATGACAGATTATATCTAATAAAGAGGACATGAGTGGGGAAAGGGTTTCACTCAGTCTATTTGTCACAGAGGAGTAAGTGTCCTAATATATAAGAATATACCATTTATAGGGCAAGCGACCAAAATTGATGCAAATGGTAGATATATATGTATTGCTTGAGAATTTTATAATAAAAAAAATAATTATAGTAGCACTAGCTGCCCGGGCATAGTAACTAACTACGGTTAGTTATAACAAATTATAATGAATATATATATATAGCTGAGTGTAGAGCCCCGCCTCCTCCACATAGCCAAATTCACTATAATATCCAACATCATCCCGTCAGCCAGAGCTACCGGACTACTACCCCTAATATCCCACATCATCCCATCAGCCAGAGCCACCGGACAGCTAAACTCCAAAATGAAAAGGCTCCAGGTTCTGACCATCTTCCAAGGGAATTTTTTAAAGAATTCTACTTCCTAAACTGCTGATAATGTTGGAGGGGGGCAGCAATAGTTGGGAGGTTACCTGCTTCAATGAATGAAGCATTTATTATCCTGCCAAGAAAAAAACTCAATGCCTTTTTTTTTTTTTTTTTTTTAATTTTCTAGAGCAGTAATGCAATTCAAATTTCTTATATTTCGTGTTTGCGTGCTATAGCGATACAGAGTGTTACTTTATTTGTTTGTCATATATGGAGATGGCTACTCTTAGTAAGCTGTTTTCATGTGATCAGTCTTTTGATATTTGTATACTTAGGCTCTCTGACTGGGCACTCCACTCCTCAGCCTCAGGCCTTTCTAATTACAGCAGGATCCTACTCTCTCATTTAAATGTAGGCTTCCCAGCAATGAGAATTGCCTTACCGTGGCTCCCTGGTACACATGAATTTGCCAATTTATGCGCTAGGTATTCTCAATTTTTTAATAGTTAGAAGATTACCTGCTTCAGTGACTGAAGCAATGTTATCCTGATAAAGAAGCCAGGAAAAAAACAGATTCCTATAGACCAATTTCTTTTCTCCCAATAGACAAAAAACTATTCTCTAAAGTATTAGCCATGAGGCTAAATAAAGTGATGATGGAGCTGATACATGGCGACCAATTAGGTTTTATGCCTAATAGGTCCACGGCTATTAATGTTAGAAGCTTATACCTTCACCTGTAAATGTGTAGTGTGGAAATTGAGCATAGCGCTATAATGCCCCTCAGTGCTGCAAAAGCGTACAACAGTGACGTGTAGAATTATCTATGGGAAGTCCTGAGTAAAATAGGGATGGAACAGAAGTTTATAAACTGGGTCAAATTACTGTACGGATCACCATTGGCAAGAGAGAGTTAACGGACACCTATCATGTCCTTTTCCAGTAGGTGGGAGTACTTTCCAGGGATGCCCGTTCTCAACCCTCCTATTTCTTCTTGCTCAAGTGCTGCTGGCATGTAGACTAAGAGACTCACAGTAATTTGTGGGTTTCATGTGTAATAATATAAAGGAAAAAGTACGTTTGTACGCTGATGACATGCTGTTGTATGTGGGAAAACATTCTTGGGCCCAATAATGTTGTAAATAAAGGAGTTTAGTCATTGGTCAGGCTTAAAATCATCGTTGACCGTTACGTCATCAAAGGTCATTGTCGCAAGGCATCGCTGGGAACAGGACTTGCTGGGAGCATCGCTGAGGCCTGGTGACGCTGCGTGGGACACCGGAAGGTGAGAAAAACATGATTTTTTTATTTTAATTCTATTTTTTACAGGGATATGGTACCCAGAGCCTGGAGGAGAATCTCTCCTCTAGACCGTGGGTACCATCCGCACATTTTCCGCTTACTTTGCGCATGGTGGGCATAGCCATGCGGAAAGTAAGCAGAACAATGCATTCCTATGTGTGCGGAATTTACACAATTCCGCAAAAAGAATGGGCATGCTGCGTATTTTTCCGTGATGCGATTCCGCCATTGAATTCAATGGGTTGCTTAGTTTATGCGGTTTTGCAGCATTTTCGTGGCGATAAAGCGCATAAAATCCGCAGGAATAACGGACGTGTGCACATAGCCTAAAGCTATGGTGGACATTCAGTCCTCTGCAAACAGGGTGGCCATGCAGGTTAATTATATATATTCTAAAGGGGTAAAGTGAAGAAGCAAAATGTCGGCATTTAATCCTTACCCTGGCAATCCGAACAGTTCCCTACCAGGAGATATTTTCAGAAGCCAATGGTACTAATGGGAGTTATGGAGCGCTCTCAGGCACCCACGGCTCAACCAATATGTCCATAAACGTAAATACAGGTGTATATATACCTATTCCCAACACAATATAAACCCGAAAAGCAAACTTCAAATAATTTCTTATTTTTTTCTTAATTTTTATTAGATGATATTGACTGACAGTCTGTGACCATACATAAATCACCATTATTTGCAGATTTTTTTTTTAATAAAAAAATGTTTATAAAAATAAATCGAAGCATAATCCTCAATATAGCAATATATCCTTCCGGTTGATTATAAAACCCCCAAAAAGTTCTTACGATTTTGTGATGCATCTGTGAAAATAACTGTGTGTGTGTGTGTATATATATATATATATATATATATATATATATATATATATATATAGTTAAAAATATTATCTGGAAGATTTTTTTATATATTTCTTGGAGATCCATAGACATCCGTTATATTACTGAGAGTAAGGTGAGAGAAAGAAAGGCAATGCAAAATCACACTGATCATTATATAACTGAATGAATTTTAAAGTGCACATTCAAGCCTGTTGGTTTAAGGCTGGACCTTCCTGTATCAAAACATTTTTTGGAGATGAATTATACTGAAAAACAGTTGATTCAGAATTATAGACAAGATTCATATACAGAGAAGAGGAGGGGTTAGGGTTGGTTTACTTAAACGCCGAAAAGTTAAAATGAATTTATGATCTAAATACACTTAAACTAAAAGGCTTGAATGTGGACTTTAAAATTCATTCAGTTATATAATGATCAGTGTGATTTTGCATTGCCTTTCTTTCTCTCACCTTACCCACAGTGATAAAATGGAGATCTGTTATGAATGGGAAACCGAGGAGGAAAAAAAGACAACAAGCTAAGTCTCAGAAAACCAGAGAAGTTGGTAACTATGCAGATTGCAGATCCCTGATCTACCCGCACAACTAGCAGCAGTCGTGGAGCGTTCCTACGTTGGTCCTAGACGCCTCGTCACAACTGGAGAACTACATAAGCCTAAAGCAGGAAAAGAGTAAAACTAACTGCCCCAGAGCAGACCCCAAAGGAAAGACAGCTCCCCACATGCATTGACGGTGAAACAAGATGAAAATACAAACAAAGGCAGGAAAAATAGGCTGAGCAAACGATGGGGCCCGGCTAACTAAAAAGGACAGAAAAGGAAAGACACTGTCTGCAATCTGCCAAAAACAACCTACAAAAATAATGTCCGACACTTCTGATAGCAAAATTAACCCTGAAGTCACTAGACTTCTAAACCTATATCAGCACTCTGAAATATTCTGAGACAGAGCAAAAAAGAGGCCAATCTAATAAGGGACAAAAAGCAGATTGGCAAATACTGATTTTAGGAGTGGAATTTCAGCATAGCCCCAGCAGGGGCAGGCTGATTACACAACAAACTGAATTGACCAACAAGCGCAAGTGTGAACATTAGCAAAAAGCAAACTTAAATTGAGAAGACTGGAAGAGAGCTGAAGTGCAGGACCTGAGAAGCAGACTGAATCACCAGCACCCGGATAGGGCGTCGGCTGTCTTATATCCAGTCTGATACTCCAGAGATCCAATCGTTATCTTCCTCATCAGGTGGCAGATCACTACAACTTAAACCAACCGCACTACCTCCTGTCACCACCAGAGGGAGAAAGGAAGGGGAACTCTCAACTGGTGGAGCAGAAAATGAGTTCATGACAGAGATCTATGGATCTCCAAGAAATATATAAAAATCTCTGAAATATTTTTAACTTTTTATATATACACTCACTGGCCACTTTATTAGGTACACCTGTCCAACTGTGTGTTAAGACTTAATTTCTAATCAGCCAATCACATGGCGGCAACTCAGTGCATTTAGGCATGTAGACATGGTCAAGACAATCTCCTGCAGTTCAAACCGAGCATCAGTATGGGGAAGAAAGGTGATTTGAGTGCCTTTGAACGTGGCATGATTGTTGGTGCCAGAAGGGCTGGTCTGAGTATTTCAGAAACTGCTGATCTACTGGGATTTTCACGCACAACCATCTCTAGGGTTTACAGAGAATGGTCCGAAAAAGAAAAAAATCCAGTGAGCGGCAGTTCTGTGGCCGGAAATGCCTTGTTGATGCCAGAGGTCAGAGGAGAATGGGCAGACTGGTTCGAGCTGATAGAAAGGCAACAGTGACTCAAATTGCCACCCGTTACAACCAAGGTAGGCAGAAGAGCATCTCTGAACGCACAGTGCGTCGAACTTTGAGGCAGATGGGCTACAGCAGCAGAAGACCACACCGGGTACCACTCCTCTCAGCTAAGAACAGGAAACTGAGGCTACAATTTGCACAAGCTCATCGAAATTGGACAGTAGAAGATTGGAAAAACGTTGCCTGGTCTGATGAGTCTCGATTTCTGCTGCGACATTCGGATGGTAGGGTCAGAATTTGGCGTAAACAACATGAAAGCATGGATCCATCCATCCTTGTATCAACGGTTCAGGCTGGTGGTGGTGGTGTCATGGTGTGGGGAATTTTTTCTTGGCACTCTTTGGGCCCCTTGGTACCAATTGAGCATCGTTGCAACGCCACAGCCTACCTGAGTATTGTTGCTGACCATGTCCATCCCTTTATGACCACAATGTACCCAACATCTGATGGCTACTTTCAGCAGGATAATGCGCCATGTCATAAAGCTCGAATCATCTCAGATTGGTTTCTTGAACATGACAATGAGTTCACTGTACTCAAATGGCCTCCTCAGTCACCAGATCTCAATCCAATAGAGCATCTTTGGGATGTGGTGGAACGGGAGATTCGCATCAGGGATGTGCAGCCGACAAATCTGCGCCAACTGTGTGATGCCATCATGTCAATATGGTCCAAAATCTCTGAGGAATGCTTCCAGCACCTTGTTGAATCTCTGCCACGAAGAATTGAGGCAGTTCTGAAGGCAAAAGGGGGTCCAACCCCTTACTAGCATGGTGTACCTAATAAAGTGGCCAGTGAGTGTATATAGTATATGTTTATTTTCACATATAGGAACATAGTTTTTAAGGTTGAAGGAAGACTTTAAGTCCATCTAGTTCAACCCATATCCTATTCTAACCTGCGCTAATATGTTGATCCAGAGGAAGACCAAAAAACACATGGCAAACAGAAAGCTTCACATTGGGGAAAAAAATTCCTTCCCAACTCCACATACGGCAATCAGACTAGTATCCTGGATAAACGCCCTATCAAGGAATCTACACTGTGTTCCAAATTATTATGCAAAAAATATTTCCTCATATTTTCTCTAAATTACCTATATGAATTGCAGTCATTGTTATTTTCCAGTCATCTAATATTCTAGTATAATTGCAATGTTTTTGAACAAACTGCCTATGAAAACAGTATATTTTTAAAAATAAGAAACACTCAAAATGCATGTTCCAAATGATTATGCACAGCAGAGTTTTCAACCTTTTTATTTTGAACAAAAAAATGGTCAATTGTGAAATTATAAGCATTATCAGCTTATTACAAAATGAAATCAAACAGTTTTCAAGTCAAAACTTTATTCTAGGTGATGTTACATTTGCACATAGGACCCCTTGTTCGAAAGAAGCTTCTGAACTCTCTCTTCCATTGAATTTGTCAGTTTTTGGATGGTTTGTGCTTCAATTGTTTTGCATGTGGACAGAATACCCTCCCAGAGCTGTTGCTTAGATGTGAACTGCCTCCCGCCATCATAGACACTCCTTTTGATGATGCTCCAGAGGTTCTCAATGGGGTTGAGGTCAGGGGAAGATGGTGGCCACACCATAAGTTTGTCCTCTTTTATGCCCATAGCAGCCAGAGATGCAGATGTGTTATTTGCAGCATGAGACGGTGCATTATCATGCATGAAAATGATCTTGCTGCGGAAAGCACGGTTCTTCCTCTTGAACCATGGCAGGAAGTGCTGTTTTAGAAACTCCACATAGATTATGGAGTTCATCTTTACCCATTCAGGGATCCTAAAGGGGCCGATAATCTCTCTCCCCATGATTCCAGCCCAAATCATTACTCCACCTCCTCCTTGTTGGCGCCTTAGCCGTGTTTTCATGGGGTGTCCATCAACCAGCCATCCTCCACTCCATCCATCTGGACCATTGAGCGTTGCACGTCACTCATCGGTGAACAAAACAGTTTGGAAGTCAGTCTTCATGTATCATTTGGCCCACTGGAGCCGTTTCTGCTTGTGTGCAGTGGATAGAGGTGGTCGACAGGATGGCTTACGCACAGCTGCAAACCTCTGAAGGACCCTGCATCTTGTTGTTTGCGGGACGTTGGAGGCACCAGCAGCTTCAAAAACTTGTCTGCTGCTAGGACAAGGCATTTTTGCAGCTGCTCTTTTAACCTGACGCAATTGCCTGTTGGAAAGAGTCCTCAATTTTTCCTTATCAGCACGCACAAGTGTGTGCTGGGAATCAGCTACATACTTCTTGATTGTGCGATGATCACGATGAAGTGTCTTGGCAATGTTGATTGTAGTCATGCCTTGACCTAAATACTCCACAATTTGTTGCTTCTCAGCAGCCGACACATCCTTTTTCTTTCCCATTTTGACAAGAAATGTAGGCTGCTTAATAATGTGGAACAGCCTTCTTAAGTAGTATTGCCTTTATTTGGACACACCTGCCAAACTAATTTGCACAGGTATCTGCAATTGCTTTCAGTGATATAAAGAGCCCTGACACACATCACCATCAATGAGTTTAAATGACAAACAAAAAAATTCTATCCTTATCACTCCTAAACTCTTTTTGCATAATAATTTGGAACACAGTTTAGTATATATAACCTGTAATATTATACTTTTCAAGAAAGGCATCCAGTCCCTTCTTAAATTTTAGTAGGGAATCACTCATTACAACATCATATGGCAGAGAGTTCCATAGTCTCTGTGATTGTGATTAAACCTTCTTTCCTCCAGTCGTAGAGGATGCCCCCTTGTCCCCGTCTCAGGTCTAAGAGTAAAAAGATCATTAGAAAGGTCTTTGTATTGTCCCCGCATATATTTATACGTTGTAATAAGATCACCCCTAAGCCTTCGTTTTTCCAAACTAAATAACCCCAAGTGCAATAACCTGTCTTGGTATTGTAGACCCCCCAGTTCCCTAATAACCTTGGTCGCTCTTCTCTGCACCCGCTCCAGTCCAGCTATGTCTTTCTTATACAGTGGGGAAAAAAAGTATTTAGTCAGTCAGCAATAGTGCAAGTTCCACCACTTAAAAAGATGAGAGGCGTCTGTAATTTACATCATAGGTAGACCTCAACTATGGGAGACAAACTGAGAAAAAAAAATCCAGAAAATCACTTTGTCTGTTTTTTTTCATTTTATTTGCATATTATGGTGGAAAATAAGTATTTGGTCAGAAACAAAATTTCATCTCAATACTTTGTGATATATCCTTTGTTGGCAATGACAGAGGTCAAACGTTTTCTGTAAGTCTTCACAAGGTTGCCACACACTGTTGTTGGTATGTTGGCCCATTCCTCCATGCAGATCTCCTCTAGAGCAGTGATGTTTTTGGCTTTTCGCTTGGCAACACAGACTTTCAACTCCCTCCAAAGGTTTTCTATAGGGTTGAGATCTGGAGACTGGCTAGGCCACTTCAGGACCTTGAAATGCTTCTTACGAAGCCACTCCTTCGTTGCCCTGGCGGTGTGCTTTGGATCATTGTCATGTTGAAAGACCCAGCCACGTTTCATCTTCATTGCCCTTGCTGATGGAAGGAGGTTTGCACTCAAAATCTCACGATACATGGCCCCATTCATTCTTTCATGTACCCGGATCAGTCGTCCTGGCCCCTTTGCAGAGAAACAGCCCCAAAGCATGATGTTTCCACCACCAAGCTTTACAGTAGGTATGGTGTTTGATGGATGCAACTCAGTATTCTTTTTCCTCCAAACACGACAAGTTGTGTTTCTACCAAACAGTTCCAGTTTGGTTTCATCAGACCATAGGACATTCTCCCAAAACTCCTCTGGATCATCCAAATGCTCTCTAACAAACTTCAGACGGGCCCGGACATGTACAGGCTTAAGCAGTGGGACACGTCTGGCACTGCAGGATCTGAGTCCATGGTGGCGTAGTGTGTTACTTATTGTAGGCCTTGTTACATTGGTCCCAGCTCTCTGCAGTTCATTCACTAGGTCCCCCCGCGTGGTTCTGGGATTTTTGCTCACCGTTCTTGTGATCATTCTGACCCCACGGGGTGGGATTTTGCGTGGAGCACCAGATCGAGGGAGATTATCAGTGGTCTTGTATGTCTTCCATTTTCTAATTATTGCTCCCACAGTTGATTTCTTCACTCCAAGCTGGTTGGCTATTGCAGATTCAGTCTTCCCAGCCTGGTGCAGGGCTACAATTTTGTTTCTGGTGTCCTTTGACAGCTCTTTGGTCTTCACCATAGTGGAGTTTGGAGTCAGACTGTTTGAGGGTGTGCACAGGTGTCTTTTTATACTGATAACAAGTTTAAACAGGTGCCATTACTACAGGTAATGAGTGGAGGAAAGAGGAGACTCTTAAAGAAGAAGTTACAGGTCTGTGAGAGCCAGAAATCTTGATTGCTTGTTTCTGACCAAATACTTATTTTCCACCATAATATGCAAATAAAATGAAAAAAAAACAGACAATGTGATTTTCTGGATTTTTTTTTCTCAGTTTGTTTCCCATAGTTGAGGTCTACCTATGATGTAAATTACAGACGCCTCTCATCTTTTTAAGTGGTGGAACTTGCACTATTGCTGACTGACTAAATACTTTTTTTCCCCACTGTACATCGGAGACCAGAAATGTACACAGTATTCTAAGTGTGGTCACACTAGAGACTTTTATAGAGGTAAAATTATGTTCTCCTCATGAGCATCTATGCCTCTTTTAATGCATCCCATTATTTTATTTGCCTTTGCAGCAGCTGCCTGACACTGGCCACTAAATGTGAGTTTGTTGTCCACCCTTACACCCAGGTCTTTTTCAGTGACAGTTTTTCCCAGTATTTTACAAATAAGCACATAATTATACATCTTATTTCTTCTGCCCAAGTGCATGACCTTACTTTTTTTTTAAATCAGATTTTTATTAACAATATTCAAATTGACAACTACACACAATTGTGTCAGGAAAGGAGAATAGTCATGTTTACAAACATTTTGAAACAATCCCCCAGTTCCCCCCCTCATCTTCCCCCTCCCTTATATCCTCTATAAACAAGAATGGGACATTAGCATACATTGCTTACACAATAAAACAACATCCCTCTGGAATCAGTTTCTCTCCATCCACGGTTTCCAAAGTGTTTCAAAAGTTTTCACACTTTTCCTTTTTTCATAAATATCCTTTTCCATATTAATAACCATATCAGACTGTCTATAAAATTCCCGCAGAGTCGGCGGTTCCCCACTCAACCAGTGCCTGGCAATCAACTTACGTGCAACATACAATAATCTAGCTATGGCCAGTTTATGATGATTTGGAACTCGGATCTCCTCCACATATCCCAATATATATATCACAGGATCGCTTGCGATTGTACAGCTGTACGATTTCCCAATTGCTTCTCCCACCTCCAACCAATATGCATTCAATCTCGTACATTGCGGAACCCCCTAACCAAAGTCGAGTTCCTAATTGTCTGTGCCAGGGGCTCTACTGCCAACGCGAAAAGCAGCGGCGACAGCGGACACCCCTGTCTAGTCCCCCTATATAAACCAAAACTTCCAGATAACTCTCCATTAACTCTCACCCTAGCAGTCGGAGAAGAATACAATAACCTCACCCACGAAATAAAAGTCGGTCCGAAACCAAAAGATCTCAAAACCTCCCAAAGATAGCACCATTCAACACTATCAAACGCTTTACGCGCATCCAATGAGACCACAATTCTATTACCCTCGTTGTCCGACGGCAGCTGCAAGTTCAAGAATAATCTACGTAGGTTTATCGCTGTAGACTTATTCGGCATAAAACCAGATTGATCAGGATGGACCAGATTCTGGACCACACTTGCCAAACGGCCAGCCACTACTTTAGCCAAAATCTTAACATCCGCCGTCAACAGCGAAACTGGCCTATAGGATTCCGCCAATTCCGGGTCCTTTCCTTCCTTTAAAATAACTACTATTGTCGCTTCTCTCATGGACGCCGGCAGCTCTCCCTCCCGTAGCGCCTCATCAAAAACTATCTTCAATTTAGCCACTGAAATATCCAATAAATTCTTATATATCAAAACCGGGAGTCCATCAACACCAGGGGCCTTGTTGTTAGTCATTGACATGATAGCAAGTCTAATCTCCTCCTCCGTTATAGGTTCATCCACCTCCTCCTGTCGCCGTCCCCAATCCTAGGAAGTTTCGCCCCCCCCAAGGAAGCTTTCAATATCCCCCACTGTAGCCCTCAACCCAGATGAATACAACTGTTCATAAAAACTTCTAAACTCCCCCAAAATATCCACTACTTCTGTCAATACAGTCCCTTCCTCTGTTCTTAGTTTGTACACATACAATGATTCTTTCTGTGCCGCCGCTACCACCGAGAGCAAGTGCCCCACTCTTTCCCCTTCCTCAAAAAACTGTAATTTCCGAAAAGCTCTTCTTCTCTCCGCCTTTTTCATATACAACTTATTAACCGCTTCCTGAGCTTCCCGCATGACCTTACTTTAATCCCCATTAAAGCTCATTTGCCATTTATCAGCCCAAGCTTCTAGTTTGCATAAATCCTCCTGTAATATAAAAATTGTCCTCCTCTGTATTGATTACCCTGCAGAGTTTAGTGTCGTCTGAAAATATTGAAATGCTACTCTGTATGCCCCCCACAAGGTCATTAAAAAGAAATAGCTTTTGATTAAAAAAAGCATTTTTTACTGTGTGATAGCAGCAAAAGATAAAAAAAGAAACAATTAAATCTGGTATCGCTGTAATCGCACCGACCAGAAGAATAAATCCACCTTATCACTTACACCACACGGTGAAAAACAAAAATAAGATCTATTATTATACTGCTGTCTATTTGTTCATTCTACCTCCCAAAAATCAGAACAAGGCTTCGTTCATATTTATCATGCGCTCTCTGGTGAGCGCTTACATCAAGGTTTCCATATAAATTGTCCAAAACTGCGATTTGGTCAACCCCCTAGAATCACTCACTCATGAGGCAGATGAAGTCACTTTGGACTGGTCTCTGTTCCGTTGATGTCCCATAATTTTAGGCATCTTTTTAGCGCACAAGTATGGATAACCATATTATTATTATTATTATTTATTGTTATAGCGCCATTTATTCCATGGCGCTTTACATGTAAGGAGGGGTATACATATAAACAAGTACAATAATGTTAAACAATACAAGTCATAACTGGTACAGGAGGAGAGAGGACCCTGCCCGCGAAGGCTCACAATCTACAAGGGATGGGTGAAAATACAGTAGGCGAGGGTAGAGCTGGTCATGCAGCGGTTTGGTCGATCGGTGGTTACTGCAAGTAACCATACATCTATGAACTCATAAAAACATGGATACCACCGGAGAAGACGCCAATCGGAGATGCTTCCATCTCCCTCATTATGGTGGGTGGTTGCATTTGTGGATTCATCTGAAATGCATTGTATGGGATATACACAGAAACCCCGACATAAGTGCTCAGCGTAGAACGCAAGAATGTGATCCCAGCCATTTACAGGGCGCTTATTGCCAGCACCACAAGCTGGGCACAATATATGGGGGCCCTACTATATATGGGGTTCTACACTGTATGTTGGCACAATGTAGGGGCATTATACTGGCATATTTGCAGTTCTCCAGAAAAAAGCCTAGCATTGATGTTACAAAACAATCACTGCAGCCATATTAAATTCATTGAGAGGTGCAATTTCTACAATGAGGTCACTTTTGTGGGTTTTCTGCTGTTCTAGCTACTTTGGAACTCTGCGAAAGTCGCCCACAAACTATTCTAGCAAAAGCCGTGCTCCAAAAGCCAAATAGCGCTCCTTCCATCTCAGCCCCTGACATGTGGCCAAACAGTAATTTCTAACAACATATGGGGCAGCATTCTGAAGAAATTGCACAATAAATTGTGGGGTCTAATTTCACCTATTAACCCTTGTGTACCTGACAAATTTGCAGCAAATATAAACATAACAATCATTTGTACCACTAAAATGTCATATTTCCATGTCTTGCTGTTATAAAACTTTGCGAGGCACCTATGGGTTCAAAATATTCACAACACCCATAGATGAATTCCTCAGAAGTTTTGAATATGAGGTCACCTGGGGGGTTCTGCTGCTTTGTAACCTCAAGGGCTCAGGTAATGGAGCCCACAATCTATTCAAACAAATTCTGCATTCTAAAAGCCAAGAAGCGCTCTTTCCCATCCGATCTTTGCCGTGTGCTCAAGCAGTAGTGTGCAACCACATATGCTGCCATATTCAGGGGAAATTTTATAACAAATTGTGGGGTGTAATTTCTCCCAAAAACCCTTGTGTAAATTATACATTTGGTGCTAAAACAATATTTTAGTGGATTGTTTTTTTTTGTTCTCGCATTGAAATGTAAACATTTGTGAATCACCTGTTTGTTTAAAATGCTCACTACACCATTTAATGAATTCCTTGAGGGGTCTAATTTCCTAAATGGAGTCACTTGTGAGGGGTTTCTGCTGTTCTCGCATGTCAGGAGTTCTCCAAATGTGACATGACATTCACAATCTATCCAAGACAAATAGCACTCTTTCATCTCCTAGCACATTTTTATGGGTAAAATGTGGTTTGTTTGTTTTTTTATTTTCACAGCTCTACGTTATAAACTTCTGTGAAGCACCTGGAGGATCAAGGTGCTCATCACTCCTCTAGATATATTTCTTGAGGGATTTAATTTCCAAAATGGGCTAACTCGTGGGAGGTTTCTACTGTTTAGGCACATCAGGGGCACTCCAAATGTGACATGGCGTGTGCTATCGATTCTGAAATCTGATGTGCGCCCAAACAGCGGTTTTCTACCACATATGGGGTATTGGCATACTCAGGAGAAGTTGCAAAAAAAAGTTTTGGCTCCATTTTCTCTTTTTACCCTTGTGAAAATAAAAAATTTGGGGCTGAAGTAAAATTTTTGTGAAAAAAGTTAAATGTTCATTTTTTCCTTCCACAGTTCTTTAGTTCCTGTGAAACATCTGAAGGGTTAATAAATTTGTATGTGGTTTTGAGGACTTTGAGGGGTGCAGTATTTAGTATGGTCTCACTTTTGGGTATTTTATGTCAAATAGGCCCCTTAAAGTAACTTCAAATGTGATTTGGTCCCTAAAAAAATGGTTTAGTAAATTTTGTTGGGAAAATTAGAAATTGCTGCTCTTATAACTTCTTTAAAATAATTTGTTTCAAAAATTGTGCTGATGTAAAGTAGATATGTGGGAAATGTTGTTTATTAACAATTTCATGTGATATAACTCTGATTTAAGGGGATAAGAATTAAAAGTTTGAAAATTGCCAAATTTTTGCCAAATTTCCATTTTTTTCACAAATAAGGGCATCACATCAAAGAAATTTTACCACTATCAAGAAATACAATATGTAACAAAAAACAGTCTCTGAATCAGTGGGATCCATTGAAGTGTTCCAGTTATTACCTTATAAATGACACTAGTCAGAATTGTAAAATTTGGCTTGTTGATTAAAGTCAAAATTGGCTCTGTCACAAAGGAGTTAAATTCAGTGCCAAATATGATGTACAGTACAATTTTTATGATTAAACTATTTATTTTTAGTGTAGTTTCTTTTTTCATTATTTTGATTCTTTTGCAGCAAACTTTTGAAGATTACAGCAAGTCTTCAGCTTCCTGTTTCAATTTTAGTTGTGGCCTTTGGACATCTTCATTTATACAGAGTACCTTATTTCATTACATTTTCTTTTTTTCTACATTCATTGTCATGCTTTATATAGTACAGCTGTTGGCGCCTATTCTGAATTTTCCTATAATTAGATATTTGCACATTAATTGTTAATATAGTTTTGAAGACTAAGTGAATAAAAACATTTGCATAAATATGTTGTTGCTGCAGTGTTATCTTTTATTGTCCATATATTTTTTCAGTTAATGTGAATGCACAAAGCATGTCATGTGGTTCAAAAATTTTCTGAGCAAAAGTATCCATAGTCTGTTTCCAAGTAAAAACATTGGTGCCTCCATTACTGCTTAGTCAGCAGTTTACTTGTAATTATTTTGAGGAAAAGTGCTCACTGAAAATTATTTTTATGGACTAAAATATAACCTTTATCCCGTTTATTAAAATACAGTATATATGCTCGAGCATGCATCCTATGTTTCAGTTATCACTATTGAGACAACAGTAGCTATTCTGTCCAGTTTTCATAAAGCACATATCAATAGTACAACACAAACACAGAATATTGTAGAAAACATTTCCGTCATAATATTTGAATTACAGTAGAAACATGAAAGTAATTGTTAGAACAATAAAATCTGAAGCGGCAAATGTCTAAATTAACCCCTTTCCTACATTAAACGTACTATTCCGTCCATGTGACCTGGGACCTAAGTCCCAAGGACGGAATAGTACGTCCTGAGACTCCCGCAGCAGCGCAGTGTGCAGTGCTGCTACTGGGGCCTCCTTCCCTGCAGGTTCCCAGATCCAATATGGCGGCGGGGACCTTCGGGGGCCTGCAGGGAGGCGTCTTTCTCAGTGCCTGCAGAGCGCAGGCATGAGAAAGCCTCCAGCAGTGCCTGCAGATCGCCTATCTGACACACTGCTGTGCAAGGTGTCAGATCAGTGATCTGACATATTACAATAATGTCCCCCCTGGGACAATGTAATAAAGTGAAAAAAAAAATGTAAAAATAATTTATAAAAAATTGCTAAATAAATAAAAAAAAAAATATTCCCTAATAAATTCATTTTTTGAAAATAATTAAAAAAAAAAACAATAAAAGTACACATATTTGGTATCGGCGCGTCCATAACGACCCGCCCTATAACACTGTCCCACTAGTTAACCCCTTTGTTGAACCCCTTAAAAGATAAAATTAAAAAACGAAGCAAAAAATAATGCTTTATCATCATACCGCCGAACAAAAAGTGCAATAACGCGCGATCAAAAAGACCTATATAAATAACCATGGCACCGCTGAAAACGTCATCTTGTCCCGCAAAAAACGAGCCACCACAGTGTCATCAGCGAAAAAATTAAAAAGTTATAGTTCACAGAATAAAGCGATGCAAAAATAATTATTTTTTATATAAAATTGTTTTCATTGCATAAAAGCGCCAAAACATAAAAAAAAGACATAAATGAGGTATCGCTGTAATCGTACTGACCCGAAGAACAAAACCACCTTATCAATTTTACCACACACGGAACGGTGTAAACGCACCCCCCAAAAGAAATTCATGAAATGCTGGTTTTTGTTTATTCTGCGTCCCAAAAATCTGAATAAAAAGCGATCAAAAAATGTCACATGCCCGAAAATGGTACCAATAGAAACAACAACTCGTCCCGCAAAAAATAAGACCTCTTATGACTCGGTGGGTCAAAATATGGAAAAATTATAGCTCTCAAAATGTGGTGATGCAAAAACTATTTTTACAATAAAAAGTGTAGCGTGCGACAGCTGCCAAATATAAAACCTGCCATAAATAGTAAATCAAACCCCCCTTTATCACCCCCTTAGTTAGGGAAAAATAATAAAATGTATTCATTTCCATTTTCCCATTAGGGTTAGGGCTAGGTGTGTGTTGGAGTTAGAATTGGGGGGGTTTACACTGTTTTGGCACATCAGGGGCTTTCCAAATGACATGGCGTCCGATCTCAATTCCAGCCAAAAAAGTCAAATGGCGCTGCTTCCCTTCCGAGCTCTGCCATGCGCCCAAATAGTGGTTTACCCCCACATGTAAGGTTTCAGCGTACTCAGGACAAATTGCACAATAACTTTTGGGATCTCTCACCCTAGCAGCACAACGTGTCCAGCCACAGGTCAAGCGCTATTCCTCTGCACCACCGGTGCCCATCCTAAAAAGAGCGCGTTCACCTTCCCTGTGACACACGTGTCTCCCTGCCAGGACAGACCATTTGGATAATCACAGCACCCACTTGTGGACATTCAAGCCTGTCTCAAACAATATCCTGAACATATTACAGTGCAAATCTCTGGACACCCATTCCAATTATTGGATATACCGGTCTCCGTATAACTTAAGGTGTCAATTCCCGTGGATCTAGTGATTTCCTACATGAATGGTAGCTGCTGCCTCTCAGACGTCTGTTTCTCCACATTATTCATAAATATACCCAGTACTGAATAGTGCCTACTCACGACAGAGGTTCTTTAATAATAATATATGGAATTTTCCATTACAGCTCCTCTCAGTTAAAACCAACTGTGAAAAAATTATGTTTCTGATGAAGGTCAATTGTATGACCGAAAACGTTTAAAGGAATGTACTCAACTGGGTGCCTTTTACAATAAAGGAACTGTCAAATCAATTTTTCTTTTTGAGTGCCAAGTTTTTGTACTACATTTTGGGGTCCTGTTACCTTTGGGAAAAAAAAATGGGGGTGAAAAGATCATTTTTGTTGAATGATTTTTTTAATTGTACGGCTCTACGTTATAAACTTCTGTGAAGCCCTTGGGGGTTCAAAGTGCTCACCACATATCTAGATAATGTCATGATCCAGTGTTGGATCTGGCGGTATTAAATTGCACTGGGTGAACTTTTTTTACTTTGGAAAGTTCCAAGGTGTCTTGACTGTCCCCGGTGGTGGTTAGCAGTATTGCACTTTAGGTTTTTGTGCACTTAATTAGGGATCAGGTGTTACACCCTATAAAGGTGTGCAATCACTGCCTGTGATATTGTGAGTTTGTGTTCACTCTGTTTTTGGAGAGCCTGGATGAAGAATGGAGCTGGTGAGGAGTCCTGCGCAGCTTAGCCAGGGGGGAAGAGTGTCAGCTATGGTGTCTGGACGAAGGGCTGGCATGGCGTGGTGGAGTCGCAGTGATGGTGTCAGCGGGAAGTGTCTGCATGGGCTGGTGGAGTGGCGACTATGGAGAGTGGCACTCACCATGTGGGACTTGGCCGCTGAGCTGGACTCAAGCATGCTCGACTTCGTGTCAGCAGCTGAACTCATCCTTGGGACTCTGGTTCTAAGCAGCTGCATCTGGTGTTGGACTCTGCTCAAAGGTTGCACTAAGGTGAAGGATCCTGTTATGGTGATGGATCCGGGTGGAGGAGAAGATGCACTCAGGTGGAGGGCTCTGTTGCTAGGAGCGCACGCAACAGAGCAAAGCTAAGTGGTGTTTCCCCTGTATTGTCTCTTTCCTCATGTGTGTTATTAGTGCAGTGGTGGGATTAGTTTCCGCACCGACCTGTTCCCTAGTGAGGGTTTAGGGTCAGGGCGAGCTAGGGCGTTGAGGTACGCGTGCGGCGCCCGGTGCGAAACCGGCATAGGGAACGTTAGGAGTGCAGGGACGCTGGCTCAGGGGAGCTCAGGAGGTCTCCAATTCCCTTTTCCCTATTGCAGGGCCCACCATTGTTAAAGTTACCCAGGTTCCCCCCTTTATTATTTAAATGCGCCTTACTGGAGGCGGTGTTTCCAGATATTGTATGTATAACGTGTAATACCTAAATTCGCCAGGTGGAGGCGGCGTATCCACCTGCACGTTTTTATTATTTAAATGCGCCCCACTGGAGGCGGTGTATCCAGGGTCACGTGTGTTATGGGTTCGCCTTGCGGCATCATCTGCGTCCTGAGACACGTGACCATGACAGATAAGTTCCTTGGGGATTCTTGTTTCCAAAATGGGGTCACTTGTGGGGGGTTTCCACAGTTTAGGCACATCAGGAGCTCTCCAAACGTAACATGGTGTCTGATCTGAATTCCAGCCAATTTTGCAGTGAAAAAGTCAAACTGCGCTCCTTCCCTTCTGAGCTCTGCCGTGCACCGAAACAGTGGTTCCCCCTCACATATCAGGTATCAGCGTACTCAGCACAAATTGCACAATAACTTTCGCAGTCTAATTTCTCCTGTTACCCTTGGTAAAATAAAAAAATTGAACCTGAAGTAATTTTTTTTGTGAAAAAGTTAAATATTCATTTTTTTTAAACATTCAAAAAATTCCTGTGAAGCACCTGAAGGGTTAATAAGCTTCTTGAATCTGGTTTTGAGCACCTTGAGGGGTGCAGTTTTTACAATGGTGTCACTTTGGGTATTTTCTATCATATAGACCCCTCAAAGTGACTTCAAATGTGATGTGGTCCCTAAAAATAAAATGGTGTTGTAAAAATGAGAAATCGCTGGTCAACTTTTAACCCTTATAACTTCCTAACAAAAAAAATGTAAAGTAAACATGTGGAAAATGTTATTTATTAAGTTTTTTGAGTGCGATATTTCTGTGATTTAAGAGCATAAAAATTCAAAGTTGGAAAATTGCGAAATTTTCACCAAATTTCCGTTTTTTTCACAAATAAACGCAAGTTATATGAATGAAATTTTACCACTAACATGAAGTACAATATGTCACAAGAAAACATTGTCAGAATCACTGGGATCCATGGAAGCGTTCCAGAGTTATTACCTCATAAAGGGACAGTGGTCGGAATTGTAAAAATTGGCCCGGGCTTTAACATGCAAACCACGCTTGGGAGAAAAGGGGTTAAAAATGTAAAATAAAAAAACAAAAATGACATAAAATCTTTAATAAGCAGTCAAAGCAAGAGACAGAAGATCCAAAGGACCCGATTCATTAAGACCAGCATTCTTCACATCTTGATGAAGGAGATGTGTTGCAGTCAGATGATTCTGATTTATGAAGAGATATAGTCCTCTTCATGAATTGGAGCATCAGAGGAGTGGCGTGCAATGCTGTGTGCCTCGTCATAAATTCAAAAATTTGCAGCGTATTGAACACCACAGCTTGTCATAAATTTGATGAACAGCGGTTGTCCTGCCGCTGTCATGCCCAAACTCCACCCACTTTTTTTTAAAGTGGTTGAAAATGGTGTCGAACACCTAAAGTTGCAAAATATCAGCAGCGTAGTCTCAACTTGTGCTAAAATTATGCAACTTTTCAAACCTTTTTACGTTTTTACTGGTGTAAAACTTTGACGAATTGGGACCATATTCTCTTCCCGGGAAGCCTAGGCCCAAGCAGAGCATAGATGACCTTAGTTATGTCTGATTTGTCAGCAGCTAAATACTACAAGTAAAACGAGACTTTCAGCCATAGCTTTTGGATAGCCTGTAAGTGGCAGCTCAGGGAACTAAACTTACCTCTTTTTTTTTTTTTTTTTAAACTTCATTTTTTCTGTTAAAGTATTCATGTCATGGGGGTGCTGTCTGTTAGACTGGTAGCTTTTAATATGGCTTTCATGTACAGGTTTTGCATTTGCAATGCAATGGCCTTTACCCATTACATCTTATACAGAATTCTGGACTCACATAGGGACCTTGGATTGGGTTCAAAGAGTAACTACTGGTCGGTAGAGTGGGCTGGTAGAGAATAGTCAGGATATTACCTCAATAGCAGGAGGTCTGGAATGGAAGCATAAAAGTTAGGCAGAAGTGTAGACTGAGGTCTAACAACAGAAATTTGTTGAGCAGAATAGAGGCTTAAAGCCATGCGTGAACTAGATAAAGTAGAGCCAAAGATTCATAAATAGCTAGCAGTCCCAACCATAGCTAATAGCAGGGAGACAATACTAACCAGAGATAGAAGATAACCCTATAACCCCCTGTCTGAACAACAGAAGCAAAGATAGAGCAGGCATCGACATGGATATCACAATTCATTGATGCTATTTGTGCCAAATCCTATAAAATGGTACCCATGGTTCTTGAAATTTGTGTAAAATTCATAAAGCTCTTTATTTGTGCCTTCAATTTTATGAATTTTTAGCATAAAATGTCAAATAAAAAGTCACATTCTACTAAAATATTTCCAAATTAGCAAAAAACTAATTTCAGATGTACAGGTGCACCTCCCAAAGTTAGAATATCATCAAAAACTTAAATTATTTCAGTTCTTCAATACAAAAAGTGAAATTCATATATTAGATAGTCATTACAAACAGTGATCTATTTTAAGTGTTTATTTCTGTTAATGTTGATTATGGCTTAAAGCCAATGAACATCCAAAAGTCATTCTCAGTAAATTAGAATACTTTATAACACCAGCTTGAAAAATTATTTTAAAATCCGAAATGTTGGCCTACTGAAATGTATATTCAGTAAATGCACTCAACACTTGGTCGGACTCATTTGGTATCAATTAGTGCATCAGTGCCACGTGGCATGGAAGCGATCAGCCTGTGGCACTGCTGAGGTGTTATGGAAGCCCAGGTTGCGCTAATAGCAGCCTTCAGCTCATCTGCATTGTTGGGTTTGGTGCCTCTCATCTTCCTCTTGACAATATCCCATAGATTCTCTATTGGCAGTGTGGACAGGTGCCAAGTCCTGCTGGAGAAGGAAATTTCAATCTCCAAAAAGCTTGTCGGCAGAGGGAAGCATGAAGTGCTCTAAAATTTTCTGGTAGACGGCTGCGCTGACTTTGGTCTTGATAAAACACAGTGTACCTACACCTGTAGATCACATGGCTCCCCAAGCCATTGCTGATTGTGGAAATTTCACACTAGACCTCAAGCAGCTTGGATTGTCTATCTCTCCACTCTTCCTCCAGACTCTGGGACCTTGATTTCCAATATCTACTGTGAAGTATCCACAATCAATGATGGTTTAGGTCCATTCTCCAGCAGGACTTGGCACCTGTCCACACTGCCAAAAATACCAACTCATGGTTTAAAAACAACAGTATCACTGTGCTTGATTGGCCAGCAAACTCGCCTGACCTTAACCCCATAGCGAATCTATGGAGTATTATCAAGAGGAAGATGAGAGACACCAGACCCAAAAATGCAGACAAGCTGAAGGCTGCTGTCAAAGCAACCTGGGCTTCCATAACACCTCAGCAGTGCCACAGGCTGATCACCTCCATGTCACGCTGCATTGATGCAAAAGGAGTCCCAATCAAGTATTGAGTGCATTTATGGAATATACATTTCAGTAGGTCAACATTTCAGATTTTAAAATCATTTTTCAAGCTGGTGTTATAACGTATTCTAATTTACTGAGATAATGACTTTTGGGTTTTCATTGGCTGTAAGCCATAATCAACATTAACAGAAATAAACACTTGAAATAGATCACTCTGTAATGACTAATATATGAGTTTCTCTTTTTGTATTGAAGAACTGAAATAAATTAACGTTTTAATGATATTCTAATTTTGTGAGATGCACCTGTATATTAACTCACTTCAAGGGGATTCTAGAATTACATTTGTACAACCATTTGGTGAATTTTTGCTGAGGAAAGGCTGCTCATTACCTTGTGGTAAGTAATGCAAAAGATATTTTTACATGTTACATTTTTGTAACAATTGTGTGTATACATCTCTGGCAAAAATTAAGAGACCACTTCACAGTTTTAGAAAAATCAGCTTCTCTACATATCTGACAGCCATTCCATTCCAGAGTCATTTGAATTCCAACCAGATTATAACCTCATTTTACTTAATGTGCTTCTGATTTAGGTGATCACCTGAACCAAATTTTATTTAACGAAAGTATAAAAAATCCTACTGTGGTGTTCATAATCCTCTTGCGATAGGACAAGCTGGCTGGCAAAACAAGTGCTAGTAATATTCCAAAAGTAATAGGAATGAAAAAATAAGTTTTAACCATGCTAAAGGAGTTGAAAAGAAAAGTCTTGAGTGAGGAAAAGCGCTCAATTCTGGCTTTACTAGCAGAGAGATACAGTGAGCGTCATGTTGCCTCCTTAAAATTTCTAAGACGGCAGTCCATTATAACAAGATCAAGCAGCAGATGTTGGGGACAACAAAGCTACAGACCGGCAGAGTGTGAAAACAACTTTCCACTGACCGGGATGGCCGCCATCTTTGTCGAATGTCACTCAGCAGCCGAAGGATAACATCAAGTGACCTACAAAAGGTAATGGCAAATGGCAGCTGGGGTGTAGTGCACTTCAAGAACAGTTTGTAACAGGCTCCTTTCATCAATGAGTAGCAAAGGAGAGCCAGACTGAAGTTTGCCAAATACCAGAACTATGGGACCATAGAGGACTGGAGTAAGGTAATCTCTGATGAGTGTAATTTTCAGGTTTGCCCAACACCTGGTTGTCTAATGGTTTGACGGAGACGTGCAGAGGCGTACAAGCTACAGTGTCTTGCACCCACTGTGAAATTTGGTGGAGGATCGAATATGATCTTTGCCAAGGACGTATGAATCAAGCCGCATACAAGGTTATCCTGGAAAAACAATTGATTCCTTCAGCTCAGGCAATGTTATTCAAGCCCAGGCAATGTTGGTCAACTCTGAGGACTGTTTTTTCCAGCACGACAATGTGCCATGCCACACCGTTAGGTCAATCAATATGTGGCTAGAGGACCACCACATCAAATCCCTGTCATGGCCAGCCTAATCTCCAGACCTGAACCCCATTGAAAACCTGTGGAATGTAATCAAGAGGAAGAAGGATAGTCACAAGCCATAAAACGAAGAACTGCTTAAATTTTTGTACCAGCAGTGGCATAAGGTCACTCAAAGCAGTGTGAATGACTGGTGGAAAGCCTACCAAGACGCATGAAAGCTGTGATTAAAAATCATGGTTATTCCACAAAATATTCATTTCTGTACTCTTCCTGAGTTAAAACATTAGTATTGTTTCTAAATGATTATGAACTTGTTTTCTTAGCATTATTTGAGATCTGCAAGCACTGCATTTTTTTGTTCTTTTGACCATTTCTCATTTTCTGAAAATAAATACAAAACTTAATGCTTGGAAATTCGAAGACATGTCAGTAGTTTGTACAATAAAATAGCAATTTACATTTTACTTCAAAATATACCTGTAATGAGAAAAATCAGGCAAACTGAAAATTTTGCAGTGGTCTCTTAATTTTTGCCAGAGCTGTATATATTATACAGCTGAGATGCGAAACATGCGTTGGGGTGGAGGAAGGAACATTCGGTCTGTCCTGCAGGTGATACCTCCTGGCTGTTTACTGAGGTAGCAGTTTGTTTAGCTAATACCAATCAGTTATTTAACTTTTATAATACAATAAGATTTGCTTTATAGCACTGTAAACTGTATAGCCCTATATTGGGGTGTGTTTACGCTTTTAGCTTCTGAACAGCAGTACTAGTCTATATTTCCATTGTGTATATATGTATACCGTATTTTTCGCTTTGTAAGACGCATTTTTTCCCCCAAACTAGGAGGGAAATGGGGGGTGAGTCTTATGAAGGGGACATGCCTTACCGCGTGTAGGCATCAGGGGTGTCTGGGTGTCTCTGGCTGCCCAGCCCAGGGCTCTTCTGACATTTTGTGACAGGCCAGAGCCCCGGGGCACTTTCTCGGTGCCCTCTGTGTGATGGACTCCGGCAATATGGCCGCCGCCGGGGGCGGCGCATGCGCACATGGTGATCTAGGGACTGAGATCTCGAGTGATGAGATCTCATCTCTCGAGATCTCAGTCCCAAGATCACCATCAGTGCATGCGCCGCCCCCGGCAGCCATATTGCCAGACTCCATACAGAGGGAACCGAGGGCCCCAGAGACACCGCTGGGCACCGGAGACACCCACAGCACTGGCCAGCACTGCCAGGCACCCGGAGACACCTGGCAGCAGCACAAGCCCCCCTGGTAGCAACACAAGCCCACCCTGGCAGCAGCACAAGACCCCCTGGGAGCACGCTGCACATCGGAGCACCCCCTCATCCCAACCTGTGGCATCACCCCACTCCTGCCTCCTCCAGCAGCGACCCTGGGACCCCGCTTCACCGCAGCCACTACCCCCGATAAGCAAATAGACGCATGGATTATAAGAAGCACCACCATTGTATAAAAAAAGTTTTTCTTATTTTTCTCCTCAAAATTTGGGGTGCATCTTAAAAAGCGAAAAATACGGAAATTGTTCTGTTCACATTCGTTCAGGCTCAAATATATGTTCCTCAGCCATACTCTTCATATGAGTTGTTATCTCCATAGTATATATTATAACTTATTTATTTTAAATCTTCGGTATTACGTATTTCATATATACTGCATCTTGTTCTCAGGACATATTGATAACCCTTCTACTGGGCACTCTGCGGTTATGGTCATCCTGCATTTATTGAATTTTTAAACATTGTTTTTACCGGTTAATTAATAAAGATTTGTACTGTTAATGGGTCTCTTCGTTGGTCTGTGAATTTATGTTAGTCTGAAATTGTGTTGAGAGTTTGGACCACTGAGCAATAGTCCAGTTCTTTTTCTCCTTGGCCCAGGTAAGATGCTTCTGGCATTGTCAATTGGTCATGAGTGGCGGCTTGACACAAGGAATGCAACACTTGTAGCCCATGTCCTGGATAGATCTGAGTGTGGTGGCTCTTGAAGGAATGACTCCAGCAGCAGTCCACTCCTTGTGAATCTCCCCCAAATTTTTGAATGGCCTTTTCTTAACAATCCTTTCAAGGCTGCGATTGTCCCGGTTCCTTGTGCACCTTTTTCTACCACACTTTTTTCTTCCACTCAACTTTCCATTAATATGCTTGGACACAGCACTCTGTGAACAGCCAGCTTCTTTAGCAATGACCTTTTGTGGCTTAACCTCCTTGTGGACTGTGCCAATGACTGCTTTCTGGAAATCAGTCAAGTCAGCAGTCTTCCCCATGATAGTGGAACTTACTGCAACAAACTAAGGGACCATTTTATGAAGCCTTTGCATGTGCTTAATTTTTCATTGGCTGTAAGCCATAATCATCAACATTAACAGAAAGAAACACTTAGATCACTCTGCTTGTAATGACTCTATACGAGTTTCACTTTTGGTATTGAAGAACTGAAAAGAATTACCTTTTTGATGATATTCTAATTTTGTGAAGCATATATATATGCTTTTATTTTTAAACAAATTACTCTTACATTAATTTGTGCTTCCATTATTAATGGAGTAATTGTATTTTTTTTAACTGTGTGCTATCATGTAAAGTATTATTTCTGTAATAACATTCTCTGTGGTACTTGTGATACATGTTTTCTGCTGCTTCAGCATTTTTTGAGGGGAAGCTGTATCACTACATTCAAGCTTGTGTAATGTTTAGTGAGACTTCTTTTTTGTGTTGAGTAGTGATGAGCGAATTTGTTTGGAAAACGATCGCCAAACATAAATTCGACATGAATGTGGCACATTCGGATTCGTGATCGGAAACATGAGCAAAATTTTATAAATTCAGTAACATTCTGTAAAAGTGCAGGAAAATATTTGTGTTGCCACAAAAGTATTTTCAGCCCTTTAGCAATGATAATGGTGGTGTATCATGAGTGTCTGACACGTGTTTGATGAGGGGAGGGGGTTTGCCGAGCTCAGAGGTGCTGCGTTCTTGTAAGCAGTCATTTTTTTAGTTTTCCTAACTATGTGTCCACATTGGTTGTGTTGAAATTAAGCTGTAGAGGCCTGATCCGTAGGCCACAAAAAATTCTACTGTTATTAAGTCATAACAAAGAAAAAACACAAAAATTGAGCTTGGTTTGAGTTGATACACATGCAGCATATAAATGCATGATGACATTGGCCATAAAACATAAAACCTGCAAAAGACAAAGTGAGCAAAACCCCTGCTGTAACTAAATAAGTAAAAGCAAAAGTGCATCTAAATAATACAGAGTTTTTAGTAATACTGTTTTTGATCAAAAGTAGCATGAAAGACATCCCACCATGACACGGTAACTCTGTTTGGGATAGTCCTACACTGTCTAATATTAAAAACCTTGCCTTGTGTCAAAGTTGACCTCAATGTGTGAACAAGGGCAGACAAAAGGACTGGGTCCCAAACAGTAGACACCAGTCTTTTCTTTGTATTTTTTGCATTCTTTGCAAGCTGGGGTGTGGCCTCCCTCTCCTGAGCTGGAAATTGCATATAAGGCTTCCCCCAGACTGGTGTCTACTGTTTGGGACCCAGTCTCCCAATCACCTTATACCATGCACTGTCCTCCCTCCCCCACTGCATCTAGCTCACGCTCTGATTTTGAACCAGTCACAGAAGAAGAAGTAAGCAGGCTCCTTGCATCTCGCCCAACCACTTGCACCAGTGATCCATTTCCGTCACATCTCCTCCAGTCCCTTTCCCCTGCTGTCACCCCTCACCTAACTAAAATATTCAACCTCTCTCTCTCTTCTGGTATCTTTCCCTCCTCATTTAAGCTTGCCATCATACATCCACTACTTAAAAAACCATCCCTCGACCAAAACTGTGCCGCCAACTATAGACCTGTCTCTAATCTTCCCTTCATCTCTAAACTCCTAGAACGCCTGGTCCACTCCCATCTGATCTGCTATCTCTCTGATAACTCTCTTCTCGACCCTCTCCAATCCGGTTTCCGCTCTTTACACTCTACTGAAACTGCCCTCACTAAAGTCTCTAATGATCTACTAACAGCTAAATCTAATGGTCATTACTCCATGCTAATTCTCTTGGATCTCTCTGCAGCATTCGACACTGTGGATCATCAGCTCCTCCTCACTATGCTCCGTTCCATTGGCCTCAAGGACACCGTTCTCTCCTGGTTCTCCTCCTATCTCTCTGACCGCTCCTTTACTGTATCTTTTGCTGGCTCCTCCTCTCACCTTCCCCTTATTGTTGGGGTTCCTCAAGGATCGGTTCTAGGCCCCCTCCTCCTTGTACACTGCCCCTATTGGTCAAACAATCAGTAGATTTGGTTTCCAGTACCATCTCTATGCTGATGACACCCAATTATATGCTTCTTCTCCTGACATCACGCCAGCCTTTCTAGAAAACACCGGTGATTGTCTAAACGCTGTGTCTAACATCATGTCCTCACTATATCTGAAACTGAACCTGTCAAAGACTGAACTCCTTGTGTTTCCTCCCTCTACTAACGTACCTATACCCGACATTGCCATTTCTGTGTGTGGTTCCACTATTAACTTCCCAGCAACATGCCCACTGTCTTGGTGTCATACTTGACTCTGAGCTTTCCTTTGTCTCCCACATCCGATCACTGGCTCGCTCTTGTTATCTGCACCTCAAAAACATTTCTAGAATTCGACCTTTTCTTACTTTTGACCGTGCAAAAACTCTTACTGTTTCTCTTATTCATTCTCGTCTCGACTATTGTAACTCCCTTCTAATTGGTCTCCCTCTTACCAAACCCTCCCCCCTCCAATCTGCTTGAATGCTGCAGCCAGGATCATATTCCTCACCAATCGTTACACTGATGCCTCTACCTTGTGCCAGTAATTACACTGGCTACCCTTCCACTCCAGAATTCAGTATAAACTTATTACCCTCACCCACAAAGCCCTCCATGGCTCAGCACCACCCTACATCTCCTCCCTTGTTTCAGTATATCACCCTACCCGCGCCCTCCGCTCTGCTGATAACCTGAGGTTAGCATCCTCAATAATCAGAACCTCCCACTCCCGTCTCCAAGACTTTACACGTGCTGTGCCAATTCTTTGGAATGCACTTCCCAGGTTAATACGATTAGTCCCCAATCCCCAAAATTTTAAGCGTGCCCTGAAAACGCATTTATTCAGACTGGCCTATCGCCTCAACACATTAACCTAATCTAGCCCTGTGTGGCACAGCCAAAAGTTTTACCATAACCAGGTTCCCCGCATCATGTTCCTACATGCTTTATGCATCCATTAGCCCTCTGTGTCTGTACTGTTACACAATTAACATTATGGCTGGTCCATACAATCAGGGAAACTGTTACCACCCACCTTTTGTGTCTACCTCTTTCCTCATAGACTGTAAGCTTGCGAGCAGGGCCCTCATTCCTCTTGGTATTTGTTATAATCTATGTGATTATTGTTATGCTGTAATGTCTATTGTCTGTACAAATCCCCTCTGAAATGTAAAGTGCTGCGGAATATGTCAGCGCTATAGAAATAAAATTTATTATTATTATTATTACTGTTTGGGACCCAGTCCTTTTGTCTGCCCTTGTTCACACATTGAGGTCAACTTTGACACAAGGCAAGGTTTTTAATGTAGGACTATCCCGAACAGAGTTACCGTGTCATGGTGTGATGGCTTTCATGCTACTTTTGATCAAAAACAGTATTACTAAAAACTCTGTATTATTTAGATGCACTTTTGCTTTTACTTATTTAGTTACAGCAGGGTTTTTGCTCACTTTGTCTTTTCAAGGTTTTATGTTTTATGGCCAATGTCAACATGCATTTATATGCTGCATGTGTATCAACTCAAACCAAGCTCAATTTTTGTGTTTTTTATTTGTATTGTTTTGCATTTTGTGCAAGCTGGGGTGTGGCCTCCTTCTCCTGAGCTGGAAATTGTATATAAGGCTTCCCCAGACTGGTGTCTACTGTTTGGGACCCAGTCCTTTTGTCTGCCCTTGTTCACACATTGAGGTCAACTTTGACACAAGGCAAGGTTTTTAATATTTGACAGTGTAGGACTATCCCGAACAGAGTTACCGTGTCATGGTGGGATGGCTTTCATACTACTTTTGATCAAAAACTATTACTAAAAACTCTGTATTATTTAGATACACTTTTGCTTATACTTATTTAGTTACAGCAGGGTTTTTGTTCACTTTGTCTTTTGCAGGTTTTATGTTAGTCATACAGTAAGGGACCAGACTCTAAAGTAGTTTGTAGCATCTAGTGTGTTATAGAGGCCTGATCTTAAGGCCACAAAAATTCTTCTGTTCCTAGTGTCATACAGTAGGGGACCTGACTTTAAAATAGTTTGTAGCATCTACTGTGTTATAGAGGTCTGATCTAGAGGCCACAAAAAATTATTTTGTTCCTAGTGTCATACAGTATGTATACAGTAAGAGACCTGACTTTCAGATTGTTTGTAGCATAACTTCTTTGTCATACAGGCCTCATCCACACTCGTATTACTTTTTTCTGTGACTAACACGATACAGCAAGCCATATTTCAACTTGGAATTTACTGTTGCTGAAATTCAGTTGTTTGCAGAGGTGGTGCAGTGTTTAAAATCTAATTTTTTGTTGCAAATACTGTCCTCCTACCACACTATCTGAGCAACATGACTGGGAAAAAGCGAGGCCATGTTTGAATGGGAGTTAGACTTGGTGTTCAAGGTGTCCGTGGGGTAGGTGGTAATGTTTGTGAATGCACTAGTGAAGTAATGTCACGTCTTATGCAAAGACAACTAACGACTTATGTTACTGGACATGCTACACCACTACCTTTCTTTGGCAGATGCACAGCGTTACGCCTTGTTGATGATGCCCAGAAAGAGCATGTACTCGAGTGGATGGCAAGTGCATCTTCAAGTGGCTTCTCCTCTTTCTCCGTCTCAACATCACACCCAGTACAGCCCCCAGAGGTGGCACCCAAATTCCCCTTGCTTCCCCCACATCCCCATATCCAACCCTTCAACTGACTGTATGGAATCAGAGATGGATGAGTCTGAAGAGCTGGTCACACATTCTATGCAATGTTTGTCAGAAGTGTACTCAAAATCTTTGCAGAGTCAAGAGGAGGAAATCTGCCCCAGTGCCCAAAATTTTTTTAGCTTGGATTCGGGGCAGGAAAAAGTACAGTCCGAACAGCATTCTGACCCTCATCATCAGACGTTAACCCCTGGGGGAAGGTGATCCTGATAAGACTCATATCTGAGGATCACATGGACTGTACTGTGATGTCAGAGCAAGAAGAGGAGGGTGACTCCAAGGGCGAGGAATGTGATAACACAGAGGATGATGAGCTGTTAGATCCCAGTTGGCGTGAACATAGAGAAACACAGCTGAGGTAGTCTGAGGAGGAAGACGAGGAGGTTACGTTGTGCCATACGTCACAGACCCGTAGTGGTGCAGCTACAACGAGCAATGCATCCTCAGCCACAACTGTACCTGTGACCAGCGGCGTCCGCGTGGTTGTAGCTCGCAGGGGTGGCAAAGGTTACCTAGACTGGGCCTTTTTTGACACTGCAAAGGATGAGACAACTCACATAATCTGCAAACTTTGCAAAAAAAAAAAGTAGTCGAGGTAAAAAGTGCAATAATTTGATTACTACATGTATGAACTGTCACATGCACAATCAACATGCTTTACTGTGGGAATCCCACTGCTCAAAAATTTGGACCTCGACAACCATCAGCTGCCCCATCAATCGCATCCGTTGCTTCCTCCTCTGTTACCGTGCCAACTATTGAGATGCTGCTCTTCGACCACAGAACCTCGGGTTCTTTACTCACTCCAATCACACTGACTGAAAGCCTGCCTTCAGCAGTAACAGAAGTGGATATGCCTGCTGTTTTTAACTGATCTCAAAGAATGAGCACACCACAAGTTTCTCGATCCACCATAACCTCTCCGCCTGCACCTCTCTCACAGTCTAGCAGTTTGTCCAGTTTTCCATATTTCGCCCTTTCTCAGCACTACAGCCAGCCAACGGTTCCGCAGTTGTGGTCACGTAAAAGATTGTTTCCTCCCAATGCATGACAAAGCTAAGATGTTGAACTCCACCATCTCCAATCTGTTGGCCCCGGAAATGCTGCCTTTCTGCCTGGTAAACACAGACAGTTTTCAAAAGCTGATGGCCGTCGCTGTCCCCCAGTACCAATTACCCAGTCACCAAACACACTTGGATGAGTAAGCATGGTCAAGGGCGTTACGTCTCTCTGGGCACTGGGTGACTGGTGGCTGTGGGGACAGGCGCTGCTCCACAAGTCTGAAAATCCTCAAGGATTGAAGGACAAACCTCTACATGTATCACTTCCTCCACTGCTTTTATCTCCTCTAGCTCCTCCACCTGCTCCATCAACCTCTGCCTTAATGAGACACGTGTTCCAATTTTGCAGAACGAATCCCCACCACCTCCATACTGCGCACCCATGGCTCACCCCAATCACTCAGTATTAAAAATTATATGCCTTGGAGACTGCAGTTATACAGATAAAAAGTTGTGGACAACTCTCAAGGCTGAGTTTGATCAATGGCTGTCTCCGCTGAATCTACATCCAGGGAAGGCCGTGTCCGATAACGGTGCGAACCTGGTGGCGGCCCTACGGAGAGTCAAGCTCATACACGTGCCTTGCATGGCTAACATCCTCAACCTGGTGGTACAGCATTTTCTCAGCCACTCTCCTGGCCTGGGTGAGCTTCTCCAGAAAGCACATAAGCTGTGGGCTCAATTCTGCCTTTGCACCCCTCTGGTCATCGACTTGCATTGATACAGAGAGCTCTTTGTCCATACCTGTTAACAGGTTGACATGCGATGTGCTGACACGGTGGAATTCTGTCATGATCCAGCGTGGATCTGACAGCTTAAATGGATAAGTGAACTTTTTTCCTTTGGCAAGGTGCCAAAGTGATGTGATTGCCCCCGGTGGCCATTAGAATTATTACACGTGGTGTCGATCATTCTAAGTTGCCCCGGTGGTGGTGAGTGGTAGTGCACTTTAGTTTCTTTGGTTTAGTGCACTTAATTATAAATCAGGTGTGAGGCTCTATAAAAGAGAGCCAGGTGTGTTCAATCACTTTTGGTGATATTGTGTTCGTCATTTGGGAAGCAAGCCTGGGTGAGGAAGGAGCTGAACATGAGTCCTGCGCAGCCCAGCCAGAGGGGACGAGTGGCAGCTATGTGGTCTGCAAGAAGTGCTGGCATGGCTTGGTGGAGTGGCGACGATGGTGAGAGTTGCACTCAGCATGCGGGACTTGGTTGCTGAGAGCTGGACTCAAGCATGCTGGACTTTTTGGCAGAAGTTGGACTCATCTTTGGGACTCTGTTTACTGGGCAGCTGCAACTGGTGGTGGACTCTGCTCCAAGGCTGCACTATGGTGAAGGATCCAGTTATGGTGATGGATCCGGGTGGAGATGATGCACACAGGTGGTGGGTTCTGTTGCTAGGAGCGTACGCAACAGAGCAAAGCTAAGTGGTGTTTCCCCTGTATTTTCATTTTCCCTCGTGTGTTTAGTGCAGTGGTGGGATTAGTTTCCGCACCGACCAATTCCCTAGTGAGGGTTTAGGTTCAGGGCGAGCTAGGGTTTTTAGGTTCCTGTGCGTCGCCCTGTGCAGAACCGGCATAAAGAACGATTGGAGTGCAGGGACACTGGCTCAGGGGAGTACAGGAGGTCTCCACTTCCCCATTCTCTATTGCAGGGCCCACCATTGTTAATGTTACCCAGGTTCCCCCTTTATTATTTAAATTTGCCTTACTGGAGGCGGGGTTTCCAGATTTACGTGTAATACCTAAATTCGCCTGTTGGAGGCGGCGTATCCAGCTGCACATCTTATTATTTAAATTCGCCCCACTGGAGGCAGTGTATCCAGGGTCACGTGTGTCATATGGGTTCGCCTTGCGGTACTCGCTGCGTCCAGACACACATGATCGTGACAAATTCCACTCTGCACGATGCCATCATCAGCATGACTATTCCAGTTATATACACTCACTGGCCACTTTATTAGGTACACCTGTCCAACTGTGTGTTAAGACTTAATTTCTAATCAGCCAATCACATGGCGGCAACTCAGTGCATTTAGGCATGTAGACATGGTCAAGACAATCTCCTGCAGTTCAAACCGAGCATCAGTATGGGGAAGAAAGGTGATTTGAGTGCCTTTGAACGTGGCATGATTGTTGGTGCCAGAAGGGCTGGTCTGAGAATTTCAGAAACTGCTGATCTACTGGGATTTTCACGCACAACCATCTCTAGGGTTTACAGAGAATGGTCCGAAAAAGAAAAAAAATCCAGTGAGCGGCAGTTCTGTGGCCGGAAATGCCATGTTGATGCCAGAGGTCAGAGGAGAATGGGCAGACTGGTTCGAGCTGATAGAAAGGCAACAGTGACTCAAATTGCCACCCGTTACAACCAAGGTAGGCAGAAGAGCATCTCTGAACGCACAGTGCGTCGAACTTTGAGGCAGATGGGCTACAGCAGCAGAAGACCACACTGGGTACCACTCCTCTCAGCTAAGAACAGGAAACTGAGGCTACAATTTGCACAAGCTCATCGAAATTGGACAGTAGAAGATTGGAAAAACGTTGCCTGGTCTGATGAGTCTCGATTTCTGCTGCGACATTCGGATGGTAGGGTCAGAATTTGGCGTAAACAACATGAAAGCATGGATCCATCCTGCCTTGTATCAATGGTTCAGGCTGGTGGTGGTGGTGTCATGGTGTGGGGAATTTTTTCTGGGCTCTCTTTGGGCCCCTTGGTACCAATTGAGCATCGTTGCAACGCCACAGCCTACCTGAGTATTGTTGCTGACCATGTCCATCCCTTTATGACCACAATGTACCCAACATCTGATGGCTACTTTCAGCAGGATAATGCGCCATGTCATAAAGCTCGAATCATCTCAGATTGGTTTCTTGAACATGACAATGAGTTTACTGTACTCAAATGGCCTCCTCAGTCACCAGATCTCAATCCAATAGAGCATCTTTGGGATGTGGTGGAACGGGAGATTCGCATCAGGGATGTGCAGCCGACAAATCTGCGCCAACTGTGTGATGCCATCATGTCAATATGGTCCAAAATCTGAGGAATGCTTCCAGCACCTTGTTGAATCTCTGCCACGAAGAATTGAGGCAGTTCTGAAGGCAAAAGGGGGTCCAACCCCTTACTAGCATGGTGTACCTAATAAAGTGGCCAGTGAGTGTATATTTTGGAGCAGATTTTGAATAGCCTGTGACAGGAGATGGTGGTCCCAGAAGAAGAGAAGGAAGCAGAGAATGCAGAAGGAGTAACATTGTCTCTAAGTTCAAGACTGTCTTCACACAGGCGGGTGCCAAGGGAGGGTGGATTACTGCGATCAAGGGGGGCTGATGATAACAGACATACTGACATCGAAGGTGCAAGATCCGAGGAACAAATGGAGGAGGAAGAGGTGATGAGCGAGCAACTGTCAGATAAAGAGGATAATCCTCCCCTCTCTGTTTGTGGTTGGTGGGAAGGGACAGAGGAAACGAGCCTCATTGTTACCCAGCCACCAACATGGCATGGGCTTGGACCTCATGGTAGAGCCTGACATATGAGTGCCTTCTTGCTGCGCTATCTGCAACATGATCCCCATGTAGTTATGATTAGGAATAATGCTGACTACTGGGTTACCACTCTGTTAGATCCACGTTAAAAAAACAAATTTTGCCAGATGATTCCGCCCTAGAAAAGCAACCCGTGAATGCTGGAGTATGAAAACACGCTTTTACACAAACTTAATAGAGATTTTCGTCAAGACAGCAGTGAAGCACCCTGTTCTCATTGCAGCTCTACACTTCCAACCTCCGGCACATCAATTTGTCAGCGCCAAAACATTAGCAGCAGCAGAGATGGAAGTGGAAGAAGCAACTTTTGTGAGTCTATTGACACTTTTTTTAGACCAACTCGTGCACCAGCACAACAGAATCCAAGTCTTACACGTGGTGAATGAATGGAGAGGATGGTGCAGGAGTATCTAGAACTGAATACAAATATCAGGGAGGGTTTAGACCCTTTCACATTTTGGCCTTCCAAAATGGATGAGTGGCCTGAGCTCATCTTGTCATGCCTGCCATGTCTGTTATGTCTTATGCTGCAAGATCCCTGGAAGCAGTGTGCACACGCACCTCGTGACTGTTGTGCTGCAAGATGCCTGGAGCAGTGTGCACGCGTGCCTCATCTCATGGCTGTTTGTCATTGCCTGTGCGCATGTGTGCTTTACCTTATGGCTACACGCAGTTGCTAGGTAACCATCCGTCTGTGCTCTGCCTCCTGTGATCATCTCTGTGTTCCTGGAGCCCCTGATCATGTGACCTTTCCTATGTTCCAGCACTGTCTGATTCTGCAATACTCTCTGTATTCCGGGAGTCCCTGATCATGTGACCTTCTCTATGGTCCAGCCCAGTCTGATCCAGCAGTGCTCTCTATGATCCTGGAGGACTGAACCGGAAGTTCTCTCCTGGTCCTGACCCGGAAGTGCCCTATATCAGACCGCCCCTTCCTATAGTCAGGGCCTGAGTATCGTGTTGCTTCCCTGCATGGCTGCTTGGTCTGCTGGGTCGCTCCCTGTATTCTGTGCCCCTGCACTCTGCCCTGTAGTGCGTCTCTGCACACGCTCTGTGCTTGTATTCTGCCTCTTGTCCCGTGCCATGTCTTGTGTGGTCTCTCGTGCCATGTTTTGTCTCTGTCATGCTTGGACTTGTAGTCCTTCAGATGTTCTCTGCCTTTGCCTGTTTTCGCTATGTCTTGTCCTTGCTATACTTTGCCTTGTAGTACTTCCTATGTTCTCTGCCTTGCCTGTTTTCGCTATGTCTTGTCCTTGCTATACTTTGCCTTGTAGTACTTCCTATGTTCTCTGCCTTGCCTGTTTCGCCATGTCTGGCCTTTGCTATTCTGAGCCTTGTAGTACTTCCACGTTCTTTGTCTCTGCCTGGTTTTCCTTACTCTGCCCTCATGCTCTCTAGCACATTTCATGGCTAATCTCAAGGTTCTCCCTTGACCCGGCTCTGGGCTTTGGCCTACGCCCCGCTGCTAGCTCTTTTCTCCCTCTGACCCCGCTCTGTGCTTCTGCCTACGTTCCACTCCTTGTTCTGTACCTTGTCTAGCTTTGCCTTGTTTCTTGCCTTGCCTTGTTTCTTCGTGTGCCCTTTGCAATGCGCCTGGCCTTCCTAGCCTCCTGTCTGTGCCTCAGCCATGCCTGCCCTAGCCGTGCCCATCTGCTTGTGCCTCAGCCGTGCTCGTCGGTCAGTGACAGCTGTGTCGCCTGCTAAGCCTCAGCTGGGTTCGCTGGAGTCTTGCCCGACCAGCTAGCCAGTGCCCCAGCCATACTCTCTGTGCTTCCTTGCACCCACGCTGTCTGCACTGTGCTTTGCGTGCTTCTCTAATAGCACGCGCAGGCCCTAGCCTGCTCCTTGGCATACCTTCCCGTGCTTCTGTAAAAGTACGCGCAGCTCTTGCCATGTACCCTGTCGTGCCCTTGCACGCGCAGGCCCTAGCCTGTATCCTGGCGTGTCCCTCTGCACGTGCAGGACCTTGCCTCGAACCCTGACCCTGGCATGTCCCTTGGCAAGTGCAGGACCTTGCCTTGAACCCTGACCCTGGCGTGTCCCTTTGGCACGCGCAGGACCTTGCCTTGAACCCTGACCCTGGTGTGTCCCTCGGCACGCGCAGGACCTTGCCTCGAACCTGACCCTGGCGTGCCCCTCTGCACGCGCAGGACTCTGCCTTGAACCCTGGCGTGTCCCTCGGAACGCGCAGGACCTTTCCTTGGATCTTGAACCCTGGCGTGTCCCTACACACTCACCATGTCTTGCACCTTGCCCTGGACCCTGGTGTGCCCTAGCATGCACCCTGCCTGGAATCTTGCCGTGGACCTCGGTGTGTTCCCTAGCACGCACCATGTCTGGAGATCTGTCATGCCTCCTTGCCTGTACCCTGGTTTGCCTGCTTGATTCCCGAAATCTGCCATCACTGCCAGAGATCATAAGCATGAAGACTACGGCCTGATGTTCGGAGCTGGTGTCCGCAGCCTGATGCCCTGATCTTTGCCACCTGTCCGGAGTCCGATGCCATCGTGTCATTGCCGGTAACAGGGCTTACCTTCTGGCACGTACCATGCCATGGACCTTGGCGTGCTGCCACGCACGCACCTTGCTGTGTTTTGCCTGTTATCACGTTTTGCACCTGATGTTACCCTGAGTTTGCCTTAATGAAGATACTTTGAATTCACGTCTTGTCTTGTCTTGTTTCCTGCACGTCCTTTGTCGTCAGACACTCGTACTTAGTGTCTACTTGAGCCGGCCGACAGGTCCTAGCTGTCGTGGTGGCTCACCCCCTTGGTCTTGCCCCTGACACTCCCTGCATAGGGGGTGGTTCCTCACAAGGTCAGCTCGCCCTAGGTGGGTGGGTGCCACGACCCAGAGGGTCCACTCTAAAGAAAACGACTCAGCGTAAGCTGACTCCGTCACACACCTCACACGCCTTGGAGGTTTTATTGTGCCCGGCAGCCAGGGTTCTCCCAGAACGTGTCTTCAGCACTGCTGGTGTTGTCCTGACGGATAAGCACAGCCGGCTTTCCCCTGAAAGTGTAGACCTCCTAACTTTCATCAAGATGAACAAGTCATGGATCTCCAAGGACTTTTGCACCCCAATCGCAGATTGTACAGACTAGGTGATATTGAATTTTTTACTGTGATGCATTAATGTCACGTAACTGCACTCTGTGATATCTTTTGTGTGGCTTCTTGGACCTGCTGTGGCTGCTGCTGTAAGCACAAATTTGTGGAAATATGAACAGTCTTGGTTGGTCTGCATCTGCTGGGTTAGCTGTAGTTGAAGACATCTCGATCCCAATTATACTATTTCTGTTCTCGTGACAGTTATTCCACATTGGTGGTGTCAGTCCCTCATTTTTTTTAAATGTGAACTCTCCTGGTTAGGTGTCAATCTGCTGAATTGGGTTTAGTGGAAGACCTATTGGACCCTATTATACTGTTTCTACTCTCGTGAAATTGATGCCACTTCTGTGGTGTAAGGCACTCATTTGTTTAAATGTAAACACTCCTGGTTGGGTGTCCATCTGTTGGATTTGGTGTAGTGGGAGACCTGTTGGTCATTATTATACTATCTATACTATTAAAACAGGGTTTCCTCGGACCATAAAAAACACACAAGGGGACAACAGCAGCAGTGATAGGACAGTATAAGGTATTTATACCCTGTCTAGTAATACACATCTCAAAATATGCAATCACTTTGCACAGACATAAAGTAGTCAGTTAATTAAACTCTCCAGCTGATTAGCATTGAAATGATGAATCCCCCATATCCTAAGGGATCTGAATATTACAGTCATATGTAAAAGTTTGGGCACCCCTATTAATATTAACCTTTTCTCTTTATAACAATTTTGGTTTTTGCAACAGGTATTTCAGTTTCATATATCTAATAACTGATGGACTCAGTTATATTTCTGGATTCAAATGAGGTTTATTGTACTAACAGAAAATGTGCAATCTGCATTTAAACAAAATTTGACCGGTGCAAAAGTATGGGCACCCTTATCATTTTCTTGATTTGAACACTCCTAACTACTTTTTACTGACTTCCTGAAGCACTAAATTGGTTTTGTAACCTCATTGAGCTTTGAACTTCATAGCCAGGTGTATCAAATCATGAGAAAAGGTATTTAAAGTGGCCACTTGCAAGTAGTTCTCCTATTTGATTCTCCTATGAAGAGTGGCATCATGGGCTCCTCAAAACAACTCTCAAATGATCTGAAAACAAAGATTATTCAACATAGCTTTTCAGGGGAAGGATACAAAAAGTTGTCTCAGAGATATTTAACCTGTCAGTTTCCACTGTGAGGAACATAGTAAGGAAATGGAAGAACACAGGTACAGTTCTTGTTAAGCCCAGAAGTGGCAGGCCAAGAAAAATATCAGAAAGGCAGAGAAGAAGAATGGTGAGAACAGTCAAGGACAATCCACAGACCACCTCCAAAGACCTGCAGCATCATCTTGCTGCAGATGGTGTCACTGTGCATCGGTCAACAATACAGCGCACTTTGCACAAGGAGAAGCTGTATGGGAGAGTGATGCGAAAGAAGCCGTTTCTGCAAGCACGCCACAAACAGAGTCGCCTGAGGTATGCAAAAGCACATTTGGACAAGCCAGTTACATTTTGGAAGAAGGTCCTGTGGACTGATGAAACAAAGATTGAGTTGTTTGGTCATACAAAAAGGCGTTATGCATGCGCTGTATTGTTGACCGATGCACAGTGACACCATCTGCAGCAAGATGATGCTGCAGGTCTTTGGAGGTGGTCTGTGGATTGTCCTTGACTGTTCTCACCATTCTTCTTCTCTGCCTTTCTGATATTTTTCTTGGCCTGCCACTTCTGGGCTTAACAAGAACTGTACCTGTGTTCTTCCATTTCCTTACTATGTTCCTCACAGTGGAAACTGACAGAATAAATCTCTGAGACAGCTTTTTGTATCCTTCCCCTGAAAAGCTATGTTGAATAATCTTTGTTTTCAGATCATTTGAGAGTTGTTTTGAGGAGCCCATGATGCCACTCTTCATAGGAGAATCAAATAGGAGAACTACTTGCAAGTGGCCACTTTAAATACCTTTTCTCATGATTTGATACACCTGGCTATGAAGTTCAAAGCTCAATGAGGTTACAAAACCAATTTAGTGCTTCAGGAAGTCAGTAAAAAGTAGTTAGGAGTGTTCAAATCAAGAAAACGATAAGGGTGCCCATACTTTTGCACCGGTCAAATTTTGTTTAAATGCAGATTGCACATTTTCTGTTAGTACAATAAACCTCATTTGAATCCAGAAATATAACTGAGTCCATCAGTTATTAGATATATGAAACTGAAATAGCTGTTGCAAAAACCAAAATTGTTATAAAGAAAAAAGGTTAACATTAATAGGGGTGCCCAAACTTTTACATATGACTGTATAACCTCAGACTAATAAGCATTGAAGGAGACATTCCCATGTCACTATGGGTCTAAACAACATCCCAGACTGCTTTTATAGAAAAAGTGGGAACACAAATTTGCATATCCCAAAGAGCAAATAAACAATTGCGCACATGTCTGGAAAGGAATAGATCCAATAGATATGATTGTAATACATACATAAAGAACAGAATGTCAGTACAGAGGAGCTCAACTTTGAAAGAAGAAACAGTATACTTCCCTGATGGTAAGTCAATTTGCTACACTCTATTTAGAGAAGCCATAGAGGATCCATGAGTCCAACTAACATTTAACATGCAGAGTAGGAATAGACATAGTTAACCAAAAGTATTTAGAATGTCATATTGAACTATGTACATATTACCTTGGTTCTTGCTGCTGAGAGAGTGGAAGCCACAGTGTCATGCTGTCTCCTCTATCCCCAACGTGCGTTTCGCTCGTGTTTCTTCCTGGGGGCATGTCTAAGTGGGGAACCTCATCAAAGTTATAGCGACTCACAATAGGATCAGATGAGGGGAGGTCCTTAAAAAACCAGCCCATCTGCGTCACACAAATAAATGCTGCCGGTTTGGAATGATAATAACGGGGGGATTCCGGAGATCCGCCCATCAAACTCTGACATGAGTGGATATGTTTGTATAGGCATCATGAGATTGTGAATTTAACATTGCGGTTTGTCACGCAATGTCTCTAGATTAGCTTGCAGCTGATAAAGACAACTGCATCATTCATGTTACCCGAACCAATGATATTAAATGATCGGAACAGTGTATTTTCTGACAAAGGCAAGCAACCAATACTCTATTGATGCCAGCTGCCTGAATTTGCAGAGGGGTGAAGTGTAGAGGCAGCCCACCCTGCAGGAAGGGGGCAAAGCCACACACACACCACACAGTGCAAGACAAAAGCTGCATGTGCATCTTGGACATTTGTGCATGCATCTGAACAGAAAAGTAACCAGCTAAATAAATAATTGGGAAGTCAAATGATGAGAAAGATATATAACAAATGATGAATAAACATATGTCCAGCAGCATATGAGTGATGTTAGAGTGTATGATACCTGCCTAAAAGTGAAAGCAATGTTTATTAAATAGTGTGGTATGAACATGGCCCCAATAAAAGGATGAAATGAATACTTGGTGGAAAAGTAAATAGCAAGCATTTCAAAGCACAAGACAAGACCCAAAGCCGCATATGCGTGTTAGACGTCGTGCATATATCTGAACAAAAATAGATATGATGACCCAAATAAATCAATATCTGGAAAGTCTAAAAGGTAAATAGCAGATGTATGATAATAAATGGTGACTAAACCTATGTCCAGCAATATATTAATGATATCACAATGTATGGAGTGCATCTAAGATGGGTGAGAGCAATACTTATTCGATGGTGTTGTGTAAACCTAAACATAATAAAGGATGTGGTATGGTGAGCTCTTGGTGGTAAAAGTGAATGGAGAAAGCACAACACACTTGCAAACCTAAACTTGTATGTGCATGGCAGTGTTTGCTTAGATCAAATAAAATGGTCCAAGAAAATGTGACCATATCAGGTGGACTACACCCAAGTGAACCAGCTAATAATATGTATAGCAGAAATAAATAAGGGAAAAGTAGCACAATATCAAATTCTTCCAGATTGCGGAATGCTTTCAGCCTTCGACACAGTTCATTCTGTGATTAAGGCATGCTGTGTACTACACAACAATGGTCACAGCCCTGAGGTAGTTGAAGAATGGCAGGCACAGTACTGAATAAGGAACATGCCTCTGACTGTGGAGCCCATTATGGCTAAAATAGAGTTAAATGCTGTTCAGTGCCCAATTCCCTCTTCACACCACTCCCCAGGTGAAGCACTAATTGGGATGCCCAACTGACCAATAGGATTAAAGGGGAAGGGGCATCCAACCACACCTACAGGAGTTAAATTCAGGTGCCCCGGGCCAGTGACTTCCTCTTTCCCCAACTGACCCCTGGAAGCTTTTATTCCAGAGGACCCTGGAACTGGCTTCAAGCCCTTAATATTGGCTTCAGCGCTCACCTCCCTGTGCCTTCTCCTGCTCCTGACCCCCCCTGTCTGTGCCTCTTGCATCACTTTCATGCTCTAGTGCACCATTCACTCTTGCCCTACCTGAACTTTCCCTCTGCAGTGCTGCCCAGTCTCTGATAGCCTCCCCTTCTATGATAGCCTCCCCTCCAAGTGGCTTGCCCATGACCCAGCACCCCTGCACCACCTCCCCCTTGTCGGTCCCATCTACTTACCCACTTCAGTCGGCTGCCGTTCTTGAAGGCCCGTGCATGTCCACCGGGCCCGTGGACCCCCATCCCCCGCCGGCGCTCCCGATGCTGATCATCCAGTTCAGGGTGGCAAACGGTCTCGCCCTCCTGAGTGGCTCTGTGTCGGCGTGGAGGCATCGGTCACAGGACGTCATGCCCGTACCTCTGCCCCATTCACGGTGCCGCCCCCTCGCTCTTTCCGGGCACAGGTCGGGGTGCGTTGGGCCTGAGCCTCTGCTGTCTCCACCCACCTTCCAGCTTGTCATGACCTAGCTCCACCCACATCCTTTCATCACGTCTGGTTTCCCCCTGGGCACTTCTGGGTCAGGTCCTGCCACTCCAACTCCGCCCCTCCTGCAGGCGCAGCTTTACTGCCTGCACAGGGGAATGGAGAGACACTGCATAGGTCCCTCAATGCAGCTGTGGAGCTCCCTGATCGGTCCAAACCGACCGATGAGAGTGCCCTCCAGCTGCAGCATGCTGGCGACAATACACAAGTAGTAGTTGCACCAACCACTGTTGATACACCAACAACACCCCCATTTATTTTCCAAACAGCTAATAAAGGTTATACATTAACCCCCTACCCTCCCATACACAGCACATAACATAGAATATGATAACATATTCCCAAATCACATGTTTAATAGCACAAGGTTAACTAATAGTGTTACAGCCCATAACCTACCCATTGAACCCCTTTTTACAGAGATTAATGCCCCAAACGCACCCCATTGCCACAGCGGGATGCAGGCATAGATGCCACAGGTCCTCCCCATCCTCCACAGATGTTTCCCGACAGCATTCCCGCTGTCCCTCTAAAAGATGTTCCTCAAATTTCTTTTTTTTTTCTTTTTAAACAGTCTTTGAGTGTAATACAAAGTATAAATATAATGTCCAATAACATAACAGAAGAACATTTATGCAATATTATTAACATTAGATGGCATTTTTCAACTATAACCCCCCCCGCCCCTCCCCCTCCTTTCCCCACTCCCCCGGGCAAACTCCATAACTTCGTAACACAATTTCAATCCAGTCTAACAGGGATATTACGAGCAAGCTGCTCTCTCATATACCAGTTGGTGAGCTGGAAACAACTATGTATCGCCTGGCGTGTGGAAGATGTCTGAGTATTGATAAAAGAGGACCATGTGAAAAAAAAGCGTTTGGTGTCTTTTTCTTTATTACGTAAGGCCTCTATCCAATCCATTTTGAAGAGATATGTTACTTTTGTAGTAATTAGGCTTAAAGAAGGTGTTACATCCTGTGCCCACAAATGGAGAATGCTTTTACGTGTGGCTGCCACTCATATGAACAAGATGCGGCGCTGCTGGACAGAAAGCCTCACCAACTGGTCCTGTGCGAGAATATTAAACATGGCCCACTCCGGGAAGAGAAAGATAGATATGCCAAAAGTGTCGACGAGATGTTGCAGAAGTGTATCCCACACCTCCCTTATTTTTGGGCAGTCCCAAAGGCAATGGAAAATATCAGCTGGGGAGTGTAAGCATTTAGGGCAGGGATAGTCCCCTGAGGGGGACATTTTAGACTTGACCTCCGGGGAGATGTATGCTCTATGAAATATCATAAGAGACATGGTTATGTAACTGTCATATGGTAATACAGAGTTAATACACAGAGTGACTTTCAAAAGGTCATTTACCCGACAGTTCGTTAATTGAGCAACCCATTTTCCTGGGCCTGGTGAAGAGTCTGACCAATGTATAGAAGGCTTTAATGATTTATATATAAGACTCCTAGAATAAGTTCCCATTTGGGCTTTAATGGATATTAAATTTAGAGGGTGTGTTCTAGCATCATCCGGTATGTCTCGCAATATTGAGCTTACGTAATGTCTAATTTGAGAGATAGTAAAATTGTCTTCTGTAAGGATTGGGTATTTGAAAACCATGTCCTCTAAGGCAGGGTTCCCCAACTCCAGTCCTCAAGGCCCACCAACAGATCATGTTTTCAGGATTTCCTTAGTATTGCTCAGGTGATAATTGCATCACCTGTGCAATACAAAGCAAATCCTGGAAACATGATCTGTTGGTGGGCCTTGAGGACTAGAGTTGGGGAACCCTGCTCTAAGGTAAGAAGTAGAGTTGAGCGAAACGGGTCGAAAAAATTCAAAAGTCGGCCACTTTCGCCAAAGTCGGGTTTCATGAAGCGAAACCCGACCTTAGCGTGAGGTCGGCGACCATCGCGCCAAAGTCGCGTTTCAAAAGATGCTTTTGCGCCCTTTTTCAGCCAATCAGAAAGAATGGACACTGTGGGCAACGTGATGACATAGGCAGCAATTACCACCATGTTTGTGAAGGGCATGACCGCCATGTTACTTATGCTGATCTCAGAATAGGGAGAGCTACTGCTGCTGCTGATTATGTAGGGAGAGCGTTAGGCAGGGAAGAAGATACCAAAAACTACTTCTGCTGCTAGCGATTTTGCCTGTACAACACACCAGTTTCTGTGCAGTGCAAGGGGAGGCTATATTTCGGTGCATCAGCTCTGTTGGTTATTAGGCTGCCTTTTAAGGCTCCCTGATAGCTGCATTGCTGTTTTCAAACTGCTGAGCAAACTGCTTTTTTCAAAGCAATCCAAATTTTATTGTTTTGTCCTGGTGAGTTACTGAGCGTTCATTTTTTCACACACAGTACAGCGGTGTACGCTCCTCACACATTACCGTGTACCGGCTGTTATCACGGCCAAATTGAAGCTATCTACGTGTGTGACTCTGTAAGGAAAAGTCGAGGAGTTTGTCCGTTCTTACAGACCTACACCTTATAGTTTTGTCCGTTTTTCAAACAGTTTAGTATATTTGCTGTTTGATTACATTCAAAACTAGAGAGAGAGACAGCGTGTGTCAGTCCGTATACAAAAACATGGAGCTTGACAATTTTACATACATCGTACAGCGGTGTATGTGCACGCTCCTCTCTCAGTACCGTGTAACGGCTGTTATCACGGCCAAATTGAAGCTATCTACGTGTGTGACTCTAAGGAAAAGTCGAGGAGTTTGTCCGTTCTTACAGACCTACACTCTAGGGAGATTCCAATTCTGCCCAATTCTATATACACCTTGTAGTTAGTCATACACTAGGCAATTTCTGCCTGTCACATTGCAGTGTAATCTGTCCTGGGCCAGAGACAATAGTTCAGTGTCCTCCAATCTACATTGAGATTCAAATTCTCACCAATACTCTATACAGCTTTTGCCTTCTCATACACCAGCCAATTTCTGCATGTCACATTGCGGTGTAATCTATACTGGGCCTGAGACAATAGTTCAGCGTCCTCCACTCTACAGTGAGATTAAAATTCTCACCAATACTCTATACAGATTCTGCCTTCTCATACACCAGACAATTTCTGCCTGTCACATAGCGGTGTAATCTATACTGGGCCTGAGACAATAGTTCAGCGTCCTCCAATCTACATTGAGATACAAATTCTCACCAATACTCTATACAGCTTCTGCCTTCTCATACACCTGCCAATTTCTGCCTGTCACATAGCGGTGTAATCTATACTGGGCCTGAGACAATAGTTCAGCGTCCTCCAATCTACATTGAGATTCAAATTCTCACCAATACTCTATACAGCTTTTGCCTTCTCATACACCAGCCAATTTCTGCCTGTCACATTGCGGTGTAATCTATACTGGGCCTGAGACAATAGTTCAGCGTCCTCCAATCTACATTGAGATTCAAATTCTCACCAATACTCTATACAGCTTTTGCCTTCTCATACACCAGCCAATTTCTGCCTGTCACATTGCGGTGTAATCTATACTGGGCCTGAGAATAGTTCATCGTCCTCCAATCTACAGTGCGATTAAAATTCTCACCAATACTCTAAACAGCTTCTGCCTTCTCATACACCTGCCAATTTCTGCCTGTCACATAGCGGTGTAATCTATACTGGGCATGAGACAATAGTTCAGCGTCCTCCAATCTACATTGAGATTCAAATTCTCTCCAATACTCTATACAGCTTTTGCCTTCTCATACACCAGCCAATTTCTGCCTGTCACATAGCGGTGTAATCTATACTGGGCCTGAGACAATAGTTCAGCGTCCTCCAATCTACAGTGAGATTCAAATTCTCACCAATACTCTACTTTATAGACCCTTTACCTTGTTTTACAGTACCATATAGCTGTTGTTATTTTGGGTACCTTTTTCCAAAAAATGAAGAAGTATGGTGGAAGTGGGCAGGGGTTGCCAGCTGGTCCTGATGGTGGTGTTGGTGCTTCTGCTGGTTGTGGCAAAAGCACAATAGCACCTAAGGCAGGAGGTGGTGAGCCGGTGTCATTGTCTGGCTACACAAGGCCTCCTAGGCTCCCTTTTCTGGGAGTAGGTAAACAGGTTTTAAAGCCGGAGCTTCAGGAACAAGTTTTGGCTTACATTGCTGACACAGCCTCCAGCTCTATCGCCTCCTCTTCTGCAGTTTCAAAAAATAAAAGCACTGCGTCGTCAGTGGAGGCTCCTGGTCAGGAACAACACCTTTCCTTGTGTCCTTCACCCCTACCAAAAGTGAAGGATGCGGCAGGCCACACTACAGATTACTCCATGGAGCTCTTTTCTCATACCATGCCTGGGTTATCAAGTCAAATCGTGAATTCCCCAGTCCAAGATGAATCTGACATGGAGTGCACTGATGCACAGCCACTGCTAGATTTATCTGCTGGTACATTCACTCAGAGCACTATATTGTCCTCGCAGTGTACTGAGCCAGAATATGAACCTGATTAAACTCAGGTGCCCCTTCCCGCATACTATATCACCATACACGGTGACACAGAGGAAGGTGCACATGACATTGAAGAGGAGGTGATGGATGACCCAGTTGTTGACCCAGATTGGCATCCATTGGGGGAAGAGGGTGCCGCTGCCAATAGCTCAGAAGAGGAGGAGGAGCATCCGCAGCAGCCATCGACCTCGCACCAGCTGTTATCTGGCAGGCCCGGAGCAGTCCAAAAACGGGTTACAAAAAGCAAAAGAGTTGCAGGACAGCTTGGCCAGACGGTCAAAATAGCACAGCGTGCAAGGCCTCAAAATGTCTTCCATAGTAGGATGAGTGCAGTGTGGCACTTTTTTGAACAAAATCCTAATGATCAGGCAAAGGTTATCTGTAAGAAGTGCACAAAGACCTTTAGCCGAGGGAAAAATCTGAGAAATTTGAATACCAGTTGCATGCTTAGGCCTCTTTCACACTTCCGTTTTTGACAATCAGTCAAGATCCGCCAATTTTGAAAAAAAAACGGATCCGCAATTTTTCTTTGCGGATCCGTTTTTTTCCCCATTGACTTTCATTATTGGCGGATCCTGACTGATTGCCGTCCGTTGCATCCGTTTTTGTGAGGATCCGCCACAATGTTAGTGTCCGTCGACATCCTCAAAGATTTTAAAACGGAGCTTGCAACGTTTTTTTGGCCGGCGGATCCTCCAGACACTGAACTAACCCCAAATTCTGTCTGGGTGCCGGCCACAAAAAATTCTCTCTCTCTCTCTCCCCCTCTCCCTCTCCCTTCCCGGCCAGCGGTTCCTTTAAATTTCCTCATTTTCAGGATCCGTCTAAAAACGGATACTGTGCCATCCGTTCACATCAGTTGAGAACGGATCCGCTTCTCTGCCTTTTTGGCGGATTATAACTGATGCAAATAACTTAAGTGTGAAAGAGGCCTTAGACATTTAACCACCATGCACTTGCAAGCGTGGACGGACTACCAAACCTCACGTACCACATGTGCAACTGCTGCCAAAGAAGGTAGTCAGCAACGCTACATTGTTTCCCCCACTGTAAGCCCACCGTTTAGCACACTACCAGCAGCAAATGTTGAGGTGTCGTCGCAAGGCCAAAGCAGTCAGGGAATCACAATGTTATATCAACGAAAGGCTGAATCTAGGCCATCAGAAAGAACACCAACTCCATCACCATCATCAACCCTCTCTCAGTCCGCCATGTCCACCGCTAGTTCCACCATATGCAGCTCTCAAGTCCAGCTCACCTTACCAGAGACTATGAGTAGGACAAGAAAGTACTCATCCTCTCATCCGCGTACACTGGGTTTGAATGCCCACATTGCCAAACTAATCTCGTTAGAGATGATGCCCTACCGGTTGGTTGAAAGCGCAGCTTTCCGCGAACTCATGGCCTACACAGTACCATGCTATGACCTACCCAGTCGCCACTTCTTTCCTCGCAAAGCCATCCCAGCCCTCCACCTTCATGTAAAAGACCGCATTGTCCATGCACTCAAGCAATCAGTGAGTGGAAAGGTGCACCTCACAACTGATGCATAGTCCAGTCGGCATGGCCAGGGCCGTTACGTGTCCATCACTGCGCACTGGGTTAATGTGGTGGATGCAGGGTCCACAGGGGACAGTGGTGGTGGGACAGTGCTGCCTAGCCCACGGTATAGGAAACAGTTGGCTGTAGGCGTTCGATCCTCCTCCAGAAGTGAAAGCTCATACACAGAGCGCAGTCGCACGAGCACTCCATCCGCAGCTGCCATTGTTGCACACGAGGTGTCCCCCTATCGATCAGCTAGTGGAAAGCGTCAGCAGGCTGTGTTGCAGATGATGTGTTTGGGCGACAGACACACCGCGGAGGTACTGGCCGACTACTTTCAGCGACAAACTGAGTCATGTCTGGGCAGTCTACATCTTGAGGCAGGCAAGGTAGTTAGTGATAATGGCCGGAATTTTGTGGCAGCCGTAGCCCTTTCAAAACTCAGACACATACTTTGCTTGGCTCACACCTTGAACCTGGTGGTGCAGTGCTTCCTCACTAATTATCCGGAGTTAACAGGCCTGCTCCATAAGGTTCGAAGACTGTGCTCTCACATCCGCCGGTCGCCGGTACACTCCAGTCATATGCAGAAGCTGCAGCGATTGGTCCACCTTCCCAAGCACCGCCTAATTATCGACGTTGCAACAAGGAGGAACTCCACCCTGCACATGGTTGAGCGGCTGTGCGAACAGAGGCAGGCCGTAATGCATTTGTGGGAGGATACACGGGCAGGCACTTTGAGGGCAGACATGGAGTTGACAGGTGTGCAGTGGTCGAAGCTGAAAGACCTCTGTAAAGTCCTTCAGTGTTTTGAGGAATGCACACGGCTGGTAAGCGCAGACGATGCCATAAGCATGAGCATCCCACTTATGCATCTGCTCATGCAAACTTTGACGCACATTAAGGAGCAGACGCCTGCCGCCGAGGAAGAGGAGGAGGGAAGCCTTGATGACAGTCAGCCATTGTCTGCTCCGGGACCGCTCCTGGACGAGGTGGAGGAAGAAGAGGAGGAGGATGATGATGGGGATGATTATTTAGGGGAGGAGGATGCTTCTCGTGGGGCAAGAGAAAATGTTGGCGTGGCAAGGTCTGGTACAGGGTTTGTGCGTGACTGGAGGGATGTGGATTTGCCAGAAAGTGCTCCTCCACCCAGCACTCGCAGTGCATCATTGACACCGGGAACATTGGCCCACATGTCAGATTATGCCTTGCAGATCCTAAAAAGGGACCCTCCCCATTGCCAAAATGATGAACGATGACAACTATTGGTTGGCCAGCATCCTGGATCCACGCTATAATGGCAAATTCCAAAACATAATGCCACAGGAGAACCTTGACCTAATAATGGCTAACAAACAAGCAACTCTGGTAAACCGGTTGGTTGAGGCATTCCCAGCACACAGCAGCGGTGATGGTTCTCACACGAGCCGTAGGGGCCGGGGGCAGCTTGGAAGAGGTGTTCGTGGTGCACACATCAGAAGTGGTGTTGGAGACAGGGCTTTCATGACCATGTTGTGGACTGATTTTTCAAGTCCTGCTCACACGACTGGTAATAATGCATCGATTGAAAGTGACAGGAGACAGCAGTTGTCAACTATGGTTACAAACTACTTCTCGTCCCATATCGATGTTCTCCCGCACAGGTCATTCCCATTTGACTATTGGGCCACTAAACTGGACACCTGGCCTGAATTGGCACAATATGCCTTACAGGAGCTCGCTTGCCCAGCTGCAATTGTGCTATCAGAAAGAGTCTTCAGTGCAGCTGGATCAATCCTGACAGAAAAAAGGACCCGTCTGACCCAAACTGTGGATGATCTAACCTTCATTAAAATGAACCATGCATGGGTTTCCAAAGATTTTGTCCCACCTTCCCCTGATGACACCTAGGTTGCCAGAAAAATGACTTGCTTTGGTCCTCCTCTTCCTCGAACTTGCCTAATTTCGCCTTTTGCAGCAGCTGAATGTCCAACATCAACATATGCCATTTTGTAAACCTCCCTAACTGGGCTGCCTCCCCCCCATGGCCGGGTTCACCACCTAGCGCACCCAACCGTGCGAATGCCGTTGCCCTGGACAGGTGGGTGGGCCGACTCTTGGGCGCGGGCACTGGCACAGGGTCCCTCATAGTGCAATCAAGTGTCTCTGACGGTGGGGGTGCACACCTGCCGTCAGACACACCACCGTACTATGAGGGGCCCAGTGCCAGTACTGACACCCACGAGTGTGCCCCCCTTGCTTGGGCAGGGCCACAGCATTTGCAATGTTTACCTCTCCCTGCTCCTCCGCTGTGTAGTTTGGGCTGTCAAATCCTTCACTGGGACTGCCACTACAAATTTGTTGAACTGATAGATGATGGTTAAGACGTAGCTATGCCCTGTCCCGCTGGCCGGGCTCTAGCTTCAGATGATCAATGGCTTCCATTTCTTATGGACCTTGACTCACAATGACATGCAGTGGTGGTTTATCATCAGCTTTCACAGTTTTCCTACTCACAGACACGTGACATTCCGGCGCACATTTTTAAATGTGCCCTCTCATGCCAATCCCGTAGAATCGCCTACGGCCTGTGGCTTCTGTCTTTTGCACTCCAAAGTTACGTGACAGATCATGATAGGCAGTGAGCAACATGTTTACATCTCTCCCTGTGATTAAAATTTGATGGAGATGAGTAACGCTGATGGGATCAACGGTACTGCGATACAGCAACACTTTCTTCACAAAGTTATGTTTTCGCTGTCTCCACATACAAATTAATTGACGGTCAGCATCACCTTAGAGAATTGTGACGGCAGTTTTTCCCGTGATTGTTAATTACTAGATTTCTGCAATCACTAGACTTTATGTCAGTAATTGTATGCATCTCATTTCCTATGTCGGAGAGGCTGGACTGTCTTACTGAGACAGAAATATATATGAAGATTTAAAAATACCACCAAAAGTGTATACTGGTGTACGCTTCAAAAACATTTCCTTTTTTCTACTTTTTAGATTGTTCTCTAATCCATACTGAGAACACGGAGATTTTAAATGTTTAACCTATGCTATATATACCTGCTATCCAGTGATAATGTACCATTTCTCACCTTTGTCCAATCACGTCTAATCCATACTGGGCCTGAGACCGTCTGAGCCTGCCTCCTGATCTATAGACATAGGTTTTTAATGTGTAAACTATGCTACATATATACGTGTTATCCGGTGAAACTGTACCCTTTATCAACTTTCTACAATGTTGTCGAATCCATACTGGGCCTGAGAACGACTGCCGAGCTGTTAAGCAAGCTACAGCACCTGTGGTTTGGACTCGTAATTTTTTCATTTTGTTAGGAATGCCGGTTAGGCCTATTTCCGTAATTGCGGTTGACCTGCACTTACTGGGAAATCATTGTTCGTGGGGAATAATTGGAATCCCAGATCCCCATCACTAACGGTGTTCAGCGGGTTATCAGCACCTGTAAGCGACAAAAGCTGGTCCTTTCAGTGTAGCGCGCATGCAGCCCTGGACATGTAAGGGCAAGATAGACCTGTTATTGCTCGATCTCGCGTGCCAGAGCCTCGCGTATCCCTCTAGTAAGCTTGACGCGTACCGCGGGGGCATGCCGGAGTCTCGGTCATTAACGGAATAAAGCTGAGAAATCGCTAGCACAACTACAAACGGACATACCACACCACACACAGAAACGACAAAGCTTGCAATCTGTCCATCTTTTCTGTAGCTTGTATGGTTGTGGTTTCCCGGGTGGAGTCCAATTAAGCCACATGCTCCACTCCTGGTGGTGCCCTTTTGGACATTCCTTTAAGGTTCAGCTTTGCAATCATACTGCCCCCGGAAACCAAACACTTTGCCTTCATGGACGCAGTTTGGAGGTTCGTGGGAATAACGCCGCCCCATCGACAGTTGCCATAATTTATTGGTGGGCAGTCTGACGGTATATGATCGTGTTCGATTTCAGGTTTTATATTTTTTTTTTTTTGGTTTGTATTTTACATTTTTATTCCAGCCTTTCTTGACTTCTTAAGGGCATGACAAGACTATATCTGTGTCTCCTCCACCTCCTCCTTTTACTCCTCCACCTCTTTTCTAAATGTAGTTGCCCTTTTCCATATGTTATTTTTTGTCTTCTGAGCATTTTGTCTGCTTTGGGACACCTTTAAAGGTGTTTTGTCATTGTTTTCCATGTGTTTGTATGTGTTTGTGTTTGCCTGCCATTGTTTTGAATGGGGTTCGACTGTGTTCTTCGAACATTCGACGAACATTCGACGAATTTGCCTCCTGTGCGACGAACCAAAACACTAGTGGGGTGGCTCAACACTACTCCTGATATATCGAAGTACATTGTTAATGTTTAAACTATGCTATATATACCTGGTATCTGGTGATACTGTACCCTTTCTGCCAGGAAGTGCTCCTCCAACCAACACTCTAAGTGTATCATTGACACCTGGAACATTGTCCCACATGTGTGATTATTTCTTGCGGATCTTCTTGTTATATTGTGGTGTGATCCATCCTGCGCGTGTGATTGTCTATGGGTTACGCCTGCAATTTAGATGTACATTTAAAAATTACCCCAACACTGTATACAGCTCTACGCTTGTGATACATTACCCATTTACTGCTTGTTATATTCTGGTCTAATCCAAACTGACCAAGTGAGAGTAATTTTCTGACTGTGGAAATAAATACTGAAATTGACAACAATGACACCTACACTGTGTACAGTTGTACTCTTGAGATCCATTACCGTTTTATGGCTTTTTAGATTGTGTTGTAATCCAATACTGAGCCTGAGAGTGTCTGTGTGTGCCTCCTCAAATATCTACGGAGATTTAGAATGTTTAAACTATACTATATATAACTGCTATCTGATGATACTGTACACTTTGTCTAATTTTTATATTCTTGTCTAATCCATACTGAGCCTGTGAGTGTCTCTGTGTGACTGATGGAATATATAGGGAGATTGACAATTATCCTTTGACCGAATAGAGCTGTACGTTTCTGATACAGTGCCATATGTCTGATGTTATTTTGGGTCTATTTTCTGCAAAATTTTGAAGTTTGGTGGAAGAGGCTACGGACGTGGGGGGGGCCAGCTGGTGCTGATGGTGGTGGTGCATCTGCTGGTAGTGGCAAAAGCACAATAGCAGCTAAGGCAGGAAGTGTTGAGCCTGCATCATGGTCTGGCTCCGGAACGCCTGGAGGGCTACATTTCTGGGGGTAGCTTAACCGCTTTTAAAGGCGGAGCATGAGGAACTGGTTTTGGCTTACATTGCTGAAACAGACTCCAGCAAATATGCCCTCCTCTTCTGAAGTTTCAAAAAATGCAAGCACTGAGTTGTCAAGTGCTGGCTCCTGGTCAGGAAGAACCCCTTTCCTTGTGTCCTTCACCCCTACCAAAAGTGAATGATGCAGCAGGCCACACTTCACATTAGTCCATGTAGCTCTTTCTATCATACCATGCCTGGGTTATCAAGTCAAATCGTGAATTCCCAAGTCCAAGATGAATCAGACATGGAGTGTGGGTGGCCAGCCAGGGCAGTGGGGTTAATTGGTACCGGGCCGGTGTCTCACAGGGTTGTGTGACGGTGGTGGTGACCCGTTCCGTGGCCCTGGGCGTCCATGCAAAGGGGTGAATTACGTTTATAGGTGAATGATACATGACGCCACCTGTTTTTTCTGATTAGATTGACCAGCGCTGCAGTGTCGCTTCTCTGGGACAGATGTTGTGGTGCAGGTAAGATGTAGAAGCCCTGCACAGGTAGGGCCGTAGTCACAGGGCAGATGAAAGAGTTGGTAGATGGTGTGCAGTGCAGGATGTAGCAGATCCGTGCGCCAGGCGCAGGAGAAAGATGACAGACACAGTCATGCAGTTCCTTTACCTGTACTTGGTAAGTGCCGTCCAGGACCCAGAGTACAGATGGAGAAGGAGTTGGTCAGCCTGGAAGCCAATTTGGAATTCTCTCTCTGCAGATAGGTAGTGTGGCCTCCGTTCTAGCGCTTATCTGAGGTATTTGCACTGCTGAGTTCAATGAAGTTCCCCCTGTTGACTCTTTTTTGGAACTTTCTCGTATGGCAGGCAGCCATAACCTTTTCCTTCTGGCTCCCACACGTCGATGCTGGGGCCTCCGAGCCTTATTTGGGTACAGAGCATTTACAACTGCTACTTCCTCCGGTTTCTGCTGCAGGAACGTCAGTGTCCTTACAAACTCGGAGACCGGAATCTGGACCATGCGCTCCAGCTAGGAGTGAGCCTTAACTCTGCTCATCCTCCAGCTCCCCTTCTCACGTCCACACACTTCCCCTTCCCTGCACAGAGTGCCCTAACTTACCTCCTCCCAACCACAGAAAGCAGCAGTCAGGTTCAGAGGTCTCCCTGCTGACCTGGAGTGGGAAATGTGTTGTGTGTTGGTTGAACTGCTAGAGAGATCCTTTGTTGCTCCCAAGCATGACATCACACTCCCTAGGAGGAAGGTAATGCCACTGTGGTGACTGTACTCCTGGGGACGCCACAAGTGCACTGATGCCCAGCCACTGCTAGATGATTCTGCTGGTACAGTGACCCAGACCACTACATTCCCCTCACACTCTACACAGCCAGAATGGGACCCTGAGGAAACTCAGGTTCCCCTTCCCGCATACTATACCACCTTACAAGGTGACAAAGAGGAAGGTGCAGATGAAAGGGCAGGTTCCTTGAGCAGGTGGGGGGCATACTCATGGGCGATGGCACTGGCACAGGGCCCCTCATAGTACGCAAAAGTGTCTCTGCCGGTGGGAGGGTCCACCCGCCGTCAGACACACCGCCACACACCGCCGTACTATGAGGGGCCCTGTGCCAGTGCCGTCACCAACGAGTGGGCCCCCCCTGCTTGCTCCGTATCACAGCACTTGCAACGTTGAAATACTTACCTCTCCCTGCTCCACCACCATGACGTCTTCCGCGTGTCCTGACAGTGATATTCTGATCAGAGAGTGCAATGACATCACGTCTGTACGCCCTCTGCCTAAACAGCCAAGTGCAGTGAGATGGAAGATGGGGACGACGAGGAGTCCAGACTAGTACAGGGATTCCCTAGCGAGACTTATTTAATTGTTTTCAATGTTGGGACAGCAATTTTTGGGGAGCACTATACTCTGGAGAATGATATATGGGACCCACCATACACTATAAATCCTACACAAATCACGGAGATATATTCCAAAAAAGTATAATAAAAGTACGTTTTATTGTTGCAAATACATAAAAACTGGTACAAAATACAGACAAATAACAAAAGTGCTCATGCAAGGCTCACATGTGGTAACCGCTAACAACACCCTATATAGCAGATTGGGTAATGAGTGTATATAAAGCGATGAATCTTTATGCTGCCAATATGTTCATATCATAATGTTATTATATATGCATAGTGCACAGGTTCATATCATAACAATATTATATATGCATAGTGCACAGGCCACCATATAGGGAAAACAGCGCTATCACACTCCAAGCAATGAATTAGATAGAACACAATACAAAGAGTTAATATCATACCCATATAGTAACTGCAGGTGAGCGCGGCACTAGACAGAGCAGCCCCGACGCGCGTTTCGCGTGGGCTTCCTCGGGGGGCTCTGTCTGTGTGTTGGACATATGGGCATTTTATGTAGGCGATCCAGGTGTACATGATTCTCAGCGCCATTATCGGGGCATGCGCAGTGTTAAGCAAGACGCCACAAAGCAACGCCCACAGCCGCCCATGTGACCGGAAGGCAGAGGGAAATCCTTCATGACGTCAATAACCTCCCGTGTCACCGCTAGCCGCCGGACAGTTGAATCATGGGAGCCGCCACACTGGGCATGCGCACACACTGAAGCCACTGAAGTCCGTGTTGCCAAGCGAAAAGGCAAAAACATCACTGCTCTAGAGGAGATCTGCATGGAGGAATGGGCCAACATACCAACAACAGTGTGTGGCAACCTTGTGAAGACTTACAGAAAACGTTTGACCTCTGTCATTGCCAACAAAGGATATATCACAAAGTATTGAGATGAAATTTTGTTTCTGACCAAATACTTATTTTCCACCATAATATGCAAATAAAATGAAAACAAAACAGACAATGTGATTTTCTGGATTTTTTTTTCTCAGTTTGTCTCCCATAGTTGAGGTCTACCTATGATGTAAATTACAGACGCCTCTCATCTTTTTAAGTGGTGGAACTTGCACTATTGCTGACTGACTAAATACTTTTTTTCCCCACTGTATATACAAATTTATGTGTAATAACAACAAAAATAAATGTATATGTGAAACATGGATACTAGAAATATACTAATAAACTCCCAAAAAAAGGGGAATTATGTTGTGAATAACAAAAAATATATATAATGCATAGTGATAATACATCAACATATAAAGATAGGATAAAAAAAAACCCATATGGAATAATCAACCCAATAGTGAAAGGACCGCTTCAGGATAGCCGTATCTTGAATAGCCAATTATTCTGAATCCACTCGATGATCCCCAATCATAAGATACTCCGAACATCAGACAATGATGGAATGAATACAATGAGCGATAATACTAAATAAACAAAAGAACAACAACACACATATTAAAATCCATGAAATTGGGACATAATTCATATTAGAATTACTTACAAAAAAGATGCGAAACTCAGCTGCTCGTTCAGGCCTAGAGGACTCATAGTCCCTAGGACAATGATCCAACGACATTCCACCTGTGCCAATAGACGTTGCATATCCCCACCCCTAATGCCGCATCTAATTCTGTCAATCCCAAAGACCCGAACTGTCTAACCCCAAAGATTGGGGTTAGATTTATGATGTATTTTAAAATGTCGTGGAACAGTTTTTAGAAGTGCAATGTCCTCCACCTCCTTTGCTGCTATGATATCTCTGACATGCTCGCGAGTGCAAATTCTCAATTCGCGTGATGTCAGGCCCACATACAAAAGATTACAAGTACACTTAGCCACATAGACTACAAATGTAGTACTACATGAAATATACTCTGTAATTTTAAAATCTTTTTGGCCATCAGCAGACATAAAGGAAGTGGTACGGACATGATTTCGGCATGCTAGGCAGTCCCCACAGGGATAAAAACCCCATTTTCGTTTGCCAGCTCCAAAGGGATCAGGTTTTTTGGGGACATAATGACTCTGTACCAGAATATCTCTCAGATTCCTACTCCTCCTAGCCTTCATGAGGGGAGAATCCGAGAAATATCTGGACAGTGTCTGATCAGTTTTCAATATTGGCCAATGTATTTTGAGAATCGATCTCATGGTCTCCCACCTGTGATTAAATGTGGATATAAACCGAATTCTTAAATCCTCTTTTTTGACCTTCTTATTCATTACGAGCAGTTCAGTCCGATTAGAATTTCTCGCGCGATAGTATCCTCTCTTAATACTCCTCTTACTGTATCCTCGCGCTTGAAATCTCTCCCCAAGGTCCACAGATTGACGCTCAAATGTCTCCTCAGTAGTACAAATCCTCCTCATCCGTAAAACTGTCCAATAGGAATCGCTCCAATTGTAGAGCTCACATGGGACGAGGAAGCATGGAGGAGAGCATTCACAGATGTTTCCTTCCTGTACACATCAGTATGAATTGAGCCATCATCTTGGACAAGCAAATTGATATCTAAAAAAGAAATTGTTTTCATGTGATAGCTATACGTGAGTCTGATGTTGAGGCTGTTGCGATTCAATTCCCGCATAAATTCATGTAAATGGTCAACAGTGCCTTGCCAAATAAATAATATATCATCTATGAATCGGTACCACCCCAGAATATGGGAGCAGCCCGTACACCCCCCTGAAATATGCCCCTCTCCCACCATACACTGGAGCATTCCAAAGGTGGACATCAGACACTGGAGCAGCATTTACAGGGCCCATTGTACACTGGAGCATTAGAAATGGGGCCCATTATATATGGAGCATTATTTGGGCCCATAAGACAGTGGAGCTTCATCCATGGGGACCAACATGTACTGTAGCATTATGTGGAGCTCATTATATACTGTTTCAAACATTATATGGGACCAATGATTCTGTATGGAGAAATATATGGGCCTCATTACTCTGTATAGTGCACTATGCGGTGCCCATAATACTGTATGGAGTAATATACTGTCCGTTTTTGGAGCTATTGGCGAATTTAAAATCGATATCAGTCATGAGATGTAAAAAGAGGTATTTTTCATTGTACTATACCACTATTTCTCTACCGTATCGGAGCATCATGAGTTGTGGTATGTGTTAAAGGGGCGCTCTTTGGCCCAGGGTACATGAAAACCTGGAGCCAGCCCTACCCCTCCACAACTTTAGCCAAATAACCCCCAGTTTTCAGTGCGTAACTATTATTATGAAGTAAATTAAGGTTGACAAGCTTCAATAATAAAAATTAATGTTTTTGCCATTCAAATGGGCACTGTAGGTGTGTTTAATGTCCTCCACTCCCTGCCGACTTTGCTTCCCTATTGACTTGCACTGGGGTTCGTGTTTCAGTCGGCCTTCAACTTTTCATGATAATCGGCTGATTTCGTTCGACCCGACTTTTGAGAAAGTCGGGTTTCATGAAACCCGACTCGACCCGATAAAAGGCAAAGTCGCTCATCTCTAGTAAGAAGGCATTTATTATTTGTTAACGTATCTCGGACCAGTCTACACCCATTGTTTCCAAGCACCTTGTAAATGGGAGGTGGCTTGCCTTGTAGAAAAGAGGGGTTACATTGAAAGGGAAGAAACATGGAGATGTGGGGGTCAAGACCGCTAACTCGTCCAGCTTGACGCCATCCTAAGATTACCGACCATAATAGAGGATTATCTTTAAGCTCCACTGGAATTTCAGCATTTCGTAGGTGAAGCAATGCTGGGAGGCTGAAGGGTCTACACATGGCCTCATCTATTGGGGTATTAGTGAAGCGATTAAAGGCGTATATCCAATCAAGGGAATGGCGAAAAGCAGCCACTATAGTGTAGAGGCGTAAATTTGGGAGATTAAGTCCACCCAAAGATTTGGTTTGCTGTAGCTTAAAAACACTAATGCTAGAGCCCCACTTCTGAGCCCCAAATAAATTGGCGGAAGGCTCGTGTCAGTAACCTATCATCAGCTTTAGAAAGTAGAACTGGGAGCGTCTGTAAAGGAAAGAGTATTTTAGGGAAATAGATCATTTTAATTAGATGGGCTTAACCTGCAAAGGATAATTTAAGGGATTTCCAGGATTGAATTTCTTGCATAACTACAGAAATAAGAGGCTGAACATTCAATTTATAGATATCATGAGGATTTGATGGTAGGTCAACGCCAAGATAAGGTAAAGAATTTCTCCTCCACTGAAAGGGAAAAGGGAAAGGCCACCGTTTCTGAGCAGTTTTAAAAATAGCTAAAGCATGAGATTTATTAAAGTATATACGAAATCCCGAAACTGCTCCAAATTCATTAAAGGCGTCCATTATAGAGGAAATGGATTCTTTAGGATTGGATATCATGAGTAAGATGTCATCAGCAAATGCCAACATTTTAAGTGTATGGTGACCGACCCCTACGCCCCTAAAGGAAGGGATCATCTCCAGATATCTTAGTAAGGGATCAAGGGCAATATTAAATAACAAAGGTGACAGATGACAGCCCTGCTTCGTCCCCCTGAAGATGGAAAAAGGGGTTGACTGGATACCATTAAGCCAAATCGAAGATTGGGAGTTAGTGTAAATTGTGCATATAAAATTAAAAAAGGTAAAGCCAAACAGTGTATACTTCAGAGTTCTGCTAAGATGAGACTAGGACACGTGGTCAAAAGCCTTATCAGTGTCGACGCTGACCAGTATATTCTGCTTGGCCTTAGCCTAATAACTATGTGTGATGGCCGCTAACGCCGTCCTGATATTGTAAGTGATAGACCGGCCATGGACAAAGCCCGTTTGAGATGAGGTAAGAAACTCAGGAAGCATAGACTGTAATCTATTAGCCATGATTTTGGTGAGCAATTTAAAATCAACATCTAAAAGGGAAATCGGGCGGTATGAGGCAGGGAGAAGCGAATCTGCCTGGTTTTAGTAGCAATGACAGACAGGCTTCATTAAATCGATCCGGCAGAGAACCCAAGTCCAAAATATGGTTAAAAAGAGAGGTGAGATGTGGAGTAATTAAGGGTTGTAACAGTTTATAAAACTGTCAGGCTCCTGTCAGCGTCGGCAACTGCCACGGCTGGGCAGAGTGACTTACCCACACCGCGGGAGAGCACGGGGCCCACTACGGTAGTGAAGGTTTCTGCTGACAGGACCTGAGGCACGGAAAATAGTAAGGAGTACCAGGACCTACGATCATGTGACTGCAGGGGGCGGGGCTTAGCGTCCTACTACTGCAGATGATATGTACCTACTGCTGGAATACTGTAGTAGAGGAGAGGAAAACGCAGGTCAGACAAGCAGAGGTCATACCCGAGAGAGCGGTGCGGTACCAAAGGAATGAGCAGAGAGTAGTCAAGTCACAAGCAGAGAGTCATACACAAGAGGGCAGCGTGGTACAAAAGAAACGAGCAGAGAGTAGTCAAGTCACAAGCAGAGAGTCATACACAAGTGGGCAGCGTGGTACAAAAGGGACAGGCAGAACTCGTAACAGGGACAGAACCGGATCAAAACCAAACAAGCAACAAGTTATAGCACAAGGCACACGTACACAAGAGGTCAACTAACTCAGCCGAGGGCAGGAGTATAACTGACACCGGACCTAGGTCTAGTGAGCATTAAATAGCCGCCCTCTGCCAGAGAGAGGCAGAAACAATTAACCCCCTGTCTGATCAGGACGGGCCAAAGCGAAACCCCGTCCTGGATCATGACAAAAACTCTACCGAGAACCCATCCGGGCCAGGGGCTTTATGCAGTTTTGAAGATTTAATGACTGATCTTGCCTCCTCAGAAGAAATTGGTTGGTTTAGGATCTTCCGCTGAGAGTCAGAAAGCCGTGGTGGACAAGCCTTGTGTAGGAATGCATATCCATCCTCCTGAGAGTCCAGAGATAGGCCATAAAGATCTGCATAAAAGTCTCTAAAAAACGCACAATTTTGGGTTGGGTCACGAGTGATAGAGCCATCGAGTAAGTCAATATTGGGAACGCTAGTAGCCGCTTTGAATGGCTTCGTTAAAGATGCCAGGAAACTGCCTGGTTTGTTACCCCCAATGAAATTAATGGTTACGTTGATGAGCTAATTGTTTGTGTGCCTGCTCATGTAATAGGGTATTTAAATTTCGTTTAGCTGTCAGGTAAGCCTCTCTGGAGGAGGGAGTATTATGTAATTTAAAGTCTCTATACGATTGAGTGAGCTGGTCTAGGTGAGGCCGCAAGGAGGACAACAACTTCCTTTTTTTCTGTGACACATAAGAGATACCATGTCCCCTAAGTACTGTTTTAGCAGTGGCCCAAAATAGATTATCATCCAAGTGTTCCAAGTTGTCCTCCACGAAAGTCTTCCACCAACCGGTCCTATAGCGCTTGAAATCATCTGAAGTATAGAGATAAGAGGGGAAGCGCCAGCGCAAAGACACAGGTCTAATAGTGGGGAGTTCCAGAGTAAAGGGCCTGTCACACTAAGCGATATCGCTAGCAATATTGCTGTAACGTCACTGGTTTTTGTGACATTATAGCGATATTGCTAGCGATATCGCTATGTGTGATACTTACCTCCGACCGACTCCCCGCTGGTTATCGCTGATCGCCCGAGAATGTCCTGGACTGTTTCTCGTCGTCAGCTTCCTGCTGGGCTTCCTGTGGCGCCGACGAGCGACGCGTGGACGCGGACGGGAGGACGTCAGGATCGCCTCGACTGACAGGTAAGTAACGACCCCCGACCGCTGCTATGTTGCTGGTGAGATCTGACTGTGTGGCAGCTTACTAGCGACCACTTAGCGATGCACCAGCGATCCTGACTGCGTCATATCGCTGGTCGGAATCGCTGGTGCATCGCTCAGTGTGACAGCACCTTAAGTAAGACCAGGGAGTGTTCTGAGATAATTGAAGGGAGAATGTCAACTGTTTTTAGAAGGGAAAGAAGAGAGGCAGAAGTTAGCCAATAATCAATTCGAGTGTGAACATCATGTACCCTAGAATAGAAGGTATATTCTCTTTCCGTAGGGTGGCAGCACCTCAAGGCATCAACTAAGACAAGCCTGTTTAACAAGGTAAAAATCGCTCTGGATGGAGGGTGAGATGCTGGCAGGGGGATAGATCTGTCCAAAAAAGCATCATGAAGGGGCGTTTAAGGGTGTGTGCACACGCTGCGGATTCTGCTGCGGATCCGCAGCGGATTTGGCCCTGCGGATCCGCAGCAGTTTCTGCTGCGTAGTACAGTACCTTTATTTTCTATGCAAAATGAAAACCTCAGTGCAGATGCTGCGGAATTTTCCGCGCTTCAAATCCGCAGAAAGAATTGACATGTCAATTCTTTCTGCGGATTCCGCCGTGGTTTGCCATCTGCTCCATTGTAGATATCATAAACCGCAGGTCAAACCCGCAGGCTAATCCGCAGATCCTGCGGATTTACCTGCGGATTTTACTAAACCCGTGCAGAAAAATCCGCAGAGCATTCCGCATCGTGTGCACACACCCTAAATCTCCACCCAATAATATATTGGTAGGATGCCAGCCGTGAACTATCTCTTCAAGTTTAGCAAAGAAGGAGAGTCTAGTAGTATTGGGTGCGTAAACATTGATAAGGAAATATTCCCGCTGTTCAATAATAGCTCTGACTAGTATACTTTATATAGCCCTGCCTGGTCCCTCACCACATCCTGTATAGAATAATCGAGATCCTTATGAAAAAAATGGCCTCACGTTTTTTCTGTGTAAAGGAAGCCTCCAAACACTTTGCATAATATCTATTTGGAGCGCTGGGTGACCCCTGCATAGCCAGTGGGTTTCTTGATTGGAGGTAGTGTGCAGAGGGTTTAAGGTGCCTGGTTTCCTGTTTTGAATTCCCCATGTGGTATCATTTGGGTAGTGTGTTTACATAATAATGTGCACTGGGGAGTTTGTTACACATGCAGGATAACTTTCTTGGTACATGAAACGGTGGGTGAACGTCATGCCACTTGCCATGCAGCAATATATATTATTATTGTGGAGTCAGTCTGTCACTGATTTTCTTGTTCCTGTACTTTATGTATTTATGCAAATATTTTAATGGTTAATGAATAAATTTTGATATTTTTAATATTAATGGTTTGATGCTCATATTTTTGGGGCTCTAATCCAGCTACCAGACGGTGGACCAATGGGTTTCTTCTAAAAAGACAATATGGGGGCGTAGACGAGTAATGTGATCTAGTACTTTTCTGCGCTTGATCCACGTGGTGAGCGCCGCTGATCGCGGTCGGGTGTCAGCTGATTATCACAGCTGACAACCGGCACTGTGTCAGGGGCGGTCACGGACCGCCCCGACACGTTAACCCCTGGCACACCGTGATCAAACATGGTCACGGTGTACCGGGGGGTTAAAGGAAGCATCGGCAGGGAGTGGGGTTCCTCCATGCTTCCCTGCGACCCCCGCAGAAGCGCAATGTGCAGCGCTGCTGCGGGGGCCTCCCTCCCTGCAGGTCCCCGGATCCAATATGGCGACGGGGACCTTCGGGGGCCTGCAGGGAGCTGGCTTCCTCACTGCCCGCAGAGCGCAGGCATGAGGAAGCCTGCAGCAGTGCCTGTGACAGATCGCTGAAAAAGTCAAACGGTGCTCCTTTCCTTCCAAGCTCTGCCATGTGCCCAAACAGTGTTTTACCCCCACATATGGGGTATCAGCCTATTCAGGACAAATTGAACTTTTGGGGTCCAATTTCTCCTGTTACCCTTAGGAAAATAAAAAATTGGGGGCAAAAATCTCATTTTTGTGGAAAAAAATGATTTTTTTATTTTCACGCCCGGGCGTTATAAACTTTTGTGAAGCACTTTGGGATTTAAAGTGCTCACCACACATCTAGATAAGTTCCATAGGGGGGTCTAGTTTCCAAAATGGGGTCACTTGTGGGGGGTTTCCACTGTTTAGGTACATCAGGGGCTTTCCAAAGGCAACATGACACCCGCAGACCATTCCATCAAAGTCTGCATTCCAAAACGTCACTACTTCCCTTCCGAGCCCTGACGTGTGCCCATACAGTAGTTTTCTCCCACATATGGGGTATTAACGTACTCAGGACAAATTGGACAACAACTTTTGGGGTCCAATTTCTCCTGTTACCATTGGGAAAATAAAAAAATTGGGGACTAAAAGATCATGTTTGTGGAAAAAATGATTTTTTTATTTTCACACCTGGGCGTTATAAACTTCTGTGAAGCCCTTGGGGGTTCAAACTGCTCACCACACATCTAGATAAGTTCCTTGGGGGGTCTAGTTTCCAAAATGGTGTCATTTGTGGGAGGTTTCCACTGTTTTGGTACATCAGGGGCTTTCCAAACGCGACATGGTGTCCGATCTCAATTCCAGCCAAAAAAGTCAAATGGCGCTGCTTCCCTTCCGAGCTCTGCCATGCGCCCAAATAGTCGTTTACACCCACATATGGGGTATCAGCGTACTCAGGACAAATTGCACAATAACTTTTAGGGTCCTTTTACCCTTGGGAAAATAAAAATTGGGGGTGAAAAGATCGTTTTTGTGGAAAAAATATGATTTTTTAATTGTACGGCTGTATGTTATAAACTTCTGTGAAGCTCTTGTGGGTTCAAAGTTCTCACCACATATCTAGATAAGTTCCTTGGGGGGTCTAGTTTCCAAAATGGGGTTACTTGTGGGGGGTTTCCACTGTTTAGGTACATCAGGGGCCAGGGCCGGCTCCAGGTTTTCGGCCCCGGGCGAAAGTGTCTCAGTTGGCCCCCCCTTAACACATACCACGACTCATGCCGTGTGACATCCGTGGTGACGGCCAAAAACGGACTTCTCTCTGTGTGGATCACACGGACACGCATGTGATCCACACGGACACTCGCTCTGTGGCAAAACACGTTCATGTGATGGAGGCTACTGATTAGTAGTGTACACATGAAAGAAAGAAGAGAGGGGAAATAAAGAACAGAGAAAGAAAGAGAGAATGGAAGGAAGAACAGAGAAAGATACAGAGAGAGAAAGAAAGAAAGAAAGAAAGAACATAGAAAGAACGAACAGAGAAAGAAAGAAAGAAAATAAAGAACAGAGAGAAAGAAAGGAAGAACAGAGAGAGAAAGAAAAGAACAGAGAGAAAGAAAGAGGGTAAAGAAAGAAAGAACAGATAGAGAAAGAAAGAGGGGAAAGAAAGAACAGAGAGAAAGAAGAAAGAAAGAAAAAGAACAAAGAGAAAGAAAGAGTGGACAGAAAAAAAGAACAGAGAGAAAGAAAGAAAGAAAGAGAAAGAGAGGGGAATAAAGAACAGAGAGGGAGAGAAAAAAGGGGAAAGAAAGAACGGAGAGAGAAAAAGAGTTGACAGAAAAAAAGAACAGGGAGAGAGAGAAAAAGAAGGAGGGGAAAGAAAGAACAGAGGTAGAGAGAAAAAGAAAGAGGGGAAAGAACAGAGAGGAAGAGGGGAAAGAAAGAACAGAGAGAGAGAAAGAAAGAGGAAAGAGAGAACAGACAGAGAGAAAGAACAGAGACAGAAAGAAAGAGAACAGAGAGCGAAAGAACAGAGAGAGAGAAAAAAAAGATTAGAGAGAAAGAACAGAGAAAGAAAAATTCTATAAAGATACTATAGCAGCCCAGCTCCCATTGTAGTGCCTACCTGAGCCTCCTGGTGCAGGACATATCATGATCCGCTCACACGGCCGACATCCCCGATTCCAAGGCGATCTCGCTGTCCGCTGTCAGAGGAGGACACGGTGATGGATCTGAAGCATTCCCTGAAGTGCCTCCATGGTTCCGTCACAATCTCCTACTGAAATGACCTAATTTCTGGTCAGCTTCCAGCACGTCACTTCCGGTAGAACGTTACGTGCAAGTTTTAAATTGCTCCTTGGGGCTCTGCTGTGTACTCCTGTGTCCCGCGAGGAAAGTAAGCTCCCGGCTGGGGCAGTCTCTCTCTCAAAATCGGGACTGTCTCACTGGATCCGGGACAGTTGGGACTCGGGAGGTATAAATGCTCCCCACCATACACCTCGTACACGCACGGCTCCGCTTTGTATGCCTCGTACACGCACGGCTCCGCTTTGTATGCCTCGTACACACACGGCTCCGCTCCGTACATCTTGTACACACGCAGCTTCACTCCGTACACCCCCGGCTCTGCTCAGCTCCATAAACACATGGCTCAGCTCCGTACACACAGGGCTCCGTTCCGTACATCTCGTACACACACGGCTCTGCTCCATACACCTCGTACACACACGGCTTCGCTCCGTACACCTCGTACACACACGGCTCTGCTCTGTACACCTCGTACACACACGGCTCTGCTCCGTACAACTTGTAAACCCCTCCTGACCCCACACAAGTACACACACGGCTCTGCTACATCCACCTTGTAAAACCCCTCCCTGACCCCACACAAGTACACACACGGCTCTGCTACATCCACCTTGTAAAACCCCTCCTGACCCCACCCAAGAACACACACGGCTCTGCTACATCCACCTTGTAAACCCCTCCTGACCCCACACAAGTACACACACGGCTCTGCTACATCCACCTTGTTAAACCCCTCCCTGACCCCACACAAGTACACACACGGCTCTGCTACATCCACCTTGTAAAACCCCTCCCTGACCCCACACAAGTACACACACGGCTCTGCTACATCCACCTTGTTAAACCCCTCCCTGACCCACACAAGTACACACACGGCTCTGCTACATCCACCTTGTTAAACCCCTCCTGACCCCACACGGCTCTGCTCCGTACAACTTGTAAACCCCTCCTGACCCCACACAAGTACACACACTGCTCTGCTACATCCACCTTGTTAAACACCTCCCTGGCCCCACTGTCCCACACATAAATGTTACCTCATCCATCCAGACCAGCACCATAATGAAAAGCGGCCAGCACAGCAGAGTCCTGCAGCCACCCTGATCATGTGACCCGACTCCTCCCCTCCTGTGACCTCATCACAGGTCCTGTGCTGGCACCGCACACAAGATTACAGCCGAAGGAAGCGATGATCATTGCTGGCTGCAGGGGGCTGCGTCACTGCGTGGGTCCCTCGCGGAGGGCGCATGATGGGGTCAGTACATGGGGGGCGTGGCGGCGGCCGGCGGGTATCCCAGACAGCGTGAGTGGGCCCTCCCATCTCGCCAGGGCCCCGGCACTTGCCCGGGTGCGCCGGGTGCTGACGCCGGCCCTGTCAGGGGCTCTCCAAACGTGACATGGCGTCCGATCTGAATTCCAGTCAATTTTGGATTGAAAAAGTCAAACGGCGCTCCTTCCCTTCTGAGCTCTGCCATGCGCCAAAACAGTGGTTCCCCCCACATATCAGGTATCAGTGTACCCAGGACAAATTGCACAATAACTTTTGCAGTCCAATTTCTCCTGTTATTTTGGTAAAATAAAAAAAATTGGACCTGAAATATTTTTTTTGTGAAAAAAAGTTAAATGTTCATTTTTTTTTTTAAACATTCAAAAAATTCCTGTAAAGTACCTGAAGGGTTAATAAACTTCTTGAATATGGTTTTGAGGACCTTGAGGGGTGCAGTTTTTAGAATGGTGTCACTTTTGGGTATTTTCTATCATATAGACCCCTCAAAGTGACTTCAAATGTGATGTCGTCCGTAAAAATAAAATGGTGTTGCAAAAATGAGAAATCGCTGGTCAACTTTTAACCCTTATAACTTCCTAACAAAAAAAAATGTTGGTTCCAAAATTGTGCTGATGTAAAGTAAACATATGTGAAATGTTATTTATTAAGTTTTTTTGTGTTCCGTATCTCTGTGATTTAAAGGCATATAAATTCAAAGTTGGAAAATTGCGAAATTTTCAAAATCTTTGCCAAATTTACATTTTTTCACAAATAAACGCAAGTTATTTGAATGAAATTTTACCACTAACATGAAGTACAATATGTCACGAGAAAACAGTGTCAGAATCACCAGGATCCATGGAAGCGTTTCAGAGTTATTACCTCCTAAAAGGACAGTGGTCAGAATTGTAAAAATTGGCTCGGTCATGAACGTGCAAACCACCCTTGGGGGTTAAGGGGTTAAAGGCAAAATAACACATGGCTACAAATCAGAGTCAAGTGACCGGAGAGGAAGCCCAGGAAGAGCGCTTAACTTCCTCTAATGCTTTATCTGGGTCATCAAAAAATACCGGTTTTCCTTGAAGCACCACCCGAAGGCGTGCAGGGTAGAGAAGAGCAAAACAATTGCCTTTGTCATGTAATAGTTTACATACTGAAGAAAACGCATGGCACTTGGTCACCACCAAGGAGGAGAAATTTTGAAACATAAGGAGGGAATGGCCCCCGTATTTCAATGAGGAGGTGGCTCGGTACGCCCGGAGCAACTGAAGTTTGTCCTGGTAATTGAGTAACTTGAAAATTACCGGGCATGGACGAGCTTTCGGATCAGAGCGCTCAGGTACAATTCTGTGTGCTCGCTCCACCACCATAGAGCCTGGCATGTCAGGCAAATTGAGTGCTTGTGGGAGCCATGAGGAAGTAAGGTGGTGTAAGTCCTTTACAGATTCAGGAATACCGATGATCCGTAGATTGTTACGACGAATCCGGTTTTCCAGGTCATCAAATTTTTCCCGAAGCTGCTCTATCTCATGGTCCCTGTCCTTATCTGGGTAACAAAGGATTGTACCGTGTCCTCCAAGTCAGAAATCCGCTGTTCTGCCACTGAAATTTTATTGGTGTGTTCAGTTAGCTGTGATGTGATTGATTCCAGTGTTGATTGAAAAGATTGAAGTCTGGCATCAGTCATTGGCATGAGCTTCATTGTAATAGAAGCAGCAATTGCTTGCAGGGATTCTTCTGACATGGTGGTGTTAGAGTCAGATGTTTTAGGAGGAGACTTGGCAACCTGAGCTCTGGTCTTGACCGATTTGGAGCTACTCTGATTCACGAATTTATCCATGGATGGTGGAGCAGAATATGCAGCCATGAGGTATACACCGAGAGAGAGAGGGGGGGATACCACAGCCAAGATTTGGCTTAAGAAGCTTACATAGTCTTGTTAGGGTTAGATCGAAGGTATATCCCAAATTGGGACGGGGTCAACCGCAATACAGAAGGCGAGCCCTGACGGAAGGGGGCTTTATCCGTTATTTATCCAAACACGTGTAGGTGTAAGCAGGCGCCGTTATAAAAAAAAGCAGTATTCGCTGCTCAGCGATGACCTCCGGAAGTGTATCTCAATAACTGGCTATGTAGTTGTAGGCAAATTTTCAGTTTTCATCCCTCGGTTTTAAGATCAAGAGGATATGTAGTGTACAAACACCAAATATAAATTTATAGTGTGTTTTCCTCTCTTAGCCACAAGATGTCGCCAAAGTTCCAGCTTATGATGGGGATTTTCCAGCCTGTGTGTGTCTGCCAGCACTCCCTGGCCTCCTGCCTCTCACCCCTCAGCGTTTATGGCCTCACTGGCTCTGCACTGCCCTCTCTCTCCCTAGTGCCTGCACCTACCAGTCAAGTGCTGCTTTGGATCCACTGCCGGGCTGGGTGAGTCAGATTCCCTCAGGAAAGGTGGAGAGGAGGATGTTTCTAGTCCCATCTGCTGTAGGGGTCATCTGGTGGTATCATTGTCCAGGCTTTGTGCACCCAGTGGTGGGTCTGTGTGAGCTTACCCCCGGGGCTCCTTTCTACTGTCCGACTTCTGTGGTGGCTGCAGGGATTCTGCTGTGGGTCAGCAATCACTTTTTGTCAGGCTCTCATCTGTCGGTGTAGGCCGCAGGCGCAGGCCTCACATCTGCTATGGTGCCTTTGACTCTCCTGGGCAAGAATTTACAGTCCAAATCCCAATATAATGGGCTTTCAGGGATCCTGAGTTTAGGTGTGTTCCAGTTGTTGTTTGTGGGGGTCCTGATTGAGCTGGATGAAGTGGATTCATAAGCCCAGTCTTAGAGCTCCTCTATGTGTGTCTGTTCATGCCAGCGGCCATCTTGGATCTCTCGTTCCTCCCATTTCTGCCGCAGGAGCCATTGCAGATCTTGGTCCTCTAGATCACGGTTCCCCAACTCAAGGCCCACCAACAGATCATGTTTTCAGGATTTCCTTTGTATTGCACAGGTGAAGCAATTATCACCTGAGCAATACAAAGGAAATCCTGAAAATATGATCTGTTGGTGGGGCTTGAGGACTGGAGTTGGGGAACCCTGCTCTAGATGCCATTTCTCATCCACATCAGAATGGTCTGAAGCATCTCAGAGTCACGATAGGCAGGCTTGAGCACAAGACAGACACCAGCTGTCACATGCTCCATCAGGGGTTGACAGCTGGGGAGACCCATCCCCATTTCCTAGGGCCTCCAGCAAATTCAACAATCAGACAATTGCACAAGTGGGAGCCGGAGTTCCTCCATCATATGGAGTCACTCAGGCTCGGGCATATGACAGACGCCAGCAGTCACGTGCTGCCAGCCAGGGAGACCCATCCCAATTCCCCTGGGCCTCTGGCCAATTCAAAAACCAGACCATCGCACTAGTGGGAGCCAGAATTCCTGCATCATCTGATGTAACTCCTCCTGCATCACACAGTGTGAGTGTTGCGCAGCCAATGACGACTCAATACAGAACGTGATGCATAACATGGGAATATGAGCTATTAAGGCGCTAGTTCAACACTCACAACCAACAAGGCAACACCTCAGTCAGAGAGCATACACAAAGATGCGTTTTTATGCAGAATTAAGCCACTAGCATAGATCAAGAGACCAGACAAAAAATATGGAATAACGATTATGTCGACATATAGTCGCTATTATCAGCCGACCAACAGACTGTAAATAAAGAAAGGAGGACCAGCGAATGGTTATACGATAAAAATAGACCCAAAATAGTACAATGAATAACTGGCTACAGGTGTTTGCAGTCTTAGGCTGCATTATGGGCCAAAAGCATCCGAAACGCATCTCCGAATAATTTATACTGTATATCAAGATTTGATATATAATTCGTACAAGTCCCATGGCGGTTCCACCTGGCGGCAATATGACGAGGAGTTCCACAGGCGTTTGGCCCTGCAGCCTGATCTGGGCTGGGGAGTTAAAGCGACAGATGTATGGTTGCGACTCATGCTGTCACAGAATCAGCCCCCCTTTTCATCGACGACCACTAACTACTCCGCAGCTGCAGGTCAACACTCAGTGGTTGTATGAAAACCTGGGGCCTGCTGGCTATTTAGCGAAGGAAACTGCCATTTCCATGTGTCATGTAGATATAGGCACGACTGCTCAGCTTACGGGGAGGGGGGGTGCTCAGCTTACGGGAGGGGGGGAATGCCGACATAGAGTCGGCATTCCAACTATTACCCGTGCACCCTGACTGCTTCCACTTGTTAGGTTGCAAGGTGGACCAGCACTATTATTTTGATATGTGCCTGCATATGGGTTGTTCCATTTCGTGTCACTATTTCAAACTATTCAGTACTTTCCTGGAATGGGTAGTCCTTTATGAAACAGGCAGCAATTCTCTGATTCACTACCTCGACTATTTTTTGTTCATCGGCCCCAAACTCTGCTCCTTTCTTCTCGAAAAATTTTAATTTATATCTTGGCATTTCGGCGTTCCGATATCACCCAAAAAAATAGTCAGACGATGTAATGTATTACCTTTTCTTGGCATTGAAATAGACACCAATTCAATGGTTTTTCACTACCAGCAGAAAAAATGCAGAAAACACTATATATGTTGGAGGGTTTCTGTGAGGTAAAAAAGGTCACCCTCTAACAGATGCAGTCTTTATTGGGTCTTCTGACATTCGCTAGCCGCATAATGCTGGTCAGCAGAGCCTTCTCTCGCTGATTATCACTGGTAACAAAGGTCATTTCCCAGCCCGGCGATAGAATTAGGCTCACTCACTCATTGAAGGCATACTTACTAGTCAGGAAGTCATTCCTGTAATCCTACAATGGTCATACCTGCATCATGGTAAAAGAGATGTCAAGCAAGGAACTAGCGATCATGATAGGAGGACGTAACAAAGAGGGTTTGCAGCATTCTACAAAAAACAATGGTGCAAAGATAGCTGGCCAGAGCTATGGACTACCTCAAGTTGAGGAAGCAATCCAGCCCTGTTAGACATTTTTGCAATAGTATCATCAATGGAGCCTTGGGGTACACAATTGAGAAACGTGAATATTCTATTTCAAGCGAAAAATCTGAGAACCGCAAGGAACTTAACCCAAATGTCTTCTGCACTCCCGCCCTTACTCGCTCTTTTACACTGGCTAACGCTACTATGCTTGAAACACAACATCCAGCCAGATTAGTGGCAGACGTAGACGATAATCTAATTAATGCACTGTTATCTTCCGATTGGCAGGCCTTCAGATTCCTTCTTCCAATGCGCAACCATTGGGTATCCAGTGTCCTCCATCTGTATGGGACACGGTGGTCAATCACTGATACCCTTAATCCACGCCTCCGTTACACTGGCTACCTGGCAGGTCTATAGTAAGGCTTGGGAGGAGTAGTGCTCCCTAATTCAGGGTAGGCCCGTTGATAAGTGCAACCGAGCGAGATGCAAAGTGTCAACAGAATTTTTGATTTGGGTCAAACAAAGAGGGGCGTCGGAAACATCGGCACAACGGCATTTATCAGGAATAGCATTTTTCTTTCAACTAATGGGGTGGGTGGATGTAACAAAGTTCTTTTTCATCAAGCAAGCCATTAAAGTCTGGAAAAGGCTTCAGTCGAGCCAAGAATGTCGTTGCCCCATTTCATTAAGATTATTGCAAGACATTATTTCAATATCCCCATCAATATGAAAGTCGCAATACAACGCAATCCTCATAGCAGCCTTTGCTATAGCTTTCTTCTTTGCGCTGCACATTAGCGAATTGTTGCCACGGTCAATAACCACGACGGAAGGCGGTTTAATCAAAGAAGACTTAGTCATATGCAGAGACGCTCTGCAAATTTGCGTACGAAAATCCAAGTGCGATCCTGCCAGTAGGGGCACGTGGGTCCTGGTTAACTCATCAGATGGCCCAGTATGCCCACTAAAAATAGTAAAACAATATGCGGTAATAAGACATGCAAGCACATTTTTTCTTTCACATACAGACGGGTCCCCTCTTGCCAAGTATCAATTTCATGCAATTTTCAAGCAGTGCTTAGCGAAAACTGGCGCTAGTACGGGATGCATTCTTTCCAAATCGGGGCAGCCACCGAAGCAGCTAGGGCAGGAGTATCAGAGGCCAAAGTGCAGAGAATGGATCATTGGAAATCCACATGCTTCACCAGAAATATAAGACCTGATTTGCTGAAGTAACACATTTTGTCTCTTACAGACGTCTGTAAGCCCGCAGTTTGGGTATTAGGTCATTCATATGTATACTGGGTGGCAAAAAGGGCCAAGCTTCGGCCTGGAGGAAAAAATCTAGGCGTCCCGACACTAGAGGTCAACTGGAGAGGCATTAGAGGGCTCCAATGGCAACAGGTTTTCCCAGAGATAGTCGACATCTCCAGGTGGGCTAAAGGGCCGGTGATATTACTGTTACAAGGCAGTGTCAATGATTTGGGCAAACGCAAAATCGCTGAACTCTACACAGTGATGACAACAGACGTTGAACATTCTACCTGTTTTCTCCCAGATATGTTAATGGTGTGGTCAGAGATAGTATCACAAGCTGTCTGGCATGGTGCAAGGGATGCTAAAGCCATAGAGAGTTCAAGGAGAAAGATCAAAGCGTAGATGACGAAATTCGTGAGGGGAAGATGTGGTATTGTGGTTCGCCACCACCAGCTGAAATGTGATAACTCCGCACTATTAAGATCGGATGGAGTACACTTCACGAACATTGGTCTTGACATATCTTTGTCCGGCTTACAGGATGGAGTTGAACAGGCCTTAATGTTGATGGATAGGGGGTCGAAGTCCTGTGTAAGTCATACACACGATCCTCCATGGCGGAAATGGTGGAGAATGGCAGTTTCATAACCGCTCATTGGCCTGCTCGCCTGTCTGTCACAGACAGGGCCTTCGGCGATGAGCCCGTTATAAAATGTAAGTGATTTTTCTGCTTACCAACTTAATAACCTGTGACCGACCTGTTCAACCCATCTAGGCCTGTCTATGTTTTCATTACGGGACTGGTGGGAGGGGGGAAGGCACGGTTTGAGACATGCAGGTCTCCACAGTCTAAGAGCTGCCAGACATCAACTTGGGTTTAACTCTGGTGTCTGGGTGTGGGATACCTTTTCTGATTATTTGAGTCTAGAAGGTGCCGTGTACTAGCAATTCTCCTGTGTGGGTGGTGGGTGTTGTGCAGGCTGATCAGAGAAGAATGGAACGCAAATGAAAAAAAAAGAAAGATAAAGACGAAATGCTTGATCATGAATAATTTTTTAAAGTCTATTAATTTGTCGTATATATGTTTTGTCATGTCCTATAAATCCTTAATAACTGTATGTTCTGTTACTTTGTGTAAATGTTTTTGTGTTAATGTCGGTTTCTAGCAGTTTATGACCTGCTGTATCACTCCAGTGTTTGCTAGACCATCTGTATATCACAACTTAATATAAGTCTACGAAAAATAGACTGAGGCCAAAACGAGGCTTTCATAGCCTTGCATTGAGAGCTTGTGACAATTACCTCTGACTTCCAGTCAGTTAGAAGTTCAGTTACAAGTTGGCATTGCATGACCTGAGCGGTGTTGGGAATGGCTGAAAATGGTGGCTATTAAGTTGGTTATGGAACTTACAGTTGAAGCACCAATGTGGCGCCCCTGAGGCTCAGTCGCCACAGAGGTACTGCACCTTCTCCTAAGGTGTAGTGCCCCACCACCTAGGTAAGTTGGGAACTCCTTTCCTCGCTCCAACACCTGCATCCCACACACAGGATAGTTCAGTAGGTCCGCCTAGCAGCTTCAGGCTGGGGGTAGCAGAGCACCCTTCATGGAACCCTGCTTCGTAACACGAGATGTGCTGGGAGGTGGGTGGAGTTAGTAAAAAAGAGAGGGAAAGTAGAGAATAGTAGGTCAGTCTGACAGAAGGTCAGTCTGGGGTGAGTCCCAGAGAAGTTCAGTTCTGAAGTTCGTTTTGAGTTCAGTTTGAGTTCAGTTTAGAAAGAGTGCTGCAGCTGCCTCAGTGATCTGAGCCAGCTGGCATGGGAAAGAGAAGAGAAAGAGAAGGATGTAGACCTGCAACCTCAGCTTCCATAAGAGGGAGAAGGAACAGCGCGGAACGAAGGAGTAGGAGAACAGAGAGGAGTTGTGGGTTGAGAGAGTACCCCGCCTATAGGTTCTCAGCGCAAGGCCGGGGCCCAGTCCCCGAGGTTGTATGGACACTTATGGTGCTGCAGCAGACACCGGTGGAGTAGTTGGCTGTAAATGCACTACTCTCATCAAAGACTTGGGACACAACAGCAACTGGATAGAGAGCCAGGACTTCTGAGAGGGAGTCCCCGATGGAGGCTACAGCTGTCTGTCATACAAGTAAGGTTCTAGGAACATCTGACAGGAGGAATTCCAGAGAACTACGGTACTGGAGTTCTTCACACTAAAAGAAGCAATAGAGGAGTCGTTCAGGAAAGGCACATGTTGGCGGAGTGTTGGAGAGGAGAACCCTGACTTGCCCGGGAGGTTGATTGAGTCTCTACCCCGGAGGAGACGGCATGGAGGCAGGCATCAGTGGGTACCACGAACTGTGAGTAAAGCTTTGAAACTGCAAGCCCTGGTGTCCTCCATTCATTCGCCGTTAACACCTTCAGCACCGCTACATCTGGGTACCAGCATCTATACCATTCTGCACCTCTCCTCATCCATTGCACCTACACTGCCCTGGGACTACAGTTCCACCTGTGGGGAGCTATACCATCTTTGCTGCACCACACCATCAGTCCCAGCGGATCTGTATGCAGCGTTGGCTTACCATCTCCCTTGCCAATCACCACGGGTGGCGTCACGAACTATTCAAATAAACTTTAACACCATTAACATCACCGCCATTGATATTGGGCACCCAGGGCCACGGACCGGGTCACTGCTGCTGTGACACATTCCCCCCATGACACCGGCCCGGTACCGAGTACCCCGCTGCCCTGGGTGTGAGGGCGACCCACCAACCCTTCTCTGAAAAAATGAAAACCACTCGAGTGGTGTTTAAGTTTGCATTTTAATGAGCGCTAAAAGGCTTGTATATACGCATTTTACTGTAAAATGTTCATGTTCACAAATCATGAACACAAATTTTAATTTATATTTTATTTTGGAGCATGCAAAATTATTTAACTTAAGGCCCTTTTACATTTAGCGATGCACCAGCGATCCCGACCATGATATGACCCGGTCAGGATCGCTGGTGCATCGCTAAATGGTCACTAGTGAGCTGTCACACAGGCAGATCTCACAGCGATGCAGCAGCGATACAGCGGACGATACTTACCTTTCAGACGCGGCGACCCTGACGTCCTCCCGCCCGCCTCCACATGTCGCTCGTCGGCGCCACAGGAAGCCCAGCAGGAAGCGCCCGACGAGAAATGGAGCTGCGCGATCAGCGATGGACAGCGGTGGAGCCGGTTGGAGGTAAGTATCACACATAGCGATATCGCTGCTGCGTCACTAAATCGTTGACGTTATAGCGATATTGCTAGCGATATCACTATGTGTAAAAACCCCCTTTAATGTATGGCAAACATTGTCATTTATTTTTTAATGGCAAAAACATGGTAATGGATGTTAAACATTTCTGTAATTTTTTGGGTTTTATCTCCTAAATCAATAAAACAAGTTAAAATAATCAACTTTATAATCTCAATCTGTTTCTTTCTCTGCCACGACAGATCATTTTCAAAAATCTCAATTAGCAGATAAAATTGGTATTCATTGAAAACAGATTGTTACATTACTGAAATACAAGACAGTTGGTGCTCATAAAATTCTATGTAGATGGAGGAGGAGGGAGGTGCTCTACATTGCATCTTTTCAATCGCTCCTTTTTTCGATAATCTGAGTAATGTAAAAATCTGTTTTTACAGAAAACATATTTTACCTGTTCATTGAAAGATGTTATATTACTGATAAATCCTGGGGGATTAAGAAGCAGATTTCTTTTATATCACATACTGTATGTTAAGTTGTATTATTGATTCATGATAAAAATTCCAATAACGGTGTAAATAACAGAATAAATGACATTGCACACCCACACACACTTTAAACAGAATTTGTCAGATATATATATTTCTTATGTATATTGTAGTCTCTTATTACACAGTGCCCTCTCGTTATGTACAACTCCGTCCCTTACATATCGGATTATTTATAGCATCCCCTGTCTTTAGTACCTATCATCCTCTTTTGTTAGATATATAATGCAATGACGGCTGATGGATCATGGGAAAGTTTCTTTTCTAATGGAGGAGCTGATGGAGCAGCCGGTGACCAAAAGATCAGTCCATCAGCAGTCATTTTATATTCTAACAGGAGAAAGGACTATGTAATAAGAGTGGGAGCTGTAAATAACAAAAATAAGAATACGCTAAGTGCTATATAGAACATCACATAATACTATGCAATAATGGGATAGAACTGTACATAACAGCAGATTAAGCTATATAATAAGGGATGGCACCAAATATAACTAGAGAGGATGATACTTAATAAGGGATGGTGCTATACATAATAAAAGGAAACTATGTAACTAAGGACACACTATACATAATAGGTGAGTACACTATATACTAAGGGACTGTGCTATACATAATAAATGAGTACACTATATACTAAGGGACTGTGCTATACATAATAAGGCTACATTCCTGTATCTTTGTGCAGTGTCTGTGTGCTGTGCACTTATACAGACACATTGAGCAAGTCATACCGTAGTCTGATCCTCAAAATCGGATTACAACAGAACATTATCTGAGCCTCACGGATCTCCTTCTCAGAGGCGTGATTTTCACCGATGTGTGAATGACCTATAAAACTTTGTCTGTGGGCCATCTGTTAAAAAAAAAAATCCGGCAGCACACCGACATTTAAAACAAATGTGAGAATATGGGATTTTAGGGATAACATTATCACTCCACGACACACAGTGGAGTAATAAGGAATAATATTTCCATCCAGGCACTTAACGGTGACATCTCGTCTGATGAGAGCCGCTTTCTCCTGTTTTTTCTCCATCTGGTCAGACATTCATGTTGACATCTCCCAGCCACAACACGTCTTGTCATGATGATCGTTTACAGCCCTAAATATTACAAGGTCACATATATTGTATACATACATGTCACCTCCTGAATACAGATATCTACCCCACCATTATATACAATAAGCAGCACCCATTAATTATAATCTCCGCCACCCATAAATATAAATTATTCAGTCTGTGTGACTCTTGCCAATTAACTGTAAAACTATGTGCACACGGAAAATATCCAAGGTTTTACAGTACAAGTAAAGTAAATGAGATCCCCGAAGTCTCATACACACTTGCTTATTTTTTCCTTGCAGATTTGTTGCAAATTAAAATCTGCATAATGTCAATTCTTGCCGCTTATTTCACCCATACTAATGAGTGTGAGTGTAAGAAAATACATAACAAAAGCTTGTAAAAAACATCTGGAGAACAGAACAGACATGTTGGACGTACGCCATAAGGTCAGCAGAGTAGATCAGCATGTCATCCAATAAACGACTACATATACCCCACAGATATCGTTTACAAAGTTCTGAAACACGGCAGGTGCGTTACTGAGCCCGAACGGCATTACAAGGTACTCAAAGTGGCCAAGGGGTGTGTTAAACGCGGTCTTCCACTCATCTCCCTTTCTTATACGGACAAGATTATATGCTCCACGGAGGTCAAGCTTAGTAAACCGTGAAAAATGAGGATGAATGAACTCATGGAGATCAACATCCAACACTGCGGAGACACCATCACATGTTTCTCAACGCAGTGATTCTAGAGCAATGCCCCCATCCCTTATGGGAAATATGCAAAAACATGCAAAACACAAGCCGCGGAGACACCATCACATGTTTCTCAACACAAGCAATGACTAGCCAGGTCTTTCCCCGGGACGGAACAACCACAGGAAGGGCAGTCTCCAATGAAGGAAACCACCTATGCCAAAACATGGTATCCATCCACAGACAGCTGTTTCAGGGTATTGCCCCTCATCAGTGTGGAGTAGGAAACTGGCTAGTAGGAGCAATGCCTAGTAAAAGACTGTGAAAAATGAGGATGAATGAACTCATGGAGATTAACATCCAACACTGCGGAGACACCATCACATGTTTCTCAATGCAGTGATTCTAGAGCAATGCCCCCATCCCTTATGGGAAATATGCAAAAACATGCAAAACACAAGCCGTGGATAAGGGATGGGGGCATTGGTCTAGAATCACTGCGTTGAGAAACATGTGATGGTGTCTCTGCAGTGTTGGATGTTGATCTCCATGAGTTCATTCATCCTCATTTTTCACAGTCTTTTACTAGGCATTGCTCCTACTAGCCAGTTTCCTACTCCACACTGATGAAGGGCAATACCCCGAAACAGCTGTCTGTGGATGGATACCATGTTTTGGCATAGGTGGTTTCCTTCATTGGAGACTGCCCTTCCCATGGTTGTTCCTTCCCAGGGAAAGACCTGGCTAGTCATTGCTTGCGTTGAGAAACATGTGATGGTGTCTCCGCGGCTTGTGTTTTGCATGTTTTTGCATATTTCCCATAAGGGATGGGGCATTGCTCTAGAATCACTGCGTTGAGAAACATGTGATGGTGTCTCCGCAGTGTTGGATGTTGATCTCCATGAGTTCATTCATCCTCATTTTTCACAGTCTTTTACTAGGCATTGCTCCTACTAGCCAGTTTCCTACTCCACACTGATGAGGGGCAATACCCCAAAACAACTGTCTGTGGATGGATACCATGTTTTAGCATAGGTGGTTTCCTTCATTGGAGCTCTCTTTTGTCGGCAAAATATTTATACCTCCCCTGGGCCCGAAAGATATTACGCCGATCTTCAGCCCAGAGGTTTTTTAACCGTTGAACAGACCCCTCCGCCCCTGGACAACCGGAATCCAACTGTGAAAACTCCCCAAAATGAGGATTAAACCCATAATTGATCAGGAATGGGGACATTTTGGTGGATTGACTCACCCGGTTGTCAAAAGCAAATTCCGCCAACGGTAATGCGTCACACCAATACTCCTGCCTGGTGGAGGTCAGACACCTGAGAATTTGTTCCAGGGATTGATTGGTGCGTTCCGTCTGACCATTACTCTCCGGGTGATATGTCGATGAGAAGGAGAGTGAGATGCCCAATTTCTTACAGAATGCCCTCCAAAATTTGCCCACAAACTGCACACCTCTGTCAGACACAACATTCAGGGGTACCCCATGCAATCAGACCACATGCAGCAAAAGCAACCTTGACAATGTTTCTGCTGAGGGTAATGCTGCCAAGGGAATGAAATGAGGATTAAACCCATAATTGATCAGGAATGGGGACATGTTGGTGGATTGACTCACCCAGTTGTTAAAAGCAAATTCCGCCAACGGTAATGCATCACACCAATCCTCCTGCCTGGTGGAGGTCAGACACCTGAGAATTTGTTCCAGGGATTGATTGGTGCGTTCCGTCTGACCATTACTCTCTGGGTGATATGTCGATGAGAAGGAGAGTGAGATGCCCAATTTCTTACAGAATGCCCTCCAAAATTTGGCCACAAACTGCACACCTCTCTCAGACACAACATTCAGGGGTACCCCATGCAATCAGACCACATGCAGCACAAACAACCTTGACAATGTTTCTGCTGAGGGTAATGCTGCCAAGGGAATGAAATGGGCCTGTTTCGAAAACCTGTCCACCACCACCCAGATCACGGTATTGCCCCTGGAAGGTGGAAGACCGGTAATAAAGTCCATGGAGAGATGAGTCCATGGCCTATCAGGAACCAGTAAAGGTATGAGTTCCCCAGCCGGCCAGTTATGCGAGCTTTTGGAACGGGCACAAACACCACAAGCAGAAATGAATTTCTTGACATCGGACCCAAGTGAAGGCCACCAAAAAACCCTGGCTACTGACTCTCGAGTGGCCGTGATACCAGGATGAGCACTCAGCCTAGACTAATGAAACTCCTGCAGAAGTCTAGACCGCAATAAATCTGGAACAAACAATTTATCTGCTGGCCTGGCCGCCAGAGCTAGGAACTGGGCCCTCAAAATTTCCTGTTCCAACTCTGACGAGACCCCCGGCACTACCACCCCCGGGCGAAGAATGGAGGACGGCGGCTCGGGGGGAAACATCGGGTCAAAACTTCTGGACAGGGCATCCGCTTTAACATTTTTGGACCCCGGTCAAAAAGTAATGGAGAATTGAAATCGTGAAAAAAAAAAGTGACCAACGGGCTTGTCTAGGAGTAAGCCTCTTAGCAGATTCAAGGTATGCCAAATTTTTGTGATCCGTGATAACAGTGATAGGGTGAGCCGCCCCTTCTAAAAAGTGCCTTCATTCTTCGAACGCCAGCTTGACCACAAGAAGTTCTCTATTGCCTACATCATAGTTTCTCTTGGCGGATGAGAACTTCTTGGAGAAGATGGCACAGGGTTTGAGATTTGTAAGGGTGGCGGGACCCTGGGACAACACTGCCCCCACTCCCACTTCAGAAGCATCCACCTCCACAATAAATGGTTTGGACGGGACTGGCTGAACCAACACCGGGGCGGACATGAAACATTTCTTATGAGCTGTGAAGGACTCCTAGCTGAGTTCCGACCAATTCCGGGTAAGATCCGTGAGTGGTTTAACCACTTGTGAGAAACCTTTAATGAATCTCCGGTAATAGTTTGCAAATCCCAAGAAGTGCTGTAGCCCCTTGAGATCACGAGGCTAAACCCAGTCTGCAATCGCCAGCACCTTCTTAGGTTCCATACAAAACCCCTCACAAGACACAATCAGCCCCAAAAAAGACAGTTCCTGTACGAAAAATTAACATTTTTCCAATTTAGAAAACAAGTGGTTCTCCCTGAGTCTCTGGAGAACTGTCCGTAGATGTTACAAATGAGACTGACTGTCCGGGGAGTATACCAAAATGTCATTCAAATAAATGACAACAAAATGGTCGATCAGGTCAGAAAACACAACATTGATAAAGTTCTGAAAAATAGCGGGGGCATTAGTTAACCCAAACGACATAACCAGGTTTTCAAAGAGTCCCTCTGATGTGAGGAATGCCGTTTTCCACTCGTCCCCTTCCCGAACCCTTATCAGGTTGTAGGACCCCCCAGAGATCTAATTTGGAGAACCATTGGGCCCCAGATAACTGGTTACATAGGTCTGGGATGAGGGTAAGTGATCCTAACTGTTATCTTGTTAAGTTCCCGAAAGTCGAGGCATGGCCGCAAACCACCATCTTTCTTCTTCACAAAGAAGAATCCTGCTGCCATGGGTGACACAGAAGGCCTGACATGCCCTATGCGAAGACTCTCAGCTATGTACTCCTTCATGGCTTGGCGCTCAGGCCCGGACAAATTGAACAACTGAGCCTTAGGTAACTTGGCTCCGGGTACTAAATCAATGGCACAATCGTAGGGTCTATGTGGTGGCAGCGCCTCAGCATTGCTTTTGGAAAATAAGTCTTCAAAATCCTTCAGGTACTCTGGAATGCCTTCCAGACCGACAGATGACACAGATACGGCTTTAACAGAGTTAACAAGAGGTCCCAGGTTACAACATTTATCTTTGTATTCCCATTGAAGGATATTGTAGGGGTACCGGGGTCAGGTACAGCCAGAAAGTACCGATGCACAGGACCTGTGGATGTTGAAGTTTAGCAAGCAGACACGGGACCTACGGTCATGTGACTGCAAGGGGGTGGGGCTTAGCATCCTGCTTAGTGAGATGGAAAGACACTATTCAGAATTACTCAGAGTCAGGCAAAACGGGGATAGTCAGGGCCAAGCAGCAGTCAAAACCAAACAGACATAGAAGGTACCAAGCAGAATCCAAAGCAATATCCAGAGAACAGACCGAGTCATACACAGATTATCAAGCAACCAAAACACAGCACAAACACACTCAGGGGTCACCACACAATGCCAAGGGCAAGAGTATAACTGACAGGTATGGGAGCGTCCTGAGGTTATAAGAAGCCTCTCCCAGAACCAGGGAGAGGCCACAATCATAGCCCCAGGTGTGCAGGTAAGCCTGCAACGGGATCACAACCTTTAACCCCAGAAATGCCAGTCATCAGCACTGGTTCCAGACATTAACCCCACGTGTGCGAGTCAAACCCGCACTGAGATCATGACAGATATCCCCTGTTACCCAATCAATGGTAGAATTATGGCATTGAAGCCAAGGCATCCCCAGTACCAATCCTGCAGGCAAGTTATCTAGCACAAGACAAGTTAATCTTTCCACATGAGTGGGACCCACTTTCAGAGAAAAAAGTTCAGACCTGAAACAGATACCATCCCGGGTAAGAGGGGACGAGTCAATTGCCACAAGTTTAACAGGATCCTGAAGCCTAACTGTCCCTATCTTATTAAGAGTCATAATCCGGGCATCATTCAGGTTAACAGCAGAGCCACAGTCAACAAAGGCGGTAGTCTGAACAGGACCATTACCAAGTTCCAGTTCCACCTGAAGCACAACTTTTGCAAGTGAGGAAAAAGGTACCAGAAGGTCTGGGTAGCTTCCTTGATTACTACCCAGACCTAGTCGTTTCCCGCCACCTTGGAGGATGACGGACAGGAGGGGCAGTCCTTCTTCGAATGTCCAGTTTCCCCACAATAGAAGCACAACAGTTTCTCCCGACGGCGTCTTCTTTCCTTCTCCTCACAGGTGACAGCGCTCACCTCCCTAGCCACTGGATGAGTTCGGGTCTCACCTCCACTGGAGAATAATGATGTTTCTAGTTGCATAACACCTCTTGCCCGCAGTCTGCGATCCATGCGAACCGCTTGGGTCATGGCATCCTCCAGGGAGTCAGGTGGAGGATGAAGTGCCAGGGCATCCTTCAGACGTTCACACAGGCCTCTATGGAACAACCCCCAAAGGGCAGCATCACTCCAAGAAATCTCAGCTGCCCAACTTCTAAATTCATAGCAGAACCACTCGGCCGAATGCTTCCCCTGACAGACACTCATCATCTTGTCCTCAGCCAAATGCATTCTATCCGGCTCATTGTAAATATGCCCTAAGGCCTCAAAAAACGCATCCACAGTCATTCTCTCTGGGGCAGAAGAGGAAAGAGAAAATGCCCAGGCTTGTGGGGACCCCCTAAGCAGGGACATAACCACCCCCCACCCTCTGTTTCTCACCCCCAGAGGAACGGGGTCTCAAGGAGAAAAAGAGCTTATAGCCCTCCTTAAATGCTCTAAATTCATTTTTGTTACCAGCAAACATATCCGGTAACTTAACCAGGGATTCGGGTGGGACTAAAATGTCATCTCTAGTCCCCACCTGCTGAAACCCTGTGGAAAGCGCCCCCTGAACCGAGTCCGCAACCTGCTGTTGGGACTGGGCCAGAGTTTGGTGTTCCAAACTTAGCTTCTGCAGCGACTGAGTCAAGCATTTCACCTGCTCAGATAAGGCATGCATTGGGTCCATGCTGCAGAAGTTGAGAAGAAGAAAAAAAAAAAGTTCACGGTCAGTTATAATGTCAGGAACACCGCACTGCACTTGCTCACTGAGCCACTGTGTGTGTCCTGAATAAGAGAAACTGTACTCTAAGATACCTGTGGAGCGGGGCAGCAGCAGTGAAGATGCATTCTAGACCAAAAGGACCTGAAGCACGTGACTGCTGGGGGCATGGCCTAAACTCCAGAGAGCTAGGAGCTGCAGGAAAACTCCTAGAAGGGTAACTATGGGACAAAGTTACCAAGGGGCATAGACAAGAGACGTAAACAGATGAGGCCGGGGTCAAAGCACGAGATAGCACAACAGTACCAAAGGATTAGACAGAACGGATAGTCAGAACGTAGCAAAGACGTAAGAAACCAGAGAAACAGATATACAGTACAGAATCAACAGGCAAACTCACAATGGGGGACAGAACCGGGTCAGAACCATAAAAGCAAGCTAGAAGACAATCAACAGACACAGGTGTCACCACACTCGACAAAAGTATTACTGACGGCGATTGGAGTTTCCCAGGGCTATAAGAATCTCTCCCTGAACCAAAGAGAGGCCACAATAATTAACCCCAAGCGTGCAGATCAAAGCCTGCACTGGGCTCAAGACATTAACCCCTGACGTGCAGGTCAAAACCTACACTGGGATCATGACAGAGATGACTATTTCCCACTCTCTACACATCAAGAATGATAAATCCGTCCAACGTCTGATGGAGGCCCTACTTTGACCTGAGAAAGAGTCAAAGGCCATGCAAAGGACGACTCAACCACAGCAAAACACAATCACCTGACAGACCAGACTGCAAAATCTTCAGCTTCCCAACCAAGAGACAACCCTACCTGGGTGGCAGCTGCACAAATGGCCTCCATTACGGACCCACCTGTGACCTACGAACTTCTCCAGCAGCAACAACAGGCTGGTGTTGAAGAATTCGCCATATGGCAAGAGAAGGGAGCTGTGCCGTCACCAGAAGGACTGTGGCACGTGGGGACAAAGTTTGCCTTCCCTGAGTTCTGTATCCCATAATGGCTCAAGTCACCTACACCAATACGCACCAATCAAAGATTGCCATGACAGACCTCGTCCACCGCCATTGATATACTCCTAGGTTCAGTGTCACTGCGGCCAAACACGTTCAAGCCTGTCTGACCTGTGCACTCAACAACGTAGGACTCTCCAAGACATCTATGAACACACAACAAGGCCCCTGTACCAGTTCTAGCACCTTCAGAAAGACTACATTCAACTTCCCAAGGATTTACTTGTGTGTGTTGGCCTCTCTTCAGGATGGAAAGGAGCAAACCCAGTGCATAAAGCCACCGCCAAGGGTACTGCGAAGAGACTAATCTCAGACGTTGTTTGAAGATACGGGGTGCCTGAGACCATAGAGAGTAACAGAGAAACCCACTTTCCCGGAGAAGTGATGCAGGAAATAATTGTACCATCCACAAAGTAGCAGTAAAGTAGATTGAATGGGACCCTGAAACTAAAAATCCAGAAAGCCATGGCTGAAACGGGCAGACCATGGACAGAATTCTTGCCTCTTGCAATCTTCTCAATCAGTTATCCTCCCAGTGAAAAGACAGGCCTCAGCCCATATGAGGTGCTAGTTGGGTCAGTCCCCAGGCTAAGGTTGTATTTTCCATTGCAGCTGCAGATGCAACATGGTAGGCTGTCTTCTTATGTTATTGCACTTACAAAATGCTTGTCTAACATATTCTCTTGAGTTTACTATACTCTTCCAGATCCAGATTCCATGGAATGGAGCCACCCCCTGCAGCCCAGAGACTGGGTGGTGGTAAAAGACACATCGGGAGAGCCCTTGAGCCTCAATTTGATGGTCCCTTCCAAGTTCTGCTGACAACTGAGATGGCTGTAAAGCTCGAGAGAAAGCCAATCTGGATCCATTCCTCACACTACAGAAGAACAGCTGATCCAAGAAAGCCACCGAATGATGTGAATGCACACCCTGTGCCTTATCTTTTTTGCTTTGAAGAATGGGGAGACAGTTACCACTTTCTAGTTTAATATCTCAGACACTGTAGTCAGTTATAAATTTGACCTGGGTTACATGGTCTCCCGCCCTAGGGTGGAGTGGTAGCGTGGGGACACCTATAGACTCACCCAAAAGTATATATGTCACCACTGCCAATACTGACTATGGGTCTGATTGTGAGTCCTGAAGTGTGGTGGGGTGGAACACTGGGGAAGACTGGGCCTACAACCCTCCCCGTAGCCTGAGAAAAGACAGACAGTAAGGGTAAAAGCCTCCTTATTAGACTGACTATTACAACCAGAATACGTGACCAAACACGGTACTGTATGGTCCTGTCTTACTTGTACTTGACAACCGTATTCCCTTAAACTTGACGATAGAGAACCCCTCTGTTACGGATGCAGGATTGTATGTGATGGGCATAAATATCCCGGAGGACAATGACCGATTAGGACACTTTAATCTTAAAGATATCATAGACTGACCTATTCTAAATGAGACTGAGACCCCGCAAACTAATACTTCCAAAGACTCATTCCTAGTACCCTTCCTCATAAACCCTTAAAACGTAAAATGCCATGGGAGTTAGGACACATCCCGAAAATGACACGTGTTTCCAGAGCTTAACATGTACCATTAACCTAAAGCACTTTGGCCTCTTTCACACTTCAGTTTTTTAGCAGCAGTTCAAATCCGCCAAAAAGTCAGAGAAGCGGATTCGTTCTGAACTGATGCGAACGGATGGCACAGGATCCGTTTTCAGACGGATCCTGAAAATGAGGAAATATAAAGGAACTGCTGGCGAGAGAGAGAGAGATTGATTTTGTCCAGCACCCAGAAAGAATTTCGGGTTAAATCAGTGTCTGGAGGATCCGCCACATAAAAAAACGTTGCAAGCTCCGTTTTGAAATCTTTGAGGATGGTGACGGACAGCAACTTTTGGCGGATCCTCACAAAAAACGGATGCAACGGACAGCAATCACAATCCGCCATTAATGCAAGTCAATGGGGAAAAAAACGGATCCTCAAAAGAAAATTGAGGATCCGTTTTTTTCAAAACCTGGCGGATTGTGACTGATTGTAAAAAACGGAAGTGTGAAAGAGGCCTTAGGTTCCTTGTACAGCAGTCCCACCACAACTGACTTGATATGAGGCCATGTCCTACTGAATCAGATGCTAGCTAGGGCTGACTTGTGGTGGATGTGTGGAAATGGTGACTTATTCAGTACTGCCAGTGGGATGGGACGTTACATGTGCTATTGTCAAATTCCTGATACCAATACATATTGTGACTCCAAATACAGACAAGCTCCACGAATATGCAACGGAAAACCAGAAACACCAGTATTCCTACTTTTTTCCACCCTTATATGTACATTGACGCTATTGGAGTTCCAAGGGGAGTATCAGATGAATTCAAAGCGGGATCAGTATAGCTATTCCCCAACATTACGGTGAATAAAAATGTGGACTAGATAAATTATATCTAGAATGACCAACTGTTGGATGCTAACTCTGACTAGCGCATGAATGTGGCACCCGTACAGTTTCCTTGCTTGTTGTGGCTTGTGTGCGTGTGTGTCCATCCCATGGTGTGACAGGCAGACCCATTGGGAGAATCCAATGAAGCGGTGTTGGAAGACCGCCTTCTTCTATTAGGAAAGGAGAACGTATCTGGGGGAGACTGTAGATGGGCACTTCGGCTAGAACAGCCACCCACTGCCACGAGAGAAGGGAATTGTGAGAGCAGGAGTTATATTGTATCTATCCTGACTTCATTTTAGTTTCTTTCTAAATGTATTTCTTTCCTTCCAAGATGGAGTCCATGATCAGATAAGATGGCTCAGGAAAATGCCTTTGTGTAGCAGACAGAGAAAAAAACATACGAATGTGAGAGAAACAAAACTTAGGGGCAGTATAACCCCTAGACCACAAGCTGGGTGTTAACTTAGCCAATTAGAAGTATGTATGCTAATGCCAGCATATAGTTAGAGATAAGATGAGCCAATTATATTGTTGCAATGCATGAATACTAATAACCTATATAAAGAGTGGTTGGATGATGTAATAAAGAGAGATCTGCTTTGATTCTTAATGTATTAGAGTGGCTCTTCTGTGCACGTATTTTAATTTTACAATTTAATTTGGAATAGGCACAACGTCTCAGAACGTCACACATTATGTGGCAACGACAATACTATATAGAGGACCGAGGGGTGTATTAAACTATACGGAGGACTATGGGGAGTGTATTATACTATATGGAGGACTATGGAGAGTGTATTATACTACATGGAAAACAATGATGCACATTATACTATATAGACACAAATAAATTCCCCAATCTAATATGGAGCTTCGAAAATATTATAATGGTCTTTTTTATTATTTTCACCTGTGGTATTTTGAAGATATTTATGGATAATTTTCACCTGTGGTATTTTGAAGATATTTATGGATAGTGTTTACAAATTATTTGTATAGTTTCACCTGTGTTTTCTACATCTCACTTCTAATTTTTTATGATAATATTGTCATACTCGTAAATGAATTATTATTATATTTGCATTTTTGTTATTATCTATTCACTTTGGCATATTTGATTTACTTTATATTCATAATATACTTAATTTTCACTTATTATTATTTCATATTAATATTTATTATTCATTATTGGTAGTCTTTGTATTTTGTATAGTCCAGATTTTGTGAGTCGGTTTCATATTATACTGTTTTGTAATGTGTATAGAGTAGTTCATGCATTTAATTAGTATTAACTGTTTTTCTGTCTGGTTGTGTGCGCATGCCCAGTTTTGTCCCCACTTGGAGTCTGCTGATGTGCTCACATTGGTGTGTTGGTGGTTCCCTGCTGCTAAGCAGCAGGACCCGCTTGCGTTCCGGCAGGCGCTGAATCCAGGCTTCCTGTTTAAAGTGTGGAGACATCAGCGCATGCGCCGTCAGCTCCCAGACTTCACTAAGTAGATGGGTCATCTCATGACATTATTGTGGCCTTATTGCGCATGTGTTAGAATTTATATTTCACCTGATGTGTGGCGCTTTTCATTGGTTATCTGCTCTATATATACTAAATCTGGGGCACAATTAAGCCACGCCTCCTGAAGAAGCTGCGGAGTAACGCGCGTAGGGGTGGCAGGCTGGGTAAGCATTTCCTCATACTCCATGTAAGTTTGTGTGATTACAGCAACTTATGTTTACTGTGGCACTGTTTGCACTTTGCGCTTATGGTAATAGGTTTAACGCCGTATGAAGTACAGCACTAGTGCACTTTCTCTAGCAATAGTCACTTTACCCCTTGTTTCCTTGAGATTGAATACCTATATTGGGTCAAAAATTTAAACGGGGGTTGGTTCATATTAAACTTTTGTGCTTGAGCTGATTCACTATAGCTTGTTTGTGATATTATACTCTGTAAAGTGCAATTGCTGTTGCTCATGCCTGTCATTAACTCATTTTCTGCTCCACCAGTTGAGAGTTCCCCATGTGATTGGCTGATTAGAAATTAAGTCTTAACACACAGTTGGACAGGTGTACCTAATAAAGTGGCCAGTGAGTGTATATATAAAAAGTTAAAAATATTTCAGAGATTTTTATATATTTCTTGGAGATCCATAGATCTCTGTCATGAACTCATTTTCTGCTCCACCAGTTGAGAGTTCCCCTTCCTTTCTCCCTCTGGTGGTGACAGGAGGTAGTGCGGTTGGCTTAAGTGGTAGTGATCTGCCACCTGATGAGGAAGATAACGATTGGATCTCTGGAGTATCAGACTGGATATAAGACAGCCGACGCCCTATCCGGGTGCTGGTGATTATTATTATTATTATTATTATTATTATTTATTGTTATAGCGCCAGTTATTCCATGGCGCTTTACATGTAAAGAGGGGTATACATAATAAAAACAAGTACAATAATGTTAAACAATACAAGTCATAACTGGTACAGGAGGAGAGAGGACCCTGCCCGCGAAGGCTAACAATCTACAAGTGATTCAGTCCGCTTCTCAGGTCCTGGACTTCAGCTCTATTCCAGTCTTCTCAAGTTAAGTTTGTTTTTTGCTAATGTTCACACTTGCGCTTGTTGGTCAATTCAGTTTTTTGTGTAATCAGCCTGCCCCTGCTGGGGCTATGCTGAAATTCCACTCCTATTGATCAGTATTTGCCAATCTGCTTTTTGTCCCTTATTAGATTGGCCTCTTTTTTGCTCTGTCTCAGAATATTTCAGAGTGCTGATATAGGTTTAGAAGTCTAGTGACTTCAGGGTTAATTATGCTATCAGAAATGTTGGACAATATTTTTGTAGTTTTTTTTTGGCAGATTGCAGACAGTGTCTTTCCTTTTCTGTCCTTTTTAGTTAGCCGGGCCCCATCGTTTGCTCAGCCTATTTTCCTGCCTTTGTTTGTATTTTAATCTGGCTTCACCGTCAATACATGTGGGGAGCTGTCTTTCCTTTCGGGTCTGCTCTGGGGCAGTTAGTTTTCCTCTTTTCCTGCTTTAGGCTTATGTAGTTCTTCGGCTGTGACAAGGCGTCTAGGACCAACGTAGGAACACTCCACAACTGCTGCTAGTTGTGCGGTTTAGATCAGGGATCTGCAATCTGCATAGTTACCAACTTCTCTGGTTTTCTGAGACTTAGCTTGTTGTCTTTTTTTCCTCCTCGGTTTCCCATTCATAACACATGCCCTTTTATGCCTGCATTAGCAGTGATGCTCTGTTTATCAATTTTATGTCAATAAAATCTATTATTTAGCTAAAAAAAACCTCTGTTTATCCCTAGTTCTTGCTTAATTGTTTTGATAGGGGATATGGTTGTATTACATTATACTATATGGAGGACTATGGAGTGTGCATTATACTATATGGAAGACTATGCGGTGCATTATACTATGTGGAGGACTATGAGGTGTATTATACTAAACAAGCAAAATGCTGCCTATTTGAGTGATTGGATTGTTTTTATCGGAATAAAAATCGTTGTTCTCAGTAGCGCATCACCTGGTAAAAGCTACAGATGTGCTGCTGATAGCATGATACTGTATGGGGACAGATTGATCTACAAGTAATTGTTCTGTCCCGATCATTCTTCCTGAGCCGGTGTAAAGAAACAAGTGTTGAACGATTTCAATATTGTCGATCGCACTCGATTAGTGGCCTGAACTCAGCACATGTAACTACAGCTGAAATGTTTCTGTGTGATGTGCAATATGTTAGCGATTGGGGCCCCATTTTAACCCCTTAACGACCGTCGATATGCCTTTTAACGGCGGTAATTAAGAATACTTAAACCACAGCGCCGTGAATTCATGGCGCTGTGGAGTAATTAAATAGCGCCCCCCCAGTGTCGGATTTTCTCCGGGGTCTCGGCTGCAGGGGGAAGCCGAGACGCCAGAGAACATGAATCGGGTTGGTTTTTGCCGACCCCACTTTTGCGATCGCCGTTATTAACACTATAACGGCGACCGCCAAAAAAAAAAAGCCACGATTTTGCATTTAATTTATTTTTCCTCTGATGTGATCGCACATCTGAGGAGAAAGAAAGAGGGTCCCCGATCCCCCCCCGGTACCTCCCCGTGGTCCAGAGTCCCCTTCCGGTGGTCCTGTGTCCCGCCGGCTTCCTCTGGTGGGCGCTGCCATCTTGGATCCGGAGAAAATGGCTGGCGCATGCGCAGTGCGCCTGGCAGGAATCTGCAGGCTCCGGCTGGCAGATTCCATTCATTCATTTTGATCACTATGATAAACTATCATAGTGATCAAAATAAAAAAAATAGTAAATCACCCCCCCCACCGTTTATCACCCCCTTAGTTTGGCAAACATAATGAAATAAAGAAAATATTTTTTTTTTCATTTTTCCATTAGGGTTAGGGCTAGGGCTAGGGTTAGGGTTAGGGCTAAAGCTAGGGTTAGGGCTAGGGTTAGGGTTAGTGTTAAGGTTAGGGTTAGGGCTAGGGTTAGAATTAGGGTTAGGGCGAATTAGGATTAGGGTTGGGATTAGGGTTGGGGTTAGGGGTGTATTGGAGTTAGGGTTGGAGCAAGATTTGAGGGGTTTCCACTATTTACCAACTTTGGGGGTCTAAAAATTGAGGGCTAAAAATCACATTTGTGGAAATAAAAAATACTTTTTATTTTCACGGCTCTGCGTTATAAACTTCTGTGAAGCACTTGGGGGTTCAAAGTGCTGACCACACATCTAGATAAGCTCCTTGGGGGGGTCTAGCTTCCAAAATGGGGTCACTTGTGGGGGGTTTCCACGGTTTATGTACATCAGGGGCTCTGCAAACGCAACATGACCCCCGCAGACCATTCCATCAAAGTCTGCATTCCAAAATGGCACTCCTTCCCTTCTGAGTTCTCCCATGCGCCCAAATAGTGGTTTACCCCCACATATGGGGTATCAGCGTACTCAGGACAAATTGCACAACAACTTTTATTGTCCAATTTCTCCTGTTACCCTTAGGAAAATAAAAAATAGTGGGCTAAAAAATCATTTTTGAGGAAAAAAAATTATTTTTTATTTTCACGGCTCTGCGTCTATAAACTTCTGTGAAGCACATGGGGGTTCAAAGTGCTCACCACATATCTAGATAAGCTCCTTCAGGGGTCTAGTTTCCAAAATGGTGTCACTTGTGGGTTTTTCCACTGTTTAGGCACATCAGGGGCTCTCCAAAAGTGACAAGGCATCCAATCTCAATTCCAGCCAATTCTGCATTGAAAAAGTCAAAAGATACTCCTTCCCTTCTGAGCTCTGCCGTGCGCCCAAACAGTGGTTTACCCCCACATATCAGCGTACTCAGGACAAATCGCACAACAACTGTGGGGGTATGATTTCTCCTGTTAACCTTGTAAAAATAAAAATTTGGGGGCAAAAATATCATTTTTGTGGAAAGGTTCAAAGTGCTCACCACACATCTAGATAAGTTCCTTAAGGGGTCTAGTTTCCAAAATGGAGTCACTTGTTGGGGTTTCCACTGTTTAGGAACATTAGGGGTTCTCCGAACGCAACATGGCATTCGATCTCAATTGCAGCCAATTCTGTGTTGAAAAAGTCAAACGGTGCTCCTTCCCTTGCGAGCTCTGCCGTGCGCTGAAAAAGTGGTTTATCCCCACATATGGGGTATTGGCGTATTCAGGAGAAATTGCACAACACATTTTGTGGTTTATTTTCTCTTTTACCACTTGTGAAAATAAAAAAAATTGGTTCTGAAGTAAATTTTTTGCAAAAAAAAGTTAAATGTTAATTTTTTCCTTCCACATTGCTTTAGTTCCTGTGAAGCACATAAAGGGTTAATAATCTTATTGAATGTGGTTTTGAGCACCTTGAGGGGTCTAGTTTTTAGAATGGTGGTAATTTTGGGTATTTTCTGTCATGTACACCTCTCAAAATGACTTTAAATATGATGTGGTCCCTAAAAAAAAATGTTTTTGTAAATTTTGTTGTAAAAAGGAGAAATCGCTGGTCAACTTTTAACCCTTATAACTTCCTAACAAAAAAAATTTTGTTTCCAAAATTGTGCTGATGTAAAGTAAACATGTGGGAAATGTTATTTATTAAGAAATTTATGTGACCTATCTCTCTGGTTTAAGGGCATAAAAATTTAAAGTTTTAAAATTGCAAAATTTTTAAAATTTTCATCATATTTCCATTTTTTTTAAAAATAAACACAAGACTTATCGAAGAAATTTTACCACTAACATGAAGCACAATATGTCATGAAAAAAAACAATCTCAGAATCAGCGGGATCTGTTAAAGCGTTCCAGAGTTATAACCTCATAAAGTGACAGTGGTCAGAATTATAATAATTGGCCTGGTCGTTTAGCTGTAAAATGGCTCTGTCACTAAGGGGTTAAACTTTTGTCTAAAACCAGCCGGTTTGGGGGAAGTTCCAGCTTATCGGGGACATGTTTTGCTCTTATCAACACTCTGAACACACGTCTGTTTTCCATGCATTGTGGATGTGAGTTCAACATCTACAAGGAGTTTGTATGTTCTCCCCATGTTTGCGTGGGTGTACTCCGGGTTCTCCGGTTTCCTCCCACATTCCAAAGACATACCATTTATATATATATATAGGAAATTTATATTGTGAGCCCCATTGGGGACAGTGACATAGGTCCCAACCCTCCCGATTCCCGTGGGACAGTCTCGATTTCGGGGCCGTATCCCGCCGTCCCGGCCGGAAAGCTATCTATCCCGCAATCGCGGTGGCCGGTGTATGCCCGTAAAATACAGCACTGTGCTCAGTGGTGTAGTGTGGGGGGGTGGTCCACCCCAGGCGGCACGTGTGTGGGGGCGGGGCGGCAGCATTACAGTTCCTCAGCTGCTTTTAGGAAAGGCCCCAGCAGCCGTGTTGATAAGGTAACACTATATGACTACATTACCCGTCATGCCTCGGGTGCGCGTTCCTGGTATAACCCCGCAGCAGCGCTGTAGATTGGCAGTCACATGACCGTGGGATCTGCTCCGGCTGTCACATGCCCAAATAGGGGGCGGAGCGGCCGCACAGCATGGAGCGTGGCCAACAGGGTGTCGTGGTCCGGCCGGGAGCAGCTGGAGGCCGGGGAGAGCACGCCGCTGCTGAACGGAGCCGGCAGGTGAGGGCGGGAGGAGGGATACTGGAAATTGGGGGGCTGTGCAGATAGGTGGCCACAGCGAGGCTGTGCAGGGGAGGACATGAGGGGTTCTGTAAGGAGAGGACATGGGGAGGCTGTGCAGGGGAGGACATGGGGGGAGGCTGTGCAGGGGAGGACATGGGGGGGCTGTGCAGGGGAAGACATGGGGGGGCTCTATAGGGGAGGACATGGGGGGGCTGTGCAGGGGAGGACATGGGGGGGCTGTGCAGGGGAGGACATGGGGGGCTGTGCAGGGGAGGACATGGGGGGGCTGTGCAGGGGAGGACATGGGGGGCTGTGTATGGGAGAACATGGGGGCTCTGTAGGAGGGACATGGGGGGCTGTGCAGGGGGGGTACATGGGGAGGCTGTGTAGGGGAGGATATGGGGGGCTGTGCTGGGGGGGTACATGGGGAGGCTGTGTAGGGGAGGACATGGGGGGCTGCAAGAAGATGAAAGTCTAGAAATTTAGAAATAATAACAGCAGAGTTAGTAGCAGACTAAAAATTAGATCTTTGAGTGTAGGGTGGGCTCTTCGGATGCTTCTGGATTATCAACGACCAAAGGGGCGGCAAATTTTTCGACTGCCCCGGGTGCCACAAACAGTTGCTACGCCACTGACTTGTGCTCTGCGCCGCACATCACGTTCCACCGGAAGTGACGTGCTGTAAGCTGACCACTGGAAATGACTGCTGACCTCATTTCCCGCGGTCAGCTTATAGCATGTCACCTCAGGAGGAGGTAATCGTTCGGGACTCCGCAGGAGGACAGAGAATCGGCGGCGGGGCATCAGCGCTCCATTTTTTTTCTGTTTATAATTATTGGTTATGAAACAGTGTGATAAGCAGTTCTAAATGGGTGCAGTTGGGGCGTGGATATGGGCGTGACTACTAAAATGGGTGTGGCTAGGGCGTGGCCTAAAATTTGCCGCGACGTGCATTGCGCCGCAGCCTTTGTCCCTCTTTGCCTTCTTCAAAAGTTGGGAGGTATGGACAATGATGATAATGTGTGCAAACTGTAAAGCGCTGCGGAATATGTTAGCGCTATATAAAGATTATTATTAAACTGTGTGCTGTTTGCTGCATTCTTTTCTCTATAAGCTTCTGTGTGGAGCCAGAAATAAAACCACCTGCGTATTTAAGCGTAAAATGAAAACTGTTCTCTACTGTAAAGAAAACATTAAAAACGCTGCTCATGCACAAAAAAAGCAATAAATAAGGGAGGAAAGGGCTTGTTCACATATTAAATATTTGCACTTTGCGACTACATTACTAACAACTTGCTGTCTTGCACGAAGCTTCTGCCCAGCAGGTTGCTAGGCAACCGGGGCCAAAAACCTTCCACCGTCTCTACTAATGCTCTTTGTCACGGTAGCAATAAAGTTATTGAGAGAAAAAAACCTCACACAACAAAGACGCCTGCCTGCGCACGCGCACTGCGGGTGGTAGAGTATGACAAGTTCATTCTGATCACGCCTCTCGGTGTCCGGTGCATTGTGGGAAGAGAGCGGCTCAGACTCATGTGGCGGCTGCTGTCCAACTGTGAGTATCTGTCCGGGTGGCTGTTTCCTCTGAGTATAACGGGCCAGGAGGGCGCACCCCAAACCCTCTCCCCATAGGAGGTCTGTCTGACAAGTTAGTGCTGGCACAGGGAAGGTGTGAAAGCAGGAACCAAAACCCCTTCTTACATGGCATCCCTCAGGTGTGCGAGGGGGCGGGGCTGTCACCTGTCAGTCAGGATGGTTATGCATATTAATTACTGTTAATTTGTGTTATTATTGCTCTTTATTTGTTTTATTTACATTTAAAGACTTGCATTCTAGGTAATTACATTAGCAAGGTCGCCCTTAACGTTGTCCACCTTCTCAGGCTTTTTTTGTTACAAGAAAAAAAAAAAAATGTAAAATATAGCTAACACCGCTATACTATCCCACTGAAATCCAGCGCAGGGCATTCTGTGGCCTACGTGGCGTCAGGAAAGGTGATGTGTCTGTCCCACCAGCTGCAGGACAACTGTGTTATGTGATCAGATGCAGCTGTCTAGTCACTTGAATCACAAAGCATCTGATGACGTGCTGCTGAACTCACCCTGACTGCTGCAGCCAATCACAGGTCGCAACATTCTGGTGGAACGGCGACATCACTGTGGCCTGCACCGAATCCAGGTGGGTGCTGGTTGGTAAATATGGCTAACTTGATAAGTCGCCTCTTATTTTATTTATTTATATTTTTTTTTTGTATATCTGTTGCCTTTAAATGCATGTGTCTAGGGATTTTAAAATCATTTTTGCAATTGGGTTTTATTAAAGGTAGTGCTTTTACCTGCTTTTTGTGTTCCTGCGTATTCTTGACTGCAGAATAGGTAACTAAAAATCCCATCAGTGAGCATGTTTTGTTGGTGAGTTTTAGCACGTCTTTTTTTTTTTTTTTTTTTTATACATCACAGCTGATTTATTCTCACATCAAAAATTTTAGGTTTGTGGACCTATGTTTGGGGCTACAAGGTGACTTTGCCCTCAACATATGTCGTACGACCAAAGATAGCTTCATACCAATGCTACAGTGGGGAAAATAGAATCATTCAATCATAGAATGGTAGAGTTGGTAGGGACCTCCTGGGCCATCTGGTCCAACCCCCTGCTCAAAGCAGGATTCACTAAATCATCACAGACAGATGTCTGTCCAGCCTCTGAAGACTTCCATGGAAGGAGAACTCGCCACTTCTCGTGGCAGCCTGTTCCATTGATCACTTTGTCAAAAAGGTTTTCTAATATCTAATCTGTCTCCTGCCATTCAGTTTCATCCCATTGCTTCTAGTCTTTCCTTGTGCAAATGAGAATAAAGATGATCCTTCTACAATGTGACAGCCCTTGAGATATTTGTAGACAGCTATTAAGTCTCCTCTCAGTCTTCTCTTTTGCAAGCTAAACATTCCCAAATCTTGTAACCGTTCCTCATAGGACATGGTTTGCAGACCGCTCACCATTCTGATCGCTCTTCTCTAAACTTGCTCCAGTTTGTTGGACTTTTTTTTAAAAAAAAAAGGGTGCCCAATACTGGACACAGTATTTCAGATGAGGTCTGACCAAAGAGGAGTAGAGGGCAATAATGACTTCACGTGATCTAGACTGTATGCTTCTGTTAATACATCCTAGAATTGCATTTGCCTTTTTTGCTGCTGCTTCACACTGTTGACTCATGTTCAGTTTATGATCTATTAGTATACCCAAGTCTTTCACATGTGCTGTTGCTTAGCCCCATTCTTCCCATTCTGTCTTTGCTTTTTTCATTTTTATTGCCCAGATGTAGTACTTTGCATTTTTCCCTGTTAAAAACCATTCTGTTAGTTGCTGCCCACTGCTCCAGTTTATTTATTATAGTGGTTTGAAAAAACCACTATATTGTAATCCGAACGCTGCTAACTTATTCTTCTTCTTCTTATTATTAAGTTGATTTCCGCAATTAATGCGGCCCGAACCGCTACACGCACAGACTCCGTTGAGGTGTCGTTTCGAAGCCAGCGTCCATGAGAGGTGTGCTAAGTATTTTTCGTGTTGATCGGATTTGTAGTTTTTGCGCAATTTGCGTTTGAAAATTTTTTTTCCCGTCATTGGAATGCACTGTCTCCAATGCTTTTCAATAGGAAATGGCAAAACGTGCCCTGAGGCGATTGAAATGACAGTTGAGCTCATTTGATATGCGCAGGCAGACCCAGTTACTATGCCAACGCCTACGAACTTCACTTGAACTTCAGCACAGAGCCTCTGCCACATAATATCAGCTCTTAAAGCGAAACCCACAGCACAAATGCAAATCTAGCTTCATCACATGACACATGCCCCTGAGAGAGAATGTGTGCGCCAAAGTGGATTTAAAAGAAGCCCAGTCAGCCAAACTAGCTCTTAAAGGGCCAACGCGCCAAAGTGATTGTTAAAGGGCCAGCGCACCCAAATGAGTCTTAAAGGGCCGACACACCAAATCGGAGACTGAGCCACCCCGGCCTCCAAATCGGACAATGAGCCACCCCGGCCTCCAAATCTGAGGCTGATCGACCCCGGCCTCCAAATCTGAGGCTGATCGACCCCGGCCTCCAAATCTGAGGCTGATCGACCCCGGCCTCCAAATCTGAGGCTGATCGACCCCGGCCTCCAAATCTGAGGCTGATCGACCCCGGCCTCCAAATCTGAGGCTGATCGACCCCGGCCTCCAAATCTGAGGCTGATCGACCCCGGCCTCCAAATCTGAGGCTGATCGACCCCGGCCTCCAAATCTGAGGCTGATCGACCCCGGCCTCCAAATCTGAGGCTGATCGACCCCGGCCTCCAAATCTGAGGCTGATCGACCCCGGCCTCCAAATCTGAGGCTGATCGACCCCGGCCTCCAAATCTGAGGCTGATCGACCCCGGCCTCCAAATCTGAGGCTGATCGACCCCGGCCTCCAAATCTGAGGCTGATCGACCCCGGCCTCCAAATCTGAGGCTGATCGACCCCGGCCTCCAAATCTGAGGCTGATCGACCCCGGCCTCCAAATCTGAGGCTGATCGACCCCGGCCTCCAAATCTGAGGCTGATCGACCCCGGCCTCCAAATCTGAGGCTGATCGACCCCGGCCTCCAAATCTGAGGCTGATCGACCCCGGCCTCCAAATCTGAGGCTGATCGACCCCGGCCTCCAAATCTGAGGCTGATCGACCCCGGCCTCCAAATCTGAGGCTGATCGACCCCGGCCTCCAAATCTGAGGCTGATCGACCCCGGCCTCCAAATCTGAGGCTGATCGACCCCGGCCTCCAAATCTGAGGCTGAGCCGCCCCGGCCTCCAAATCTGAGGCTGAGCCGCCCCGGCCTCCAAATCTGAGGCTGAGCCGCCCCGGCCTCCAAATCTGAGGCTGAGCCGCCCCGGCCTCCAAATCTGAGGCTGAGCCGCCCCGGCCTCCAAATCTGAGGCTGAGCCGCCCCTGAGAGGCACCCACAGTTAAATCGTATCCTGAGTTGAAAGTCTTGCAGGGGCAACAGGCAAGTCTCTCTTAAAGGGGCAGCCCGGGCACCATTTCAAACCACTATCTGTACTTCCTTCAGGAAATACACATCTAGTATCTTTTTGAATCCTCTCTCTCTTCTCTAGTATTAGCTATCCCTCCTAGCTTTGTGTCATCAGCAAATTTAATCAGTGTACCCTCAATTCATTTATCTAAATCATTGATAAACATATTGAACAATACAAGGCCCAGGACAACCCTGCGGTACCCCACTTGGGACATTCTTCCAACTGGATGTGCAGCCATTTACGACCACTCTTTGGACCCGATCACTAAGCCAGTTAGGAATCCACCTAGCGGTTGCCTTGTCCATTCCGTACTTAGTCGTTTTTTCAATAAGGATGGTGTGAGATACTTTGTCAAATGCTTTGCTGAAGTCAAAATATACTATACAGCATTTCCCTGATCCACCCAGTCAGTGATTCTGTCATAGAAGGAAAGTCTGACATGACTTATTAGTTACAAACCCATGCTGACTCTGGTTAATCACTTCATTCTTATCCAGGTACTTACATACACTCCCTGACGGAAGTTATGTCGCTTATCCATAATATGTAAATAAAAGCTTATAACCTGATGTGAAATTCATCCATTGGTTGTATAAATTACTCTTTTGAATGCTGAAACCCTCCGAAACGTGGTTTAGCTTAAGAAAATAAATTGGCATCAATGCAGAAATATTGATCATTTAATGGACACAGAATGGTCAGATTTTGGCAAGACAAAAGTTTTGTCGCCTGGTCAATTTATTTTCTTAACCTGAACCACATTTCGGAGGGTTTCCGCTTTCAAAAGAATAATTTATACAACCAATGGATGAATTTAACGTCAGGTTATAAGCTTTTATTTACATAACATGGATAAGCGACACAACTTCTGTCAGAGAGTGTACATGTTGTTTAATAATTTGTTCAAAGATCTTTCCTGGCATAGAAGTCAGACTCACCGTCCTATAGTTCACTGGGTCCACCTTCTTCCCCTTTTTTGAAGATAGGAACAATATTTGCTCTTCTCCAGTCTTCTGGGACTTCTCCTGTTGTCCATGAATTTTCAAAGATTATGGAGAGTGGTTAAAAAATTTCTGTTTATAGATATCCTGGATTCTTCTATTCCCTTAATAGGACAGTGAAGATCAGTCGATGTTACATTTCCTTTCTGAGAGAAAACAGATGCAAAATAGAAATTTAAAAGTTCGGCCTTCTCATAATCCTTTCTTACCGTTTCATCATTTTCATCCTGTAAAAATTCTATAACATATTTAACTTTTACTTTTGACATATCCCCAAAATCCGTTTTTATTCCTTTTGACGTCTCTTGCAAGCCTTTATTGATTGTCAGCTTTAGATAATCTGATTTGTGCCCTGCAGGTTCTGTAGACAGCATTATATTCTTTTTTAGATATGCCCCCCTCTTTGATAAACAATTCTTATTTCCTTTTTAGCACGTGTTTCGTGTTTAAGTTCTGTGTTCATCCATCCTGGTTTCCTTAAATGCTTTGTATTCTTCCCTCTTTTTGGAATTGTTAATGATTATGCTTTGAGAATCTCATTTTTCAAGATTTCCCATCCTTCCTGGACATTTTTGTCCTTAAGGATATCCAGCCATTGGATCCCTCCAATTCTCTTTCTGAGTCCCTTAAAATCTGCCTTTCTGAAATCTAACCTTGAAGTCTGAGTCTTCACAGGTCTTCCTCCTCTGGTTATCCAAAATTCTAAAATAGTATGGTCGCTACCTCCTAGGATCCCAGCCACTCTTACCTCCTCAACCATTTCCTCCCTGTTTATAAGGATTAGATCCAAGGTTGCAGCACCCCTTGTTTTCTCCCCTACCTTTTGGAAGATAAAGTTGTCAGTAAAAGGTCTGTCACACTAAGCAATATCGCTATAACGTCACTGGTTTTTGTGACGTTATAGCGATATTGCTAGCGATATCGCTATGTCTGATACTTACCTCCGACCGCTCCCCCGCTGGTTATCGCTGATCGCGCAAGAACGTCCTGGACTGTTTATCGTCGTCAGCTTCCTGCTGTGGAGACGAGCGACGCCTGGACGCGGGCAGTAGGACGTCAGGATCGCCTCGTCTGACAGGTAAGTAGCGACCCCTGACCCCTGTGATGTCGCTGGTGAGATCTGCCTGTGTGGCAAAAATGAGAAGAAAAGACACCACTGCAACAAGCGCACACTAAACCAATTAGAAAAAAATATATTTATTGATACAAAAGAGTTACATATTAAAAACATAATAAAAATATGGTGAGCACCCCACAATACATAGCAGTGGAATATAGCACATGCAACATATGAAACCTGATATAGTAACCCATTTATAATCCATGTGCAATACTACCCCACTGCACAATATCACAGCCACCACCCTATAGCTAGGCTCATGGAGACCAAGGCCCTAATCTTGCACAATAACCGCATAAGGATGCAGGTAGCCCCACAATCTGCCCAGATTAGGCATATAAGCCATAATAAGCCACACAGCAAAAGATGGCCAAAATAACCAACCCAATGCTCATATATGCCACATCAGACAGTCTCCAAACGCTATGGGAAAATAAGGCTGCAATAAAGGATATATGAAGCGGGTGCTACACCCAGGACCATACCCCACACGTATCGCCACAACCCGTGCGGCTTCGTCACTTACTGGGTTACTATATCAGGTTTCATATGTTGTATGTGCTATATTCCACTGCTATGTATTGTGGGGTGCTCACCATATTTTTATGTTTTTAATATGTAACTCTTTTGTATCAATAAATATATTTTTTTCTAATTGGTTTAGTGTGCGCTTGTTGCAGTGGTGTCTTTTCTTCTCTTTTTTGACAGTTTATCCCACTGTTGCGGCACCTATTAACCCTTACCCATACATTTCTATTGGCACAGTTAGTGCGCCCTACTTTGTCTATTCTGCCTGTGTGGCAGCTCACTTGCGACCACTTAGCGATGCACCAGCGATCCTGACCGCGTCATATCGCTGGTCGGGATCGCTGGTGCATCGCTAAGTGTGACAGTACCTTTAGAGAGGATAAGAATTTGGTTGACCTGTTAGTTTTGTCTGAGAGAGATTACCAACAATTGTCCAGATAGGAGTCGTGGGAGATTTCAACTGTGTCATATTTTTTGGAGAACTTGGTCATCCATATCTTCTGCTTGCACAGGCAGCCTTGTAGTAAATGCCTACAATGGTTTCCTTTCCATTGTTCTCTCCTTGTATTGTTACCCAAACAGTTTCTACAGAACTCCCATTCTTTGAAGCTTTAATCTCTGTGCAGACATACACTTTTCTAACATACAATATGACACCTCCTCCTCATTTATCAAGTCTGTTTCTTGCAAATAAGTTGTATCATTCTAGCCTTGTATTCCAATCATGTGTATCGTTCTACCAAGTGTCAGTGATTCCAATGACATCATATTTCTTTCCTGCGTTAGTAGTTCCAGTTCTCCTTGTTTGTTGCCCATGCTTTGTGCATTAGTATAGAAATATTTTAGTTTGTGATTGGTTTCACTTCCAATATTTTTATTATTTAGATTCTTTTGTCTTTGTTCTTCCTTTCCACTTCTAATAGCAGAGTTCTCAATAGCATTTGTCAGGTGTATGGCTTTTTCTGGTCTTTTGCTTCCCTTCCCATGTTGTTCTAGTTTAAAGCTCTCCTTACAAGTGTAGCAAGGCGACTTCCAAATACATGTTTTCCATTCTTCGTAAGGTGCACCCCATCTCTAGCAAGTAGTTCATCATATAGGTAATTCACTCTGTGATCCAGAAATCCAAATCCTTGCTGACGGCACCATCGACATAGCCAGTTGTTCACTTGCACAATCTTATTCCACCTCCTTGTTCCTTGTCCATCCACTGGGAGGATAGAATACAAGGCCACCTGTGCTCTTAATTCTTTCACTTTCTTACCTAAGTTTTCAACATCACTGCAGATGGTTTCCAGGTTGTTTCTTGCTGTGTCATTTGTCCCCATGTATATTATCAGGAATGGGTGGTCGTCTGAAGAGTCCTGATATCCTGTCAGACAAATCTTTAATTTTTCCACCTGGAAGACAGCACATTTCCCTTGAGGTTATATCCAGTCTGCAAATAGCGACCTCTGTTCCTCAACACAGGGAATCCCCCATGACAACAACTCTCCATTTCTTCTTCACAACATTTTTCTTTCTCCATCTAGGAGGACTCTGATGGCGTACAAGGTTGATCTTTGTGGGTAAAGTCTTATCTTGATTCTCCTGCGTGAGAACCTGGTACTGTTTCCTCAGCAGTATGGGTGCTGACTGCCTCCCGATTCTCCTGTTTCTCTGTCACGTTTCCATTTCCCTGTTTTTTCAGGTGCACTTCATATTTATTCTCTTTCTGTAACATGATAATTCTGCTATGTCTAAGAACTCTTCACCTTCCTTAATGGTTTTCAATGTAGCTAACCTCTCTTCTAGATTTTGCAACTTTTCCTCCAATATGGTCACAAGTTTGCATTTCTGGCATGTGAAGTTATGTAGTGGAGGAAGAAAGATTTTTGTTGGAGCAACTAAAGGATTATGCTGAACATTGTCTCTACCTGGAGCATAGATGTTTCTCTGTACCCATTAATGACAAACATAATGCTCTACTGTATTTATACTGTTCCATAAACACAAGAAGCAACAATATTTCTTGAAACCTCCTTGCATTCCTATTAGCAGACCAATCATTTTCAAATATCCATTGATGATTGATTATTGATGATGCTTATATTGTATGGCGTCCAAAACAACTGACAGATTTTCATAACTTTCCTGTCATGATCCAGGACGGGGTTTCGCTTTGGCCCATCCTGGTCAGACAGGGGGTTAATTGTTTCTGCCTCTCTCTGGTAGAGGGTGGCTATTTAATGCTCACTGGACCTGGGTCCGGTGTCAGTTATACTCCTGCCCTCGGCTGAGTTAGTTGACCTCTTGTGTACGTGTGCCTGATGATAACTTGTTGCTTGTTTGGTTTTGATCCGGTTCTGCCACTGTTACGAGTTCTGCCTGTCCCTCTTGTACCGTACCACCCTCTCGTGTATGATTCTCTGCTTGTGACTTGACTATTCTCTGCTCATCCCTTTTGTACCGCACCACCCTCTCGTGTATGACCTCTGCTTGTCTGACCTGCGTTTTCCTCTCCTCTACTACAGTATTCCTGCAGTAGGTACATTACATTATCTGCAGTAGTAGGACGCTAAGCCCCGCCCCCCGCAGTCACATGATCGTAGGTCCTGGTACTCCTAACTATTTTCCGTGCCTCAGGTCCTGTCTGCTTAAACCTTCACTACCGTATTGGGCCCCGTGCTCTCTCGCAGTGTGGGTAAGTCACCCTGCTCAGCCATGGCAGTTGCCGACGCTGACAGGATCCTGAGATTTCCTTTAGATGACATGAGTGAGCAATAGGGATTGATGGTTTCATATTTCCGTTGTGAAGCAACACTGCTTTCAAACTTCTCTGGGATGAGTCAATAAACAATCGCCAATCTGCAACAAAATACTCATGATTCAGATCTTCAAAGAGGCCATTCACATTGATACAGTACACCATTGTTCCATCAACTGTGATAAATTGTGTTAAAGTGTTAATTCTGTTTCGGTAATAACACACTTTGACGTCATCAATCTTCTGTTTCAATCTAGATGCAAGAATTTCAGCTTTATCTTTTGACAATGAAACGTTTCTGATGAGATCATTTAATTCATGTTGAGTAAAGCGTTCTGGCTGCTCGGTTGCTCCATCAGGTACATGCTCAGCTTGACTTGAGGTTTCCATGTCTTCGTCAGTAGCTTCAGCTCCATAGTCTTCATATTCTACTTCATTTTCATCCAATCCAGACAACGGTGGTACAGGAACTGGCAAGGTACCATCATGTGGAACTGGCCTAATCGCAGATTCATGTTCAGAGTGATTAATCTTATGTTTGTTTTTTGTAGAAAAGCCCTTCAGTTTGACAAAACAAAAGTAGCAGGCATCACTATGATTTTTGGGTTCTCTCCAAATCATGTGAACAGCAAATAGGATAGCCACTTTCCTCATATTCAACCAGTCATGAAGACCATTTGAACAACTTGAGCATATCACATGAGGGACCCAGCTTTTGTCTTGATAACCAAGTGGACACTTAAAGTACATATGGTATCTTTTTAATAACATGAGTAGAGATAAGCGAATTTGTTCAGGTTCGGTTCTGAATACGATCGGAACCAAATATTGTTTTTGCAATATTCGTGGAACACAGCCGAACGTCATTAGTGTCAATGGGAGTAAAAATTACCGAATATGTTCGGAACCGATCATAAGGCATACATTCGGCACGAATATTGTTCGAATGCCGCTCGAATATGTCAAAATCAGATTCAGGGACCAAATCTTAACAACTTCGCTCATCTCATCATGAGTGATTGAATGTACTTGGCCTTTGGTGTAAAAGAACCACACACATAGCAGAATTTGTTCAGATGATTGATACACTGTCGTGGCATTTTTCTCCTTTAAATCAGATCAAACAGTTCAGTAAGTTCAGTTCAATGGTGGTGACAAATAGAGATGAGCGAATGTGTTTGGATTTTGGCCCCAAATCTGATTTTGGTATATTTGGGCCATATGCAAACACTATTTTACCCTTCGCCACGACAGCACCTACTGGAGGTATCGGATCCGCCCCATTTGGAACAGGAAACCCTACAGAAAGATAAAAGGGGGCGGTCCGCCTTTCCTCCTCAGTTTTGGTTTCCTGTTCCCAGGGTACCTCAGGATGATCCTTCAGGAAGAACATACCTGGGCCAAATGCACGACGCCTGCACGGTGTCCTTGAGAACGGCAGGGGCTGCGGTCCGGAAGCAGTCGGGGGAGACTCCGTTAGACGGCTCCCCCCTCGTCTGACAGCTGGAGGTGATGACCGGGTCCAGGAGGGGCCGCCCGGTCTCACCTAGGAGCGCGCCAGGTGGCACCAAGCGCGTGGAAGCCGCCGCTGCAGGGTAAGTGCGCCAGTGGCGCGAAGAGGAGAAAAAAAAAAAGGCGGCGGCAGCGTGGAGAGAGGTGTGGGCCGCATACAAGAGCGGCGGCCAGCCGGCGCAGAGGCTCCTAGGCCCCGGAAGTAATGAGTGGACTTCCGGGGCAGGATGACTGAGGAGCGCGACGGCGCATGCGCGGGAGCCTGGGGAGGAGCGACTTCCGGGACACACACACAAAAAAAAAAAAAAAAAAAAGAGGGAGGGAAGAGATCTATTTAAACAAGCGTCGCAGTTCAGCGGCAGGAAGCCATGTCATCCCCAGTGGAAGTGCACACTCCAGCAGGAGACTCTGCGGGGGGGGGGCAGCTCCTCCAGGGACCGCGCTACCAGGATAGACACCGCCCGCAGGAGCGAGGTAGGATAGTCAAGACCTAGGACAGGATCTCAGCCATCTGATCCTGTAATAAAAAGCTTCACTGGGTGAGTGTGCAATATATATACTCTGCCTATTAAGCTATAATTAAAGAGGGAATGAAAATAGAATTCCTTCAGATCCCTTATGAATTCTTTATCCATAACCCGCCTTAACTCTATAGTTCAACAAGAGGCCCTCGAAGTAGAGATTCGGAGCCTACTATCTAAAGGGGTTTTAGTAGAAGTCCCAGAGGGTCAGGAAGGTCGAGGGTTCTACTCTCCTTTTATTTTTAATTTCCAAACCAGATGGTACGTTTAGGACAATTATAAATTTGAGGAAGCTTAATACGTTTATAAGTTTAAAATGGAATCAATCAGATCCACCATAAAGCTTCTCTTTCCGAACTGTGTAATGGCGGGGATTGACTTGAAGGATGCTTACTATCATCTTCCTATTCATGATAGATACCAAAGGTACCTAAGAGTCGCGGTGGTATTCGAAGGCAAGATCCGTCATTTTCAGTATATGGCCATGCCTTTCGGCCTATCTACGGCGCTGAGAATCTTCACCAAAGTGATGGCAGAGGTGATGGCCTATCTCCGTCAAAAAGACACTCTAATCGTACCTTACCTAGATGACTTCCTAATTATCGGGAACTCGGTTACCCAGTGTACTAGACGTGTGGCAGACGCAATCTCATCTTGGCAGGATCTAGGCTGGATCATCAACTTCCAGAAGTCCAGACTCGTTCCGCATTCCATTCAGATGTTCTTAGGGTTCCAGTTAGACTCCACAACCCAGAGATGTCTACTCCCTCAGGTAAAGATTACACTCACAAAAGAGAAGGTGGAGGCAGCCATAAGTAGACCACGCATGTCTCTGAGAGGGGCAATGTCACTATTGGGGTCGTTAAATTCTTGTGCCCCGGCAGTCCGGTGGGCCGCGTATTACGTCCGCACACTGCAGCATCAGATCCTCCAAGAGGACAAGTGACATGGTGGTCACCTCGAGAGCAAGATAACCTTATCACAGGAGGTCTTCTCTAGAATGGTGGCGAAATGATAACCATCTGTACTCAGGAGTACCATGGGTTATAGTACCATCCTGTATCCTAACCACCGATGCTATCCCCCATGGTTGGGGAGCCCATATGGGGAATAGCTTTTGTCAAGGAAGGTGGAATAGAGATGAAAGGGGCTACTCGTCTAATTTAAAGGAATTAACGGCGGTATATTATGCTCTACACCATTTTCTTCCACAGCTCCAACAGAAGCATGTCAGGATCTTGTCGGACAACACCACTACAGTGGCCTACATAAACAGGGAGGTACTCGATCAGAGACTCTGATGTCTTCTGCGGCAAGAACCTTAAACTTAGCCGAAAATTATTTGTTGTCCCTCTCGGCCCTCCATATCAGGGGAGAGAACAACCAAGAGTCAGACTTCTTAAGCCGTCACACACTTCGGCAAGGGGAGTGGTGCCTCAATCACCGAGTCTTCAAGGACATAGTAGCTCTGTGGGGGCAACCTCAGGTGGACCTCTTTGCCATGAAAGAGAACAGACCGATAAAAGTGTTTGCTTCCCTGTCTCCGTCAGATCATCCAGACATACTGGATGCCCTCTAGGCCTGGAAATTCAACCTGGCATATGCCTTCCCTCCGATAATTCTCCTGCCACAGGTCATTCGGAAAATCAGAGAGGACAAGGCGAGAGTAATTTTGATAGCACCATTCTGGCCCAAGAGACCTTGGTTCTCATGGCTACGAATCATGTCGGTGACAGATCCTTGGGTCCTCCCTTCGATTCCCAACCTACTCTCCCAAGGCCCTTTTTTCCACCCTCAAGTGGACAGCTTACACTTGACGGCGTGGAATTTGAAAGGCAGCTACTAAGATCAAGAGGCTTTTCGGAAACACTAATTGCTACGCTCCTACAGAGCAGGAAGCAGTCCACTACCCAGATTTATACAAGGATACGGAAAAAATTTCTGCAGTTTCATACAGTGCCTCATACTTCAGAAGTTCCGATAGTTCCTATCTTGGAATTTCTACAGAAAGGAAAGGACTTGGGCCTTGCAGTAAATACACGAAGTCCAGGTGTCTGCATTAGGGGCACTGTACGGCCATAATATAGCAGGAAATAAATGGATCTCACGTTTTATTACAGCTTGCGAACGGATAGCTCCGGTTCACATACCTGCAATCCTTGCTTGGAACTTAAATCTGGTCTTGGACGTCCTGATGGAAGAACCTTTCGAGCCGATAGACACGATATCCCTGAAGTGCTTGTCACTCAATACGCCCTCCTAGTAGCACTAACGTCTGCTAGGAGAGTGAGTGATATCCTAGCGCTATCCGTAGACCCACCCTTTTTTCAGATATACCAGGATAGGTTAATATTAAAACCAGACCCCTCATACCTGCCCAAGGTATCAACAAAGTTCCATAGATCCCAAGAGATACTTCTCCCGACCTTCTTTTGGAGATCCCTCCACTCCGGAGGAGCGGAAATTCCACACCTTGGATGTTAGAAGAACTGTCCTAAAATATATTGAGAGGTCCAGGAGCTGGAGGCAGTGTAGGGCTCTGTTCATATAATTTCAGGGCTGTAAAAAAGGGTATGATGTCACGAAGAGCACCATTTCCCGATGGATCAGTGATGCCATTCGCTTAGCATACTCCGTGAAAAATGAAAATCCTCCGGAGAACATCAGAGCAGTGGCGACCTCCTGGGCTGAGAGACGTTTCAATTGAAACCATATGTAAGGCAGCAATTTGGTCAACCCCTTCTACCTTCTATAATCACTATAGACTTGACCTTTCATCAACTTCTGACCTAAGCTTTGGCAGGACTGTCCTTGGCACGGTGGTCCCACCCAGGTGATGGTCTCTGGAATCTCTCCAGTGGGTGCTGTCGTGGCGAAGGGTAAAAAGACGGATTACTTACCGGTAATGCTCTTTTAATGAGTCCACGTCAGCACCCGCTCACTTCCCTCCCTGCTATCAATAGTAAAGGTGTATCTGCTAAAGATAAATAAGTAAAGTTTAAGAGATGCAAATACATTGCCTAACCCTTGGCGGTCCTCCTGGTACTCTGAAATGCGAAACTGAGGAGGAAAGGCGGACCGCCCCCTTTTATCTTTCTGTAGGGTTTCCTGTTCCAAATGGGGTGGATCCGATACCTCCAGTGGGTGCTGTCGTGGACTCATTAAAAGAGCATTACCGGTAAGTAATCCGGCTTTTCTCTATCGCTTCATTGGGGGACACAGGAAACCATGGGTGTATGCTGCTGACACTATGCAGAAAAAAGTTAGCTTCTCCTCCGCAGTGTACACACCACCAACAGGAAGTAGGGTATCCAGTTTAGCTTAGTGTCAGTAGGAGGTGGACACTGGTCTTTCACTAGACCCTTATCAACCTCAATGTGCGTCGTTTCTTTTCAGGTTTTCCAGAGGGATACAGTGTGAATGGTCACTACTGTACTCCCACACAGAGACTATGAGTACGGCGTGTACTGCCACCCCGTATCCTCATATGTCTGGACGGCAGGAGCCCATCCCCTAGCATAGAAGTGTGCTCAGGTGCTCCAGACCCGGTCCTGGCCCATCGTCTCCCACCTACTCGCCCACCAGAGCCTGTTAGTTGGATGAGACGTGACGTCCTGCAACAGGTTTTTCCGGATGTCTGACATCACCGAGAAAAGAGGTACCTTTTTTCCCCTAGCTCCCGTCAGGACGACTTCAACATAAGAAGATAGGTGAAGAAGAATGGTTATAGGAGACCCCCCCCTTGTCAGGTGTAGGGTCCGGAGCAGCCTACCACGGTCACCTTGTAATCTAGGTCCCGGCTTATATTCGGGCCTTGTCCTCCCTTTTCCCTGGCCGCTCTCCTGCCGCACTTGCAGGGAGCTCACTTCCCGGCCGAGTGTCGGCGGATCATTCACACTCCTCTCGCCGGGCGCTGTGCGCTTCCGGCTTCCCCCATTTAGTGCCTTTCCACAGAATAGGCGTCGGTGGGCAGCAGCCTGCTCTCCTCAGCGCCGTGCCCCTGCCCCCCCGCTTCCCCCCGCACCCGGCTACCTTTCTGGCAGGATCTGGGTGATACAGTAGCTCCAGCGTTTTCCGTGTCTCCGCGCCGCCCCCCCCTCTCCGTCGGCGGTCTCCAGGGACTAATCTAGGCCCTGGCTTCAATTGTGGCCTAGTCCTCGGTAGCTCCGCTCCCCGTCCTCTGTCTTCGGGTGGGCTTTTTTCCCGCCCGTCTCCCCTTCCTGCACCCGGCGCAAGCTCCGCCCACTCCACCCGGCCTCACATGCGGCGCAGAGAAAGTAGCCATCACTGCCATCTTCCTGCACCCAGAGCTGACTATTAGCTCCGCCCCCTTTCGGGCTGTGCAGAACGGTGTTTTTCACAGCGTGCCCATTCTATTGCGGCGAGAAGGGTCTTCTTCGGCATCCTTCTAGCGATCGCATTCTCCCAGCTTGGGACCCGGTTAGTGCCTTCACCTGGCAGGACCAGCTCTTTCCTGCCTATCTCCGCTCAGGCTAATCCAGTACAATGCGGAGTATAAGCCCCTCATAGTAAAATAAAGCATGGCCACGCTTTCCGCAGGTCCAATGACGGAGCAGAGAATCCATCTTTGCTACCCTGGCGCACAACAGAGAGTAGAGTTTAGTCTCTTTCTGATCCCAGGCCTATTGTTCTTCTACCGTCAAAAGAATTGACTTGTCAGAATCTACTTTAATACAGACTTCGTGGTACAGCTTACTAGACTTAAAGCTGTTATTCCACCTCATGTCATCAGGTATCCAGACCTAGATTGCATCACAGAAGCCGTTATTCTGCCTAATATCGTCAGGTATCCAGGCCTAGACCGCTCCGCAACACAGAAATGGCTGTCTCTTATACCCTTCTCCGGGATCTCTCCACGCTGATTTGTTCACAGGATACTTAGAGCCGATTGCAACTGTGCTATATCTGCTATCCAGGCTTCAGAAGCACCACCTACCAGGTACAGTGGTTGAAACAGCCGTATTACTGTGGAGACATGTCTGGGATTGACTGCTTCAGTGGTATTGGTGTTCTGTACCATATTTAGGTGAGTCAGACGCTGTCGCCTTCAGGTTCCTCGCATGCTATTGCAGCAGTATTCTATCCCTTATCGAGCACTTGAATAGTCCTCTACCAGACATGTTTAGTCAATACATGCCGTCTTTCCGGTAACTCAAATGTACCCGAGGTCCATTGACTACACCGGTCCGGCTCTACTGTCCCATTGTCAGGTGAGTCAGGAGCGCCCTCTCTCGCGTTCCTCAGGGTCTTTTGCCTAAGCTCCCGTCTAATCACCACTCAAGGTGAGGTGCCGGCATTTATTACTTCTGGCGGGCTGCAGCTGCGGTTACAAGCCGCTTTCAGGTGAGTCAGACACCTTTCAGCTCCATATTTCATAGTCAATAACATCTGTGGTTTAACAGTTAAACGTAAGTGCTACCATGTCCAAACGGAGTGGATCTCTGTACCACAGAGCGGATCTCGGTAGCAACATAACTGGATACTCCACCTTCAGGTAGGTCAGACACTCTCGTCAGGTACGGATGGTCGTTGTTTTACTGTGGCATGCTCTGGACCCTAAGTGTGAGTTGCTCCACAGGAGTATTTGCCACACCTTCTGATCAGTTTACAGTACTGTCCGCAGGCTATCTTTACTGCCCGGTGTGTTACGCCTATCATTAATGTTTGGCCAATAGTAGTTTATAAGTTCTAGTCTGTCCTAAGGGCCTTCGAGCTACCACAATACCTAAGCTCCTTATTGGTCGGAACTTACCTAATCTTTCTTACACCGGATAAAGCCTTCAGCAGCTCAGAGATGTGACTTCTGACCGTGACTGGAACAAGTATCCCACCTCAGACAGGAGTGGGATCTGACTGCGCAAGCATCGACCAGGGTAGAAAGCTGCTCCAGTTTTGGATCTAAGGATGAGTCTGGTGATAACACGTTTCTTCCTTCAGCTAGAATTGTATCTCTTCACGGTTTTCCTCGGGCGCGTGTTGTCTTAGACTTAGGCAAGCGGGTCTACACACTGCAATCCATGTTGTGAGTTCATTTTCCCCTTCATCATTGAGGTCTGATGAACTCCCTCTTCTGGTGAAGGAAGGTAGTGAAGCTGATTACCAAGCATCTGGACAGGATGATGATGACTGGGTGACGGGAATTGCTGACTGGATATAAGGCAGCCGACGCCCTTCTGCCTTGCTGGTGATCTCTCTGAGGGATTCTAGAAGACCAGTCTGATTCCTGCTCCTCAAAAGCTAAGTTTTCTGCCCTGCTTTTTGGTTTTGTTTTTCCTTGTTTTTCTGGATTTCTGCCATTCCCTCCTGAGGTGTGCTGAATTCCTTTTTGCTCTGTCTTCAGAAAATACCTGAGTACTGATATAGTCTTTTTGAAGCCTAGCGTCTTCAGGGCTTTTTTCCCTATCAGCTGTTGGCTCTTGTTTTGTTAGGGTTTTGGCGGATTACAGACAGCAGCTTTTCTATCCTGTCCTATGTTGTTAGTTTGGGCCCCATCTTTTGCTCAGCCTATCTTTCTATCTGGGTGAGTGTTTTTTCATCTTGCTTCACCGTCATTATATGTTGGGGGCTGCCTATTGCTTTGGGGTCTGCTCTGGGGCAGTTTAGATTTCCCTTTCTGTCTTTAGGCTATGTAGTTCTCCGGCTGTGATCGAGGGGTCTAGGGTACCGTAGGAACCCCCCACGGCTACTGCTAGTTGTTGTTGATAGGTTCAGGGGTCTGTAATCCGATAGCTGCCAACTTCTCTGGTTTTCTGGACTTAGCTAATATTTCTGTTTTTGCCTCCTACGGTGACTCATTCATAACAAATCCCCTCCCTGTTGCAGAGGATCCAGGATGGATTCGGTCGTTTACATCGTCATACGGATTGACCTTCCTTTCATCAGCCTAGTTGTCTTCTGGTGTTTATTTGATCTACCTAGAGCCAACTTTCCTTGCAGTTGACATACTCCTTGTTTTGCCATGGACTTTCCTTGCTCGACTAATCACTTTTCTAAGTCCAGCTGGACTATTTTTTTCCATATCCACCCTCATCCCTGTATGCTGGGTTTATCTTTTGATCTCAGTCTGCAATGTCATCCAGTCTTCGTTCTACCTGCTTACTCGAGCAATCAGTTGACTCTTCATAGCCAACCTGAGCCTACATCGCAGCGATGAGATCCAGGTTGTCCCCAAGTGCCATTCAGTATGTTTTCAGTGTTCGACTCTTTAGGAGGCTCTCAGTGGCCTGCTCTCAGGTCTTGTCATTTTCTCACAGAACGGACTTCAGCCGTTTCCAAACAAGGGGGCGCCTCGGTATATCTCTTTCTCCCGAGCGCTTCACAAATTAGAGTACTTCTGCGACGACGAACCCTCTGGTTCTAAGTTTTTCACCACTACGGTCCTTCCTCTCCCAGACGTGCATCTCAGGATACCAACGGCAAATTCATACAGTAGTTGGCAAGGTCAACCTTGAAAGCACCCGCTGCTATACCGTGTCCTGCCTTAGACTCCACCCGCTTTGCAAGGTTCTATAGACGCGTGACCTAGCTTGCTCATCAGAGCGTTCTTTCTGGAGACCGGTCGGAAGATTTGACCATCCTCACTGTCCAAAAATTTTTTCTTGCATGGAGACATGGTTTTTCGCCTAATCGTTCCCATCTAAGGGTCCATTTGGCTTTCAGTTTCACGAGCGAAATTATCCCCAAAGAGGTCCCTCACCAACTTTCCGTTCCATCCGTGTGGCTCCAATAGGCCAAATTATTAAGGAGGTCACCGGAAGGACAAGCGCTCTCCTTCCTCAGGCTAAACCTCGTAGTTCTTCTTTGCATCTTCCTCAGCGTGACTTTTGGGGATCTAGTATTGAGTCCATCCTTGTTTTTTCAGGAAGAACTTAATTCGTTCAGCCTTTGCCTTCTGTGAATCGCATGATTTTGCCTTTGTTCCATGAAGCCTTTATCCAGGTCCTGATTTCTTCAGGGCTTTGGCGATGTCTGCTTTTTGCAACGGACAGGTTCATTTTCCTTTTCAGTTGGTGGCCTTCCCTTTCAGACTCTCAACCACTCCTGGGGTCTCACAGAGTCTGTAGCAGCTGTGGTGCACTTCCTGTGGATCAAAAGTCCACGCTCCATCATTCTGAATTCCCTTTTTTTCTTCCGCCTCGTACTTTGCCTTCGTGACGCTCTCTCATCAGGCTACCTGGCCAGAGCAAGGTACTTATCAAGCTCGGGCTTGAAGTGTAGAGGTCCTCTGGCCTCCAGGTCAGCGTCTGCTCACGGAATCTGGTCGGCATTAGTAGGGTTGCCGGTTCAGGAAGGACTGCGTTCTTTTGAGTACGACGCGCTCTGCCCGGGCATTGTGTGTCCTCCTGGCGGTACTCTTTGGGCCTTCGTCTGGCACCTCTGCAGTGCGATGATTTGTCCTCCACAGGTCCACGAGGTTTTCAGAGCCCATGCCTAGCTTCGGCAAGTGCGGGTTGGGGTAAATAGACATCGCAGGTGACGATGGTGACTTCCTCGTCCTGATTGGAGTTGTCGGCTGTTCCCTCTCCTTGGGTACTGCTTTGGGACGTCCCATGGTTTCCTGTGTCCCCTAATGAAGCGATAGAGAAAACAGGATTTTTAGTTGCTTACCATAAAATCTGTTTCTTTGAGCCTTTATTGGGGGACACAGCTCCTTCCCAAGTTGAACATCTCTGTTTACTGTATTATATTGTTACAGTTTGGATTTGTGTTTTTCTGTGGTTTCTATCTTGTTTACAGATTGCTTCTCCTGCTTTCTCTCTAACTGAATACCCTACTTCCTGTCGGTGGGGTGTACACTGTGGAGGAGGAGCTAACTTTTTTTCTGCATAGTGTCAGCCTCCTAGTGGCAGCATCATACACCCATGGTTTCCTGTGTCCCCCAATGAAGGCTCAGAGAAACAGATTTTGCGGTAAGCAACTAAAAATCCTGTTTTGTGCCGACTATATGTCTTATGATCGGTTCCGAGCATATTCGGTAATTTTTACTCCCATTGACTTTAATGATGTTCGGCTGTGTTCGATTATTGCAAAAACAGTATTCGAGTACAATTGTATTCGGAACCAAATCCGAACAAATTCGCTCATATCTAGTGACAAACTAAAAAAAAAAAAATGCTATGAGTCGACCGACTATATGCAGATATTTCCCCAGAGATGACAGAGGCAGCTTGTATTTAGAATTGATTTTACTGGAGGTAATCTGGTTGATAACTATATACAATTGTGAGGTAAACGGGCCAGCCTATTCCTTACAGATGAACAGTTGCAGACAGGCAGTTTCTCAGTGTACTATTGGCTGCTTTGAGGTTCTCTGTGGAGACCCTCACTCAGTTACACCTCAGTGGCTGAGCGGTTTTCTTCCCCCTGAGGCGACTTGCCCTCCCAGAAATGCAGTGAAAATCCTCTTTCGATGGCGGCTGTCCATTGCCTTCCCTTCTATCTCCCTGTAGAGGCCTGTGTCCTGTCAGTCTCGCATATCAGTCCATGCTGCCATCACCATCCTTTTCTGACTGACTCAAATGTTACTGCCTCATAAGTTAGCTCCTCCCCATAACGTGACTTTCCGAGATGCAGTCATTGGGTGACTGCACTGTCCCTGCAAGAAAACTCACAATTGACCCCTTAATGTCCAATGACTGGCATACCCCGTCATTGAACGTCTCCCCCGCTTTGATGAGGGCTCCAGCGGTGAGCCCACATCAAAGCCTGGACATGTCAGCTGTGCAATAGGTGCAGGTGGAATTGCGATCCACCTGCGCCTATTAACTAGTTAAATGCTGCTGTCAAACGCTGACAGCGGCATTTAACCGGCGCTTCCGGCTGCCGGGCCGGAAATGCGCGCATCGTTGACCCCGTCACGTGATCGGGGGTCAGCAATGCGTTGGCATAACAACCAGAGGTCTCCTGGAGACCTCTATGGTTGTTGATGCCGCATTGCTATGTGCGCCACCCGGTGGTCGTCGCTCATAGCGATGCTGCATTTCTGCTACATATAGGCGATCTGCTCATCGCCTATATGTATGTAGCAGAGCCAATCAAGTATGGGATGCTTCTAGCCTCCCGTGGAGGCTATTGAAGCATGCTAAAATTAAAAAAAATATATATTTTAAAAAATATGAAATTTTTTTTAAAAAAATTTAAAAGGTTCGCCCCATTCAAAATAAAACAATTTTAAAAAATCACACATTCACATATTAGGTATCGTCGAGTTCAGAATCGCCTGATCTCTCAATAAAAAAAAAAAAAAAAAAGAGAGGATTAACCTGATCGCTAAACGGCGTAACAAGGAAAAAAAACACCAGAATTACGTTTTTTTTGGGTCGCCGCGACATTGCATTAAAATGCAATAACGGGCGATCAAAATAACGTATCTGCACATACGTGATATAATTAAAAATGTCAGCTCGGTGCGCAAAAAGTAAGCCCTCACCCAACCCCAGATCACAAAAAATGGAGATGCTACGGGTCCCGGAAGATGTCGCAATTTTTTTTCTTTTTAACAAACTTTGGAATTTTTTTTCACCACTTGGATAAAAAAAAAAAAAAACCGAGACGTGTTTGGTGTCTATGAACTCGTAATGACCTGGAGATTCATAATGGCAGGTCACTTTTAGAATTTAGTGAACCTACCAAAAAAGCCATGCAAAAAACAAGTGTGTGATTGCACTTTTTATGCAGTTTCACCGCACTTGGAATTTTTTCCCGTTTTGTAATACACGACATGGTAAAACCAATGGTGTCGTTCAAAAGTACAACTAGTCCCGCAAAAATCAAACCCTCACATGGCCATATTGACGAAAAAAATAAAAAGTTATGGCTCTGGAAAGAAAGTTAAAAATGAAAATGCAAAATCAAAAAACCCCCACATACATTGAAAATGCAGAAATAACGTAATAACAAAAATACTTCTATCTTAGAAACTTTATGTGATAGAGCAAAACTAAGCATATTTTGCAATCTGCACTTGAAATGCCATAAAACAGACATTTAGCTTTTGCTGATGTTTTTTTGTTGACCAGTGAAGAACAAACAATAGCCAATGTATATAACCACCCGAAAGCAGTTTCTCCAGAAAAAATAGTTCATGGGAGTACATTCAATTCCTATCAAATTGTAACCTGTTGTGGAAGAACAGGACCCGTTCCTCCCACGTCACCAGTGTGACGTAACTACACAGGCACAGCTCTCCGGCGCCCCCTTTGTCTCTCAGGTCAGTAAGGGAACTGCACCTAGAGCAAATGGCCGACGGAGAGGATGTCCTGTTACCCGCTGGGTATTCTAAGATTCGTAATCAGAGTAAAAGCATCAGCCCAAGATTAATTTTATGGTTTAATTGCCTTAAGGGCGCACTAGATAATTACAGAAATATACAGTAAGCTATACAATGGAATTACAATGGATTTGCAGTCAGAGTAAAATATAACAATAAGGGTACAAGACTTAGAGATATTAAGCTGGAGGTCAATTTACCAGATTGTAGGTTGCATGTGGGTGCCAGGAGCCCTGCAGTCCACAGGTACAAGAATCTTAGTTGTTGGACAGACCCCAAAGCATGGGCCGCTGCTCCCCTTGGCAGATCTGTCCCCAGTTCCTTCTTAGATCATCATCGTCTGGTTCTTCTGTGAGAGTGACACACACTGCCATGGGCTGCTAGTTCTTAAGCACGCTAGGTCCCTCCCCCTGTGTCAGAGGGTGGACTAATAATCTCCACCCTTTAGCTCCCTGCGGAACTTATTCCCAACATCTAAGAAAGGGGTTAACTTTCAACAGCATGATCGGATCAGGACATGAGAGGTACCAGTGAATGCGGTTTGTTTTGCCTGTCGTGTGGAGAGCAAACATGGCCCCATTGGGTCGCTGTGGAGGGCCAATCTATGTATCTCAGGTCCTAGAACCCTCACCGCCTCAGGAGTCGCACTGCCAGATGCGCGATTTCCTCAGGGTCACTCGAATATTTTTCATAAGTCCATAACTCGAAAGATGTGCTCATAATCCATGATCCTAGGATGGAGTCAGGGCGGCTGGGAGAGACAATGGATGTGTATTTCTGTGTCTAGCTGACAGGTATATTCTAATTGAAGCCCCCAGGCCCCTTCCTGCCCCATGCTGGCGTGGCTCCTACTGAGCTTTGAAGTTCTGTTTTGGGCCTTATCTCATTATCATACTAAAAGGCCTTGCTATTCAACATTGGAGCCCTAAATCCTGCCTTGTTCAATATGCTTATAGGCCCTGGGGGGGTAGGAGCAGTTAACCCCTTCATCACACCTCCCTGCTTTAGAGGGCGCTAGGGGGTATCACATTCATGTGTTCCCCCATACGCCCTTCCGCACCATCTCCTTGCCGGGACAACCCATCAGCGTTACCTGTTATGAATCAGTCACCGAGGAGGAAAAAACAAAAAGCAAGTTAAGCCCAGAAAACCGGAGAGGTTGGTAACTAGCGGATTGCAGACCCCTGATCTTATCCACAACAACTAGCAGTAGCCGTGGAGCGTGCCTACGGTGGTCCTAGACGCCTCGTCACAGCCGGAGAGCTAAATAAGCCGAAAGAAAGGGAAAATCTAAATTGCCCCAGAGCAGACCCCAAAGCAATAGACAGCCCCCAACATGTATTGTCGGTGAAACAAGATGAAAACACAGACACAGAAAGATAGGCTGAGCAAACGATGGGGCCCTCGCTAACTAGAAAGGACAGGAAAGAAAAGCTGCTGTCTGCAATCACGCAAAAATCCCTACCAAAAAGAATGTCTAACACGTCTGATAGCAAAAGGCCCTGAATCACTATATCAGCACTCAGGTATATTCTGAAGACAGAGCAAAAGAGATCAACTGATCAGAGACAAAATGGGGTTTCAGCCCAGTCCCAGCCAGGGCTGGCTGAACACAAAAACTAAGTAAACCAGATAAAAACTCATATGAACAATAGCAGAGAAAACTTAGCTTTAGGAAGGCAGTAACCAAACTGGAAACCAGAAGCCACAGTCAGGAAAAATCCCCAGCAAAAAACTAGGGAGTTGGCTGCCTTAAATCCAATCAGAAACTCCTGATGTCCAATCGCAGTCCTCTTCCTCAGGTGGCCGGTCTCTGCAATTTAGATCAGCTTCATTACCTCCCTTCACCAACAGAGGGAGTCCAGATAGAGAACTTACTACTCCTCTGTCAGCACAGCCAGCTCCATAACCCTCGTCAGAAGCCAGAGGCAAACCCGAAAATGAGCTCACAACACTGCTCGCTAGATCCGCCCAAGCACCTGTGCCAGGTGCTCTAGGTGATCCTCCCTGGTGGGACTGAAGATGGCGATGTCGTCTAGGTACGCAGTCGCATACCCTTCCAGTCCCTCGAGCCGCGTATTGACCATCCTCTGAAAAGTGGCAGGGGCATTCTTCATGCCGAATGGCATCACCGTGGACTCATACAGTCCGAATGGGGTGATAAAGGCAGAGCGTTCCCGTGCCCCAGGGGTCAGGGGAATCTGCCAATACCCCCTGCTCAGATCCATGATGGTCAGGTACTTGGCCCCCGGCCAACTGATCGAGCAGGTCATCGATGCGCGGCATTGGGTACGCATCGGTGACCGTCACAGCGTTGAGCCCCCGGTAGTCCACGCAGAACCGTGTAGTTCGGTCCTTTTTAGGGACGAGGACTACAGGCGAAGCCCACGCGCTGTTGGACACTTGGATCACCCCAGCTTCAGCATCTCGTCTATCTCTTGGCGCATGTGCTGCTGCACCTCTAGAGAGACCCGATACGCTGAACGCCGGATCGGGGGGTGATTGCCGGTGTCCACGTCATGGACGGCTGTCTCAGTCCTTCCGGGCAGGCTGCTGAACAGCTCCCGAAAGGGGTGTAGGGTGACCCCCAGCTGGGACCGTTGGTCCTCCGAGAGCTGGTGGTCAACCCCCACATCCTCGATGGATCCACCCGCCTTGGCTTGGGTGAGCAGATCCAGGAGGGTTTCTACCTCTCCTTCCTCGGTTAGGTTGCACACTGGGTGGGCACAAGCCTCCCGCTCATGATAGGCCTTCATCATGTTCACGTGGAAGGCCTTCCTCCCACGGGCGTGGTCTAGGGTGACCAGATAGGTGACTGCGTTGAGCCGCTGGTGCACAAGGTATGGACCCTCCCAGGCTGCCTGAAGCTTGTTTTGAGATACGGGGACCAGTACCCACACCTTTTGACCCACCTGGTAGGTCCGCTCACAAGCATTCTGGTCGTACCACCGCTTCTGGTCAGCCTGGGCTTGGGCCATATTGTCATGCACCAGCCTTGTCAAGGCCATCATTCTGTCCCGGAAGCGCACAACATACTCAATGACCGACACTCCAGGGGTGGCCAAATCCCCTTCCCATGCTTCCTTCACCAGAGCAATGGGCCCCCGTACACTTCGCCTGTACAGGAGCTCAAAGGGGAAGAACCCTGTTGAGGCCTGTGGGACCTCCCGGTAGGCAAACAGCAGGTGTGGGAAATACCGCTCCCAGTCTCTCCCGTGGGTGTCGACTAACAACTTCAGCATCTGCTTTAAGGTGCCATTGAACCTCTCATACAGGCCATTGGTCTTTGGGTGGTACGGGTTGGCTACCAGATGTTGCACCTGTACCTGCTTACAGAGAGACTCCATCAGCTGCGACATGAACTGGGCCCCTCGGTCAGTAAGCATTTCCTGAGGAAACCCCACTCTGGAGAAAATCTCCAGTAAGGCAGTGGCCACTTTTTCAGCCCGAATGGACGACAAAGCTACCGCCTCCGGGTACCGGGTGGCATAGTCCACTACCGTTAGTATGAAGCATTTCCTGGAGTGGCTGGGAGTGGACAGAGGTCCAATGAGATCCACAGCCACCCTTGAGAAAGGCTCTTTGATGACGGGCAGAGTTACCAATGGGGCTTTGGGCCGCCGCCCCGCCTTCCCCACCCTCTGACAGGTGTCACACGAACGGCAGTAGGCAATCACCTCGGTCTTCATTCCCGGCCAGTAGAAATGCTAAGCTAGCCTGGCCCTGGTTTTAGTGATCCCTAGGTGTCCGGCCAAGGGAATCTCGTGTGCGATCCGCAACAATTCTACCCTGAACGGATAGGGTACCACTAACTGTCGGTCCCTGGGCCACGCCTCCAGTGAACCCTGCTGGACCGTTACCCGGTACAGCCGTCCCTGGTCCCAGGCCACTCGCTCGCGGTCGGACTCCAGGGGAGGCTGTGCCGCCTGCTCATTGAGAGCTTTCAGGCTAGCGTCAGCTTCCAACGCTGCCTGAAATCCCTGACTCGATGTGGCAAGAATTGACGAAACTGCCACATCCTCTGTCAGCTCCCCGGGATCTGTCTCCTGGCCGCTGTCTGACTCGGCAGCCACTTGGTCGGAGAGGGGGAAACTGTCGGACCTCTGCGAGGCTCCTTGGGCTCCGGCGCTCCTACTCCTGGTAACAGCGGCTGAGACGACAGGTAGCGCCTGCTTCCCCTCGCCCCCGACCAAGTCGCCGGGTCAGGCAGACTTCCCTGGCGGCCTGACATCCCGGATGCGGGGAACTCCTGCCCTGGGGTCTTACCTGGTGGCTCCTCTCCCGGGACACTCCATGGCCTGTTCCTCTTTCTGCAGAGGCCCTAGGCTCAGCAGGCTGGATTCACTAAGGGGCCCTACACTGCCCATAGCAGCCCCTCCCTCCACCTCTGAGCTCTCCCCTGCAGTCTTCTCACCTGTCCTCACTGTGAGCCCTGTGTGTGTAGTGTCAGTGCATGGCTTGCCATCAGGTTTCACTCCCTCCTCCACTGTTGGAGGCACATTCAACACATTAACATTAGCAGTCAAAGTAGAGTCATGACATTCTTGGGGAGCCGGACTTGGGGGTTCAGTGACCACATACTTAGACACTAGCCGCCCCAAATCGGTCCCAAGCAACATATTGGCAGGAATATTTGGCGTTACTCCCACCTCCCGCATTCCCCTCCCGGCGCCCCAGTCCAAAAACACCTTGGCGACGGGCAGCACCGGTTCAACACCTCCAATTCCAGAGATGGAAAGGGTTTTCCCAGGCACAAAGTCTTGAGGGGACACCACCTCAGGATGTACCAGGGTTCTTTCAGCACCTGTGTCCCGCAGTCCCATGACCGCTGAGCGGCCGATGATGACGGGTTGGTAATTGTCCAGGCACCTCCCACCACACCCCCTCCCACACACAAAACAGTGGACGGCTTCTGGGACAGGGATGGGGCCTTCTGGCGCTGGGGACACGCAGCCTTAAAGTGTCCCGGCTGGTTGCAATGATGACAACGTCTGGGTTCTGCTCCTGGCCTGGAGAGGGCAGCAGGGGAGTACACCCCTTGCACTCTGGGGGCTCGGGGGACAGGGGCAGGATTGGGCTTACCACCTCTCCAGGTGCTGCTGGCAGGCTTCTTTGGCTCGGACGCCCTGTTGTTGGCATACTCGTCTGCCAGGGCGGCTGTAGCAGAAGCCCCCTTTAGTTTCCGGTCACGGAGCAACTGCTGGAGGTCCTCTGGGCGGTTCCACAAGAACTGCTACATATCGAACAGTTCCTGGACCTCCTGGCGGGTGGTGAGCTCTAGACCCGAGGTCCAGTGCTCTGCAGCTCTCAGCAGTGCCCGCATGTGGTCGATCCAGGTGTCCTTTGATCCCCGCTGCAGGCTCCGGAACTTCGTGTGGTACGACTCCGGGGTGAGGTTGTAGTGCTGGATCTGGGCCCGCTTGATGCTGTTGTAGTCCTGCTCCTCCCCGGCAGGTAAGTCCCCCAAAACTTCCAAGGAACTTACCCCTTAAACGGGGTCAGGTACCTTGCCCACTGATCCAGGGCCAGATGGTGTTGGAGGCAGGTTCTCTCCAAGGCCAGCAGAAAGGAATCCAGGTCTCCATCCTTTTCAAGCAGGTGGAAGTCCTCCGCCCGGACCTTGGAAGCCTTGGTCCCCAGTGGGGCTGGAGCGTCCAGCGGGAGCCCGTGCTAAGCCATCTCGAGTCGGTGCCGGCGCCCCGCAGTTTCACGGCGTCCTGCAGCACCTGTTCGGCATGCTCACGCTCCGCTGCTTTCTCTGCCGCCACCAGGAGTCTGTCATGGGCGGCGTCGTTACCAGCCTCAAGCTGTGGCATAGCCGCTTAGAAAATAGCCTCCGATCTGGACAGGCTGGGGCGAGCAGGTGGTGGACAGTCCACTGCGGGACTGAGCACGGGGGTCTGGCTCCTTGGGGAGCCCTGGCTGAGCTCCCCCTCGCCTTCAATGGCATTGTTCTCCACCACCTCCTCATAGACCCTAGCATTAGCCTCCCCCTTTGCCTTACTCCTGGTGCCTTCCGCCATCTTGGGAACCTCTGGTTACTGACACAGCTGCAACCCTGACCTCGCACACAACTTATTATATTTGCACTCTGACCGTCTAGTGCTGGGCTGACCTAAAGACCCCAGCAGTGAAAGTTACCGCTGGTAGTCTCTAGTGTCTGGGAGTAGGGGTCCCACGCACACTATTACTCTGATCCCACCGCTGCCACCAATGTGGAGGAACAGCACCCATTCCTCCCACGTCACCAATGTGACGTAACTACACAGGCACAGCTCTCTGGCGCCCCCTTTGTCTCAGGTCAGTAAGGGAACTGCTCCTAGAGCAAATGGCCGCCAGGGAGGATGTCCTGTTACCCGCTGGGTATTCTAGGATTCGTAATCAGAGTAAAAGCATCAGCCCAGGATTAATTTTATGGTTTAATTGCCTTAAGGGCGCACTAGATAATTACAGAAATTGCAGACTTAGAGATATTAAGCTGGTGGTCAATTTACCAGATTGTAGGTTGCATGTGGGTGTCGGGAGCTCTGCAGTCCACAGGTACAAGAATCTTAGTTGCCGGACAGACCCCCAAATCATGGGCCGCTGCTCCCCTTGACAGATCTGTCCCCAGTTCCTTCTTAGATCATCATCGTCTGGTTCTTCTGTGAGAGTGACACTCTCTGCCATGGGCTGCTAGTTCTTAAGCACGCTAGGTCCCTCCCCCTGTGTCGGAGGGTGGGCTAATAATCTCCACCCTTTAGCTCCCTGCGGAACTTATTCCCAATATCTAAGAAAGGGGGTAACTTTCAACAGCATGATCGGATCAGGACATGAGGTACCAGTGAATGCGGTTTGTTTTGCCTGTCGTGTGGAGAGCAAACATGGCCCCATTGGGTCGCTGTGGAGGGCCAGTCTATGTATCTCAGGTCCCAGAACCCTCACCGCCTCAGGAGTCGCACTGCCAGATGCGCGATTTCCTCAGGGTCACTCGGATATTTTTCATAAGTCCATAACTCGAAAGATGTGCTCATAATCCATGATCCTAGGATGGAGTCAGAGCGGCTGGGAGAGACAATGGATGTGTATTTCTGTGTCTAGCTGACAGGTATATTCTAATTGAAGCCCCCAGGCCCCTTCCTGCTCCATGCTGGCGTGGCTCCTACTGAGCTTTGAAGTTCTGTTTTGGGCCTTATCTCATTATCATACTAAAAGGCCTTGCTATTCAACATTGGAGCCCTAAATTCTGCTTTGTTCAATATGCTTACAGGCCCTGGGGGGGTAGGAGCAGTTAACCCCTTCATCACACCTGTTAAAGGAATTGTCACAACTTTTTTGATGACAATCCGTAGGCGTATCAAAAGGAGGTCCACCATTCCCACTGATCAACTGTTTATATCTAGCTGACAGAGAAAATGGCAATCGGTGTGGAGTTGCAGAGCACAGCTACATTATATATAAAACAGTTGTCAGGTACTGCAGAATATCTCCTCTTCAATTTAAATCTGGCATTGGTGGCTATACACTGAATGGAGCTGTACTCTGCAGCTCCATTTCCCTGTGTTTACTTCCAGCTACCGCCTGAGTTGTTGTTTTCATCTGATAAGTGGAGGTGACTTGTCAGACTGCCAGTGATTTCATAGTAATGACATCTCTCGTATGGCCAGATAACCACGTTACATAAAGGAATAACAAAATTCATGTAATGCTGGTGGATGTGGATCCACAGTGCTACAGGCTGAAGTTACTCTGGAGGGGTGTAACTAAGTGACTACCTGGTATTCACTAGAGAATCTAATGGTGAGGATAGACTTTGCTACAGGCAGGCACCATGTACCATTCCTGGGCAGTCCCCGGGTCTGCAACATCTGGCTGTAAGGGCCAGACACTGGTATGAGGTAAAGGATTACAAAGTCAAAGATATGGTCAGATAATTTAGGGGCAGCTCAGGATCAGAGTATGAAGCTGAGTTCAAGACCGGAGAGATCTGACTGTACGGATATGCAATCTGGGTCGACAATGGGAGAGACAAAACAAATATGCACCCACAGCATCCAGAGACAGGGAACTGAGAATGATCAGGCAAGGAGTGGTGGAAGGAGCTGCCTGATCATTCTGCCTGTAAAACTGCTGTTGGGGAAGCAGAGAGGTGAGCTCAGTCAGTAGGGCGACGCTGAGAAGGCGTGCGAGACGCCGGAGTAAGAAATTATAAGTTTTCTTGTTTTTATTAAAGGGGTGTGCTTATCTTCTGACATCAGGATCACTCTGCTCCCTTGCCTTCCGACTTCCTCCTTGACAAGAGCTCCTGAATATCGACATTTGAGACCAGTATTTATATTACTTTGAATTGATCCCTGTAGTGGAAATATGTATTTGTAGGCAATGTATGGCTGGCAGTAAATTATCACCTGTTCTTAGGCTGCAGCTCTTCTCAAAGGTCTCAGACCCCAGGGTGCCTTCCTGAGAATACACATAATTGGAACCATTTCACGCCTCTGATGTCTTTGAAGGAAGATGCCTAATGGGACCTAGTGCAGCCTGACACTTTCTATATACTATGGGAAATACAGGTTAAGACAAAGAGTGTTTATACAAAATAATGTATTCATTGGTAAAGTAGCCATGGTCCAGTCACAAACCAGGGATTAGAATATTAACATGAAGGGCTGGTCTAGAAATCTGATCTTCAGACTAAACCTATAAATTAGGCCCTTCACAAAAAAAGGCATTCGCAGATTGAGGGCAGACAAACTGATGTGATCCATTTCATATCCCCCCCCCCCAAGAAAACAGAATACCAGAAAAGAGATTTCTATTAAGTTTCTCCCTTTTATTTTATAACTGCTTTGCTTATCTGTATGTCACTTTTTTATTTCCATGTTTTTATATCCTTTTATTGTAAGCACTGCACCTTTTCTATTAAAGCTTAGAACTTTAAATTTGAACCCTGTATACTCTAAAAGGATCCATAACCTCAAGAGTGTGTGATCCTAGTGATAGGCAGACAGTAGTAATAGTAGTTCCGAGACTCCTCGCTCATATCTTTGGTGAGTGGTGGCAGTGTGTGTGAAGCGTGGTCTGTGTCGGGGTGTGATTTATGTTCCCAGTGCAGCATAGGACAGAGGTTGAATGCTGGATTGAGTGAGAGGCTATATATTAAACCTTGCAAGTGCAACCCCAAGTCACGCGCTGAGAAGCGGGTACGTGACAATCCCGTTTCTTACTAATTTAAATTTAGAATGCAAGTAAGAAGTAGGGGACGGCTATGAGGGGGATGATTTTTAACTCAAAGTACCCTTATGCTACATGAATAAAAGGCTTAGAGTGTATTCCCCCCCCACCACCACCACCACCGATACGAGATCTGCAGATGACATGGAAAGGGTTACAAGAGAAAAGGTGGAGATTGGTAAAGTAAATTTTTTTAGGATCTTTTTCTTATAGCATGTTTTGCTTTTTTAAGAAATAAAATAAAACAGAGGGGAGAGGGTTTGAGTAATGAGTAATATGTGTTCTTTTTTTTAGGTTGGGAGCTATGAAAAAATGGAAAGTTGCATTAATCCAACCGATCTGTCAGATGAAATCCTGCTGCAAATTTTAAGCTACATTCCACGCACAGATCTGATACTTAATGTGAAGAATACGTGTCATAAATTTGGAGCTTTATGTCTTGACAAGAGCCTGATCAACAGTGTGGTTCTCCATAAGCAGTATCAGGTAGGTGCTTTTCAATTTCTAAAATCTGAATGGAGAATGCATAGGATAGTCACATCACACAGTACGGTACTTGTATGTATGCAGGAAATAAAACCTATCCAATTTTCATTCCTGTGCTGGATCTGACTTGCATTAGTCTTTTTGGTGGTGATATCGATTTATCTGATGTGGGAAAAAAAAAAGTGCACTCAGTGGGAAAAACAAGATAGCATTGTAGTTATTATTCATTTTAATGGCTGACAAAAATAAAATTAAATGATCTTACAAAGCAAACTTTTGAGACTACTTAGGTCTCTTCCTCAGACTCAGACATGGCATACCAAAGTTTTTGAAGAAACAAATATATGCACAAACAATTAGAGGCATGACATAAATGGATATTTAAGTAAACAAACTGAGCTCAGAGAATGAATCTTTAACCCTTTTTAATGTTTGTCGTAATAATAGGCCCAGGGCACAGGAACGTATCTGACCAGGGTCGGATTATTACGAGATGGTGATCGCCCCCCGGGTGTAAGCTGATTCTGACAGCTTACACCCGGCACTTTAACCCCCTAAATGCTGCTATCATAGCATTCCGGGAGCCGGCAGAGCGCTGACAGCCCCTCTGCCTTTGGGTCGGAGACAACACGGCATGACGCGGGGTCCAGATCGTTGCCAAACACAATATCCAGGTCACCAGAGCTAGGAAAGTTGCTGATCATGCGCAGTGCATGATCAGCAACTTTCTGTCAGTGCAAGGCTGACAGTTTGTATAGCATGGGGATGCTGCTGCATCTCCATGTTATAGAAGCAATCAGCCTACAAAAAATGATAGTCTCACACTGGGACAAATTAAAAAAATGTTTAAAAAAAAATAAAAATTAAACTGTAAAAATATTTAAAAAAAATAAGCAAATATAAAAAAAATCAAGACATTGTATCTAAATTTATATGAAAAAAAAATATAAATGATAAAAGTACACATATTTAGTACCACTGCGTTCACAACGACCCGACTTATAAAACTATCCCACTAGTTATCCCCTTCAGTGAACACAATAAAAATAAAGCATTTTTTTGCTTTTTTTTATCATACCGCCAAATAAAGTGGAATAAAACCCTATCAAAAAGACCAATATAAATAAACATGGTACAGCTGAAAAAATCATCTTGTCCTGCAAAAAAACAGAGGTGTTTGGAGGCTTATGAGCGGAAAAATAAGTCATATCTCTCAGAGTAAAGCGATTCGACAATAATGATTTTTTCTATAAAATAGTCTTTATTGTGTAAAAGCACCAAAACATAAAAAAACAATATAAATGAGGCATCGCTATAATGGTACTGACCCGAAGAATAAAACTGCCCTATCAATTTTATCACACACGGAATGGCATCAACCCCCCACCTCCCCTAAAAAATTCCTGAATCGCTGAAATGGTATCGATAAAAACGTCAACTCGTCCTACAAAAAACAAGCCCTCACATGACTCTGTGGGCCAAAATATGAAAAAAATTATTGCTCTCAAAATATGCTGCTGCAAAAACTAGTTTTTGCAATAAAAAGTGTGTGACAGCAACCAAACATAAAAACCTGATATTAATCTGGTATCACTGTAATTGCTCCAACTGAAGAATAAAGTCACCTAATTACTTATACCGCACGAGGAACGACGTAAAAAAATAAAACCAATTCTTCACCTGTTGTTTTTTCATCGCAGAACGCAGAAAGGCCCAGTGCATATTTATCCTGCGCTGAGCGCTTGCACTGGGATTTTCGTGTAAATCTCTAAAATACGTGATTCAGACGGAACCTATGACAGAAGATTTCCTATAATGAGACAGATGGAGCCACTGTGGACGCCGCGTGACCTGTGATCTGGCGGTGCCCTTTTTTAGGATTGCATAAAAGTGTTTTCGTCCACAGTTTTATGCACTTCTGAAAAGGACACCGCTGAACAGAGGCCAGACGGAGTCCAGAATAACTCTGCTGCCTCATTATAGTGAATCGATAACTCGGGGGTTTCATCTGAATCACGTCACTCAGATATTTAGATGGAAAACCCAAAGTAAGTGATCAGAGTAGAGAACCTGATAAATGTGATCCAAACCTTATGTAAAATGTTAACACTAAAAGCTTCAACTCAATCCGCAAAATAAACAGGCCCTCACTTAGGTCTGTCCTCTATTAATGGAAATATAGGTGCCTCCCACGTTACTGGTAGTACAAAGGCTCTAGAAATTCAGTAAATTCTGGGCTTCCAATTCCAAATGCCCCCTCCCTTCTGAGCCCCACAGTGTACTTAAACCACATATAGCGTACACATGTTTAGCATTTCTGAAGCGATGAGAGCCCGCCTAACTTTCCGTCGCATGCACCCAGAAGCATGGGTTTGGCATAACGTATTGGTGACAGCAACGTAGTGGTCACTATAGCGTACTGGTCACTACAACGGCAATTTGGAATTTTCACTCGGCAACATTCATTGCTGCTTGTTTCTAGAAAATACCCATGGAGTTGAAATCTGCACTACACATGTAGTAATAATAATAATAATACATTTTATTCCTATAGTGCCGACATATTCCTCAGCACTTTACATTTCAGAGGGTATTTGTACAGACAATAGACATTACAGCATAACAATAATCACATAGATTATAACAAATACCAAGAGGAATGAGGGCCCTGCTCGCAAGCTTACAGTCTATGAGGAAAGAGGTAGACACAAAAGGTGGCTGGTAACAGTTGCCCTGATTGTCTGGACCAGCCATAATGTTAAGTGTGTAACAGTACTGACACAGAGGGCTAATGGATGCATAAAGCATGTGGGAACATGATGCGGGGAACTTGGTTATGGTAAAACTTTTGGCTGTGCCACACAGGGATAAATTAGGTTAATGTGTTGAGGCGATAGGCCAGTCTGAATAAATGCGTTTTCAGGGCACGCTTAAAATTGTGGGGATTGGGGACTAATCGTATTGACCTGGGAAGTGCATTCCAAAGAATTGGCACAGCATGTGTAAAGTCTTGGAGACGGGAGTGGGAGGTTCTGATTATTGAGGATGCTAACCTCAGGTCATCAGCAGAGCGGAGGGCGCGGGTAGGGTGGTATATTGAAACAAGGGAGGAGATGTAGGGTGGTGCTGAGCCATGGAGGGCTTTGTGGGTGAGGGTAATAAGTTTATACTGAATTCTGGAGTGGATGGGTATCCAGTGTAATGACTGGCACAAGGTAGAGGCATCAGTGTAACGATTGGTGAGGAATATGATCCTGGCTGCAGCTTTCAAGACAGATTGGAGAGGGGAGAGTTTGGTAAGAGGGAGTCCGATTAGAAGAGAGTTACAATAGTCAAGACGAGAATGAATAAGAGAAACAGTAAGAGTTTTTGCAGAGTCCAAAGTAAGAAAAGGTCGAATTCTACAGATGTTTTTGAGGTGCAGATGACAAGAGCGAGCCAGTGATCGAATGTGGGGGGCGATGGAAAGCTCGGAGTCAAGTTTGACCCCAAGACAGCGGGCATGTTGCTGGGGAGTAATAGTGGAACCACACACAGAAATGGCAATGTCGGGTATAGGTACATTAGTAGAGGGAGGAAATACAAGGAGTTCAGTCTTTGACAGGTTGAGTTTCAGATATAGTGAGGACATGATGTTAGACACAGCGTTTAGACAATCGCTGGTGTTTTCTAGAAAGGCTGGAGTGATGTCAGGAGAAGAAGGGTATAATTGGGTGTCATCAGCATAGAGATGGTACTGGAAACCAAATCTACTGATTTGTTTGACCAATAGGGGCAGTGTACAAGGAGAAGAGGAGGGGGCCTAGAACTGATCCTTGAGGAACCCCAACAGTAAGGGGAAGGTGAGAGGAGGAGGAGCCAGCAAAAGATACAGTAAAAGAGTGGTCAGAGAGATAGGAGGAGAACCAGGAGAGAACGGTGTCCTTGAGGCCAATGGAACGGAGAATAGTGAGGAGGAGCTGATGATCCACAGTGTCGAATGCTGCAGAGAGATCCAAGAGAATTAGCATGGAGTAATGACCATTTGATTTAGCTGTTAGTAGATCATTAGAGACTTTAGTGAGGGCAGTTTCAGTAGAGTGTAAAGAGCGGAAACCGGATTGGAGAGGGTCGAAAAGAGAGTTATCAGAGAGATAGCGGATCAGACGGGAGTGGACCAGGCGTTCCAGGAGTTTAGAGATGAAGGGAAGATTAGAGACAGGTCTATAGTTAGCAGCACAGTTTTGGTTGAGGGATGGTTTTTTAAGTAGTGGATGTATTATGGCATGCTTAAATGAGGAGGGAAAGATACCAGAAGAGAGAGAGAGAGGTTAAATATTTTGGTTAGGTGAGGGGTGACAGCAGGGGAAAGGGACTGGAGGAGATGTGACGGAAATGGGTCACTGGTGCAAGTGGTTGGGCGAGAAGATGCAAGGAGCCTGCTTACTTCTTCTGTGACTGGTTTAAAATCAGAGAGTGAACTAGATGCAGTGGGGGAGGGAGGACAGTGCATGGTATGAGGTGATTGGGAGATAATTACCTGTCGGATCTGGTCAATTTTTTCTTTGAAGTAATTGGCCAGATCGTCAGTTCGGAGCTCCGTGGTTGGGGCTTGTACTCTTGGGTTGAGTAGAGAATGAAAAGTGTCAGAGACGTTTCGGGTTATTGGACAGTGAGGTGATGAGGGTGTTGAAATAGGTTTGTTTGGAGAGGTGAAGGGCAGTGTTGTATGTTCGAAGCATAAACTTATAATGGATGAAATCTTCGTGTAGATTGGATTTTCTCCACAGACGTTAGACGCACCTGGAGCACCGCTGCAGGAAATGTGTTTGCAGGGTGTGCCAGGGTTGTCGCCGTCTGTGTTGTGGTGTTCTTTTTATAGGGGGTGCAAATTCTTCCAGGGCACTTTGAAGTGTTTTATGTAGATAAATTCCCAAAGAGGTATAATTTCCAAAATGGGATCACTTGAGGGGGGATTCTGCTTTTTTTTAGCAATTAGGGGCTCTGTATATTAAGTCCGCAAACTGTTCTAGGAGAAATCTGGTCTCGAGGAGGCAACTAGCGCTCCATTCCACCCAAGTCTCTCCAAATGGCTAAGTAGTACTGTACAGCCACACATGGGGTATTGCCACGTTCAGTAGAATTTGTGGGACAAATGCCATTTTTACCCATTTTTTTGTGTGAAAATGTAAAACCTGAGGTAAAACAAAATCTTGGTGGTAAAAATGTTATTTTTCTGACCCAGGACCCCAAACATAATGTCCTGAACTGTGCTTGTTGGCTTGGGATTAGCTATGCCCATAGTGGACCTTATTGCCCTAACCAGTCTGTCAGTATCCTCAGCTGGGAAGCAGGGCCTACCCCGTGTCCTCATCAGAGGAGGATGACTCCGCCGGGTCCGAAGTCTCCCCCTTGAACTCTACTGACCCTTTAGACTCTGACGACAGTGGTCTGGCCTACCCTTCTCTCTTTGCCCATCAGGTATTTTAAGGAGTCCTGCACCTCCGATATAATGATGGTCTTTATGTCCATAGCAAATCCTGGGGTTTCTTCCGAGATCGTCTGCTGTATACACCTAGCGCAGAGTCTCTTATAAGTGCTAGGTAGATCCTCCTTTGACAGTGCACACTCCCTATTGTTCTGCTTGGAACAAAGATTCAGGTGCCTTGCCTAGTAAAGGAATACACAGAGAAAGGGGGGCCTGTTTTAAAACAGTGCACTTTCACTTAGATCACCCACCATTCAGCTGATCAATCTGCGGTACTGGAGACTGAGGCTGAGCTAGTTCCGAAGAACATCTCCCCTGGTGGTGGGATCATGACCTGCCTTGCCCTTCAGGCTGGTACTGCTGCTTGTACAACTGCCATTGCGCCCCTGCCGATGCTGCTGGTGGGGCTGAAAAGGCTCCTGTGTCGAGTACAGGGAAGGAGATAGTGGTGGTAGTGTTAGTCACTGCTGCGATGGCGTCGAGCGACGCTGCTGCTGTGGCTACTGTAGCTCGTCCATGATTCGGATGCTACTGAAAATGCAACCATCCTTCTGACAGTTCCCTTTAAATACTGGGTGGCCCCGCCTCCTCAGCTTTCAAATCTGAAGCGCTTTGTGCAGGGGTTCCACTAGTCTTGCACATGTGCAGACCCAGACGGCCGCAGAAGTCCCTGGAGTGCTAAGTCACCGGGACGCGCCGGAAATCCTCCTGCGTCCCACGGGTGCGCAGACCCGGGCGGCCTCGCTTTTTGTCGAACTCTGTTCCAGGCCACGCCGGCTTCCCCCAGCACTCCCGGCCGTGCGTAGACCTGGAAGCGTGTCCCGTCACACATTGCTGGTGCGCTACTGCAACCTCCAGCATGCGCAGCCCCGGGACCCATGTCGGCTAAGAGATCATCACCGAAGAGGCGTTGCACCATTCTCCCAGTCGGCATCCTACGTTCAAGGACACCCTGCCGGGTAAGTGCACCACTTCATCTGTAGGTTCCCACAAGGACAGGAAACCGAAATGATGTGGAGGAGAAGTACCACCTTTTTATTCAGTAGGTGTCATGTCCTGGTGGGCAGATACCCTCTTTCAGGTGGTGCTGTCATGAGAGAAGAGAAAAGAGACGCTCCTTTCCGGTTAATGAGAACATCAAGATGCTCATTAATAAGGAATGGAAAAGGCTGGAAAGGAAAGGGCCCCTACCATCTTCTTTGAAAATTAGATATTCTTTTGATGAGGAAGAGACAGGCATATGGGAGAAGACCCCCAAAAATTGACGTCGCATTTGCTAAGTCAGTAAAAATAATCTACATGGCCCTTTGAGGACCTAGGGACTCTAAGGGATCCCTTTGGACAAGAAGGCAGAGATCTTCCTAAAGCAAGTCTTGGAGTCATCTGCAGGCTCGCTAAAGCCGGCAATAGCAGCAACCTGCATGGCAAGATCAATGAGGGTGTGGCTATAGCAACTTGGCGACCATCTAAGAGACAACACCCTAAGAGAGAAGATCCTGGCGGATCTTTCTCTGTTGCAGGGAGCAGCTTCCTTTTTAGCCGACTCCATGGCCGACTCTGAAATGTTAGCAGCAAGATCAGCAAACCTCTCTAATGCTCCACGTAGAGCCCTATGGCTCAAAAGCTGCCCGGGAGATGCTCAGTCCAAGACTAGGCTTTGCTATATCCCGTGTGAAGGAAAATATTTTTTTGGTCAAGCCCTGGACGATATTCTCGATTAAGGCAGCAGACAAGAAAAAAGGTTTCCCTAGTGTGTCCTGTCCTCAGTTTAAAAGTGCCTTTCATAGGAGAAGGTATAGCAGGAGTAGATCAGCCAAGGAACAGGGCGACTGGAGGGATAACAAACCGAAGAGCAAGGGTTTCATGTTTGGGGACCCCTCGTCAAGGACTCGAAAATCCTCCAAGTGATGGGCAGTCCCAGGTAGGAGGAAGGCTGTCCCACTTCCAAACTGCCTGGTAGGAAATCTCGGCTAATGCCTGTGTGCTCAATATAATAAGTTCACATCCACCCCCAGGCGCAGCTTCAGGATCTCGTCCCCCAGATCCTGGAAGGAGCAACAGGCTCTGGAAGCAGAAGTGTTGCTCCTACTTCAAAAGAGCGTTCTGGTGGATGTGCCTGTTCAGCAACAGGGGAAGGGATTTTATTTTCCCCTGTTTCTGATGAGGAAGCCCGACCAGTTGTTTAGGACTATTATCAATCTGAAAGGCCTCAACAAGTTCCTAGTGTGACGAACGTCAGCTTACGTGGAGTCGTTTCTTCCTTGAATGAGTGGACCCTCTGGGCCGTGGCACCCACCCACCTAGGGCGAGCTGACCTAGTGAGAACCACCCCCTATACAGGGAGTGTCAGGGGCAAGACCAAGGGGGTGAGCCACCACGGCAGCTGGACCAGACGGCCGGCTCAGGGAAACAAGACTAGGCGAGACGAGACGTTAGTTCAAAGAAACTTCATTTAAGGAAGGCTTCAGGGATAACATCAGGTACAAACATAACCAGAACAGGGACAACATAGCAAGGTGCGTGCAAGGGCACGCCAAGGTCCAAGCATGGTACGTGCAGATGGTAGACGGAGGCACGATGACATCAGACTCCGGACAGCAAGCGAAGATCAACCAGAACATCAGGTTCTGAAGCTCTGTAGGCAATCATCAGGATCCGGACATCCGAGAGTCAGCCAGGGTTCCACGCAAGGAAACAAGACAGGGTTAACGACACGATGCGTGTCAACGGACACGCCAGGTTCGGGTTCACAGGACGAGGCCTGCGCATGCCAAGGGGCATGCCAGGGTGAGACACAAGGACGGTGGCCTGCGCGTGCGAGGGCACGCCAGGGACAGGTACAATGGCATCGGAAACCGAGGTACTGGCATCGACCGACAGGGTCCAGGTATCTGGCTACGGACATCAGCTCCGGACATCAGGCCGCAGTCATCTAGGTCCGGACCTCTGGCAGCAGTCGGCAGGTTACGGAATCCGGCAGGCAAACTAGGGTTAAGAGCAGAGGAAAAGAGGCAAAAGGCTTTGTGCAAGAGTAGCAAGAAAAGGCACAGTGCGAGAACCAGCGTGCGTGCAAGAGAGCACGGAGACCACGGCGGGGGCACTGGCAGGTGGTACCGACGATGGCACTTGCAGGCGGGCACAACTAGAGGCGACACCGCTGCGGGGCCACACAGCCAGGATCCACTTTAGCACTGGACGGGGGCACGGCTGAGGCACACAGGCGAGCACGGCTAGAGGCGGCACGGCTGAGGCACACCAGGCAGGCACAGGCGACCAGGCATGTGCACGGAGCCACAAGGCAGGGCTAGGCAAAGGTACAGGACAGAGACGCGTGCGATAACGCACGGCAAAGCCTAATATGAAAAGTGCAAGAGCGCACAAAACATCAGGGACAAGACAAAGAACGAGGCAGAGACCTGCGCATGCAGAGAGCATGCCAGGGACAGTCTAGCAGCGGAGCATAGGCCGAAGCCCAGAGCCGGGCCAAGGCAGGGCCTTGGGACTAGACAGGGTACGGAGCGAGGCCTGCACATGTAGAGACACGCCAGGGAGAGGTTCAGAGCAGAGCCCTGCACGTGTAGAGACATGCCAGGGACAGGGTATAGAGACGGGGGCCTGCACGTGTAAGGATGCAAAACAGAAGCCGCGGAGACACCATCACGTGTTTACCATCACGTGGTAGGAGCAATGCCTAGTAAGAAGACCATGAAGAGGAGGATGAATGAACTCATGGAGATCAACATCCGACACTGCGGAGACACCATCACGTGTTTCTCAACGCAGTGATTCTAAAGCACTGTCCCCATCCCTTATGGGGAAATATGTAACACATGCAAAACAGAAGCCGCGGAGACGCCATCACGTGTTTCTCAACGCAAGCAATGACCAGCCAGGTCTTTGCCCGGGAAGGGCAGTCTCCAATGAAGGAAACCACCATCCACATACAGCTGTTTCAGGGTATTGCCCCTCATCAGTGTGGAGTAGGAAACTGGCTGGTAGGAGCAATGCCTAGTAAGAAGGCAGTTCATTCATCCTCCTCTTCATGGTCTTCTTACTAGGCATTGCTCCTACCAGCCAGTTTCCTACTCCACACTGATGAGGGGCAATACCCCGAAACAGCTGTATGTGGATGGATACCATGTTTTGGTATACTGTAGGTGGTTTCCTTCATTGGAGACTGCCCTTCCCGTGGTTGTTCCTTCCCGGGCAAAGACCTGGCTGGTCATTGCTTGCATTGAGAAACACGTGATGGTGTCTCCGCGGCTTCTGTTTTGCATGTTTTACATATTTCCCATAAGGGATGGGGGCAGTGCTCTAGAATCACTGCGTTGATAAACACGTGATGGTGTCTCCGCAGTGTCGGATGTTGATCTCCATGAGTTCATTCATCATCCTCCTTCATGCACGTGTAAGGAGACACGTCAGGGACAGGACACAGAGACGGGGGCCTGCACATGTAAGGAGACACGTCAGGGACGGGGCACAGAGACGAGGGCCTGCACGTGTAAGGAAACACGTCAGGGACAGGGTGCAGAGGCAGGGTGCCTGAAGCCACAAAGCAAAGCGAGACAGGAAACATGGAAAAAAACACGGAACAGAATCAGAGCAAACAAGGACTACAAGACAAAGCAGAGCAGAGACGAAACATGGCACGAAGGACAAACGCTAGACAAGACAAGAGACGAGACGGAATACGAGCACGGAGCGTGTGCAGAGACTCACTACAGAGCTAGGTGCAAGGGCACAGAATAGAGGGAGCGCCCCACAGACCAAGCAGCTACGCAGGGACACAACACAATACTCAGGCCCTGAGCATAGGAAGGGGAGGTCTGATATAGGGCACAGCACCTCCACTTCTGGGTCAGGACCAGGGGAGAACTTCCTAGTTCAGATGCTCCAGGATCACAGAGCGCAGTCACATAAGGGTTTCAGACATGACGAGACGATCACCGAACCAGACAGTGCAGGATCCTAGGAAGGACACATGATCAGGGATTCTAGACATGACGAGATGATTGCAGAACCAGACAGTGCAGGATCTTAGGAAACGTCACATGATCAATGTTTCTGATATGACGAGAAGATCACAGAAGGCAAAGCAGAAACGCAGGCATCTTGCAGCTCAGCAGACATGAGGTGAGTGTGCACAGTGCTCTAGGGAACAAGCAGGATAGCAGACAAGATATGCGCATGCACATCGCTCCAGGAGTTCTTGAGACAAAACAGACAGGGCAGACATGACAGACATGGCGGACATGACACCTAGTCTGCAGACCATTCAAGATGGAGTCAATAAAAACAGAGATAAAGATCTTGTTCCCGGGCTGTTATGAGTGTCTTGGATTTAAAGGACTCCTATTACCATGTCCCCATTCATCAGGAAGTCCAGCAATTCTTAAGGTTAGCGGTATATGTAAACAGACAACTCGGGCATTTCTAGTACACGGCACTGCCCTTTGATCTGTCCATGGCCCCGAGAATCTTCACCAAGATTGTTTTGGAGGTGATGGCGCATTTACGGGAAAAAAACGTGTTAGTAGTGCCTTATCTGGACAATTTAGTGATCGGCATAACAGAACACAAATGCAGTTCTCAACTGAATCACATCCGAGCCATTATGTCCAAGCTTAGTTGGATGATAAATATCGAAAAGTCAAGGCTGCAGCCTCGGAAGGTTTAATCTTCCTTGGGTCTTATTTTGGGCTCAGAGAGGCAGGTCTGTTTCCTACCAGAGGAAAATAAAGACAAGATTATAACCCTACTGTCAGCGCTATTGTCCAATCCGGTCATGTCCCTTCTAGAGTCAATGATGTAATTCATTCTGGCAATTTAGTGGGCCCAATATCATTCCAGGGCCTTTCGGCAAGATGTCTTGGGGGGGGGGGGGGGGGGGGAACAAACTTGCAGGACATCTAGAGGGAAAGATTATGGTTTCCCAGGAAGCAGTAGACTCCATGACATCGTGGCTGGATCCAGTGAATCTATTGTGAGGCGTGCTATGGTCCCTCCAAATATCGAATGTGACAGTGACAGACGCAGGCACTGAAGGATGGGGCACACATCTCAGGAGCCATGTAATCCAGGGAATCTGGTCAGAGTAAGAAGCAGCTCGTTCCTCAAACTATAGGGAACTGCTAGCAATCAAGAATGCTGTGATCAAATTCCTTCCCTTTTCGAACGTGGCTTCCTTCCAATGTCGGACAATAGAACTTCTGTAGCCTATATCAATCACCAGGGGGTACTAGATCCTGGCCCCTAATACAGCTAGCTCGGAAAATTCTACAGGTTAGGGAGGACCATCAGCTGCAGATATCGGCCCTACACATAAAGGGGAAGGAGAATGAGGAAGCAGATTTCCTCAGCCGGGCAACCTTAAAAGAGTGGGAATGGTAACTGAGTCCATCTGTCTTGCAACAGATTGTAAATCTTTGGGGGCAACCAGAGACTTATTTGCCAGCAGAAAGAACAGGAAGTCAGAGGTCTTCTGTTCCCTGAACCCAAGAGAAAGTCCATACGCAGTAGACACACTGCAGATCCCTTGGGATTTCCGGTTGGCTTATGCATTTCACCCATTAAAGTTGATTCCTGCAGTTCTGAGGAAGATTTGGGAGGAAGGAGCAGATCTCATCCTGATTGCTCTTTTCTAGGCCCAAGAGACCATTTTTCTCTTGGATGAGGAGGATGTTCTTGGCAGATCCCTGGATTCTCCCGGATGTTCCAGGTCTCCTCAGGCAGGGCCCAGTGTCACATCCTCAGGACTCAGGTCTACATCTGATGGCCTGACTTTTGAGAGGGTGTTGCTAACGCCGAGGGGGTTCTCTCCGGCCTTGGTAGCTACTCTAATGCAGAGTAGGAAGCCTATAACAGGTAGGATTTATGGCCGGATATGGGCTAAGTTTTTGACTTTCTCAGGACAGTTTGTTGGGGGTAACCGTCCCAATCAGAGATATTTTAGCATTCCTTCAGAGGGGTTATGGAGATGGGCCTGGCCACCAGCACCCTGAAGGTACAGATATTCGCCTTAGGGGCCCTATACAACTATAACCTGGTGGCAGATAGATGGGTGATCAGGTTCATTAAAGCATGCCAGAGGTCTAGGCCTATTCCACCTCCAAAAATGCCTCCGTGGGATTTACGTTTAGTCCTGGAAGCCTTTTAAAAGATCGCGCTTTGAGCCCATATATCAAGTGCCAGATAAGATACTGGCACTGAAAACGGTAATTCTAGTGGCCCTGACCTCAGCCCGCAGGGTTAGTGATCTGCAAGCCCTATCTGTTAATCCTCTTTTTATGCAGGTATTAGATGAGTGGTGTTGAGGTCAGATCCAGCTTCTCTCCCCAGAGTGGCCTCAAAGTTTCATAGGAGTCAAGAGGTAGTTCTTCCCTCCTTCTATAGTGAACCAAAGACTGCAGAGGAACACAAACTTCACACATTAGACGTCAGGAGGGCCCTGATGCAGTACTTGGACAGAACTGGGCAATGGAGGAAGGATGAGGCCTGTTTTTTGTCATTTTTTCCACGTTCCAAAAATTCCTGTGAAGCGCCCGAAGGGTTAATAAGCTTGTTGAATGTGGTTTTGAGCACCTTGAGAAGTACAGTTTTTAGCATGGTGTCCCTTTTGCGTATCTTCTATTGTATAGACTTCAGTGACTTCAAATGTGATGTGGTCCCAAAAAAAAAAAAAAAAAATCCCTTAACTTCCTAACAAAAAAAAATTTGGTTCCAAAATTGTAAAGTAGACATGTGGGAAATGTTACTTATTAAGTATTTTATGTGACAAATCTCTGATTTTAGGGCATTAAAATTCAAAATTGGAAAATTGCGAAATTATCAATATTTTCGCCAAATTTCCGTTTTTCTCACAAATAAATGCAAGTCATACAGGAAAGATGTATATCTTTGTACCGTGTTAGCCAGTAGATAGAAAAATATTCAGGATTGAGAGTCCTCAGTGGTTGATACCTTTTAATGGCTAACTGAAAAGATGGTAACACATTGCAAGCTTTCGAGACTACTCAGGTCTCTTCATCAGGCTGCACTAATACAAAATCTGAAGTCACATATTTATGCACAATACAGCCTAGAAAAAATGCAATAGATAAGACAAGTGACGTGAAGCAGAACTATCAATATGGGAGAGGGAGAAACATAAATATAAACATTGGACCAGTTCATAGATAAGGAGTCCGGATGTCTTATGGTCCTCTGATTGGGGTCTAGTTCTGTGTTGTGATGCCCCCACAAGGTTTTTAAAGGAAATTCCTTAATTGATGTAAAAAGACATAAATCCATGCGACACATTCTTTCCAGCACTGAGTGTGTCAAAGTTCGTCATAAATTTGTACTCCCAAACTCGTCTCTCTCTCTGAGAATTGAAGTTACCTTTCAATACCAGTAATTTCATATCCACGTTGCTGTGATCAGGGATTCAGAAATGTTTTGCCACAGGTAGATCCATTCTTTTTTCTCTTATTGTGTGTCGATGAGCATTCATCCTTGTTCTAAGCTTTTGCCCTGTCTCCCCCACATACAGACCCCCAGTTGGACATTTAGTACAAATAATTAAGTACACCACATTAGATGTAATGCAGGTGAAAGTACCTGGGATCTTGTAGTCCTGATGTGAGTTGGGGATCTTTATATCTTGTCCGTGGTCATTATAAATGGACAGGTTTTACACTTTTTCTGGTTGCAAGGAAAGGTTCCTGCAGCTGTTGGAGAGGTTCTGACAATGATGCTTCTTAAATTTGGGGGCTGCCTAAAACACAGCAGTGGGGGGGTCTGGAAAAATGGATTTTAATCGGGCATCTTTTTGTAGTAAAGGTTGTAATTTCCGTGCAGCTCCCCTTAGCACCTCCAGATTTGGGTTGTAGGTGACTACTAGAGACACTCGGTTATTTTCTTCTTTAGCTTTGTAATGTAGCAAGTGATTCCTTGACAATCTGGTGGCTCTTGTAATTTGGTTTTCAATTGTTCTTGGATGGTAACCCTGATTCAAAAAGGTCTTTTTGAGGCGACCAAGGTGTTTGTCTCTATCCATGGGGTTGGAACATATACGATTGTATCTGATGGCTTGGCTATAGATCATAGAGTTCTTTGTGTTTTAAATGGAAACTGTCCCATTTAAGGTATGTTGGACGGTCGATTGGCTTCTGATTCAGGGATGTCTCTATTCCATTGTTTTTTAGCTTAATGATGGTGCCCAAAAAATTAATCTCAGTACTGGAGTAGTTGAGTGTTAAATTGATGGTGGGATGAAATTGATTAAACTGTTCGTGGAACGTCTTTAGCTGTTGCTCAGACTCCGTCCAGATGATTAAAATATCATCAATGAAGCGGTAGTAGGCCAGGGGCCTGATGGGGCATGAGGACAAAAAGTCGCTTTCAAGCTTGGCCATGAAAAGATTTGCATACTGTGGAGCCATTTTACTTCCCATACCTGTGCCAGTCTCCTGTAGATAGATCCTGTTGTCAAATTCAAAGTAATTGTGGGTGAGGATGAATTTTATAAGTTTCACCACAGCATCAGTCCCTGTGTTTTCCATGAAGAATTTGCAGGCATTTAAACCATCTTGGTGTGGGATATTAGAGTACAAAGATTCCACATCCTTGGTGGCCAGGATGGTTCCTTCTGGTAGAGGACCTACTGCTGCTAATTTATTCAATAGGTCAGTTGTGTCCTGAATGTAGCTGGAAGTATCCTTCACCAGTGGTTTAAGAATACCCTCTACCCATCCAGATACCTGCTCAGTGAGGGTATCTGGATGGGTAGAGGGTATTCTTAAACCACTGGTGAAGGATACATCCAGCTACATTCAGGACACAACTGACCTATTGAATAAACTAGCAGCAATAGGTCCTCTACCAGAAGGAACCATCCTGGCCACCATGGATGTGGAATCTTTGTACTCTAATATCCCACACCAAGATGGTTTAAATGCCTGCAAATTCTTCATGGAAAACACAGGGACTGATGCTGTGGTGAAACTTATAAAATTCATCCTCACCCACAATTACTTTGAATTTGACAACAGGATCTATCTACAGGAGACTGGCACAGCTATGGGAAGTAAAATGGCTCCACAGTATGCAAATCTTTTCATGGCCAAGCTTGAAAGCGACTTTTTGTCCTCAATCCCCATCAGGCCCCTAGCCTCCTACCGCTTCATTGATGATATTTTAATCATCTGGACGGAGTCTGAGCAACAGCTAAAGACGTTCCACGAACAGTTTAATCAATTTCATCCCACCATCAATTTAACACTCAACTACTCCAGTACTGAGATTAATTTTTTGGACACCATCATTAAGCTAAAAAACAATGGAATAGAGACATCCCTGTATCAGAAACCAATCGACCGTCCAACATACCTTAAATGGGACAGTTTCCATCCAAAACACATAAAGAACTCTATTATCTATAGCCAAGCCATCAGATACAATCGTATATGTTCCAACCCCATTGATAGAGACAAACGCCTTGGTCGCCTCAAAAGACCTTTTTGAATCAGGGTTACCATCCAAGAACAATTGAAAACCAAATTACAAGAGCCACCAGATTGTCAAGGAATCACCTGCTACATTACAAAGCTAAAGAAGAAAATAACCGAGTGCCTCTAGTAGTCACCTACAACCCAAATCTGGAGGTGCTAAGGGGAGCTGCACGGAAATTACAACCTTTACTACAAAAAGATGCCCGATTAAAATCCATTTTTCCAGACCCCCCACTGCTGTATTTTAGGCAGCCCCCAAATTTAAGAAGCATCATTGTCAGAAGCTCCCTGTCCTCTCCAACAGCTGCAGGAACCTTTCCTTGCAACCAGAAAAAATGTAAAACCTGTCCATTTATAATGACCACGGACAAGATAAAGATCCCCAACTCACATCAGGACTACAAGATCCCAGGTACTTTCACCTGCATTACATCTAATGTGGTGTACTTAATTATTTGTACTAAATGTCCAACTGGGGGTCTGTATGTGGGAGAGACAGGGCAAAAGCTTAGAACAAGGATGAATGCTCATCGACACACAATAAGAGAAAAAAGAATGGATCTACCTGTGGCAAAACATTTCTGTATCCCTGATCACAGCAACGTGGATATGAAATTACTGGTATTGAAAAGTAACTTCAATTCTCAGAGAGAGAGACGAGTTTGGGAGTACAAATTTATGACTAACTTTGACATTCTCAGCGCTGGAATGAATGTGTCGCATGGATTTATGTCTTTTTACCTTAATTAAGGAATTTCCTTTTAAAACCTTGTGGGGGCATCACAACACAGAACTAGACCCCAATCAGAGGACCATAAAACATCCGGACTCCTTATCCATGAACTGGTCCAATGTTTATATTTATGTTTCTCCCTCTCGCATATTGATAGTTCTGCTTCACGTCACTTGTCTTATCTATTGCATTTTTTCTAGGCTGTATTGTGCATAAATATGTGACTTCAGATTTTGTATTAGTGCAGCCTGATGAAGAGACCTGAGTAGTCTCGAAAGCTTGCAATGTGTTACCATCTTTTCAGTTAGCCATTAAAAGGTATCAGCTACTGAGGACTCTCAATAATGAATATTTTTGCAAGTCATACAGAAATTTTTTTTAACACTAACATGAAGTACAATATGTCACACGCAAAACAGTCTCCAAATCACTGGGATCCGTTGAAGCGTTCCAGAGTTAATTACCTCATAAAGTGACAATGGTCAGAATTGTAAAGATTGGCCCGATCATTAAATTGCAAACCACCTTTGGGGTAAAGGGGATAATTAGATTAGACTAGTGGTGTGAAAGTTTTATAGAAATTCTAAAATTCCATGACACATCCAATACATTTCATCCCACCAAAAACTTATTGGACCACTCAAGAACGGAAATCAACTTTCTGGATTCCACCATAAAAAAATCAGTGGTTCAATCCAGACATCAGAAACCAATTGATTGTCCCACATATCTTAGGTGGACAGCTTCCACCCGGAACACATTAAAAAGTCCATTGTCTACAGCCAGGCCCTTTGTTCCAGCCCAACGGACAGTGATGAACACTTAACCCATCTTTAACCACTTACTGCCATCGGACGGGATAGTACGTCCGATGGCAGTACCCCCACTTTGATGTGGGCTCCAGCGGTGAGCCTGCATCAATGCCGGGACATGTCAGCTGTTTTGAACAGCTGACATGTGCCCGCAATAAGAGCGGGTGGATTTGCAACCTGAGCATCGCCTCTATGTAGCAGAGCCAATCAAGTTGAGGCAGCTTCTAGCCTCCTATGGAGGCTATTGAAGGATGCCAAAAGTTAAAGAAAAATTGGTTTTAAAAATATATATAAAAAATAAAAAAATATATAAAAGTTCAAATCACTCCCCTTTTGCCCTATTCAAAATAAAACAATAAAAAGAAACCCATGCACACATCTGGTATCACCGCGTTCAGAATCGCCTGGTCTATCAATAAAAAAAGGATTAACCTGATTGCTAAACGGTGTAGCAAGAAAACAAATCAAAATGTTATAATTACGTTTCTTTGGTCGCCGCAACATTGCATTAAAATGCAATAACGGGCGATCAAAAGATCGTATGTGCACCAAAATGATATCATTAAAAACATCAACTCAGCGAGCAAAAAATAAGCCCTCACCCAACCCGAGATCACGAAAAATGGAGACGCTATGGGTCTTGGAAAATTGCGCAGTTTTTATTTATTTTTTTTTTAACCCCTTTCATACAATGGACGTAATATTCCGTCCATGCGACCCTGGACCTAATTCCCATGGACGGAATATTACGTCACAGCGATCAGTGGCGCCCACGTGGTGAGCGCCGCTGATCGCGGCCGGGTGTCAGCTGATTGTGCCAGGTGTCAGCTGTGATAATGTGCCAGGGGCGGTCACGGACCGCACCCCCCAACACGTTAACCCCTTGCACACCGCGATCAAACACGATCGCGGTGTACCGGGGGTTAAAGGGAAGCATCAGCAGGGAGGGGGCTCCCTCCTTGCTTCCCTGAGCCCCCCACAGCAGCTCAATATGCAGCGCTGCTGCGGGGGGTCCATCCCTGCAAGATGGTGACGGGGACCTTCGGGGGCCTGCAGGGAGCTGGCTTCCTCAGTGCCTGCAAAGTGCAGGGACGAGGAAGCCTTGTGCAGTGCCTGTGACAGATCGCTGATCTGTGATGTGACAGATCAGCGATCTGTCACATGACAGTTATGTCCCCCCTGGGACAATGTAATAAAGTAAAAAAAAAATGTAAAAATAATTTTTAAAAAATTGCTAAATTTAAAAAAAAAAATATTCTCTAATAAATTCATTTTTTGGAAATAAAAAAACAAAAGCGAAAGTACACATATTTGGTATCGCCGCGTCCGTAACGACCTGCCCTATAAAACTGTCCCATTAGTTAACCCCTTTAGCGAACCCCTTAAAAAATAAAAATAAAAAACGAAGCAAAAAATGATTTATCATACCGCCGAACAAAAAGTGCAATAACGCGCGGTCAAAAAGACGCATATAAATATCCATGGTACCGCTGAAAACGTCATCTTGTCTCGCAAAAAACGAGCCGCCATACAGCATCATCAGCAAAAAAGTTATAGCTCGCAGAATAAAGCGATTCAAAAATAATTATTTTTTATATAAAATTGTTTTCATTGCATAAAAGCGCCAAAACATAAAGAAAACCTAAATGAGGTATCGCTGTAACCGTACTGACCCGAAGAATAAAAGCGCTTTATCAATTTTACCGCAAGCGGAACGGTGTAAACGCACCCCCCAAAAGAAATTCATGAAACGCTGGTTTTTGTTCATTTTGCGTCCCAAAAATCGGAATAAAAAGCAATCAAAAGATGTCACGTGTCCGATAATGAAACCAATAAAAACGTCAACTCGTCCTGCAAAAAATAAGACCTCACATGACTCGGTGGGTCAAAATATGGAAAAATAATAGCTCTCAATATGTGGTGATGCAAAAAATATTTTTACAATAAAAAGCGTCTTTTAGCGTGTGAAAGCTGCCAAATATAAAAACCGCCATAAATAGTAAATCAAACCCCCTGTTATCACCCCCTTAGTTAGGGAAAAATAATAAAATTAAAAGAAAATGTATTTATTTCCATTTTCCCGTTAGGGCTAGGGTTAGGGCTGAGATTAGGGTTAGGGGTGTGTTGGGGTTAGGGTTGGAGTTATAATTGGGGGGTTTCCACTGTTTGGGCACATCAGGTGCTCTCCAAATGCAACATGGCGTCTGATCTCAATTCCAGCCAATTCTGCGTTGAAAAAGTCAAATGGTGCTCCTTCCCTTCCAAGCTCTGCCATGCGCCCAAACAGTGTTTTACCCCCACATATAGGGTATCAGCCTACTCAGGACAAATTGCAAAACAACTTTTGGGGTCCAATTTCTCCTGTTACCCTTAGGAAAATAAAAAATTGTGGGCAAAAATATCATTTTTGTGGAAAAAAAAAAAAGATTTTTTTTATTTTCACGCCCGGGCGTTATAAACTTCTGTGACGCACTTGGAGGTTCAAAGTGCTCACCACACTTCTAGATAAGTTCCATGGGGGGTCTAGTTTCCAAAATGGGGTCATTTGTGGGGGGGTTTCCACTGTTTAGGTACATCAGGGGCTCTCCAAAGGCAACATGACACCCGCAGACCATTCCATCAAAGTCTGCATTCCAAAATGTCACTGCTTCCCTTCCGAGCCCCGACGTGTGCCCATACAGTAGTTTTCTCCCACATATGGGGTATCAGCGTACTCAGGACAAATTGGACGACAACTTTTGGGGTCCAATTTCTCCTGGTACCCTTGGGAAAATAAAAAAAATTTGTGACGAAGAGATCATGTTTGTGGAAAAAATACGATTTTATGTTCACGCCCGGGCATTATAAACTTCTGTGAAGCACTGGGGGGTTCAAAGTGCTCACCACACACCTAGATAAGTTGCTTAGGGGGTCTCGCTTCCAAAATGGTGTCATTTGTGGGGGGTTTCCAATGTTTTGGTACATCAGGGGTTTTCCAGTCGCGACATGGTGTCCGATCTCAATTCCAGCCAAAAAAGTCAAATTGCGCTGCTTCCCTTCTGAGCTCTGCCATGCTCCCAATTAGTCGTTTACACCCACATATGGGGTATCAGCGTACTCAGGACAAATTGCACAATAACTTTTAGGGTCCTGTTACCCTTGGGAAAATAAAAATTGGGGGTGAAAAGATCATTTTTGTGGAAAAAATGATTTTTTAATTGTACCGCTGTACTTTATAAACTTCTGTGAAGCCCTTGTGGGTTCAAAGTTCTCACCACATATCTAGATAAGTTCCTTGGGGGGGTCTAGTTTCCAAAATGGGGTCACTTGTGGGGGGTTTCCACTGTTTAGGTACATCAGGGGCTCTCCAAACGTCACATGGCGTCCGATCTGAATTCCAGCCAATTTTGCATTGAAAAAGTCAAACGGCGCTCCTTCCATTCTGAGCTCTGCCATGCGCTGAAACAGTGGTCCCCCCACATATCCGGTATCGGCGTACTCAGGACAAACTGCACAATTACTTTTGCGTCCAATTTCTCCTGTTACCCTTGGTAAAATAAAAAAAATTGAACCTGAAGTATTTAAAAAAAGTTAAATGTTCATTTTTTTTTTTTTTTTTTTAAATATTCAAAAAAATTCCTGTGACGCACCTGAAGGGGTTAATAAACTTCTTGAAAGTGGTTTTGAGCACCTTAAGGGGTGCAGTTTTTAGAATGGTGTCACTTTTGGTTATTTTCTATAATATAGACCCCTCAAAGTGGCTTTAAATGTGATGTGGTCCGTAAAAATAAAATGGTGTTGTAAAAATGAGAAATCGCTGGTCAACTTTTAACCCTTAACTTCCTAACAAAAAAAATTTTGGTTCCAAAATTGTGCTGATGTAAAGTAAACATGTGGGAAATGTTGTTTATTAAGTTTTTTGTGTGCCGTATCTCTGTGATTTAACCCCTTCATGACCCAGCCTATTTTGACCTTAATGACCTGGCCATTTTTTGCAATTCTGACCAGTGTCCCTTTATGAGGTAATAACTCAGGAATGCTTCAACGGATCCTAGCGATTCTGAGATTGTTTTTTCGTGACATATTGGGCTTCATGTTAGTGGTAAATGTAGGTCAATAATTTTTGCGTTTTTTTGTGAAAAAATCAGAAATTTGGTAAAAATTTAGAAAATTTCGCAATTTTCAAATTTTGAATTATTATTCTGTTAAACCAGAGAGTTATGTGACACAAAGTGGTTACTAAATAACATTTCCCACATGTCTACTTTACATCAGCACAATTTTGGAAACAATTTTTTTTTATTTTGTTCGGAAGTTATAAGGGTTAAAAGTTGACCAGCGATTTTTCATTTTTAGAACAAAATTTACATAACCAATTTTTAGTGACCACCTCACATTTGAAGTCACTTTGAGGGGTCTATATGGGAGAAAATACCCAAAAGTGACACCTTCCTAAATACTGCACCCCTCAAGCTACTCAAAACTATATTCAAGAAGATTATTAACCCTTCAGGTGTTTCGCAGGAACTAAAGCAACGTGGAAAGAAAAAATGGACATTTTAATTTTTACAACAAAAATTTTCTTTTAGCATCAATTTTTTCATTTTCACATGGGCAACAGGATAAAATGGATCCTAAAATTTGTTGGGAAATTTCTCCTGAGTACAACGATACCTCATATGTGGTCATAAACCACTGTTTGGGTGCATGGCAGGGCTCAGAACGGAAGGAGCGCCATTTGACTTTTTGAATGGAAAACATGCTGGAATATTTAGCGGTTGCCATGTCGCGTTTGGAGAGCCCCTGTGTGCCTAAACTTTGGAGCTCCCCCATAAGTGACCCCATTTTGGAAACTAGACCCCCCAAGGAACTTATCTACATGCATAGTGATCACTTTGAACCCCCAGGTGCTTCACAAATTGATCGGTAAAAAAAAAGTACTTTTTATTCACAAAAATTTTCTTTTAGCCTCAGTTTTTTCATTTTCACATGGGCAACAGGATAAAATGGATCCTAAAATTTGTTGGGCAATTTCTCCTGAGTGCACAGATACCTCATATGTGGTCATAAACCACTGTTTGGGCGCACGGCAGGGTCCGTAAGTGAAGGAGAGCTATTTGACTTTTTGAATGGAAAATTAGCTCCAATCGTTATCGGACACCATGTCGCGTTTGGAGAGCCCCTGTGTGCCTAAACAGTGAAACCCCCCCCCCACAAGTGACACACATTTTGGAAACTAGACCCCTTATGGAACTTATCTAGATGTGTAGTGAGCTCTTTGAACCCCCAGGTGCTTCACAGAAGTTTATAATGCAGAGCAGTGAAAAGAAAAAATATTTTTTTTTTCCTCAAAAATGATTTTTTAGCACGCTATTTTTCATTTTCACTAGGGTAGCAGGAGAAATTGGACCACAAAAGTTGTTGTGCAATGTGTTCTGAGTACACCGATGCCCCATATGTGGGTGGGAACCGCTGTTTGGGCGCACGGCAGGGCTCAGAAAGGAAGGAGAACCATTTGACTTTTTGAAATGAAAATTAGCTCTAATTGTTAGCGGACACCATGTCGTGTTTGGAGAGCCCCTGTGTGCCTAAACATTGGAGCTCCCCCACAAGTGACACCATTTTGGAATCTAGACCCCCTAAGGAACTTATCTAGATGCATAGTGAGCACTTTGAACCCCCAAGTGCTTCACAAAAGTTTATAACGCAGTGCGCATTTTTTTTTCCTCAAAAAATTATTTTTTAGTGCGCAATTTTTTATTTTCACAAGGGTACCAGGAGAAACTGGACCCCAAAAGTTGTTGTCCAGTTTGTCCTGAGTACGCTGGTACCCCATATGTGGGGGGAACCACTGTTTGGGCACACGTCGGGGCTCGGAAGAGAAGTAGTGACATTTTGAAATGCTGACTTTGATGGAATGGTCTGCGGGCATCATGTTACATTTGCAGAGCCCCTGATGTACCTAAACTGTGGAAACTCCCCACAAATGACCCCATTTTGGAAACTAGACCCCCCAAGGAACTTATCTAGATGTGTGGTGAGCACTTTGAACCCCCAATTGCTTCACAGAAGTTTATAACGCAAAGCTGTGAAAAAAAAATCATTTTTTCCTCAAAAAAATGATTATTTTAGCTCGCAAATTTTTATTTTCACAAGGGTAGCAGGAGAAATTGGACCCCAAAAGTTATTGTCCAGTTTGTCCTGAGTACGCTGGTACCCCATATGTGGGGGGGAACCATTGTTTGGGTGCACGTAAGGGCTGAGAATGGAAGTAGTGACGTTTTGAAATGCAGACTTTGATGGAAAGATCTGCGGTCGTCGTTACATTTGCAGATCCCCTGATGTGCCTAAACAGTAGAAACCCCCACAAGTGACCCCATTTTGGAAACTAGACCTTCCAAGGAACTTATCTAGATGCATAGTCAGCACTTTGAACCCCCAAGTGCTTCACAGACGTTTATAACGCAGAGGTGTGAAAATAAAAAAATCATTTTTTTTTCCAAAAAAAAAATTTTTTAGCCCCCAATTTTTTATATTCCCAAGTGTAACAGGAGAAATTAGACCACCAAAGTTGTTGTGCAATTTTTCCTGAGTACGATGAGACCCCATATGTTGGGGTAAACCACTGTTTGGGCACACGTCGGGGCTTGGAAAGGAGGGAGCACCGTTTGACTTTTTGAACGCAAAATTGGCTGGTATCAATGGTTGCACCATGTCGCGTTTGGAGACCCCCTTATGTGCCTAAACTGTGGAAACCCCACAATACTAACTCCAACCCTAACCCCAACGCATCCCTAACCCTAATCCCAACCATAGCCCTAACCCCAACACACCCCTAACCCTAGTTCCAACCGTAACCCTAGTTCCAACCGTAACCCTAGTTCCAACCGTAACCCTAGTTCCAACCGTAACCCTAGTTCCAACCGTAACCCTAGTTCCAACCGTAACCCTCTTTCCAACCGTAACCCTCTTTCCAACCGTAACCCTCTTTCCAACCGTAACCCTCTTTCCAACCCTAACCCTCTTTCCAACCCTAACCCTCTTTCCAACCCTAACCCTCTTTCCAACCCTAACCCTCTTTCCAACCCTAACCCTCTTTCCAACCCTAACCCTCTTTCCAACCCTAACCCTCTTTCCAACCCTAACCCTCTTTCCAACCCTAACCCTCTTTCCAACCCTAACCCTCTTTCCAACCCTAACCCTCTTTCCAACCCTAACCCTCTTTCCAACCCTAACCCTCTTTCCAACCCTAACCCTCTTTCCAACCCTAACTCTAACCCTCTTTTCAACCCTAACGCCTGTTTCACACTTCCGTTTTTTCAAATCCGTCAAAATCCGTTGTTTTCCGTAAAAAAACGGATCCGCCATTTTTTGCAGGATCCGTTTTTTTTGTCCGAGAGACTTCCATTACGGTTACCGCGGATCCGTCAAAAAAAACAGATCCGTTTTTTTAAAAACGGATCCGTTGGCATCCGTTTCCGTCAAAAAACGGAAACTGATCCGTTTGGCGGACACAAAAACGGAAGTGTGAAACAGGCCTTACTCTAACCCTCTTTTCAACCCTAACTCTAACCCTCTTTTCAACCCTAACTCTAACCCTCTTTTCAACCCTAACTCTAACCCTCTTTTCAACCCTAACTCTAACCCTCTTTTCAACCCTAACTCTAACCCTCTTTTCAACCCTAACTCTAACCCTCTTTTCAACCCTAACTCTAACCCTCTTTTCAACCCTAACTCTAACCCTCTTTTCAACCCTAACTCTAACCCTCTTTTCAACCCTAACTCTAACCCTCTTTTCAACCCTAACTCTAACCCTCTTTTCAACCCTAACTCTAACCCTCTTTTCAACCCTAACTCTAACCCTCTTTTCAACCCTAACTCTAACCCTCTTTTCAACCCTAACTCTAACCCTCTTTTCAACCCTAACTCTAACCCTCTTTTCAACCCTAACTCTAACCCACTTTTCAACCCTAACTCTAACCCTCTTTTCAACCCTAACTCTAACCCTCTTTTCAACCCTAACTCTAACCCTCTTTTCAACCCTAACTCTAACCCTCTTTTCAACCCTAACTCTAACCCTCTTTTCAACCCTAACTCTAACCCTCTTTTCAACCCTAACTCTAACCCTCTTTTCAACCCTAACTCTAACCCTCTTTTCAACCCTAACTCTAACCCTCTTTTCAACCCTAACTCTAACCCTCTTTTCAACCCTAACTCTAACCCTCTTTTCAACCCTAACTCTAACCCTCTTTTCAACCCTAACTCTAACCCTCTTTTCAACCCTAACTCTAACCCTCTTTTCAACCCTAACTCTAACCCTCTTTTCAACCCTAACTCTAACCCTCTTTTCAACCCTAACTCTAACCCTCTTTTCAACCCTAACTCTAACCCTCTTTTCAACCCTAACTCTAACCCTCTTTTCAACCCTAACTCTAACCCTCTTTTCAACCCTAACTCTAACCCTCTTTTCAACCCTAACTCTAACCCTCTTTTCAACCCTAACTCTAACCCTCTTTTCAACCCTAACTCTAACCCTCTTTTCAACCCTAACTCTAACCCTCTTTTCAACCCTAACTCTAACCCTCTTTTCAACCCTAACTCTAACCCTCTTTTCAACCCTAACTCTAACCCTCTTTTCAACCCTAACTCTAACCCTCTTTTCAACCCTAACTCTAACCCTCTTTTCAACCCTAACTCTAACCCTCTTTTCAACCCTAACTCTAACCCTCTTTTCAACCCTAACCCTAATGGAAAAATAAAAATAATTTCTTTAATTAGTTGATCCTGCCTATGGGGGTGATAAACGGGGGGTTTATTTACTTTTCATTCTATTTTGATCACTGTGAGAGTTTATCACAGTGATCAAAATGAATGAAGGGAACCTGCAGCCGGCGGGCGCACTGCGCATGCGCCCGCCATTTTCCAAGATGGCGGCGCCCATGAAGCAGGACCGCGGGGCACCGGGAGGCGGAGAGGGACATCGGAGGCACTGGGCGGGGTGAGGGGGGGTCGGAAGGTGGGGGGAGCCCAGAGAAGGGGGAGGGGAGCTGATGATGACGGCGGCGGCACATTGCCGCCGTCAGTCGGTATCGGGGGCCGATCAGCCCCGTGAGTCGATGGGGGGGGTCGGATCACGGTCTCCAGCCATGTCCGATGCTACAGCAGCGTCGGACATGGCTGGATTGTAATATTTCATCAATTTTCATTGATGAAATATTACTATCGCTCTGATTGGCTGTTTCACTTTTAACAGCCCATCAGAGTGATCGTAGCCACGTGGGGGCGCAGCCATGCCCCCTGTGGTGAAGAACAAAGCCCCCTGTATCTGCGGGTTGGGTAACCTTTCCGTGACCTAGGTCACCCGACCCACAGGGGGGCTTTAAAGTCATGACGCCACATAGACGTCATGGGTCGTTTTGGCACGACTTTTCATGACGCCTATGTGGCGTCAAAGGTCGTGAAGGGGTTAAGGGCATAAAAATTCAAAGTTGGAAAATTGCGACATTTTAAAACATTTTCACCAAATTTCCTTTTTTTTCCCCACAAATAAACGCAAGTTATATGAATGAAATTTTACCACTAACATGAAGTACAATATGTCACGAGAAAACAAAGTCAGAACCACCGGGATCCATGGAAGCGTTCCAGAGTTATTACCTCATAAAGGGACAGTGGTCAGAATTGTAAAAATTGGCCCGGGAGTTAACGTGCAAACCACCCTTGGTAGTGAAGGGGTTAAAGGAATCAAAATTGTAGAGGAGAAAATCCTGCACCGCTGCAACACCTGAGCCCAAATATCCACTACATGTGATTTACCTCCTCAAATACACTGCCCTTACTGATTCACGGGTGCTAACCCATATAAACAATTACATAAATCCATATACTGAAGAGAAAAAAGGGTGGCACTCACCACTTCTAAAATCCAATCTTTATTGTGACAAATTAAGCTTAATGGAGCTTTTTGTGGATTTGCTGCACTGCTAGACATGACACAGATTCATTCGTTCATAAAAGAATAGCAGATTTATTCATAGGCTCAACACGTTTCGAAGTTAAAAACACTTCTTCCTCAGGGGATGATATATCTGAATATTCCTGCGGTCACTGGTTTGACCTGTGGATGTGCGGCAGCTGACTGACAATTCCTTGCGCCTTACCTCTCCTACATCAGGTGAGTGGAATTATAATATTGTCTGTACCCTATCAGATAAGACCCTATTTGCGCTTTCTCGATTCCTACAGTGTGAACTTGTGACAAATTAAAACATCTTCAGCAGGGGGGTAGCACGGGAAGAAAAAGTAGGACAACTGCTGTTTCGCGCTCCCTTGCGCTTCTACAGGTCCTGTTCAGACACGTTTGGTATCTATGAACTCGTAATGACCTGGAGAATCATAATGGCAGGTCAGTTTTAGCATTTTGTGAACCTAGCAAAAAAGCCAAATAAAAAACCAAGCGTGGGATTGCACTTTTTTGCAATTTCTCCTTACTTGGAATTTTTTTTCCCATTTTCGAGTACACGACATGCTAAAACCAATGATGTCTTTCAAAAGTACAACTTTTCCCACAAAAAAATATTCCCTCACATGGCCATATTGACGGAAAAATAAAAAAGTTATGGCTCTGGAAAGAAGGGGAGCGAAAAACAAATGTGTTTGATTTTTATTTTTGTTTTATTTTGAATGGGGCGACAGGGGGGTGATTTGAACTTTTACATAATTTTTTTGTTGTATTTTTAAACACTTTTTTTTTTTTTTTTTTTTTTACTCTTGCAGTGCTTCAATAGTCTCCATAGGAGGCTAGAAGCTGGCACAACTCGATCGTCTCAGCTACAGAGGCAATGAGCAGATCGCCTCCATGTAGCTGAATGACTGACTTGTTATGAGCGCCGACCACTGGTTGGCGCTCACAGCAATCAGACATTGAGAACCGTAGAGGTCTCCAGGAGAACTCGAGTTGTCATGCCGAAACACCGGTGACCCGCCATCAGGTGACGCGGGTCACCATTGTGCGTATTTCCGGCCAGATGGCCGGAAGTGCCATTTAAATGCAGTTTTCAGCGTTTGACAGCAGCATTTAACAAGTTAATAACCGCCGGTGGATCGCGATTGCACATGCGGCTAGGGTGGGCACATGTCAGCTGTTCAAAACATGGCGTAATACATCAGCTGTCGGTAAGGGGTTAACCCTTTAGGTGCTTTACAAGAATTAATGGGGTTAATCTTTGTGAAGGTCGTATGAATCAAGCCGCATACGAGGTTATCATGGAAAATTAGTTGGATTCCTTCTGCTCAGGCAATGTTCCCTAACTCTGAAGAGTGTTTTTTCCAGCAGGACAATGCGCCATGCCACACAGCTAGGTCAATCAATGTGTGGATGAAGGATCACCACATCAAATCCCTGTCATATGGCCAGCCCAATCTCCAGACCTGAACCCCATTGAAAACCTCTGGAATGTAATCAAGAGGAAGTGGATAGTCACAAGCCATCAAAGAAGAACTGCTTAAATTTTTGTACCAGGAGTGGCATAAGGTCTCTCAAAAGCAGTGTGAAAGACTGGTGGAAAGCATGCCAAGACGCATGGAAGCTGTGATTAAAAATCATGGTTATTCCTCAAAATATTGATTTCTGAACTCTTCCTGAGTTAAAACATTAGAATTGTTGTTTCTAAATGATTATGAACTTGTTTTCTTAGCATTATTTGAGGTCTGCAAGCACTGCATGTTTTTGTTCTTTTGACCACTTCTCATTTTCTGAAAATAAATACAAAATTTAGTGCTTGGAAAATCTAAGACTATTTATCAGTAGTTTATAGAATTAAAGAGCAATTTACATTTTACTCAAAAATATTCCTATAAAGAGAAATATCAGACAAACTGAAAATTTTGCAGTGTTCTCTTAATTTTTGCCAGAGCTGTGTATTTATATATATATATTTTTAGGTTTTGGCGCTTTTACACAATATAAACTATTTTATAGAAAAAATAATTAATTTTGCATTGCTTTATTCTGAGAGCTATAACTTTATTTTTCTGCTGTAGGTGGCAGGAGCTATATGGGGGCTTGTTTTTTTGCAGGACAAGATAACATTTTGAACAGTGCCATTTTTATTTACATTTGTCTTTTTTTATCACATTTTATTGCATTTTTTGTTCAACTGTATGATAAAGCATTATTTTCCAGGACGTCCCTCCTGACAGCACCATTAAGGTTGTCCTCCTCCTCACAGGGACAGGAAAGCATACAAGAGGTTAAAAGGTCCCTCCCCACCCCAATTTTCTGTGATTCTCCTGTCCCTGCATGGAGGAACACACAAGAGGAAGTTCTGCTTTTCAGAGGATGGGCCCAGGGGGATCGTGCGGCTCGTCCAATCTTTCCCCCTGTCAAGCAGCCCGGGGCTGACCCTTCCCTGGGCAGGAGTCCCTCAGCCGCAGAGACCAGCGAGAGGACAAGGCTCCTAGGTAGAGCCGCTTCCTCCCACTGGGAGGCTCTCTGCTCCGACGCCGGCAAGCCACCGCTACTACCGGAAATTGCGCGGTGGAGAAGGCCGTTGTACTTCCGGTGACGTAAGAGTGGGATTCTAGGTCAAAAGGTCGGCTGCGTTCCAGGGTATAACACGGAATTCGATGAGACAGGTGGCAATGCCTTCCCTGAATCTCGCGGGGCACAGAGCAAGCAGCAGCGTAATGGAGGATCCAGGCAAGACTGAGCAGGACGGGGTAAGTGCGCAGTCCGCTGCCTATGATTACGGCCCCTGACTGTTCCCTCTTTTGCGCTGCGCAGGAGAAGGGATCCCTAACTAGGCCCCTGCCTATACCCAAATGATCTGGTTAAGCCATTGCAAAGTCCAGGAGATGTCCCATATGTCATGTAAAGCTGCTTGACACGTTTGGCAAGACCCTCTGTGACACATGCACTGCCAAGATTATGAGGGAAGAACAGCCATCCCTTCCGTCCGAGAGGAGGTCCCTGTTTTAGGAAGAGGTCCAGGCTTCTATTTCCACCCTTTCTCCTCCACATTCCCCAGCCCAGGGCCATGTGCAAAGAGGTCTAGGTGGGAGATAGAGCTGAGCTCAGATGAGGAATCCTATTCCCTGGAGTCAGGCCAGTAGAAAGAGGGTGAAGTATTAACAGAAAGTCAGGAATGAGGCAGAAGATTTCTGTTTGCGTCCAACAATATGGATGAGCTAGTGCAAGCTGTCAGGGATACAATGTAGGTGGAGGAGGTTCCAAAGCCACAGTCCAGACAGGACATAATGTTTGGGGGCCTCAGAGCGCAAAAGCAGCGAGTGTTCCCAGTAAATGATCATATTCATGCCATGGTTTTGGAGGAGTGGGAAGATGCTGAGAGGCACCTAATGGTATCTTGGGACTTTAAGAAACCATTTGATCCGGAGGACATTAAGATTTGGGACGAAATTCCCAAGATTGAAGTGCCTGTGTTGCCAAAAGGACATCCATCCCCTTTGAGGACACGTCCAGCTTAAAAGATCCTATGGACAGAAAGGCAGATGACTTCCTAGCTCGTTTCAGGAGGTTATCAGCAGCTTTGATTAAAACAAACATAGCCGCTACTTCAGTTGCCAGGTCTATGTTTTTGTGGATGGGGCAACTGGAGGAGAATCTATCCAATAAAACCCAGAGGGAAGATATCTTAGCTTCTCTTTCCCTGACAGTCAGCTACGGCCTTTTTGGCAGACATGTCTGCTGAATCTGTAAGATTCGCTGCCAGAAATGGCTCACTGTCCAATGCGGCCCTTAGAGCTATCTGGTTAAAAACCTGGTCGGGGGGCGGTGCCTCTAAAAATAAGCTTTGCTCCATTCCTTTTTCTGGGTTGAGAGTATTTGGTCCTGCATTGGACGAAATTCTTGAGAAGGCCTCTGATAAAAATAAAGGGTTCCTGGAAGATGGGGTTAGAAGTAACCAGCCCTTTCTTAAGCTGGGCCCCTCCCTGAGACAGGCAGAGTAGACGAGTCAGGGGAAGTCCAGTAGGGATTCCTACAGCAGTACCCAGAGCAGGGGGGGGAAGAATAGTTCTCTGTTTGGGTCAGGCTCAAGATCCAGAAAACAATGACGCCGTTTTGATCAGGGGGCGTCTCAGGCGTTTTGTGGCAAACTGGTCACAGATCACCCAGAATCAGTGGGGCATAAGGACCATAACAGAGGGATATGCTTTAGAGTTTGCTTTTCCTCCCCCCCAAGAGTCATCACACCCCTTACTGTACCGCCAGATTCCCCTATGTGGGCAGACTTAAAAGAGCTAATCAACCCGTCATAATCCCAGTTCCCCAGGCAGAAATGGGCGAGGGTCACTACTACTAGCCGTCAGGAGAATCTCGCACTATAATAAACTTAAAGCCCCTAAACCTCTGGGTCAGGTACAAGAGATTCAGGATGGCTTCCATAAAATCTACAGTCCGCCTAATAGGGAGATGCTCTAATGTGCACTCTCAACCTGAAATGTGCCTACTACCAGGTTCCTGTCCACCCAGCATCCCAAAGATACCTGAGGTTTGTGGTAAGGTTGCTGAATCAGACCATCCAGTTTCAGTGCCTTCCATTTGGCCTGGAATCAGCCCCCCTCCCGAGTTTTTACCAAGCTGGTCTCGGAAGTGGTAGTCTTTCTTAGAAGCCAGAGGATCATTATTATACCATACCTGAAAGATTTCCTCCTGGTGGCAGGTTAGGCGGAAGAACTCTGATGGCACAGAGAAGAGACCATATCCACTATGGAGTTTCTCGGTTGGATCATAAACAGACACAAAAATCAGATTTAGCACCAGAGTGGAGAAAAATTTTCTTAGGGTTGGTGTTGTACTCCAGTCGCAGAACATCCTTCGTACCAGTAGAGAAACCTAAATCTGTGCGGAGCAGAATGAGAGCGCTCGTAAAGAGTCACATTTCCATCAGGTCTGCAATGAGAGTCTCTGGCCTCATGACGGCTTGTATCCCCTGTGCTCGTTGGGCACAGTTTCACTCAAGAGCCCTGCGGAGAGAGGTCCTGTCAACCTTGGTTCGTCGTCAGTCTTCTCTCGACAGAGAAATATCCTTATCCCCGGCAGAAAGGAGATCACTACTTTGTTGGATTCAGCCAGGAAACCTGAAGGTGGGCATTCTGTGCATTGCATCTCCATGTGTGGTGATTACCACGAACACCAGCAAGTGGGGATGAGGAGTGCACCTGGAGGGAAGGATTCTCCAGGGAGAATGCCCAGCGGACATACGGTCCAGGTCTTCCTATTACAGGGAATGCTGTGCTGGGTGGGAATCCCTAAAATGAAATTGAGCACTGTGAAAGGACCAGCACATCAAGATTCTGTCGGACAATGTGACTGTGTCCTTCCTGAATCACCCGGGGGTCCCAGACATCGACTGCTTCAGGCTCTGGCAAAAGAGGTTTTGTTTTTTTTTTCCTGGGCAGAGAAGACAGTCCTGTCAATAACAGCAGTTCATCTTGAGGGGTCTCAAAATTTCATGGCGGACTACTTGAGCAGACGGAAGGTCTGGCAACAGAATGGGAGCTGAATGAGGAGGTGATCCAATACTTGTCATCTCTGAGGCAGGCCTCAGCTAGATCTGTTTGCGACCAGGAAAAATGCAAAGACAGACAGATTTTACTTGCTGAACCCATCGGACAATCCAGAAGCCGTCGATGCGTTAAGTCAGAGATGGGGTCCCTCTCCTACACTTTTCCTCCGATAGCGCTCATTCCAGCTGTCCTCAGGAAGATACAGGAGGATCAGGCGAAGGTAATTCTGATCGCCCCATACTGGCCAAAAAGAAGCTTGCTTCCACTGCTGAGAACTATGACATTAGAAGACCTGGTTCTGCTTCCTCGGAGAGAAGATATCATCCATCCGGGTCCAGTCTTTTATGAGGATCAGGAAAGGCTCATCTTCCAGCTTGGATCCTGAGCGTGACATTCTGAGAGCTCGGGGGCTGCTGGACCAGGTCATAACCACAATCCAGGCCAGCAGAAAGCCAGTTACTTCCTCGATGTATTATAAAATCTGGAAGAAGTTCTGTTTTGGAGGGTGGCAGGTCTGAATGATTGCGGGAGAACCCGATATCCCAAGCGTCTTGGATTTCCTTTAGGCAGGTGTTAATAAAGGGCTTAGACTCAGTACCTTAAAAGTCCAGGTATCGGTGTTAAGCAATTATTTGACTACTCTCTGGCCCCTCCCCCATGCGTAATAAGGTTCGTCAGCGCAATCTAGCGCCTGCGCCCCACAATCATGCGGTCAGCTCCCCCTTGGGATCTTAATTTGGTCCTTAGGTCCCTATGCTCGAATCCTTATGTCCCTGGGGAAAAGATGTCCATTTCACACCGGACTGTAAAAACAGCATTTTTGGTAGCCGTTACTACAGCAAAACGAGTGGGGGAGATTCGGGCCTTATCTATTCGTACCCATATCTTCGAATTTGGGATGACTGTATTATCCTAAAATTAGACTCCACTTTTGTACCTAAAGTAGCTTTTTGCTAGAATCTAAACCAAAAAATTGTTTTACCCTCGTTCTGCGAAAATTCTTCAAATGAGAAGGAGCGGGCCCTGCTCGCGTTTGATGTCAGACAGGCTGTCATCGAGTAAATAGAAGCCACTCGTAATTGGAGGCAGGACCATAACTTGTCCATCTTGTTTGGGGAATAGAATAGAGGGAAGAACGCCTAAGGCCACCATCGCAAGATGGATTACTTCAGTATTTTCCCTGGGCTATCATTCAGAAGGCATCAGCCCCCCCCCCCCCGAGGGCTTAAGAACCCACTCGACTAGAGCGGTTCCATCTTCCTGGGCCGAGAGGGCGGGGCATCAGTCGACCGAATTTGTAAGGCCGCAACCTGGGCCAGGCTTGATACGTTTTGCAGACATTACAAATTAGATGTGTTGTCTAGCCAGCAAACTGCTTTTGCGAGATAGGTTCTCCAGGCAGTAATCCCACCCTGAGGAGGTACTTTGGTATTCTCCATTTTGCTTTCAGGAGGGAAGTCCTGGAAAATAGGTATTAGACCTACCGGTACGGTAATTGTTTCCAGGAGTCCATCCTGACAGCACAGTTAGTTCCCTCCTTGATTATGATATGTCCTAATATGATATTGTTTAATAAATTTGTTAATTTGCATTATCCATGGTGTGGTACTTGTTAAAACACTGGGGGGAATTGGAGTGGGAGGGGCCTTTTAACCTCTTGTGTGCTTTCCTGTCCCTGTAAGGAGGAATGGGACGACCTCCATGGTGCTGTCCGGATGGACTCCTGGAAACATAATTACTGGTAGGTCTAATACCTATTTTTCCTTGTTTTTTTTTGGTTTTTTTTTACGGTGTTCACCGAAGGTGTTAACTAGTTGGACCATCAGCACAATGCAATTGCATTAGCACACAGGCAGCTCCCACCCTGTGCAAACTCCTTGATGTTGCTGTAACTATTGACAGTGGCATCAGAGGGGTTAAACGCCCGTGAGTGGGCGTTGCTGTAGGGTGTCACCTCTCACACAGAGCTGAGACCCGCACCCGATCACTGCGGCTCTCTGTGAGGCCACGTGAATAACGTGCCGTATACTTCTCTGCGGGAATGCAGCTCTTTCAGAGCAGTGTATGTACCCCGCATGTCGAGAAGGGGTTAACACAAAAATCAGTAATTTATTAAATGCTTTTTATGTCTGTGGGCGTCACACAGACGGCACACTCTTACGCACTGTTTATTTTGGACGGGGCCACTCTTTCAGGCTTGCATATGAAAGGAGGCCTAACATGTATTTTGAGGTTCTGCAGCAGCTCGTGTGTCTGTTATGAGTTCTGCTTAGCTGAGATGTGAATATGAGGTTCTGCAGCAGCTGCAGTGTATCATAAGGTTCTTATGTAGATGTACACACTCCCACACACATTTACACTCTTGCACAAACACATGACAATACACTTTTCACTTCACAGTATTCCTATGTCAGAGAAAATGTGGGGACATGTGAAGCTCTATCACCACTATGGATGTGGTGTGGAGTGCAATGATTGTGTTGCTTTCCACAGATGAGAGGACATAGGATCACTCCTCTGTCACTTCCAGTCCTGACATAGGTCGGTGCTGGGGCAGATACAGCCATTGCGTGTGCAGAGGGCAGTGCTGGACACGGAGTCTGTGAGGGAACGATAATAAATCACAGGGAGCTGTCAAATTTGGTAAAGCCAATGGTAAACAAAGTGGGTGCAGAGAAAGAAGTGAAAATCAGGAGGAATGAAAGGCAGAAACAAAAAACAGTAGATAGGTGTGGGGTATATTACATTGCAGCATAGATTAGCTTAAAAAAATTGGATTTCAGGTTCGGACAACCTCTTAAACCTCTTTACCCTGATGGTGGTTTGCAGGTTAATGACCAGGCCAAGTTTTACAATTCTCACCACTGTCACTTTGAGGTAATAGCTCTGTAACGCTTCAACGGATCCTGGTGATTCTTATCGCGTTTTTTCGTGACATATTGTACTTCATGATAGTGGTAAAATTTCTTAGGTATGACTTGTGTTTAAGTGCGAAAAAAATGGAAAATTGAGGAAAATTTCGTAATTTTCCAACTTTTAATTTCATGCCCTTAATCACAGGGATATGGCACACAGAATAGTTAATAAATAACATTTCCCACATGTCTACTTTACATTAGCACAATTTTGGAACTAACTTTTTTTTTTTTTTTAGGAAGTTACCATACAACTATAGGATTAGTAATGGATTGGTGTGATTACTAAGCCGTGGGCTTCATGTCACCTGACATTACAAAGGTGACATCAACCCCACAAATATGAACCCCCCACTTGCCACCGCTACAGGGCAAGTGGGAAGAGCCGGGCAAAGCGCCAGAATTGGCGCATCTAATAGATGTGCCTTTTATGGGCAGCTACGGGCTGCAATTTTTAGGCTTGAATTGGCCAATATCCATGGCCCCTTAACAGCCTGAGAATACCAGCCCCCAGCTGTCTACTTTAGTAAAGTTGGTTGTCAAAAATGGGGGGACCCCACCCCTTTTTTAAAAATTGTTTACATAATTTAAAAAAACTGTGGGGACCCCTTTATTCTTGATAACTAGCCTTGCTGATGATGATATCTAAGGGTTGCACCCCCAGCTGTGAGCTTTATCTGGCTGGTTAGCAAAATTACAGCCAAACCCATGCCTTTTTTTAATTTATTTACAGCGCAGAAGCTGCTAATGTATACTCTCATCCACTACTCATGCTCTTGCTGTTATTAGCGGCTGCAGGTGTCAGATGATGGGATCAGTAGTTCCATCAGCTGACACCAGTGACCGGAGGTAAGCTTTATAAATCCGATCACAGCTGAGCGCTCCTGCTGTCTTTTGACAGCGTGGGAAACGCGGCTCTCTGACTGGCGGGGATCATTTCCCCGCCAATCAGAAGCTGTGTTTGCCCCGCTGCCATGCACATGACAGCATGACAAAGACCCGGTGTTCGGGCAGCCGAACCCGAACAGTAACACGGACTTCCTGGTGAAGTCCGTGTTCGGTGTCCGTGCCCGAACAGTAGGTGTTTGGTACGGACGCCGAACTTTACTGTTTGGGTTCGTCCATCTCGAGTCATGTCTTTTTTGGAAGTTAATTATCTCTACAATGTTAACTATCTATTTTTACAGGACATGTTTTGGTATGGCAGATACATCGATGACCCCCTCCTCATTTGGAGAGGCGATGTATTTGCCATACCAACCTTTGTCCAATACATGTACAATAACCAATTCAATCTTTCATTATCTTGATTCAATTGATGTTTTCATTAATATTTGTTTATGTGCACCCTTTATATGCATTATGTGGTGTTTTAATCCAATCATGACACTGACCTTATGTGTTTTGATTGGTCGATGGCTATTTCAATTACTCTATTCAGCACATGTACAGCTTTCTTAAAGAACGCAACGGATGTTGGAAACGTGTAGCTGTGTCTGATCGAACCTATTTTTTAATTCAATAAAATCTTGCAAGTTTGGAAGCTGGATCATCTCCTTTTCTCTGTTTTCACACATGGTCCCTTGCAGTTCTGTGATTCCAAGGAAACCTAAAGCCGGAGTGAGCTGGTTTACCTTTACCTCTATCTCTATTCATAATGGTATCAGAAAGGCATTAGATTGGCTCCAAAATTATTCTGCAGCAAGACAATGACCCAAATTATTCAGTCAATGTCCTTAAAACCTATTTTCACATAAAAAAGTGCAATTAGTCCTGTAAGTGATATGGCCCCTACAGAGCCCTGTCCTCAACAAACTCAAGTCTGTTTGGGATTAGATGAAGAAACATTGGGATTTGCGCAAACATGCATTCATAGAAGATCTGTGGATATCCTCCCAGATGTTTGGAACAGCCTCCTTGCTTGTTCCCTCCCCAACTGTGTGCTAATGTTGCTAGGAAAATTGATGCTGTTTTGAAGAAAAAGAGCAGACGCAAGAAATATTGATTTTTGATTTGATTTTTCTTTTGTTTATTCACTTTTTCCTCAATTAAGAAAATGCCAATAATTAACATTTCGATATTTTTTTTTTTTTTTTTTAAACATGGTTACTTTGCAGAACTTTTACTTGACATACCTTCATTTATGGCACAGTACTTACTGTATGTGCCATATATTTTGCGGTCATAATTGAAAGGTTTTATTGCACCTTTAGATATTTCACCATCATGATCCTCATTGTTTCAAATTGTTACTTGAATAAACCAAAATGCATGGCATTAAAATCATAATGTTGAGAGATTACCAGAGGCTGCTTCTTCTTTGCTACTATTACAGATATGTAGTAGGTGAATAATTTATTTTGCAGAAATGAGCAACACTCATATTACTTTCAGAGGCTGAGCCTCACACTACAGTTCTCTGAAATTTGGCATGCTTACAAAAATCCAGACCCTGCAGTCCCCACACGGCCTCCCTGTGTCCAGAAAGAGACCCCCATAGCCTATGCATATAGAGGGGACAGAGGGCGGCAGGCAACAGACTGGAGGGCATGGTGCAACTTTTGGGCCTCTGTTTCCAGGCCCTTGGCTATATCGGTCCACGGACTGGACAGGATTGGCCAGAGGGCCAGATGTGACCCACGGGCTGCACTTTGCCCAGGTCTGACTTAGCATAATATACCTGTTCAAATTTAAAACGTGTTTTTCTTGCTTTTTATTTTCTGCCTTGTTTTATGTGTATTTTTTTTGTTCTGTTTTTTCAGGCTAGAGATGAACAAGTGAAGCAAATGCTTAAAGTAATATCTAGAGAGATCTGTGAACTTGACATAAGTGATTGCTACTGGCTGACCTTCCCTACCATGGATATTGTATCGAGCTGTAGGAAACTTGTTAAACTGAATATGTCTGGATGTTCAATAACTTCTCTGAGGTTGTCTAAAATTCTTACAAATCTTCATTTTTTGTGTTCATTGTCTATTGACATCCATGCAGGTTTTGACTCTGGACAGCTGAGTAGTGAGTGTAGAACTACTCTCGGGCAGTTGAGAGAATTAAAACAGACTCTGTTTGTTCCATCTTATGGTGTTGTGCCCTGTTGCACTAGACTTGAAAAGTTACTTCTCTACTTTGAAGTCTTGGATAGAACTCGTGAAGGAACGGTAATGTCTGGTCAACTCATGGTAGGAGAAAGTAATGTGCCACATTACCAACACCTTAGGTTGTTTTATGCTCGTCTTGCACCTGGATATATAAATGAAGAGGTTGCTCGATTGTATCTAGCAGTTCTTAGTGATCGTACTCCGAAAAATCTTAGATCTTTTCTAATATCTGTTCCTGGAAGCTTAACAGAAAGCAGAGCTACCAAAAATCTCTTTGAATCCATGGCAAAAAATGAAACGTTGGAGGCCTTCCAGTTACCAAAATCCTGGCTTAATGGATCTTCATTACTCCAGCATATGAAGTTTATTTGTCCTTCATATTTGAGTTTTAGCCGCTGCATGATTTCTGGTGAACAGCTTACTCAATCAATCTTAAATGGTAGAAGAGACTGCAAAAGCCTTGTCAGTTTGAATTTGAGGGGATGCACATTATGCCTTAGTTCAAATTTAACTTTCAGAAAACCAGAAGATGAAATTGATTGTTCAGTTTTAGAAGGATTAATATCTGCTTGCCCAAATCTTGTACATTTGAACTTGTCATCAGCACACCACCACAGTTCAGATACATCTGGAGTACATCTTTGTGACATTCTTTCCCAGCTTAAGAAACTACGATCGATCTCTTTGCCAGTGTGTGCTATAACAGATACTAGAACCAAAGCTCTTTATCAAACTCCAGGACAGTCTATTCCCAGCACTTCTGCTTATACCTTTAGCAAAAAGGTGCGTATTGGAGTACCCTCTTTTCCAAAGATGTCTGAAGAGCAAGATACATTTAAATTACAGTCTGCATTCTGGAAACTTCTCAAGGAAATACCAGTTTTGCAAAACTTAGAACTGATTGGCTCTAATTTTTATTCAGTTATGCCTCGAAATGATCCTGCAATACGAAATACTTACCCACCATGTAAACGTTCCCACACTGTGCGTGATGAAGATATCGCTGCAATCAGTCAACTTAATTTTTTGCAAAGCCTTACCCTAGCACAGCTACCAGGAATACTTACAGGCTCTTGCCTTGTGAGCATAGGTAGGAGCTGTCAGCAGTTGCGTACCTTATCACTGGCAAATTTTGGTATGATGGGCAAAATGATGTTCATGTCGTCACTGTGTGAGATGTTGACACACTGCAAATATTTAAAAGATCTGAGGTAAGCAATAATATTTTCTGTGGTATTCTGTAATTGTTTATTCTTATTGCTCCTATAGAGTCAACATATTCTGAAACTCTGTACAGAGATTTTAATCCTCTCAGCCTCAAGCCCGATTTCACCTTCCTGACCAGGCCAGGTTTTTCAAATCTTCCCAGCATTGATTTATGAGGTAACAACTCTGGAACTCTTCAATGGATCCTAGTGATTCTCAGAATGTTTGTTTTTTTTCAGGACATGCTGTACTTCAGGTTAGTAGTAAATTTTGGTCAATGTCGTTTGCGTTTACTTATAAAAATATTGAACATTTGACAAAGTTTGAAAATTTCACAATTTTCAAGTTTTGAAATTTTATGGCCTTATAACAGATAGTCATACCACACAAGATAGTTAATAAATAACATTTAGAACATGTATACTTTATATCAGCATCATGTTTAACCATTTTTTGTAATGAAATTATAAGGATTTAGGCTGTGTGCACACGTAGCGATTTTTAAGCGTTTTTGCCGCGATTTTCGGCGCGAAAACGCTTAAAAATCGTGTACAGAACGCACCCCATGCATTCCTATGGCATTCCGCACATGCTGTGCTAATGCTGCGCTTTTTTCCGCGGCGGAATCGCATCGCGGAAAAAATCACAGCATGCTCATTCTTTGTGCGGAATCGCAAAGAATTGCCGGGATTCCGCACCCATAGGAATGCATGAGAATCGCTTACTTCCCGCATGTGGCTATGCCCACCATGCGGGAAGTTAAGCGTCTCATGTGCGGTTGGTACCCACGGTGTGGAGGAGAGGAGACTGTCCTCCAGGCCCTGGGTACCATACCCCTGTAAAAAAAGAATAAAAAGTAAAAAATCGGGGTATATTTACCTTCCGGCGTCCCGCGATGCATTCCCGGCCTAAGCGTTCCCAGTAATGCCTTGCGGCAAGGTCCTGTGATGACGTAGTCTCGCGTGACTCTAGCGGTCTCGCGAGATCGCTATAGCAACGCGAGACTACCTCATCACAGGTCTCGCAAGGCATTACTGGGAACGCTGAGGCCCGGGAATGCATCGCGGGACGCCGGAAGGTAAATATACACCAATTTTTTATTTTTTTTTAGCATTTTAACATCCTATCTTTTACTATTGATGCCGCATAGGCGGCCTCAATAGTAAAAACCTGGTCACACTTGTCAAACACTATGTTTGATGAGTGTGACCAACCTGTCAATCACTTTCCAAGCGATGCTTCAAATCGCTTGGAAAGTGCTTGAATATCGCGGCAAAATCACGATCATAATCGCGGTGAAATCGCGCGGAAAAAAACGCGCGATTTCTGGGAAGGAGTCCGCTTTTTAGTAAGCGTTTTAAAACGCTACGTGTGCACATAGCCTTAAAGTATATCAGCAATTTTACATTTTTCAACAAAATTTTGAAAACCATTTTTTTTTAGAGAATCACATCAGATTTGAAGTGACTTTGATGGGAGTATATGAAAGACAATACCCAAGTGACACAGTTTTAAAAGTTCACCCCTCAAAGTGCTCAAATCCAAGTTTATTAACCCTTTAGGTGCTTCACAAGAATTAAAGCAACGTGGAAACAAAAATGAAAATTTAATTTTTTTTCCCAAAAATATTCTTTTAAACCCAAATTTTGCATTTTCACAAGGATAACAGGAGAAAATAGACCTTACAATTTGTTGTGCAATTTCTCCGATATGTGGTGAAAAACTACGGTTTGGGCACTGTTTCTTCAACATATTTATTAACGATCTGGTAGAAAATTTACACAACAAAAATATCGATATTTGCTAATGATACAAAACTATGTAAAGAAGTCAATACAAAAGAAGATAGTATTCGGCTACAGATGATTCTGGATAAGTTGGAAACTTGGGCCGAAAGGTGGCAGATGCGTTTTAAATATGATAAATGTAAGGTTATACACATGGGAAAAAGGAATCAATATCACCATTACACACTGAACGGGAAGCCACTGGGTAAATCTGGTATAAAGAAGGACTTGGGGATCCTAGTTAATGATAAACTTACCTGGAGCTGCCAGTGCCAGGCAGCGGCATTCCAAGGCAAACCGGAGCATGGGGTCCATTAAAACAGGTCTGGATACACATAAGAGCATTATACTGCCTCTGTACAAATTCCTTGTTAGACCGCACATGGAGTACTGTGTACAGTTTTGGGCACTGGTGCTCAGGAAGGTTATAACGAAACAAGAGCGAATACAAAGGAGGGCAACAAAATTAATAAAGGGCATGGACGAACTACAATACCCAGAGAGATTAGCAAAATTAGGATTATTTAGTCTAGAAAAAAGATGACTGAGGGGCGATCTAATAACCATGTATAAGTATATAAGGGGACAATACAAATATCTCTGAGGATCTGTTTATACCAAGGAATGTGACGGTCACAAGGGGGCATTCTCTGCGTCTGGAGGAGAGAAGATTTTTCCACCAACATAGAACTGGATTTTTTACTTGTTAGGGCAGTGAGAATCTCGAATTCCTTGCCTGAGGAGGTGGTGATGGTGAACTCAGTCGAGGTGTTGAAGAGCGGCCTTGATGTATTCCTGGAGCATAACAATATTGTATCTTAGATTTTATTAGGTTCTTTAGAAGAGGGTAGATCTGGGGATTTATTCTGACTGAATATAGGCCGAACTGGATGGACAAATGTCTTTTTTCGGCCATGCGCTAACTATGTTACATATGACAAGTTCGGAATGAAAAGAGCGCCATTCAACTTTTGGAGCCCTAAATTGGCTGAAGTAGATAGTGGGCACCATGTTGTGTTTGCAGAGCCCCTGATGTACCTAAGCCATTGTTCCTCAACTCCAGTCATCAAGGCCCACCAGCAGGTCATGTTTTCAGGATTTCCTTAGTATTGCCCAGGTAATAATTGCATCACCTGCACAGGCAATGATTCCATCACCTGTGCAATACAAAGAAAATCCTGAAAGCATGACCTGTTGTTGGGCCTTGAGGACTGGAGTTGGGGAACACTGGCCTAAGCAATAAAAACCCCCGACAATTGATCCCATTTTGTAAACTACATCCCTCAAGCAATTTATCTAGATGTTTGGTGAGCACCATGAATCTGCAGGTGCTTCACAGAATTTTATAACAATGAACCATGAAAATTTAACCCCTTTCTGACATTGGACTTAATAATTCATCCATGTGTCCATGGCCTATCTGACCAGGGATGGATTAATACGTCCTCAAAATCGCTGTGGGCAGGGGTGATCGCTGCCGAATGTCAGCTGATTGACAGCTGACACCTAGCACTATAAATGTCAGGAACGGACATGCACCACTCCCTGTCCCTTTAATCCCTGAAATGCTGCAATCGAACGTGATCGCAGCATACATGCAGCCAGCAGATGGCTGACAGTTTGTACAGTATAGGGATGCTGCTACATCCCCATGCTGTAGAAGTGATCAGCCTGCAAAAAATGAAAGTCCCATAGTGGGAGAAAGTAAAAAAAAAAGATTTTTTTAAAAATAATATATATGAAAAAAGTCAAAAGATATTGTATCCATAAATATATGTATGGAAAAACAATAAAAGTACACATTTGGTATTGCCGCATCTGCGATGACCCGACCTATAAAACTGTCCCACTAGTTAACCCTTTTAGTGAACACCATAAAAATAGATAATAAAACAAGTAAAAACAATGCTTTATCATACCTCCGAACAAAAAGTAGAATAAAACTCAATAAAAAAGACGAATATAAATAAACATGGTACCGCTGAAAACGTTATCTTGTCCCGCAAAAAAACAAGCTGCCATACAGTCCATTCAGCGGAAAAATATAAAAGATATAGCTCTCATAATAAAGCAATGCAAAAATTTTTCTATAAAATGGTTTGTGTAAAAGCGCCAAAACGTAAAAAAAGATATAAATGAGGTATCGCTGTCATCATACTGACCTGAAGAATAAAACTGCCTTATCAATTTTACTACACACTGAACGGCATAAACCTCCCCTCCAAAAAAAACATCCTGAATTGCTGGTTTTTGTTCATTCTGCCTTCCAAAATTCGGAAAATATAGCAATCAAAAAATGTCGTGCCCTAAAATGCTACCAATATAAATGTCAACTTGTCATGAAAAAACAAGCCCTCACATAAATCTGTGGGTCAAAATATGGAAAAATATGGGGATGTAAAAACTAATTTTTGCTATAAAAAGCATCTTTTAATGTGTGACAGCAGCCAAACATAAAAACCCGATATTAATCTGGTATTACTGCAACCGACCCAAAGAGTAAAGTCACTTAATCACTTATACTGCATGAGGAACGACGTAAAAAATAAATAAAACCAATGCTTCACATACTGTGGATTTTCCTCCCATAGATTGCAGTAAGGCTCAGCTCACATTTATCCTGCACACTGCGCTGAGTGCTTGCACTGGGGTTTCCGTGTAAATCTCTGAAATACGCGATTCAGACGAAACCTCTGGTGGAAGATTCCTTATAATGAGGCAGATGAAGACACTGTTGGCAACGTTTGACCTGTGATTCGGCAGTGTCCGTCTATTTAAGATTGCAAAAAAGTGTTGTCGACAACAGTTTTGTGCACTTCTGAAAAGGATGGGAAAGAAGGTACTGCACTGAACCGCACGGTGGGGCAGCGGCATTGCAACCCTAAGGTGACATCAGACATCCATTTACCCATCTACCTTTTAATCTTTTCTCAGCTCATTTACTTTACCCTATACACAGCCCTGCTGGACTCTATCACTACCTAAGTACTTTTTTGAGACTTTCATACACATTTTTACATTATGTCCATTGGATTGTTTATTTGCACAGTGCACTTGCACTTTTTAGCTATCCATAACCTATTTACTTCTGCCTGTTTGTCACCTGTCTAAGTTGTGGTTTCACTATTTGACTTAGCATTATCCTCATCCTACTACCTGTATCTATACATGTTTTTATGTTTATTTGTTTTTGTTTTTTCAATAAAGCTTTAATCTTTTACAATTTTTTTTTGGTGCTAATTTTTAATATGATTTCCATTATTTTGGTGCTGAACCTGTCACATTAATCCTTTCACGCTAATATATTGGTCATTGGACAATATACTCACTGTGGGTGTTCTGCCTCTATATAGGATTTGAATAAATCCATACATATGGCCACTTACTGTGGTCTAGGCAAAGTGGTGCTCAGAATGATGGTGAATTTGGATAATGCTGCACAGATTTCTCTGGATTTTATTTTGGTGGTGGGGTGAGAATAATGGCAGTTTTCCAGAGCTTTTGTGGAAGCCCCTATATTTTCTTTAACAGATAACTGACCTGAGTGAGGACTTTTTTTTGTAGGTTGACTTGAAGCTTTTATTGATAGTATTTTGGGTTACAGAACATTTTGGATCAGTTAACATTTATCCTGCATTCTATTCTGAGCAGTTATATTGGACTTTCAGTCTACAGCTTAAAAATGCATGATTCAGATGAAACACCCTACTGATAAATTCATTAATGAGGCAGCAAAGTTACTTTGAACTCTGGTCTCTGTTCAACGGTGTCCGTCTTTTAAAAGGTTCTCAAAACTGTTGTGACCGTTCTTTTGTGCATGCGTAAAAGAATCATAGAATCGTGGAGTTGGAAGGGACCTCCTGGGCCATCTGTTCCAACCCCCTGCTCAAAGCAGGATTCGCTAAATCATCCCAGTCAGATGTCTGTCCAGCCTCTGTTTGAAGACTTCCATTGAAGGAGAACTCACCACTTCTCGTGGCATAGAATCATAGAATCGTAGAGTTGGAAGGGACAAGAGAACGGATACCGCTGGATCACAGGACAGACAGGAGTTTAAAATGATTGCACTCAATATGTATCAAAACAGTGCATTTTCCATCTGGAGTTTTGTCTGAATTTCATTTTTCAAAGATTTACACGGAAACCCCGGTATAAGCGCTTGGTGTAGAGCGCAGGATAAATGTGAGCCAAGACTTACTGCGATTTTTGGGAGGCAGAATGAACAAATCAACAGCAGGTCAAGAATTGCTTTTATTTTTATTTTTTTATGCCATTCCATGTGCAGTATAAGTGCTGAAATGTTTTTATTCTTCGGGTCACTATGTTAACAGATACCAGATTAATATTGTTTTATGGTGTTTTTTTGCAAAAAGTTTTTGGAGATCACCATATTTTGAAGGCTTTAGTTTTTTTCTTAAATCTTTTTACCGACAGTCATGTGAGAGATTTGTTTTTCTGTGGGATGAGGTTGAGTTTTTATCGGTACCATTTTTGAACACATAATGTTTTTTTATCTCTCTTCTGCTCAGGGGCGAGCTGGACCGGGGGGCAAGGTGGCGTTTTCCCCCTAGGCCGGTCCGCCAGGAGCTGTTTAGGGCCGTCCACCTGCACTGTGCATTTAACACCTTCCCAGCATGTGCCCCAGAGCTGCTTTCCTGCAAATCGCCATGTATATGGTAGCATCATCATGCGGATCAGTATCACATTTGGGTGTCATCTCTGTATGTGAGCTTACACTTTGCAGCAATGCCCACTGGGACCCAGGGACGTTTAACCCCTCTAAAGATGCCGCTGTCAATAGTGACAGCGACATCGCAAGGCATCACAGTAGGGAGCTCCCTCGGTGCTTTATCGGTCGTCCATGAGAGCACCACCTGAGAGAGGGTATCCGCCCTTCAGGAACAGGAAACCTACAGATACAAAAGGGCGGCACCTCTCCCACGCATCAGTTGGTTTCCTGTTCCTAGAGGACGGGACTTCCTTCAGATCGTCCATCATGGAGTCGTCGAGGGATTCCCAGGCCGGCTGACCGACTCAGGTAGCGGGGGGATCTCCTACCTCGGTCAAGCTCGGGGTACCTGGAAGCGCCACGGTGGGGCCGGGTAGGTCGCCACGGCAGTGGTTAGAGCAGGCGGAGCAAAGGGTCCGGTGGACAGCCGTCTCCAGAATGCGGGCACCAGGTATGTATGCAGGCCCCTCCTGATGCGTTTTCCCCCGGGGTCCGGTCTCAAACCCCCTCCGGCCGGGTCGGCGGTTGCGTCCGGTCGCCAAGCGCAGGCTGGTGCGCATGGGGCGGCGGGCATACCGGAGCCGGGGGCGCCGTGCCGGCTCCTTTCCGCGCGCTCCCGCGGCCTCTGACGCGCGGCGGAAGTGACGCGGTGGAAGGGGCGGGGCCGGGAACGCCAAAACCGGAAGTCGGGTGCCGGCCGCCTTCCTAGTGTGCGCGGCGATCCGGGGGGACGCGCAGTACCCGAGGCGGTGGGGGGGGACGGTTCATGCGGGGGAAGGTCGCGGGAGGGTTCCTGGGGGAGGTGCCGCGCCAGTGCCCTGCTGACCGGATACTGGGAGGCCTTAAAGGGCAGGAGGTGATGCTGCCGGGGTGCTTCTGAAGGCCCAGCGATGGATGACAGAACCCCCATAGAGCAGCAGGACGTGCAGGAGCACCCACAGAAGGAGGCCTCGGTGAAGCCTCATACGAGTGGAAGCGGACGAGTGAGCAGAGCCGCAGAAGTTCCTCCAGTCTAAAGGATTCCCCCTGCCTCCCTCCGTGATCCGGTACCTGCCTCATCTGCATGGGTAAGAGATCTCCGTGAATGTACCCTGATGCAGTGTTCCCTTATGCTGGTTTCGCAGGGGAGGAAAGCTACGGTAAAACAGAAGCACAGGGAATGTGCGCTCTGTAGTTGCCCCTTACCAGACGGCCACCCCAAAAGACTATGTCAGCCATGTGTGCGACAGACGGTAGGGGTTGAAGGGGACGGGGGCCCAGGCATAGACTGACAGGCCCTTGCACTCTCCCCCATCCTTACAGGGACAGAGATGAAAGCCCTATCTAAAAGGGACTCTTCTAGGGGGAGAGAATTTAGTTTCTCAGGGTCGGAGTCCTCAGCTGCCCCTAGGAACAATTACTCCTCGGATTCCCCGGCCTCCACTTCATCCTCTTCGGATGAAGACTCAAGCCGATTCTGCTTCCCATTAGACCAGATGGACAAGCTAGTTAAAGCAATAAGGTCCACCATGGCAGTAGCAGACTCAAAGCCAGAGCTTTCGGCACAGGTAATGTTCGGAGGTCTAGATCCCAGGATACACAAAGCTTTTCCATTAAATGATAAGGTCCAGGGCCTGATAGAAAGGGAATGGAAGAGACCCGAAAAAAGGGGCTCCTTACCACCTGCCTTCAAACGGAGGTACCCATTTGATGACCCAGTGGTAAACAGATGGGATAAGGCCCCTAAGCTGGACGCGGCAGTAGCCAAAGCCTCCAAAAAGTCCTCCATACCGTTCGATGATATGGCCTCCTTTAAAAGACCCGCTGGATAAAAAAGCGGATTCCTTTCTAAAAGGAACATGGGAGATGTCAGCAGGCGCCCTAAGACCAGCGATAGCTGCCACTTGTATAGCCAGATCCGTGATGGTCTGGCTAGATCAACTAGATTCCCATCTGAAGGACGGAGCCCCAAGAGCATCCAGTCGGAAAACTCTACCGATCATCCAGAGTGCTGCGGCTTTCTTGGCTGATGCCTCAGCAGACTCGGCAAGGATGGCGGCTAGATCAGCTGGGTTATCAAACGCAGCTCGAAGGGCCCTCTGGTTAAAATGCTGGCCAGGAGATATCCAGGCCAGGTCACGACTCTGCTCCATTCCATATGAGGGGAATATCTGTTTGGCCCCGTCCTGGACGAACTTTTAGAGAAAGCCGGGAACGATAAAAAGAAGTTCCCCAGCCTCCCGAATCCTTCTTATAGACGCCCCTTCACCAGGAAAGGATATTTCCATAGAAGGCCGTCCAGAGATCAGGCAGATGGGACGACAAAAGGAGAGGTACAGGTTTCATGTTCGGAGGAGGGGGGCGCCAGTAATGTCCATCACGTGACACTAAAAAACCGCCCCAATGACTAGATGCTGTGGGGGGAGACTAGCTGCCTTCTACCCAGCCTGGTTGCTGATCTCTAGCAGCAACTGGATACTGGGGGTGATAGCTGCGGGTTTACGACTAGAGTTCACCCGGGTTCCCCTAGATCGATTTAAGGTCACCCCTCTCAGGTCTTCCACATCAGAACAAGCTGCCCTGGAGGCCGAGGTTCATGAGCTTTGCCACAAGAAAGTCCTGACTATGGTTCCAGAGGGAGAAAGGGGGAAAGGTTTCTACTCCCCTCTGTTCCTGGTCCGCAAGCCAGACGGCTCCTTTAGGACTATAATTAATCTCAAGTCCCTCAAACGATTTCTTGGTTATACGGCCGTTCAAAATGGAAACAATCAATTCAACAATAAAGTTGTTTCAAAACTGCTTTATTGTGGTGTTAGATTTAAAAGATGCATACTACCATATACCCATTCATACAGCCCATCAGCGCTTCCTCAGAGTAGCGGTTCAGTTAAATGGGTCAGTTGAACATTTCCAATATGCGGCCCTCCCCTTTGGGGTGGCAGTCGCTCCCCGGGTGTTTACTAAAGTGGTGGCGGAAGTTATGGCCCATCTACGTGAATCTAACATTCTAGTAGTCCCCTACTTAGATGACTTCCTGATTATAGGGAAAACGGCAAAACATTGTAAGGAACAGCTACAGAGGGCAATGTCGGCCCTAGAGCGGTTAGGTTGGCTGCTTAATATCAAAAAATCTCGGTTACAGCCGATGAGAATTCAGCAATTTTTAGGCCTGATTCTAGATTCTGAGAAACAGGCTGCCTCCGGAGAAGCTTGTTCGCCTACACTATCAGATCCTAAACGCTGCCAATAACCCCACCATATCCCTCAGGAAAGCCATGTCCCTTCTGGGTTCCCTTTCCTCCTGTATCCGGCGGTCCAGTGGGCCCAGTTTCATTTAAGAACACTACAGGGGAGGTCTTACTGCATCAAAAAATCCTTGGAGGTTACTTGGAGGGCCAGCTAACCTTGTCCCGAAGCACAAGGGAGTCCCTAGAGTGGTGGCTAGAAAAGGATAATTTGTCCAGAGGGGTTCCCTGGGAGTGTGACATATCCTCCATAGTCACTACGGATGCTAGCCCTTCCGGTTGGGGGGCTCATATTGGTGAAGTCCTAGTCCAGGGCCTATGGGACCATCACCAGATAAAAATGTCATCTAATTTGAAAAGAACTGACAGCAGTAGGGCAGGCAGCTAAGAAGTTACTTATGTATCTGCAGGGCCATCATGTGCGAGTGTTCTCCGACAATCAGGTCACAGTGGCTTATGTCAACCACCAAGGTGGGACTCGTTCCAAACCCCTGAGGAATGTGGCAGAACGGTTGTTCCAACTAGCAGAACAGCCATTCTAAGCTGAATGTGCATGCCCTCGTCAGAGCGCAGCCGTTAAGCAGCTTGAGGCCGGGCCAGTATCGGCATGGGAGACTGGCTGGGAATCCCTTGTCCTGTTGACATAAATGCCGCAACCTACTAAAACAAGGAGAATGGTCCCTAAACAATTCGATCTTCGACCTGATTATACAAAAATGGAGACAGCCAGAGGTAGATCTCTTCGCCACCAAGGAAAACAGGAAATTAAGACTATTCTGCTCCCTAAATCCCAGAGAGAACCCCCTGGCGGTAGATGCCTTTCTGATAAAGCGGGACTTCAGGCTAGCATATGCCTTCCCTCCCCTATCGCTACTACCCTTGGTGTTGAGAAAAATCAAGAGAGACAGAGCAAGGGTCATAGTCATTGCTCCATTTTTGCCCAGGAGGGCATGGTTCTCATGCCTCAGGACCATGTCGGTGTCCGATCCTTGGGTTCTTCCGGACAACCCGGATCTCCTATCCCACGGCCCAGTCTTCCACCCTCAGGTGGCTGGCCTACATCTGACGGCGTGGAGTTTGAGCGGGCACTCTTAAAAGAAAAAGACTTCTCCCCAGACTTGATTAACACCCTACTTAAGAATAGGAAGGCCATTACTACCAAGATCTATGCTAGAATTTGGAAGAAGTTCCTGCAGCGCTCTGAAATAGTTGCTGGGGGTTCAACTCCAATAAATCAGATCTTAGAGTTTCTTCAGAAAGGTCTGGATATGGGACTTTCCACTAGTACTCTTAAAGTACAAGTATCAGCTTTGGGGGCTCTCTTTAGCTGCAACATCGCAGGTAATTACTGGATCAGTAGGTTCATTAAGGCAGCAGGTAGGTCCAGGCCAGTAGTGAAGGATAGATTCATGCCATGGGACTTGAATCTAGTCCTTACGGCCATGACGGAAGCTCCATTCGAACCTATTTCATCAGCTTCCATTAAAAATCTGTCCCTCAAAGTAGCCTTCCTGGTAGCTCTAACCTCAGCTCGCAGAGTAAGCGACATCCAGGCATTATTTAGGCGTCCTCCTTATATACAGGTTAGGACGGGTAATACTCAGACCTGATCCGGCGTACTTACCTAAAGTGGTTTCTAACTTTCATAGGACTCAAGAAATAGTCCTTCCATCCTTCCTCCCTCCCTAATCCAGCTAATGAGAAGGAAGAAAAACTACATACCCTGGATGTTAGGAAATGCCTCATAGAATATCTGGCAGCTACCGATCCTTGGAAGAAAGATAATGCCCTAATGCCCTATTTATTTCCCACCAAGGCCCTAGGAAAGGTTGTAGAGTGTCAAAAAATACACTAGCCAGGTGGATTAGAGAAGCAATTTCTGTAGCATACACTTCAAAAGGCAGGTCGCCACCTGGGAAGCTGAGGGCGCATTCCACCAGAGCCATGGCGACCTCGTGAGCCGAGAGATCAGAAGTCTCCATCGACCAGATACAGTATGTAAGGCGGCTACTTGGTCCTCTCCGAGCACCTTTTATAGTCATTATAGGCTAGACCTGGGTGCTTCCACAGACCTCTCTTTTGGTATAAGGGTGCTGCAGGCTGTAGACCCTCCCTAAATAGTTATTACTCTCTGTAATTCTCTCAGGTGGTGCTGTCATGGACGACCGATAAAGTCTTAGTTACTCACCGGTTAACGGTATTTTTCGGAGTCCATGACAGCACCCGTATATTCCCTCCCTTTTAGTCTATTTTGGTTGTGCACTCCTTCCTCTTATACGTACACGGGTAATTTAAATAGTCGTGTATGGTATTGTATATAAGTTATGCTATTAACCATTGTGGTCCTCTGTGCTCTGTAATCCAACTGATGCGTGGGAGAGGTGCCGCCCTTTTGTATCTGTAGGTTTCCTGTTCCTGAAGGGCGGATACCCTCTCTCAGGTGGTGCTGTCATGGACTCCGAAAAATACCGTTAACCGGTGAGTAACTAAGACTTTAATCGACACAACTAAATTGTGATCGCATTGTGCCAATGGTCTCCATGGTGAACCCGAGCAGCAAAAATGGCGACGGGGTCACATGGGGATGGTGGCCTGTCAGCTTATATTCAAAGCAGGAGCTGACACACTTCCTCCCTGTGTGAGAGACGCCGAAGCATTGAAGAGCATTAGATTAGCAATCTGTCGCTGAAAAGTTGATGCCCGATAATGGGACAGTGTAAAAAAAAAATTAGAGTTAAAGGGAACCTGTCCCCAGTTTTGGCCGATACGAGTCACAGTCACCACCTTTCATGGCTTATCTACAGCATTCTATAATGCTGCAAATAAGCCCCCAATCCGACCTGTAAGAGAAGAAAAATAAGTTTTATTATAATCACCCGTGGGGCGGTTCGGTCCGATGGATGTCACAGGTCTTGGTCTGGCGCCTCCCTTCTTGCGATGCCGCCCTCCTGCATGCTTCACAGGCTCCCTAGCATTGCGCTCCTGCACAGGAGTACTTATCTGCCGTATTGAGGGCAGAGTAAATTGCTGTAGTGCACAGGTGCTGGTCCTCTCTGACCTTCCCTGCGCACTGCAGTACTTTGCTCTGACCTCAACAGGGGAGCCTGTGTGGATGACGCAGGGACACGTCATCCACATGAAGCAAGCAGGAGGGCGGCATTGCAAGAAGATGGGATGCGTCAGACCAGGACCTACGACACCCGTTGGACCGGACTGCCCCGCAGGTGAGTTAAATAAAACTTTTCTTCTCTTGCAGGTTGGATCAGGGGCTTATCTACAGCATTATAGCATTCCGTAGATAAGCCCTGAAAGGCGGTTGCTGTAACTCGTATCGGCCAAACCTGGTGACAGATGCCTTTTAATAAAAATTGTAAAAATACTAAAAAAAAAAAATCTCAAAATAAAGTCCCAAAAAACACATATTTAGTTTATGTAAAAGTTTAAAATAAACCAAAGTACATGTGTTTGGTATCGCCGCATTTGGGAAAAAAACACGCCCTATAAAACTGTCCCACTAGTTAACCGCTTTAGTGACCACCGTAATAAAAAGGCAAAAAACTATGCTTTATCATCATACCGTCTAACAAAAAGTAGAATAAAATAGGATAAAAAAGACTAATGTGAATATAAATAGCATCTCTGAAAACATAATATTGTCCCCCAAAAATCAAACTGTCATTCAACTCAGTCAGTGGAAAAATAAGTTATAGCTCTCAGATTAAAGCGATGCAAAAATGATTTTTTTTCAACAAGTTTTTGTGTAAAAGAGCCAAAACACAAAAAAATTAAATGTGGTATCGCTGTAAGTGTACTGACATGAAAAATAATGCTACCTTTATGAATGTTACCGCATGCAGAATTGCATGAAAAAACACTAAAAAAGAATTCTTGAATTGCTGGTTTTTATTCATTCTGCCTCCCAAAAATTGGAATAGAAAACTATCAATAAATGTCATGTGCCCGAAAATAGTATCAACAAAAATGTGTGTGACAGCAGCAAAACAAAAAAACGCTATAAATCTGGTATTGCTGTAATCGCACCGACCCGAAGAATAAAGTTTTCTAATCAATTATACCACACAAGGAGTAGCGTAAAAAATAAAAAACAATTTTTCACCTTCTGTTAATTATTTTTTCATTCTGCCTCTCAAGCATTGCAGTAAAGCTTGACTTGCATTTATCCTGCACACTACTCTGTGCACTTACACCAGGATTTCCATGTAAATCTCTGAAATGCCTGATTCCAACGGAACCCCCAGCGGACGATTCTCTATATTAAGTCATATGGAGTCAATGTGGATGCAGGTTATGCTCTTCTAGCACTTAGTGGCTCTATATGTGAAGTCCACAAACTAGCCTAGCAAAATCTGCACTGCAGGAGGCAAATAGCGCACAGTTCCTCCCGAGTCTTTCTGTGTGGACAAGCAGTATTGTACTGCCACATACTGGGTATTTCTACATTCAGCAGAAATTGTGGTACACATTTTGGTGCAATTTTTACCCTTTTTCCAGTGTGAAAATGTAAAATCTGAGGCTAAAACAAAATTTTGGTGGTAAAAATGTAATTATTTTTTCTTCACTGCTCATACATAGAATCCTGTGACACCTCTGTGGTGTCAATATGATCGCTGCACCCCTGGATGAATTCATTGATAGGTATAATTTGTAAAATAGGGTCAATTATGGAGGCTTCTTCTGTTCTGGCACCTCAAGGGCTCTACCAATGTGACATGGCACCGTGAAACCAGTCCATCAAAATCTGAACTTCAAGATGCTGCTTGTTCCCTCCTGACCTTTGCGCTGTGCCTCAAAGTAATTTTCGACAACATTTTGGGTATTGGTGTACTCAGGAGAAATTGCACAACAATTTTTGGGGTCCATTTTCTCCTGTTAACCTTGTGAAAATAAAAAGTTTGGGGCTAAAAGAGCATTTTTGTGGGGAAAGTGTGATTATTTTTTTATTCCCATGGCTCAACATTATATACTTCTTTGAAGCCTTTGGGGTTCAAGGTGCTCACAACACATCTAGATATGTTCCTCGAGGGGTCCAGTTTCCAAAATGGGGTCACTTGTGGGAGGTCTCCACTCTTTAGGCACATCAGGGGTTCTCCCAACACGACACACTCAGAACATTCTATTAAAATCTGTGTTGCCAAATGCATATCAAATAAATTTTACCACGGTCATGAAGCACAATGTCACGAGATAAGTCTCAATCAATGGGATCCTTTGAAGCATTCCAGAGTTATTACCACATAAAGAGTGACACTAGTCAGAACCCCAGGTGAAGGGGTTAAATGCTACAATACAGCAAACACACCTACATAGCATACTGTTTGATGTCTTGTCTGCTAATGTCACTTGTGTGCCAAAACAGGAGAAGAGACGCCATCTGATTTGTGCCTGCCTGAAACAGCTGCACAGCAGGAAGTCCGCACTGTGGCGCCCAGAATTATGAAGTTGATTTAAACCCTGCCGCCACCAACAAGAAAAGCTCCACAGTGTGCTTTAGGCCGACATCACACTACTGTCGAATATGGCCGAGTGGTATGCGAGAAAACATTGCATAGCACTCGGCACAGTATTCCTTTATGGGTCAGCTCACATCACCGTTTTTTTTTCCCTCAAGCGTATTCGACGTGCATGTAAAATCGCAACAAGCTGCGATTGGCATCGAGACTCTGCCGAGACTTTCAATGCAAGCCTATGGGTAGGAGAAAAAAATCTCACAGCACTCGGACCATGTGAGTACTGTCCGATTTTTACGCACCAATGTCCTTTGAAAAGCCGGCAATTCATCTGCCATGCACAGTAAAATCACACTGACAGATTAGAATAGAATACAGTATGTGTAGAGATCTCTCTGCATATCTCTCCTCACGCCGCAGGGCTTTTTGTATGAATTGAAATAAAGGCCTTCTTTTCACCACAGGAAACAGTACTGCCTTTGTATATTTTTCATGTTATCTTAACTGAATACCAGCTCTCGTCCTGACTCCTGTGCAGTCAGTTCATCTGGACTGCTAGAACATAATGGGAGAAGAAGCAGAGCATACGTTTAGCTAAATTGAGCTGAGGACAGTCTACATCAACCCAAAGCAAGTAATGGCAGTTACAGTGATTTACTATTTGTTAGTTGTGAGGTCCCTGCACTCCAGTGATGAGAAATCTGATCCATCACAGACCATTGAGCTCCACACTCGCCCACAGTTGAATCTCTGCCTGTAAGACTGGTTACACACTAGCATTTGTGTCTGCAGCGTAGGGCTGCATACTTCTTCCCTTAAGATCCGCCTACTTCCGCATGCGTCCTGCGTACCTATATTTAACATTGTGTATGCAAGGACATGCGTTGTATGTAGATGTGTTCCTGTGTGTCGTTTTAATGTGCCCTCCGAACGCAACATGTTTTTTGGATTCGTGGCAGCTTTGGTTCTGCTATAATTTAAATGTTGCTTTTTTCCTTTTAGGGGCAGTAAGGGTTAATGTCAGTATCTTTGCTGGCAGCTGCTTTGTTGCTGGTTAGCTGATGTGGTTGGTGACCACTCTTGCCTTCCTTTTGAATAGTCACATGACTCTTCAGCTGACTGTTGGTAATAGTTAACCTATGAGGACCAGCCTCGAGTTAAGAGCTCTCTGGTGTCAGTGGTGTATCTGCTGTTTCTGTGGAGTTCAGGTTCCTAATGCCGAATCCTTTGCTGTTTGGGGCTTTGCAGCAGAGACACTAGCTAAGTATAATTTCCCTTTCTCTGTCCGGTGTTTGTCACTTCCCCTGTGTTGTTTACCATCTGTATTGTTGAGGCTAGCGCCTTTGCCGGCCAGTGCACCAGCCAGGGAATACTGAGGTGACAAGTAGGGACTCTGCACGTGATGGCAGCGGGGGAAAGGACCCACATAGAACGTTATGGGAGCTTATGGATAGGCTCAGGTTGGAGTCAGGAGGTGTCCCTTCCCTACTGTTAGGGTCTTCCTCTCTCTATTCTATCCCATTGTTGGTTTATGTTGTGCCGTCCACCGTACTTACCCATGTCCACACGTGACAGTGGGTCACACTTAAATGTTTCAGATCACCAAACAAATTTAAATATTAGACAAACATAGCATAGCATCCCCAGATCATCGTATTACCACCACCATATTTTACTGTTGGTATGTTGTTGCTTTTCAGAATTGCTGTGTTATTTCTACACCAGATGTAATGGGACATACACCTTCCAAAAAGTTCAACTCTTGTCTCTTCAGTCCACAGAGTATTCTCCCAAAAGTCTTGGGGATCCTCAAGATGTTTTCTGGCAAAACTGAGATGAGCTTTTATGTTCTTATTGCTCAGCAGTGGTTTTCATCTGGGAACTCTGCCATGCAGGCCATTTTTGCACAGTCACTTATGGTTTAGTCATGAACACTGTCCTTAACTGAGAAGTGAGGCCTGCAGTTCTTTGGATGTTGTTGTAGGATCTTATGTGACCTCTTGGATCAGTCTTTGCTGTGCTTTTGGGGTAATTTTGGTCAGCCAACCACTCCTGGGAAAGTACACCACTGTTACATGTTTTTGCCATATGTGTATAATGGCTCTCACTGTTCTCTAGAGTCTCAAAGCTTGATAAATGGCTTTATAACCATTTGCAGACTGATAATCTCAATTACTTTGTTTCTTATTTGCTCCAGAATTTATTTTGATCGTGGCATGATATCTAGCTTCTGAGAATCTTTTAGTGTACCTCCCTTTGTCAGGCAGGTCCTAGTTTAGTGATTACTTTGAGGACAGGTGTGGCATTAATCAGGCCTAGGTGTGGCTAGGGAATTTGAACGCAGCTCATTAATTTGTTTTATAGATAGGGTGAGCAATCACTTTTTCCCACAGGGCCCTGTAGATTTGGATTTCTTTTTCCCTTAATAATAAATACCTTCATTTAAAAATGCATTTTGTATTTACTTGTTATTTTTGTCTAATATTTAAATTTGTTTGGTGATCTGAAACATTTAAGTGTGACAAACATTCAAAATAATAGTTAATCAGAAAGGGGGCAAACACTTTTTCACGCAACTGTATATTACAAACTTTTTTGTCATCATCTGTACTATTGATATATGCAAAGTTTGTTTTATTTCTAGCCAAAATTATACATGATTCCCTATTCTTGCAGGAATTACAATAAACCCTATTTTTATAGTACAAAATTATTTTAAGGCTATGTGCACATGGTGCGGATTCTGCTGTGGAATTTTCCGCACAGATTTTGCTAAATCTGCAGGTAAAATGACCTGCGTTTTACCTGCAGATTTAGTGCAGTTTTTGTGCGGATTTCTCCTGCAGTTTTCACCTGCAGATTTCTATAATGGAGCAGATGAAAAACTGCTGCAGAACTGCACAAAAGAAGTGACATGCTGCAGTTTTAAATCTGCACCAAATCTGCGCGGAAAAATCTGCAGCATTTGCACAGCGTTTTTTTTTACATAGCCATAAATGGTACTCTACATCACTTGTAGTTCTGCTGCAGGGCCAAATCTGCTGCAGAACTGCACAGAATCTGCACCGTGTGCACATAGCCTCAGGCTATGTGCACACGCTGCGGTTTTTGCTGCAGTTCCGCAGCGGTATTGGCCCTGCGGAACCGCAGCAGTTCCGCAGACAGTGTACATTGCCATGTTAGCCTATGGGCTTGCAAAGCCGCTGTACACACGCTGCGGAAAAAAACGTGCAGAGAAGCACCTTTTTTTTTTTCCCCGCAGCATGTCAGTTATTTTAGCGGTTCTGCAGCGGTTTTGCACCCATTGACTTGCATTGAGTCACTGTATTCCACAGCAAAACCGCAGATGAAAAAAGATCTGCGGTTTTTGCTGTGGTTTGTGGTGTCAAAACTGCTGTAGAAGGATGTGAGGGGGCAGAAGAGGAAGTGTGTGGGCGGACTGTAGTGTAGGGAAGAAGACGTCGCCATGGCCTACCGTCGCATGGACATTGATGTGGGGCGTCTGATTGATCTGGTATGTATGTTTGTGTGTGTGTCTGTCTGTGTGCATCCTGAGTGTCCATGCCCCCTATTGTGCTCAATCGTCGCATGGGACTGCTGCTCCCATCCGCCTATAGGATGGGAGAGTAGTCCTTGGGGCGACCGAGCACAAAGTGTTAAAGCATGTAACAAAACACAAACATGACATACAACATAGAATACATGTATACATGACAGACATGACATACAACATAGAATACATACTCACCACATACAACACATTTTGTTCCCCGAAGCCCTTGATCACCTAGGGAAAAAATAAAATAAAAAAGCACCCAAAATACTCCCTGTCTGCAGAAATCCCAAAAACGAGTGTCCCGCGGCGATCTCAGCAGTCCTCGAGCGATACAGTAGCAGGAGCGGTGCTCCTGCAGTGTATCGCCGAGTTTCCCGATGCTCGGCCGCTCCGGGACCTCACTTTATGGCTCTTCTGCTGCATGTTAACTTTCCCACTCAACAATGCCGTAAAGGAGGTTACCTGAGTCACTGAACTCAGGTAAACTCTGGCTCATGCGCAGTAACACACTGCAGGAGCAGAGCTCCTGTCAGTGTGTTTCTGCAGCCATGGAGAATGGTCACATCACTTGATGTGACTGTTCTCCATGGCAGATCGTCGTGGGACACTCGTTTAATGGACTGCTACGGAACGGTAGGTATAGAATTAATTTGTTGTTTTTTTTTTCTCTAGGTGATCGAGGGCATCAAAAAGGAATGAGCGTGCAATAAATTTATTAGTCAAAAACAATGTTTTTTATTTCAATAAAAATGTTTTTTTTTGTCTTTTTTTTTAAAATTGTTTCCATGGGCTTAATAATGGATCGGCGTCTTATTGACGCCTCTCCATTATTAATCGGGGTTAATGTCACCAGTCATTTAGGTGGCATTAACCCCTTTATTACCCCACATCCCGCCGCCGCGGAGCGGGAGTGGGAAGAGAGGGGCTAAGTGCCGGAATTGGCGCATCTTATAGATGCGCCATTTCTGGGGTGGCTGCGTTCTGATATTTGTAGCCGGGGGGGGGGGGGGGGCAATATCCATGACCCCTTCCTAGGCTATGAATATCAATCCTCAGCTATCTGCTTATCCTTTCTGGCCCTAAAAAAAAGGGGGACCCCCACGTCAATTTTTTTTTGGGGTCCCCCTTTTTTTAAGAGCCAGAAAGGCTACGCAGACAGCTGCGGGCTGATATTCATAGCCTGGGAAAGGGGACATGGATATTAACCCCTTCCCAGCTTCTCCAAATCATGCTGCAGCAGGCTGCATAGGCTTTCTGGCAATAAAATATGGGGGGACACCCACTTCATTAGTTTGTTTATTGATGCCCTTGTTTGTGCAGCCAGATAAGCTATGCACACAGCTGTAGCCTGATATGTACAACCTTGGAAGGGTTTAATATCCATGTCCCCTTTGCCGTACCTTATCTGGCTGTAAAAAAAGGGACGCAAAAAACAAAATGATGACGTGGGTGTCCCCCCATATTTTAAGGCTTGAAAGCCTATGCAGACAGCTGCAGCATGATTTGGACAACCTGGGAAATGGGGTTAATATCCATGTCCCCTTTCCCAGACTAGGGATAGTAGGCCGCAGCTTTCTGCATAGCCTTTCTGGCCCTGAAATTTGGTGGGAACCCTCGTCATGCTAATTTTGTTTTGGCCTACACTTTAACTTTATAAAGCTCAATGTGTGTGTATGTTTGTATGTATGTCCGGGATTGCCATCTGCACCGTCGCATGTACAGCCAAAAAATTTAGTGCAGTCACACGTCTGGACCGTGAGAGCTTCATAGGCTATGCTATAATCTCAAATGTAAACCCCGGTCGTTTCAATCCACTGACCAATTGGGCAATAGATAATCAAATTGGCCTCTTTCCTTTATGACCTCTGCATTTCTCCCATATAGTGATTTACCCCACATATGAGGTATTCTTGTACTCCATGCAAATTACTCCAAATATTGGTTGGCTAAATTGTCACTTTTCTGTTTGTAATGTTTATGACTATAAGGTTTGCACAAACGCAAACCTAAACACCTGCATAACATTGCATTTAAAAATTTCACAACTTCCCTCCCAAACCATGATGTGTGGCAATTAGTGTAACTTTTGAGTTCTAAATGGCTGTATGGTTTATGGCTTGTGATAAAACACTCCGGGATCGCCTTTGCTGGGGTCAAAGGTCACGTGCGTTCAGCATGAAACTCAGGCGCAGAGCTGGGATTCGGGTGTAACTGACCCTGAGTCAGGTTTATTAACGGTGAAAGCAATGCAAAAAGGAAATAAAACATAAAACAAATCCTTGCCTGTCCGGCACTAACTAAACAATGGACAACCTAACTACCAACTGGCGGGCTTCTCCCGTCCAGCCAAACCACAGTTGCAGTGGGCACTGCTCCACTCACGTGTGTCTCACACAGACAGGCTCTCTGTGTTCCCAGGCTGAGACACTCACACAACCACCTGGCATCCTTTTATATCCACCTCCCATTATCCATTAGCAAGCAGGTGCGATACTGACCAGACTAGGCCACATAGGAAAGGAATCTGGGCGAGATATACCTGCCCTCATCCACTATTCCCACATGATTCTCACAGGCTGTATTATGATTCGAGGTTTAAGATAAGAAGATTTTGAAATAGGTTTAGGAAATAAATTGCGGGTTTGATATAGTAAGTAATAACATAATTGTAAACATTGTAGGTCCGTGACTAGCCCACAATATGGGACCAGGCCAAGGAGAGTTTCAAAGATCACTACTTTAAAGAGATCTGCTGGAACAAGATCTTATTGGAACTGTACCCGGAATGGCATTCATTCCCAAGTGTCAAGCAGGGGGAAATTGGTAATTATCATGATATTGTACACATTTTATTACATTTGTTAAGAAAGGGATAGTGAATTAATTTGTTTTCTTTTTCTCTTTTTGCAGAGAAAGATGTGAAGCAGAGGTGGCGGTCCGTTCAGGATAGATTTAATAAATACATCGCAACCTTGAATAAAAGTGGATGTTCACCACCTAGGAGGCACAGTTTCCCTTTCTATGAGGAGCTGCAGTTCCTTGTCAGTAGCCGGACATTGAGGAGGTAACTTTTTTTTTTTCTCGGCGTGTAAACTGTTGGTCATACACAGCGATGAAAAATGTTTATTTGTGTTTCTTTCAACAGGACTGACGGGAATATTTGTCCGGCAGACGAAGAGTCCGAAGATGGGGCAGGTTCCTCTGGAGCTGTAGACATATCTTCGCCATCAGTAGCAACTGCTTCTGCTGGGGCAAATTCTTCATCAGCTGTTGGTCTATCTGCAGCTGCTGGCCCATCTGCAGCTGCTGGAGCATCTGTCTCCGCAGAAGCAGTTGCTACTGAAAGGACTGCCTATCCGGGGAGAGGTGAGCCAACCAAGAAAAAACAAAAAAAACAAATAGAAGATAAAACTGTCAAAGCCGCAACTGAGACACTAGAGTTGCTAAAAAAAAGTACTTCAGAGGATGTGTTTGATTTTTTCGCATTAACAATAGCAAATAAGGCTCGCTCGCTGATGCCGGATAGGCAGTCCATTTTTATGAGCCTGGCTCAGATGAGTCTGACAGCTTTGGAGGACCCTGCCCCAATTGCACCGTACAATGCCATCCTCATGGGTCTTTTCGGACTCTTCCGGCCCCCCCAAGCACCCCTCAAACTTTCCACCCCAGCAGCCCTCAAACTTTGCACCAACACAAAGGAATGGACCATCGACACCAGCCCCATTAACTTCCGATCCGTCACCATATGCGTACGGATACTGCCCAGAATATCAGTACTTGTAATTTATTTATTTTTTTGACACCCTGTTGGTTATATTAAATGTTTAACGTTTCTACCTCGTTACTTAAAAAAATAGCCATAATTTCAAGGCTCACTAAGCACTTTGGCAGGAGCGCTGATAATGTTGAAGGCTCCAATTAGAGAAAATACTAGGTTATGACAATGTCTCCCATCTCTCATAAATGCCCTGTATGTATGAAAATATAATTCTATGGAATGATTGTACTCAAAAAATGTATTATATTCAAAAATATCAAATATTTGTCCCCTAATTTATGTAGCCATTATTAATACATTAATATGCTTTTCAAGCTTTCAAGTTTGTTAATAAAATTTTTGAATATGTTCTACTTTCTTGTCAGGGCTATATACGACCGCATGACTATATTATGTTGGATATGTGTGATTGTATATGTGCAAGTGAGTATGTGATGGAGGATGTGTGTCATGGCATTGACTTTGCTGTGTCCGCCTGTTGTGCCTCATTCGTGATGGCCTAAAGTGTTTCCCTTCTTTGAGAGCCTCAGCCTCACCATCTAGCCAGTGCCCCATATGTGCTTTGTTGAACCCACGCTGTGTCGCACTGTGCATTGTGTGCCCTCTTGTTACGCATAGGCCCTCGCCTTTACGTTGGCGTGCCGCCCTAACATGCGCAGGCCCTTGCCATTGCCAGAGCACTGGCGTATCCCTTATCATGCTCCTTTACTTTGACCATGGTGTAACCCCTACCACACACACCCTGCCTGGAAACTTGCCTTGTACCTTGGCATGTATTGTAACATGCAACCTGTGTTGAAATATGTTGTGCCTCCTTGCCTCAACCCTGGATTGCCTTACGGATGCCCGGAGCCTGCTGTTTGCTGCCAGAGCTCCCGAGCCTGATGACTGCGGCCTGATGTCCGGAGCTGTTGGCTTCAATCTGATGTCCAGATACTGAAGATACTTGCCAGATGTGCGTAAACAAATGCCGTATAGGCCTTGTTGAAACACTGGTGTGCCACCTGGCACGTACCATGCCTTGTACCTAGTCGTGCCCCTGCACTGTGTAAAGTTTAAAAATGGAACCAACCCAGTCCATTAAAAACGTAACACACCTGAAATTCAAATTTAACAATTTTTATTAAAACAAAAAACAAAGTGACATTCAATTTTGAAACCAAAGTCAACAAAATGAAGGGTACTTCTTGGGTGTTGCTCCATCTTCTTCCATCCTTCACTGCTGTTCAGGCCGCTCAACACCGACACAGGAGTATTGCCAGTGCACGGCACCTTCAGGACTTATAAAATAGTCAGCAAAAGTTTCTCTCACACGCACACCCAAGTTGAATGGCCTTCCCGCATTGCGCACTGGATTAAATTGTGGCTGCTGGTACCCCACATCTACGTAAGTACTGTACTCACGAGTGTAGTTGTGGAGTACACAGCAGGCCTTAATCACAGTGTCAATGGTGTCAGGATCCAACTGGATGGCAGTGTGAAAGATCCTCCACTGACTAGTCATGATCCCGAAGGTGCATTCCACATGTCTTCGTGCACGACTCAGCCGATAATTAAAAATCCTCCGCCGGGCATTCAGTCCCCTCCGTGGGTATGGGCGCAGCAGGGTTGTCATTAAGGGAAACGCCTCATCCGATACCATCACAAAGGGCACTGGATGTGTGGAACCCGGCAAAGGTCTTGGGGCTGGGAGCGTTCCGCCATCTCGATGAATTTGCTGACCAATCTGTGATGTTCGCAACACCCGAGAATCCCCAGTACTACCATAGGCACCAACGTCAATGGCAACAAATTTGTAATGTGCATCAGCCACTGCCATCAGGACCACCGAAAAATACTTATTATAATTAAAGAAGCGTAATCCTGATCGTGGTGGCTTCTGCACTCTTACATGTTTACCATCAACTGCACCTATGCAGTTTGGGAAATTGGCCACAGACTGAAAGCCTGCTGCGACCTGCAGCCAAGTCTCCTCGGTTGGGGAAGGCATCACCGTGGGCTGCAACTTCTGCCAGATGACGGTACATGTGCACCTCACAATTTGAGAGATGGTGGATTTACCAACTCTAAATTGGAGGTGTAGGGATGTGTAGCTCTCTCCTGTGGCTAAAAATCTGCAAAGAAACAAAAAAAAATATTAGAAATTACACACAAAAATGTAATGGAACCTGTCAGCATTTATGGGCGCTATAAGATGTGGCCAACGCCTGGTGTTATCTTATAGCTGGCAAAAATGCAGACAGGTTGTGTTATTTCTCAAAAACACCAGGATATGTCCAGCACAGTAAAACACAGTACCAAAGATATCCATGTCAGTGTGTCTGTGTGTGTACGGCACGTATGTGGCAGCCATGTGCTGCACCATTCAAACACGAATGGCTTGCTGGGAAAAAGCTCTCAAGAAAGTAAAGTTACACGGTGGCAGGTGGTGAAAACAAAGCCCATTCTTCCTTGATGGCAGTTAAATCCTGCAGACCAGGGGAGAATGAAGCCTCCATCTTCAGCAACTGCCGCCAGGTAACTGCGCTTCCTGTAGTGCTTCTTCACTTGTGTCAGCAGTTCATGTAAAAACTGTCATGACACATACCAGACACACTGACGCGTGAAATAGGCCTAATGAATGACATACAAAACCAAAAAAATTTACTTACCGCAAGGTGATGAGCAGCCTTTCTTCAGCAGTGATGGCCTTCCTCATAACCGTATGTAATAACGTAAGCTGGAGTCCTAATATTTGCAGGAGTCGGTCAAATGCCGGAATGTTTAGCCTGCAGAAGGCTATGAATTTGTCCGGAAATCTGGAAATTGAACAGGATAAACATAAAAAGAAAGGATTAGTGTTTTACATACACATTATAATGTGGATGTAGAAATTTGGATACTGACCTCCTCAAATCATTGCGAGCACATAAAAATGGCCCTTTTCTGTCCGCTCCCCTACTATTGGATGAACCCACATTTTTCTTGCTCTTTTTCTTCTCTGTTGCTACACCTAAAAAAAATAGCGTTTAGTACACAAAACGCTGATAAACCAAAGGCTGTAACGTCATCCATTACATAGCCGCATTACAGCTATGTTACAGATGTGTTTACGCACCCATATGCTGCCATAGACAAGCGCATTGCTAACACATGACATAATTTGGCTAGGTTGACATTGCATTATGGCAGTCCTTTCAACGCATGCGTAATAAAACTGCGCTAACGCAACTTCTTTATGATTTCATTATGCAATCACGCTAGCAGTGATGGCACATTGAACGCTGCAACTCACATCCAAGGATCAGTGACAGAATGACAGCACATCGCTAACACATGCCAATTATGACATGCGTTAGCAAGGCGCTTGTCTACAGCAGTCTATGTGTGCGTTAACGTATATGTCACAATGTAACTGATGCGTTAAACACACAACGCAATGTGAACCCAGCATTTGCAATGTTATGTCATTCTGTGCCAAAACCCTCACATGCGGTCTGCAGCATCTGAGGGTCCATATGTCATTGCTGTTGCGCATGGTGCATCTGCACTAGTGGAATCACATAACGCACATATCTACTTTGGCTTACTTGCGGTGTGTGGCGATTGAAGATATTCAGCAAGGACTCAAGAATACGAATTCTATCAGCCCTGCGGAGCCGTAGAAGGGCACTGTGCGCTCTGCTGCATGCTCTGCTGTTCAGTGCGCTGGGCGCTCTGCTCATGCTTTCCCCATTCACTCACTGTGTTCGTCAAGATTGAGATTGGAAGAAGGGGCTGGACAAGGAAGTGACATCATTTTTTTTTTTTTCCTCCAGTCTAGTTTGTAGAAACTTTATAGGTCTTCAATCCCTCAAAAACCGCTGACAAAACCGCAGTAAAAACCGCAGAAATGAGACCTGCGGTTTCTGCCAAGAGCTGCGGTTTTCGGTCAGAAAAAAAACGCAGAAGAATCTGCACTGTGTGCACATAGCCTCAGAGTAACTTTATAGGATTACAAAATGGCTAAGCAGCTTCATATGAAGTCAGCTGTATTTGAGCAATTCACATTAACTCCAGATAAAAAATATTTTGTTTCAGTGTCTGACAGTTGAAAAAAAAATACTGTGTGCTCAAAATAAGTGCATACTTAATCAGTGATAAAAAATGCTCCTACGAGAGCTTCCAAACTAAAAAGACATTTACCACGCTAACTCCTAGAAGTTTTCAAAGCTGTGACTGAGAAATATCACAGGTAAAGATGGGAGAATTCAAACAGTAAAGTTCGGCGTCCGTACTCAACACCTACTATTCAGGCACGGACACCGTACACTGACTTCATCAGGAAGTCTGTGTTACTCTTTCGGGCTCATCTGCCCGAACACTGGGTTTTTGTCACGCTGTCATGTGCTTCTGATCGGCAGTGAAATTATCCCTGCCGGTCAAAGAGCCACGGTTCCCATAAAAGACAGCGTGAGATCTGTGATTGTAGATATAAAGTTTACCTCCGGTCCCTGGTGTCAGTTGATGGGACTACAGCTCCCATCATCTGACACCTGCTACCGCTAATAACAGCGAGAGCAGGAGCTGCTGATGGGTGTATTCATTAGCCGGCTCCTGCTCTGTAAATAAATAATTTAAAAAAACTCCTGCGTGGGTTCCCCTGTATTTCTGATAACTCACAGCTGGGGGCTGCAAACCTCAGCTGTCAGCTTCAACAAGGCTGGTTATCAAGAATAGAGGGTTCTCTACATGGTGTTTTTTAATTATTTAAATACATTTTTTTTAAAAAGTTCTTCCCTGCAAGTGGGGTTCAAATTTGATGGGTTGATGTCACCTTTGTATTGTCAGGTGACATCAAGCCCACAGCTTGGTAATGGACACCTATCCATTACTAATCCTATGGTTATATGGTTAATAAAGACACAGTCAGAATAAAGTCTTATATTAGAAATCAGATCACGTTTCCTTTTTTATTTAAAATTAACAACCAGAAGCCTTCGTTCTCCTGTAATAAAATTAAAATAAAAAAACAATATTCCTCAACTGCCTGTGGGTCTGCCACACGTCGTAATCCATGTCTAGGGGAAAATCAATTTTCAACCTGGACAGTGCCAAGATGCGACCCTCCAGGCTGAGAACCACTGGTGACTGAACTGCTGCGATCTCGGCCTCAGTGACCCGGGGTAACATCATCGAGGTTACGTCCAATCAGTAAGGCTGCATTCCCAGCCAGACTGAACTGCCATGACCTTGATGAGATCCCCGCTAGCACCTTGAGAGAGTGTGTTTTGCCTGGCTGGTTATCAAAAATACAGGGGAACCCATGTGGGGGTTTTTTTTAAATTTATTTACAGCACTGGAGCCGGCTAATGAATACACCCATCAGCTGCTCCTGCTCTCACTGTTTTTAGCAGCAGTAGGTGTCGGATGATGGGAGCTATTGTCCCATCAGCTGACACCAGTAATCGGAGGTAAACTTTATACCTCCGATCACAGCTGAGCGCTCATGCGGTCTTCTGACAGTATGGAACCACGGCTCTCTGACTGGCGGAGATGATTTCACCACCGATCAGAAGCGGTGTTTGCTGCACTGTCATGCACATGACAGCGTGGCAAACACTGGATGTTCGGGGTCCAGGTTCGAGTCTGGATACTGTTCCGGTACTTGAACCCGAACTTTTTGTAACTGATCAGCCGAACCCGACGGACCCGAACATCCAGGTGTCCGCCCATCTCTAATCACAGTGACACCAAGAAACCAGTGCCCAGCACTTCCTGCTATGCAAAGGAGGAGGAAAGAGCTTCTCAAACATCAGTTACAAGGTAGTTTGTAAGTGACAAAGTTACTGTAACAATGACAGCAGATATATTTAAAAGAGCTTGTGAAAGATTGTGTACCATTATCATTATTTTCACGAGCAGCTTTTACAGCTCTTAATGGAGAAATGGCCCGCAAACTTGGTGTTTCTCCTGAAAGAGAAAGTGTTAGACAATTAGTGATTAAAGGATCCCTTAACTGTTAATTTCATCAGCTGGCATGTGCGTGATCCACCCACCACTGTTAACTTATTTGCCGCTGTCGATCATTGACAGTGGCAGCTAGCACGACTGCATCGGAAGCGCGTCACTAATCCTGCCCATGAGCGCCCGTGTCAAATGAGCACTAGTCACTGAAAGGTTGACATGACAACCCAGGATCTGCAGGAGACCCTTGTGGTTGTCATTGCCGGATAGCTATGAGCGCAGCCCAGTGTTTGGCGCTCATAGCCAGTGGATCATTTTGGCTACATAGAGCAGGGCTTCGCTGTGTGCAGTACAAGCAATCAGATGATCGTTGCTTCTAGTTTCCCATAGAGACTATTGAAGTCAGTAAGTGGGGAAAAAAAAGTTTTTCAAAAATATAAAAAAAATAAAACCATAAATAAACACATATTTGGTATCTTTGCATTCAGAATCACCTGATCTATCAATATATAAAAAGAATCTAATTGGTAAACTGCGTAACGAGAAAAAAAACAAAAACGAAAGAATTACGTTTTTTTGGTAGTCACATGATTTAATGCAATAATATCTACACCAACATGGTATTAATAAGAACGTCGACACTCAAAAATAAGTCCTCACCCAGCCCCAGATCATGAAAAATAGAGACGCTATAGGTCTTGATATTGGCAGCTTTTTTTTTTTTTTATAAGCATGTTAAAACATGGATTTTTGTGAGTACTCACCGTAAAATCCTTTTCTCCGAGACGCTCATTGGGGGACACAGAGACTGTGGGGACACAGAGACTGTGGGTGTGTGCTTCTGCCGTCTGGAGGCTGACACTAAGTATACAAAAAAAGAGTTAGCTCCTCCTCCGCCGCATACACCCTCGCCCCCAGACCGGGCGTAACTCAGTTTAGTGCATAAGCAGTAGGAGAACGCGCCTTAAACTCAGGCAAGAAATTATACGTCTGAAAAAGGGACCACCCTGATCCTTACATAAGGATTTGTATAATTCAAAATAAACAGATGCCAACTGGCTAATAGGGTGGGTGCTGTGTCCCCCAATGAGCGTCTCGGAGAAAAGGATTTTACGGTGAGTACTCACAAAAATCCATGTTTCTCCTTCGTCTCATTGGGGGACACAGAGACTGTGGGACGTTCTAAAGCAGTCCCTGGGCGGGATCTTAGCTCACCCAATCCATGCTATTTTGCGCCCCTGATTAGAGGTGCGCAACTGCTGCCTGGAGAATCTTTCTTCCCAGGCTTGCATCCGAGGATGCCTGGGTATGTACGTTATAATGTTTGACAAACGTATGCAAACTGGACCAGGTAGCTGCTTTGCACACCTGTTCCGCTGAAGCCTGGTGTCGCAGTGCCCATGAGGCACCCAATGCTCGAGGCGAGTGTGCCTTGATCCCTGCCGGAACCGGCGTGCCACTGATTTGATATGATTCTTGGACTGTCAGACGAACCCATCTGGCCAAAGTCGCTCTGGACGCAGCGAGTCCCTTCCGCCGCCCTTCTGGAATCACGAATAGAGAGTCTGTCTGGCGGAATGGCGCTGTCCTTGTCACATACCTCCTAAGGGCTCTTACCAGATCCAGGGTGTGCAATGCCTTTTCTACCCTATGCACCGGTGCCGGGCAAAACAAGGGTAAGACAATGTCTTCGTTGATATGGAATGCAGAGACAACCTTCGGCAAGAAGGGGGGAGCTGGCCTTAAAACTACTTTATCCTTATAAAAAGTCAGGAACGGCGGTTTACAAGATAAAGCCGCCAGTTCCGAAACCCGCCTAATAGATGTTATCGCTACCAGAAAAACGACCTTCCTGGACAGGTAAGGTAAGGAGACTTCTTGTAACGGTTCGAAGGGAGGCTCCTGAAGGGCCCTGAGCACTAAGTTCAGGTCCCATGATTCCATCGGTGCCTTATAGGGGGGTACTAAATGTGCGACCCCTTGCATAAACGTCCTAACCTGCCAGACCGAAGCGACCTTTCGTTGGAAAAGCACCGACAGGGCCGAGACTTGCGTTCTGAGCGAACTCGGAGCCAATCCCGCGTCCAGCCCTGCCTGCAGAAAAGCCAGTACGTTGGGGATCGAAAAAACCAGAGGAGCCACTCCGCGATCCCTACACCAACGGAAAAACACTTCCCAAGTCCGATGATATACCTTCGCCGAGGAAGGCTTTCGGGCACTCACCATCGTGGCCACCACATCGCGCCTGAATCCTGCCTGTGTTAACAGCCAAGATTCAATGGCCACGCCGTCAAACACAGGGCCCCTAAGTTCGGATGGCAGATCGGCCCCTGGGACAGTAAGTCCGGCCGATCTGGGAGACGCCAGGGTACGTCCACCACTAGTTGAACCAGATCTGCATACCAGGCCCGCCGAGGCCAGTCTGGGGCCAGCAGAATTGCTGGAACCTTCTCTCTCCTTATCTTTCTGATGACTCTTGGAAGCAGAGGTAGCGGGGGGAACAAGTACGGGAGCCGAAACTGGCTCCACGGAAGCACCAGAGCGTCTGCTGCGATTGCCTGCGGGTCGAGGGATCGAGCGACGAACCTTTGAATCTTGGCGTTCTCTCTGGATGCCATAAGGTCCACGTCTGGTGTCCCCCACCGTTGGCAGATCTGTTGAAAAACCTCGGGGTGCAGGGACCACTCCCCTGCCGCGACCCCCTGTCGGCTGAGAAAATCCGCCGCCCAGTTTTCGATTCCCGGAATGTGCACCGCTGAAATTACCACGTGGTTTTTCTCGGCCCAACGCAGTACCAGCCCGACCTCGCGCATGGCTGCCTGGCTGCGCGTGCCCCCCTGATGGTTCACATACGCTACCGCTGTTGCATTGTCCGACTGAACGCGTACCGGCCGGTTTGTCAGCCAACGCTGAAAATGTTGCAGGGCCAATCGTATTGCCCGTATCTCCAGAATGTTGATCGGGAGAATTACCTCCCGAAAGGACCACCGCCCCTGGGCTGTGTGACTCTGGAAAACTGCTCCCCAACCCTGCAGGCTTGCATCGGTCGTCACCACCAACCACTGTTCCGGGGGAAAGGGTTTCCCCTGAACCAGAGACGAGTCGCGAGTCCACCACTGGAGTGACCGTCGGACCGGTGGAGACAAACTGCACCGATGATTGAGGGAAAGCAGCCTTCGGTCCCATGCTGACAAGAGCGCATGTTGAAGCGGACGGAGATGGAACTGGGCAAACGGGATTGCCTCCATCGCCGCCACCATTCTGCCCAACACACTCATGCCGTACCGGATGGATCTGGAGCCCGGCTGAAGAAGGTTCCGTACCCCCTGTTTGATCCTTTGCGCCTTGTCCTGAGGGAGGATCACCAGCCCCTGGGAGGTGTCGAAAACCATGCCTAGAAATACGATTCTCTGAGCCGGAACCAAGGACGACTTGTTCCGATTGATCAGCCAACCTAGGCGGGCCAGGGTATCCAGAGTGATACCGACATTCTCCTGGCACGCCTGAAACGACGGCCCCTTTACCAAAAGGTCGTCCAGGTAGGGTAGTACCGTTATGCCCCGAGCATGCAGGATGGCCATAACCACCGCCATTATCTTTGTAAAGACTCTGGGGGCAGTGGCCAGACCGAAGGGCAGAGCAACAAATTGGAAATGTCGCCCTCCGATCGCAAAACGCAGGAACCTCTGGTGTGGAGGAAAAATCGGGATGTGTAGATATGCATCCTGCACATCGATCGAGGCCAGGAATTCCCCTGGATCCATGGCTGAAATGACCGAACGGAGGGATTCCATCCGGAATCGCCTGACCCTGATAAACTTGTTCAGGATCTTTAAATCCAGTACTGGCCTTGCTGTCCCGTCCTTTTTGGGGACTGAAAACAGGTTGGAGTAAAAACCTTGCGTCTCTTCGCTTTTCGGCACTGGGACAATGACCCCGTTGCGCTGTAGCGTCATTATAGCCTGCAACAGACCTTCCGCCTGCGATTCTGTTCCGGAGAGTCGGGAACGGAAGAAACGCCGTGGCGGGAGTCCGACAAACTCTATCTTGTACCCGGACGATATCAGTTCTGCCACCCAAGCGTCGCGTGCCACTGCGACCCAAACGTGGCTGAACCTTAGTAGGCGTCCGCCCACTCTGTCGTCCGTAGGTACGAAGTGCCTCGAGTCATTTTGCTGGAGGCTTTTGTGATCTGGCCCCCCTCGCTCTGGGCAAACGGCCTCGGCCTCTACCCAGCGGATTGGCCCTGTAAGAAACTTGCCTTTCTCTAATCTGACCATCATTTGCGGAGGTGGATGCCCTGGCCGAAGTCCACCTCCAGGAGCTACGAAAGGGCCGAAAACGCCTCTGCGTCTGCCTGAATGCCGGCCAACTCTTCTGCTGCGGTAGAAAACTACTCTTCCCCCCTGTGGCTTCTGAGATAAGCTTATCAAGCTTTTCACCGAACAACCGATTGCCTTGAAAAGGCAATGAGGTCAAGGATTTTTTAGACATAGAATCCGCTTTCCATAATCTCAGCCATAATGCTCGCCTTACGGCGATCGCATTTGCTGCTGCCACAGCAGAACACTCGGCCGCATCCAGAGCGGCGCCGACGAGATAATCACTCGCTCCTGATATTTGATTTGTCACCTCCAAGATTTCCGCGGGCAGATCCCTGTCTTGGAGGGCCCTATGCAGAGTGTCTGCCCATGAAACCATGGCCTTAGCCACCCAGGTAGCCGCAAAGGAGGGGGCCAGAGCCGACCCTGCTGCCTCATACACTGAGCGGGCAAGCCCCTCTATGAGGCGATCAGTTGGGTCCTTAATAGAAGAACCGCTGGGTATCGACAATAGCGATCTTGATGCTAAACGTGACACCGGTGGGTCCACTACTGGCGACTCCACCCACCCTTTATGGAGTTCAGGAGGAAACGGATACTTTGCTTGCAGCGCCTTTTGCATTGCAAAGCGCTTATCCGGGTGTTCCCTATGTTTCTGGACTAGCTCCTCGAACTCCGGATGTGTGGCAAACCTTCTATGCGGACGCCTGGTTTTCTTGAAGGAGACCTTGTGACCTGAGGCCGTGGACACATCATCCTCGATCTCTAAAGTCTGGTTGACCGCCTCAATGAGGCTGTCCACCGAGTCCTGGTATCCCAGGCTCTCTGGATTCCAGGCTTCCTCCTCCTCCTCCTCGCCCTCGTCCTGATCGCTTCCTGAGCTTGGCGACAGGGAACGAGATGCCCTAAAAATCGCCGCCGACTCCCCAGAGGGCCCGGCCGACGGAGAACGAGCTCTCTTACCATGAGCTTGTCTGGTGCTGGAGCGGCCCCTAACGGACGAAGGGTCCTGAGACGTGGACGAGCTGTCTTCCGCTGGCAGACCACCATCCTTGACCCTGCCCGGGCCCCGAAGGGACTCAATTGCCTTCGTAAGGGACATCATAGAATGCGATAAAGACACTGCCCATTCTGGGGGGTCCTGACCCCTGGGCTCTGCAACAATGGGGGGCTCCTGGGCTCGCTCCGACTCACAGGCTTCGCAAAATTTACCCGGCTGCGCTTTAGGCAGCCTGACCCCACAGGAAACGCAAACAGCGTATAGGAAAGAGTGAGCTTTCCCTTTGCCAGACATATTGCAGGGTAGGGTAGGAGGAGGAGGGTAACCCCTTCCTTGACAACCAGTGCGGCACTCGAAACGGGGTTGCACTCACCCACCGGTAACGTCCCACCTCTTCCACGGGGTGCTCTGGACGCAGCGAAAACCCTGAGACGTGGACGAGCTGCTTCATGTGCCGTTACTCGCCGGGGGCACTGCGGTGCACTTTGGAGAGAGGCGGCGGGGCTTCCGACCGCACTCCGGCGAGGAAATGCGAGGAGGGGGAGGGGGGCGGGAGTCTCCGGTCATTGTGCGCGCCCGCCGCGCTCCCCGGGCCGCCGGAAGTCAGTGGGCGGGGCTTCCGGCCCCCACCGGAAGCGGCGGGCGGGCCTCGCGCGGAACTCGCGGCCCTCCCCATACAGCGGGGACCGCGGCCGCCGGCAGAGCTTCAGCCGTACTCCGGCGGGGACCTGCGAGGAGGGGGAGGAGGGCGCGCGCTCCCCGGTCACTGCGCGCCTGCCGCGCCCCCCGGGCTGCCGGAAGTCAGTGGGCGGGGCTTCCGGCTACCACCGGAAGGGGCGGGCAGGCCTCGCGCGGCCTTGCGGATCTCCCCATACCGCGGGGGACCGCGGCCGCCGGCGGGACTTCTGCCGCACTCCGCATGTGGCACTACTCGCACCGGGTTCCACCGGGGAGAGAGTCGGGCCCCGTGAGAAAAAGTAACCCCGTCGGGCGGGGGAACAGACAGCCCCGCGGCGCATTCTGGAGGGTCCCGTTCCGGGGGGTGACCCTACAAACAAAAGGTGAGCCTGGCCGCCGGGGGGGCTCTCCTGGGGTGCTCTCAACCCCATCCCTGGGCGGGGAGGGGGAGGCTACTGGGGGTGGATGCTTCGATCCCCTGGCTCACCTGCGCCTCCAACTGCACCCCTGGTGTCACTACCTAGGGGTGGAAGGGGCCAACCTGAAATCCCGCGTTGCAGGAGAGGAACAAAACGTGGAGTCCGTTGGGGATCGCCCATCGCTCACACGTGCTCGCCCGTTGTAGTTCATGGGGAAATCGAATCCTCTCATCAGGATGCGTTGCCCCTCTTTACAAAATAAAAAAGAAAAATGGTTGTCTGGGGAAAAGTCCCAGATGTGTCCCTCGGTGCGGGAGAGAAAACACGTGGAGGACTACTCACACGTGGTCGCCCGTTGATGATTTGGGGAGATCGGACCCTCTCTATAGGATCCGTCGCCCCTGTCTTATCTTCAAAGAAAGGAAAAAAAAAAAAAAAAAAAACCTAGTCTGGAGCTCCAGACTGCGTGTGCCTCCATCAGACACTAAGCAAAAAACTGAGTTACGCCCGGTCTGTGGGCGAGGGTGTATGCGGCGGAGGAGGAGCTAACTCTTTTTTTGTATACTTAGTGTCAGCCTCCAGACGGCAGAAGCACACACCCACAGTCTCTGTGTCCCCACAGTCTCTGTGTCCCCCAATGAGACGAAGGAGAAAAAACTAAAACAAACTATTGTGGAATTGCACCTCTTTTTCTTTTTTTTTTTTTTTTTTTTTTGAAATTTCACCACACTTTTTTTTCCCTTTTTCCAGTACTCTATAAGGCAAAACCAATGGTGTTGTTCAAAAGTACAACAAAAAACAAGCTCTCACATGGCCATATTGACGGAAAAATAGAAAATGTATGGCTCTGGGAAGAAGGGGAGCAAAAAGAGAAAACTCAAGAACTGAAAAACCCAAGGTCGTGAAGCCGATAAACATAAGCCATGTATGAGGGAGTCAGAGAAATTGAGGAGTCGGAGGTATAGCTTAGGCTGCTTTCACATATCAATTTTTTGGCGTCAGTCACAATCCATTGGATCGACAGATCCATCGCAGATTGTGAAAAACTGATGCGACGGATCCGTTTTTTCACTTGATACGCTAGCCGGATCTGTAAAAAAAACTGATCCGTCGCATCCGTTTTTCATCCGTTTTTTGACGGATCCGTTTTTAAAATCACCCACAGACAGACAGATCTATAAATAGATAGATATGGGATAGATAGACTACATAGATATATCTATAGATATATCCATAGATATATCTATCTTTTGATATATCTATGGATAGAGATAGATAAATAATAGCAAGGCCGAAAAGAAAAATGGCGTGGGCTCCTCCGCAATTTTCTGCGGCAGAGGGGGAAAGCTGGGGGCCAATATTTGTAGCCTGGGAAGGGGGTAATACCCATGGCCCCTTCCCAGGGTATGAATATCAGCTCGCAGCTGTCTGCATAGCCTTTACTGGCTATTAAAACAGAAAAAAAAGACGTGGGGTCCCCCTATATTTATAGCCAGAAAGACTACGCAGACAGCTGTGGGCTAATATTCATAGCCTAGGACGGGACCATGGATATTGCCCCCCCCCCCACCCAGCTAGAAATACCAACCCGCAGCCTCCCCAGAAATGGCGCATCTCTAAGATGCGCCAATTCTGGCACTTAGCCCCTCTCTTCCCACTGCCGCGTAGCCGTAGAATATGGGGTAATAAGGAGTTAATGTCACCTTGCTATTGTAAGGTGACATTAAGCCCGGTTACTAATGGAGAGGCATCAATAAGACTCCTATCCATTATAATCTTAATAAAGGGTTAAAAAAACATAACAATAAAGTATTTTAATGAATTACAACAGGACACATTTTTTCAAAATTTTTATTTTACGCCTATCCAGTCGAAGCCATCAATCACCTGCAAAAAAATTTTAAAAAAATATACTCCCTGTCTGACGTAATCCCATTAAGAATTATTTTCCCATCACAATCTCCCCTATAGAGCTGTCACATCCGTAGATGTGACCTCTCTATAGGCCTCCGATGACACACTGACCAGAGATAACCCTCCAGCAGTGTGTCATTGGAGATAAGCCTCTCGCTTTATGGCGCTTTAGTGCCGCAAAGTGACAGGTAAACTCGGGTGACCTGTCGGCGGCGGAGTGATACAATGCGGAGGATTATCTCCGTCGTATCGCCGGAGCCTCAGGAGAGCGGTCGCATCAGCTGATGTGACAGCTCTCCACAGGAGATCGTCATGGGACAGTCGTATTAATTCGATTATGTCGGACACAGGGAGTATATTGTTTGTTTATTTTTTATTTGCAGGTGAGCAAGGGCTTCAGGGATTAGCAGAATATGGTGAGTATGAACTATGTATGTGTGTTTTTTTTCTGTTTGTTTTTTTTCTACATTCAACACATTAGCCGCGCACAGGCCCGCCACACAAGCGCACACATAGCCCGCACACACCATACAGGCACACAGTGTCGGCGCATGCGCAGTTAAAAAAAAAAAAAAAAAAGAAAAAAGGAATCCGTCACCGGATTCCGTCATTTGTCGGACAGCAACGGATCCATTGCCCATAAGGCTTCCATTCTAGCAAAAATCGGAGCCCTCTCCACCAGTGCTGCTGTTTTCCCCTCAGGTAAGCTGAATTCGGACTGTAAGACAGATTCCTATTTGACACACTAATTTTTTTCCCTACTTTCCTTCTGAAAATTTGGGATAACAGGAGAAAACGGACCTCAAAATTTGTTGTACATATTCTCTTGAGTACGTGGATACCGCATATGTGGGAGAAAACCACTGTTTGGGCGCACGTCGGGGCTCGGAAGGTAAGGAGAGACATTTTGGAATGCATACTTTGATGGAATGGTTGGGGGGCATCATGTCGCGTTTGCGGATCCCCTGATGTGCCGAAACAGTGGTAATGCCCAACAAGTGCACCCTTTTTGGAACAGATCTACGGTTTCCTGGTATGTGAATTTTATAATGTATGGCATATGTGAGTTGTGTAGTATTTGTCAGGTTGTCATACATCAGTTGTGTGAGTCAGAAATGCATTTAGTGGTCCATGGATGTGTGCTACAGTCTGAAGCATTCTTTCATACACAGGCCAGATTTTTCGAGGCCGGTGTCGCATTGATAAATGGTGTCTTTGCATATTCCCCTTCTGTAACACATTCGCCACTCTTTTGTGACTTGCCTTTTTTTCCGCTTTGAGGGACCTCCCCCGGGAAATGCTGACGATACGATCACCTTCTGTTCCAGAAGTACAGAGGTCTGCTCCTTCATGACTGCCAAAAATCAGGGCCTTAATCACCACCTCCTGGAATTGAAGGTATAACGTAGAGGTCTAGCCTGCACATCGTGACAGCAGGAAAGCGTTGTGCATTGCCATCTGTACGATATGCACTGCCAGCTTCTTGTGCCACACTTCTTGTGCCACACTTCTTGGGCCTCTCTGACCTTTCCCGGCGCCTGCGCACTGCAGTACTTGGCTCTGCCCTCAACAGCGCAGATCAGTACACCTGCGCAGGAGCCACTACACGAAGCAAGGAAGATGATGACATTGCATGAAGATGGGAGGTGCCGGACCCAGACCTGTGACGCCCATCGGACCTGACCACCCCCGGGTGAATATAATAAAACTTGTTTTTCTTATCTTTCAGGTTAGATCGGGGGCTTATCTACAGCATTCTAGAATGCTGTAGATAAGCCCCGAAAGGCAGAAGCTGCAGCTTATAGTTGAAAAACGAGGTGACAGGTTCCCTTTGACCACTTTGATGGACTCTGCCCCTGCTGACAACTCGATTATTGGGTGTCCAACAGTTTCTATGGCTGCAGTGAGTATAGCTATTGCAACTGTTTTTCCATCTTAACCCCTTCACCCCATTCTGTTAGGGTTGGAGTTAGAATTGGGGGTTTTCAAAAGTAAAAAAAAATGACGATATAGTCGTTAGTGTTGAGTGCAAGTGCTCACTACTCGTGTTTGCATCTGGTGCTCAGATATGCATCGCGTATTGAAGATCCCCGCATGTTTTTTGGGGGTGGCCAACAGCCACGAAAGATGCAGGGGCAGGGACTTGAGCACCCGCGATATTCGGTGCATAGCCAAGCACCCGATGCAGTCTGGAGTAGCAAGCACTTGCGCTCAACACTAATGATGACATATTCAATATGAGAACCTAATCTTATCAAATTCTGTGACGTACCTGTGGGTTCAAAATGCTCATAAAATCCATGAGGTGTGTGGTTTCCAAAATGAAGTCACTTGTGGGGGCTTTCCACTGTTTAGGCACATCAGGGGGTCTCCAAATGCAACATGGTGCCCGCCATCGATTCCAACCAATTTTGCATTCAAAAAGTCATATGACGCTCCCTACTTTGAGCCCTGTCGTGCACCCAAACACTGGATTTCCCCCACACATGGAGTATCGGTGTACTCAGGAGAAATAGCAGAAAAAATTTTGTGGTCCATTTTCTCTTGATAACCCTTGGGAAAATAAAAGTTTGGGTCTAAATTAAATTTTTTGTGAAAAAAGTAAAATGTTAATTTTTTCCTTCCATATTGCTTTTGTTCTCATGAAGCACCTGAAGAGTTAATAAATCTTTTGAATGTGGTTTTGAGTACTGAGATGGGTTGCAGTTTTTAGAATGGTGTCACTGGGTACTTTCTGTCGTAATGACCCCTCAGTCAGCTCAAATGTGGTGTAGTCCTAAAAAAAAAAAAAAAGGTTTCGGATATTTTATTGGAAAAATTAGAAATCACTGGTCAACTTTTAACCCTTATAACATCCTAACAAAAAAAATCATGTTTCCAAAATTGTTCTGATGTAAAGTTGACATGTGGCATATATTATTTATTATGTGTGACGTAACTGATTTTAAGGGCACAAAAATTGAAAGTTTGAAAATTGCAAAATTTCTAAATTTTTGCCAAATTTCCATTTTTTCATAAACCCGTCATATCGAAGAAATTTTGCCAATAACTTAGTACAATGTGTCACGAAAAAAACACTCCATCAGTGAGATCCATTGAAGTGTTTCAGAGCTTTAACCTCATAAAGTAACAGTGGTCAGAATTGTAAAAATTGGCTTGGTCATTGAGGTCAAAATTGGCTAAGTCACTAATGAGTTAAAGCATCACTCCAGCGTTTTGTATTTTTTTCTCCACTTTAGTGGTGCTTTAAACACAAGTCACCTGCCCCCTTCATATACTCATCCTCTGGCATCTTTGCTGTTTTTTTGCGCCACTCCAGATCTGCAGCGCCATCTTGTGAGTGCAACCTCTGACTGACCAGATGTCAAAAGCTACGTCACCATCTCTCAATGCAAGTTGAGAGCTGCAACAAGGCTCTCATAGCCTTAAATTGATTATTGACCTCTGGCACACTTCAGCAAACACTGAAGCAGTGTAATCATGAAAAAAATGTAGGAAGGTGAATATCATATAGGGGTAGTGGACTTGGATTTTAAGCACCAGTCCAGCCTTGAAATTAAAAAGAAAATGCTGGAGTGGTGCTTTTAAAGCTGTGCATGCAAACCAATTCTATATTTTTATTTTTCTACCTTTAAAAGAAAATTCAGTTCATTTTTCCATTGAATTGTGCAAATTATAGGTGGCATTAGCCCCTTCCTGACATTGGGCGTAATAATCCATCCATGTGCCCTGGGCCTATCTGGACAGGGATGGATTATTATGTCTGCGCGATCGCCAGCGCACACGGGTGATCGCTGCCGGATTGCAGCATTCTGGGAGCTGGCAGTGGGCTAACTGCCTTTCTTCCTTTGGAATGGAGACCCCGCAGTGTGACACGGGGTTCCAGTCGTTACCATGGTGACCGGTCACCAGTGCTCGAAAAGTTACTTGATCCATGCGCAGTGCATGATCAGCAACTTCCTCTGTCATTGCAGAGCTGACAGTTTGTACCGCATGGGGATGCTGCTACATCCCCATGCTGTAGAAGCGATCAGTCTGCAAAAAAATGATAGTCCCATAGTGGGACAAAGTAAAAAAAAAAAACAAATTGTAAAAATATTTTTATAAAATCAAGATATTGTATCCATAAACGAATATTTATATGAAAAAAACAAAAGTACACATACAAGTGATTAGAATATCACCAAAAAGTTAATTTCAGTTATTCAATGCAAAAAGTGAAAGTCGTATATTATATAGTCATTACAGAGTGATCTATTTCAAGTGTTTATTTCTGTTAATGTTGATTATTACGGCTTATAGCCAATGAAAATCCAAAAGTCTTTATCTCAGTAAATTAGAATAATTAACAAAAACACCTGCAAAGGCTTCCTAGGCGTTTAAAAAGGTCTTTTAGTCTTTCAGTAGGCTCCACAATCCTGGGGAAGACTTCTGACATGACAGATATGCAGAAGGCAGTCATTGACACACTCCACAAAGAGTGTAAGCCACAAAAGGTCATTGGTAAAGAAGCCGGCTGTTCAGAGTGCTGTATCCAAGCATATTAATGGAAACTTGAGTGGAAGGAAAAAGTGTGGTAGAAAAATGTGCACAAGCAACCAGGATAACCGCCTTGAAAGGATTGTTAAGAAAAGGCCATTAAAAAATATGGTGGAGAGTCACAAGGAGTCGACTGCTGCTGAAGTAATTGCTTCAAGAGCCACTACACAGAGGTATCCAGGACATGGGCTACAAGTGTCACATCCCGTGTGTCAAGCCAATCATGACCAATAGAAAACTCCAGAAGCATCTTACCTGGACCAAGGAGAAAAAGAACTGGACTGTTGCTCAGTGGTCCAAGGTGGTGGTTTCAGATGAAAGTAAATTTCGCATTTCATTTGGAGGTCTGGTCATCAAGGTCCCAAAGTCTGGAGGAAGAGTTGAAAGGCACACATTTCAACATGTTTGAGATCTAGTCTGAAGTTTCCAAAATCAGTGATTGAAAGCCATGTCATCTGCTGGTGTAGGTCCGCTGTGTTTTATCAAGACCAGAGTCAGTGCAGCCATCTACCAGGAGATGCAAATTTCATTGCCAAAAGTACCAATACCTGGTTTAAAAACAACAGTATCACTGTGCTTGATTGGCCAGCAATCTCTCCTGACTTTAACCCCATAGAGAATTTATGGGGTATTGCCAAGAGGAAGATTAGAGACATTAAACCCAACAATGCAGAAGAGCTGAAGGCTGCTATCAATTCAGCCTGGGCTTCAATAACACCTCAGCAGTGCCACAGGCTGATCGCCTCCATGTCACGCCGCATTGATGCAGTAATTGATGCAAAACCAAGTATTGAGTGCCTTTACTGAACATACATTTTAGTAGCCAACATTTCGGATTTTAAAATAATTTTTCAAACTAATGTTATGAAGTATTCTAATTTACTGAGATAATGACTTTTGGATTTTCATTTGCTGTAAGCCATAATAATCATCAGCATTAACAGAAATAAACACTTGAAATAGATCACTCTGTAATGACTATAATATACGACTTTCACTTTTTGTATTGAATAACTGAAATTAACTTTTTGATGATATAATTCTGTGAGAAGCACTTGTATTTGGTATTGCCGCTTCTGAAACGACCCAATCTACAAAACCGTCCCTCTAATTACCCTTTAGTGAACACCATAAAAAAATTAAAAAACAAGGTAAAAAACAATGCTTTATCATACCGCCGAACAAAAAGTGGAACAAAATGCAATCAGAAAGATGGATATTAAAAAATATGGTACCGCTGAAAACATCATTTTGTTCCGAAAAAAATAAGCTGCCATACAGCTCTATCAGCGGAAAAATAGTTATAGCTCTCGGAATAAAGCGATGCAAAAAATAATTATTTTTTTCTATAAAAGTTTTTTTATTGTGTAAGGTTATGTTCACAATGGGCAATTTTGCTGCTTTTTTCTGCATCAAAACCTGATTTCTTGGCAGAAAAGATGCTGCGGCAAAAGTGCATGTTTTTGTAAGCACTGAGGTTTCTGTGTAAATCTCTGAAATACGTGATTCAGACGGAACCTCTGGCGGAAGATTCCCTATAATGAGGCAGATGAAGGCACTGTGGACGCTGTCTGACCTATATAATACAGCGGTGTCCGTCTTTTTAGAATTGCATAAAAGTGCCGTCTGCCACAGTTTTTGCACTTCTGAAAAGGACACCGCTGAACAGAGGCCAGATGGAGTCCAGAGTAACTCTGCTGCCTCATTATAGGGAATCGATCCCTCGGGGGTTTCATCTTAAATATGTCACTCATAGATTTAAATGGAAAACCCAAAGTAAGTGGTCAGAGCGCCGGATAAATGTGATCCCAAACGTTATGTAAAATGTTCCCAATAAAAGCTTCAACTCAATTCACAAAAAAGCAAGCCCTCACTCAGGTCTGTCCTCTTTTAATGGAAATATAGGGGACTTCCACGTTACTGATTGTACAAAGGCGCTGGAAAAGCAAAATGGCTCCATAACCCTCCAAAAGAAATTCAGCAAATTCTGCACTCCCAAAAGCAAATGCTCCCTCCCTTCTGAGCCCCACAGTGTACCTAAACCACATATTGCATCCACATGTTTGGCATCGCTGAAGCAATGAGAACCCGCCTAACTTACAGGTGCATGTCTCCAGAAGCATAGGCTGGGCATATTATACTGGTCACTACAACATACTGGTCACTGCAACAGCAGTTTGCAATTTTCACTCATCAGCATTCATTGCTGCTTGTTTCTGGAAACTCCCCATGTAGTCAAAATCGGCACTACACCTGTAGATAAATTCCCAAAGGGGTATAATTTTCAAAATGTCAATTAAGGGGGGATTCTGCTGTTCTACCAATTAGGGGCTCTGTATATGGAGCCTGCAAACTGTTCTAGGAAAATCTGCTCTCCAGGAGGCAGATGGCGTTCCACTACTTCGTTTCCGTATTGCTAAGTAGTACTGTACAGCCACATATGGAGTATTGCCGTGTTCAGTAGAAGTTGTGGGACAAATTATGGTTCCAGTTTTACCCCCTTCTTGTGTGAAAATGTAAAATCTGGGTGTTAAAATCAAATTTTGGTCGTAAAAATTATTTTTCCTTTACTGCTCAATGGTATAAAATTCTGTGCCACACCCGTTTTGTCAATATGATCACTGCACCCCTAGATGAATTCATTGAGAAGGTGTAGTTTGTAAAATGGGGTCACATATGGAGGATTCTGCTGTTCTGATACCATCTGGGCTCTCCCAGTGGGTCCATGGCACCTGCAAACCATAACAGTAAAATATGGCTCTCCTTGCCTTCTGAGCTTTGAACTGTGCCTGAAAAATATTTCCCTGTAGGGTATTGGCGCACTCAGGAAAAAAATGGAACTCAGTTTGTTGTAAAAAAATAAATAAATAAATCCTATTAGCAATTAGAAAAATGGAGTAGATTAATTAGAAGAATTAAAAACTTGGGGCTAAAATAACATTTTTGTGAGGGAAATGTGATAAACTTCTGTGAGACACCTGGGAGCTCAAGGTGCTCACCACAAATCTAAAATTCATTCATTGAGGGCTCTAGTTTCCAAAATGGGGTCACTTGTGAGGGATTTCCACTACTTAGGCACATTTGGGGCTCTCCAATGGGACATGACATCCGCTAATAATTCCAGGAAATTTTACATTCAAAAAGTCAAATTATGCTTTTTCCCTTCCAAGCCATGCCGTGCGCTCAAACAGTAGTTTTCTCCCTCATATGGGGTATTTGCGTACTCGGGAGAAATTGCACTGCAAATTGTATGGTGCAATTTCTCCTTTTATTGTTATGAAAATGCCACATTTTGGGCTAAAATATATTTGTTGGGAAAATGTTTTTTTTTTTTTTATAATTATTTTCTTCACAGCTTAACATTATAAACTTCTGTGAAGCACCTGAGGGTTTAATGTGCTCACCACACATCTAGATTAGTTCCCTGATGGATCTAGTTTCCAAAATGGTGTCACTTGTAAGGGATTTTCACTGTTTAGGCACATGAGAGGCTCTCCAAACGAGACATGGCGTCCTGTTATGAATGGGCACTGAGGAGGATAGCAAGCCCAAGCTAAGCCACAGAAAACCAGAGAGGTTGGTAACTAAGCGGATGCAGACCCCTGATCCTGTCCACACAACTAGCATTAGCCGTGGAGTGTGCCTACGATGATCCTAGACGCCTCGGCACAGCCGGAGAGCTAACTAAGCCTAAAGCAAGAAAGGGGAAATCTAAACTGCCCCGGAGCAGACCCCAAAGGAATAGATAGCCCCCAAACATATATTGTCAGTGAGACAAGATGAAAACAAAAACGCAGGCAGAAAATTAGACTGAGCAAACGATGAGGCCCAAGCTGACTAGACAGGACAGGAAAGGAAAGACACTCTGCAATCACGCAAAAAACCCTGCAAAAAGTCCAACACGTCTGATGCACAAAAACACTAAAGTCGCATGACTTCGCCCCCACTATATCAGCACTCTGGTATGTTCTGAAAGCAAAGCAAAAAGAGCCCAATATAACAGAGGACAAAACAAACTGACACATGCAGTAACATATGGGCGGTGATTCAGCACAGCCCCAGCCGGAGCTGGCTGACCTGCACAAAGCAGAGATCAACAAAACCAGATCAAATGCAAATAGAATAACAAATGAACCACTTAGCTGAACCATGCAGGGAAAGAGCAGAAGACATCAGACCTAGAAGGCACAGGAAGAAAATCACCAGCAGGGATAGAGGGAGTCGGCTGTCTTAAATCCCAATCAGAACCCCCAGATCTCCAATCGTCTTCCTCATTATCAGGTGGCAAGCCTCTGTCAATCAGATCAGCTCTAATATCTCCAGTAACCACCAGAGGGAGTCCAGAAAGAGAACTCTCAAACCCTCTGTCAATCTGACCAGCTCCACTACCTTCTGTAATCACCAGAGGGAAGCCAGAGAGAGAATTAACAACAGCATCCACCAATTGTTTCAGCAAATTTTGCATTCAAAAAGTGAAATGGAGCTCCTTCCCTTCCGAGCTCTGCTGTGCGCCCTAACAAAAAAAAGAAAAAACAGGAGAATGCCAGAGTCCAAAGCTATATTCATAAATGTGATTTTTATAAATACAATTAAAGGCACATATGTGAGAAACAGGACATATATACTGATATAGCAAATGGTCAGTGGGTTATTTAGCCTGAAACCATAAAGAGCAGACCAGCGACCATCATTAATAAAAAGCCAAGTTGGACGACAATGAGAGGGGTAAGTATTATGTGCCTATCACACATGAAGTGGGATTAAAGAATGATCATACTAAGATCCCAATTGATTGTGAAGATATACAAAAGAAAGTAATGAATATATATTGCACTATGCTCTAAATTGTAAGCTGCTGACACAGCGGTGGGGGACGCAGGCACAGCCGGCGTGGCGTGTTTGTGCTCACTACAGTATCTGGCAATGTTAGCCTGTGATCACGTCAACTGCAGCTGCAGACACCACCGCATGGGTCAGAAAATACAGCACTGGGAGTAAAGCCGTAATGTACCAAAGATAGGGAAACCAATGAAGTTACATACAAGAGTATATTGCACCAAACCCACATAAAAAAGTATATAGGAACATACCCATCATGTCATGAGTGGATCGCTAGTCAGGAAACCCCACCGCACGTTTTGCGATGTGAATACCGCTTCCTCGGGGGTGTGGCTAAAGATGTAAATTTAACCCCTTTATATATCCGGCTATATCTGGTCACAGTGGTTTTCTTACTCATATGGGTATCGGCGTTCTCTGAAGTAATTACACAACAAATTTTGGGGTCCATTTTTTCCTGTTGCTCTTGTCAAAATCAAAAAATTGGATCTGAAATACATTTTTTGTGAAAAAAGTTAAATGTTCATTTTGTTTTCACATTCCAAAAATTCCTGTGAAGCACCTGAAGGGTTAATAATCTTCTTGAATGTGGTTTTGAGCACCTTAAGGGGTGCAGTTTTTAGGATGGTGTAGCTTTTGTACCTTTTATCACATAAACCCCTCAAAGTCACTTTAAATGTTTTGTGGTCCCTATAAAGAAATTGTTTTGTAAGTTTTGTTGGAAAAATGAAAAATTGTTGGTCAATTTTTAGCCCTTATAACTTCCTAATGAAAAAAAAAATTTGGTTCCAAAATTATGCTGATGTAAAGTAGACATGTGGGAAATGTTATTTATTAACTATTTTCTGTAACATATCTGTGATTTAAAAGGCATGAAAATTCAAAGTTGGAAAATTGCAAAACTTTCTTAATTTTTGCCAAATTTCCATTTTTTTCACAAATAAATGCAAGTCACACCAAAGAATTTTTACCACTATCATGAATTACAATGTCACAAAAAAAACATTCTCCGAATCACTGGGATCCGTTGAAGCATTCCAGAGTTATTACCACATAAAGTGACAGTGGTCAGAATTGTAAAAATTTGCCTGGTCATTAACATGTAAACCAACCACCTTCAGGGGTAAAGGGGTTAAAGGTGAAAGAGTTCATGAATGTATTGTCCTTGATACGGGTTGTTTTTTTGTTTTTTGTTTTTTTTTTTTTTACATATCAAAAAAAATCTGCCACTCTAACAGCGATGTATAGACTTTTTATGTCCAGTATATCTCACCTTTTGGACTGTTATATTTTTGAATCAGTAATGTGTATACAACAGATTTATTGTAAAAAATTTTGAAACTTGTTTCATACATTTAAATTTAACCTATGAAATTAAACTCCAAAAATTTGTGTACAGATTGCAAAAACAATGATGTTCAGATAAATGTAACTGATTTTTAGTTGCAGAAATGCAAATCTCCGTCATGTAAATACCCTCAAAATTGGAAGAGTGGAAAGATTTGTAATTCTTCCTTGTTTTGAAAACACACATGGCTTTTGCTAACAAATGGTAATGCAAAATACTGAACAAAACCCTGTCATGTGATAATGGCTGTAATTATTGTGCACCTTTCTGCTATGACCATTTTTCCCATAGAAAAGAGTCTTAAAGAGGTGGTCCTCAATTTTTGAACTGATCTAGTATTCCTCAGCATTCATGCAGTGATGGTGTCACATACATAATTCGCATAATCGCTTCATCCAATCTCTTGCCTTACCAAGTCCAAGGGACAAGGAAGAAAATCAGATGCAGCACTGATTAAAATATATATATATATATATATATATATATATATATATATATATATATATATATCGATACTTTTGATGTATCAAAAAAAAAAAATTTGAATATGGTCAAGTTTTTACTTGTGAAAAATAATTGTATTTAATATATTTTTCCATTTTTTTATAGACTGGAACAGCCATATTTCCCAGCAAATGAGAAATTCTTCCTAGCTCTTAGTCACTGCTCATCCCTTCAACGTCTGTGTGTTATATCTCGGAATGGAAATTTCCAAGCTGATGCTGTGATGTCATTTCTTCACAAATGTAAAGAGTTAATCATGTGTCATCTATTCACCGGAGAAACGCTAACGGCTTGTAAAAGCCTTCAAAGTGATATAATAAAAAGGTATAGTATGTTAATAGTAAAACTTGTAATAACATTTTCTATCTTTTCAAATAAAGCATCTTATTTTAGTGCCAATTCTATAAGGTCTTCCAAAAAATTAGAGGGTTACATAATCTATAGCTTCAGCAATTGCTAATTATTCCCTATTAGCCTGAGGTATGGTTAACCTGATCTGTTTAAGACCTTCTATAGCAGGTTGCTGCTATAGAAGGTCTTAAACCGCCTCCTGATTCTACCTATGCACCCTTAAGGAGGGAATCTGCTCTTTTGTTTAGTGGGTCCCTCAAAACTCCCATGTCCTTGAAGGGAAGGGTAAATCACTTGGAAACCTTAGCAGCCGCTACCTCTAACTTCTTGGGTTTATCCCAGGACGTTGATGCAAGTCATCAAAAGGATATTTCCTTTTGAGGGACAGCACAGAGTTTTTTTTCGATCAAGTGTATTCCATTCCTTTTTAGTTAGAGACTGTATATTCTCATTTAGAGGAAATGACCTACGTTTCCTTTGTCCAAGTCCCCCAAACGTCACATTCTACCCTGTTTGTGGAGAAACGGGGTCAGTGGGTGCTCTCGTCTGCTGGCCCGGCTGCCTTTAGCAAGGCTGCATGGACCAGGGCTTATACCAGTGAACACCCGCTTGATCTCCCGGTGGGCAATACACTACACAGACAACTCAGGGTTAGTCTAAAACAGTGTGGCAATACTTTATTGAACCACAACACTCAATAGCAAACAGAACAATCCCAGCAATTACCCCAAGATGGTGCACATTACAGGGTCTCTCCCTTCCCGTCCACTGACACGCCAGGATAATGGTATTTGTTAAGTCCGAGCTCTCAACGTCGCTACTCCATCTGTGAGGTGTGTGGATGAACCTCTTTCCGCTGCGGCTGGAGATAGCTAAAGGACCCACTAAATTCAAGGCAACCCTCTGGAAGTGTTCACCTATCAAGAGCATGGATTGGAGCGGGGCACGACAGGGTGCTCCCCCCATCCATTGACAAACCGAACAAGAGGCTCGCTATTTCTGCACCTCTTGGGCAATCTTTGTCCAAAAGAAACTACGCAGTAGTTGAGCCCAGGATATTCTCACCCCTGTGTGCCAAGCGCGGGAGTTGGGGCCGATACTGCTGAGGCACCAAGAGCTGATGGGCACAGGTCCAGGGTTTCTCTGGGCATGATGTGGGCTTTTCCCTATATAGCAGTACATTCTCCCATCTATACACCTCCCCCTGATTTGTTTCCCGAGTTTGAGCGGCCGCACTGTGGGCAAATTCTTGGGTGGGGTCAGTGAGTTGGTCTTCCCTAAACTCCTTGCGATCTGTTTCCCCTGTAGGGATTCGCTCTGGTAGGCAATAGCTGGGCGGCAGTAACGAGGCAACACACAGGCATAAAGTCCAATTCCAGTGGTTTTAATGTCACTCAGTAACCAGTAGCTTAGCAAAACATAAGGAAAACCAAACACATACTTCAGCTTGGAGAACCACTGGTCCCAGACTCACCCCTTGCACGGGACGGGCGTAACTAAGCGGCTGCCAGGTCCTGCGGCATCCACCAGGTGCCATTCCCGGGGTTCTTCCGAGTCTTGCTGCTATAGTCCTGCAGCACGGGAATCCTGTATGCAAGTTTCAGGCTGAGTCCACACAAGTTCCTGTAGCTTCCAGAAACACACTCACACTGTGACAATTACCAACCTCCATTACATAGGGCCCAACCCCTCCCACCAGTGAGATAGACATCACATGGGCTGATCATGTGACCCTGACATCATCGCAGGTCCTGTGTTTAGTGAAAAACCCGGCCAAACATTAATCTGCTGGGAGAAACATATCTCCCATCCTGTATAACACCCTTTACTGTACCACATACCTCCCCCCTATGTTCAACCCTAAGGGGGTGGACACATGACATACAGTGAACTCTGGACAGGGCATCTGCATTCCCCTGTAGTCTGCCTGCGCGATGTTCCACTGAAAACTTAAAATTTTGCATGGACAGGAACCAACTGGTGACTCGGGCATTCCTCTCCTTAGCTTGACTCATCAACGTAAGAGGGAATGATCTGTCACCAACCGAAATGTTCTCCCCAGCAAATAGTAGCACAATGACTCCAGTTCCCACTTGATAGCCAGGCACTCTCTCTCCACAATACTGTATCGGGTTTCAGCTGGGGTAAGCTTCCGGCTTAGGAAACTAACGGGATGCTCTTCCCCGTTAACTTCCTGAGACAGCACGGCACCAAGTCCTATCTCAGAGGCATCAGTCTGCACAACAAACTCTTTTTTTAAATTTGGAGTGATCAGGACTGGTGTACCACACAGTGCCCATTTTAACTTTGTAAAGGCCTCTTCTAAGTGATCATTCCAGTCGACCATCACAGATTTTTCTCCTTTTAAGCAATCTGTTAAAGGCGCGGACAGGGTTGCAAAGTTGGGAATGAACCGCCTATAATATCCCACCAAACCAAAAAAGGCTTTTACCGGTTTTGTTGTGAGGGGATGGGGCCAGTTCTGGATTGCCTCTACTTTGTTTACTTGGAGCTTGAGAATTCCTCTCCCAATGACATAACCCAAGTACCGAGCTTCTTCCAACCCTATGGAACACTTCTTTGGGTTGGCAGTTAGACTCTCTGCAACAAGCAGGGCTATCACTGCCTGTACTTTTGCTAAGTGGCTTTCCCAGTCAGTGCTGTACACAATGATATCGTCTAGATAGGCTGAGGCATAGCGGCGATGGGGACGGGGCACAATATCCATTAACCACTGGAACGTTGCTGGTGCGCCATGCAACCCAAAGGGTAACACCTTATACTGGAACAGCCCCTCAGATGTTACAAAAGCCGTTTTTTCCTTTGCCGCCTCTGTTAGGGGAACCTGCCAATAACCTTTTGTGAGGTCCAGAGTTGTAAAATACAGTGCTTGCCCAAAGCGCTCTATCAATTCGTCAACCCGGGGCATGGGGTAGGCGTCAAATTTTGAAATGTCATTCAGTTTTCTAAAATCATTACAGAATCTTAGTGACCCATCAGGCTTGGGTATTAGGACTATTGGGCTGGCCTACTCACTTTGAGACTCTTCTATGACCCCTAACTGTAGCATAGCTTTTACCTCTTCCGAGATAGCTTGTCGCCGTGCCTCAGGCACCCGATAAGGCTTTAGTCGGACCTTGGCCTGTGGCTCTGTGACAATGTCATGTTGGATTAGGGAGGTGCGTCCAGGGAGCTTCGAAAAAACATCTGTATTTCGGCTAATGAACTCCCGGACCTCCTGAACCTGTCTAGGAGACAAAGTATCGGCAATTTTGACCGCGGGTTGGGCTTCTCCTGCCTCGCCCCGAGGTAACGGAGCCTTTTCCATCTGAAACGCTGGCAGCGGACTATCCCCACCAAGGTGCTCTCTATCTTTCCAGGGTTTAAGCAAATTAATATGGTAAACCTGTTCTGGCTTTCTCCGTCCTGGCTGGTGTACCTTGTAGTCTACTGGCCCCACCTTCTCCATGGTCTCGTAGGGTCCCTGCCACCTTGCGAGAAATTTGCTATCTACGGTAGGCACAAGCACCAACACACGATCCCCAGGGCTAAAGGTTCTTACCCGAGCCTCCCGGTTATAGACCCGACTCTGTGACCATTGTGCTGCCTCCATATGTTCCCGGACCAAGGGTAGGACTGTCTCCATCCTCTCTTGCATTTTTGCAACATGTTCTATCACACTTTTGTGGGGGGTAGGTTGATTCTCCCAGGCCTCTTTGGCTATATCGAGTAAGCCCCGTGGATGTCTGCCGTACAATAGTTCAAAGGGCGAGAACCCCGTAGATGCCTGAGGCACCTCCCGTACTGCAAACAACAAATATGGCCGTAAGAGATCCCAGTCCTTCCCATCTTTGGAAACTGCCTTTTTTAACATGCTCTTCAGCGTCTTATTGAACCTTTCTACCAGACCATCTCTTTGGGGATGATAGACCGATGTGCGCAACTGTTTAACATTTAACAACTGGCAGAGTTCCTTCATAATTTTTGACATAAAGGGGGTTCCCTGGTCTGTTAAAATCTCTTGTGGAATTCCCACCCGTGAAAACATACCCATGAGTTCCTTTGCTATAAGCTTAGCTGATGTGTGGCGCAGAGGAATGGCCTCAGGATACGGAGTAGCATAATCTAGAACTACAAGAATGTGTTGGTGTCCCCTTGCCAACTTATTGAGAGGCCCCACCAGGTCCATGGCCACTCTCTCGAAGGGCACCTCTATAATTGGCAAAGACACCAAAGGGCTCCGAAAGTGAGGCTGGGGACTGGTTACCTGGCACACTGGACAGGAGCTACAGTACCGTTTAACTTCTTCATGGACCCCTGGCCAGTAATATCGCTGCAGAATTCGGTCGAGAGTTTTCTTTTGGGTCAAATGCCCCCCGAGTACATGCGCATGCGCTAAATCCATTACCAGCCTCCGATATGTCTGAGGTACCAGTAAATGTTCTACCATTTCCCCCCCCCCTGTATTTTCTCCACTCGGTACAATAAATCCTGGTTCAGCTCAAAGCGTGGCAACACCGTATCTGCCCCAGGTTGTTGGGGTTCCCCATTGACAAACAGTACATTTTCTCTGGCCCGGGCAAAAGTAAGGTCTCGGAGTTGCGCTCTACCAAAATTGTCACCTGATACATTCAAGTCTGACAACTCAGGTCCCGGCGGCAAGTCTTCCACCTCTCCAGCCAATACTTCCCTGGGAGAATTCTCCCCCTCCTCCACCGAAGGGAAGGTTATTCCTACAGCCAGCACTTCTTCCTCCGGGCCACCAGGTTCATGCCCCACTTCTGGAGAATGTAACCTGGTTGCCTCTGGTGCTGGCAGCTGTTCAGTGGGTGGGACAACAGACGGCCACAGCACAGAAAACAACGGAAAGTCTCTTCCAATTATCACTTCATAATGTAAATTAGTCACAACCCCCACCTCGTGGCACCACCTCCTCGCTGGCGTGCTGATTACCACTAGTGCGGTGGGATAGTCTTTTAAGTCTCCATGTATACACAACACCCCAATTTTCCGGCCCGTATACTCGCTGGTGTGTATCCAGCTGGCTCGTACCACGGTTACAAGACTCCCTGAGTCCAATAGGGCCACAGCCGGGTTGCCCTCTACTTCAACCCGACATAAATGATCCATATTGGGACCTTTCGGGGTACCCATTGCACACATTGGTTCGGCATAGTGGGACTGGCGGTACCCAAAATTTGTGTCCATGGGTTCAGTCAGGTGGGGGCAATCAGCTCTCCTATGACCTGGTTCCTGGCACTGCCAGCAGATTATGGGGCTCCTTACTTCCCCAGATAAGTCCTGAGAGGCCTTCCTGGGCTCCGCTCGCCGAACCAGGGGTGGGGACTTAGGGAACCTCCGGGGGTCCCTCCCTGTAGCTCTTTGATAGCCCCATACCTTTCTATGAGGTCTATCATCTGCATGACATTAGTAGGGGATGCCAGTCCGACCCATGTCTGGAAGGAGTGGGGCAAAGCCCTCCAAAATTTATCAGTCACTATGCGGTCCAGCATGGCCGTGGGGGACAACACCTCAGGCTGCAACCACTTTTGTAACAGGTGCAACAGGTCGTAATACTGGGACCGGGCCGGCTTGGAGGGGGTAAACTCCCACTGGTGTACCCGCTGGGCTCGCACTAACACATTTACCCCAAGACGTGCCAGTATCTCACCCTTGACGACCGTGTAGTCCGCCCTTTGCTCAGGGGGTAGGTCCTGATACGCCTTCAAAGGTCCTGGGGTCAGAAACGGAGCGAGGACATCCGCCCAATGGTCCCGGGGTAGCTTCTCTCTCAGCGACTCCTTCGAACATCTCCAGGTACGCCTCCACATCGTCCGATTTCTCCATCTTGGGAAACGCTATACGAACTGCTTTCCGGAACTCATGGATTCCCCGGTCAGCTCCTTTTGTCTGCGCTGTCGTGATATGCTGTATCAACAGCTGATTGGTTTCCTGCTGCTGCTGCATAACCTGCTGCTGTATAGCCTGCTGTCGCATGGCCTCCTGTTGCTGCTGCCGCATGGCCTCCTGTTGCTGCTGCATAGCCTGCTGCTGCTGTCGCATGGCCTCTGAGCGTTTTTACCGTGGCCTCCATTTCTGGAAAGTTCCCTGCCTGGGTCTCTGCCACTCGTTTCACCCATGACATAGGTTGGGGTACAAATCAAAAATAAAAAAATAGCCTGGCCTCACTGCTTCTGCCCGCATTCAGTCCACCAATTGTAGGGGTTCGCTCTGGTAGGCAATAGCTGGGCGGCAGTAACGAGGCAACACACAAGCATAAAGTCCAATTCCAGTGGTTTTATTGTCACTCAGTAACCAGCAGCTTAACAAAACATAAGGGAAACCAAACACATACTTCAGCTTGGAGAACCACTGGTCCCAGACTCACCCCTTGCACGGGACAGCCGTAACTAAGCGGCTGCCAGGTCCTGCGGCATCCGCCAGCTGCCATTCCCGGGGTTCTTCCGAGTCTTGCTGCTATAGTCCTGCAGCACGGGAATCCTGTATGCAAGTTTCAGGCTGAGTCCACACAAGTTCCTGTAGCTTCCAGAAACACACTCACACTGTGACAATTACCAACCTCCATTACAAAGGGCCCAACCCCTCCCACCAGTGAGATAGACATCACATGGGCTGATCACGTGACCCTGACATTATCGCAGGTCCTGTGTTTAGGGAAAAACCCGACCAAACATTAATCTGCTGGGAGAAACATATCTCCCATCCAGTAAAACACCCTTTACTGTACCACACCCCCCCCAGTCAATGGCAACAGTCTGGTCAAGTGTACTCACCGCCATCAGCTCAGAGGGGGTTGATGGAGGCTTGAAGTGTTGGTTATCCTCGGGATGGGTGTCACAAGGATCCACATCACGGTGTTTCTTTGCTGGGATTCGGGTGATGACAGTATCAAATTGGCTGGACAGTCCTTGTCCGAAGTCATTCCCCAAAATAACAGGTGTGGGGATGCCATCCATGAGTCCCACTTCAACCTCTCCCTGGTCAGTACCCCAGTCCAGCTGAACTCCAGCCACGGAGATGGTAACTTGGCGACCTGGTAAATAGTGTTCTGGTGGGACAATATCTGGGATAACCAGTGTGATGGAGGACCCAGTGTCCCAAAGTCCCTGGGCCAGGATATCACCGACCTTGACTGGCTGGATGTGGCGTAGGAGGCTGGCTGGTGTAGGCTGGACATCCTGCTGTGTACTATGGACAGGATATATCACTGTTGCTGGTGTATCCTGGGAATAGTATCCCTCCGACCCTGCTGGCTCCAGGCATGGGGCCCTGTCCCTGGGGAAAAATCTTTGGCAATGTGTCCAAGGCGCCTGCATGTATAACAGCGCCGTGGGTTGTGCAACTCACAGGTACTGTTGGTAATCCTTTGATCCTGGTGGTCGGTCAAATCTTTGGTTGAAGTGTCTTCTTGGATCGGTGGGCATATCGGGTCTCCAGCGAGGTCGGTTGGCTGTAAATTAGTCAGCCAATCGGGCTTCTTGCCCTGGAGTGTCAGGCTTCCAGTCGGCTACCCACTCTCGAATTTCTGGGTCCATCTTCTCCATAAGTTGCTCAAGCACGATTACGTCCCGAAGGGCAGCAACAGAGTGGGCAGCCCTACCGTCATCCAGCGGTTGCAGTGTCTCCGGATTTGACTGCCAAATTCTACATACAGTAGGAGACCCTCTGGCGAGACAATGTCTGGAACTTGTTGCAATATCTCTCGGGGGTGATGGTTGAAAGTGCCAGCAGGGCGTCCTTAATAGTTCGATAATCCTGGCAGTATTGAGACCCAAGTGACCGGGCAGCATCCCGTGCCCGACTAATCAAATTAGTCCACAGGTATTAAGCCCAGTCAGCTATGAGGCGCCTGGTGCATCAGCATTAAAGTCTCAAAATCTTGCAGATGATCATCGACTTCAATGTTGGTCTCTTTAAACCCTGGCACGTCTCTGTAGCGGAGCTGCGTTCCTTGTTGGGGTACTACCATGGGGTTAAGGACCGATGCTTGCTGTAGGGGTACTGGAACTCCCAAAACTGATTCCATAACACAAGCTCTTTCACCACTTGAGGCTCCAGGTCCCAATGCAACCAACAATTCCTGGATTGGGACTGCAGCTGACTGTGTAGATTCCAGACCGACACAGGGTCCTGTCTCTGGCAATTCCTCTGGGTCCATCTCGGCAGAGTTTTCGTCGTCCTCCACAACATTCTGGGCAAAATTCTGGGCATTCCAACAAACGAATTCCTTGATCAAATCTGACCGAGTCCGAAGTACCCTGAGTTGAGATCCTGAAGAGTGACACCAACCAAAAGAATAGACGTCATTTTCTACCCAATGCAGGTGATCTATTTTTAGACTTACCCAGTGTCCTTCAGTCCACCCTCACAGCCTTTCCCTATCCACCTTCAAAGTCAACAAACTGGTTATAGAATAAAATACACAGCATAACAGCACACAATAAACAAAGATAAACATACACTGTGTACCAGTCCCTATTACAGACTTAAGTTGAACAAAAACTATATCTCATGGGAATCAGAATATATGGTGAACATACAAATCCCCTTAAAAACAAATTAATTCAATATGCATTAAAAACACACCTTCCCAGTGAATCATTGGCAAATGCCACAAATGAAAAAAGACCTAATCTGAGATGCTGTACAGCCCTATAATAAGGCTATCTGATACCTTCCTAGCCGTGGAGGTTGGCACCCTAGAAGTACGAATCTGGCGCCCCCACTCAACGAGGACTGTCCCTCACTCCCCTACCAGTCCCTGATGTGAAGCGGAAGCAGAGATGGTGAAGTTCACATTCGTTTTTATTTTTTAATTGGAACTTCGGGACCACGGTCCGGGGGGGGGGGCTCCGAAGGGGGCGTGACTAGTGAGCCCCGGGCATCAGTAGTAAAGCCCCTCAGGCAGGGCCAGAATGGAATACCCGGAGGACACAGGTGCTACCTCCAGTTAGACCCAGAACACGTGGCAAAAGGGATAACAAAGGTTACAGCAGAGTCCGTAATGCGCTGGGTCCTGGATCCAGTTAGTTGGTAAGGAGTCGGTTCCAGTGACCTTCACACAGTCCTTGGACTCGGATGACTGTAGGCAGAACGGGATGGCTTAGGCCCAGATGGTTGCAGTTATAACCAGGTAACACAGGATACTGATATGCTGTGGAGACAGAGAGCATTAGACAATGCACAGAGACTGCAGATGCAGCGCAGACAGGTAAGCATGAAAAGCGGATGTAGCAATGATAGATAATCATTGCTCCGGTGCTCTCCCTATGGAGGAGAGGCCAGAAATAGCAGCCAGTGTGCTGCCATTGGTTGATTGCATTTTTTGAATAATGCACGCCGCCCCTTTAAGAAGGCAAGAGAGCGGGCAGGCGTGCCCTAATAGTCTTAGCTACAGGTCTCCTCACAGGACGCCAGGAGGAGGAGGCAGGAGAGAGGACAGAACGCTGAGCAGCAGCATGAGAGGCTCGAGGTGAGTGCCCAGAACGGAGAGCAGCGGCAGGCCTGGACGCAGCGCCAGGACGGGGACCAGGTGTAACAGCGGCAGACCTGGGCGCAGCGCCAGGACGGGGACCAGGTGTAACAATATGACAGGAGGGAAAACAATGACCAAATAGTGCAGAAATGAAAATTCAAAGTGCCCTACAGCTATTGCAGGATCCCAGGCAAACAATACACAAATATGGTATCAGCTATGGACATCAATACTATCGGTTATTCCTCCTGATGAACGCGTCGGGGCTTCTCTACACCTAAGTGACCACTTCTATTATATTATATCTAATTTATGTTGAATCTATTTTATTGAAAGAAGTTGAAAAGATTTTAACATATAACAAACAAGACATAAGGTACAAGATACAGTATTATACACGGTTATACACCAAGCCATACCGGATTCGCCAACATTTTGCCCATAACCTGTGAGGGTGTATTACGAATATCAAAGAGAGAGAGGAATCAGAAAGAAAAGGATAACTCACAGGGGGGGGGGGGGGACAGAGGGATGGGTTACAGATTTCCGAGCCGGTCTCTAAGAAACATTTTCAGTTAATCGAAGTAGTCCAGGCGTCTTCCTGAACACGATCCAGGGCTGCCATGTTCGAATCAAACGGGAATTATCTCCCTCCAATTCAGCCATCAACTCCTCCATACGAAAAATGTCTATAAACTCTGATAACCACTCTGCTATAGTTGGCTTTGTCGTTGTACGCCAGTAGCGCGGGATCACCATCCTTGCTGCAGTAATACAAAACCGGAGAAGGCTCTTTTCTGTTGATATGGAACCCGGGAGAATTGATAAAATGGCAATTTGTGGGGAGGGAAGGACACATTTCCCAGAGATCTCCTGGTAGGCCCGAAACACCCCCTCCCAAAAGGGTCGTATAGCAGGGCATTGCCACCATATGTGGTATAGCGTGCCTCTCTCCATTGCACATCGCCAGCATGTATCATCCAATGTCGGGAAGATGGACTTCAATCTAACGGGGGACAGATACCACCTAGTCAGTATCTTATAATTTTTCTCTTGAGCGCCCCCGGCCGGAGACATTTTATGTGTATAAAGAAAAGCTTTATCAAGGTCCTCCTTCGAGAACTTGCAACCCATCTCCTCCTCCCATGCGCGGGAGGGTGAAATGTGAGGGAGGGTCTTGCATTTGTAAGAGAGCTTCCAACCGCGTCATGGGAGGGCGAGAAGCACGGTCGGCCAAACGTCCCCGTATAAACGATCTCAACTGGTTATACTCCAACCAGGAGAGTGTCCTACTTGGGAACTTTTCCCGTAAGGCATCCCATGTCGGAAAATTTCCGTCTACTAGTATCTGTCCCAATCGTAAGTCAGAACTCCTATGCCAGCCTAAAAATTGGTCTCTGTGACACCCTGGGGGAAAGTCCGGATTACCAAATATCGGTGACAGTGGGTTCAAATTACTGATCAGTTTCTGTTTATGTTTAACACGATTCCAGACCTGTAGAACTTCTCGAGTCAAGAAACCTGTTGGTCCCTTATAGTCATTTGCAACCTGTTCAGTTCGTCTGATCCACGGGAGATGACGCAATGGGACGCCGAAAGATACCTGTTCCAATTGTACCCATTGTTTAGAATGATGACCGAACTGCCAGTCAAACAGACGTGCAAGTAGGGAAGCTCTGTGATAGAGTTCCAGGTCAGGGAGGCCCGCTCCACCTCTGGGTTTCGGGGCGGTTAGAATAGAATATTTAAGACGAGGTTTAGATGTCTGCCAGGTAAAGCGGATTAACGCAGATCTAATGGTCTGAAAGAATGTCTTCGGCGGCACTATCGGGACCGCCTGGAATAGATATAATAACCTCGGAAGAATGTCCATTTTAAATGAATTCATCCTACCAAACCATGAGATGTTCTTCCGTCCGTATTCCCTCAACCGTTTCAGAGTCGACTCCAACAAAGGCACATAATTTAATTTATATAAGTCAGTCGTGTCAGTAGGGATTTGAATGCCTAAATATTGAATGGCCCCAGTCTTCCACCGAAAGGGGAAATTTCCCATAAGTCTTGTAAGTTCAGTCTGTCCTAGGGATATATTTAGGGCTTCAGTTTTCTGAAAGTTAATCTTGAAGTTACTGACCTCTCCGTATTTTTGGAACTCTTCCATCAATGATGGAAGGGTTATGTGTGGCTGGGATATATACACTAAGAGGTCATCCTCATAAAGAGAGACTTTATACTGAATATCGTCCACCCATAGACCGTGTACACTAGGGTTCTTCCTGATCGCCACTGCCAAGTGCTCCATAACTATCGCGTATAGAAGGGGCGACAAAGGGCATCCCTGCCTGGTCCCGTTCCCAATGGTCATAGAGCCCGACATTGCTCCATTTACCTTGACCCTGGCCGACGGGCCAGAGTATAGGGCTATTATTATATCTAATTTATACCCCAAAAGGGGGGGCCGAGTTCTATTGCATGTCGTTTTGGCATATCAGTTGGTCATAATTCATCATGGTGTGGATGTGTCTTAGTTTTTAATATTTGTGTATTGTTTGCCTGGGATCCTGCACTAGCTGTAGGGCACTTTGAATTTTCATTTCTGCACTATTTGGTCATTGTTTTCCCTCCTGTCATATCAGGGACTGGTAGGGGAGTGAGGGTCTCCTCACATAGTACCTGCTGTATACTTGAATGACAGTCTTTTTTTTCCCAGGTGACAGGTAAATCCTCTTTAGATATTGGTCAGCGCCTGTGCTTGGTCTTAGGCAAGCCTTTTCCTCTCTAAATAAATGCGAAAAAATGGAGGACCCCAATTACAAAGTGAACTTTCATGAAGATCACTTGCCAATCAGACGCAGCCACGTGTACCAGTTTAGAAGGAGAAATGGGGTATGCCTTTGGAGGCTGGACAATTATCCACAACGCCGGAGCTTCTGCTTTCTTGGGTAGAATGGCTGCTGGAATGTCCACTCCGCCGGGATGAAGAATCATGCAGTTGTATGTACTTCTGTCGTCTTGGTTGCTGCTGCTTCGGTGGTTCACTGTCCTGCACCTCCATTCCTACAGGGGACCGCTTATGCTGCAGGGAGCGTCTTACCACATTTCCCTTTTGAATGCAAGCAGCCCGGCGTGTCCCCTCTGCTCCTTTCAGTCTCTTCACCAGAAGTTCCTCAGCTCATGTTACCAGCTCGCCGCGTCAACAAGGGGCGACTCCGGCACGTCCCTGCACATGTTCAGAGTGTTCAGAGCAGGACGCCCAGAAGCCGGCACCAGAGCATGGTGCGACGGCTGCACCCCCCTCCCCGAACACCCTGAAAAGGCCCTATTGTCCCTGGGGCACTGCACCAGCCATGGCGGGGGAATTCCCGCTGCCTGTTCCGGTCTGGCTAGGCACAGACATAATCTCTTCTGGTGCACCATGCAAGGTTTCCCATCAAGGACAGGAAACCAACTATTGCAAGGGAGAGGTACTGCCCTTTTTATCTGTAGGTTTCCTGTCCTTGAATGGCGGATCCTCTCTCTCCGTGATGCTGTGATTGAGGAAGGAGAAAAAAACTACATTTTTACTACCAAAATTTAGTTTGAGCCCCAGATTTTATATTTTCACACAAGTGGGTAAAAATGGCATCATAATTTGTCCCACAATTTTTACTGAACGTGGCAATACCTCATATGTGCCTGTACAGTACTACTTAGCCATACGGAGAGACTCAGGAGGAACAAAGTGCTCTTTGGAGCGCAGATTTTCCTAGAACAGTTTGCCGACTCTATATACAGAGCCCCCAATTGCTAGAAGAGCAGAATCCCTCCTCAAGTGACCCTATTTTACAAATTATACCCATTGTGGATGTCACGCTGCCTGTGACGCCGCTCCCACCTGGGGGACGGGACCTTGGGTTCGTCGTCACCACCTCCGGTGCCGCGGCCGCTCCGAGGGTCCCGTCGGGTGTGCACGCACACCTCTCGCTCCTAGCTCCGTGGTTGCGCTATGTTCCAGTGCGCACGCGCGCTCTGCCCAGCTCTGTCTTTGGTCTTGTCCTCTCTGATACTGGAGGACTTGACCCGGAAGTTCTAGGACTCAGGTGCTATATCAGGCTACCTCTTCCTGTGGGTGGTGCCTGATTATTGTTGTACTTCCTGGCTTGTCTGCCGTGTCCCTGCCTGGCTGTGCGCTGTATTCGGGTACTCTGCCTTGTACTCTTGTGCCTCTTGGCACACGCTCTGAACCTGCACTCTGCCTTGTACTCTGCTGTGCTTCCTGGCACACGCTCTGAACCTGCACTCTGCCTTGTACTCTGTTGTGCCTCTTAGCACACGTTCTGAACCTGCACTCTGCCTTGTACTCTGCTGTGCCTCCTGGCACACGCTCTGAACCTGCACTCTGCCTTGTACTCTGTTGTGCCTCTTAGCTCACGCTCTGAACCTGCACTCTGCCTTGTACTCTGCTGTGCCTCTTGGCACACGCTCTGATCCTGCACTCTGCCTGGTACTCTGTTGTGCCTCCTGGCACTCACTCTATCCTGTACTCCGTTCCAGTCCTCTGTTGTGCCTCCTGGCACACCTGCTGTCTAGCTCTGTATTCCTGTCAGATCCCTGGAGACTCCTCGGGTAATTGCTTCGGTCGATGGTAAACTCTTGCAGGAGACCGTTACCCATATCACCGAGGAGACTGAGATGCAGATTGGAGCTCTGCACTGGGAGAAGATTTCCTTTCATGTCTTGTCGACTATGTCCCACGGACTGCTTCTTGGTCTTCCCTGGTTACGGACTCATGAGCCAACCCTGGACTGGCGGTCTGGTGACATACTCCGCTGGAGGCCATCTTGTCAGGAGAAGTGCTTGTTGTCCGTCCATCCCATGAACTTTACCTGTCCGTCCTCGGCACCTGCAGGTCTGCCGTCGGCTTATTGGTCTTTCACGGATGTCTTCAATAAAAAGGAGGCTGAGACTCTGCCGCCTCATCGTCCATACGACTGCCCGATTGACCTCGTTCCTGGCGCTACCCTACCCAGGGGCAGAACTTACCCGCTTTCGCCTGCTGAAACCCAAGCTATGTCAGATTATATCCAAGAGAATCTTGCCAGGGGTTTCATCCACAAGTCCTCTTCACCCGCAGGAGCGGGATTCTTTTTTGCTAAAAAGGACGGCTCCCTCCGTCACTGCATAGACTATCGAGGGCTGAACGATATCACAGTCAAGAATAAGTGCCCACTACCACTGATCCCAGAGCTCTTCGACCGACTAAGAGGAGCACGAATTTTTACCAAGTTGGATCTTCGTGGGGCCTACAACTTAGTCCGCAGTCCTTTATCACTTGAGACGGTCACTATGAGTACTCGGTCATGCCCTTTGGCCTTTGCAACGCCCCAGAGGTATTCCAAGAGTTCATGAATGACCTCTTCCGGGATACGCTGTACTCATGCGTGGTAGTCTACTTGAACGATATTGTCGTGTTTTCCGCTGATCTGTCTGCTCACAGAAAAAACGTGCGCCAAGTCCTCTTGCGCTTAAGGGACAATCGTCTTTACGCCAAGCTCGAAAAATGTGTCTTCGAACAGACGTCCTTGCTATTTCTGGGGTACATTATTTCAGACTCCGGTCTACGAATGGATCCGGCGAAAGTGTCTGCCGTTCTCGATTGGCCACGGCCCCATGGAGTGTAGGCGATCCAGCGTTTCCTCGGCTTTGCGAACTACTTTCGGCAGTTCGTCCCCCATTTTTCTTCGTTGGTTTACCCTATCTCTTCCCTAATCCACAAAGGGGCTAACCCGAATGCTTGGTCCCCAGAGGCAGAAGAAGCTTTCCAGGCCTTGAAACGAGCCTTCGCCTCGGCTCCAGCGCTTCATTGTCCTGAGGTTAATATACTGTTCACCCTCGAGGTGGATGCATCTTCTGCCGGGGTCGGCGCAGTCCTTCTGCAGAGGTCATCTTCCGGACACCTAGTCACCTGTGGCTTCTTTTCTAAAAATTTTTCCCCGTCTGAGCGAAATTACTCCATTGGTGACAAAGAGCTCTTGGCCATTAACTTGGCTCTGGAAGAATGGAGATACTTACTGGAAGGCGCCATACATCCGTTCATGATCTATATGGACCATAAGAACCTGGCGTACATCCAGTCCACTCAGAGATTCAACCCCCGGCTAGCTAGGTGGTCCCTGTTCTTCGCCCGCTTTGACTTTGAACTTCATTTTCGGCCCGGTGATAAAAATGTTAAAGCGAACACGTTGTCTAGGTCTTTCCAGGCGACTGAGGCTGAAGAAGAGCCTTCTCATATAATCGACTCGTCTAAAGTGATTACCGTGGCTCCTATCAGGTTGACCACGTTACCTCCGGGAAGAACCTTTGTGGCTGAGAACAACCGGAGACGAGTGTTGAACTGGGGACAAATAAATTGCCGGCCACATTGGTGTCAAGAAGACTCTTTCTTTGATTTCCCGTTACTATTGGTGGCCATCCCTTTCCCAGGATGTCAAAGACTTTGTGGCTTCTTGTCCTTCCTGCACTCAGAACAAAGTACCCAGACAGCCACCCTTCGGTCTTCTGCTTCCGCTTCCTGTACCTTCGGTTCCATGGCAGCACATAGCCATGGATTTTATTACCGATTTGCCTCGCTCCTCCGGTTGCACGGTGGTTTTGGTGGTTGTAGAACGATTCTCGAAAATGGCTCATTTCGTTCCTCTTCCGGCCTACCCTCGGCTCCTGAATTAGTGAAGATCTTCATTTCCCACGTCTTCAAAATCCACGGTTTCCCGCTGCATATCGTATCTGACAGAGGGGTTCAATTCACGTCCCGGTTTTGGAGAGCTCTTTGTGGACTCGTGAAGGTGACGCTGGACTTCTCTTCCGCTTATCACACCCAAACCAATGGGCAGGTGGAACACACAAACCAGATCCTTACATCTTATCTCCGGCACTTTACTAATGCTCATCAAAACGACTGGGTCGGTCTACTTCCTTGGGCCGAATTTGCCTACAATAACCACTCCAGCGAATCGTCCTCCAAGTTTCCCTTCTTCATCGTTTACGGACCAGCATCCCAGTGTGCCTCTTCCGGTACTTCCTGTCTCAGGGGTACCTGCGGCCGACTCTCTATCCGTGGAGTTCTCCAGGGTATGGCAGGAGACCAAAACCGCTCTTGAGAAAGCCCGTGACAGGATGAAACAACACGCTGACAAGAGGCACCTGGGCATTCCCCCATATCTTCCTGGTGACAAGGTGTGGCTTTCCTCCAGATACAATCGCCTTAAGGTACCATCTTACAAACTAGGTCCCCGTTACATTGGTCCTTTTGAGGTTATCAGGCACATTAATGATGTCTCGTACAAACTGAAATTACCCCCTTCGCTCCGTATTCCCAATTCCTTGCATGTGTCACTCCTCAAACCTGTGGTACTGAACTGGTTCCATCCTTCTACTGGCCACACTCCCCAGCCGGTTGGCATGGGGGACGAGTTTGAGGTAAACGACATTCTGGCCATGAAGAAGGTAAGAGGGAGAACTCTTTTCTTAATTGATTGGAAGGGTTTTGGTCCTGATGAAAGGTCATGGGAACCTAGAGAGAATATCCATGCTCCTCTGATTTTGTCGAAGTTTCTTTCCAGCCTTAGAAAGAGGAGGCGTAAAGGGGGGGTACTGTCATGCCGCTCCCACCTGGGGGCGGGACCCCGGATTCGTCGTCACCACTTCCAGTGCCGCGGCCGCTCCGAGGGTCCAGTCGGGTACGCACGCGCACCTCTCGCTCCTAGCTCCGTGGTTGTGCTATGATCCAGTGCGCACGCGCGCTCTGCCCAGCTCTGTCTTTGGTCTTATCCTCTCTATGATACTGGAGGACTTGACCCGGAAGTTCTAGGACTCAGGTGCTATATCAGGCTACCTCTTCCTATGGGAGGTGCCTGATTATTGTTGTACTTCCTGGCTTGTCTGCCGTGTCCCTGCCTGGCTGTGCGCTGTATTCGGGTCCTCTGCCTTGTACTCTATTGTGCCTCTTGGCACACGCTCTGAACCTGCACTCTGCCTTGTACTCTGCTGTGCTTCCTGGCACACGCTCTGAACCTGCACTCTGCCTTGTACTCTATTGTGCCTCTTAACACACGTTCTGAACTTGCACTCTGCCTTGTACTCTGCTGTGCCTCCTGGCACACGCGCTGATCCTGCACTCTGCCTTGTACTCTATTGTGCCTCTTAACACACGCTCTGAACTTGCACTCTGCCTTGTACTCTGCTGTGCCTCCTGGCACACGCGCTGATCCTGCACTCTGCCTTGTACTCCATTGTGCCTCCTGGCACACGCTCTGATCCTGCACTCTGCCTGGTACTCTGTTGTGCCTCCTGGCACTCACTCTATCCTGTACTCCGTTCCAGTCCTCTGTTGTGCCTCCTGGCACACCTGCTGTCTAGCTCTTTATTCTGGCGTGCTCCTTTGCAAGCATCCTGCTTTGCTCGCACCCGGGCGTGCTAGTCAGTACGCACAATACGCACTCCCGTATACACGCCTTGTGTTCTCCAGTACACTACGTGCCTTCGTACACTCGTGTCTCCTGTGAGCTGGCCGCCTGGTGCCAGCAGTCATGGTACCTTACCCCCTGGGGCTTGCCGCTGACACTCTCTGTAGAGGGGGTGGTCCTCACTAGGTCAGCTCGCCCTGGGCGGGTTGGTGCCACGACCCAGAGGGTCCACTCCAGGAGTCGTCACAATAAGTACTTAATCCTGCTTTCCTGTTCACTCCAGAAGTTCTGAGATGAATGCAGGCATTCCTTCCCTGTGTGTTTATTTTTTCCCCTTATCTGTAGAGGAGGAGCTTCACTACTTATCATGAACATAAACGTCAGCACATATTCATCTCAGCTAAAAGTCTAGACCTTAGATCAGGAATAGGATAGACTTTTATCGGACATTTCATAACTTTCCCAAATTCTTTTTTTTTTTTTAAATTCGTTTATTGAACTTCAGGATGCAAAAAAAAAATGCACAACATACAATTGGCTCATGTTAATAAACATTTCTACAGAGCATACATGTTTCCATCCATTATTGAAAATATAAAGCCAAGAAATTGCACACTATTATTTTAAAAGAACAAGGTAGCATTGTGCATAACCTTCCCAGTATGCGCAAAGAACAGTTGGCTATATAACATAAAACATGTATATCGAACAAAACACATAAGCCTTTTAACATTCTTCGGATAAGGAAATCTAATCAGAAATTACTAAACTACGGCTACCACTACATCAACCGTTGTCTACTATTTCGCAACCTAGTATCCTACAGAATACTATCTCGTATGTGATGTCTCAACCTTGCAGGGTAAGATGAGAGGAGTTCCACCTCCCCCAGATCTTAACAAATTTACCCGGGCATCCCCTATTTTGGTATAGGGTGCGTTCATACGGAACAATCGAATTCACCAAGTCAATCCAAATTCTAAGGAAGGGGGATGAAGTTCCCATCCACTGCAATGCTATTACCTTCCGTGCCATAAATAGCGTCTCACGCAGGAAGATCCCATCATATCGATCCCAGATCTCCTCATCCCATACCCCAAACAAGCAGACCAGTGGCTCCAAAGGGACCGGGGCTTGTATTTAGGGATGACAGTAATGGTGTCACCTCTCCCCAGTAATGCAGGACAGTGAGACACTGCCATACCATACGAATAAAATCTGCGTCTGAAGAGTGGCACCGTAAGCATTCTGATGATTGGAAACGACCCATCCTAAAAAGTCGTGTCGGAGTCAAGTAAGACTGATTAATTATATATAATTGTATCATTCTGTTAATAGATGGTGATACTCCAATCGGAGATTCCAGAATCCCCTCCCATCCCTCGTCCTGTGTATTAGGGATGAGCCATTCCCACTTTCTTTTCATAGAACTTATGGCAGATTCTGCTCCCGCTGACAGCATGTATGTGTATAAGGAGGAGATGAGACCCTGAGGGCCCTGCGATTTAAGGATTCCTATCAGAGGTAAAGATGAAATAGTACGGCCTGCACCCTTACATCTCACATGCGATTGAAGAGCTGATCTCAGTTGTAAATAGCGGAAAAATTGGGATATCATGCGCAACCCGTAACTGCTCAAAAGATTTCAAGGTCCCCTGATCACATAAGTCCCCCATCGAAGAGACATCATGCTGAATCCAAAATTCAGTGTACGGGTGGTTTATCAATTCTGGAAAATAATCATTATTCCACAGGGGCATTTCGGCTATAAAATCTTGAAACCCAGTCACTTTCTTATTTGCCTCCATGTTAATCGCGCCAAGCGAAGCAAGGGCAGCAGACGAGGGGCACCAGTTCTTTCTAATTCAAGGACACCCAGTGGGCAATCAGTCCGTACAGCATGAAGCAGGTGACTTTCAGAGTTGGGAATATAGCTACCCGGCATCCAGTTACGTAGAGCTTTGGCTTGCCCAGCTAAATAATACAGGAAAAAATTTGGTAGCGCCGCTCCACCTCCCTTTTTGGGTCTTTGTAGGGTGGCCAATTTAAGTTTGGGCCTAGTTTTCCCCCATATAAACGATGTGATCTGGGAGTTGAGATTCACAAAGAAAGATCTGGGCACCATCACAGCACTGTGCTGAAGGGAGTAGCTGAGCTTGGGAAGTAATATCATTTTAATCAAGTTAATGCGTCCAGCTACAGACAACGGAAGCTTGCTCCAGGATGTAAATTTAACTTTAATTCCAGCAGTGGGTGGATGTTAAGTTGTAAATCAAACGCACGGGATATATAGACACCCAGATATTTAAAATTAGATACAATAGACAGTGAGGAGAGAGCCTCTAGCTGCGGCATCGGGGCATGAGAAAGGGGTAACAGAGCCGACTTCTCCCAATTTATGTATAAGCCTGAATATTTGCTGAATCTGTCTATTAGGGCTATCACTTGCGGCAAAGTTTCTTCCGCTTCATCCATGAATACCACCATATCATCAGCATATAGACCTATAGTGTCCACCCGACCCGCTACCTCAATTCCCTTAATGCCATGGGAAGATCTTATGCGTATTGCCAGTGCCTCAATTGCAAGAGCGAAGAGGGCAGGGGAAAGAGGGCAGCCCTGACGAGTCCCCCTATGTAATGGAAAAGACTCGGATAAAGAATTATTTACTATGATACGGGCTTTGGTTTTCATATACAATATTTTAATCCATTTTATAAATTTGTGACCAAAGCCATATTTTTGCAAGCACGCAGAGCGAAAAGGCCACTCGAGAGTCAAAAGCCTTGGCGGCATCTAATGACGCTAATGCCCATTTGTTGTCGGGTATTAGGGAGCTATATTGGACTATTGACTGAACCCGTCTGATATTAATGGAAGTGCTCTTACCAGGCTTGAAACCCGTTTGATCAGGATGTACAAGATTCAGTATAATTGAGTTCAGCCTGGTAGCTAGGATCTTAGTAAAAATTTTATAGTCCACATTCACTAGTGAAATCGGATGGTAAGATCCACATTCCAAGGGGTCCTTTCCCTCCTTCCTAAGCACTATGATATTAGCCTCATAAAAAGAATCAGGCATAGACCTCCCTTCCAAATTCCACGAAATACCTTCATCAGAAGTGGTATCAACACATCCCGGTATTTCCTGTATAATTCAGTGGGGAACCCATCCGGCCCAGGGGCCTATCCAGAAGCCATGTCCGTTATAGCATTTTCTATTTCTTCCGCAGTGAACGCAGCATCCATAAGGGCTCGCTGTTCAGAATCTAATGTAGGGAATGTCACATCTGATAAGTAATCCAGGCATCCCAAATTATCAAAGTCACTTTTAGATTCATATAGTGACCTGTAATAGTCGTAAAAACAACCAAGTATCTCCTCGGTCGAAGATACCAGTAAACCTACGAATCTGCAGTATTGTATTGGAGGTATTGTGCTGGTGCACCAGATAGGCCAAAAACTTACTTGCCTGGTTTCCCAGTTCAAAATAAGATTGACTGGTGAAGAATAGTTTTCGCTTAGATTTTAGTGTCTATGTGCTGGGCGTACAACCTCTAGGTAGCCAACCACTCAATCCTATTGCCATTAGTTTGGTTAGATATATATGTAGCCTCTGAGTCTTTCAATCGTCACTCCATTTCCTCATCCTCCCTTGAGGTTACCTGCCTAATATACTGTAAGAGATCGTGGAGGACAGGCAGCCCCTCAAGTATGCCTTAAGGGCATCCCAAAATAAATTAATGTCATGAGGTTCCGGATGAGACTCGATGAAACTATGCAATTGACCGATCGTTCTATCGGGGGACACTATTAACTTCAACCAGAAGGGGTTCAAATTCCAAACTATCCCTTTGTTTAATAGGCCATATTTAAACTTAAGGATGACTGGGCTATGGTCTGAGATTCCCCTAGTGCCATGCTCTATGCTATCCACCCACATTGCCAGACTGCTGGAACCAAATATGTAATCTGTGCGCGATAGAGAGCATTTAGTGGACAAGTGACAGGTATACATTCTTAATTCAGGGTAACGCATCCTCCACAGATCCAGCCACCCGCCCTCCCCCATAAACAGTGACAGCAAAGTTGTAGTCGGCGAAGAGGCCCCCCCAGTCACTCCACCATCCAATCTCAATTTATCAAGGCAGTTCATAACCATATTGAAATCTCCCATACAAATAACATCCGCATCTGGATAAACCAGGGCAAAACTCATTGCCCTCTGAAGAAGAGACATACTAGCCAGAGGGGGGTTATAGACACATAGGATTACATATTCCCTAGCATTTATCAGTGCATGCACAAAAACAAAATGACCCTCAGGATCCCTTCGAGTCTCCTTGGCCTCCCATCTAACATCTCTATGTACCAACAATGAAACTCCTCTAGAGTAGCTGGTATGGAATGCGTGAACAGACCATTGTACCCAAGGCTTTTGCACACACCGAACCGTATCCCTGGTCAGGTGCGTCTCCACCAAGGCCACAATGTGAGGGTGGTAATGTCTGACCTGCGAGAAAACCTTAATCTTTTTTCGAGGAGTTTTGATACCCCTCACATTCCATGTCATATGGATCAACTCAGACCCCATGTTTTACTCCGCTGAATATGGGGCACATCATTACCCGGGTAGAATTTAGAGACATCTCCTAAAAATGAACAGTGTCGGTGGCTGCGAATTTTACCTAAAAAACATATAAAACCACAACAAAGAAAAAACAAAGTGAATAAACAGCAAACAGTATGGGAGCATAGTCCTGTACTCCCGTCATGAAGCAAACAAGGGGATGCCATCACTGAGCACAGTGTCCGGTATTGATGGTAATTGGACGCTTGCGGATAGAGCTCCAATCAGACCATTGATGCAAAGGTATTGGCTAGCAAAATATGCACTAGGATTCCTTTGCAGCAGACCCCCTGTGGGACCGCAGCCACTCAGCCGCCTCCACCGGATCCGTGAAAAACTGAGTGTAACCCCCATGAACCCTAAAAGCCGGGCCAGAAAAAATCATTGAGTACATAACATTTCTCGCCCGGAGGCTCTTTTTGACCTCCATGAACTGTGCCCGTTGTTTCTGAAGTTCCATGAAGAGGTCTGGGAAAATCAAAATCGTGGCGTTGTTGAATTTAATGGGGCTCTTCTGCCGCGCCAAACGCAGAGCCTCATCCCTGTCCCTGCAGTTAAGGAGACATGCCAGAAAAGGTCTAGGTGGGGACTCTGTGGGCCCGCTCCACCGCAAATTTTGGAGAGAATTCGTCTCCCAAAGTAGTTTTGAGCCATTCTTCCAGAAATTGCTCCGGGTGTTGACCCTCCGACCGCTCCGGGAGCCCAATAATTCAGATATTATTCCGACGCATTCTGTTCTCCAGGTCATCTGCTTTTTGCCTCCATGCATTCATAGAGCCTGCCACCTTTGTTAACTTGGCCTCCATGGGTGTAATGGTGTCTTATACTTGGGAAACTCGTGTCTCCACCTTCGTAATACGGCCCCTCATGACTTGCATATCTTGTCGGAGGCGTCCAACCTCAGTGTGCACGTCCTCGATCTTCCCAGTCAGAGATGTCCTGGTTAAGGAGATGGCCTGCATCAGTTATTCAGACGCCTGTTTAAGGGTTAACTCCTCTTGCTCACACTCCTCCTCGCCTCCAGAAGGGCGGCTTTTACGCTGAGCCTGCGAGGGGTTATTTTTAAGGGGTCTTGAGGCATCAGGATGATCTATTCTATCATATTCTTTCAGCCTCTCAGCTGCTCCTGTCCCCTTAGAGCGGCTCATTTTAACAGCAATATGGCACAGCTGGTAATTAAAAACAGTCCACTGGAGGCCTCTATTATAGGCGTAGCATGGCTCTCGTATAGTAGCAGCAAAGCCCCAAAGGTGACACAGATCCACAAGGCCACGCAGGAAAACGGTGTCCGGCTCCAAGCTCAAACGAGGGCCCCTATAACTCGGGGGGGGGGGGGACGGGACCACGGCACCCCGGCACCCCACGGGACAGCAGCCAGGAAGGGACCCAGGCCCCTAAAGTAATAGCACCAGCAGGCCAAGTGACTAAACGAAGAGGAGGAACGCGGGGCCCAATCTTTCAGGGCACTCACCGCCTGTCCTCCACAGTCCTTAGAGGATATACGCTTACCCGCCCGTCAGCGCTGCAGCTATGGGGAACAGTACCACGTCTCAGAGGCAGCGTGTGCTTCAAGATGGCTGCCGCCTCTGCCTCCAGCTGCCGTCAGCACACGTGAGTCCAGCGGCGTCCTCCCACGGTGGGGGGTCCGAGAGCACCCGGCACAGACACCAGGGGGTTGTTAACGTTAATAAGGGGGCATGGGGCTCCCGCTCCAAAGCTCTCACCGCCCAAGGAAAGACACGCCGCTCCAGCAGCTCCATGGGGCCAGGAGCTGCAGACCTGTGCTTCCCTCCCGTCGGGGTGCACAGCAAGATGGCCGCCATCCTCTCCAGGTCCCGCACCCCGGCCGGTATCTTCAGAGCTCGGCTCACCCAGGCTGCGGACCACATCTCCCCAGGCACCGAACGACCCCCGGGGGCCAGAAGAATAAGCTGCCTGTGAGTAAGAGCCAGTAGAATTGCAGGATTAACAGGATAAGTGGCAGGATGCGAGGAGCTCCATCTCAGCGCGTCCTCCCTGGCTCACTACATCGCCACGCCCCTCAAACTTTCCCAAATTCTTATGAAAAAATATTCCCCACAAACTGCTTTGAACTACTGTACCCAATTTATTATATACAGTGCCTTGTGAAAGTATTCGGCCCCCTGGAACTTTTCACCCTTTTCCCCACATATCATGCTTCAAACTTAAAGATACCAAATGTAAATTTTTGGTGAAGAATCAACAAGTGGGACACAATTGTGAAGTTGAATGGAATTTATTGGTTATTTTAAATTTTTGTGGAAATTAAAATACTGAAAAGTGGGGCGTGCAATATTATTCGGCCCCTTTACTTTCAGTGCAAGCAAACTCACTCCAGAAGTTCATTGTGGATCTCTGAATGATCCAATGTTGTCCTAAATGACTAATGATGATAAATATAATCCACCTGTGTGTAATCAAGTCTCTGTATAAATGCACCTGCTCTGTGATAGTCTCAGGGTTCTGTTTTGAAGCACCGAGAGCATCATGAAGACCAAGGAACACAACAGGCAGGTCCGTGATACTGTTGTGGAGAAGTTTAAAGCGGGATTTGGATACAAAATGATTTCCAAAACTTTAAACATCCCAAGGGGCACTGTGCAAGCGATCATATTGAAATGGAAGGAGTATCATACCACTGCAAATCTACCAAGACCCAGCCATCCCTCTAAACTTTCATCTCAAACAAGAAGACTGATCAGAGATGCAGCCAAGAGGCCCATGATAATTCTGGATGAACTGCAGAAATCTACAGCTGAGGTGGGACAGTCTGTCTATAGGACAATAATCAGTCGTACACTGCACAAATCTGGCCTTTATGGAAAAGTGGCAAGAAGAAAGCCTTTTCTCAAAGATATCCATAAAAAGTGTCATTTAAAGTTTGCAACAAGCCATCTGGGAGACACACCAAACATGTTGAAGAAGGTGCTCTGGTCAGATGAAACCAAAATCGAACTTTTTGGCAACAATGCCAACCAATATGTTTGGCGTAAAGGCAACACAGCTCATCACCCTGAACACACCATCCCCACTGTCAAACATGGTGGTTGCAGCATCATGGTTTGGGCCTGCTTCTCTTCAGCAGGGACATGGAAGATGGATACAATTGATAGGAAGATGGATGGAGTCAAATACAGGACCATTCTTGAAGAAAACCTGTTGGAGTCTGCAAAAGACCGGAGACTGGGACGGAGATTTGTCTTCCAACAAGACAATGATCCCAAACAAAGCAAAATCTACAATGGAATGGTTCACAAATAAACGTATCCAGGTGTTAGAATGGCCAAGTCAAAGTCCAGACCTGAATCCAATTGAGAATCTGTGGAAAGAGCTGAAAACTGCTGTTCACAAATGATCTCCATCAAACCTCACTGAGCTCAAGGTGTTTGTCAAGGAAGAATGGGCAAGAATTTCTGTCTCTCCATGTACATAACTGATAGAAACATACTCCAAGCAACTTTCAGCTGTAATCACAGCAAATGGTGGTGCAACAAAGTATTAAATTAAAGGGGCCGAATAATGCACGCCCCACTTTTCAGTTTTTGAATTTCCACAAAATTTTAAAATAACCAATAAATTTCAGTAATAAAACAAACAATCAGTGGCGCTCAAGTATGTATACGGACTCCAGCAGCATAAGTAAAATACACCAGTCACCGTAGATGTCAGTATTAGAATCAATAAAAATAGGAATATTACTATTGCGCTTAGAGTCACCATTAAATAAATTAATTAAAAAATTAATTTAAAAAAATCACAGAACAATAAAATGTATGAGCCAACAATAAATAACCAGATTTAGACACAGACAATATGATTAACATGAAGCCACTCATATAAATCCCTTTGGATGCTGAAAAGCAAAATTGTCTCATAAAGCAGTAGGGGTTAAACTGCCATAATTAGAGAAAGCGATCTCAGTTTAGAAAAAATGCTTAATGATGGATAATGCACATAGATCAGAATTACCTCATAAAGCAGGTAGGGGTTAAACTGTCACAACTGAAGAAGGCAGCCACAGTCTTGAATAAATCCACCGCTGATTCAAATCATGGGTGCTGCCCCATGTCTTTTGTTAGTATGTATTTCTGTGATGATGCGGACAGCAATTAACGCCTTGTTTTTGTTCTTTTTTTTGTATGTATATTTCAGTAAACGAGATTTTTCTGATGAAGGTCCTATGCTGGACCGAAAACGTTTAAACCTTTCTGTCTGGATGCACAAAATAAGTGTCTGAATATTTCACATATTGAGTGCCAAGATTTTTGTCATTTTATACAGGTAACAACCATGTTGCAGATAGTGCTGCAAGATGGTGCACATGGGTCTGTCTCATTTGTGAGATCCAACTTCACAGTGTGTTGGTGGTGGAATAACACTCAAGCTTTCTTTCTTAGTCCATCGCCTTGTGGCAACCATGGACAAAAGAGAGGGAATCATTATCCTCTTCATCTCCTAACTGGTGCGTATCCATCACCTCTTCCTTTTCCATTTATTCCTTCCATGGCAATCACCCACAGTGAGACGACATACCTGAACTTAAGAGAGATTGTTAACCCTAAAGGCATCCTCCTCTGCTTCCTCGTCTTCCCCCGTGACCACCAGCATCTCCTCACCCAAACTATTTAAAGTGTGGTCCAACATTCAGTTGACAGTAAGAGTGATGCAGCTTATGGCCACAAAAGGCACAGGTGTAAGGTTTGCCTGCTGTAGGGCAGCCACCAGGCTTGCACAGTTATCGCACATGACCACCTCAGGCTACAGGTTGAGTGCAGGCAGCCATTGGTTAACCTCGGCATGGATAGCTATCCATAACTGTTGACCTGTATGACTGCGATCTCAAAGGCATATTAATTTTAAAACTGCCTGATTGCAGTGAGCCATGGCTGTGCAGTACACAGCTGGGGGAATTCCCTCTGTAGTGTTGTAAAGTGGTTTCATTAAGGCAGATGGTTGAGAGCACAGGTGGAGTCACTAAAGGAGGTGTAGGAGGAGGAAGCACTGGAGGAAGTATTACAGAGGTTTGTTCCACAATCCCTTGGGATTCAAAGACTTGATGTCTAGTGAAATCTTGCTTTCTAGTGCTTAAAGTCTCCATCCCCTGGTGTGTAGTAGTTTTGTTTTACAAGTCAAGCTGTTTAGTTCTCCAACCCCTCTAGTATAGTAGTTCAATTCTCCATGTTCTGGTGTATAATTATAGTTCTGCAATCATAGCTGTCTAGTAGTTTATTTTTCCAATCCCTGTTGTCTATCACTTTAGTTATCCATCATATGTTGTGTAGTAGTTTAGTTCTAAAACCCTGGCTGTTTTGTAGATGAGTTCTCCAACCCCTGTTGTCTAATAGTTTAGTTATCCATGTTCTGGTGTGTATTTTTGTAGTTCGGCAATCATAGCTGTTTAGTTTTCCAATCCCTGTTGTCTTTCAGTTTAGTTAGAAATTGTATAATGTGTAGTGGTTTAGTTCTACAACCCTAGCTGTTTAGTAGTTTAGTTCTCCAACCCCTGTTGTCTAGTTGTTCAGTTATCCATCTTATGGTTTGTAGTGGTTTATTTTTCCATCGCCATGTCCCCTGCAAGCCTTGGGTATTGCAAAACTTGTGAAGAAGACCCTTCCACGAATGCCACTACAGCCACCGGAGTCACCCAATGCCCAGTCATCTAGTTGTATTTCCCCTGTCTATGCTTGCTTGTCCAGGTGTCATTATTTAAATGCACCCTGGCAGACACCGGTTTTTTCAGGTAACGGGTGATGTCTGTGACTTGTTGCTGTAGCACAGGCACATCTTTCTTGGAGAAGTAATGGTGCCAGAGCAACTGGTATTGTGGGGACTGCGACAGCCATCAACTTTCGGAAACAGTCTCTTTCCATAAGGTGGAAAGGCTGCATTTCTGTGGCCAAGAGATTGGAGTGACCTTGCAATAATCACAGAGATCACAGGCCATGAGTCATACAGAAACAAGCACTGTGATCTTAGTAGCAAATAGCTCTCAGCTGACCCCTGTCATCCAGACAATGACACGATTGGGCCACAAATCATGGAGGATGCCGCAGGCTGTTCACAATAATTAGTTCTCAGAAAAGTAATAGTGAGGGTATGCCTTATCCATGTCCAGATTACAACACATGTAATATGCATATATCGCGGTGTACATTCACTGCTAACGCCACGATAACACTACACTCCTCGCTGCCAACCACATTCCTGTTTTTAACCCAATAAATAATTGCTGGCCAATTGGATGCCATTCTTCTTTTGAGGTTCAAACCATATGTGTTCCATCCTTTTCTCCCTCAGAGTAGCAGACCTATACCCACCCCCAGGCTCACCCACCTCCTTGAGCACTTTTATGCGTTGCGTCCACAATTTATGTCCTCAGAATTGACAAACCTTATCCTGGGAGACTTCAACAGCTCCACCCCTCCAACTACATCCCAGCTTCTATCTGTAGCCAATTCTCATGGCCTCGCACAACTTTAAAACTCTGAGACACACAGAGATGGTAACACCCCTGATCTGGACTTTGTCCAGTTAAGTTCAATCTCCTACCTTGATTATTCAGCTTTTTTTTTTCCATTTGTCCCCCATGAAACTAGGAGTCTTAACCATACCTTAGACATTTTTAGGTGCCCCCTAAAAACATGTTTATTGCGGCCTATCACTTTCCTTAATCAAAGTACTCTTTATATATAAACAGCTTATTCTCTACTTCTCTGAACATAATTTACCATCAAATTCAAACGTACCCAAAAGGCTCATGCAGCCGTTATTTACCCCATTTCCTCAACATGGTTGTACTATCATTGTAAATATTCACCTGTAATTGTTGTCACCACGACTTCATTGTAGATTGTAAGCTCTGAAGAGCAGGGTCGTAATTATTTTTGCTTCAGTTGTTTTATTATCTTAATTTTGGTAACTTTTGACTCTCTTATATGAACTGCTGACTCGATAAGCTATGGGTAATGTGTTTGTGATATATAAATAAAGTTTAGTATTAGTAGATTGAAGAAGGTGAAATTCAAACTGTTAACTGTGCCATGTGTAGGAGTGAAGAATCTTTTATTTCAGCACAACTGCAGAAAAAAAGGGTTTGCTGCTGTGCCAACACAGGGTGGAGTAGGGTGAACAAGACAAGCTGCTGGACTGAGAGAGTGGTTACAGGCGGGGATGTTAGGCTGGAATGAGAAATTTAGGGGTGTGCTTGGTCGGTAAGATCAGTCAAAAACAGTAGGCATGTCCTATTCCGTATCAGCTGACAGACTATCACTCACCCCAACAGTAGAGGGTAATCAAGTGGAAGTTCTTCCGTCATAGACCTATGTGACAATGCTTTCCAAGGCGAGGTAGGAGGAAGGCTCAGAAGATTCAGTTGATGGGGTGGACGGTGGTTGGCGATACCCGCTAGTCTGCATTTTAGCACAATGACATTCCCAGACTAACGCATGTTGATCACGCATGTGGCAGGTCATGCCTGTAGTACTGAAATGATTTCATTTTTTTACTCGGTTGTTTTTAAAAAAAAGTTGTCAGCATGATTTTTAAGATTTTTGCATATATGCAAAAAAAAGACCCAAACTAGGCAACTGCAGAAACGCGAACAATGCTGTCCACTGCAAGAGTTGGCCCTCAGGATGCATTGGTTGTCGTGATTGCATAACTGTGTGTAAGTAATCTCATCTTCATCATCCTCCTCTGCTGAGCTACTCAGCTGCATGCCTCGGGGTTTACCGCAACTGTGATCTACTACCTCGTCATCCTCTCTTTTCTCCCAGTCCTCACCCTGAGAGTCACCCTCCTGCCTTGGCAACACAGTACAGTCCGCGGGCGCTTCAAATATGAGTCTCCTCAGAAATGAATCACCTTCACCCAATGTGGTTAATGTCTGTTGAAGAGCGTTTGGTTTATGCTCTGACAAAACTTCTTCCATCCATAGATCTAAGTAAAAAAAAAAATTGGCCATCAGTTCAGATTTCCTAAACTTGACTCTGTGAATGTTTAGAGCAGACCTCTTATACCCATGGAATAGAATGTGTGAACAGCTCTGCAGAATGGCCCATGTATGGTTCCCCACAGTCAGTTGGGCGCTTGGAGAGTTGTGATGTTGGGGGCGAGGTTAATTGGGGTGCCACCACTGAGGACTGTACTGTGTGTGATAAGGTGGAGGAAGAAGAGCAGAGGCCACTTGATGCAGTGCTTGCCATCTACTGGAGCACATGGTCTTTCTGGTTCTCATCTACAAAGAGTACCGTTGTACAGTTGCCAAAGAAAGGGAGCGGAGTTGCCTGTCTAATAACAGAAGTTGTAAAAATGCTGTGCAAATTCTGACTGGAGCAAATTAAACCAACTTTTCATCCCTCGTATCATACCTGTCTCACAACCCTAAACAGCTATTCAGTATTTTAAATTCTTTCCTGCGTCCATCAGTTTTCCCTCCCTCTCCACTCATCTGAATACTTTGCCTCACCACCTGTGACTGTGACACAATAATGTCCCACATCATTCCAAACTTTACCACAGTCTTCATCACAAGCATAGCCCATCTCTTCAACCTGTCACAAACAACTGGTGTCTTCAATCCTGATTGAAACATACATCGATCACACCCTTGACCCATCCTCTGTGTCTACATACCGCCCCATATTATTTCTCCCCTATGCCACCAAACTACTGGAACAACATGTCCATTTTGAACTGTCCATTTTGAACTGTCCTCCCACCTCTCCTCTTGCTCCTTCTTTGACCGCGTACAATCTGACTTCAGACCACACCATTCCACTGAAACTGCCCTGACTAAAGTCACCAATGACCTACTAACCGCCAAATGAAAGCGACTTGAATTTGTCCTCCTTCTGGACCTGGCATCTGTCTGACACAGTGGACCATTCCCTCGTACTGCAGATGTTCTGAAGAGTTGACATTACAGACTTAGCTCTTTGTTGCATCTCCTCGTACCTAACAGACAGGACGTTCAGTGACTCTCACTCATGCACCACCTGCTCATCTCACCCCCTATGTGTCAGTATCCACCAAGGTTCAGTTGTAGGACCGGGAACTTTTCTTAGAGGGCGCACTGACGTGCTCCTTCCCTTTTAAAAGGGACCACATGCATCAACCTCAGGTATTCCCAAATTATAGCTGGGCGACACCTTCTATTTAAGGTTTCTCCTCCAATATGGAGGTGCCTGAGCTACGTTGTTAGTTTGTCTTGCATGCTTGCTAGTTGTCAGGTTCCCCAGGTCCATCGCTCTGCTTGTCTACCTTGCACCCGTCTGCTATTACCTGTCTGTGCCTGTCTGTTCATACCTGTCTGCGCTCCTCTGTCCATCAGTCAGTCCAGATCGCACTGGCCAACACCCATCTGTCCTTACACCCGGTCCAGACCGCACCTGCCAGTGCTTTTCTGTTCCTCAGCTGGTCACATCTGCACCCGTGGTTCCAGAGTCCCTACAGTACCTGCCTGCATTTTTCATCCCTCCTTTGGGCCTTAGCAGCTTACTCGCTGTAGGAGGTCAACTACCACATTCTGTAGGTCAGCCATGGACTGGCACCTGGTGCCACCTCTTTGTACGTCCTTGGGTCACAGTTTTCACCTGCTGCCACTTGTCCGAGTAGGGATTTGGTAGACCACCTAGTTACGCCCCTTCCAGGCTTTCAGAGGGATACGGAACAGTGATTCCACCACCTTGCCCATTACAGTTTCCATCTGCTGTGTTGGCTGTAGTGGAAGAGGTGTCGGTCACCGCTATCTATACTAATTCTACTTTATTGCAATTGATGCCACTTTGTTGTGTCTGCCACTAATTTTTGTAAATGTGTAGACTCCTGGCTGGGTCTCCTTCATGCATGTTGCCTGTAGCAATAGGCCTCCGAGACAGTCAGGCCTCCACTTCCTTACACTCAACTACCCGTGTTACTACCCTTAGTTTTCTAGACTACCGTTGTCAGAAAAATTTGATATTTTTGCCACCTGAATGTGGCTCAGCATGAAAGCAGGTAGAGGTATTGCATGTGTTATAAGGGCTCCCAGCAAAGGGGCCCTACACCGATCCCTCCCCCACCTCGTCTTACTGTGATATTCATTGGAAAGCTGCAAATGCTGTCCCAGACCCCGATACTTCGTGCCTGGCTGATTGCCGCAGTTTCATGCTGCAAAATTTGTACTGTGGGTGAACTGAGGCCACTTTCCTAGTGTCTGTCTCTCATTTGATGTGTTTTGGCAGCATTTGGGGCCGTTCTAAGGTGTTGTGCATGCGTTTGCTTTTGCCTCCAATTAACTATATTGGCATTCGGTAATGTTTGACGAATATTTGCAAATTTGGCGAACGTAACCCGAAACGAATATTGAAATATTCGCTCATCTCTACTTACTATATCTTTTTTTTTTTTTTTTTTTTTGAAACATCGTTTTTATTGATTTTGTAATGAAGTTGCATATTACAAGTTATAAACGTTGCATTGAATTGTTACAAAGAACATATTTAAACATGCTTACAGTCATATGTTAAAGTTTGGGCACCCCTATTAATGTTAACCTTTTTTCTTTATAACAATTTTGGTTTTTGCAACAGCTATTTCAGTTTCATATATCTAATAACTGATGGGCTCAGTTATATTTCTGGATTCAAATGAGGTTTATTGTACTAACAGAAAATGTGCAATCTGCATTTAAACAAAATTTGACAAGTGCGAAAGTATGGGCACCTCAACTTATACATTAATATTTCGTAGATCCTCCTTTTGCAAAAATAACAGCCTGTAGTCGCTTCCTGTAGCTATTGAGTTCCTGATCCTGGATGAAGGTATTTGTTACCATTCCAGTTTACAAAACAATTCCAGTTCAGTTAAGTTTGATGGTCGCCAAGCATGGACAGCCCGCTTCAAATCATCCCACAGATGTTCAATGATATTCAGGTCTGGGGACTGGGATGGCCATTCCAGAACATTGTAATTGTTCCTCTGCATGAATGCCTGAGTAGATTTGGAGCGGTGTTTTGGATCATTGTCTTGCTGAAATATCTATCCCCTGCGTAACTTCAACTTCGTCACTGATTCTTGCATATTATTGTCAAGAATCTGCTGATACTGAGTTGAATCCATGTGACCCTCAACTTTAACAAGATTCCCGGTGCCGGCATTGGCCACACAGCCCCAAAGCATGATGGAACCTCCACCAAATTTTACTGTGGGTAGCAAGTGTTTTTCTTGGAATGCTGTGTTTTTTAGCCTCCATGCATAACGCCTTTTTGTATGACCAAACAACTCAATCTTTGTTTCATCAGTCCACAGGACCTTCTTCCAAAATGTAACTGGCTTGTCCAAATGTGCTTTTGCATACCTCAGGCGACTCTGTTTGTGGCGTGCTTGCAGAAACTGCTTCTTTCGCATCACTCTCCTGTACAGCTTCTCCTTGTGCAAAGTGCGCTGTATTGTTGACCGATGCATAATGACACCATCTGCAGCAAGATGATGCTGCAGGTCTTTGGAGGTGCTCTGTGGATTGTCCATGACTGTTCTCACCATTCTTCTCTGCGTTTCTGATATTTTTCTTGGCCTGCCACTTCTGGGCATAACAAGAACTGTACCTGTGTTCTTCCATTTCCTTACTATGTTCCTCACAGTGAAAACTGACAGGTTAAATCTCTGAGACAACTTTTTGTATCCTTCCCCTGAAAAGCTATGTTGAATAATCTTTGTTTTCAGATCATTTGAGAGTTGTTTTGAGGAGCCCATGATGCCACTCTTCATAGAAGAATCAAATAGGAGAACTACTTGCAAGTGGCCACCTTAAATACCTTTTCTCATGATTTGATACACCTGGCTATGAAGTTCAAAGCTCAATGAGGTTACAAAACCAATTTAGTGCTTCAGGAAGTCAGTAAAAAGTAGTTAGGAGTGTTCAAATCAAGAAAATGATAAGGGTGCCCATACTTTTGCACTGGTCAAATTTTGTTTAAATGCAGATTGCACATTTTCTGTTAGTACAATAAACCTCATTTGAATCCAGAAATATAACTGAGTCCATCAGTTATTAGATATATGAAACTGAAATAGCTGTTGCAAAAACCAAAATTGTTATAAAGAAAAAATGTTAACATTAATAGGGGTGCCCAAACTTTAACATATGATTGTATCACCTAAGCCTGAATAGAAGCAAAAATAAACTTAAAAATATAAAATTATCAAACCCCCTTACGTCCACATTTTCATAGATCACGTTGACTGAAATCCGACACCTTTCTCTCCAGCTCCACCTTATCCTCCATGTAGCTCATATAACACATTTCAGTTTTCCCAGATTACCACTCACATCCTCTAATAGATACCAATCCGAATCCACAAAGGCGCTCATTAAGTCTTGAATTTCTCTGGTGGTCAGTGACGTTTCTATAAACACTCTCCATTTTATTTTTTTTTTTAATTTCGTCATTTTATCTTTCTGTTTCTCTTTTTTCCAAAAATAAGACCGATGTTAAACCTTCCTTGATCTCTTTTATCCTTGGGAGTGTTTTAGCTAGCCAGTGTTGCAGAATTAGACGTTTTGTCACCATTGCAATGGTGTGAAACAAGTCATGTAGCCGTCCCCCTCTTGTTTTACCCGTCGTAAAGTGAAACAACCAACACAATGGATCTACTTCTACCCATATCCCACATATCTTCAGGTACATATCCTGGACTTTTAACCAGAGTTCTTGTGTCCTGGGGCATGACCACAATCCATGTTCTGTGTCTGTTTTGGGCATTGTACATTTTGGGCAACTTGTCTGCCTATCAGGATTCCTCGGAGTCGGAGGTATATTGAAGCCACATATTGTTTTATGCATTATTCTGAACTGACTATCTCTCCATTGTTCATTGATGATATGCTTTCTTACCAATTCCCAGCCCCGCAGAATCTTATGCTCAAGTTCTTCATCATGTATATGTTTTTCCCATTTGTGAAATATTTTGCCCTTCCCTGAAGGGCGTAATATGTCCCTCAGCATTTCATATATTGAGGTGATAGATATTTCTCCAATGTCTTTGGTAACCAAGTCCTCCCATATTTCTGAATCGATTTCCTTCCTCACATCCTGAAGGAGGTCTAATACATACAGTAATGCTTTAATTGACTATATAACATCAAATGAAATCTCGGTAGCTCAAATTTGTCTATCACTTCCAATCCCGTCAACCAGCGGCCTTCTTGTAGATGTAGTAAGTCCCCTAACGTCTGTATACCTTTCCCCAACCACTCTGTGTATAATTTATTCTCTCTTCCTAATCTAAAGGCAGGAAATGCCCAAGGATTCAGATGTTTCGACACTCTCCACGACATTTTTAGTTTTTTTCTTACTGCCTTCCATGTGGCAATGGTATCTTTACATATTACTGAATATTTAATGTTTGGCGGTATGTGTGACAGCGGAGTATGTAGCAGCGCCGTCAGGTCCCACAAACCACAAAATTCCGTTTTTCAATTTGTAGTCAGTATATCACCCCGTTTTCTTAATCCAGTCTATTACATTCCTCATTAAACACGATAAATTATATCCCCTAATATTTGGCAATCCCACTCCCTCTCCCTCCTTTGTGTGCATTAGAGTTCTTATAGCCAATCTCGCACTTTTACCCCTCCAGATGAATTTAGAAAAGGCCCTGTTTAATCTGAGAACATCTGCGTGACGAGTTAACATTGGGATAGTTTGTATTGGGTACAGTAATCTCGCAAAGCTTGTCATCTTGATTAGGTGGCAGCGACCCAGCAGCGAGAGGGGTAGATTTCCCCACCTCTCCAACTCCTTCTCTATTTTGTCTGTGATAGGCTTATAATTGAGATCATAAATTTGTTTCGGCGTTCTCCCCAAATAAATTTCCAAGTACTTTATAGTTGTTGTCGCTTTCGGGGTACCCATTATACTACTCTCCTGGCCACGTTTTACCTCACTCCTCATGAACAGAATCTCACATTTAGACTTATTTAAACGAAAGCCCGAGAATTTTCCAAACTTTTCAATTTCAAGCAGCAACATAGGGAGATCTTCCACTGGGTTGTTCATGAACAGAATTAGGTCATCTGCAAATAGGGCATTTTTGACTCTCTCATTTCCCACCTTTATTCCTTTGTAGGAACTGCAATCACTTAAATATCTCGACATAGGTTCTATCGCCAAATTAAACAGTAAGGGGGACAGCGGGCACCCCAGCCTCGTTCCCTTTTTCAGCTTGAAGGCATCTGAGAGAAACCCCGGCGTGTATACCCTTGCTTTGGGATTCTGATATAGTACCACCAAAAATTGTCTAAACGGACCTACCAGATTTATTTTATCCAACACTTGACCCAGCCATTGCCACCTCACGTTATCGAACGCTTTTTGTGTGTCCAGTGTGACCATAGCTGGATCCTCTCCCTTATCCAAATGCTTCCCTCTAATCTTGTCTAGCAATAACATGGCTTTCCTTATATTAGTAACGGCTGATCTTCCCTTCACAAAACCTGTTTGCTGATTTGATCTCAATCTAGGCAGTATCCTAGCCAGCCTGTCTGCCTTTATTTTTGAGAGAAGTTTAACATCTTGATTTATTAATGATATCGGTCTATATCCCGGAGGGTCTTCCAAATCCTTCCCTCCCTTCGGGAGAAGCTTTATGTAGGCTGTATTCATCCCTTTTGACATAGCTTCCCCTTGCAAAATGTGATTTATATAAATCTTTAAGCGTGGGAACTATTTTCTCACTAGTCTCCTAGAGACTTATTGGCCCCCAGTCCTTTTATTGCCATACTAATTTCTTCCTCCTTGATGCAACCATTTAAATCCTGTAATTCCTCCTCCGTCAGTTTAGGGATATCAACTCTACCCAGCCATGTCTCCCTCGCTACATCTTGATGATCCTCATCCTTGTATAACCTAGCATAGAATTTGCCCAGCACTCTGTTTATATCTTTGGGATTAGTCAATCGTTGTCCTTTTTTATCTCTAATTGCCGTTATAGATATACCCACATATCTTCCCCTAGCCAAATTAGCCAGTATTCTCCCTGCTTTGACACCATACCTATTTAATTCTACCTTCCAGTGATTCCTATATAATTGCTTTTTTCTGCCCATTCTTCAAAATTGTTTTGGGCCCGCATCCATTTATCTTTATCCTCATCCAGTAGTGAGTTCTTATATTTTGTATAGGTGCTCCTAACTTCGCTGCTTGCTGCTAAGTACTGCTCTTTTATTCGTTTTTTTTTATTCTCTGCGTGTAAGCCATGATGTTTCCCCTTATCACCACCTTCGCTGTTTCAAAATATAGTCTAGGGTTAGATTTGTGCTCCTAATTATACATTGCAAATTCTGTCCACAATTGCCCCATCCGTTTCACAAAATCCTGCTCTTTTGTCATGTTTCCTGGGAATCGCCATATATAGTCCGTCCCTTTCTGATGTGCGTCAGCTAAGTCTAGAGATAGAGGACTATGATCTGATATCACCATGTCCTCAATATTGACATCACACATCTTGTGTAGTATCTTATCTGACACAAAGAACATGTCTATTCTCGACCATGTCTTGTGTGCATGAGAGTAATGTGAAAATTCCCGATCCATAGGGTGTGACGTTCTCCACGCATCTTTCTGCTGCCAATTCAATATCATATCTTCCAAATAACCATTTTTCCCCCTATATCTCTTCCCTTCTCCTGGATTTAATTTTATTAAGCTCCCTTTTCTGTCCTCTTCCTCCTTAAGCACTTCATTACAATCTCCTCCTATGATTATGTTTTTACCACTATCAGCCAGTATTTTGTTCTGTAAGGACATAAAAAATTTCTTTTGATTTATGTTCGGGGCGTATATATTGTACAGGGTAATACTTTCATTATTTATCTCTAATTTCAAACGGATTACCCTACCCTCCTGGTCCATTTCTACGGATGAAACTCTGTGTGCCAATGCTTTATGTATAAGTATTAGGACTCCTGCTTTTCTGTCTACCGAGCTAGAACCATAAACTTCTCCCACCCATAATTTCTTCATTCTAAAAAAGTCTTCTTTACCCAAGTGTGTCTCCTGAAGCAAGGCTATATCTGCTTTCAATCTTTTCAGGTGACAAAGTATCATCATCCTTTTATGTGGTGAGCGCAACCCTTTTATATTCCATGTTATTAATCTAACCATTTTTAATTGCAAAATGGTTTCTTCTGCGACGACGTGTGAAGCTTCTCCCTCTCAGGTATGGACTGCCAGTCAATGTCATCTCAGTCAGTAATAAAGTAATTAGTACAATAGCAGTGGGCTCATGAACTTTAACTTCACTCCCTCCCTCCCCCCCTTCTCACCTCACCCCCTTCTCACCTCACCCTCTCTCCATATAACAACCTCTTTGTTGACTCCTCTTTTTTCCGCCATTATCCAAACAAAAAGAGAAATAATTTCTGTTATCCCATATTTATCATGTTGCACCTATTTTATATCCATTCTCTATCTGAGCCCTGACCCTCATGTAACCTTGAAACTCTGAAATCTTAGATCAGCATCTATTTCCCTTAATTTATCATATCAATTTCCTAATATCTTAATATTCACAACCATATTATCTTAAAGTCCTTCTCCATCTCTCCATTTTGATGTCAGAGAGGTATAAAAATACTTTATTCCCACCCCGTTCATCCTCCCAAGCAATATCTCCCAATGTGAACCTAGCATTTGCATGATACTTTCCCCCCTGGAAGATATCTGAATTTAACACAAAATACTCCCATCAACATTCAATGAAGATCTTGTCTTCTACCTAGTATATACATCACATCTGGTCATCATTATCCCAACTTTATATATGTCTTTTTGTTGTGAAAACCTCACAATGTCCATAAACCTGGAAGTCACAAATTTGCCGTCAGCCAGTGCGATCAGCTTGCAGACCAATTACATCAGCACCCCAAATTCTCCATTCAGTCCAACAGAACCTGTGAAAAGAAATAAGATGGGAAAAGAAAAAAAAAAAGAAATAGGAGAAGGGGGGATCTCTCCACCAGCTGTCCTGTAGTCTTCCTTGAACATACATAGTTCCGTCTGATATTGACCCAGTCGGGTGAATATACCTGTGAATTTGTAAGTTTTGTACACCACCATGTGGTTCACAGATGATATCCATTAAAACTGTACGTCTTCCTATTTTAGGTGACTGGGAGTGTAAGTAGTCTTTCTGTAGCTCAACCTAGACCACAAAAATTTCTCCCTTTCATCTTCATATTATCATGTGAGGTATTCCAGTCATACTTTTCACTTATGCTGACCCCAGGATAAATCGACACAATCTCATAAGCATTAGATCATTTAGTATTCTGTCTTGTTTGGTTCTTCCTGAACGCCCTTGTCATTGAGGTTCTTTGTTCCTTAGCCATTGTCTCTCTTTCATTATCTCCTTCCAAATGCAAATCCGAACTCAGGCTATACGGATAGGGTCTCCCCCTCTCGTCCTCAGCATCTCCCCCTGTCTCCTCTCTCGGAGGACTGGTGTTATCAGGTGATTGCTGGTCAGAAGGTTTCTGCTGGGACATAATTTTCATGGCCTCCTTGGGATCTGTAAAAGACCTCATCACACCATCTCTTGTCCTAAAACGCAGCGTTGCTGGGTAGTTTAGCTAGAATCTGATGTTGCGTTTAAACAGCAGAGTGCATGCTTCGCTGAATGCCCTTCTTCTCCATGTCACCTCTGCTGAATAGTCTCCAAATAAAAGTCTCTGAATTATCAGTGGTCGCCTTCTTCCTTTATAAGCCCTGAGTATTTCTTCCTTATCTTTAAAGTTCAAGTACTTTGCCACTGCCTGGCGTGGTCTCTGAGCTTCCTTGTTATTCTGTTTATTCCTGCCCCTCTCAGCCTCAGAGGCCTCTCTGGGGGGCCTATCCTGTGTGCATGCTCCACTCTGCAGTTATGTGACAGTCCCAGTGCTTTTGGCAATTCCACCTCATGATATAATTTAGCCGCTGTGTGTTTATTATCTCTGGGAGGCCTATCATTTTCAGATTGCTTCTGCTGGACCTATTCTCCAGATCCTCTAGTTTATCCACAGTGTAGGAGGCTTGTTTCTTTAAGTCACTGACTTGTTTTTCTAGCTGAATAACTTTGTCCTCCGCCTCAGAGATTCTATGCTCGGCTTCCTGCAGTTTCTGCTCCTGATTAGAGTTGAGCGACTTTGGTCGGATCGGGTTTCGTGAAACCCGACAAACAAAATTTGTTTCAGATGAAACTGGTCCGACTAGGGCAAAAAAAGTCGGAGTTTCGTCCGAAACCCGACCCCAAGGCAAGTTAATGGGGAATAAAAGTCGGAATTGAGTGGATGAATGTCATCCGCTCAATGCCAACTTTTATTTCCCATTGACTTGCATAGGGGTCGGGTTTCAGACGAAACTCCGACTTTTTTTTTTTTTTTTTTTGCCCTAGTCGGATCAGTTTCATCTGAAACAAATTTTGTTTCAGTCGGGTTTCACGAAACCCGATCCGACCAAAGTCGCTTAACTCTACTCCTGATGAGTCATCTTGCTTTGCAGCTCTTTAGTGGTAGATTGGATCATGTCAGCCCCTGCCTGCTTAAAGTCTTCAGCAAGGTATTATGCCATTTCTTTTGCTAGCTGTTTAAAGTTTAATGAGCCATGAGCATGTAGCTGCGTTTCCAGTGTGCCTCTTGCCTCCACTGTCTCCCCCTGGCTGAAATTTCCTTCTTTCTCTGGGGTTTCCTCCTCCCGTTCTATCTGCTCATGTGCTTGCCCTGTTTGTGCCTGTGTCTCCGTCGCCATTACTGTGCTCCCACTCTGCAGGCCTCCTCCGACCTCCTCCTCCCTCTGCTCCTTCCCTGTGCCTCTCATGACAAACCGATCCATTTTGGGGAAGGTCCCGGATAGTCTCACGATTATCCCAGTACCTTTTGTGAGTCAGGGCTCTGTATAAATGCAGAGTATTTGCGGCGGTCAGCAGGTGCTCCCTCACATGTGTCTGCACATGGCGGCGCCGGAACAGGAAGTATCTTTTGGTTTTAAGTAAATTGTCTTCTACTGTCAAGATGGCTCCTGGTATTCAAACTGCAACATCCATTGCAAAACAGTGTATCTTTTCTACAAGCAAATATTCAGTTATCCTGTTGATCTCTGCTGTATGTGTCTCTGCCTGTAGCATACAATGCAGTCTTTAGCCAGTTGTTTTCTGCAAGCCCTGGGCTGACTATATATCTATATATCCTGGTTCTGAGTATTCTGTTTCCTGCTCTGCATGTCTGATTGCTGTCACTGCTGTCCTGCATATCCTACCGTTTTGGTTTTCAATGATCCACGTGTTATTTGGTAAGTCCTGCCCGCTATGCCATTGTAAGGTGCTGGAGGGCAGTAGGCATGGTTGAGCTGCTGCTCCATGACACTTTGGCAGTGGCACTTAAAAGGAAGGTACCACATTTGTAGATCATTAATAAATCAAAGCAATGTAGCATAATATGTTGTTATAACCAAGTTTTGATTGCATTTGAAACGTATTGTGTGTTATAGGCGTTTAAAAAGGCACTGAGGGCTGACATCTTGCTTTCACAGTAGCAGTACGACACTTTCAGTGTCATAATATGGCAGCCCATGGTCATAGGAGGTAACAGACGGACACCAACCCTGTCTATTATAATGGAGCTGTCAGTGCTGTGAACTGTATCCAAGAAGTATAATTTCTCCTTGCGGAGAATGACATGCTAAGCATGTCGAGATGAAGAGACTTAAGGCCGCAATGCTCCTCTGGGAAATATGCTAATTATGCAAATTGTCTCTTCAGAGAGGAAGAGGGCTAGAACTCTAGTGCCACCTATTGGAAGTAGCAATCCTAAAAGTCTATGTCGACCCTTTAACAAGCCTTGTTACATGACTTAGGGTAAAAGCCAAGCCAGAATCTCAATTTGCAGACATTGTGTTTCGGGGTACTGCCCCTCGTCAGTGCAAAGTGTGAGATCTGGTTTGGCTGTGAGAGAGGCGTCTGACCGATATCCAAGAAGCCTCTGTGAGCTGCACAATTCACAGTAGTGGGAGTGTTCTGCTGTCATTTTCATGGAGCCCTCGGCTGTCGATTTTGGATGGAGCATTTTATGGGGCCATTATTAACCTTTGTGCAGCATTATATGGGGTGTATTTTGTATGGAGCATCTTATGTGCCCAACATGAACTGTGTGGAACATTATATGGGGCTGCTGATTCAAGATGAATAGTCAAAAACATTTAACCTACTTATGTCTCAATTAATTTTACTTTTATTGGTATCTATTTTTTCTTTTTAAATTTACCAGTAGCTGCTGCATTTTCCACCCTTAGCTTATACGCGAGTCAATAAGTCTTCCCAGTTTTATGTGGCAAAATTAAGGGGGTCGGCATATACACGAGTATATACGGTATTTAAAAATGAGATGCAATAATAAAGGATATCCGCCACAAATAATTTATGCTGGTTACAGACATGCACTGGATCGTAACTGAATGGAACTGCTTACTCCTGACATTAAAGGAAACCTGTCAGTAGCAAATGAATTATATACACATTACATAAGCAATCAGGCTGCAGAGGATTTTTTTCCCAAGATTTATATAATATTCATTATGTAAACTAGGGTGCAGGTCATTGAGGGATCAGTGACCTGTCAGAAGCCATACATTTGAATACCTTATCAGAACACCACATATCATTAGCTCAAAACCGAAAATAAAGATTAAACAACCACAAGACTGATTTCATCAACCAAAGTATCATTTTAATCAGTATAACGTCACCGACCTGACATTTTCTGTAGGTTACTGTGCACAATCCTGGTGACAGGTTCCCTTTAAAGGTGCATCAAAAGAAATCACATGACTGATTGGTACCTATGGTGACCACAACAACAGAATTATGAACATCTTGAAGAAGTACTGAGATGTTTTATGGGTTGATCCAGTTATTTCAAATAATCTTTCCCTACACCATCAGTCAAATTCAGGAGAGGCAAGTCCGTTCAAGATTATGTAGTCCATAGCCATTACAGAACCCTGAGATCAACAGGCACTTGGCTAGATCGGAGAGAGGTGGGGACTTTTAAGTCCAGCATCTGCAGTTTGTCGGTATAGTATCACATCTATATCCTTCTTTAGTGCGGTTACAGGTAGGACCTATGATAATAAGGACTTTGCTAATTGTAAAACTGCAGATGTTGTATATGTCTGTACAGGCACCTGCCCATGAATTACGTGGGAAATACAAAGGGACAATTTAGGGTAAGAATAGGCGAACATATTGGCGACATTCATGAGAGATACTCCTTTATCACGCCATATAGTGAACATCATGGAGATTTGAAGTTGTTCTCATTTAAAGTAATTTAAGTGATACCCCAATTGAAAAGATTGGGTGATTGGGACAAAAAGATTATCCAGCGAGAAACTCAATGGATTTTTTTTTTGCTTGATTTTGAGTTCAGGTGGATTAAAAGAACAACTCCGTTTCATTAGTTACATATGAGAGAGGATCACTTACTTTCCCCACTATACAGTTAATGATACCTAGGTCTATCAGTCTCAGGTAAACCACGCCTTTATTCTGTATTGTTTCTCCTTTATTATCAGGATTAGATCTTACTATAAATTTTTCTCATGCTTACTTATGATCTATTTCCCTAGAGTCCGACCCCACTGGTGGTACAGTAATATGGGTTTCTTATAATCTCTTTCGGTCTATTTTCAAAGCGTTGCTGCACCCCTGATGACTCAGACCTTCCCCTGAACGCATGATGCACTCCAGGGACATTATGGTCTTGTGATTTTAGCGAGTATGGCCCTGGTGGTGGAGCGCATCTGAACTCCACGCTCTTACATACGTCACTTCCAGTGACGTCGATGAAGCACATTTGCGTTCCAGTATGTGCATGTGCTTACAGCTATCTTTTCCTTCAGGTGGAGAGCATTATGGATTCCACCTCCCGACATACAGTACAGACCAAATGTTTGGACACACCTTCTCATTCAAAGAGTTTTCTTTATTTTCATGACTATGAAAATTGTAGATTCACTCTGAAGGCATCAAAACTATGAATTAACACATGTGGAATTATATAATTAACAAAAAAGTGTGAAACAACTGAAAATGTGTCTTATATTCTAGGTTCTTCAAAGTAGCCACCTTTCGCTTTGATTACTGCTTTGCACACTCTTTGCATTCTCTTGATGAGCTTCAAGAGGTAGTCATCGCTAAGTGTGACAGTACCTTTAGTCTGACATGAGTTACAATTGACAGGCTTTGGGGCTAGTCTGACATGTTTGGGGTATGTGCAATTGATTATTTTGTCACACTTTCAATAATCTTATAACTGATGTTTATATGACACTTGGGTATTTCATTTTTCTTACCTATATTTACCTCTCAATTACTGGGAATGCACCTATACGGTAATATTAAAAATCTTTTTTTATATAGCGCTAACATATTCCGCAGCGGTTTATCGCTGTCCCCGATGGGGCTCACAATCTAAACTCCCTATCTGTATGTCTTTGGAATGTGGGAGGAAACCGTAGAACCCGGAGGAAACTCGTGCAAATTCGGGGAGAACATACAAACTCCTTGCAGATGTTGTCCTTGGTGGGATTTGAACCTAGGACTCCAGCGCTGCAAGGCTGCAGTGCTATCCACTGAGCCACCATGCTGCCCATATGGTCAATAAACATAGATACATACGCCTCATTCTCTACTGGATCCATTTACTCATTTGATGCAAAAGATTTTTCCTCAAAAGACAGTTTGAACAAATTTGAGACTCTTTTACAGCACTTCTCTCCATTTGTGATGAGTTTTAGACCTAAATACAGGTTCAGAGAAGCATCCCCTATTTTAGGCCAGCATCTTATAGGTCTAGCCAGACATATCCTATGTTTGTATAGCACTTTATTGGGTGGTGGTGTTGGCTTTGTTTTAGGACGTCCTGTAAGAGTCAAGTAGGGATAGCCTACATGGAGTGGGGGCGCCATATCGTATCCTCAGGGTGCCAACTTCCGCTGTTAGGAAGGGAAACTTATAGTACCGGTTAGGAAGGGAGTCTTACACCTTCTGTTCCCTTAGATTTTTTTCTTATAAAAGGGTATGTTTTATACCAACCTGAGACTATACATTTTTGCTGACCCTTATGGATTTTTTTCCATTTTTGTGTTTTTAATGAATACAAATAAATGGTATTTTTATAGGGTTTCTTTTTCCCTTAGTTTTCTGCTTTGATAGATCACTGTCAATATCATTTTTTGGTTTTCTATTCAGAGTGATGTCTGTCCCAACGAAGCAAGTCATTAGTGGCAATAGGCTTATGGATGGTTTCAGTGGCAGTGTCCCTACCAATCCAAATATGCAAGAAATTCATCGAGTTGTAACTGATTTCATATGTTAGTTTAGTCCCACAGTTTTATTATTCAATTCCTTCTGTGAAGGACGGGACATCTCTGGACCACAGAATCAAGATGTCGTTTACATATCTTCCCCAAAATAATTTTTTTGGGATCCACAAGGATCCCCCGTTCTCACCAAAATCAATGGAGTTCTTCCACCAGCCCAAGAACAAGTTATCATACCTGGGGGCACCTGGGCTCCCCATCGCAGTGCTCCTGAGCTTGTGGAAGAACTTACCTTTGAAAGCAAAGAAATTATGCTTCAAGACATACTTCAGAAGGTCAGACACAAATCTGTTATATGAGGCCAACTGTATCCCTCTTGACCTAAGATACTAGCGTTCTAGCTCTCATTACAACCTGCATGCATGCTGATGGGGGCATGGAATGATGCAAGCCTCTATCTGCGCATGCTAAATGCCGCTGTCAGACATTGATATTGGAATTTAACATAACAGCCACAGGTTGCGCTCCACTCCACCCGTGGTTGTTAGAGGCACGATTGCTGATTAAATCAGCTGTCATGTACAGGTAATGATGTGGGCTCTGCATGCCAGCCTGTTTTGAAATCAGGTAGTCAGCATTAGATGCAAGTTTGTGATACATAATGAAGGGGTTAATAAAGTCATCTCAAAACCACTTAATGACTAAGCTACAAACTATTTTACCACGATTGCCATTTTGCTGTTGTTTTTTATAGTCTTCCAGATGTGGGATGTGTCATTAGATTTACACAATAATGCACAACACATTGCAACAGGAAATAAACAGGCACAATCACCACATGTCCTGTGATCATACATCTATATGGTGGGAGATTTAAAAGAGGAAGGACTTTACAAAGAGCATGCATTTTACATGTTCAGTAGGTGGCTTGTGTTGTCTGCAGCAGCAGACCCACTGAGCTCCATGATAAGCTTCAGCTTGTGATGGAACCATGATATTGCGGCTGCTGCCAAGACACAGAGACCATACAGTAGTAGCAGCAGAGAGCCAGTGCTGAACCTAAGAAGGTGAGAATTATCTGTGTTTTGTTTTACAACTGTGCAATCATCTGGGGATCACTTTTGTTAAAGTGGAAAACCACTTTAACCCCTTTACATAGCTAGCTTCTCTGCAGCTTCTGGCATAGATCACACAACACACTTCACTTGTCAGCTCTCTGTTATACCTCCTCCTATTGTTATATACAGAATCAGTGATTGGGAGGACGTATTTGGTAGATTAATGTACTTAGAAAAAAAAAAAAGAAAAGCATTCAGGTCTGTCTTAAAGACTGATCTCACAAACTAGGAAAGAAAGCACATTTTGGAGGGAGGGTAATGTGATTCACTTAGGCTGTGTAACACTACAGTGCACAGAACTTTGACAGATTGGATTGGGTGGCATTACACATTCTACTTTATAGCATCAGTATTTGTCAACAGAACATGAGAGGAGATCTAATATTTTCCTATATTAACTTCTATACAGGTATGTCTGTGTCAATGGATACTTGCATTCTCCATAAAAGTAATTCTAATATAATCTTCAAAAAGTAAAAACCTTAAGAATTCAGCAATGTGATGTTCCTTTATTTTTCTCTAGGAAATGTATAATTAATTATAGAAGCACTCCTAGGGTGATTATTCTTTTTTTTATTAATCTAATCCTGTTATATATGTACATTAAGGCTATGTGCCCACGGTGCGTGTTAAAACGCACACCAAAAACCGGACTCCTTCCCAGAAATCGCGCGTTTTTTTCGCGCGATTATGATCGCGATTTTGCCGCGATTTTCGTGTGCGATATTCAAGCACTTTCCAAGCGATTTGAAGCATCGCTTGGAAAGTGATTGACAGGTTGGTCACACTCGTCAAACATAGTGTTTGACAAGTGTGACCAGGTTTTTACTATTGAGGCCGCCTATGCGGCATCAATAGTAAGAGATAGAATGTTAAAATGCTAAAAAAAATAAAAAAATCTGGGTATATTTACCTTCCGGCGTCCCGCACTGCCATCTCGGGCCACAGCGTTCCCAGTAATGCCTTGCGAGACCTGTGATGACGTAGTCTCGCGTTGCTATAGCGATCTCGCGAGACCACGTCATTACAGGGACTTGCCGCAAGGCATTACTGGGAACGCTTAGACCGGGAATGCAGTGCGTGACGACGGAAGGTAAATATACCCCGATTTTTAATTTTTTTTTTTACAGGGGTATGGTACCCAGGGCCTGGAGGACAGTCTCCTCTCCTCCACACCGTGGGTACCAACCACACATGAGACGCTTAACTTCGCGCATGGTGGGCATAGCCACATGCGGGAAGTAAGCGATTCTCATGCATTCCTATGGGTGCGGAATCGCGGCAATTCTTTGCGATTCCGCACAAAAGAATGAGCATGCTGCAATTTTTTCCGCGATGCGATTCCGCCGCGGAAAAAAGCGCAGCGTTAGCACAGCATGTGCGGAATGCCATAGGGATGCATGGGGGGCGTTCTGTACACTATTTTTAAACGTTTTCGCGCTGAAAATCGCGGCAAAAACGCTTAAAAATCGCTACGTGGGCACACAGCCTTAATGTAGTGTGTGTGTGTGCTTATATACTCTCCTATTGCCGTATTCTCTGGAATCCATCTCCGTTCTGCTCCTTTTCTCAGTGAGGTCACTGCTCTTCAGACTATCCAGCTCACTGTGTGATGCATGCATGAGCTGGAAGTCTTTTACGATGTAAGCTTATGAAGCCTCAGTATGATGATCTACTCCCACTTCATATGACATCATGTTGAAATAGCAGTTCCTTCGCCTCTGCTCTGTCGACGGGACCTTACTACCTACTTCATGTTGTTTGACATCTGGATCCCCACTGCCTAACTCAACACAGGCGTACTGAGTTAGTGCAATTTACATTGCCTGAGCAGGCAGACTAGCAGTGCAAAAGACTCATGTGACTCTGATTTCTATTACTTACACTGGGTATCAGTGTAAGTAACAAACTTCTCATTCAACAGTGCTCATGCAATGTTAAGCGCACTAACTCAGGCGGTCTGCACTGAGTTAAGCAATGGGGAGCTGGCTGTCAATCAGCATGATGTCGGCATTGACGCCGCATCAACAGAGTAGAGCTGAAAAAAGAACTGCTTTGTCAATGTGATGTGGATGAATTACCTCTAGGAGTAATTATGTTCCTGATAATCGTCGCATTCAAGAACAAGCAGATAGTTAGCAACTACCTACTGATAAATTCTTAGCCCTGTAGAAGGAATAAAAAGTCCTGCATAACACCTTTTAACATTTGAGTATAGTGAGATAGCCAAGACCTGGGAAAGGAATTGCTTCAAATACAACAAATATACCAAAAAGCCACAGAAGATGACCCAGCTTTCCTCTAATTGGTTTTTGGCTGGTGATGACAAGCCCAATTTTTCAAATCTGTGGTAATAAATATGCACTGTACTATTGCAACATACCCACTGATTTTCATATATTTTCTTTTGTGACATATTGCACATTGTTAGTGGTGAATTTAAGTCGATACGATTTGCATATATTAACAAAAAAAAGTAGAGTACGCTCCTGAGAGAAAATGTACTTTATTTTTCCTGGAAGCCTTAGACTTTCGATAATGCGGTCATGACTGAAGCAAAAAGTCACATTGCTGACAGCTGTAACCACCCCCAGTGTAGAGCTGGTTGTCAATCACTTTCGGGGCATGCTTACAACTGTTCCCTCAGTGCTGTGAGTGGTGACTGTAATTACTCTGGGTATGCCTGACAGCAGAATGCTCCCAGGAGAGATACAGTTTTCCTCCTGGGAGCTGCAACTTCAGTACTGCAGCCAGGCATCTTCTTAACTCTTATTAACATGCAGATTAGCTCTATAGCATTATCGGACCTGACAGGTTCTCTTTAAATATCCCTCTATCTTCTGCCTGTTAGATTTAATATTATATGGCAGTCCACAATGCATTATCTAGACACACAACTTTAGTTTTCGCTTGTGTAGTATTATGATATCATAACCTTGGCTGTCTTTCTCTTTCATATTTTAAGGTTTTCTGTAGACCGTCCAGCAATGAACACCACAATCTTCCCCTTGCTTCATGAGAATTTAGCTGAAGTGATCAGAGATGTTCCCTTGATGCATTTGGATGAAATAACTTTATTTAAAAGTAGAGTGGCAGAGGAACCTCCAAAGCTATGGCGTTAAATTTCTTAGACTGCAGAAGAGTCAGCATGAATAAATAAATGTTAGCAATTACTTTTATTTTCATTGTATTGTACTTAATAAAATATTACTATATTACCCCTAAACAAGTTCTGTTTCTCTTTTATGTGAAATTTTATTTTACTTTAGGGGATCCTTATATGTTAAATATTCCTATTGGGCAGCATGGTGGCTCAGTGGATAGCACTGCAGCCTTGCAACGCTGGAGTCCTGGGTTCGAATTCCACCAAGAACAACATCTGCAAGGAGTTTGTATGTTCTCCCCGTGGATGCATGAGTTTCCTCCGGGTTCTACGGTTTCCTTTCACATTCCAAAGACATACAGATAGGGAGTTTAGATTGTGAGCCCATTGGGGACAGCGATGATGTGTGCAAGCTGTAAAGCGCTGCGGAATATGTTAGCACTATATAAAAAAAGATTTTTATTATTACCGTATAGGTGCATTCCCAGTAATTGAGAGGTAGGTATAGGTAAGAAAAATGAAATACCCAAAAGTCATATAAACATCAGTTATCAGATTATTGAAAGTGTGACAAAATACTCAATTGCACATACCCAAAACATGTCAGACTAGCCCCAAAGCCTGACAATTGTAACTCATGTCAGACTAAAGCCTAATAAACACAGCATATTCATGATAGAATAGTGCAAAATCAAAGTATATACAAATAGGGCAGACCAACCATCAACTTATCTTAAATAGGATGCACCATCAGGGGATATTCCGGGTAAGATAAACAAAGCTAAGATAAAGCTCCTGCCACATGGACCAAAAATATTATGATGGAACCCTGCGTCTGTTCCACCACAGATGGATCCCTTCTTAAAGTAATCCCACTGATTGTATACCGGAAATTGTACCAGAAAAGGACCATAATACATCTTGCCATAATGTTCGCGTCACCAGAAGTGACGTATAGTACAGACCAAAAGATTGGACACACCTTCTCATTCAAAGAGTTTTATTTTCATGACTATGAAAATTGTAGATTCACTCTGAAGGCATCAAAATTATGAATTAACACATGTGGAATTATATAATTAACAAAAAAGTGTGAAACAACTGAAAATGTGTGTTATATTCTAGATTCTTCAAAGTAGCCACTTTGGATCCCTTCTTAAAATAATCCCGCCAGTCGTATACCGGAAATTGTACAAGAAAAGGACCGTAATGCATCTCGCCATAATGTTCGCGTCACCAGAAGTGACGTATGTCGGGAGGTGGAATGAATAATGCGCTCCACCTGAAGGAAAAGATAGCTGTAAACACATGCGCATAGTGGAACGCAAATGTGCTTCATCGACGTCACTAGAAGTGACGTATGTCAGAGCGTGGAGTTAAGATGCGCTCCACCACCAGAGCCATACTTGCTAAAATCACAAGACCATAATGTCCCTGGAGCGCATCATGCGTTCAGGGGAAGGTCAGAGTTATCAGGGGTGCAGCAACGCTTTGAAAATAGACCAAAATTATTATTCCTGTTGGGCAGCAAGGTGGCTCAGTGGATAGCACTGCAGCCTTGCAGCGCTGGAGTCCTGGGTTCGAATAATACCAAGGACAAGATCTGCAAGGAGTTTGTATGTTCTCCCCATGTTTGCGTGGGTTTCCTCCGGGTACTCCGGTTTCCTCCCACATTCCAAAGACATACTGATAGGGATTTTAGATTGTGAGCCCCATCGGGGACAGTGATGATAATGTGTGCAAACTGTAAAGCGCTGCGGAATATGTTAGCGCTATATAAAGATTATTATCATGCAGGGGCAAACGATCTCAAAGTCTGCCATTATTAGGTCCAAATTAAAATAATAACCATGATGAGAAAAATACATACAGCCACTTTCTGTCAGTGTACAATTCTTGTCTGCCCTCAGATCCTTAGGTTCTTTTTATCTAAGTGGTGAAAAAAAAATTCTAAAGTTTGTTTAAAAAAAAAAAAAAAAGTTGCCATTTTCCAAGACCCGTAAGCGTCTCCATTTTTCGAGATCTGGGTCTCGGTGAGGGCTTATTTTTGCGTACCGATCTGAAGTTTTTATTGATACCAATTTGGTGTAGATATGTTCTTTTGATCGCCAGTTATTGATTGTGGATACTTCATACTAGACCTTGGAAATCGAGGTCCCAGAGTCTGTAGAAAGAGTGGAGAGACAAACAATCCAAGCTGCTTGAGGTCTAGTGTGAAGTTTTCCACAGTCAGTGATGGTTTGTGGAGCCATGTTATCTGCTGGTGTAGGTACACTGTGTTTTATCAAGACCAAAGTCAGCTCAGCCATCTACCAGGAAATATTAGAGCACTTCATGCTTCCCTCTGTCGACAAGCTTTATGGAGATGGAAATTTCATTCTCCAGCAGACCTTAGCACCTGTCCACATTGCCAAAAGTACCAATTCCTGGTTTAAAAACCGCAGTATCACTGTGCTTGATTGGCCAGCAAACTCGCCTGATGTTAACCCCATAGAGAATCTATGGGGTATTGTCAAGAGGAAGATGAGACACCAGACCCAACAATGCAGATGAGCTGAAGGCTGCTATCAAAGCAACCTGATCTTCAATAACACCTCAGCAGTGGCACAGGCTCATTGCCTCCATGCCACGCCGCATTGATGCAGTAATTGATGCCAAAGGAGCCCCAACCAAGTATTGAGTGTATTTACTGAATATACATTTCAGTGGGCCAACATTTCAGATTTTAAAATCATTATTCAAGCTGGTGTTATAAAGTATTCTAATTTACTGAGATAATGACTTTTGGGTTTTCAATGGCTGTAAGCCATTGTCATCAACAATAACCGAAATAAACACGTGAAATAGATCACTGTTTGTAATGACTCTATATTAGTTTCACTTTTTGTATTGAAGAACTGAAATAAATTTCCTTTAATTTTAGTACTTTGAAATAAAACTGTGTTATGTTGCAAGTAGCAGCCTTCTTGAAAGCCATATCCAAACCTTTGTGTTAAAAATTTGGCAATACAATGTCATACCTGGCTTTTTGGTTCCGGGTACAGGGGCACAGTGTGAGCCACCCTCATAGAATACTAGTATATGTCGTTCCTGGCTTAATGGTTTTGGGAACAGGGGCTCAGTATGAGCCACTCTCACAGGATAGTAGAACATTGGGGTGTATATGTCCTTCCTGGTTTTATGGATCTGGGTACAGAGGCAGAGTGTGAACTGCCTCACAGGATAATAGAACATTTGAAGGTGTATGCCATTCCTTGCTTTATGGATCTGGGTACAGGGGCACATTTTGAGCTGCCCACAGAGGATACTAGAACATTGGGGGCTATATGTCTTTCCTGGCTTTATTAATCTGGGAACACGGGCAGAATGTGAACCACCCTCACAGGATACTAGAACATTTGGAGATATGTCATTCCTAGCTTTATAGATCTGGGTACAGGGGCACAGTGTGAGCCGCCCTCATAGGATACTAGAATATTGGGAGGAGATATGTCGTTCCTGGCTTTATGGACCTGGGTACAGGGGCAGTGTGAGCCGCTCTCACAGGATACTAGAATATTGGGAGGAGATATGTCGTTCCTGGTTTTATGGATCTGGGTACAGGGGCACAGTGTGAGCCACCATCACAGGATACTAGAATATTGGGAGGAGATATGTTGTTCCTGGCTTTATGGACCTGGGTACAGGGGCAGTGTGAGCCGCCCTCACAGGATACTAGAATATTGGGAGGAGATATGTCATTCCTGGCTTTATGGATCTGGGTACAGGGGTACAGTGAGAGCCGCGCTCACAGGATATTAGTACATTGGCGTATTTGCGATTCTTGGCTTCATGCATCTGGGTACAAGGCAACAGCGGAAGTTGTACTCTCAGTTGTACTAGAATATTGGGGGAATACGTCGTTCTTGGTTTCTGGGTACAGGTGCACAGTGTGAGCTACTCTCACAAAATACTAGAGCATTGGGGGGTATATGTTGTTCCTGGCTTTATGAATCTGGGTACAGGGGCACAGTGTGAGCCACTCTCACAGGAAACTAGAACATTTGGGATATATGTTGTTCCTGGTTTTATTAATCTGGGTACCGGGGTACAGTGTGAGCCGCCCTCACAGGACACTAAAACATTGGGGTGTATATGTTTCAAGTTTTATGAACCTAGGAAAAAAAGGCACAGTGTAAACCGCTCTCACATGATACTAGAACACTGGGGGTATATGCTGTTCCAGGCTTTACAGATCTGGGTGCAGGGTCGCAGTGTGAGCAGTAGGGTGACCGCAAAAATCGATGTCGGAATTTTGTCCGTCTGGACCCAACAAAACGATTCCCCTTTCCAGATATTGAGAGAGCCAAAATTTGAGCTCGATCAAACGACGTTAACCCATGCCGCTCGTCGCTCAAAGTTTGAAAAAATCCAAATTGAGGTATTTTAAGATTTAGGTATTTTGCATAGTCTGTTAGACTATAAAGAATGTGACAACATTGCAGAAATAGCCCTGACCAAATTTTCGAACCATTTGTGGTATTTGAATGCAGAGTTGGTGGGATTATCGTTTTTTTGATCCCACCATTACAGACAATGAAAAGTTGTTAATGGCTAATAAATTGCTCAGTAGCACAGATGAACCATCAGAGCACGCTAGGGTTGTAAATCCAAAAGTTAGGAAAGAAAAATTAAAAGAGGTAGGAAGTAACCGACTTTAACGACCTTCTGACAAAAGATGAAGAACAAAGCAATATGTCCTGCAAGTTGTAAGCAAATGCCGAGCATTATATTCTGATGTTTCAAAAACTACTTTAACAAAAGCTCTAGAATAGATAAGATAACTATGTAAAATTATCAACTCATGTAGGTTAGCGTGCTCTGATGGTTCATCTGTGCTACTGAGCAATTTATTAGCCATTAACAACTTTTCATTGTCTGTAATGGTGGGATCAAAAAACGATAATCCCACCAACTCTGCATTCAAATACCACAAATGGTTTGAAAATTTGGTCAGGGCTATTTCTGCAATGTTGTTGTCACATTCTTTATAGTCTAACAGACTATGCAAAATACCTAAATCTTAAAATACCTCAATTTGGATTTTTTCAAACTTTGAGCAACGAGCGGCACGGGTTAACGTCGTTTGATCGAGCTGAAATTTTGGCTATCTCAATATCTGGAAAGGGGAATCATTTTGTGGGGTCCAGACGAACAAGATTCCGACATTTTTTCCCCCCCATATGAGATCCGGTCACCCTAGTGAGCAGCCTTTATAGGATACTAGACCATTGAGGTTGTATTATGTCATTCCTGGCTTTAATGATCTGGGTACAGGGCACAGTGTGAGCAGCCTTAAAAGGATACAAGAACACTGAGGGCTGTTGTTCCTGGCTTCACAGATCTGGGTAGAGGGGCACAGTGTGAGCCGCCCTCACAAAATACTAGAACATTTGGAGGTACAATGGGTACGGAAAGTATTCAGACCCCTTTAAATTTTTCTTGTTTCATTGCAGCCATTTGGTAAATTCAAAAAAGTTCATTTTTTTCTCAATGTGCACTCACTTAAAAAAGAAAAACTGATATCACATGGTCATAAGTATTTAGACCCTTTTTACAGACACTTTTATTTAAATCATATGCTGTCCATTTCCTTGTGATCCTCCTTGAGATGGTTCTACTCCTTCATTAGAGTCCAGCTGTGTTTAATTAAACTGATAAGACTTGACTTGTAAAGGCACACACCTGTCTATATAAGAGCTCACAGTGCATGTCAGACCAAATGAGAATCATGAGGTCAAAAGAACTGGCCAAGGAGATCAGATACAGAAATGTGGCAAGGCACAGATCTGGCCAAGGTTACAAAAGAATTTCTGCAGTACTCAAGGTTCTTAAGAGCACAGTGGCCTCCATAATCCTTAAATGGAAGAAGTTTGGGACCACCAGAAGTCTTCCTAGACCAGCCAAAGTGATAAATCGTGGGAGAAGAGCCTTGGTGAGAGAGGTAAAGAAGAACCCTAAGATCACTTTGGCTGAGCTCCACAGATGCAAGTAGGGAGATGGAAGGAAGTTCCAGAAAGTCAACTATTATACCCACCAGTTGGGCCTATACGTGTTGAGAAAACCAGGAACAGCTCATAACCTGCCTAATACAATCCCAACAGTGAAACATGGTGGTGGCAGCAGCAGCATCATGCTATGGAGGTGTTTTTCTGCTGCAGGGACAGGATGACTGGTTGCAATTGAAGGAAACATGAATGCGGCCAAGTACAGAGAAGGACATCACCTGCTTCTTGGTCCTGGGGGTGGGCCAGGACGAGATAGCATCCACTTTCACTCTGGCCTCCTAGAACCCCTGCCTACTTGGTTCCCCAGGTAGTGGACTGCGCTCATGCTGATCTGGCACTTTCCCAGCTTGATGGTCAGGCCTGCTTGGTGGATGCGCTCAAGCACCTCCTGGAGATGCTCGAGGCGATCTCCCAGATGGAACTGAAGACGGTATTGTCATCTAGGTACACCACCGCGCACCTCTCCAGTCCCTGGAGAAGGTGGTTGACTATCAGCTGGAATGTGGCATGGGCATTCTTCATGCCAAAAGGCATGATCGTGGACTCGTACAGTCCAAAGGGGGTGATAAAGGCGGACTTCTCTTGTGCCTCGGGCCTCAGGGGAATCTGCCAATGTCGCTGACTCAGATCCATAATGGATAGTGCGCGCTAGCTAACCCCTCAAGCAGCTCCTTGACGCGTGACATTGGGTGCGCATCGGAGGCTGTTATGGCTTTGAGCCCCCTGTTGTCCGCACTGAACTGGGTGGTCTGATCCCTCTTTGGAATCAGAACTACAGGTGAGGCACGCACTCTTGGACCGCGTAATCACCTCCAACTGTAACATCTCATCGATCTCCTGGTGCATGACGTGCTACACCTCGTCCGAGATCCGATAGGCTGTCCATCGGATTGTGGCATGATTCCTGGTGTCCACTTTGGGGTGTATATATGTTATTCCTGGCTTCATGGATCTTGGTACCGAGGAACAATGTGAGCTGTGCTCAAAGGATACTAGAACACTGGAGGGTATATGTTGTTCCTGTTATGGATTTGAGTACAGGGCCGCAGCGTGGGCACCTTTCACAGTGTCATGTACTGACCTGGTTTGGAGCAGTGATACTGCAACCACTAGGGGCAGCAGCGGCAGGTAGCGTAGTCAGGAATAGCCAAAGGTCGGTACAGGGAGCAGCAATGTAGTTTGAAGGATAAGCAGGACTCGTAGTCAGGGATAGCCAGAGATCGGGACGCAGGAGTAGCAATGTAGTTTGAAGGGTTAGCAGCAGGGGCTTACATAGAAATTGTGGGGCCCCATAGCAAAAGTCTGAATGGGGCCACCACCCCAAAAGAAAAAAAAAAAAATTCACCGCCGGGCCCGGCTCACCATCTTGCATCTCCACATAGCCTCAGCTCTTCACGCTCTGCCTCAGACAGCCGGTAGCCGCCCTCACATGTGCAAATACTTTCGGCCGGGCCTAGCATACACTGCTCTCTCTGGCTGGAAAGCTACATCAGCCGGGAGGCGTGACATCCTTAAGATCCTTAAGGGAGGCGTGACATCCTTAAGCAAATCCAGCCAGAGAGTTCAGCCGGGAGCAGTGCAGGACTAGAAAAAAGGAGTTAGGAGGATCCAGGTATAGAGTGACGGCGGCGCGTACATTTAATTAAAGGCACACGGCACAGCGGAAGCCGTTGCGGTCCAACTCCGGCGGGCCCCCTCACCCCTTGGCACCCCATAGCAGTCGTGTGGCCTGCTGCCATTGGCGGTACGCCACTGGTTAGCTGGAATCGTAACCAGGGATAGCCAGAGATTGGTACGCAGAGCAGCAATGTAGTTTGAAGGATTAGCAGGAATCATAGGGATAGCCATAAGTCGGTACACGATAGTAGCAGTAGAATCTTGAGGATAAACAGCAGGTTAAAGGAAGCTTGACTAGAGGCTGGTAGCTCAATAATCTCGCAAGAGAGTGCAATGCCAGGTTTAAATAGGGTATTCAATAAGGATGGAGCCAATCAGAAATTTGGGATAGAGACTAACAGAAACAACATAGGCACAAGTATTTGAATTAGCACGGAAGTGTCCAGCGAGCTGTATAGCTCAGAGGGAAGAGCTGCCGCCTGGTACCCAAGAGCTGCTGGAATCGAATCCTGACATACAGGATCCTATAACTTTGGGGTATATGTCATTACTGGCTTTATGGATCTGGGTACAGGGGCACAGTGTGAGACGCGCTTCCAGGATACTAGAACACTGGGAATATATGTCGTTCCTGGCTTTATGGTTCTGGGTACAGAGGCAAAGTGTGAGCCGCCCTCATAGGATACTATAACATTGGAGGGTATATGTTGTAACTAGCTTTATGGCTCTGGGTACATGAGCACAGTTTTAGCCACCCTAAAAAAAAGTACTAGAACATTGGGGGAAATATGGGGTTCCTGGCTTCATGCATCTGGGTATAAGGCAGGGGTGGGGAATCTTTTTTTCTGCCAAGTGCCATTTGGATATTTATACCATCCTTCGGGGGCCGTACAAACTCCACCCACAAAGTACATCCTGACTCTGGCACTGGTTTCATGACTTAATCTTTCATTGCATGCCCTTCAATGTTCAGCAGTGAACACTGCGTGTGTGTGCTAACAGAGCACGAAGAAATTAATGAAATTGTGTCAATCAAAATACAGCTCCCTGTCAAAGAATGCAGTCCCTGAGAATCTGCTCGGGGGCCTGATAAAAGGTCATCGAGGGCCGTAAATGGCCCTGGGGCCTGAGGTTCCCCACCCCTGGTATAAGGGCACAGTGTGAGCCACCCTCACGGGATACTAAAACATTGGGGGTGTATGTCCTTCCTGGCTTCAGGGTACAGGGGCACAGTGTGAGCTGTTGTGAGTTCATTCTCACCAGTTGTGAGTTCCACTTCTGGACTCCCTCTGGTGGTGACGGGAGGTGGTGCGGCTGGTTTGATCGGTGGAGATCTGCCACCTGAGTGAGGATGATGATTGGATCTCAGGATTCTCAGATTGGATTTAAGACAGCCGACGCCCTATTCAGGTGCTGGTGATTCCTTCTGGCTTGTCAGCTCTTGGTTTTCAGCTCTGTTCCAAATATTCACCAAATTTACGATTTTTTTCACAAATAAACGTAAAAATTATCGACCTAAATTTACCACTAAGGCTGGTTTCACATTCGCGCTTTTTAAGCGCACGCACGGCCGGGGGTAGCTCCGCCCCCGATCCGGCTCTCTGCCCGGCGTGCCCGCCCCTTCCTTGTAGCGCCGCCTCCTAGCGCACAGCGGCGCCTGCGATCGGCGCACCCTATCTTTAGCATAGGGTGCGCAGATCGTGCGCAGGCCGTGCGCTAGTTGCGCTTTGACCTGCGCTGCGCACTTTTGACGGTGCGCCGTGCGCGCCAAAATCCGAAAAGTTTGATTTGGCCTGGTCATTAAGGTCAAATAGGCTGGGTCATGAAGGGGTTAAAGGATACTAGAACATTGAGGGGTACATGTGGTTCCTGGCTTTATGGATCTGGGCTGCCCTCACAGGATCCAGAACATTGGGGGGTACATGTGGTTCCTGGCTTTATGGTCTGGGCTGCCCTCACAGGATACAGAACATTGAGGGGTACATGTGGTTCCTGGCTTTATGGTCCTGGCCGCCCTCACAGGATACAGAAAATTGGGGGGCGCATGTGGTTCCCGGCTTTATGGTCTGGGCCGCCCTCACAGGATACAGAACATTGGGGGGCGCATGTGGTTCCCGGCTTTATGGTCTGGGCCGCCCTCACAGGATACAGAACATTGGGGGGAGCATGTGGTTCCCGGCTTTATGGTCTGGGCCGCCCTCACAGGATACAGAACATTGGGGGGCGCATGTGGTTCCCGGCTTTATGGTCTGGGCCGCCCTCACAGGAGACAGAACATTGGGGGGCGCATGTGGTTCCCGGCTTTATGGTCTGGGCCGCCCTCACAGGATACAGAACATTGGGGGGCGCATGTGGTTCCCGGCTTTATGGTCTGGGCCGCCCTCACAGGATACAGAACATTGGGGGGCGCATGTGGTTCCCGGCTTTATGGTCTGGGCCGCCCTCACAGGATACAGAACATTGGGGGGCGCATGTGGTTCCCGGCTTTATGGTCTGGGCCGCCCTCACAGGATACAGAACATTGGGGGGCGCATGTGGTTCCCGGCTTTATGGTCTGGGCCGCCGTCACAGGATACAGAACATTGGGGGGCGCATGTGGTTCCCGGCTTTATGGTCTGGGCCGCCCTCACAGGATACAGAACATTGGGGGGCGCATGTGGTTCCCGGCTTTATGGTCTGGGCCGCCCTCACAGGATACTGAACATTGGGGGGTATATGTGGTTCCTGGCTTTATCCATCTGGGCCGCCCTCACAGGATACAGAACATTGGGGGGCGCATGTGGTTCCCGGCTTTATGGTCTGGGCCGCCCTCACAGGATACAGAACATTGGGGGGTGCATGTGGTTCCCGGCTTTATGGTCTGGGCCGCCCTCACAGGATACAGAACATTGGGGGGCGCATGTGGTTCCCGGCTTTATGGTCTGGGCCGCCCTCACAGGATACAGAACATTGGGGGGTGCATGTGGTTCCCGGCTTTATGGTCTGGGCCGCCCTCACAGGATACAGAACATTGGGGGGCGCATGTGGTTCCCGGCTTTATGGTCTGGGCCGCCCTCACAGGATACAGAACATTGGGGGGTACATGTGGTTCCCGGCTTTATGGTCTGGGCCGCCCTCACAGGATACTGAACATTGGGGGGCGCGTGTGGTTCCCGGCTTTATGGTCTGGGCCGCCCTCACAGGATACAGAACATTGGGGGGTACATGTGGTTCCCGGCTTTATGGTCTGGGCCGCCCTCACAGGATACTGAACATTGGGGGGTATATGTGGTTCCTGGCTTTATCCATCTGGGCCGCCCTCACAGGATACAGAACATTGGGGGGTACATGTGGTTCCCGGCTTTATGGTCTGGGCCGCCCTCACAGGATACAGAACATTGGGGGGTACATGTGGTTCCCGGCTTTATGGTCTGGGCCGCCCTCACAGGATACTGAACATTGGGGGGTATATGTGGTTCCTGGCTTTATGGTCTGGGCCGCCCTCACAGGATACAGAACATTGGGGGGTACATGTGGTTCCCGGCTTTATGGTCTGGGCCGCCCTCACAGGATACAGAACATTGGGGGGTACATGTGGTTCCCGGCTTTATGGTCTGGGCCGCCCTCACAGGATACAGAACATTGGGGGTATATGTGGTTCCTGGCTTTATGGTCTGGGCCGCCCTCACAGGATACAGAACATTGGGGGGTATATGTGGTTCCTGGCTTTATGGTCTGGGCCGCCCTCACAGGATACAGAACATTGGGGGGTATATGTGGTTCCCGGCTTTATGGTCTGGGCCGCCCTCACAGGATACAGAACATTGGGGGGTATATGTGGTTCCCGGCTTTATGGTCTGGGCCGCCCTCACAGGATACAGAACATTGGGGGGTATATGTGGTTCCCGGCTTTATGGTCTGGGCCGCCCTCACAGGATACAGAACATTGGGGGGCGCATGTGGTTCCCGGCTTTATGGTCTGGGCCGCCCTCACAGGATACAGAACATTGGGGGGTACATGTGGTTCCCGGCTTTATGGTCTGGGCCGCCCTCACAGGATACAGAACATTGGGGGTATATATGGTTCCTGGCTTTATGGTCTGGGCCGCCCTCACAGGATACAGAACATTGGGGGGTATATGTGGTTCCTGGCTTTATGGTCTGGGCCGCCCTCACAGGATACAGAACATTGGGGGGTATATGTGGTTCCCGGCTTTATGGTCTGGGCCGCCCTCACAGGATACAGAACATTGGGGGGTATATGTGGTTCCCGGCTTTATGGTCTGGGCCGCCCTCACAGGATACAGAACATTGGGGGGTATATGTGGTTCCCGGCTTTATGGTCTGGGCCGCCCTCACAGGATACAGAACATTGGGGGGCGCATGTGGTTCCCGGCTTTATGGTCTGGGCTGCCCTCACAGGATACAGAACATTGGGGGGTGCATGTGGTTCCCGGCTTTATGGTCTGGGCCGCCCTCACAGGATACAGAACATTGGGGGGTGCATGTGGTTCCCGGCTTTATGGTCTGGGCCGCCCTCACAGGATACAGAACATTGGGGGGTATATGTGGTTCCCGGCTTTATGGTCTGGGCCGCCCTCACAGGATACTGAACATTGGGGGGTATATGTGGTTCCCGGCTTTATGGTCTGGGCCGCCCTCACAGGATACAGAACATTGGGGGGTACATGTGGTTCCCGGCTTTATGGTCTGGGCCGCCCTCACAGGATACAGAACATTGGGGGGTATATGTGGTTCCCGGCTTTATGGTCTGGGCCGCCCTCACAGGATACAGAACATTGGGGGGTATATGTGGTTCCCGGCTTTATGGTCTGGGCCGCCCTCACAGGATACAGAACATTGGGGGGTATATGTGGTTCCCGGCTTTATGGTCTGGGCCACCCTCACAGGATACAGAACATTGGGGGGCGCATGTGGTTCCCGGCTTTATGGTCTGGGCTGCCCTCACAGGATACAGAACATTGGGGGGTGCATGTGGTTCCCGGCTTTATGGTCTGGGCCGCCCTCACAGGATACAGAACATTGGGGGGTATATGTGGTTCCCGGCTTTATGGTCTGGGCTGCCCTCACAGGATACAGAACATTGGGGGGTATATGTGGTTCCCGGCTTTATGGTCTGGGCCGCCCTCACAGGATACTGAACATTGGGTATATGTGGTTCCCGGCTTTATGGTCTGGGCCGCCCTCACAGGATACAGAACATTGGGGGGTATATGTGGTTCCCGGCTTTATGGTCTGGGCCGCCCTCACAGGATACAGAACATTGGGGGGCGCATGTGGTTCCCGGCTTTATGGTCTGGGCTGCCCTCACAGGATACAGAACATTGGGGGGTGCATGTGGTTCCCGGCTTTATGGTCTGGGCCGCCCTCACAGGATACAGAACATTGGGGGGTATATGTGGTTCCCGGCTTTATGGTCTGGGCTGCCCTCACAGGATACAGAACATTGGGGGGTATATGTGGTTCCCGGCTTTATGGTCTGGGCCGCCCTCACAGGATACAGAACATTGGGGGGCGCATGTGGTTCCTGGCTTTATGGTCTGGGCCGCCCTCACAGGATACTGAACATTGGGGGGTATATGTGGTTCCCGGCTTTATGGTCTGGGCCGCCCTCACAGGATACTGAACATTGGGGGGTACATGTGGTTCCCGGCTTTATGGTCTGGGCCGCCCTCACAGGATACAGAACATTGGGGGGTATATGTGGTTCCCGGCTTTATGGTCTGGGCCGCCCTCACAGGATACAGAACATTGGGGGGTACATGTGGTTCCCGGCTTTATGGTCTGGGCCGCCCTCACAGGATACAGAACATTGGGGGGCGCATGTGGTTCCCGGCTTTATGGTCTGGGCCGCCCTCACAGGATACAGAACATTGGGGGGTATATGTGGTTCCCGGCTTTATGGTCTGGGCCGCCCTCACAGGATACAGAACATTGGGGGGCGCATGTGGTTCCCGGCTTTATGGTCTGGGCCGCCCTCACAGGATACAGAACATTGGGGGGTACATGTGGTTCCCGGCTTTATGGTCTGGGCCGCCCTCACAGGATACAGAACATTGGGGGGCACATGTGGTTCCCGGCTTTATGGTCTGGGCCGCCCTCACAGGATACAGAACATTGGGGGGCACATGTGGTTCCCGGCTTTATGGTCTGGGCCGCCCTCACAGGATACAGAACATTGGGGGGTACATGTGGTTCCCGGCTTTATGGTCTGGGCCGCCCTCACAGGATACAGAACATTGGGGGGTACATGTGGTTCCCGGCTTTATGGTCTGGGCCGCCCTCACAGGATACAGAACATTGGGGGGCACATGTGGTTCCCGGCTTTATGGTCTGGGCAGCCCTCACAGGATACAGAACATTGGGGGGTATATGTGGTTCCCGGCTTTATGATCTGGGCCGCCCTCACAGGATACAGAACATTGGGGGGCACATGTGGTTCCCGGCTTTATGGTCTGGGCCGCCCTCACAGGATACAGAACATTGGGGGGCACATGTGGTTCCCGGCTTTATGGTCTGGGCTGCCCTCACAGGATACAGAACATTGGGGGGTATATGTGGTTCCCGGCTTTATGGTCTGGGCCGCCCTCACAGGATACAGAACATTGGGGGGCGCATGTGGTTCCCGGCTTTATGGTCTGGGCTGCCCTCACAGGATACAGAACATTGGGGGGTATATGTGGTTCCCGGCTTTATGGTCTGGGCCGCCCTCACAGGATACAGAACATTGGGGGGTATATGTGGTTCCCGGCTTTATGGTCTGGGCCGCCCTCACAGGATACAGAACATTGGGGGGCGCATGTGGTTCCCGGCTTTATGGTCTGGGCTGCTCTCACAGGATACAGAACATTGGGGGGTGCATGTGGTTCCCGGCTTTATGGTCTGGGCCGCCCTCACAGGATACAGAACATTGGGGGGTATATGTGGTTCCCGGCTTTATGGTCTGGGCTGCCCTCACAGGACACAGAACATTGGGGGGTATATGTGGTTCCCGGCTTTATGGTCTGGGCCGCCCTCACAGGATACAGAACATTGGGGGGCGCATGTGGTTCCTGGCTTTATGGTCTGGGCCGCCCTCACAGGATACTGAACATTGGGGGGTATATGTGGTTCCCGGCTTTATGGTCTGGGCCGCCCTCACAGGATACAGAACATTGGGGGGTATATGTGGTTCCCGGCTTTATGGTCTGGGCCGCCCTCACAGGATACAGAACATTGGGGGGTACATGTGGTTCCCGGCTTTATGGTCTGGGCCGCCCTCACAGGATACAGAACATTGGGGGGTACATGTGGTTCCCGGCTTTATGGTCTGGGCCGCCCTCACAGGATACTGAACATTGGGGGGCGCATGTGGTTCCCGGCTTTATGGTCTGGGCCGCCCTCACAGGATACTGAACATTGGGGGGTATATGTGGTTCCCGGCTTTATGGTCTGGGCCGCCCTCACAGGATACAGAACATTGGGGGGTACATGTGGTTCCCGGCTTTATGGTCTGGGCCGCCCTCACAGGATACAGAACATTGGGGGGCGCATGTGGTTCCCGGCTTTATGGTCTGGGCCGCCCTCACAGGATACAGAACATTGGGGGGTACATGTGGTTCCCGGCTTTATGGTCTGGGCCGCCCTCACAGGATACAGAACATTGGGGGGTACATGTGGTTCCCGGCTTTATGGTCTGGGCCGCCCTCACAGGATACAGAACATTGGGGGGCACATGTGGTTCCCGGCTTTATGGTCTGGGCTGCCCTCACAGGATACAGAACATTGGGGGGTATATGTGGTTCCCGGCTTTATGGTCTGGGCCGCCCTCACAGGATACAGAACATTGGGGGGCGCATGTGGTTCCCGGCTTTATGGTCTGGGCTGCCCTCACAGGATACAGAACATTGGGGGGTATATGTGGTTCCCGGCTTTATGGTCTGGGCCGCCCTCACAGGATACTGAACATTGGGGGGTATATGTGGTTCCCGGCTTTATGGTCTGGGCCGCCCTCACAGGATACAGAACATTGGGGGGTATATGTGGTTCCCGGCTTTATGGTCTGGGCCGCCCTCACAGGATACAGAACATTGGGGGGCGCATGTGGTTCCCGGCTTTATGGTCTGGGCCGCCCTCACAGGATACAGAACATTGGGGGGTATATGTGGTTCCCGGCTTTATGGTCTGGGCTGCCCTCACAGGATACAGAACATTGGGGGGTATATGTGGTTCCCGGCTTTATGGTCTGGGCCGCCCTCACAGGATACAGAACATTGGGGGGCGCATGTGGTTCCTGGCTTTATGGTCTGGGCCGCCCTCACAGGATACTGAACATTGGGGGGTATATGTGGTTCCCGGCTTTATGGTCTGGGCCGCCCTCACAGGATACAGAACATTGGGGGGTATATGTGGTTCCCGGCTTTATGGTCTGGGCCGCCCTCACAGGATACAGAACATTGGGGGGCACATGTGGTTCCCGGCTTTATGGTCTGGGCTGCCCTCACAGGATACAGAACATTGGGGGGTATATGTGGTTCCCGGCTTTATGGTCTGGGCCGCCCTCACAGGATACAGAACATTGGGGGGCACATGTGGTTCCCGGCTTTATGGTCTGGGCTGCCCTCACAGGATACAGAACATTGGGGGGTATATGTGGTTCCCGGCTTTATGGTCTGGGCCGCCCTCACAGGATACAGAACATTGGGGGGCGCATGTGGTTCCCGGCTTTATGGTCTGGGCTGCCCTCACAGGATACAGAACATTGGGGGGTATATGTGGTTCCCGGCTTTATGGTCTGGGCCGCCCTCACAGGATACTGAACATTGGGGGGTATATGTGGTTCCCGGCTTTATGGTCTGGGCCGCCCTCACAGGATACAGAACATTGGGGGGTATATGTGGTTCCCGGCTTTATGGTCTGGGCCGCCCTCACAGGATACAGAACATTGGGGGGCGCATGTGGTTCCCGGCTTTATGGTCTGGGCCGCCCTCACAGGATACAGAACATTGGGGGGTATATGTGGTTCCCGGCTTTATGGTCTGGGCTGCCCTCACAGGATACAGAACATTGGGGGGTATATGTGGTTCCCGGCTTTATGGTCTGGGCCGCCCTCACAGGATACAGAACATTGGGGGGCGCATGTGGTTCCTGGCTTTATGGTCTGGGCCGCCCTCACAGGATACTGAACATTGGGGGGTATATGTGGTTCCCGGCTTTATGGTCTGGGCCGCCCTCACAGGATACAGAACATTGGGGGGCGCATGTGGTTCCCGGCTTTATGGTCTGGGCCGCCCTCACAGGATACAGAACATTGGGGGGCGCATGTGGTTCCCGGCTTTATGGTCTGGGCTGCCCTCACAGGATACAGAACATTGGGGGGTATATGTGGTTCCCGGCTTTATGGTCTGGGCCGCCCTCACAGGATACTGAACATTGGGGGGTATATGTGGTTCCCGGCTTTATGGTCTGGGCCGCCCTCACAGGATACAGAACATTGGGGGGTATATGTGGTTCCCGGCTTTATGGTCTGGGCCGCCCTCACAGGATACAGAACATTGGGGGGCGCATGTGGTTCCCGGCTTTATGGTCTGGGCCGCCCTCACAGGATACAGAACATTGGGGGGTATATGTGGTTCCCGGCTTTATGGTCTGGGCTGCCCTCACAGGATACAGAACATTGGGGGGTATATGTGGTTCCCGGCTTTATGGTCTGGGCCGCCCTCACAGGATACAGAACATTGGGGGGTATATGTGGTTCCCGGCTTTATGGTCTGGGCCGCCCTCACAGGATACAGAACATTGGGGGGTATATGTGGTTCCCGGCTTTATGGTCTGGGCCGCCCTCACAGGATACAGAACATTGGGGGGTATATGTGGTTCCCGGCTTTATGGTCTGGGCCGCCCTCACAGGATACAGAACATTGGGGGGCGCATGTGGTTCCCGGCTTTATGGTCTGGGCCGCCCTCACAGGATACAGAACATTGGGGGGTATATGTGGTTCCTGGCTTTATGGTCTGGGCCGCCCTCACAGGATACTGAACATTGGGGGGTATATGTGGTTCCCGGCTTTATGGTCTGGGCCGCCCTCACAGGATACAGAACATTGGGGGGCGCATGTGGTTCCCGGCTTTATGGTCTGGGCCGCCCTCACAGGATACAGAACATTGGGGGGCGCATGTGGTTCCCGGCTTTATGGTCTGGGCTGCCCTCACAGGATACAGAACATTGGGGGGTATATGTGGTTCCCGGCTTTATGGTCTGGGCCCCCCTCACAGGATACAGAACATTGGGGGGTATATGTGGTTCCCGGCTTTATGGTCTGGGCCGCCCTCACAGGATACAGAACATTGGGGGGCGCATGTGGTTCCCGGCTTTATGGTCTGGGCCGCCCTCACAGGATACAAAACATTGGGGGGTATATGTGGTTCCCGGCTTTATGGTCTGGGCCGCCCTCACAGGATACAGAACATTGGGGGGTATATGTGGTTCCCGGCTTTATGGTCTGGGCCGCCCTCACAGGATACAGAACATTGGGGGGTATATGTGGTTCCCGGCTTTATGGTCTGGGCCGCCCTCACAGGATACAGAACATTGGGGGGTATATGTGGTTCCCGGCTTTATGGTCTGGGCCGCCCTCACAGGATACAGAACATTGGGGGGTATATGTGGTTCCCGGCTTTATGGTCTGGGCCGCCCTCACAGGATACAGAACATTGGGGGGCGCATGTGGTTCCCGGCTTTATGGTCTGGGCCGCCCTCACAGGATACAGAACATTGGGGGGTATATGTGGTTCCTGGCTTTATGGTCTGGGCCGCCCTCACAGGATACTGAACATTGGGGGGTATATGTGGTTCCCGGCTTTATGGTCTGGGCCGCCCTCACAGGATACAGAACATTGGGGGGCGCATGTGGTTCCCGGCTTTATGGTCTGGGCCGCCCTCACAGGATACAGAACATTGGGGGGCGCATGTGGTTCCCGGCTTTATGGTCTGGGCTGCCCTCACAGGATACAGAACATTGGGGGGTATATGTGGTTCCCGGCTTTATGGTCTGGGCCGCCCTCACAGGATACTGAACATTGGGGGGTATATGTGGTTCCCGGCTTTATGGTCTGGGCCGCCCTCACAGGATACAGAACATTGGGGGGTATATGTGGTTCCCGGCTTTATGGTCTGGGCCGCCCTCACAGGATACAGAACATTGGGGGGCGCATGTGGTTCCCGGCTTTATGGTCTGGGCCGCCCTCACAGGATACAGAACATTGGGGGGCGCATGTGGTTCCCGGCTTTATGGTCTGGGCCGCCCTCACAGGATACAGAACATTGGGGGGTATATGTGGTTCCCGGCTTTATGGTCTGGGCCGCCCTCACAGGATACAGAACATTGGGGGGTATATGTGGTTCCCGGCTTTATGGTCTGGGCCGCCCTCACAGGATACAGAACATTGGGGGGGTATATGTGGTTCCCGGCTTTATGGTCTGGGCCGCCCTCACAGGATACAGAACATTGGGGGGTATATGTGGTTCCCGGCTTTATGGTCTGGGCCGCCCTCACAGGATACAGAACATTGGGGGGCACATGTGGTTCCCGGCTTTATGGTCTGGGCTGCCCTCACAGGACACAGAACATTGGGGGGTATATGTGGTTCCCGGCTTTATGGTCTGGGCTGCCCTCACAGGACACAGAACATTGGGGGGTATATGTGGTTCCCGGCTTTATGGTCTGGGCCGCCCTCACAGGATACAGAACATTGGGGGGCGCATGTGGTTCCCGGCTTTATGGTCTGGGCCGCCCTCACAGGATACAGAACATTGGGGGGTATATGTGGTTCCCGGCTTTATGGTCTGGGCCGCCCTCACAGGATACAGAACATTGGGGGGTATATGTGGTTCCCGGCTTTATGGTCTGGGCCGCCCTCACAGGATACAGAACATTGGGGGGTATATGTGGTTCCCGGCTTTATGGTCTGGGCCGCCCTCACAGGATACAGAACATTGGGGGGTATATGTGGTTCCCGGCTTTATGGTCTGGGCCGCCCTCACAGGATACAGAACATTGGGGGGTATATGTGGTTCCCGGCTTTATGGTCTGGGCCGCCCTCACAGGATACAGAACATTGGGGGGCACATGTGGTTCCCGGCTTTATGGTCTGGGCTGCCCTCACAGGACACAGAACATTGGGGGGTATATGTGGTTCCCGGCTTTATGGTCTGGGCCGCCCTCACAGGATACAGAACATTGGGGGGCGCATGTGGTTCCCGGCTTTATGGTCTGGGCCGCCCTCACAGGATACAGAACATTGGGGGGTATATGTGGTTCCCGGCTTTATGGTCTGGGCCGCCCTCACAGGATACAGAACATTGGGGGGTATATGTGGTTCCCGGCTTTATGGTCTGGGCCGCCCTCACAGGATACAGAACATTGGGGGGCGCATGTGGTTCCCGGCTTTATGGTCTGGGCCGCCCTCACAGGATACAGAACATTGGGGGGCGCATGTGGTTCCCGGCTTTATGGTCTGGGCCGCCCTCACAGGATACAGAACATTGGGGGGCAGCACCCGCCGGTCCTTGTGTCCTGGAGAGGAGTGAGCGCCGTCCCCACATCTGCAGAGGCCATTGTGTTGCAGTCTCCTCCCTGTGCCCTCTCCCGCTGCTACCCAGCCCTTTTCCCTCCTCAGATTTTAGGAGGAGTCCGCCTCTGCTCTGAGGTAATAGAGAGGCTGCGTGTCATCCCGTCGGCAGCTCGATTCCTCCGCCCTGAATAACGGTTCATTCCCGGCATCATGAGCGGCTCCGGACCTCTGCAGCTCGGGCTCATCAACTGTAACAATAAATACCTGACCGCCGAGATGTTCGGCTTCAAGATCAACGCGTCGGCGTCCAGCCTGAAGAAGAAGCAAGTGTGGCTGCTGGAGCCCGTGGGCGAGGAGGCGGTGCTGCTGCGGAGCCACCTAGGCCGGTACCTCTCGGCGGACAAGGATGGGCGCGTAACCGGCGAGACGGAGCTCCCAGACAGCGAGTGCCGGTTCCTGGTGAGCGCGCAGGGAGATGGCCGCTGGGTGCTGCAGTCCGAGGCGCACGGCCGGTACCTGGGGGGCTCTGAAGACCGAATCAGCTGCTTTTCCCCGTCCGTGTCCCCCGCGGAGAAGTGGGCAGTTCACCTCGCCATGCATCCCCAGGTCACCATATACAGTGTCACCCGCAAACGGTACGCCCGCCTGGGGGCCAGCGGCGAGGAGCTGTCGGTGGAGCGGGACGTGCCGTGGGGTCTGGACTCCCTCATCACTCTGCTCTTCCAGGAGAACCGGTACAGCCTGCAGACCCCGGACCACCGGCTGCTGGCCATGGACGGGAGCCTGATCAGCGAGCCGGGGCCGGACGCCAAATACTCGCTGGACATCTCGGCGGGCAAAGTCGCTTTCAGGGCCAGTGATGGCCGCTACCTCTGCCCCTCCGGACCGAGCGGCACGCTGAAAGCGGGGAAGAACTGTAAGGTCGGCAGGGATGAGCTGTTCGTACTGGAGAGGAGCTGCCCACAAGTCGTGCTCACCGCCGGCAACGGGCGCAACGTCTCCACCCGCCAAGGTGAGTGATGAGAAGCCCGGGAGGGTGGCGTGTGCCAGAGATGCTGTGTGCGGGATCTAGCCGGGCAGAGCCGTGTACCCTGGGTATCGTATATGGTGCCCGGAGGCTGGTATCTAGCAGGGCAGAGCCGTGTGCCCTGGGTATCGTATATGGGGCCCGGAGGCTGGTATCTTGCAGGGCAGAGCCGTCTGCCCTGGGTATCGTATATGGGGCCCGGAGACTGGTATCTAGCCGGGCAGAGCCGTGTGCCCTGGGTATCGTATATGGGGCCCGGAGGCTGGTATCTAGCCGGGCAGAGCCGTGTGCCCTGGGTATCGTATATGGGGCCCGGAGGCTGGTATCTAGCCGGGCAGAGCCGTGTGCCCTGGGTATCGTATATGGTGCCCGGAGGCTGGTATCTAGCAGGGCAGAGCCGTGTGCCCTGGGTATCGTATATGGGGCCCGGAGGCTGGTATCTTGCAGGGCAGAGCCGTCTGCCCTGGGTATCGTATATGGGGCCCGGAGACTGGTATCTAGCCGGGCAGAGCCGTGTGCCCTGGGTATCGTATATGGGGCCCGGAGGCTGGTATCTAGCCGGGCAGAGCCGTGTGCCCTGGGTATCGTATATGGGGCCCGGAGGCTGGTATCTAGCCGGGCAGAGCCGTGTGCCCTGGGTATCGTATATGGGGCCCGGAGGCTGGTATCTAGCCGGGCAGAGCCGTGTGCCCTGGGTATCGTATATGGGGCCCGGAGGCTGGTATCTAGCCGGGCAGAGCCGTGTGCCCTGGGTATCGTATATGGGGCCCGGAGGCTGGTATCTAGCAGGGCAGAGCCGTGTACCCTGGGTATCGTATATGGGGCCCGGAGGCTGGTATCTTGCAGGGCAGAGCAGTGTACCCTGGGTATCGCATATGGGGCCCAGAGGCTGGTATCTAGCAGGGCAGAGCAGTGTACCCTGGGTATCGTATATGGGGCCCGGAGGCTGGTATCTAGCAGGGCAGAGCCGTCTGCCCTGGGTATCGCATTTGGTGCCCGGAGGCTGGTATCTAGCAGGGCAGAGCCGTCTGCCCTGGGTATTGCATTTGGTGCCCGGAGGCTGGTATCTAGCAGGGCAGAGCCGTCTGCCCTGGGTATCGCATTTGGTGCCCGGAGGCTGGTATCTAGCAGGGCAGAGCCGTCTGCCCTGGGTATCGCATATGGTGCCCGGAGGCTGGTATCTAGCAGGGCAGAGCCGTCTGCCCTGGGTATCGTATATGGTGCCCGGAGGCTGGTCTCTAGCAGGGCAGAGCTGTGTGGCGGGATACTGGTAGTACTTGGCTATATGTAGCAGCAGAGCTGTGGACCCTCTGCCCGGCCTTTTATCATTCTTTGAGAATGAGGTCTTTGTCTGCTGTTGCATAAGGGTTTCTCCCCACCCTAAGCCCATGAAAAGGTTTGACCAAATCTAGACTTCGCCCTGCCCCCTCCCAGCTGCTGATCTGGTCACAGCTAATGAGGGCGCTGCCTGATAATGGGGATTTTCTGTGAATGGTGCAGAGAAACAACAGTGTGTATGTGTGTGCGTGCCTATGTGGTGTGCGTGCCCATGTGGCATGTTTGTGTGTGTGTCTGTGCGCCCATGTGGCGTGCTGGTTTGTGTGTATTGTTCAGGAGGCAGCATGGCCTGTATTCATAGCCATGGGCTACTTTGATTTTGTTTGGCTTTGACTTTTCAGGAGCGACAGAAAAGATATACGGTATATCTTTGTACCCTTTTAGCCAGTAGAAGACGCTATGCATTGTTTCACTTAGTTTGCACACCCATGAGATGAGACAGTACATCTTTTGGTGGAAGTCATTGATCCCAACATCCTGCTGAGTCACCGCCATCTGTTCCTGGTCATTAACTGTAGAAAATTTTTTTATTTTTTTTTCTTCTCATTCTCCTCCATGAAGTGCTTCCTGGCTTATTGATAGCACATTGATTTGTTTGGTTGGGTTTAGACATCCACTTCGGTTGTGCCACAGATCACTTTGTGCCACTATTACGTAAGTGAGAAGGCACACTAAATCAAAGCAATCGTGTATATATACTGCAGTCTGCACAATATAAAACTAGATGGAAAGTTGTACTTTATTATTATTATTATTTATATAGCGCCATTAATTCCATGGTGCTGTACATGAGAAGGGGGAGTACATACAAAGTTATAGATATCGTTAACAGTCAAATTTACAATGACAGACTGGTACAGAGGGGAGAGGACCCTGTCCTTGCCGACTTACATTCTACGGGATAGTGGGGAAGAGACAGAAGGTCGGGGGTGCAGCAGCTCTGGTGGTGATGAGGCGGCAGCTCAGGCGGTGGTGAGGCGGCAGAATGGTTATTGCAGTCTGTAACCTTTCCTGAAAAGATGGGTTTTCAGGTTCTGTTTGAAGGATCCGAGGGTGGTGGATAATCGGACGTGTTGAGGCATGGCATTCCAGAGGATAGGGGATATTCGGGAGAAATCTTGGAGGCGGTTGTGTGAGGAACGAATAAGTGTTGAGGAGAGTAGGAGGTCTTGGGAGGATCGAAGAGTACGTGAAGGAAGATATTGGGAGATTAGTTTAGAGATATAGGGAGGGGAAAGGTTGTGGATGGCTTTGTAGGTCAGTGTTAGTAGTTTGAACTGGTTTCGTTGGGGAATTGGGAGCCAATGGAGGGATTTGCAGAGGGGAGAGACAGGGGAGTAGCGAGGAGAGAGGTGGATTAGTCGGGCAGCAGAATTGAGGACAGACTGGAGTGGTGCAGGGAGGCCACAGAGAAGAGTGTTGCAGTAGTCAAGGCGGGAGATGATGAGGGCATGTACAAGAGTTTTAGTAGATTGAGGACTGAGGAAGGGACGGATTCTGGAAATATTTTTGAGTTGGAGGTGGCAAGAGATTGGACGTGCGGTTTGAAGGACAGGGCAGAGTCGAGAGTTACTCCAAGGCAGCGGATTTCAGGTGTGGGAGAGAGCATGATTCCATTTACCTTACTAGATAGATCGGGTAGGGAAGATATGTGAGATGGAGGAAAGATAATGAGTTTAGTTTTGTCTACGTTGAGTTTTAGGAAGTGAGAGGTGAAAAAGGAGGATATGGCTGATAGACACTCCGGGATTCTGGACAGCAGAGAGGTAGATCTGAGTGTCATCTGCATACAGGTGGTACTGGAAGCCATGGGACTTTGAGTTGTCCTAGGCCAAGAGTATAGATGGAAAAAGTAGGTGCCCCAGGACAGAGCCTTGGGGGACTCCAACAGAGAGGGGGCGGGATGAGGAGGTAGTGTGGGAGTGGGAAACGCTGAATGTGCGGTCAGAAAGGTATGAGGAAATCCAGGACAGGGCGAGGTCTTTTATGCCAAGGGAAGAAAGAATCTGTTGCAGTAGGCAGTTGTCAACTGTGTCAAAGGCAGAGGAAAGGTCAAGAAGGAGGATGGAGAACTGTCTGTTAGCTTTGGCTGTGAGTCATTAGTAATTTTGGTCAGGGCAGTTTCAGTGGAGTGGTGGGGGCGGAAGCCAGATTGCAGGATGTCAAGGAGGGAGTTATGAGAGGTGGGAGGAAAGTTGAGCATGGACATGCTGTTCAATGAGTTTGGAAGCAAACGGGAGCAGTGATATGGGGCCATATCTGGGCAGAGCAGTTGGGTCAAGGTTAGATTTTTTGAGGATGGGTGTTATGGTGGCATGTTTGAAGGCAGAGGGGAAGGTACCAGAAGTTAGGGATAGGGTGAAGAGATGAGTTAGGGCAGGAATGATCATGTTAATGAGGTTGGGGAGCAGGTGGGAAGGGATGGGGTCAAGTGCACAGGTGGTGAGGCGTGATTTGGAAAGGAGATGAATAAGCTCTCCTTCAGTGATGTTGGAGAGAGAGGTTATTAGGGAAGGGCAGAGGTCTGGTATGTGGAGCGGTTGGGGTGGTGGAACTGTAAAGGTTTTTCTTGTTTGGTTGATCTTGTTTTTGAAGTAGGTGGCAAAGTCCTCAGCAGAGATAAGGGGAGTTGGAGGTGGCAGTGGTGGGCGGAGGAGAGAGTTGAATGTGCTGGACAGTTGTTTTGGGTTGTGGGATAGTGAAGATACAAGGTTTGTGAAAAAGGTCTGTTTAGCAGAGGTGAGGGGTGATTTAAAGGCAAGTGTAGCTTGTTTGAAAGCAGTGAAGTCGTCTGGCAGGCGTGTTTTCTTCCAACGCCGCTCTGCGACCCTGGATGCTTGTCGAAGTTTTTTGGTGAGGTTGTTGTGCCAGGGTTGCCTATTGGTTTGTGGAACTTTGTCATGCATGAGAGGGGCGACTGAGTCTATGGCTGATGTGAGGGTGGTGTTGTAGAAAGCGGTGGCACTGTCCGTGTTGTAGAGTGAAGATATGGAGGACAGAGGTAGAAGAGAGTCTGAGAGTCTGTGAGTGTCTAGGTGTGCGAGGTTTCTGCGAGGATGTGCTATTGGCTGGACATGGGGGGCAGGTGAGAAGGACAAGGATGAGAAGGTGAGTAGATGGTGGTCAGATAGGGGGAAGGGAGAGGTTGTGAGATTAGATGGGGAACAGAGGCGGGTGAAGATGAGATCTAATGTATGTCCATCTGTGTGGGTGGCTGTGGAGGACCAATGAGTAAGTCCAAAGGATGAGGTAAGTGACAGGAGTTTGGAGGCTGGTGGGTGTCAATGGGGATGTTGAAGTCCCCCATGATGATGATGGGGATGTCAGCAGAGAGAAAGTGGAGGAGCCAGGTGGAAAATTGGTCGATGAAAGTAGTTGCTGAGCCCGGTGGTCGGTATATGACAGCCATTTGGAGATTAGAGGGAGAGTAGATACGGACAGAGTGAACTTCGAAAGAAGGAAGGGTGGGGGTTGTTGGATAGGGTTGAAGGAGCAGTTTTTAGAAAGGAGGAAACCCACTCCTCCATCATGTCTGTTGCCAGGGCGAGGAGTGTGGGTAAAGTGGAGGCCGCCTCAGGGCTGTGGAGTCGGTAAGCCAAACCTGCGACTCCGACTCCTCAATTTCCCTTACACCGACTCCATGACTCCGACTCCCACATATTGCTTATATTTAAGTGAAAAATTTATTGTAGTACAATGTGAACATCAGACATCTTAATCATTTTCATGATACAATAATTAAGATATTTAGACAGAGCAAAATATATTTTGGAATACAACTTTAGAACACAAACTGTTAATAAATTATAAATATGTAATACACTATGTAATATCGATTACATATATACATACAGCCCAAAAGTTTGGACACACCTTCTCGTTCAAAGAGTTTTATTTATTTTCATGACTATGAAAATTGTAGATTCACTCAATGCATCAAATCTATGAATTAACACATGTGGAATTATATAATTAACAAAAAAGTGTGAAAAAACTGAAAATGTCTTATATTCTAGGTTCTTCAAAGTAGCCACCTTTTGCTTTAATTACTGCTTTGCACACTCTTGGCATTCGCTTGATGAGCTTCAAGAGGTAGTCACTGGAAACGGTCTTCCAAGTCTTGAAGGAGTTCCCAGAGATGCTTAGCACTTGTTGGGCCTTTTGCCTTCACTCTGCGGTCCAGCTCACCCCAAACCATCTCAATTGGGTTCAGGTCTGGTGACTGTGGAGGCCAGGTCATCTGGCGTAGCACCCCATCACTCTCCTTATTGGTCAAATAGCCCTTACACAGCCTGGAGGTGTGTTTGGGGTCATTGTCCTGTTGAAAAATAAATGATGGTCCAACTAAACGCAAACCTGATGGAATAGCATGCCGCTGCAAGATGCTGTGGTAGCCATGCTGTTTCAGTATGCCTTCAATTTTGAATAAATCCCCAACAGTGTCACCAGTAAAGCACCATCACACCTCCTCCTCCATGCTTCACGGTGGGAACCAGGCATGTAGAGTCCATCCGTTCACCTTTTCTGCGTCGCACAAAGAACCAAAGATCTTAAATTTGGACTCCTCAGACCAAAGCACAGATTTCCACTGATCTAATGTCCATTCCTTGTGTTCGTTAGCCCAAACAAGTCTCTTCTGCTTGTTGCCTGTCCTTGGCAGTGGTTTCCTAGCAGCTGTTTTACCATGAAGGCCTGCTGCACAAAGTCTCCTTGTAGAGATGTGTCTGCTGCTAGAACACTGTGTGGCGTTGACCTGGTATCTAATCTGAGCTGCGATTAACCTGCGATTTCTGAGGCTGGTGACTCGGATGAACTTATCCTCTGCAGCAGAGGTGACTCTTGGTCTTCCTTTCCTGGGGCGGTCCTCATGTGAGCCAGTTTCTTTGTAGTGCTTGATGGTTTTTGCCACTCCACTTGTTGACACTTTCAAAGCTTTCCCAATTTTTTGGACTGACTGACCTTTATTTCTTAAAGTAATGATGGCCACACGTTTTTCTTCACTTAGCTGCTTTTTTCTTGCCATAATACAAATTCTAACAGTCTATTCATTTGGACTATCAGCTGTGTATCCACCAGACTTCTGCACAACACAACTGATGGTCCCAACCCCATTTATAAGGCAGGAAATCCCACTTATTAAACCTGACAGGGCACACCTGTGAAGTGAAAACCATTTCCGGTGACTACCTCTTGAAGCTCATCAAGAGAATGCCAAGAGTGTGCAAAGCAGTAATCAAAGCAAAAGGTGGCTACTTTGAAGAACCTAGAATACAAGACATATTTTCAGTTGATTCACACTTTTTTGTTAATTATATAATTCCACATGTGTTAATTCATAGTTTTGATGACTTCAGAGTGAATCTACAATTTTCATAGTCATGAAAATAAAGAAAACTCTTTGACTTATCTCAGCTAAGACAAAGCCTAGGTCCTCAGGCTACATTCACACCATGGGCGTAGCCAGGATCAAACCTGGGGTGGTGGCAGAACCTCATACTGCAAACCCCTACACTTGAAAATAAAGCCTGCACCTTAAGATGTGGTGAATTGCAGGCTATTTATTCCAACTATCAATTGATGTTGATGTGTTACTGAAGACGAGAAATGCCTGTCCTGGGCGTCCTTTTGGGCAGGTATGAGGTGTACCTGACTGGTGCTAAAAAAAAAAAACGGAGTGTTAGTCTGTGTGCTACCCGGCTTTCATTCTTTTTGGTACAGATAAGATATGGATAGACAGATATGGATAAATGGAGCAGATTTCTATTCTGCTTTTGAAAACATTATCTATGAGCTCAAAAACCTTTCAGGTTATGTGGTTTTTTAAAAAGCTGATCTGCTTTTGCAGCTGAAAAACGCTGTGTGTGAATGTAGCCTTAGATCAGGAATAGAACAGCCATTTATAGGACATTTCATAACTTTCCCAAATTCCTATGAAAAAATGTTCAGCACATTCTGCATTGAATTACTGTACCCAATTTATTATTTATTTTAGGAGTCTGAGTCAGTCCATTTTATACCGACTCCACCAAAATGAGCACTGACTCCGACTCCACAGCCCTGGCCGCCATAACTCAGGGAGGCAGTGTCAGGGGATGTCAGCCAGGTCTCGGTGAGGGCCAGGAAGAAAAGGTTGCGGGAGGTATAGAGGTTGTGGATCACGTGGCGCTTGTTACATAAGTATATACTTGCTTAAAAGGGTAAATGGCAGACCATTCGGATAAGGTTTTGTTTCCACGGTCAGTAAATGCAGCGGATTGGATGCTGCGTACAGCCCAATCCGCAGCTGCCAGATGTTACGGCATAGTGGAGAGGATTTTATAAAATCCCATCGCCACTATGCACTATGTGTGCAGGGATGCCTCCGGCTTCCCTGCGTAACCGGACATGTGGTGCGTCTTTCTAAACCGCAGCATGTCTATTTATCTTGCGGAGACGCTCATAGGTTCTGAGATCTTAGAAATTTTAAATTTTTTTGCCAATTGGTCCCAACTTTGAGAAGATCAACTGATAATGGGGGACTGGTCCCTTTGAAGAACAAAAGTGCTTAGAAATCCAGGATAGAGAAGTTAAATCTAGATATGATAGGAATGACTCGTGTGACCCAACTCTATTGATTCGTACCATAAAACCAGGCCAGCATCCGCCCCAGCACAGCCACAGCAAGATAGTTGAAGATTCAGGAGGCCACCCCCCCTTGAAACGTAGATCTAGCAAAAAATTTAATTGCCAGTCTTGATCTTTTTGATCTCCAAATGAAATTGTTACAGACTGTAGTTGCTTAAAAAAAGGAACAGGGGAGTGCAATTTGAACTGCTTGAAATGCATCAAGCAGTTTCTGAAAAATGTCCATCTTTAAAGGGAATCTGTCTCCCATTTTTAGTGACATCATGTAAAGATAACACCCAATTGTGCGTCCCATAAGGATTCTATTAGGACTTTTGATTTCCCCCGACCCCGCACCTTTTGGTGCATAAATACCTTTATCTTGGTGGAGATGTATGGAAATCACCGTGGTCCGGCCTGATGGGCGGGGCTTAGTCACCTTCTCTACCCCCCCTCGGCTTGCTGAACGTAACCTTCATCTGTGAATATCACAGATGCCGTCGATTTCCGCGTTTGCGCATTGAAAAGGCCTCTGGCGCTTGCGCAGTATGCTTTGCCCAACTGTGGGCGAAGCATATAACCGGTACAGCGCATGCGCCGGTATTTTTCAGCGCGGTCTATGCCCCAGAAGTCTTCATATGCAGGACACACTTCCAGGGCATAGACCGCGCTGAAAAATACTGGCGCATGCGCAATACCAATTATATGCTTCGCCCACAGTTGGGCAAAGCATACTGCACAAGCGCCAGGCCTTTTCAATGCACAAGCGCCAGAGGCCTTTTCATTGCGTAAGTGTGGAAAACAACAGCATCTGTGATATTCACAGATGAAGATTACGTTCAGCAAGCCGAGGAGGGGGGGGGAGGCGAATTAGCCCCACGCATCGGACCGGACCGCGGCGATTTCCATACCTCTCCACCAAGATAAAAAAGGTTTTTATGCATCAAAGGTGTGGGGTCGGAGGGAATCAAAAGTCCTAATAGAATCCTTATGGGACACACAATTGGGTGATATCTTTACATGATATCACTAAAAATGGGAGACAGATTCCCTTTAATACGTTAATTCTACCAAACCAAAATAATTGTATTTTATTATAAGCAATAAGCTCAGCCTTGACATGACTGAGCAATGGCTCATTAAGAGCTGGGACAAATCTGAGGACAATTGGACCCCAAGTTATTTCATAGAAAGGAAAGGATCCCTTCAACAATTGTGCCTCCTCCTGTAGGATATTGATGTTCAAAATGACTTGGAAAGATTTACCTTAAAATTGCTCAGTTGACTGTCTCAAGTTCTTTCAGAATAGAGGGCAGTGATGTCCAATAGGAGGTCATCTGCGTATAGAGCCAATTTGAGACTCGTGCCCGACTGGGATTCCTTGAATATTGTAGGGTGGCCCTCAGGAAAAACATCTTGTTCCATTCGACACTCCAAAAGATTCTGTCTAGGTGCCATTGCAGCGGACCTTGGCAGAGGGGTCTTCATATAAAACTGTTATTTTGTTGGGATCTAAACTGATTTGTTTAGGAGCACTATGTAGAAATGGCCAGCTAACCCTGTCAAATGCTTTTTCATCATCAACCGATAGAATGCATATGCTGGGATCTGTTTCAATTTCGTTTAGGACATAGCAGCATCATTTTTAATCGTGTTATCTCTTGCTTTCCTCTGGGGCACAAATCCTACTTGATCATTGTGCACGAAATGAGGCATCAGGGGGGCTAATCTGGTCGCTATGATTTTAGAGAAAAGTTTATCAATGTTAATTAAGGATATTGGCCTGTAACTTGAGCATAATGTTTGGCCTTTCCCAGGTTTCGATATCTCCGACATATGGGCTTCCATAGTTTGTCTTGGAAAAGGGTTTGAAGTCGAAACTGAATTAAATACTTTGGTTAAGAATCGTGTTAATTGTGTGTAAAATATTTTTTATAAAACTTGAAAGAGTAACCATCTGGACCTGGGCATTTATTACATGGGGAGCTTTTAATGACCTGAAGTACCTCCTCTTCTTCAAATGATTGCTCTAGGGATGTCTTTGAGTCATCCTGTATTGAGGGCAGCGCAGTGTCTTTAATGTATTGATCAATTTTCAAATGGAGTTGGGTTGGTGACATATCTACATATTGGCCCTCAATATTGTACAGGGAGCTATCATATCCTTTAAATGCCTCAGCAATTTGTTTGGATTAATGGATTATGGATCCTGTAGCATCCTGTATTGTTTGGATAAATGTCGTTTGGGCTTTAGGATGGATGCTTCTAGCTAGAGGACCACCACGTTTGTCTTCAAATTCATGAAAACTGCTGTAACCTTTCACTATGTTTTGCGTAGCTTAAGGCTATGTGCACATGTTCGGAATTGCCGCTGAAATTTCTGCGGCAACTCCCTGCCTCGGGAAATACGCATTTGGAATTGGCATGCGTATTCCCGCTAAACACAAGCGTTTTGCAAGCGTAATTAGCTTGTAGAATGCTAGCGTTTTCCAAGCGCTCTGTAGCATCGCTTGGAAAACTGACAGGTTGGTCACACTTGTCAAACATAGTGTTTGACAAGTGTGACCAACTTTTCACTATTGATGCTGCCTATGCGGCATCAATAGTAAATAGATATAATGTTAAAAATAATTAAAAAAAAAAAAATCGTGATCTTCTCACCTTCCGGCGGCCGCCACAGCCTTCCCAATCCTCTCGATGCTCCTGGCAACTCTCGTTCCCAGCGATGCCTTGCGACATTGACCCCAGATGACGTAGCATCTCGCGAGACTGCTACGTCATCACAGGTCATTGTCGCAAGGCATCGCTGGGAACGGGAGTTGCCGGGAGGAGCATCGCAAGGATCCGGAAGGCTGTGGGGGCCGCCGGAAGGTGAAAATATCACGATTTTTTTTTTTTTATTTTTTTTTAACAGGGATATGGTACTCAGGGCCTGGAGGACAATCTCCTCTCCTCCAGACCCTGGGTACCATCCGCACATGATCCGTTTACTTTGCGCATGGTGGGCATAGCCACATGCGGAAAGTAAGCGTATCAAGGCATTTCTATGTGTGCGGAATTGCAGCGATTCCGCACAAAGAATGAGCATGCTGCGTATTTTTCCGCGGTTGCGGAATTCAATGGGTTGCGTTGTGTAAGTGTTTACAATCTGCAACGTGTGCACATAGCCTTAGGGTACCGTTACACTTAGCGATGCACCAGCGATCCCGACAACGATATGGATCGCTGGTGCATCGCTAAGTGGTCGCTAGTGAGCTGCCACACAGGCAGATCTCACCAGCGACATAGCAGCGGTCGGGGGTCGCTACTTACCTGTCAGACGCGGCAATCCTGACCTCCTCCCGCCCGCGTCCACGCGTCGCTCGTCGGCGCCACAGGAAGCGCCCGACGAGAAATGGTCCAGGACCTTCTCGCACGAGCAGCGATAACCAGCAGGGGAGCCGGTCGGAGGTAAGTATCACATGTAGCGATATCGCTAGCAATATCGCTGCTACGTCACAAAACCAGTGACGTTACAGCGATATTGCTAGCGATATCGCTATGTGTAACGGGCCCTTTAGTCTAGAAGTCTCTTCAGGTCACCTTTTTGCTTGTTCAAGTTAATCAAGATATCAGCAGATGGATTTTTTGAGATTGTTCAAGAGAATGTATTTACTTCAAAAGATTTTCTGTCTCATGGGTTTTTCCTTTCTTATGTCTACAGTGCCTTGATTATGACACCAATAATTATGCATTTTAGAGCTTCCCATTGGATCATCCGTTCTGTGATGATGCAAAAACTCAGATGGCTTGTTCTACTGCATTTTTTTGCTTTAATGCCTTCAAGAAGGTTTGGGTTTAAACACCAATGCCATGGGTGTGGTACAGAGGTGGGTGGCTAGAAAGTAAAGATGGGAGCATGGTCTGACCAGTTCATGGTGCCTACAGAAGCGGAGGGACCCCAGCTAATGCCGGCTTCACATTTGTGGCTGTCAGAGCTGCTGAGGGCTGCATATTTCCTCTGTTAAGCTCCACCCACTGCTGCACCTCCTCCATTCAGATCCGCCTACCTCTGCATGCGGCCTGGGTACCTATCTTTAATATTGGGTACATGCGTTGTTTTGACGCAGCGGCGACCTGCGTCGAACGCAACATGTTGCATTTTGTTGCGGTCGCTGCAGTGTCAACGACGCATGTGGACGCATCCACATACATCTGCATGGCCTGTGCACCCATTTTTAAAAATAGGATGCGCAGGCCGCATGCAGACGTAGGCGGAGCTGAACGGAGGAGGTGCGGCAGTGGGCGGAGCTTCATGGAGGAACTACGCAGCTCTGCCGAGCGCTAGTGTGAAGCCGGCCTTAGCAAATGATTAACCAAAAAGTAGTAGATTCTACTATGTGTTGTGGACTGATGAGTAGTGGGTGTAATCTCTATCTTTAGGATGTAAGACATGCCACACATCCACTGCCTGCAATTTGAAGAGATTTGTTTTTCCAGGAGGATAATTGCGTAGGGGGAATCGTAGACTTACCCACTGAGGAGTCCCACATCTTATCCATCGTCAGGTTGAGGTAGCCCCACATGTTATCGGGAAATATTTTTCAGGCACAGTGCAAAGCTCAGAAGGCAAGGAGAGCCAGATTTTACTGCCATGACCCACTGGGAGAGCCCATGAGGTGCTAGAACAGCAGAACCCTCCCATAAGTGACTCCATTTTACAAACTACACTTCTCAATGAATTCATCTAGGGGTCCAGTGATCATATTGGCACCACGGGTGTGTCACAGAATTTTATACCATTGGGCAGTGAAGAAAAAAATCTTTTTTTTTTTGCCCCAGAATTTACATGTTTACACAAGTGGGTAAATTTGGCACCATAATTTTTCCCATAATTTCTACTGAACGTGGCAATACCCCATATGTGGCTGTACCGTACTAAGCCATACGGAGAGACTTGTTTGCCTCCTGGAGCACAGATTTTCATAGATCAGTTTACAGACTCCATATACAGAGCCCCTAATTGCTAGAAGAGCAAAATCCCCCCTCATGTGACCCTATTATGGAAACTGTACCCCTTGAGGAATTTATCTACAGGTGTAGGGACAATTTTAACTCCATGGGTAGTTTCCAGAAACAAGCAGCAATGAATGTTGCTGAATGAAAATTGCAAACTGCCATTGTAGTGACCAGTACATTGCAGTCACTGCAACGTTATGCCTAGCCCATGCTTCTGGAAGCATGCACCCGTAAGTTAGGCGGGCTCTCATCGCTTTAGAGATGCCAAACGTGGATGCAGTATGTGGTTTAGGTACACTTTGGGGCTCAGAACGGAGGGGGCATTTGGATTTGAGAGCGCAGAGTTTGCTAAGTTTCTTTTGGTGGGTGAGGAGCCATTTCGCTTTTCCAGAGCCTTTGTGCTACCAGTTATGTGGAAGCCATCTATATTTCTGTTAACAGATGACAGATCTGAGCGGGGACTTAATTTTTTTTTTGTTGTTGATTGAGTTGAAGCTTTTATTGGGAACTTTTAACATAATGTTTTGTATCACAGTTATCTGGCGCTCTACGCTGACCACTTGCTTTGGGGTTTCCATCAAAATCTGAGTGATGCGAATCGGATGCAACCCTCTAGGGATCCATTCACTATGAGGCACCAGAGTTACTCTGGAGTCCTGCTGGCCTCTGTTCAGCGGTTTCCTTCTTTTCAGAAGTGCACCAAACTGGTCAACAGCACTTTTATGCAATCCTAAAGACTGATCACAGGTGAGACTGCATCCACAGTGCCTCCATCTGCCTCAGGGGAAACTTCCCCCAGAGGTTCTGCCTGAATCCCGTATTTCATAGATTTACACGGAAACTCTGATGCAAGCGCTCAGCACAGACCGCAGGATAAATGTGCGCCGTTCCTTACTGCGATCTTTTAAGATGCAGAATGAAGAAATCAACAGCAGGTGAAGAATTGGTTTTATTTTATTTTTTATTTTTATTATTTTTTTTTACCATTCCTCGTGGTGTAAGTGATTAGTCAACTTTATTTTTCAGGTCGATGACATTACGACAATACAAGATTTATATAGTTGTTTTTTCTTTGACTGCTGTCACATGCTAAAAGACGCTTTTTGTTGGAAAAAATAGTTTTTGCACCACCAGATTTTGAGAGTTATAATTTTCTATATTTCGGCCCATAGTCATGAGGGCGTGTTTTTTGCGGGGTGAGTTGACGTCTTTATCGGTATCATTTTCAGGGACATGACATTTTTTGATCACTTTGGATTCTGAATTTTGGGAGGCAGAATGAACAAAAACCAGCAATTCAGGATTTTTTTTTTTTTTTTTTTTTTGGGGGGGGGGGGGTTTATGCCGTTCCGTATGTGGTAAAATTGATAAGGCAGTTTTATTCTTTGGGTCAGTTCGATTTCAGCGATACCCTACGTATCTCGTCTTTTTATGTTTTGGAGCTTTTACACAATAAAAACTATTTTCTAGACATTGCTTTATTCTGAGAGCTGTAACTTTTATTTTTTCACTGATGGAGCTGTATGGCGGCTTTTTGAGGGGCAAGATGATTTTTTCAGTGGTAACATGTTTATTTATATCCGTCTTTCCAATTTACCGATCCTGACAGCACCATTTAGATTTGCTATCTGTAACGTCAAACTACCAGATACCTGGCAGAAGTGTCTATGTGAACCCTGCACTTCAAAAATCATCAGAGAGGAACAGACTTCTTTGCTGTCGGACATGTGGTCCATAATCTGAAAGGAAGCTCAGGCCTCAATTTCTGGGTTTGTATATTCTCACAATCTGAATCCCAGAAAGGGTCCTGTAAGACAAAAGGAGATAGATGTGTCCTCTGAAGATGAGATGATGAATGAGTCTGACCAGGAAGAAGGGGAAGTATTTACTGGCCCACCAGAGGGAGGGAAGAGATATCTTTTCCTCCGAGGACACGGATGAGCTCCTCCGTACGGTATGACATACCATGCAGGTGGAGATAACCCCAAAACCCCTCTCTGTATAGGACGAGATCTTTGGGGGGTTACGATCTCAGAGAAGTAGAGTATTTCCGGTCAACAGCCATGATCATGAAGGAATGGGAGGATGCAGGAAAAAAGACTGGTTACTCCGAGAGACTTTAAACTTTTGAGCCAGAGGACTTCAAAGCCTGGGAAGACATCCCCAAGATCGATGTTCCGGTTGCCAAAGTGGCGAAGAGAACTTCAATCCCGTTTGAAGATTCTTCCAGCTTGAAAGAACCCAGGAAGAAATTTCTAGGGGTCCTGCTAGACTCTGGATTAAGAACATCTTTCTTGCCAGAAGAGAAGCAGCATGCCATGGTGGAAAGACTACACCAATTTACAGAAAGCCACTGCTCCATCAGAGAAGCAATGAGAATCCTGGGACTAATGACATTTGTATCCCCTGTGTATGGTGGAGTTAGTTCCACTCTCCAGAGATCCAGGGCGCGGTGCTATCTGCCTGGGAACTGTCGCTGGAAAATGTGATGCCTCTATCCCTCCCGGTGAGGGAATCTTTACATTGGTGGGCTACTCCGGAAAACCTCCGGGTTGGAGTTCCCTGGATTCTCTCCCCGTGCGTAGTGGTCACCACCGACGCTACGTTGGGATGGCCATGTGAAAGGGAGATATTTCCAGGAATAATGGAGTCCCGAGAAGGGATCTAGGTCTTCAAATTTCAGGGAACTGTATGCAATATGGAAGGTACTACTTCAGGTCCAGTCTATGGTCAGAGGCAAACATGTAAAAATCCTGTCCAACAACATGATGGCGGTGGCATTCCTACGTCATCAAGGGGGACCAAAACATCCTACAATGCAACATCTGGCCAAAAAGATCTTCAAATGGGAAGTAAGGACTGTGTTCTATCCGTCTCTACATTACATTTGGAAGGATCCAGGAACCAGGTGGCAGACTTCCTGAGCAGGCAGAAATTATTACCTACAGAGTGGGTGCTGAACTGGGAGGTGTGTTCAGTGGGCTGTGTCAACGCTCGTGGGTGCCACGAGTGGATCTGTTCGCAGCCAGAGAGAATGCGAAGGTCAGAAGAATTTTCTCCCTAAACCCCCTAAGCAATGATTAAGCCACTAAGTTTGGACGCAGCTTTTTACGGATCCCTGGGGTAGCTAGTGACAATTGCGCTGCATGATATGATGCTGGATTTTTAAGTATGGCTTTAAGAAATGATGGATTTTAAAGGAACAAAGAGCTGGACTATCTCCTCTTTCGATTACTAATCCTGCTGCACCACAGACTCTCTGTGCTCTGGTTCCTAGACATCTAAGGGGTGAGCTGACTTTTTTAGCGTATTTTTTGACTCTCCCTTATCTACCCACCCCTGGATAGCTAGATTCTCTAGAGCTATACAGAGGCTGAAGCCTTCTATAAGGAAGTCTCTTCCACCTTGGGACCTAAATCTAGTGCTAAACGCACTTTTTAAACACCCATATGAACCAGCAAATGATATGGATGTTAGTAGACTCTCATTTAAAACTGCTTTCCTGGTATCAGTCACATCGGTCAAAAGAATTGGAGAATTATTACAAGTCCTTTCTACTCAAGAACCGTATTTACAGGTGTTTGAGGACCAACTGATCTTGAGGCTCAACCCAGCGTTTCTCCCCAATGTAGTATCAACTCTGAACAGTTGTTCTATCCTCCTGCCAGCATCGGAGAAACACGAAGGAGCAATCCTTTCTCTGCCTAGATGTTAGAGAGATGGTTCTTCAATTCCTAGAGGCAACTAGGGACTGGTGACAGGACACAAACTGGTTTGTGTAATATGGGGGTTCAAATAGGGGTAAAAGAGCAGCCAAATCCACAATACCTAGGTTGATCAGATCCTCAATTGGTCTAGCCTATGAGGCTCACGGAAAATCTCCCCCGGAGACTCTTGGGGCCCATTCAAATAGGGCCATAGCTACTTAATGGGCTCAGAAAGGGTGGTTTGGATTTGTAAAGCCGCAACTTTGTCTAGTCTAAATACCTTTCCGACTTTCTGGCCTTTGGTAGAAAGGTTCATCATGCAGTGGTCCCACCCTACCTAGATCATCATACTTTGGTATTCTCCATGGCGCTGTCAGGACTGGTGAACTGGAAAACAGTAATTAGACCTACCGGTAATTGTATTTCCAGGAATCCATCCTGACAGCACTACTAGTTTCCTCCCTTCTGAGAGAATTCTATACTAATGTGATGTAATGTTTGTATAAAGAATGTAATAAAAAAAATGTTTGCATCCAGAAAAGACACTGAGGAGTGTTTCTTGTCCCAGTTGAGGATAAGGACATCCTCAATGATGCTGTCAGGATGAATTCCTGGAAATACAATTACCGGTAGGTCTAATTACTGTTTTTTTGATCGTGTTTAATTTGACTTTTTGTTGGTATGATAAAACATTTTCTGCCTTGTTTTTTATTTTTATATGGTGTTTACTACAGTAAAGGAGTTAACTAGTGGTACAGTTTTATAGGTTGAGTCGCTATGGACGCAGCAATACGAAATATATGTACATATATATTTCAAATATTTATTTATAGATACAATATATTTTTGATTTTTTTTTTTTCTTAAAATATTTTTACAATTTTAAAAAATAACTTTTTTTTTTTTTTTAATACTTGGTCCCACTTTGAGACTATCATTTTTTTGCAGGTTGATCACTTCTACAGCATGGGGATGCAGCCACTGTGTACGCACTGCTCCTGGCAGTGAGAGCCAGGTTTTGGTTGTTAGATTCGCTGAACACCCGGCGGCAATCGCACGCACACAGAGGCTGTACACGCAAAATCCCTAAGACCAATCCATATGTCCAAGGTTGAAGTTCTCCCCAACCAGGACGTATGGATACACCTAAGGTCGTGAAAGAGTTTGAATTAACAGGCGTTAAAATCTTTAATAAATCAATAGTACCCAACAAAATAAGCAACTTTTGTGATATATCGTATCAGATAAATCATCTTCCTTTTCCTCCTGGGCTGATTAATAAAAATTCAAGGATAAAATTTTGTATTCAGTGAAAAACTAACTTTCCCATTATTGAGATCGGAAATAGCAGGTGCTGCAGACAAGATTCTATGTAGAGGGGTGAGACGACACGGCTAACTATGCCAGACTAGAACTAATATATAGTATATATTTAATATAGTTATAGTCTGGCATCATTAAGAATAAATGCTACTACATATGTCTTTTTTTCAGATACTGGTCTTAGTAATTTGTATTAATATTTGGATTGACAGTCTTTTATTTCAGCACTTTTATTATATATGCCACGCCCGCATCTGTCACTTTGACATTTGTTACACTAGGTTGATAGCTTTATAAATAATTTGCTATATACATATTCTACCAGCCTCTGAATTAGCACTTGTAGTATTTTTATGCATTTACCATGTATAACATTCTTCTACTTGATAATTTTGACTTCCTGTATTGCATTTTCTGCTATAAACTTGCACTAAGTTCTGGACCTATGCTTTTCCATTATTCACAGTCGGTTCAATTCATCTTTATCTGCAGGGGTCTTTCCTATTCACACTGTGATTTTTTGCCATGCTGAAACTAGGTTATATGTATCCGTTCACACACAAGTGTAATAACATTTGGAATATATTAATTTACACTTCCCATACAAACTCTTTGCTGATAATATATAAAATGGCTTTTTGATGATGTTTAATAGCAAGATTTGCGGATGTCCTTCCTTTCTAGTTGTTGACTTCCTCCTCAGGTTTCTGGCAAGCACTTGTTTCTGTGGCATAAGCAAACAATTCAATTCCCGTTCTATTGTTGCTAAAAATTCCCTGCCTAGATAGGAAGAGGAAGCGATGATGTCCTGTTTTTGTACACATATAACTAAGCTTCTCTTCAGAACACCTGGTCTTTAACATTTTTAGATGCTGAGACTTTGTAGAATTCATCCATTTGTCAATCATTCTTTACAGCACCAGAAAACCAAAGACCGTGACGAGGTATACATTGTTTTAAAGGACACTTTTTATGTCACCTAGAGTTGTATAAAATATTACAGAATATTATATGTATTACTACATAGGCTCATGCAAGCTATGGCTAGGGGTAGTTATATTATGACAACCTTTTTAAAGAGAATCTGTCATTAGGATCAACCCTCAATAAAATGATTTGATATCTGTGATCTCCTGTCTTATTCCAGAGAAATCCACATTTTTCTTCATATGTAATAGAGCCGTGTTCAGGACTATGGGCTGAACACTGATCTGCAAGAGAATCCAGGGATTATTTTAAATAAAAGGTGGAGTTGCCAGTGTGAAACATGTAACAGAGCAGTAGCAGTAAACTTTTATCTTCTTGCAAACACATTTTTTGTAGCTCTTTGATGAGCTCTGCTGAATTGTAACAATATTGCAACCCAGACTTCCTGTGAGTTGGAAGCAGAGACAAAGTTGCAGATGTCAGGTATAAATAACACACAGCTCTCCAGAGTTCAGCCATTACGTATTATACTGGTAACTCTCCCTTTCATTTAAAATAATCTCAGGAGACAGATTCTTATGCTGATTACTGTTTGCTCCATAGCATGGAAATCTCCTTGACATAGCTTAGAACAACTCATTTATATACAAGAAAAGCATGGCTTTTTCTAGTCACCATCCAAGACAGCACCACAGGGGGATACTCCCTGACCTAATAGGGACAGGTAACAGGTCAAATTGCCCACCCCACTTCCTCTCTCCAGTGTTGTTCCTGTCCCTATGGGGCGTGAGGAGGTTATCCTGAAATCCTCTGTGGCTGGCAATAGGCACTATCTCACATACCTTTAGGCCTGGCAGCTAAGGACGATTTCTCTGCCCCCCCCCCCCCCCCACACACACACACACACACACACACACACACTCTGTTAGCGGCTCCTGTCTTCCCTGGGACACAGGACATCACTGCTCTTCCTGCGCCTTAGGGTAAAGCCAAGCTTTATGAGCAAGATGCCTACCTGAGCTCCCTGGTTCCTCTCCCCGCTGTGATACAGCGTGTGGAAATCGGCAGTGACGGGCTCTCCTCCCTCGCTGTGATCCTGCATGTGGAAATCTGGAAGTGATGTCAGCTGCCAGGTACTGCAACATCACTTCCGGTTGTGTTCTACCTTGAAACGCTCCACTGAATAGAGTGTGCATATGGAGGAACTGAGGTTGGAGCCCTAGGAGCGCCTGCAGGACCTTGCTTGCGTTTTCTGAAGCCAAAGGGGAGGAAGATCATCCAACAGGTTGGTGTGCTGGAGTCCCCAGTACCTGGATAAAAGGTGCCTGGACTGAAGAAGACATGAGAAAGGACCTTTCTATGATGGAGGGCAGTCGTTCTTCGCGATTTGCATTTCCAGAACCCAGTGCTAACTTGAACCTGGTAAGTACCTGACTTTGGTAGGTGTCTTTATATTTGGAGCAGGATTTGTTTTAATTATTCTTCACTCTTTTATGGAGACAAGGATCCCGCTCCAAAAAGTAAAGCTGCCCCATTAATGTGCTATCTGTTTGAAAAAGTTGCCATCTTCCCATAAAAAAAATCCTGTGTCAAAGTTGCACAGACAAAATTATTAAAGGGATTCCGTCACCTTTTTTTTTTTTTTTTTTTTGACCATCAGCTGCCGGCATTGACATCAGGGGCTTATCTACAGCATTCTGTAGATAAGCCCCCAATGTAACCTGAAAGATAAGAAAAATACGTTAGATTATACTCATCAGAGGGGACGGTCCTGTTCGATGGGTGTTGCGGTCCGGTGCCTCCCATCTTCATACGATGTCGTCTTTTTCGCTTCTTGTCGTGGCTTCGGTGCAGGCGCACTGCTCTGCCCTGTTGAGAGCAGAGTCCTGCAGTGCGTAGTTGTCGGGAGAGGTCTGGTGCCTGCAAACTGCAATATTCTGCTCTGCCCTCAACAGAGCAGAGCAGTGCGCCGGAGCCACTACAGGAAGGGAAGAAGAGGACGGAATCGTATGAAGATGGGAGGCGCCGGACCGCCCCCTCCAGTGAGTATAATCTAACGTGTTTTTCTCATCTTTCAGGTTACATTGGGGGGCTTATCTACAGCATTACAGAATGCTGTAGATAAGCCCCTGATGTCAATGCCGGCAGCTGATAGTCCAAAAAAAAGGGTGACCGATTTCCTTTAAAGAGGAGCAGCACTCCTTGACCGAAGAGGAAAGAGGAATGTTTCGCCAGGAGGTCCAGTCATCCATAGTGTCTTTTCCCAGTTTTTCTCTGTGACCCCCATCAGAGTCCAAAAAGAGAAAAATGTGTATGGAGGAGCAATCTGATTCTGAGTAGCACGAAGTCAGAAGCACATTAAGTAGAATGAGGTGTACTCTTGTTTGAAATCAACGGACACTGGAATGGAATGGCTGTTGGACATAAAGAGAAGCTGATTTTTATAAAACTGTGCAGTATTAGTTTTTGCCAGAGATGGATGGATGGATACAGCTCTGGCAAAAATTAAGAGACCACTGCTTAGTTTTATAAAAATCAACTTCTCGACATGTCTGACAGCCATTCCATTCTAGTGTCAGTTGAATTCCAACCAGAGTACACCTCATTCTACTTAATGTGCTTCTGATTAGGTGATCACCTGAACCAAATCTTACTTAACGAAGGAAAGTATAAAAAAAAAAAAAAACCCTGCTGTGATGTTCACAATCTTTTCGCAATAGGACAATCTGGATGGCAAAGCAAATGCTAGTAATATCCCTAAAGTAATAGAAATTAAAAAATAACTTTTCACCATGCCAAAGGAGTTGAAAAGAAGGGCTCATTTCTGGCTTTACTAGCAGAGGGATACAGTGAGGGTCATGTTGCCTCCATCCTTAACATTTCTAAGACGGCAGTCCATTACAACAAGGTCAAGCAGCAGACATTAGGAGCCAACAAAACTACAGACCGGCAGAGGGCGAAAACGACTCCTCTTCGAATTTCACACAGCAACCGCAGGATGACATCAAGTGACCTACAAAAGGAATGGCAAATAACAGCTAGGGTGATGTGCACGGCAAGAACAGTTCGAAACAGGCTCCTAGAAGCAGGGCTGTAGTCATGTAAAGCTAGAACAAAGCCTTCCATTAATGAAAAGCAAAGGAGAACCAGGCTGAAGTTTTCCAAAGACCATAAGGATTGGACCATAGATGACTGGAGTAAGGTAATTTTCTCTGATTCTAATTTTCAGCTTTTGCCCAACACCTGGTCGTCTAATGGTTAGACGGAGACCTGGAGAGGCGTACAAGCCACAGTGTCTTGCACCCACTGTGAAATTTGGTGGAGAATCTGTGATGACCTGCGGATGCTTCAGCATGGCTGGTATTGGGCTGGTTATTCTTTGCAAAGGACGTATGAATCAAGCCCGCATACAAGGTTATCCTGGAAAAACAGTTGATTCCTTCTGGTCAAGCAATGTGCCCCCAACTCGGAGGACTGGTTTTTCCAGCAGGACAATGTGCCATGCCACACAGCTAGGTGTGGAAATCCAGAAGTGACTTCAGCTGCCGTTGCAGGTGCTTCAACGTCACTTCCGGTTGCGTTCTACCTTGGAACGCTCCACTGAATAGCGTGTGCGTATGGAGGAACCTGTGTGAATGAAGGACCATCACATCAAATCCCTGTCTTGGCCAGTCGAATCTCCAGACCTGAACCCCATTGAAAACCTCTGGAATGTAATCAAGAGGAAGATGGATAGTCACAAGCCATCAAACAGAAGAACTGCTTAAATTTTTCTACCAGGAGTGGCATAAGGTCACCCAAAAGCAGTGTGAAAGACTGGTGGAAAGCATGCCAAGACGCCAGGGCTGTGGAGTCGGTAAGCCAAACCTGCGACTCCGACTCAGACTCCTCAATTTCCCTTACACCGACTCCACGACTCCGACTCCCACATATATTGCTTATATTTAAGTGAAAAATGTATTGTAGTACAATGTGAACCTCAGACATTTAATCATTTTTATGATCCAATAATCAAGATATTTAGATAGAACAGAATATATATTGGTGTACTACCCGGTTTTCATTCTTTTTGGTACAGATACGATATGGATAGACAGATATGGATAAATGGATAGATAGAGCAGATTTCTAATCTGCTTTTGCTATTGAAAACATTATCTATGAGCTCAAAAACCTTTCAGGTGATGCAGTTTTTGAAAAAGATGATCAGCTTTTGCAGCTGAAAAACGTATCCTCAAAAAACACAGGAAAAACGCTGTGTGTGAATGTAGCCTTAGATCAGGAATATAACAGCCATTTATAGGACAATTCATAACTTTCCCAAACTCCTATGAAAAAATATTCAGCACATCCTGCATTGAATTACTGTACCCAATTTATTATATATTTTAGGAGTCGGAGTCGGTCCATTTTATACCGACTCCGACTCCACCAAAATGAGCACCGACTACGACTCCGACTCCACAGCCCTGCAAGACGCTTGTAAGTTGTAATGAAAAATCATGGTTATTCCACAAAATATTGATTTCTGAACTCTTCCTTAGTTAAAACATTAGTATTGTTTCTAAATGATTTTGAACTTGTTTTCTTAGCATTATTTGAGGTCTGCAAGCATTGCATTTTTTATTGACCATTTCTCATTTTCTGAAAATAAAAAATTTAGTGCTTGGAAATTCGAAGACATGTTTGTCAGTTTATAGCAGGGTTCCCCAACTGCAATTATCACCTGCGCAATACTAAGGAAATCCTGAAAACATGATCTGTTGGTGGGCCTTGAGGATTGGTGTTGGGGAACCCTGGTTTATAGAATATAAGAGCAATTTACATTTTACTCAAATATACCTATAAAGAGAAAATTCGGACAAACTGAAAATTTTGCAGTGGTCTCAATTTTTGCCAGAGCTGTATATCTTGTTGGCAATGACAGAGGTCAAACGTTTTCTGTAAGTCTTCACAAGGTTTGCACAAGCTGTTGATGGTATGTTGGCCCATTCCTCCATGCAGATCCCCCTCTAGAGCAATGATGTTTTTGGCCTGTCGCTGGGCAACGTGGACTTTCACATCCCTCCAAAGGTTTTCTATGGGGTTGAGATCTGCAGACTGGCTAGGCCACTCCAGGACCTTCATGTGCTTCCACTCCTTCATTGCCCTGGCAGTGTGCTTGGGATCATTATCATGCTGAAAGACCCATCCACGTTTTATTTTCAATGACCTTGCTGATGGAATGAGGTTTGCACTCAAAATCTCACGATACATGACCCCATTCTTTCATGTGCACAGATCAGTCGTCCTGGTTACTTTGCATGGAAACAGCCCCAAAGCATGATGTTCCTACCCCTATGCTTCACAGTAGGTATGGTGTTCTTTGGATGCAACTCGGCATTCTGTCTCCTCCCAAACACAACAAGTTGTTTTTTTTCTACCAAACAGTTCTACTTTTGTGCTTTTGTTTCATCGGACCATATGACATTCTCCCAATACTCTTCTGGATAATCCAAATGCTCTCTAGCAAACCAGACGGGCCGGTACACATCTGGCACTGCAGGAACTGAGTCCCTGGCAGCTTAGTGTTACTGATGGTAGCCTTTGTTACGGTGGTCCCAGCTGTATGTAGATCATTCACTAGGTCCCCCTGTTTGGTTATGGGATTTTTGCTCACCGCTTTTGTGATTATTTTGACCCCACGAGGTGAGATCTTGCGTGGAGCCCCAGATTGAGGGAGATAATCAGTTGTCTCGTATGTCTTCAATTTTCTTATTATTGCTCACACATTTGAATTCATCACTCCAAGCTGCTTGTCTATTGCAGTTTGTCTTCCCAGCCTGGTGCCAGGGCTACAATTTTGTTTCTGGTGTCCTTCGACAGCTCTTTGGTCTTCACCATAGTGGAGTTTGGAGTATGACTGTTTGAGGCTGTGGACAGGTGTCTTTTATACTGATAGCAGGTTCAAACAGGTGCCATTAATACAGGTAATGAGTGGAGGACAGAGGAGCCTCTTAAAGGGTTCATACTTCCGAGAGGCTCCCACGATTCTCGTGCGAGTCTCTCGCATGAAAACCTGGCACTGCCGCCAGCACTTGGGCCAGAGTGTGTGGCTGCATAGAAATACGTGTAGCCGCACGCTCCGGTTCGCAAGTGAGTATGAGCCCACAGAAAGTTACAGGTCTGAGAGCCAGAAATCTTGCATGTTTTTAGGTGACCAAATACTCATTTTCCACCATAATTTGCAAAATAAATCTTGCTAAATCGGACAAGGTGATTTTGTAGATTTGTTTTCTCATTTATTTTTTTTAATTTGTTTATTAAACAACAAATGTACACATTTTGTAAATAACCAATGCAATGTATACACAATCATCATAATATCTGTAAAGGGAGAAAACCAACAAGTTTGCATATTGAGTTATTTGTACAGATCTCACTTTCACAGGTCCTCACTCTCTTGCGAGGCCTATGGATAATCTAGGAGTAGTTACAATAACCCGTTCATCTATACAAATGTTTGGTTATGCATAACCCAGAATGACACATTACAACCAACATGTCTAACATAATACAAAAAAACTACTCCTACCCTGCTGCCAAAACAACCTCCATAGCACTGATGACATTATAAACCTATAAAGTATGTCAATATATTCTTCACTACAGCTATTATGCTAATAACAGACCACTATCTACACGTTGTTATAGTAAGGTGAGCTGTGTTCCATACATCCCAAATTTTATTAAACTTCCCCAAGCAACCCCTATTTTGGTACAGTGTCCGCTCGTAAAGATATAATTGAATTTACTAGTTCAATCCAAGCTTTAAGAGAAGGATGTAAATTACCCATCCAGCGTAAGGCCAATATTTTCCTGGCTAAAAAGTGTCTCCCGCAGGAAAATTCTAATGTGGTGTCCCCATATCTCTTCCTCCAGCACACCAAACACACATACCAATGGAGTGAGAGGAACAGGTTACCTATGAGGGAGGTTAACAATGAGGTCATCTCGCCCCAAAAAGATAGAATAGTTGGGCATCCCCACACCATATGTATAAATTTCGCATCCATTGTATGACATCTTAAACATTCTGAGGATTGGCACCACCCCATCCTAAATAGCCGTAGTGGGGTCAGATATGACTGTTGCCCTATATACATTTGAGCCATTTTGTTATTGGCTGATGGAGACACCCCGGTTGGAGAACAAGAATCTCCTCCCAATCTTCATTTTGAATATCTGGTACTAGAGACCTCCACCTCTCCCTTACTGACAATAAAGCAGAGTCAGAGCCTGCAGACAACATATAAGTATATAAGGTAGAAATAAGACCCTGGGGGCTTTGTGATTTCAGAATCCCTATCAAAGGAAAGGACGATATTGCTTGGGTCATATTTCTGTTACGTAAGTGTGATTGAATTGATGATCTAAGCTGTAGGTATCGAAAAACTTGGGCTCTCTGGATACAGTGTTTAATTTGCATTTGCTCAAAGGACATTGTGATAATATAAATCATTAATCGAGGAAACATTATATGAGATCCACAATTGAGTGGACGGGTGGTTTAATAGCATTGGGAAATAGGAATTATTCCATAATGGCATTTCAGCTATAACGTCACCAAAGCGAACCACTCGTTTAAGTTGTCTCAAGACTGACCTTGCCAACCGGAGTAAGGGTAATAATCCAGAGACGTTAGGTTTGTCTACTTTTATAAACCCCAACGAGCAATCAGTCCCTGCAGCATGAGCCAGATGGCTCTCCGAGTTAGGCAAGCAATTATTGGGCATCCATCTACTCAGGGCTCTGACTTGCCCAGCCAAGTAATATAAAAAGAAATCCGGCAATGCCGTCCCGCCCAACCGTTTAGACCTATGTAAGGTAGACAATTTGAGTTTAGGTCTAGTCTTCCCCCATACAGTTGTGGCCAAAAGTATTAACACCCCTGCTATTTTGTCAGATAATACTCAGTTTGTTCCTGAAAATTATTGCAAACACAAATTCTTTGTTGTTATTATCTTCATTTAATTTGTCTTACATGAAAAACACAAAGAATTGTCCTAAAGTCAAATTGGATATAATTCCACACCAAACATAAAAAAAGAGGGTGGACAAAAGTATTGGCACTGTTCGAAAAATCATGTGATGCTTCTCTAATTTGTGTAATTAACAGCACCTGTAACTTACCTGTGGCACCTAACAGGTGTTGGCAATAACTAAATCACACTTGCAGCCAGTTGACATGGATTAAAGTTGACTCAACCTCTGTCCTGTGTCCTTGTGTGTACCACATTGAGCATGGAGAAAAGAAAGAAGACCAAAGAACTGTCTGAGGACTTGAGAAACCAAATTGTGAGGAAGCATGAGCAATCTCAAGGCTACAAGTCCATCTCCAAAGACCTGAATGTTCCTGTGTCTACCGTTCGCAGTGTCATCAAGAAGTTTAAAGCCCATGGCACTGTGGCTAACCTCCCTAGATGTGGACGGAAAAGAAAAATTGACAAGAGATTTCAACGCAAGATTGTGAGGATGTTGGATAAAGAACCTCGACTAACATCTTTACAAGTTCAAGCTGCCCTGCAGTCCGAGGGTACAACAGTGTCAACCCGTACTATCCATCGGCGTCTGAATGAAAAGGGACTGTATGGTAGGAGACCCAGGAAGACCCCACTTCTTACCCCGAGACATAAAAAAGCCAGGCTGGAGTTTGCCAAAACTTAGAAAAAGCCTAAAACGTTTTGGAAGAATGTTCTCCGGTAAGATGAGACAAAAGTAGAGCTTTTAGGGCAAAGGCATCAACATAGAGTTTACAGGAGAAAAAAAGAGGCATTCAAAGAAAAAAAACACGGTCCCTACAGTCAAACATGGTGGAGGTTCCCTGATGTTTTGGGGTTGCTATTCTGCCTCTGGCACTGGACTGCTTGACCGTGTGCATGGCATTATGAAGTCAGAAGACTACCAACAAATTTTGCAGCATAATGTAGGGCCCAGTGTGAGAAAGCTGGGTCTCCCTCAGAGGTCATGGGTCTTCCAGCAGGACAATGACCCAAAACACACTTCAAAAAGCACTAGAAAAAGGTTTGAGAGAAAGCACTGGAGACTTCTAAGGTGGCCAGCAATGAGTCCAGACCTGAATCCCATAGAACACCTGTGGAGAGATCTAAAAATGGCAGTTTGGAGAAGGCACCCTTCAAATATCAGGGACCTGGAGCAGTTTGCCAAAGAAGAATGGTCTCAAATTCCAGCAGAGCATTGTAAGAAACTCATTGATAGTTACCGGAAGCGGTTGGTCGCAGTTATTTTGGCTAAAGGTTGTGCAACCAAGTATTAGGCTGAGGGTGCAAATACTTTTGTCTGGCCCATTTTTGGAGTTTTGTGTGAAATGATCAATGTTTTGCTTCATTCTCTTTTGTGTTTTTTTTCATTTAAGACAAATTAAATTAAGATAATACCAAAGAATTTGTGATTGCAATCATTTTCAGGAAGAAACTGAGTATCTGACAAAATTGCAGGGGTGTCAATACTTTTGGCCACAACTGTATAAAGGATAAGATTAATGAATTTTAGGCCTGAGAAAAAAGATTTAGGGATCAGTACTTCACTATGTTGGAGGGAGTAACTGAGTTTCGGGAGTAGGATCATTTTAATCAGGTTAATAAATCCGGAGACAGATAATGGCGATTTACTTCAGATAGCAAATTTAAGTTTAACAAGATCTAACAACGGGAGAATATTTATTTTTAAGTCGAGTCTACTATATTTTGAAATATTTATTCCCAGGTACTTAGTTAGTTACAACAGGCAATGGGGATAACTCTTCAAGGTGATCCATTGGACCAAGGGAGAGCAGCATCAAGGCGGATTTATCCCAATTTATGTATAATCCTGAATAATTACTAAATTTGTCTATAGTAGCAATCGCATGGGGTAGTGTTTTTTCTGCTTTATCCATAAATATCACCATCTCATCAGCATATAGGCCAATGGTATCTAAACGGCCCGCTTTTTCTATACCTTTAATGACTGGAGTGGATCTTATACGGATCGCCAACGCTTTGATTGCAAGCGCTAAAAGGGCTGGGGAAAGGGGGCACCCCTGTCGTGTTCCTCTTGCCAAAGAGAAAGATTTGGATACAGAGTTATTTATTATTCGTGCTTTTGGTTTCATGTACATCGTGCAAATCCACTTCCTAAATTGGGAACCGAATTCATATTGTTATAAACATGCAGATAAAAATGACCACTCGAGAATCGAAGGCCTTAGCCGCATCCAGCGAGGTCAAGGCCCATTCATTATCTGGCACTAGGGAACTGTACTGGACCATTGACTGAACTCTCCTAATATTAATAGATGTTATTTTCCCGGGCATGAAAGTGGTCTGGTCTGGATGTATTATTTCTAGTATCTGAATTTAATCTAGTGGCCAGGATTTTAGTGAAGATCTTAAGGGCCTGTCACACTAAGCGATATTGGTATTGATACTGGATCGCCTCGTCTGACAGGTAAGTAGCGATCACCGACCCCTGCTATGTCGCTGGTGAGATCTGCCTGTGTGGCAGCTCACTAGCGACCACTTAGCGATGCACCAGCGATCCTGACCGCGTCATATCACTGGTTGGGATCGCTGGTGCATCGCTAAGTGTGACAGTACCTTTATAGTCCATATTTACCAATGATATGGGGCGATATGATGCACATTCAAGAGAATCCTTCCCCTCCTTCCTAAGCACTATTATATTTGCCTCATAAAGGGAGTCCGGTGAAGAACCTTCCTCCCAGGTCCTCTGAAACACCCTCAGAAGGAGTGGTGCCAAAACATCCCGATATTTCCTGTACATTTCTATGGGAAATCCATCCCAGGCTCCTTCCCAGAGGCCATATCCGCTATGGCTTCATTTATTTCCTCTATTGTGAAGTCTGCATCCAGAAAGGCTTGTTGAGCGGGACTCAGTGGGGGGAACTTTACGTCTGATAAATACTCAAGGCAGTCCGAAGTGCTTAAAGCCCCTCTGGAACTATATAACGTTTTATAATAGTCATGGAAACTCGGGATTACATCCCCGTTGAGGTTACTATTGAGTTATCTAGTTTTCAAATTTGAAGTATGGTATTAGATGTGTTGTGTTGGCGCACTATAAATGCCAATAACTTGCTGGACTGATTTCCTAGTTCAAAATATGACTGACAAGTAAAAAATAATTTACGTTTAGATTTGGTATCCATATATTGAGTATATAATCTATAGGAGTTTAGCCACTCATTTCTATTTTCATTTGTTTGGTCTGCTATATAATTTGCTTCCAAATCCCTCAATCGCTTCTCCATCTCATCATCTTCCCTAGATGTCACCCGTTTAATTATAGGAAATTGTGGAAGACAAACATCCCCATAGATACGCTTTAAGGGTGTCCCAAAACAAGTTAATATTCTGGGGTTCAGGGCGGGACAAAATGAAGCAGTCTAATTGGTCTAGAGTTCTGTCATTGGGGCCTATTTTAGCCAAAATGGGTTCAACTTCCAAAATAGATTACGACTCCTTTGGCCAAATCCAAATGTAAGTATTATCGGGCTATGATCTGAGATGCCAATGTTCCACATCCCCCACCCACATTGCCAGGTTGCTGGAACCAAATATATAATCTATACGAGATAGAGTGCGTCTAATGGACGAGTGACCGGTATATTCTCTCACGTCAGGATGACGTATCCTCTACAAATCCAACCAACCACTGCCCTCAATGAGCAATGATGGTGGAGACGGAGAGCAGGCCGTCCTGGATACTCAGTCATCTATTCTAAGTCTATCAAGACCGTTATCCATGACAAGGTTAAAATCTCCATTCACATACCTATTAGATAATTTAAGGCAAAGCCTACCGCCTTTTTAGCGACTGATATATTGGCCTTGGGTGGGTTATACACACACTTTTATGATGTAGTCTTTCAAATCTATCGACGATAGCAGTCAAATCAGAGTGACATTCCAGTTGCTCACGCGTGGGACCACAACCATTCCACGGCCTCCGCCGGAGTAGTGCAGAATTTGGAAGAGCCCTTGTAAACAATATGGAGTCGAGCTGGGTAAATCATTGAGTATAAGATGTTTCTTTCTCTGAGTTGCTTCTTGATCTCCATAAATTAAGCCCGCTGCTTCTGTAGCTCCATGGAAAAATTGATAACGTGACATTATTGAATTTAATGAGGCTTTTTTTGCCTTGCCAGGCGGAGGATAGCATCTCTGTCCCTGCAGTTTAGGAGACGTGCCAAAAAGGAAGTGGCGGACTGCCTGGGGGGGAGAGATTTTGTTGAGACCCTATGGGCCCTTTCTACAGAAAAGGTTGAAGAGCACTCCTCCCAGAGTGTCTTTAAGCCAATTTTCCAAAAATTGCTCCGGCCGTTGACCTTCAGAGCGTTCTGGTAATCCAATGATTCGGATATTATTCCGTCACGACCTGTTTTCCAGGTCGTCCGCCTTCTGCCTTCAGGCATTCATGAAGCCAGCTACTTTTGTCAGTTTAGTTTCCAAGGGCGTAATTGTATCTTCCAGGCTGGAGACTCTCGTGTCAACTTCCATAATGCGCCCTCTCATGGCTTGCATATCCTGCTGAAGACGCCCCACTTCCGAATGTACCTCCAATATTTTCCCAGTCAAGGATGTTTTATTTAGAGATATGGCTTGCATTAATTGTTCAGACGCCTGCCTTAGAGTCAAGTCTTCTTGATTCCCTCCCTCTCTGCCGTCAGAATTGCGATTATTACACTGGTCCGCAGCTTTGGCATTTGAAGGAGTATTTCTGCCAGATCTTGAATTATCAGAGGGGTCGGGCCTTGCAAATTCTTTTTAATTTTTCAGTCACCCCTGAACTCTTCAGTGGGCTCATGGTTGAGGTATGTGGTATAGCAAGTTGGTGAAGTAAATTGTCCCTTTCTTTTGCCCCTAACTTATAGCAGCTCTCTTGTAGTGCAGGAGCTTAATTTGCCTGAATTTACTATTGTGAGACAGAACAACCAAACTTATCTGGTCAGTTGTGCAACTCTTTTCCAGCTATAATATAATATGCTGCTCTGTCAGCAAGTCTCTGCGTTATCCACCCTTCCAGCCCCAGGGAATTGGGGAACTGAAAGTGAAAGTACAGAGCTATCAGCACAGTCTGTTATGTCGTTTTATCAGCAGGATATAGTACCCAATGCGATCTTAGTTTCAGGGCAGTGTGATCGTTTTATAAAGGTCCTACAACAGACCCCGATGTGCGATCCGATGAAGTGTGCTGTCAGCAAACTGCTGAGGAGACGGCGGCCCCAGTCCCAAGCAACTGAGAGGTGATGAGAGCAGTGAATGTAATCAAGGTGGTGGGCTCCAACGGGCGGCATATAACTTCAATGAGGGAGCACGGGGCTCATTTCTCAGAGCTCACACTGTGCGTACCCTCCTGTGTACCTTTAGGAGTCCTGCGCTCCGTCAACCCGCTGTACCTGAGGTGAAGTCTTCCAGGCTGCGTCTCCGTTACAGAGCACGCAGTAGGAAATGGCTGCCGCCCCCTTGCTGGCTCTGCTTTCCGTCCGGATCTCCCGGCATCTACCCTGACCGGAGCCGCACTCCGCACCTCCTCGGAAGCCAGAGGCTCTCCGGAGCCCAGGGGGTCCACAGTATTATCAAGGTGGGTCTTTCAGGTGATTATAAAGCATGTCCCTCTCAGCTCCCCTGCATCACCTTGTTTTCTCATTTTGACTCTCATAGTTGTAGTCTACCTATGATGTCAGTTACAGGCCCCTCTCTTTAAGTGGGAGAACTTGCACAATTGAAAACTGACAATACTTTTCCCCACTGTACATGCCCATATAGACAGCTTATTAGTAGGGACAATCTTACTGACAAATTCTGTGTAATTTGTATGATCACTGGAGGTTTGAGCCTTGTAGCTTTGTCTGCTATAGAGCAGGACAATAATCATCTTTATATAGCGCCAACATATTCCGCAGCGCTTTACAGTTTAACAGTTTCAAAACAAGTCATAAGTAACAACGTTAACAATACAATAATTAAAGCAAAATAAGACGACCCTGCTCGTGAGAGCTTACAATCTACCATGAGGTCAAGCATGAGCTGCTCTTTTTCATAGAGATGAATATGCCAGTGAGGAACAAAGATATTGGTGCACTCAGCCATTTACCATGGGGCCTGGTTTTAGGATGTCTGCTTTGCTGTAGATTGCAATATTAACACAGTTAAGATTCTGCTATGAAATTTAAAAAAAAAAAAAAAAAAAAAACACAGGAAGAGGGAAGGGATATTTTCAACTCGCCATGTGTGAATACATCCTCAATAGTAGGGTGAGGTTCACGGACTCCAGCTGGGCAGCAAAGTCATATAGGAAAATGGGGATTCCAGAATCCTCAGCTTGAGATTAAAACATCACTTTTAATAACATTTAAAATGAAAAAATCATAATGATAAAATAAAATCGCGGGGTGGGGGGGTGGAATGAGGGACTAATCCCCCTCTCCCCCAGTTCCCTCCTCCTTCTTCTGCCTTCCTTTTATTTTATCATTATGATTTTTTCATTTTAAATGTAATCATTAAAAATCGGGTATTAATTTCAACACCAAGTGGATGCAGGAATACCCTTTTTTCTATTTGACTTAATATTGCAATACAATATGTTATGGTATTCAAAGACAGTGTCTAAAATTGAATTACAAATTGCATAACTTAATTTTTTAGGCATTGATCTGTCTGCAAACCAAGATGAGGAGAGCGATCAAGAGACATTCCAATTAGAGATCAAGAAGGACACACAGAAATGTGCCTTTCGGACTCATACTGGGAAATATTGGACCCTGTCAAGTAATGGTGGAATCCAAGCAACTGCTTCAACTTTGTGAGTTTACCAGCTGTTTGGCCAAATCTTTGGAAACACTAGCAATTACATATGTTAGTACTAAATGTTATCAGGTGTCTTTCAGAATTCTGTGTAAATTGCCTGCTTATACAATGGACTTTACTTATAATGTGCAGTATGTGTAAAACAAGCAAAATTTTAAAATTTCGTCTTTTCCTATTTCTTTTTCTCCCATAAACTAGTGTGGCAAGTTACTGTTTGTGCATGACCATCTCTGCATCTAGAATGGAGATCGGACATACTTGTACACTTTCATACCAATCGTATTTAGTATTCTTACCATAAGTGTCTTGTGAGGTAGGGTCTATCAGATTCTGCTATGCATACCTATTCCAAAACATTAGCATAGGCCAAGTGTCTGCCATTTCACCTTCCTGATTTGACACCCCATCCATTTATAAGTGAAGAAGGGATACAACTAAATAAGTCGTACAAATGAAGTAGTTAAGAATTATTCTATTAGAACATTGTAAGTGTATGACTGATGGGCCCTCTGTCAAACATAAAAATTGGGCTCTAGACCACCAATTATGACTAGGAGCAATAGTTTCACATCCACACCATCATTGCATCCTATGTCTCTAAGACTAATTGAGAAGGCTGAGTGCTCTAATAGAATACAACTACTATACAGTCACAAAATCCTTGAAAGACAGTGATGAGAGGATGCGTCGTAGTAACAGAGCAAAATTTTTTTTCAAGGTCAAAGAGCTAAATGAAGGGAAGATGAGCTGCCCTGGAAACAAAGCTATGTTTTATTCTGTAGAGTGTTCAATAGAACTTGAATAATTGTACTGCCTAAAGAGGGTATTTTCTCTGCAAGCTGGCATCTCGGGTATTACTGGGTACTACATATTTCAATGGCATGCTTAAAAGTTCTCAGGGCAGGCTACCCTATACGGCTATTGTGGAGCAACTGGGGGATCACTGGGTGCTCTGGTCTGCTAGCTTGACACCACATGGACCAGAGATCTTCCCACTGTCCTTTCCTGTGGGCATAATACTATTCGGACAATGCAGGGTGAGGGTAAAATAGTGTGGCAATACTTTATTGAACCACAAAACAGTAACAAATAGGACAATCCCAGCAAAATACATAAGATGGTGCACATTACAGACTTGCCAGGATTAGAGCAGCTGCAACATTGAGGCGTCTAGAGCCAACTACCCTACCAATTGCACCCTGCTTTTGGCGGGCCCCACCGAGAGGAGATGACAAGTTTAGGAAACTGACAGTTCATTGATGTATGCGGCCAGGTGACTGGAATGTCCCAACCTAAATTCTCCAAATGTCTTTTGAGGGTTCAGTGATGGTCAGTGAAGCAGCTCTGTTTTTTTTCAGCTGGAGCCAAGATGCCATGGCTATTGTAATGTAGAGTCTCTCAAAACATTGGCAGATCCTTTTTTTTATTTATAGTTCACAACATGCATAGTTTGTCCTTCATATTTGCAGAGCACCAAAGGGTTGTCAACATATTAATAAACATTGTTTATTTATCTTGTGCCTTTGTTTCCTTAGGATCTTAGCACAGTAGTAGTACTGCAATACTAGCACAGATACAATAGCTAATCAGCAGCCGTTCAACAAACATTAATTCAATTGACAAGAAGAGTCAACATTCTCATTTTAACAATAGCTCATGTCCCTGGGCCTACTGAAATGTGTCTGGATAAATAATAATAAATGCTATGTCGTCACCAATTATGTTAGATCACTATGCTTCTTGGTTAGCTTACTAAAAGCATTTTGAAATACTTTTTTAGTTTAGGCAGAAAACCCTGTTTTGGACAGGGGAAAAATAACTATTCAAATTGACCCTCCTCTCTGACACTTTAAAACGAAATATACCGTGTTTTGCCTACCATTTTTTACATACCGTTAGGTAGCCATATGGGGAAATGGGGCTTGGTGATGGCGGCGTGGCGTGACAGGAGGCAGGGTTGCTGCTTCAGGCCAAGGGCTGGGAGGAGGGAGTGTCCCAGAGGTGTGGGAAACAGGCCCTTGTCTTCAAGAAAAAATTGGCACTGAGACGTGAGTAGTCCCCACCCTGCCCATTGATTTCCCAGCATTGGACTTCAGGAAAATGGCCGCCAGTGGCGGTGCATGTGCAGATTCTGGTTTTGGCTATGTTAAGATCAGGGCTCTGTGGGCCATATAATCACTTCCAGGACTCTATGTTCTTTACTCTGTAGATGGTTTTTAATGACTATATGGAGTCATTGTTTTGTTGAGGAATAAATTAGGAGCCAATCAGACACCTCCCTGATTATTGCACAAAGGATACTTAAGTGCCTGGATTTATCAGCATTGAGCACAACCAGAAATGGTCAATGTTGAGGATAGAGTTGTTGGCCAAGGAATCTAAGGCTGGTTTCACACTAGCGTTTTTTAGCGCTGCGCTTTGTGCGCGTAAATGCGCATGCGTCCTGCACCCCTATCTTTAACATGGGGGCGCATGATCTAGCGTATGCACGCGTTTGTATGCGATTTTGTGCGCATGCGTTTTTGTAGTGTGCGCCTAGGCGCCCTGGACGCAACCTGTTTTTGGTCCGTCCGACCTGCCTCAAAAAAAACGCATGTGCACATTTGCGCACACAATGCTCAAAAAAATCACATTACAGTCTATGTGAATGCAGGCGTGCGCATGGAGATGCGCACACCTGCATTTAAAATTAGCATGCGTTTTAAGAGTTAACATGGCTACAAACTGGTTAATAGCATGTGCCTAAAAAAAGCAAACACATACAAAACACATGATGTGTTTTTTTTGCATGCGATTCTATTGCGCGCGCAGCGCTAAAAACCGGTAGTGTGAAAGTAGCCTAAGATCCGTTTGCAAAAACCAATCGGTGGCAGTAAACAACCACAGATCAAAAATTGTTTAATAGCTTACGGTAAACAATCTGCACTAAACAATCAGAAGATCGTTCATTCAGGATGTCATTGTTCTTGGCAGTGTGAGTCCTTTTTACAAATGATCCACCACCAAAAAAGGATAATCTTTTGTGCTACTCATCCATGATAACCTTTCAGTGTAAATGCAGCTGAATAGCAGCAAATAAAGAGCCGCTTCCCATCAAAATTTGAAAATATCCAGCAGTGTCATAAGCTCAGAACTGTCAGCAAACACGGGGGACGCATCTAAACCCATGTGCTGTTAAACGCATTCTGGCCAGAAGTGGCAGAATTGTGGCTAAAAAGTCACGTCGACATGGAAGCAAGGCCAAGTAACTCTGGTGTAGCCTATATGCATAGTTAAGCATGGTGGAAGCTTCTTGTAAGTTTGAGGATGCGTTTCAAAAAATGTATTTTGGGATTTGATCAGGATTAATTGTGCCCTCAATGCAGAGAAATACATGTATTAATTATGCTTCAGGGAGGTGTCTGCTTTGGCTCCAAATTTATTCTGTAGCAACCCAAAACATACAGCTAATGTCATTAATAACCAACCAGCAGAAACAATAAATCTTGAAAGTGATGATACGGCCCCCACAGATGGAGAGATTACATGAAAAGACAGACGTATTTGCCCTAGCATGTAATAATATATATTGTTTATTTATTACATGCTAGAGCAAATGCATCTGTCTTTTCAGGTAATCTCACCGTCATGTTCCGCAGCACTTTACATTTCAGAGGGGCCTTGTACAGACAATAGACATTACAGCATAACAATAATCACATAGATCATAACTGATACCAAGAGGAATGAGGGCCCTGCTCACAAGCTTACAGTCTGTGCTAACCCAGCAACCCTTACTTGCATATCCTCTATGTGAAAGGTGCTGTTGATGTATCTAGTGCACCTTGCTAAGACTTGTGCACAGCCAACAGGTAATTTGCACATTTGTCTATCCTACATGCACAAGGCCAGTCGTTACCTGGCAGGTGTCAGTCCATGGCAGATGTACTATATAGAACAGAACAGAGCAAATGTAAATTATATTACTTTTTTTTTTTTTTTTTTTTTTTTTACAGAAATGACAATTGTTACTTTAGCATTGAGTGGTGTGATCGGCGGATTACCTTAAAGGCAGCAAATGGAAAATTTGTGATTGCTAAGAAAAATGGTCAGCTTTCTGCATCTGTGGATGCGGACGGTGAGCATTATATACGTATATGTATGTGTTTATTATTGTTAGTCTAATAATCTATAATATAATAATCTAATAGATTTTTTTTTTTTTTTTAAGTGGAAAAAAACTTGCTGTTTAAACTCTGTATTACTGTTCTTTCTTCCCCTAATTAAGTGGCTATTACATGCATTTTCTACATCTTGGAGTCTGTAGTTATGCCATTTTCATCTGGCTGCACTCCTAAACTAACTTAGGAGTGGATCGTAAACATACAGGACTCTGTGGTCTGTGGATCTGGGCCATGCTCTGACCATAAAACACAGATTACTAAACCAATAGTCCAATTTTCAGTGACATTAGGTATCTACTCCCAAAATTCAATGTACAATTCTACACACTACCCGTAGAGAGTGAACCACTACTGGATAAAGGAGTGCGAGTCAGAACATTTAAAATTATGTAATGTTTATTTAATCATGATAAAACACAAATCTAAAATTCAGAAGGTGCAGAAAAAGGAGGGAGAGACTGTGGAGCTCACAATTGTAAACTAAGCCGCCGGGTACATAGTATGACCAAATGCTAGTATGCCAGTAAACCTGCATGAGTCCTATTACTGGGGGCAATGAATACTGCTGTGCCAATAATGATTCATTTACCTAAATAGTACATGCATTATAAAATATACACAGCGTAATAGTAAATAATTATCCTGCAGAGGCCAAAAAGTACTTGCAAAATTACCACTGTCTGCACAGACATAGATTTAATGGTGAACACACTTGTTAGTCAATGCAGGGGAAAGTAATCACCAGAGCCTCTGTTTCCATAGCAGTTTATCTCCATTGTAAGGTGGCATACTACACTTGCAAAAATGCAGGAATCCAAAAACCAAATGTTCAGCAAGCAGACATGGTCATGACGACTTTACCTGGATTCTGGCAGCGTGATACAAAAAGTGGAGACGTCCCGTCCCTCTGCCCCGATGCGCACGTTTCACCCTTCTTTTTCTGCACCTTTTGTATTTTATCATGATTTAATAAAAATGACATAATTTTAAATGTTCTGAATCTCACTCCTTTATCCATAAAACACAGATGTATGAATCCAGGATTTTAGCTTTTTCCACAATGTAGGGTCCATATCTGCTTATGGCTTTCAAATACTGGCTCCAAAATATCAGTACGCCAAGAGACAGTGTGTGAAGGGGCTGTTTACTTTAGGCATTTCCTCACTTTTTAGTGTGGTCACTTGGTCTTTTTCTTTGTGACATTTACTTCAGCACACTCCCTCCAGCGCTCCTCTCGAGTTGCAGTGTGGTGGTTCTTGTGCTTTATCCTGTGAGCCTCTATTACGGCACCATAAGAGCAATGAGAAACGCTGCCACAGCAAAAAGATAGGAGGGCCGAATCCTCGGGCTTCTGCATTGTGACAGCTGCTGAGGCACACTTTCCCCAAGTGACCAGACTACCTGGGTTCACGTCTAAGGTGCCACCCCATCCACAAAGAGACTGTACTAATTTGGGTTTAAATTTTTCACTATCTAAAAACTGCCACTAGAGACATTCATTAAACTTTAAATGGAATGTTGTTGTTATACGAGACCAGAGATATAAAAATAAATCTGCTCTTCATTGGTATTAAGGTGTAGATCTTCCATTTTTTTTATGATTTTGTAAAAATCTTTTTTTCCTCTCCCCCCCCCCCCCCCCCCCCCCCCAGTGGAATCTGAACAATTCCTGATGAAACTTATTAATCGTCCACTAATTGTCTTGAGGGGAGAGCATGGCTTCATAGGGTGCCGCAAAGTGACCGGGACCTTGGACTGTAACCGTTCAACTTATGATGTATTTCAACTGGAATTTAACGAAGGCGCCTATAACCTTAAAGGTAGGCATTTTTTGAATTCTAAACTAAATACATTCTATGTTACATTTTGCATGCAAATAATATTTTGTTATTGCTTAGGCACATCCTTTGTATATGTGCACAGGGAAGTGTATGGATGGAGTCAGAGGTCTTAATAGCACCTGCACAAGTGTCATACACTTTAAAAGAAAAAGAAAGTCATGCATGTTGCTACGTGAGACTACTTAACCTTCAAGAGGCGAGTGGGTAAATCTGTAGAGTCATGGAATATACTCACCTGACAAGGGCTGCAGCACAGAGCTGAAAACTTGTTTGTGCTTGGAATTTTTTTTTTTTTTTTTTTTTTTTTTTTTGAAAAGGTATCTACTTATTACTTGCTGTGGTACCACCTTCTTTCAAGCAGCATATGTGGCGCGCTGACTTTTGTCACCATTTTTATCACTAATGCATTTTTGAGTGAACAACAGCATTCAAAGTAATTGAGAGAGAGATATAATATATATCTCTAATATACATATATATGTCTCTAATATACACACACACATATATATATATATTATTTTGGGAGAGGGGGACAATTAATCGTCTAATGTAGGAAAAAGAGGTGTGTATTATGGACGCAAAAACCCAAAATAAATACAAATTGTATATTAATAATCAATTTTTATTGAAAACATAAAAAGGACACACAAGTGACAAAAACTAATTAAAAACAATTAAAGGCCAAAAAACAAGAATTTGGCCTGAAATGACACTCCAGAATAACAGGTCTTTAAATGAAAACCTGATACATACCCCCCTCCAATAAATGTGGGCAGAGACTTATGAAATGGTGTAAAATACACAAGTGTGCGCAGACCAAAAAATGAACCTCAGTGCATAATAAACAGCTCTCAGTCTATCTGAAAACATACGGTGCAAAGGACACAATAAGTATGATATAACAAGACACAATAATCCATAAATAGCCTTAGAGCATGGTTGCAGTTGCCCAAAATGTATAAATACACCACACAATGAAACACTATGACTTGAGAAACAACAGTATTAGAAAATATATATATACCAATACTCTAAATACCAAAAGGTTATGAACCCATGAGGATGATGATGGATCGAATATCTGAAAGAATGACAGTTGTCGAAAGAATGAATGAAGTTGCCATAGGTGTAGATATACCACACAATAGAAGACTATAGCCTCAACAAAAAACTTTTCAGGTCTCTACAATAAGAGACATACCAAACCTCTGAGTACCTAAAGGCTGCACACCCATGAGGGTGAGATAAAAATATCATAATAAATCAAATGCCCGCAAGATGTAATAAAAATAGGAGGGGGGGATGTTACCCCACGCGTATCGCCACCTCTAGCGTGGCTTCCTCAGGGGAAATGGAGGTTATTAATCGTCTAATCGCTTGTTCTGTGTTCTGCGATTCCACAGTGTTGCAGTAAATGGTTAGCTGGGCTTCATAGAAGACTGGGATTTTAGCTAGAGGCTGAGCTTCATAGCTTAGACATGGCAGACACAAAAATTCCTGTGTGTCCAGAAAGATCTATATTCGTTAGACACTTCACATTCAATATATCAACAGTCTTGTTGTGGTTAGTAGCCACCAGACTACAAGAGATTCCAACTACAATAATGCATATAAAATCATTAATTAATGACAATCAAATAAAACTATGATAAAAGAAAGGTAAAAGGGGCAAAAACCTCCAAAAAAAAAGGGGGGAGGGAGACAAAATGTTGTAGCATGTAAATTAATAGGGGACTAAGAAGAGTGTGCCAGATTATTGGTTGGACTAATGCCACCCGTATTAACCGCTTAACGTCCAATGATGCGGTGAGCCCGCATCAAAGCCGGGACATGTCGGCTGTTTTGAACAGCTCATATGTGCCCACAATAGGCTTAGGTGGAATCTCGATCCACCTGCGCCTATTAACTAAGTTAAATTCCGCTGTCAAACGCTGACAGCGGCATTTAACAAGCGCTTCCGGACGCGCGTCCGGAAATGCGCACATCGCTAACCCCCATCACGTGATCGGGGGTCAGCGATGTGTTGGCATAACAACCTGAGGTATCCTCGAGACCTCTGGTTGTTGATGCCGGATTGCTATGAGTGCCATCCGGTGATGAGCGCTCATAGCAATGCAGTAATTCTGCTGCATTTAGGCGATCTGAGCATTGCCTATATGTAGCAGAGCCGATCAAGCTATGGAGGCTATTTGAAGCATGTTAAAAAAAAAAAAAAAAAATAGAAGTTAAAATCCCCCCCCCCCCTCGCTACATTAAAAAAAAAAAAAAGGATTAACCCGATCGCTAAACGGCGTAGCGAGAAAAAATATACAACACCAGACTTACATTTTTTTTTTTTTTGCTTGCCGTGACATTGCATTAAAATGCAATAACGGGCGATCAAAAGAACGTATCTGCACAAAAGTGGTATAATTAAAAATGTCATCTCTACCCGCAATAAATAACCCTCACCCAACCAGAGATCGCAAAAATTGGAGTCGCCACGGGTCTCGAAATATGGCGCAATATTTTTTTTTTTTTTTATACAAACTTTGGAATTTTTTTTCACCACTTAGATAAAAAAAGAACCTAGACATGTATGTTTGGTGTCTATGAACTCGTGATGACCTGGAGAATCAAAGTGGCAGGTCACTTAACATTTGGTGAACCTAGCAAAAAAAGCACTTGGAATTTTTTTCCTGTTTTGTAGTACATGACATGGTAGAACCAATGGTGTCGTTCAAAAGTACAACTCGTCCCGCAAAAACAAGCCCTCACATGGCCATATTGACGGAAAAACAAAAAAGTTATGGCTCTGGGAAAAATGAAAATGCAAAACCAAAAATACCCCTGGTCGCTAAGGGGTTAAATGCACAAAAAATGGATGTAAACAATAAAGACCAACAAATAATGCAATAAATAATGAAATTCATTATTTATATGCATTATTGTAGTTGGAATCTCTTCTAGTCTGGTGGCTACTAACCACAACAAGACTGTGTTGATATATGGCAGACACGAAGCCTAAAGCAGGTACCTAGGTTCCATTGCAGCCTATCGGTACCCATAATTGTTTCACAGGAATGCTGATGAGCACATGGAACGGCATGCGCCTTAATTGATGCTGTCAGTTTGACAGTGGTATTTAAGGTGTTTACAGCAATAATCAGAAGGCAGATAGAGCCTGGCTGTATAGCACAACTGGTATATGCTGGGTAGGTGGCTGTGTGCGCTCCTCAGCTTGTTCCAAATATACAATGTTGGGTTCCTAAATTTGAAAAGAGGTTATAATGTAATTTTCTATCATTAAAGCAGATATGTTCTGCGTCTTGTAATCTGAGGACTACAATATCAATCTGAACTACTCAAAAGGGCCACAATAAAACTTAAAGGAGTATTCTCCTCTGATAGATACACTTTTGATATTTCTAAAATAAATATCTGTAACAATTCTATGATTGGTTTGCTTCCACTTACAGAACTATATACTATTGAAAGAATGCATGTCGCCTCTTCCCTGTTTGCATTCAGAAATCATGTTCATGTGCTTGTATGTTTTCTTTCTTTCTAAGATTACAAACTAAAATGTGTCTATATAAATGCACAGACCATGGGAAACACTGAGAATTGGAGCTGCTAACACAGGAAGAGAGATCTGATGTCATAGGCATCATTGAAGCTTGGGATGATGCACATGATTGGAATACAAACCTTAAAGGCTACAACTTATAAGAAACCGGCTTAACAAGAAGGGAGAATGTGTTATATTGGTAAAGTGTATATCTCTACTTAGATCCAAGCTTCAGAGAATGGTAGCTCTGTAAAAATTGAGTAAAAATACAAAGAGAAGAACAAAAAGGACACTATTGTGGGTGTTTACTATTTGCCTCTTGGACAGTCTTAAGATATGGATGAACTCTTTTTACATCAGAGGTCTCTGTTCTCAAAAAAGTATGACATGGTTATCATAGGAGACTTTTAACTATTAAGATATTTGTTGGCAATCTCGGGTAAAAGTAGTAAGTCCAAAAAATTCCTATCTTCTCTCGCTGACAACTTTTTTCAAATTGTAGAAGAGTAAACAAGGGTTTCTTCCATCTTAGACCTAATTGTTACCAGCAGGGATGAAATGGTTGAGGAAGTAAAGATGGCTGGGAATGTAGGAGGCAGCAATCATGTTATGCTCAAATTTTGGATTACAAGAGAAAGAAGATCTGCGAGGACTCAGACTTTATGGTTGGACTTCAGAAAGGCAGATTTTAATGAACTCAGAAAGAGGGTAGGAAAGGTCTAATGGCTTGTTGTTCTAAAGGACAGAAATATCTAAGAAGGAAGGTGGAGTGTGTGAAGCGATAATTTAATTCAGCAATCAGTAACAATCCTGAAAAGAAGGAACAATTTGAAGCATTTAAAGAGACCAGGATGGATGAACACAGAACTTAAGCACTTGGTAAAAAGGAAAAAACAAAAAAAAAGTCAAAGATGCTATAGGATTTTTACAGGATAAAAAGGTGACTTCGTCAAAAATGATGTTGAGATTGCTGAAATTTTTAAATTCCTAATTTGCATCTGTGTTCCATAAGAAAGCAATTGTAACGTCAATTGATCTTCACGGTGCCATTGAAGGAATAGAATAATCCACACTATCCATACACAGAGATGGTGAGGGAATGGTCCAGAAGAATTACATCTTAGGGTAATGAAAGAGGTATCAGAGGAAATTGCAGAACCACAACCCAGAACCTCTGAAAATTCTTGGAAAACAAGAAGTGTTGTCCCTACCAGGCTTCTGGTACTTCTGTCTTCAAAAAAGTAAAGAAGATGGAGCCAAGAAATTACAGCCCAGTGAACCTTACCCTCTGCACCAATAAAGATGCTTGAGCAAATTATTAAACAGCATGTATGTAATTACATGGATAAGAATACAGTATTTAACCAGAGCCAGCATGGTTTTGTAGCAAACAAGTCATGTCAGACTAATATAATTTCCTTCTATGATGGAATCACTAACTGGGTGGATTAAGGAAATGCGGTATACTTTATCAAATGTTTTGCAGAAGTCGAGATGTAATATCTCATAATATCCTTATTGAAAAAAATGACCAAGTATAGATTGACAAGGTTACGGGTAGGTGGATGCATAACTGGCTCAATGATCATACTCAGAGTGGTAGTAAATGGTTACACATCAAATTGGAAGAGTGTTTCAAGTGGGGTACTACAAGGGTCTGTCTTGGCCCCAGTGTTATATTACATTTTTGAAAAGGTTCTAGATAAGGGAACTAAAGGTAAGCTAATCAAATTTTGTAGATGATGCAAAGCAAGGAGTGATTAGTTAAAACTATAGAAACCAGAGAGAATTCAAAAGGGTCTAGTTAAGCTTGAACAATGGGCAGCAACTAATAGATTTAAATTTAACAGGGAGAAATACAAGATTCTACATCTGGGCCAGAAAAAAAATTAAAATTGCATCTACAGAGAGGGAGTAATAGAACTAAGCAACAGCACATTTGGAGAAGTCTTGGGTATACAAATAGATCATAGATTGCACATGAATCGACGGTATGATGCATCAGCAAAATATGCAAACACAGATCTGGGATGTATTAAGAGAAGCAGAGTTTCTAGATCTCATGAAGTAATTATCCTCCTCTACTCCTCTTTGGTCATACCTCATCTGGCACCACATTGTAAAAAAAGACATTAAAAAACTTGAGCAAGTTCAGAGAAGACCTAACAGGATTATGATCGGACTGATAACTGTCCTATGAGGAATGTTTAAAGGATCTTGGAATGGTTAGCTTGCAAAAAAGGCTAAGCTTAGACTTAATATCTGTCTACAAATATTTATGTAGAGAGATCATCATTCTCATTTGCACATGGAAACCCAAAGCAATGGAATAAAACCGAAAAAACTTTGATAGTGAGGGTAATCAATGAGTGGAACAAGTTGCCATGAGAGGTGGAGAGGGTCTCCTTCAAAGATGGCCTTCAAACAGAGGCTGGACAGACATCTGTAGGAGATGGTTTAGTGAATTCTGCGTTGAGCAAGGGGTTGGATACGATGACCCTGGAGGTCCCTTCCAACTCTTAACATTCTATGATTCTAATGTAGATACATAATAAATTTATAGGAGAAGTGAAAATCTGCAATTATATTATATGTATACAGATCTAAATCTCATAATCTGATTTGTAAATTACTTCTATATTTCATAGTGCTTTTTTCCTTTTACCTTAGATTCCACTGGAAAATACTGGACCGTGGGAAATGATACTTCTGTTACCAGCAGTAGCCCATCCCGTGTAGATTTCTTCTTTGAGTTCTTTGACCAGAACAAGGTAGCAATCAAGGTGAATGGCCTCTACCTCAAAGGAGATCATGCTGGTGTTCTTAAAGCCAATGGAGAGTCAATTGAGCCTTCTACTTTATGGGAGTACTAAGCGCCTGTAGTCTGTTGCCGGTGTCTGTAACTTTATCCAGTCTAGTATTACACATCCTGTGTTTCTTGTGCCTATGTCTTTCTGAGCAGGATATCACTTATGCATACAACTTTGATTACTAAAGGGGTACTCCTGGGAGAATATATATACACATATATTTTTTATGCAGTCTTTGCCCTCATAAATTACAAAGATGAGATGCCCAGTGCAGTTGTAGTATCTTTTTAACAGTTGTAATTTAGTGTGACAGAAGCTGCTCCTCACTGCCCCCCCCCCTGTTTTCTGCAGAGAAAGGGCTATTATCAGGAGACTGGCTGATGGTAACAGCATGGGGCTGCACACTGCTGTAATGTCCCAGATGAGAGAGGTTATCAGTGAAGATCAGCTCCTGTTACTCCTGCCCCCTGATGTCTCCCTGTCTGCAGTCCAGGAAGAGGGGGGGTGACATGCTCCCTGTTAGTGGCCCTGCAGTGAAGGAGATATCAGGGGGCTGGCCATTACTAGAAGCTGGGGGGTGTGGGAGAAGGCCACTCTCCCTCATCTCATGCTGCAGTGAGAAACACTATTGGGGCTGGCTGATTCTACTAAAATTGAAAAGCAGGCCATGTTTCCCCTCCTCCCCCACTCATTTCAGGCTGGCTGTTACAGCGGGGAACTGAACAGATGGAAAGGATGAGCATTGAGGAGCAGCTCGTGTCACACTGAATTACAAGTGTTATGAAGATAGAACTGCAATGGGCATCTCATGAGGGCAGGGACTGTACGGAATTTTATTTTCCTAGAGTACCCCATTAAGGCTATGTTCCCAGGATGAGCTTTTGATGTTGCAGATTTGCACCTATTAAGTAAATTGTGTAACTTTTTTTTTTTTTTACATGCGTTTTGGAAGCTGTTTTTTTTTTCTTTTGTTTCAAATAAAACTACTTTGTTCTTGATACTTCTGGTATTTTACTTTGACAACTTTATTATAGTCATGTGCAGATTACATGTTTTATTTTTATTGAAACTCAGCGCACCCGCAGGAGAAATTCACATGTTGTAGATTTGAAATGCACATCGCAGGTCAGTTTACTCTGGGGGAAAAAAAAAAAGCACAGTGGTCATGAGATTCCTATAATCCCTACAGGAAATGTAGTATGCTGCGAAAATAGGTGGCGTCAAAAACTCATCTTAGGGACACAGCCTTAAAACTTTTTTTTTTCATTACTTTCTATTTTACAAGTTTGTTCCGCAAAGTAAAATGCTGGTTTCTAAAGACCCCAATCTTAAGTGGTTTAAACCTTGGACCAAATTAGGAAAGTTGTTACCACGTTATTTTTCTGTCTGAATTTGATCTTTAAAGTAATGGATGTTAGTATTTTGTCTGTTTTTCTGAGTAGCATATGCCAAACTTTGTGGAACTCTGCCATATAAAGCACCGTAATTCACAACAATAAGAGTTTAGAATAAAATGGGCATGTCAGATTGATATATCATACTTAGTACTTGCAACAGGTTATGGCTACAAGTCTGTGTTCTAGCATATATAGTAACACACAAAATGCTGTGGTTGGGATGCTAGGAGTGCTGAAAGGACATTGCAAACATATAGTTACGGTATTTTTCAGGTTATCGGGGTATGTGCACACGTTGCGGATTTGGCTAAATCTGCAGGTAAAATGCCCTGCGGATTTAGTGCAGATTTTGTGCTGATTTCCCCTGCGATTTTACACCTGTGGATTCCTATAGTGGAGCAGGTGTGAAAATGCTGCGGAATCCGCACAAAGAATTGACATGCTGCGGAAAATAAACCGTTGCGTTTCCTCACGGATTTTTCTGCAGCATGTGCAGAGCGTTTTTTTTTCCATAGATTAACATTGTACTGTAAATCATTAGGAAATCAGCAGCAAATCCGCAATGTGTGCACATACTCTAAGGGTATATGTGCACACGTTGTGGATTGGGTCCTGCGGATCCGCTGCAGATTTGCTAGTGGTGTACAGTACTATCCTATGAAGAAAAAACGCTCTGCACATGCTGTGGAAAAATCCGTGCAGAAATGCAGTGGTTTATTTTCCCCAGCATGTCCATTCTTTGTGCGGATTCCACAGCGTTTTTACACCCATTCCATTATAGGAATCCGCAGGTGTAAATGCATGCAAAATCCGCAGTAAAACACACGGGTATTTTGACCTGCGGATTCTGTGCGGAAAAATCCGCACACGAATCCGCAACGTGTGCACATACCCTAATGCATCAACCACCTAGTCTTTAAGTGGGTCTCAAGATGAATCCGGAGGAGCTCACCAGCTCTCAGCTTCATGCTTTGCCAAGGACAATGTGCTCATGAAGACTGACGGTTAAAACTAGCGGCACGTTGTGCCACTGGTCTGAACCGAGCACTGTCCGATGCAGTGGCTTTGTCTTCACAGCAACTGAAAAGCACAGGGTCAGATTCAGCCAGCTAAACCATAGAGCCTTGCTCCGCTAACCGGGTACACGGGGACTGCAGGATGACGGATTACCTAGGCAAGGATCTGCACGCTAAAATAAAAATCCCTGTGTTTTTGAGAACTAAGGATTTTTAATATGGGTTAAATGTCAAGGTTGCTTCCCCCCCCCCCCAATTTTAGCCACTTAAGAGCTTTTGACAACTTCTTCTCAGACTTGCTATTTAAAAATACGCAGAAGTTATAGATTAGATCACTTTGATGCTTGCACCTCAGCAATACTGAAACTTTGGCAAGAACTGCCATAAGATGTTTAGTTTTATAATGTGCAACACATGAAGCTCAAAAAAGGAAACCTACATTAAAAAAACCAACCTACCTCACAGCGAGGGCTTTCTGGTCAAAGCAGTTCTCGTTAGATGCCAATAGTTGGGAAGGTTTCATGCCTAATACATTACAGACCGATAGTCTTCTAATACTGGTGCCAATCTTATATCAGAAGCAGACAAATCTCACCGTCCATTGTCAGACATGAGCCTTCATTGTTTTCTCGCTAGAGTGGTGCTAAATATCAGTGTAAACCCAACGGCTTTTCATTGGCTTCAAATCTTGTTATAGGTAAACCGCTTGTATAGAGTTAGCACAGGGAAACTTTGAAGGTGGGGACCTTGTATTTACAGTGATCTTGTTATATCTTCTCAATATTTCTCAAACTATCGTTCAGTATTTTTTCCATTATCTAATGTTTACAGTGCCCATATGAAATGGTGCAGCCCTTTCATAGGTTTTGTTTTTTTCAACTTCTCGCACAGTCATCTCCCCAGATGCTATCCATGGGTAGCCACAATTTTTAAGCTCTGTATTTATACAGCCGGGCTCTGTATAAGTCCACATGCATTACGCACTCTTGGGCCACATGCTTCTTTTTGTACAGTGTATGGCATACAGCATGCTCTGACTTCTAAGCATGTCCAGTTCTGTTGCCGATATTTACTCATTGATATGTAAATGGTAAGATATTAAGCACCATTATTCCACAATACCCTTGTCCAACAATATGGAGATGTTTGCCATTTATCTCTGCTCATGTTAACACTTTATTATCTGCTGCATGTACATTTGGAACTGGACCAGATATGGAGTCCAATATCTGCTAATTTTGTGTTTGTTGGGTGGGGGGTTATGCGCTATCTGGACAATTAACGTTTGTTTTTTTTCCCTGGAAATATTCTGGAATGAAGGGCAGGACCACTTATTTGGGGTTTGCTTTACAGCCAAGTTTTGCAGCATTTTGGACGTTTGCTTCACATGGACAGTGGCTTTGAATGATTCGGTTGTTTTCTTACATTTTTTTTTCATGATTAAATAAAAACAAGCGGTATTTTGGAACGAAATGAAACCTAGTAAATATAGAATCCAAAAGGGGGTGATCCCTTTTTCCAACAATAGGGAAAATCTGAAACCATATTATGTATATATTTTTTAGTTTTGTTTTTTACTTTTCTATGAATCTTTGTATCTGTGGCCATTTTGTCATCCATGTACCTTTCTACACCAGAATTTGATTTTTAGAGATGCATTTAGTTGTACTGAAAACGTCCTCAGTTTTTGCCTCCTGCTTGCTAATCGTTCACCTGTGGTCTAAGAATTAACTCTTATAACAATAAAGTTAAAATTTAGACAGTCAAAAGCTTTGTTACTTGTGACCATTTGCTGTATCTTTGGCTGGTACATAACCTGGCTACAATTTAAATAAAATAAATACATTGACTACATTTGTTTTCTCTCATTCTTTCTGCACGGCTAAATTACAAAGTTCCCATAGCGACTCTAAACCCTTAAAGGGAACCTACCATATCCAGAAATGCGATTTATCTTCTGTAGAGGGTTAATTTGCCCACTTTACTGGAAGCATGGCTGGAGGGAGAAAATGTATTTACCCCTTAATGACAGTCAATACGTCTTTTTACTGACCTGAGATATAAGAGAATATCATTCCCATACAGGTGACAATCCAGCAGATGTCGGCTGTACACGATAGCTGACAACTTGCTGCATCAGCCACGGTCAGTGTTGTCACCGTCCATATCTGTTTAACCCCTTAGATGCTGCTGTCAATAGTGACTATATCATATAGTGTGACTTCTCCCTCTTTATCCCCATCGGCACCCTGATTTTGGGGTCCTGATGTTTGCCATGGCAATTCACGAGCAAATAGTGGCCTTAGAGTCTGCCGACTACAATTACCTGTTCAAAAGTCAGCGACGTTTAGGTGGTAAAGATAAACTTTCATTCCTATCATGCCACTTTGTATTCCTGAAAAGCACCTAAAGGGTTAATAAACTACCTGACAGCAGTTTTCAGTCTGACAGGGGGTGCTGTTTTTAAAATGGTATCACTTTTGGGGTTTTTCCAATATATAGGACCCCTAAAGTCTCTTCAAACCTGGATATGTCTCTAAAAACATAATAATTTTGTAAATTTCACTGAAAAAAATTACTGCTACATTTTAAACCTCCTAAAAGGCTAACAAAATAAAATAACATGTTACAAATGGTGCTGATGTAAAGCCGACATGTGGGAAATGTTATTTAATAATGTTTTGCTATGGTATGACAATCTGAATTAAAAGGATAATCATTAAAAATTTGAAAATTGCAAATTTGTTTACATTTTTGTCAAATTTCTGATATTTTTTTTATAAATACAATGTATCAATCTAAATTTAATGAAAAGATCCAGCTCACCAGAGACCGCATCCTGACATCAGAGCACGAGACCGCTGTGTCAAAGCGCTTGATTTAAAACAATGAAGAAAGGAGTGTCCAGCTCCACGATGTAGTGAAAACATAAATCCTTTTATTCACTTAGTTCATTCAAAGGTGAGGTTAAAAGGCCAGCATAGAAAAACAAGGCTTGCGTTCTCAACGCGTTTCTGGTGACTTGGCACCCTTAAGGGCCCGTTACACTAAGCGATATCGCTATAACGCCACCAACTTTGTGACGTAGCAGCGATATTGCTAGCGATATCGCGCATGTGATACTTACCTCCGACCGGCTCCCCCGCTGGTTATTGCTGATCAAGCAAGAACGTCCTGGGCCGTTTCTTGTCAGCCACTTCCTGCTGTGGCGACGCGTGGACGCGGGCGGGAGGACGTCTTCATTGCCGCGTCTGACAGGCAAGTAGCGACCCCCGATCCCTGCGATGTCGCTGGTGAGATCTTCCTGTGTGGCAGCTCACTAGCGACTACTTAGCGATGCACCAGCGATCCTGACCGGGTCATATCGTGGTCGGGATCCCTGGTGCATCGCTAAGTGTAACGGTACCCTTAGTCAGGATGCACAGCTTTGTTACAAATAGATCTTAACTACTATGTCCGGTTGGCACACCGGTAAAATAATTAACATACAAAAAGTGAAAGATGTGAAACAGACAGAATTAAAATCCTTAACGAAATCCTAGGTTATGCATGACAAGATGTACAATTCAACCATCTACAGACAATTTATATTTTAATAGATAAAAGATTTTTTATTAAATTACATCTTTTATATCTTGTTTTTATAGGAGCCATTTGTATAAAACGGAAGGAAGGAGAAATAATTACCTTTTATGTGCAGAGAATTTTTTTTTGTAGCATAAATATGCCACAAGAAACACATGCAATTTTAGAAAAATTGTGCGGCAAATCACAGCGGTATGAACTGCAACTATTTCAAATTTCATTTGCATAGAGAGAAAAAATATATATATTTTTTATTTTTATCAGAATCTAGTAAATTTAGGCTATTTTGAAAAATTCCGAAAATAAAATTATGAATATTTAGTGTTTTATTTTTGTTATGAATTTATAAGATTATAAATCTGTTTGGGATTAACACTCTAACTAACGGATTTATCTATAAACAAATTATCTGTCACCTGCTGATTCTGATAAAAATAAAAAAATATATATATTTTTTTTTTCTCTATGCAAATGAAATCTGAAATGGTTGCAGTTCATACCGCTGTGATTTGCCGCACAATTTTTCTAAAATCGCAAGTGTTTCTTGTGGAATATTTATGCTACAAAAAAAAATTTCTCTTTGCACATAAATAAAAGGTAATTATTTCTCCTTCCTTCCCTGATTTATACAAATAGCTCCTATGAAAACAAGATATAAAAGATGTAATTTAATAAAAAATCTGTTATTAAATTATCTTTTATTTGTCGGAACCCACCTGTTCCGACAAGCCTACAGCCTGCAATGATCCTCGGTCTACTGAACCACCGCATGACCTGCTCTACCCTCTCCTCCTGTATCCTCACCCATCCCTGTAGACTGTGAGCCCTCGTGGGCAGGGTCCCCTCTCCTTATGTACTTGTGTGTCCCTTGTCTTACATATGTTTACTATACTTGTCTATATTTCACATGTAAAGCGCCATGGAATAAATGGCGCTATATAAATGCATAATAATAATAATCTATTAAAATATAAATTATCTGTAGATGGTTGAATTGTACATCTTGTCATGCATAACAACCTAGGATTTCGTTAAGGATTTTAATTCTGTCGGTTTCACATATTTCACTTTTTGTGTGGTAATTATTTTACCGGTGTGCTGACCGGATATAGTATATAATATCTTTTTGTAACAAAGCTGTGCATCCTGACTAAGGGTGTGAAGTCACCAGAAACGCGTTGAGAACGCAAGCCTTGTTTTTCTATGCTGGCCTTTTAACCTCACCTTTGAATGGACTAAGTGAATAAAAGGATTTATGTTTTCACTACATCGTGGAGCTGGACATTCCTTTCTTCTTTGTTTTAAATAAATCTAAATTTACCATTATAAAGTATAATGTGTCACGAAAAAAGTCTCAATCACTGGAATTTATTGAAGCGTTGCAGAGTTATTACCACATAAAGTGACACTGATCAGATTTTTAAAATTTGGCTCTCGCTAAGTGGTTAATACAGTGTGTGTGTGTGTGTGTGTGTGTGTGTGTGTGTGTATATATAAAGCTCAAGTGTGTATGTATGTCCGGGATTGGCATCCGCACCGTTGCAGCTACAGCCACACGTCTGGACCCGAGAGTGTCCTAGGCTATGTTGTGAGGGGAAATTTTAACCCCGCGCGTTCCAATTCACCAAACACTTTTGCCCCTATCTACATAATGGGGGTAAAAGTGTGTGTATCAATCCTCGCCCCTCATTATGATGTCATAATGGTTGCCATGGCGACGCTGATGTCATCATAGGTTGCAAGCCCCGCCGCTCATGATGTCATAATGGTTAACTATGGGATGGAGAATTTTAACAGTGCCCATATACCCATCACATGATGGGTATATGGGCACTGGACTATGACTCGCTCGTCGGTGCCAGCAGGAATCCGACGACGAGAAATGGACCAGGCCGATCTCGCGCGATCAGCGATAGCCAGCGGGGGAGCCGGTTGGAAGGAAGTGTCACATGTAGTGAGATCGCTAGTCATATGTATGATGGGTATATGGACACGGGACTATGGGATGGAGGATGTGTGATGGGTATATGGGCACTGGACTATGGGATGGAGGATATGTATGACGGGTATATGGGCATGGGACTATGGGATGGTGGATATGTATGATGGGTATATGGGCACGGGACTATGGGATGGCGGATATGTATGATGGGTATATGGGCACGGGACTGGGATGGAGGATATGTATGATGGGTATATGGGCACGGGACTATGGGATGGAGGATATGTATGATTGGTATATGGGCATGGGACTATGGGATGGAGGATATGTATGATGGGTATATGGGCACGGGACTATGGGATGGAGGATATGTATGATTGGTATATGGGCATGGGACTATGGGATGGAGGATATGTATGATGGGTATATGGGCATGGGACTATGGGATGGAGGATGTGTGATGGGTATATGGGCACTCGACTATGGGATGGCGAATATGTATGATGGGTATATGGGCATGGGACTATGGGATGGAGGATGGGTATATGGGCACTCTACTATGGGATGGAGGATGTATGATGGGTATATGGGCACTCGACTATGGGATCGTGGATATGTATGATGGGTATATGGGCATGGGACTGAGATGAAGGATGTGTGGGTATATGGGCACTCGACTATGGGAAGGCGAATATGTATGATGGGTATATGGACATGGGATGGAGGATATGTATGATGGGTTTATGGGCATGGGACTATGGGATGGAGAATATGTATGATGGGTATATGGGCATGGGACTATGGGATGGAGGATGTGTCATGGGTATATGGGCACTCGACTATGGGATGGAGGATAGGTATGTTGGGTATATGGGCATGGGACTATGGGATGGAGGATAATTATAATTTGTTATAACTATCCACAGTTAGTTACTATGCCCGGGCAGCGCCAGGCTCTTCAGCTAGTGTATATATATATATATATATATATATATATATATATATATATCTACACAACTGTTAAAATGCCATATATTTGTCTTGTAAAAAAAAAACATACCGAAATGAATCATTTCAGAACTTTACAGCTGCCTCTTAGAGTGACAGCCCCTTTGTGTGGAGTCACGCGACATAGAAGCCCACCAGTCAAGCAGGAGGAGGCAGCGCTGGGTGGGGAATAGGTGTCATGAAAGAGGCTGGATCTTTACAGCCTCACTAGAAAATCAATTCACATGGTGATTTCTCAATAATGGAGGAAGAGGCTGACCATGTAAAGGCCCCGTTACATTTAGCGATGCACCAGCGATCCTGACCACGATATGACCCGGTCAGGATCGCTGGTGCATCACTAAATGGTCGCTAGTGAGCTGCCACACAGGCAGATCTCACTAGCGATGCAGCAGCGGTCGTACTCGCCTGTCAGACGCGGCGAGAGTGACTGTCTTCCGCCTGCGCATCCATGACTCGCTCATCGGTGCCAGCAGGAATCCGACGACGAGAAATGGACCAGGCCGATCTCGCGCGATCAGCGATAGCCAGCGGGGGAGCCGGTCGGAAGTAAGTGTCACATGTAGTGAGATCGCTAGTGATATCGCTGCTGTGTCACAAAATCGGTGACGCTTTAGCAATATCGCTATGTGTAAAGGGTCCTTAAAGGTATTGATGTACATATCTTTATCACATGTAGCTCTTTCAAAAAATATTTTTTTTTTTATGAAATGCTGATATAGGGAATTTAACAATATTGTAAGATGACTAAGGAGCACATCAAAGGTCAACTGTGTACTCCTGCGAAAACAAGAATCATATTGCTAGGTCATTTTTACCTCATAAAGAATGCTGTAACAACAAAAAACGGTTGGTTTTTTTAATGTACTGTAAAGCGTACTGCCATGCAAAACCAAGTTAAATGGGTTACCTACTTTTTTTAAATACAAAGCATGATACTTTATTTTTTTTTATACGACCAGAAAAGTGTACTCTTCTAGTCAAACAGATGGGACCACTCCTGGAATAATGAGTAGTTGACTTGCTGGAAGAAGAATCGAAGAGGGCAGCAGCGGGTCTAGGCACTGCTAGCAAAGAAACTGAGAGGATATGCTGTCTAATATTTAAGACAATATTATATGTTCAACATCAGAATTGCTGTTTTACAATTCTGAAATTTATTTTTCTGCCTTTGCAAAGACTAGTCCAACATCAAAAGATAAATGAGAAGAGCTCGCCACTTTTACTGATATTGGAGTTGTCTGAAAGGGATCATTAGCTCTATAGTCTTCTGGTGAAGCAAAACAATAACCAGAGGAGAAAAAAGGAAATCAGCAAGTCAGTCTGATAAATAATAAAAAATATTCAGTTATATTACAAATCCATTAACCCCTTTCTGACTTTAGACATAATAATCCGTCCATGTGACCTGGACCTATTTGACCAGGGACCGATTATTACGTCATCGCTCGCGCACTTGGGGGGGTGCACAGGCAGTCGCCGCCGGGTGTCAGTTGATTCTAAGTGCCAGGAGTAGTCATGCACTGCTCCCGGCACTTTAACAACCGAAATGCTGCGATCAAACGCGATCGCAGCGTTCTGGGAAGAGACAGATGGCTGACAGCCCCTCTGCCTTTACATCGGAGACCTCGCGGCTGACGCGGGGTCCTCCTGATTGTTGCAATGGTGACACAATGTTGTCATGACAACATCCAGGTGACCAAAGCTAGGAAACATGCTGATCATGCGCAGTGTATGATCAGCAAGTTTCTCTGTCAGTGCAGAGTTGACAGTTTCTAAAGCATGGGGATGCTCCTGCATCCCCATGCTGTAGAAGCAATCAGCCTTCAAAAAATGATAGTCCCATAGTGGGACAAAGCAAAATAAAAAAGTGTAATTTTTTTTCAGTTTGTAACAAAATATTTTAAAATCAAGATATTGTATCCATAAATAAATATTTGTACGGAAAGAAAAAAAACAATAAACGTACACGTATTTGGTATCGCTGTGTCCGCAACGACCCGACCTATAAAACTCCCACTGGTTAAAGGGAATCTGTCACCCATTTTTATTGATATCATGTAAAGATATCACCCAATTGAGCGTCCCATAATGATTCTATTAGGACTTTTGATTCCCCCCGACCCCGTACCTTTGATGCATAAATACCTTTTTTTATCTTGGTGGAGATGTATGGAAATCGCCGTGGTCTGGTCCGATGGGCGGGGCTTATTTGCCTTCTCCCCTCCTTCGGCTTGTTGAACATAATCTTCATCTGTGAATATCCCAGATGCCATTGTTTTCCGCGCTTGCCCCGGAAGTGTGTCCTTCATGTGAAGACTTCCGGGGCATAGACCGCGCTGAAAAATACTGGCGCATGCGCAGGACCGATAATATGCTTTGCCCACAGTTGGGCAAAGCATACTGCGCAAGCGCCGGAGGCCTTTTCAATGCACAAGCGCGGAAAACAACGGCATCTGTGATATTCACAGATGAAGATTACGTTCAGCAAGCCGAGGGTGGGGGAAAGAAGGCGAATAAGCCCCGCCCATCGGACTGGACCATGGCGATTTCCATACATCTCCACCAAGATAAAAAAAGGTATTTATGCATCAAAGGTGCGGGTCGGGGGGAATCAAAAGTCCTAATAGAATCCTTATGGGACGCACAATTGAGTGATATCTTTACATGATATCACTAAAAATGGGAGACAGATTCCCTTTAATCCTTTTAGTGAACACCATAAAAAATAAAGAAAAAAACAATGCTTTATCATACCGCCAAACAAAAAGTTGAATAAAACGCAATAAAAAAGACTGACCTAAATAAACCTGGTGCCACTGAAAACGTCATCTTGTCCTGCAAAAAACAAGCCGCCATACAGCTCAATCAGCAAAAAAATAAAAAAAAGTTATAGCTTTCAGAATAAAGCGTAGCAAAAATAATTATTTTTTTCTATAAAATAGTTTTTATTGTGTAAAAGCGCCAAAACATAAAAGATAGAGGTATCACTGTAATCTTAATATGTGATTCAGATGGAACCTCTGATGGAAGATTCCCTATAATGAGGCAGATGGAGGCGCTGTGGACACTGTCTGACCTGTGATCCGGCGGTGTCTTGTCTTTTTAGGATTGCATAAAAGTGCCGTCAGCCACAGTTTTGTGCACTTCTGAAAAGAACAAGGCTGAACAGAGGCCAGACTGAGTCCAGAGTAACTCTGCTGCCTCATTTAGTGAATGGATCCCTCGGGGGTTTCATCTGTATCATGTCACTCAGAGATTGTGTCAGGTATAGCGTGGCACTACCACAGGGTGCACAAGTAGGTTACCCAGACCATAGTGAGACAATAAAATGTCTTGGCACTCAACTTAGGATGTCCTTAAAAGATGAATTTTTTTTTGTGCAGTTTGCAAAGACGTTTCGACCTATTATCGGCCTTCGTCAGTCTGCAATAGCAAATTAAATACAAATACAGAAACAAAAATTACAAAAAAATAAGTCCTCATTTTTGACAAAACAATAAGTACCATATGCACATTACATGTTGTAACAAACAATACAATGTGGTGAAGAAGAAAATCCAAGAAAAAAATAATATAGAGGAGAACCAGATGTGAGGGGAAAATGAAATAAAATGAATAAAGAAATGACCTACCCGACTGCTAATATGGTGACAAGGTAGAGAATAGAAAGTTATGCAGGCTCCTATGATGAATATGGTGGGGATAAGCTAGTTTAGAAATACCATGAATAAAGAAGTGGCCATAAAGGAAAAAGCAGAGGTGTTGTAAAAATACCTGCTTTTTGAAGGTATAGTATAAGGATATACTGTCCAGCTCTCTCAAGACGTTTAAGCTATACGTAAATAAAGTATATGGCCAAATAAATATATTATGCGGCGTAATGGGTGCACGCAGGATACAACAAAATGATGTATATACCTGTTATATCGGGAGTATTGGAATACCAGGTATGATGTCCAACTCTCTAAGGCAGGGTTCCCGAATTCCAGTCCTCAAGGCACACCAACAGATCATGTTTTCAGGATTTCCTTAGTATTTCTCTGGTGATAATTGCATCACCTGTACAATACAAGGGAAATCCTGAAAACATGATCTGTTGGTGGGCCTTGAGGACTGGAGTTTGGGAACCCTGCTCTAAGGCAATGGAACTGTATGCCAGTGAATAAGGTATATGTCAAAATTAAATAAAAACCAAATAGCTATATGGTGCATGCAGGAATAGATCGAAAAAAGGTTTATACTTGTAGTACTGGGTTTGTATGCCAATATAATGGGCCCATATGAGGCAAAAAAAGGGAAAATACTACACGGTCAGAATCATATAAGTGTGAATTAAGATGGGTGCCCTGGTATATGCGCTTACCATTGGTGTGCAGTGGGTGAGGATCCCGGGCTAGACGCGGTATCCACCGCTCATCTTGTCGCCGTGTAGAGCAGGAATGAGGAGCATAAGTAAAACGAGGCCGGAAGTTGGCAGCTGCGTGCTGCGTTCCAGAGGCCGGAAGGAGCTGTTGCGCTCCAAATACCGGAAGTGGCCGTAGAGTGCATTCCATATGTAGGATGAGGCCAATATTTGCGTCTCGAGGGGAGGAGATTATATGCTATATACTGTATGGTAGAATAAACGCTGTAACCTAATTATTTGTTGTACATTATTTTAAACATAATGTGGGACTGGTGTGCCCTAGGAGAGGATAATTAGAGGATGCTCTATGGTATTGTGAAATACTACACCTCATGTAGTCTATAGTCATAGATGGAGATGGAATACTCAGAATAGGGCAACCTATATGTGGGACACATTGCTATTGTTACCAGCTATGGAGATATGCAGTCGAGTAGGATAGTAGTATAAAGAGAGGATAGCCAGCAGGAATCAATATAGGCGACTCTGAAATAAAGGGAGAGTAATATTAATATATGGGACAAATGCTTTGTCCCAGTTAATTTGCACAGCACTGTATATTTATTTGGCCATATACTTTATTTACGTACAGCTTAAACGTCTTTAGATAGCTGGACAGTATATCCTTTTACTATACCTTCAAAAAACAGGTATTTTTACAACACCTCTCCTTTTTCCTTTATGGCCACTTCTTTATTCATGGTATTTCTAAACTAGCTTATCCCCACCATATTCATCATAGGAGCCTGCATAACTTTCTATTCTCTACCTTGTCACAATAATTCATTAGCAGTCGGGTAGGTCATTTCTTTATTCATTTTATTTCATTTTCCCCTCCCCTCCCATCTGGTTCTCCTCATATATTATTTTTTCTTCTTCACCGCATTGTATTGTTTGTTACAACATGTAATGTGCATATGGTACTTATTGTTCTATTTGTCAAAAATGAGGACTTATTATTATTTTTTTTGTAATTTTTGTTTCTGTATTTACATAGTAACATAGTTATTAAGGTTGAAGGAAGACTTTAAGTCCATCTAGTTCAACCCATATCCTATCCTAACTTGCCCTAACATGTTGATCCAGAGGAAGGCAAAAAAAAAACCATGTGGCAAACAGTAAGCTTCACATTGGGGAAAAAAATTCCTTCCTGACTCCACATACGGCAATCAGACTAGGTTCCTGGATGAACGCAATATTAAGGAAACTAGTGTATATAACCTGTAATATTATACGTTTCAAGAAAGGCATCCAGTCCCTTCTTAAATTTTATTAGGGAATCACTCATTACAACATCATATGGCAGAGAGTTCCATAGTCTCACTGCTCTTACAGTAAAGAATCCACGTCTGTGAGTATGCTTAAACCTTCTTTCCTCCAGACGTAGAGGATGCCCCCTTGTCCCCGTCACAGGTCTAAGAGTAAAAAGATCATTAGAAAGGTCTTTGTACTGTCCCTGCATATATTTATACATTGTAATAAGATCACCCCTAAGCCTTCGATTCTCCAAACTAAATAACCCCAATTGTAATAACCTGTCTTGGTATTGCAGACCCCCTAGTTCCCTAATAACCTTGGTCGCTCTTCTCTGCACCCGCTCCAGTTCATCTATGTCTGTCTTATACACCGGAGACCAGAACTGTACACAGTATTCTAAGTGTGATTGCACTAGTGACTTATATAGAGGTAAAATTATGTTTTCCTCATGACCATCTGTGCCTCTTTTAATGCATCCCATTATTTTATTTGCCTTTGCAGCAGCTGCCTGACACTGGCCACTAAATGTGAGTGTGTCGCCCACCCATACACCCAGTTCTTTTTCAGTGACAGTTTTGCCAGTGTTTTACAATTAAGCACATCATTATGCATCTTGTTCGTTCTACCCAAGTGCATGACCTTACATTTATCCCCATTAAAGCTCATTTGCCATTTATCAGCCCAAGCTTCTAGTTTACATAAATCCTCCTGTAATATAAAATTGTCCTCCTCTGTATTGATTACCCTGCAGAGTTTAGTGTCATCTGCAAATATTGAAATTCTACTCTCTATGCCCCCTACAAGGTCATTAATAAATATGTTAAAAAGAAGGTGGCCCAATACTGACCCCTGTGGTACCCCACTGCTAACCGTGACCCAGTCTGAGTGTGCTCCATTAATAACCACCCTTTGTTTCCTATCCCTGAGCCAGCTCTTAACCCACTTACACATATTTTCCCCTATCCCCATTGTTCTCATTTTATGTATCAACCTTTTGTGTGGCACCATCTCAAAAGCTTTTGAAAAGTCCATGTACACCACGTCTACTGCATTACCTTGGTCCAGTCCAGAACTTACCTCTTCATAAAAGTTTATCAGATTAGTCTGTGTTGCACCCGGTCCCCGTCCTGGCGCTGCGCCCAGGTCTGCCGCTGTTACACCTGGCCCCCGTCCTGGCGCTGCGTCCAGGCCTGCCGCTGCTCTCCGTTCTGGGCACTCACCTCGAGCCTCTCATGCTGCTGCTCAGCGTACTATCCTCCCTCCTGCTGTCCTGTGAGGAGATCTGTAGCTAAGACTAACTAAGACTAGGGAGAGCGCCAGAGCAATGAGTATCAATCATTGCTACATCCGTTCTCATGCTAACCTGTCTGCGCTGCATCTGCAGTCTCTGTGCATTGACTAATGCTGTCTGTCTCCACAGCATATCAGTATCCTGTGTTACCTGGTTATATCTGCAACCATCTGGGCCTTAGCCATCCCGTTCCGCCTACAGCCATCCGAGTCTATGGACTGTGTGAAGGTCACTGGAACCGACTCCTTACCAACTAACCGGATCCAGGACCCAGCGCATTACGGACTCTGCTGTAACCTTTGTTATCCCTTTTGGTCCCGCTGGGACAGCTGCCACATGTTCGGGGTCTAACTGGAGGTAGCACCTGTGTCCTCCGGGTATTCCATTCTGGCCCTGCCTGAGGGGCTTTACTATGGGTGCCCGGGGCTCACTAGTCACTCCCCCTTCGGAACCCCCCGGACCGTGGTCCCGAGGTTCCACTTAAAAAATAAAAACGAATGTGAACTTCACCATCTCTGCCTCCGCTTCCATTTGTTACAGATTGCTCCGGCCATGGAATCCGCTGGACCCCAGAGGCCTCCGACGTTGGAGTTGTGCCAAGAGGTGACCCGTTTAAGAGATCAACAGGATAAGATCACGACGTATCTACGTAACCTGTCCACCCGCATGGATTCTCTGCAGAACCCAGCTGCTCCTGATTGACCTAGCAACACCCAGGTACCTGCTGTCATGACAAGCAAGGGCCACCGCCTGGCGGCTCCTACCCGCTTCCATGGTGATCCCACTCAGTGTCGTGGTTTTCTCAATCGGTGTACCCTACACTTCGAAATCTTAGGGCATATGTTTGCTTCTGACCGTGCCAAAGTGGGCTTCATTATGTCACATCTAGCAGGAGAGGCTCTCGCCTGGCTGAATCCGTTATGGGAGAGAGGAGACCCGCTGGTTAATGATCTTCAATCTTTCCTAGAAACTTTTCGCAGGACCTTTGATGAACCTGGCCGGGTCACGTCGACCGCTTCTGCCCTGCTTTGCTTACGCCAAGGAACCCTCACGGTGGCTCAGTATGCTGTTCAGTTCCGCACCCTCTCGTCTGAGTTATCCTGGAACAATGAGGCCTTGCTGGCTACATTCTGAGAGGGCCTATCTGGAAAAATTAAGGATGAGCTGGCGGGACGGGACAGGCCTACCATCTTGGATGACCTGATTTCCTTGGCGACCCGGATTGACCTGCGTTTTCAGGAGCGTTCCATGGAGATTAAGCATGACAGGAGGTCCTACCACCTGAACTCTAATTCTTCCAAGACTTCTACCTCATCCTCTTCTCCCGAAGCTATGGAGGTAGATCAAGTAAGTCTGGCCAGGAGGCGCGTTGCAAAAACGGAAGGTGTCTGTACTGTGGTAGTTCCGAACACCTGATCCGCTCCCGTCCAAAGAAGTCGGAAAACTCTTGTGCCTAGGCTCGGTAGGAGAGGCCACCCTAGGTAGAGAACCTTCTTCTCCTTCGTTGCAGATCTCAGTCTCCGTGACCTGCGGAGCGATAAAATTTTCGGGACTCTGTCTGTTGGACTCCAGAGCCTCCGGAAGCTTTATCCAGCAGACGCTTGAGGATCGCTACCACTTACCAGTCCAGGCTCTTCCTAACTCGTTGCGGGTAACCGCTGTCGATGGCCAGCCTCTGACCGAACCCGTCCAGTTCCAGACTGAGCCAGTGGAACTCCGGGTAGGTCTTATGCATTCTGAAAGAATCCATTTTTATGTGTACCCTGGTTTGTCTTACCCCTTGCTTCTAGGTTTGCCTTGGTTTCAGAAACATGTACCAGTCCTTAATTGGAAAACAGGTGAAATTCTACGTTGGGGAGATTCCTGCTTGGACCGTTGTTTAACCCGGATTGAACCAGCTTCACCCCCGGTCCAACCTGCTACCATGCCTGGATTACCATCCGCTTACTGGTCCTTCTCGGATGTCTTCGGGAAAAAGGAGGCTGAAAAACTTCCCCCCCACAGGTCGTATGACTGTCCAATAGACCTTCTTCCTGGAACATCTCCTCCCCGTGGGAGAGTTTACCCTTTTTCCCAGGCAGAGACTCAGGCTATGTCGGACTACATCCAGGAGAACTTGGCCAGAGGGTTTATCCGAAAATCATTGTCACCGGCAGGAGCAGGCTTCTTCTTCGTGAAGAAAAAGGATGGATCCCTGCGGCCCTGTATCGACTACCGAGGACTGAACCAGATCACGGTAAAAAACAGGTACCCTTTGCCTCTAATTTCAGAACTGTTTGACCGTCTCCGAGGGGCCAGGTTCTTCACCAAGCTGGATCTCAGAGGGGCTTACAGTTTGATCCGAATCAGAGATGGAGACGAATGGAAAACAGCCTTCAACACCCGTGATGGCAACTACGAGTACCTGGTAATGCCTTTTGGTCTAAGCAATGCTCCCGCTGTTTTCCAAGAGTTCGTCAATGACATTTTCAGGGATCTGCTTTACACCTGTGTTGTTGTCTATCTAGATGACATTCTGATTTTTTCTACTGACTTGGTCTTGCATCGCAGGCAAGTGCGCCTAGTCTTACAGAGGCTCAGGGAGAACAGACTGTATGCCAAGTTTGAAAAGTGCCTCTTTGAACAATCCTCTTTGCCTTTCCTCGGTTACTTTGTTTCCTCCACAGGATTAAAAATGGATCCAGAGAAGTTATCGGCTGTACTCAAGTGGCCTCGTCCATCTGGGTTGAAGGCCATACAGCGATTCCTGGGCTTCGCCAACTACTACAGGCAATTCATTCCTAACTTCTCCACCCGAGTGGCGCCCATCTCAGCTCTAACCCGGAAAGGTACAAATCCGAAGGATTGGCCTCCTGAGGCTGAGGAGGCCTTTGTTTCTCTCAAAAAGGCCTTTGCTCTCGCACCTGTTCTTCATCGTCCTAACTCCAATGAACAATTTTTTCTGAGGTCGATGCCTCTTCAGTAGGTGCGGGAGCTGAACTAACCCAGAAATCGTCCTCCGGGCAAATGCATTCCTGTGGTTTTTTTTCCAAGGTTTTTCTTCCGCAGAGAGGAATTATTCTGTTGGAGATCGGAAATTGTTGGCTTTCAAATTGGCTCTGCAGGAGTGGAGGCATCTTCTAGAAGGAGCTCTTCATCAGGTAGTCGTATACAACAATCACAAAAACCTTGCTTACCTCCAAACTGCACAAAGGCTGAATCCTCGTCAAGCCCGCTGGGCTTTGTTTTTTGCTCGTTTTAACTTTGTTCTTCATTTTTGCCCAGCTGACAAAAATGTCAAAGCAAACGCACTTTCCAGAGCCTTTCTACCTCCTGATCAAGAAGAAGAACCGCAGCACATCATTGAACCCTCAAGTTTAGTCGCGGTCGCTTCTACTGATCTTGCCCGGCTGCCTCCCGGGAAGACTTTCGTGTCAGCTTCTGAGCGTACTCGTGTCCTTCGGTGGGGTCACTCGTCCAAGTTGGCTGGTCACGCCGGCCAGAGAAAGACTCTGCAACTCATCTCCCGGTACTACTGGTGGCCTGCCATGGCTAAGGACATTCTGGGGTACGTCACAGCCTGTCCTTCATGTGCTCGTAACAAGACGGCCAAGCATCTACCCGCAGGTAGGCTTCAGCCTCTTCCAATTCCGTCTGCTCCCTGGCAAAATATCGCAATGGACTTCATCAGAGATCTCCCGATCTCATCTGGCTGTTCTATGGTGTGGGTAGTGGTGGATCGCTTCTCTAAAATGGCTCACTTCATTCAACTACCCGGTCTTCCAACTGCTCCTGAGTTGGCGGACCTGTTCATCCGGCACATCTTCCGTCTCCATAGTTTCCCTCTCCACATCGTGTCCGACAGAGGAGTCCAGTTCACCTCAAGATTCTGGAGAGCAGTTTGTAAACTGGTAAGAATTGAACTGGATTTTTCCTCAGCGTACCATCCCCAGTCCAGTGGACAAGTGGAGAGGACAAATCAAATCCTGGCTGGATTCCTGCATCACTTTGTCAACGCCCCTTCATGACGACTGGGTAGACTTACTGTCCTGGGCCGAATTTTATTACAACAATCAAGTAAGTGAATCTTCTGGAAAGTCTCCCTTTCAGATTGTCTTCGGATTGCAACCCGGAATACCTCTTCCCATCTCTGGATCATCTGGCGTTCCAGCTGCCGATACTTTCTCCGAAGATTTTTCTTAGGTCTGGAAGGATACCAAAACTGCTCTGGAGAAAGCCTCCCAGCGTATGAAAAGGCATGCGGACAAGAGACGTTTGGATGCACCTATCTTTCGCCCCGGAGACAAGGTATGGCTCTCTTCTAAGTACATCCGGTTAAAGATGCCATCCTACAAATTGGGTCCCCGGTTCATCGGACCATTTGAGATCTTGAGACAGATCAATCCAGTCTCGTACAAGCTGAAGTTGCCCACTTCCCTACGTGTGCCTAACTCCTTTCATGTTTCTCTCCTCAAACCAGTAGTTTTGAGTCCCTTCTTTAAGGATCCGGGTACCACTCCTGACCCTGTCTCGGAGGATCTTTTTGAGGTAAAACATATCCTGGCCGTAAAAAAAGTAAGGGGTAAGACCTACTACCGGGTGGACTGGAAGGGTTTTGGTCCTGAGGAGAGATCTTGGGAGCCTAGGGAGAACATCCAGGCTTCTCTTCTCCTTATGTGGTTCTACGCAGGCTTGAAGAAAAGGGGGTGTAAAGAGGGGGATACTGTTACACCCGGTCCCCATCCTGGCGCTGCGCCCAGGTCTGCCGCTGTTACACCTGGCCCCCGTCCTGGCGCTGTGTCCAGGCCTGCCGCTGCTCTCCGTTCTGGGCACTCACCTCGAGCCTCTCATGCTGCTGCTCAGCGTTCTGTCTTCTCTCCTGCCTCCTCCTCCTCCTGGCGTCCTGTGAGGAGATCTGTAGCTAAGACTATTAGGGCACACCCGCCCGCTCTCTTGCCTTCTTAAAGGGGCGGCGTGCATGAGTCAAAAAATGCAATCAACCAATGGCAGCACACTGGCTGCTATTTCTGGCCTCTCCTCCATAGGGAGAGTGCCAGAGCAATGAGTATCAATCATTGCTACATCCGGTTTTATGCTAACCTGTCTGCGCTGCATCAGCAGGCTCTGTGCATTGTCTAATGCTCTCTGTCTCCACAGCATATCAGTATCCTGTGTTACCTGGTTATATCTGCAACCATCTGGGCCTAAGCCATCCCGTTCCGCCTACAGCCATCCGAGTCCAAGGACTGTGTGAAGGTCACTGGAACCGACTCCTTACCAACTATCCGAATCCAGGACCCAGCGCATTACGGACTCTGCTGTAACCTTTGTTATCCCTTTTGGTCCCGCTGGGACAGCTGCCACATGTTCGGGGTCTAACTGGAGGTAGCACCTGTGTCCTCCGGGTATTCCATTCTGGCCCTGCCTGAGGGGCTTTACTATGGGTGCTCGGGGCTCACTAGTCACGCCCCCTTCGGAGCCCCCCGGACCGTGGTCCCGAGGTTCCACTTAAAAAATAAGAACGAACGTGAACTTCACCATCTCTGCCTCCGCTTCCATTCGTTACAGTCTGACAGGAACGGTCCCTTGTAAACCCATGTTGATACTGGGTCATGAGGTTATTCTTCAGATACTCCAGTATAGTATCTCTTAGAAAACCCTCCAGGATTTTACCCACAGTTGAGGTTAAACTTACTGGCCTATAATTTCCAAGTTCAGTTTTTGTCCCCTTTTTGAATATTGGCACCACATTTGCTATACGCCAGTCCTGTGATACAGACCCTGTTATTATGGAATCTTTAAAGATTAAAAATAATGGTCTATCTATGACTGTGCTTAATTCCTGTAGTACTCAGGGGTGTATCCCATCCGGGCCCGGGGATTTGTCAATTTTAGTAGTTTTTAGATGCCGCCGTACTTCCTGCTGGGTTAAGCAGGTGACATTTAATGGAGAATTTTTATCCCTGATCATGTTATCCGTCATGGGATTTTCTTGTCTAAATACTGTTGAAAAAAGTCATTTAGCATATTGGCTTTTTCCTCATCCTCATCCACCATTTCACACAGACTATTTTTAAGGGGGCCAACACCATCATTTTTGGCTTCTTACTATTTATGTAGTTAAAGAATATTTTGGGATTATTTTTACTTTCTCTGGCAATGAGTCTCTCTGTCCCAATCTTTGCTATTTTGATTTGCTTTTTACAGAATTTATTTAATTTTCTGTATTTAGTTAATGCCTCATCACTACCTACTTGCTTTAATTCTCTAAATGCTTTATTTTTATCTCTTATTGCACCCCTTACAGCTCTATTTAACCATAGTGGTTTCCTCCTATTTCTCGCATGTTTATTCCCATATGGTATATATTGTGCACAGGTCCTATTCAGGATGCTAATAAACGTCTCCCATTTTCTTTGTGTATTTTTATGTCTCAGGATATCGTCCCAGTTAATTGCACCAAGATCATCTCTCATCTGTTGGAAATTTGCCTTCCTGAAGTTTAGTGTCCTTGTAACCCCTCTACTACACATCTTATTAAAGGATACATGAAAACATATTATTTTGTGATCACTATTACCCAAGTGACCCTCAACCCTTATATTTGATATGCGGTCTGGCCTGTTGGTTAATATTAGGTCTTGCAATGCCCCCCCTCTTGTTGGGTTCTTAACTAGTTGTGAAAGGTAATTGTCTCTCATTGTTGTCAAAAACCTATTACCTTTGCTGGAACTGCAGGTTTCGGTTCCCCAATGTATTTCACAGTAGTTGAAGTCCCCCATAATAATGACTTCTCCTTGAGTCGCTGCTTCATCTATTTGCTTTATGAGGATATTCTCTGTTGCTTCCATAATTTTTGGAGTCTTATAACAAACCCCTATTAGTAATTTATTTTATTTTTTTCCCCCTCCCCTTATCTCCACCCACAGGGACTCTACATTTTCATTAGATTCATATATATTATCACACAGGATGGGCTTTAAGGATGATTTTACATATAAACACACACCTCCCCCACGCTTATTTGTACGGTCATTTCTGTATTTGTATTTAATTTACTATTGCAGACTGACGAAGGCCGATAATAGGCCGAAACGTCTTTGGAGACTGCACAAAAATAAAAATTCATCTTTTAAGGACATCTTAAGTTGAGTGCCAAGTTATTTTATTAACTCAGAGATTTAGAATGCTGGATAAATGTGATTCAAACGTTATGTAAAATGTTCCCAATAAAAACACCATTAAAAAATAAAGCAAACCCTCACTCACGTCTGGTATTTGTTAACGGATATATAGGGAGCTTCTATGTTACTGTTGGCACAAAGGCTTTGGAAAAGCGAAATAGCTAATCACTCACCAAAAGAAATTCACCAAATTTTCCACTCCCAAATTCAAATGCCCCTCTCCCTTCTGAGCCCCACAGTGTGCATAAACCACATATTGCGTTCACATTTGGCATGCCTCTAGAAGCATGTGCTGGACATAACATACTGGTGACTGCAACATACTGATGACTGTAAGGTACTGGTCACTACAGCGGCAGTTTGCAACATTCATTGCTGCTTTTTTTCTGGAAAATACCCATTAAGGCAAAATCGGCACTACACCTGTAGATACATTCCCAAATAGCGCTCTGTTCCTCCCGAGTCTCTGTATGGCTAAGTAGTACTGTACAGCCACATATGGGGTATTGCCACATTCAGTAGAAATTGTGGGACAAATTTTGGTGCCATTTTTACCCACTTCATGTGTTAAAATGTAAAATATGAGGCTTAAACAAAATTTTGGTGGTAAAAATTATTTCTTCACTACTCATTGATATAAAATTCTGAGAGGCTCATGTAGTGTCAATATGATTACTGCACCTCAATATGATTACTGCACCCCTAGAAGAATTCATTGGGGAGTGTAGCTTGCAAGAACATTTCACATGTAGGGGGTTTCTGTTGTTCTGGCTCCTCAGGGGCTCTGCCAATGTGACATGGCACCCTGCATCCATTCTAGCAAAATCTGAACTCCGGTATGGCGCCCTCTTCCCTTCTGAGCTTTGCACTGTGCCTCAAAAGTAGTATTGCTCCACATATGGGGTAACAATATACTCAGGAAAAAATTGCACAACAAATTGTATGATGCAATTTCTTCTGTTACCCTTATGAAAATAGTTTCCAAAAGTGGTCACTTGTGGGAGATCTCCACTGCTTAAGCACATTTGGGGCTCTCCAAATGGGATATGATGTCCGATAATGATTCCAGGAAATTTTACATTCAAAAAGTCAAATGATGCGCCTTTCCTTCCGAGCCCTGCCATGCGCCTAAACAGTAGTCTTCTCCCTTACATGGATGTGGAGACACAGGTTTGGCCGTCTCCCCGGTCCGCTAGCCGAAACCACATGGACCAGGGATCATCCTGCCGAATGCCCTCTCTCCCTTTAACGTGAGCATAACGCTACTTGAGACAACACAGGGTGAGGATAAAACAGTGTAGCAATTATTTATTAGTGATATTAGGGCCATCCTTCAAAAGCATTGGCCAATACTGATGATGGACACAGACATCAACAAACAGATTACCCCTTTTCCACAAATTACTTATAGGAGGGGTAGATCTCTGGGTGACAGAATGGTTCACAGTCATTATCAACCCATGAGTACATCAGGATTTTTGGGATCTCGAACTGTAGGCTGCTTCAAACGTGGCAGGTGCTAAGCCTGTGCCTCAATTGTGTCCACAAAGATTTTCTCGAGCAATGTCACGGGTGCCATGCACTCCATCCGGCACTTCATCAATCGCCATACTAAAGACATAATTTACAAGGCCACTTGTGAATGTGGGATGGAGTAAGTTGGAAAAACCAGAAGAGAATTTTGGAAGAAAGTTTGTGAGCATCTTCGGGACATCATCAATAAAAGGGACACTCCAGTGGCAAATCATGTCAATCAAATGTATCAAGGTGACATAAAAAAGATCGTCTTTTCAGGAATAGACAAAATCAAACCTTCAATGAGGGGTGGAGATTGGGACAAACGGTTGCTTCAAAGAGAAAGCAGATGGATTTTTAGCCTAAGAACGGTTCATCCCCAAGGGTTGAATGAACTACTTTCCTACAGTTTCTTTTTAGAAACTTGGCAGTATCTCTCGGGAGCACACAATCTGGAAGAACACAAGAGGGGCCCCTTGAGTATTTGTAGTGCTCCCTATAAGTAATCAAATAGCAGCTCTATCATCATATTAACTATTTATGTTTCCAATTTGATGCCATTAATTTGTTTTTGTAAGCTTAGGGATTAACTAGGGACAGTTATATAGGGACAGTCGTCGTTGAGTGGGGGCGCCATTTGTGCAGGTATATAGGGTGCCATCCTCCTCGTGAGGTAGAGATTCAGGAGTGTAGTGCCCTGATAATAGGGAAAGAAGGTCCTATGTTTTTTTTCCCGTACTTGGTGTCCCTCACCCTTTGTTTTCAATTTATATATACATATTCCCTGTTCCTTCCCCCCCCTTTTCACCATCCACTCCGCTCATCCAAATTCCCCATTTTTTGTAAGTGTATCCTAGTCGTGGGTTAGCTTCTTTTCCTTGGAAACCTATGTGGGTACAATAGGACAACTGGATGGACTTCCGTACCATACCAAATTGAGAACTATTCAGCAGTAAGAAAGATAATGACTACTGATAGTTCCACATATATATCTTGCCCATATTTCAGAGTCTGATATGGTTTATTTTGTTTTTCAGTGATGGAAATATGGGCAACACAGTAGATTTTGGACCACTAAGTCCAGAATACTCACCATAAAGGTTTTTTTTTTACATATCTGGTATGAAATAAATAAGATAAGGTTCCGGACTTATGGATCGCGGTATCTGGGGTGAGCGCTTGAGTGTCACCGCCGGCTACTTCTTTGCATTCCAAGAGCCAGACATGCGCTCCAAAAACCGAAAACACGGCACAAGTACCAGAAACAAGCCTCTCGCCGGGGGTGGAGACAATAGGATACGGCATGCCGTCTTTCTATTTAAACAGTATGGGTGAGCAGACCCATAAAGCAGCAGATATGCACATTTACAGACTCCCCTGATGACTCCTCAAAGGATGAAACGCATTGGGAGACGCTAATCATGACTGAGGCTTATTTGCCATCTCGATCCATGATAGATAAATCAGAGAAACTGGTATTCCTCTGATGGATTGGATGAGGTAAAACTTTGTTGACTTCTTATTTGCGGGGGTACTGTTCACCACATTCCAGTTTCCATAATATATGTCATTTATGTGTTAAATTACCGATGACACTATCTAAGGCTAGTTTCACACTAGCGTTTATTTCCTGCAACGCACGGCGCCGCTAAGCCCCGCCCCCTCCCGGCTCCCTGCCCGCCCCATCCGGTCATCGCCGCCTACTAGCGCACATGGGAGCTTGCGATCTGCGCACCCTATCTTTAGCATAGGGTGCGCAGATCGTGCGCTGGCCGTGCGCTAGCAGGATTTTGCCGTGCGCTGCGCACTTTTGAAGGTGCGCCGTGCGTGCCGAAATGCAACATGCTGCGTTCGGCACTTGGAGCACTTTACACCACGAGGTTTGATAAAGTGGTGATATATATATATATATATATATATATATATCATATATGACTTTCTATGAATGGTATATATTAGTAGCTCCTATTGGCATTTGGGATTTATCTGAGTATCTGAATAAGCATTCCTACAGACATATATAACCAACCAGAGATGTGCCCGATGCTATCGCATCGGGAGGGAAATGTGTGTGTGGGGTGTGTGTGTTTGTGTGTACATGTGTGTGTGAGTACTGTGAGAATCATGTGGGAATAGTGGATGAGGGCAGGTATATCTCACCCAGATACCTTTCCTATGTGGCCTAGTCTGGTCAGTATCGCACCTGGTTACTAATGAATAATGGGAGGCAGATATAAAAGGATGCCAGGTGGTTGTGTGAGTGTCTCAGCCTGGGGACACAGAGAGCCTGTCTGTGTGAGAGACACATATGTGAAAGCAGTGCCCACTGTAACAGTAGTTTGGCTGGATGGGAGAAGCCCACCAGTTGGTAGTTAGGTCGGATCTTGTTTAGTTAGTGCCAGACAGGCAAGGATTTGTTTTATGTTTTATTTCTTTTATGCAGTGCTTTCACCCTTAATAAACCTGACACAGTGTCAGTTATACCCGGACTCCGGCTTGTGCGCCTGAGCTTCATGCTAAACGCACGTGACCTTTGACCCCAGCAAAGGCGATCCTGGAGTGTTTTATCACATTGTGGTGGAGAACGCGGGCATCACGTTGGAAGCATGAGCATGGAGGACGTGGTGAAAGCACTGGTACAGTCCACCGCCGTCCAGCAAGAAGCTAATCGGGTGATGATGGCCCAGCTGAAGGAGTTGGTGGACATGACAGCTACCGATCGTTCGCTTCTCCAGCAGGTGGCGCAGCGCCTGGCAAGCTTACCTGAGGTTAACCTGGAAGCCGAGTCGAGAGTGATTCACGTGAGTCGGTACTGGCAGAAGATGACGACCGAAGATGACGTCGAGGCATACCTGACCACGTTTGAACGGACGGCGGTGCGAGAAAAATGGCCGAAGGCACGATGGGCTGGCCTGATTGCCCCGTTTCTTTCTGGTGAGGCCCAAAAGGCTTATTATGACTTAGAACCTGAAGCCGCGCAGGACTTTGACAAACTGAAAGCCGAGATCTTGGCCCGGCTGGGAGTGACGACCGCTGTCCGTGCACAGAGAGTGCATAAATGGACTTATCAACCGGATAAACCACCGCGGTCACAGATGTTCAACCTGATCCATGTGATGAAGAAGTGGCTACAACCCGAGGTGCTGACAGCGCCAGAGATAATCCAGAGAGTCGTCATGGACAAGTACCTGAGAGCTCTACCGCCAACCCTGAGGAAGTGGGTAAGCCATGGAAATCCTACGACGGCAGATCAACTGGTGGATCTGGTTGAACGTTACTCCGTGGCGGAAGGACTCCGAGGCGACGCTACCCCACCTCGTTCTTCATCATCTCCACGTGGAACCGGTAAGACTGTTCCAGGGAGTAGGGGAGAAGGAAAAAATCCCTAAGACAGTGGGGGAGGAAACCGGGACTGCCTGCAATGCGAGGCCGAGAGTAACGAACTATGGTCTAAGCAAGGGGCCCATTAGGTGTTTCCGCTGCCAAGAGATGGGCCACATTGCTGCGAACTGTCCGGTCACTGCTGAACCCATGCAGTGCGACGTCACAGACTCTAAAAACCGCATGTCTATGGTTGCACGGGTAGTGAGTGTGAATGCCAGTCAAAGGGATGTGGAAAAACACTTGTGTGATTTAACTGTTGATGGCAAAAATGTGGTGGCATTGTTAGACTCGGGAAGTGTGGTGACTCTGGTGAAGGCCAGTCTGGTGTCAGCCCCGACTGGACCATCAGACAAATTTTCTGTAACGTGTGTGCATGGAGACACCTGTTCGTACCTCTCCACGGTCATATGCATTACAACTTCCTATGGGTCTGTGCAACATAAAGTGGGACTCATCCCTGGGTTATTGCATGATGTTATCTTGGGCCGGGATTTTCCCCACTTCTGGCAGTTGTGGGAGAATCGGTTGATGCCCCAGGGTAGCAGGGTACGTGACTCTTCTCCCAGGGCGCGTGTGGGACCCGAACCCCTGGAAGAGGTCCCCCAGGAAGACTCGGGTGGAGAGTCTGCTGGAAATGACCTGCAGTTCCCGTTTTCAGTCTTGGCGGGTGATACTGAGGAGACCAGGGAAGAGGAGGAGGCCGACAGCCGTCCACCTCCCCGTTTGCCGGATTTGGAAGTCCTAAAAGATGACTTCCAAAGCGAGCAAATAAAGGATCCTACCCTTTCTCAGGCTAGGACAAACGTAAAAGTGATAAATGGGGTACCCGTGGAACCTGGCTCTAGGCTGACATATCCTTACTTGGTCCTGGAGAATGATTTGCTATATCAGATAGAGAAAAAGGGGGAAGAAACGGTGCAACTGTTAGTCGTGCCAAAACCCTACTGGCGGCAAGTGCTGGACCTGGCCCATGGACATGTGATGGGAGGTCACCTGGGAGTCCAGAAAACCACCGAAATGATATTACACTGTTTTGTTTGGCCAGGCATGCATCACGATATTCGTGTATATTGTGAGTCTTGTCCTGACTGCCAAGCCTCTGCACCTAAGCCCCGGTTCTGTAGCCATTTGGTGCCCCTACATATTATCGAAGTCCCGTTTGAGAGGATTGGGATGGATTTAGTTGGGCCCCTTCCACGGTCTGCACGTGGACACCAACATATCCTGGTCATCTTGGATTATGCCACTCGTTACTCGGAGGCCATCCCTTTGCATAACACGGCCACCAAGACGATTGCCAAGGAACTGGGGCATGTGTTTAGTCGGGTCGGTATACCAAAACAGATACTCACCGACCAGGGGACCCCCTTTATGTCCAGGGTAATGAAGGAGCTCTGCCGGTTGTTACAAATCGAACCGTTACACACATCCGTGTATCACCCTCAAACAGACGGGTTGGTCGAACGGTTCAATAAAACTCTGAAGCAGATGCTGAGAAAGGTGATAGACAAGGATGGGAAGAACTGGGACTATTTACTTCCGTATTTGCTTTTTGCCATCAGGGAAGTACCCCAGTCTTCCACGGGATTCTCGCCTTTCGAGTTATTGTACGTCCGAAGTCCTCGCGGACTGTTAGACGTCGCAAAAGAAACCTGGGAGGGTCAGGTCACTCCGTTTAAAACGGTGATAGATCACGTAACACAAATGCAGGACCGTATTGAGGCTGTTATGCCTATCATCAAAGAACACATGAATGCAGGCTCAAGGAGCCCAAAAAAGAATCTATGATAGGGGCACCAAGATCCGTACGTTTGCACCCGGAGATAGGGTGTTGATCCTGGTCCCCACGGTGGACAGTAAGTTCCTGGCAAAGTGGCAGGGCCCCTTTGAGATTAAGGAAAGAGTTGGTGAAGTAAACTACAAAGTATACCAAGCAGGTAAACGGAAACCTGAACAGATTTATCATGTAAATCTGATAAAACCCTGGAAAGATCAGTCCGCCTTGTCAGCGGAGCTGGCCCGTTCCGTCTGCTCGCATACCGTACCGGAGATACGGGTTGCAGAGACTCTCTCGGAGCGGCAAAAGACTGAGGTCAGGCAGTTTCTACTTCACAACCAAAAGTTTTTCTCAGAAAAACCCGGGCAGACTACGCTAATGAAACATGACATCGTAACGGAACCTGGTGTCACAGTTCACATAAAACCCTACCGAATCCCGGAATCGCGCCGTGAAGCCGTTTCCCGAGAAGTGAAGGCAATGTTAGAGTTAGGTGTCATTGAGGAATCGCAAAGCGCTTGGTCCAGCCTGATTGTGCTAATTCCTAAACCGAACGGCACCATCCAGTTCTGCAATGACTTCAGGAAACTGAATGCAGTCTCAAAATTTGATGCCTACCCTATGCCCCGGGTCGACGAGTTAATAGATCGGTTAGGAAAAGCATATTACGACCCTAGACCTAACAAAGGGGTATTGGCAGATCCCTCTGGCGGAGGCGGACAGAGAAAAGACGGCATTTGCTATGCCAGAAGGTTTATTTCAGTATGTGTATATGCCGTTTGGACTGCATGGAGCACCGGCGACCTTCCAGAGACTGATGGATTGAGTCCTGAGGCCACACAGGCAGTACGCTTCGCCCTATTTGGATGACATTGTCATTTACAGCTTGGACTGGGAGACTCATCTCCAGAAAGAACAAGCTGTGATTGACGACCTGTGGGAGGCAGGTCTAACCGCGAACCCCAAGAAATGTCACATCGGGCTAGAAGAAGCCCGGTATTTGGGGTATGTAATTGGGAGGGGTGTTGCTAAACCACAGATCGCTAAGATTCAAGCGGTTCAGGACTGGCCGCAACCTGTCAACAAGAAGCAGGTGCAAGCCTTTCTGGGGATCGACGGCTATTATCGCCGGTTCATACCCAATTTTGCAGCCATCGCTACCCCCTGACGGATCTTACCAAAGGGAAAGACTCCGTCATGATTAAATGGAATTTAGCGGCTGAAGAAGCCTTCCATAGCCTAAAACGGGCACTATGCTCTCTACCCGTACTGGTGACTCCGGACTTCCGCAGCGAGTTTGTGGTACAAACGGATGCCTCTGATACCGGTATCGGGGCCGTACTGTCACAAGTGAGGGACGGAGTGGAACACCCAGTCCTCTATCTCAGCAGGAAGCTGAATAAACATGAGCAAAAGTATGCAGTTGTAGAAAAAGAGTGCCTAGCCATTAAGTGTGCTCTAGAGGCCCTCAAATATTACCTGGTGGGCCGAAAGTTCAGGCTGATCACTGACCATGCCACTCTCAAGTGGATGCACTTGCACAAGGAACGGAATAGCCGGGTGACCCGGTGGTTCCTTAACCTGCTGGCCTATACTTTTACGGTGGAGCACCGCCCAGGGGTACAGATGGGGAATGCAGATGCCCTGTCCCGAGTGCACTGTTTGGCGGGTGTCATTGCTCGACCGGAGTGGTCTGAGCAGAGGGGGGGATATGTGAGAATCATGTGGGAATAGTGGATGAGGGCAGGTATATCTCTCCCAGATACCTTTCCTATGTGGCCTAGTCTGGTCAGTATTCCACCTGGTTACTAATGAATAATGGGAGGCGGATATAAAAGGATGCCAGGTGGTTGTGTGAGTGTCTCAGCCTGGGGACACAGAGAGCCTGTCTGTGTGAGAGACACACGTGAGTGAAAGCAGTGCCCACTGTAACTGTGGTTTGGCTGGATGGGAGAAGCCCACCAGTTGGTAGTTAGGTCGGATCTTGTTTAGTTAGTGCCGGACAGGCAAGGATTTGTTTTATGTTTTATTTCTTTTATGCATTGCTTTCACCCTTAATAAACCTGACCCAGTGTCAGTTATACGTCAGTTATACCCGGACCCCGGCTTGTGCGCCTGAGTTTCATGCTAAACGCACTTGACCATTGACCCCAGCAAAGGCGATCCTGGAGTGTTTTATCACAGTACGTACATGTGTGTGTGTACATACATGTGTGTGTGTGTGTCCTGCAGCTGCCTGCCCACCCACCTCCGTGCAGTCACAGTCGGCAGGAAAGAGGGTGGTTTGCGGCCTGTGCTGGAGATGTGAGTACATGTGTGTGTGTGTATGTGAGTACGTGTGTGTGTATGTGAGTACGTGTGTATGTATGTATGTGTGTGTGTGTGAGTACATGTGTGTGTACGTGTGTGTGTACATGTATGTGTGTGTGTATGTACATGGTGGGCAGGCAGCGGCGAGTCCGGTGGGGGGGTCCGGCGGCGTGGCCAGCAACGGCAGCATCGGGGGGTCCAGCAGCGGCGGGGGGTACCTGGCCCGCACCCCATCTCCAGCACAGGCTGCAAGCTGCGGTCTTTCCTGCCAGCTGTGACTGCACGATGGTGGGTGGGCAGGCAGCGGCGGGTCCGTTGCCGGGTCCAGCAGCGGCGGGTCCGGCGACGGGAGGGTTCGGCGGCGGTGGAGGGTCCTCCGGGGGGATCCAGGCGGTGTCCCGCTGGTGGTACTGTGGAAGGGCCTGGTACCACCAGCGGGTGCCATATTGGAATACCCATCACTTGGGTATTCCAATATGGCGGTCGGCGTACTACCGGTGCGGCACGGTAAATTGTGGAATTCGGGGACATCCAGACGGCTGTGGATGACGGACAATTTAAGGCAATTATATATATAGATTGGTTTATCAGATCAGATTGATTTATAGGATCTGAGACTCTGTTAGTATCTTTTACCATTTTTTCCCTGTTTATGTTTTTGGTAATAGGGCACTTTTTTCACTGTGGTCCCCTTCCCTACATTTTTGTTTTGTTTTGTTGTCAACACTTTTGTGCAATACATGTTGGTCATTTTTAACATTATACCTAATAAAGGCTAAGTTTTAGTACATCCACCTTGTTTTATTTGATACTAGTCTGAGAATATCAATCCCCAGCTGTCTGCTTTAGCAAGGCTGGTTGTCAAAAATAGGGGGCCGACCCACGCCGTTTTTAGAAAAAAAATTTGTGGATTTTTTCCAGCTTACTCATTCTTATTCTCAGGCTGGTAAGAGGCCATGTATATTGACCCCCAGCCTTAAAATACTCTCACCGTGCTAGTGTCTATCTCACAGAGGTCACCGCAGTTCAGCCAGCCTGGGAACGGAGCCTCAGTGACCGGACGTAACCTCAATGATGTCACCACCGGTCTCTGAGGCTACGCTCACAGCAGCTCATTCATCATTGGTTCTCAGTCTGGACGGTCGCATCTTGGCACCGTCCAGGTTAAAAACGGTTTATCCCCCAGACATGGATTACGGCATGGGCAGAACGACGGACAGGTATTTTATATTGTTTTTTTATTTTAGTTTTATTATAGGAGATTGAGAGCTTCGGTGGAATTAGGCGAGGTCATAAGTATGGTTTAATTTAGATTATTACAGGAGTCTGTGTCATTCTTTCAATTAAATGACTTTATTCTTGCTGTGTCTTTATTCACCATACAGCTATAGTATTAGTAATGGATAGGTGTCTTATAGATGCCTCTCCATTACTAAGCCGTGGACTTGACGTTACCTGACAATACAAAGGTGACATCAACTCCCCCAACTATCTCACCACTTGCCACCACTACAGGGCAAGTGGGAAGAGCCGGGCAAAGCGCCAGAATTAGCGCATCTAACAGATGTGCCTTTTCTGTGCAGCTTCGGGCTATTTTTAGGTTGGGGATGCCAATATCCATGGCCCCTTACCAGCCTGAGAGTATCAACCCCCAGCTGTCTGCTTTAGCAAGGCTGCTTGTCAAAAATGGGGGGGCCCCACGCCGTTTTTTTAAATTATTTATAAACAGCATTGGGACCCTTATATTCTTGATAACTAGCCTTGCTGAAGATGGCAAATGAGGCTTGCCCCAGCTGTGAGTTTTGTCTGGCTGGTTAGCCTACAATAAAGAAAAACCCACGCAGTTTTGTTTTTAAATTATTTATTTACAGCACAGGAGCTGCTAATGAATACTCCCTTCTGCCGCTCCCATTAGCTGACACCAGTGACTGAACCTCTGATCACAGCTGAGTGCTCACGCTGTCTTTTGACAGTGTGTGAACCGAGGCTCTCTAACCAGTGGTCACCGCCGATCAGAAGCCGTGTTTGCCGCGCTGTCATGCACATGACAGCATGCTAACACTGGATGTTCGGTTCCCCATTCAAGTGAATGGGTTCGGATCCAGGTACTGTTCTGGTACCCAAACTTTTTGTAACTTCGGCCGGACCTGAACATTCAGGTGTCCACCCATCTCTACTAGTGATCAAGGATAAGCATACAATACAAGTCAATATTACCGGCTTATCACAAACAATAGTCTGTTTTCTTGACCAATCAGAAATCATCACTTAAATTTGAAAGCCAACATACAGATAACATTCTTTTACTCTTCGTTTGCTAAAAACATTCGTCTGATTAATTAAAATTGAATGCCGTATCTTCACAATGGGGTATCGGCCTACTCAGGAGAAATTGCACTACAATTTCTCCTGTTACCTATATGAAAATGCAAATTTGGGGGATAAAATAACATTTTTGTAAGGAAACTGTGATTTTATTATTTTCACATTTCACCATTAATAACTTCTGGGGGATCCAGGTGCTCACCATGCATCTAAGTACATTTCTTGAGGGGTCTAGTTTCCAAAATGGGTTCACTTGATGCGGGTTTCCACTGTTTGGGCACATCAGGGGCTCTACAAATGAAGCATGACATCGGCTACTGATTCCAGGAAATTTTAAGTTAAAAAAGCCAAATGAAGCTCCTTCCCTTGCGAGCCCTGCTGTGCGCCCAAACAGTAGTTTTGTCCCTCATATTGGGTGTCGGCGTACTCGGGAGAAATTGCGCAACAAATTATATGGTGCAATTTCTACTGTTACCCTTATGAAAATGCAATATTTTGTGCTAAAAACGTATTTGTGGGGAAAATTTGATTTCTTTATTTTTTATGGCTCAACATTATAAACTACTGTGAAGCACTTGAGGGTTCAATGTGCTCACCACACATCTAGATCAGTTCCAATCAAGATATGAAACGCTTGAGTGTCAGTCTATATTGGTTCAGGAGATAACTAAAAACATTTCACACATCATCTCCATGTGCTCACAAATGCATGAATAAATCATATTGAACGAACACTCATAAGTCTGGTTAGAATGATTGCATGTTGAAATTATTGGCCTTTTCTTGCTCCTTGCATTGTCTCAAACAAGATATCAAACGCTTGAGTGTCCATCTATATTGGTTCAGGAGATAACTTAAAACTAGTGATGAGTGAGTATACTCGTTGCTGAGGGTTTTCCGAGCATGCTCAAGTGTCCTCAGAGTATTTTGGCGTGCTCAGAGATTTAGTTTGTGTTGACGCAGCTGCATGATTTGTGGCTGTTGGCCAGCCTGAATACATGTGGGGATTCCCTAACAAACAGGCAACCCCCACATGTATTCAGGCTGTCTAGCAGCCGCAAATCATGCAGCTGAGGCGACGAAAACTAAATCTCTGAGCACGCCAAAATACTCGGAAGACACCTAAGCATGCTCGGGAAAACACGAGCAACGAGTATACTCGCTCATCACTACATAAAACATTTCACATATCTTCTCCATGTGCTCACAAGTGCGTGAAAAAATCATATTGAGCGAACACTCACAACTATGGTTAGAATGTTTGCAGGTTGAAATTATTGGCATTTTCTTGCTCCTTGCATCATCCCAAACAAGATATGAAACACTTGAGTGTCAGTCTATATTGGTTCAGGAGTTAACTTAACCCCTTAGTGACGGGGCCATTTTTTAAAATTCTGACCAATGTCACTTTATGTGGTGATAACTCTGGAATGCGTCAACAAATCTCATTGATTTTGAGATTGTTTTTTTCGTGGAACTTTATAATTTATGATAATGGTAAATTTAGCTTGATATGTGTTGTGTTTATTTATAAAAAAAAATCAGAAACTTGACAAAAATGTTAAAAAAATAGCACTTTTCAAACTTTGAATGATTATCCCTTTAACCCCTTCCTGACATGAGACGTAATATCCCGTCCATGGGACCCGGGCCCCTATGCCCATGGACGGGATAGTTCGTCTACCGCGATCAGCGGCGCCCACGTGGTGAGCGCCGCAGATCGCGGCTGGGTGTCAGCTGATTATCACAGCTGACACCCGGCACAATGTGTCAGGGGCGGTCACGGACCGCCCCCGACACGTTAACCCCTTGTACACCGCGATCAAACACGATCGCGGTGTACCGGGAGTTAAAGGGAAGCTTCGGCAGGGAGGGGGCTCCCTCCGTGCTTCCCTGAGCCCCCCACGGCAGCGCAATGTGCAGCGCTGCTGCCGGGGGCTCCTTTCCTGCAGGCCCCCGAATCCAAGATGGCGACGGGGGCCTTCGGGGGCCTGCATAAAGCTGGCTTCCTCAGTGCCTGCAAAGCGCAGGCATGAGGAAGCCTTCTGCAGTGCCTGTGACAGATGGCTGATCTGTCACAGTGATCTGTGATGTGACAGATCAGCGATCTGTCACAGGACAGTGATGCCCCACCTGGGACTATTTAATAAAGTAAAAAAAAAATAAAAAAAAGTGTTAAAATAAATTTAAAAAAATCGCCAAATAAATTAGAAAAAAAAAAAAAATATTCCCCCAAATAAATCCATTTTTTAGAAATAAAAAAAAAAACAATAAAAGTACACATATTAGGTATCGCCGCGTCCGTAACGACCCGCCCTATAAAACTGTCCCATTAGTTAACCCCTTTAGCGAACCCCTTAAAAAATAAAAATAAAAAGCGAAGCAAAAAATAATGATTTATTATCATACCGCTAAACAAAAAGTGTAATAACGCGCGATCAAAAAGACGCATATAAATATCCATGGTAACGCTGAAAACGTCATCTTGTCCCGCAAAAAACGAGCCGCCACACAGCATCATCCACAAAAAAATAAAAAAGTTATAGCTCGCAGAATGAAGCGATGCAAAAATAATTATTTTTTATATAAAATAGTTTTCATTGCATAAAACCGACAAAACATAAAAAAAGACCTAAATAAGGTATCGCTGTAACCGTACTGACCCGAAGAATAAAACCGCTTTATCAATTTTATCGCACGCGGAATGGTGTAAACGCACCCCCCCAAAAGAAATTCATGAAACGCTGGTTTTTGTTCATTCTGCGTCCCAAAAATCGGAATAAAAAGCGATCAAAAAATGTCACGTGCCCGAAAATGGTACCAATAAAAACGTCAACTCGTCCCGCAAAAAATAAGACCTCACATGACTCGGTGGGTCAAAATACGGAAAAATTAGAGCTCTCAATATGTGGTGATGCAAAAACTATTTTTACAATAAAAAGCGTCTTTTAGAGTGTGACAGCCGCCAAACATAAAAACCGCCATAAATAGTAAATCAAACCCCCCGTTATCACCCCCTTAGTTAGGGAAAAATAATAAAATAAAAAAAATGTATTTATTTCCATTTTTCCATTAGGGTTAGGGCTAGGGTTAGGGTTAGGGTAGGGTTAGGGCTAGGGTTAGGGTTAGGGCTAGGGTTAGGGTTAAGGCTGAGATTAGGGTTAGGGGTGTGTTGGGGTTCGGGTTGGAGTTAGAATTGGAGGTTTCCACTGTTTGGGCACATCAGGGGCTCTCCAAATGCAACATGGCGTCTGATCTCAATTCCAGCCAATTCTGAGTTGAAAAAGTCAAATGGTGCTCCTTCCCTTCCAAGCTCTGTCATGCGCCCAAACAGTGTTTTACCCCCACATGTAGGGTATCAGCCTACTCAGGTCAAATTGCAAAACAATTTTTGGGGTCCAATTTCTCCTGTTACCCTTAGGAAAATAAAAAATTGGGGGCAAAAATATCATTTTTGTGGGAAAAAAATGATTTTTTTATTTTCACGCCCGAGCGTTATAAACTTCTGTGAAGCACTTGGGGGTTCAAAGTGCTCACCACACATCTAGATAAGTTCTGTGGGGGGCCTAGTGTCGAAAATGGGGTCACTTGTGGGGAGTTTCAATAGTTTAGGTACATCAGGGGCTCTCCGAACGCACATGACACCAGCAGACCATTCCATCAAAGTCTGCATTCCAAAATGTCACTGCTTCCCTTCCGAGCCCCGACGTGTGTCCATACAGTAGTTTTCTCCCACATATGGGGTGTCAGCGTACTCATGACAAATTGGACAACAACTTTTGGGGTCCAATTTCTCCTGTTACCCTTGGGAAAATAAAAAAATTGGGGACTAATTGATCATGTTTGTGGAAAAAATACGATTTTTTTATTTTCATGCCTGGGCATTATAAACTTCTGTGAAGCCCTTGGGGGTTCAAAGTGTTCACCACACATCTAGATAAGTTCCTTAGGGGGTCTCGTTTCCAAAATGGGTTCACTTGTGGGGGTTTCCACTGTTTAGGTACATTAGGGGCTCTCCAAAGGCAGCATGACACCCGCAGACCATTCCATCAAAGTCTGCATTCCAAAGCGTCACTACTTCCCTTCCGAGCCCTGACGTGTGTCCATTCAGTAGTTTTCTCCCACATATGGGGTGTCAGCGTACTCATGACAAATTGTACAACAACTTTTGGGGTCCAATTTCTCCTGTTACCCTTGGGAAAATGAAAAAATTGGGGACTAATTGATCATGTTTGTGGAAAAAATACGATTTTTTTATTTTCATGCCCTGGCATTATAAACTTCTGTGAAGCCTTTGGGGGTTCAAAGTGCTCACCTCACATCTAGATAAGTTCCTTAGGGGGTCTAGTTTTCAAAATGGGGTCATTTGTGGGGGGTTTCCACTGTTTAGGTACATTAGGGGCTCTCCAAAGGCAACATGACACCCGCAGACCATTCCATCAGTCTGCATTCCAAAACGTCACTACTTCTCTTCCGAGCCCCGACGTGTGCCCATACAGTAGTTTTCTCCCACATATGGGGTATCAGCATATTCAGGACAAATTGGACAACAACTTTTGGGGTCCAATTTCTCCTGGTACCCTTGGGAAAATAAAAAAATTGTGACTAAAAGATCATGTTTGTAGAAAAAATTCGAATTTTTTATTTTCACGCCCGGGCGTTATAAACTTCTGTGAAGCACTGGGTGGTTCAAAGTGCTCACAACACATCTAGATAAGTTCCTTGGGGGGTCTAGTTTACAAAATGGTGTCATTTGTGGGGGGTTTCCACTGTTTAGGTACATCAGGGGTTTTCCAATCGCGACATGGTGTCCGATCTTAATTCCAGCCAAAAACGTCAAATGACGCTGCTTCCCTTCCGAGCTCTGCCATGCGCCCAAATAGTGGTTTACCCCCACATGTGGGGTATCAGCGTACTCAGGACAAATTGCACAATAACTTTTAGGGTCCTGTTACCCTTGGAAAAATAAGAATTGAGGGTGAAAAGACCATTTTCGTGGAAAAAATATGATTTTTTAATTGTACAGCTTTATGTTATAAACTTCTGTGAAGCCCTTGGGGGTTCAAAGTTCTCACCACACATCTAGATAAGTTCCTTAGGGGGTCTAGTTTCCAAAATGGTGTCATTTGTGGGGGGTTTCCACTGTTTTGGTACATCAGGGGTTTTCCAATCGCGACATGGTGTCCGATCTCAATTCCAGCCAAAAAAGTCAAATGGCGCTGCTTCCCTTCCGAGCTCTGCCATGCACCCAAATAGTGGTTTACCCCCACATGTGGGGTATCAGCGTACTCAGGACAAATTGCACAATAACTTTTAGGGTCCTGTTACCCTTGGAAAAATAAGAATTGAGGGTGAAAAGATCATTTTTGTGGAAAAAATATGATTTTTTAATTGTACGGCTGTATGTTATAAACTTCTGTGAAGCCCTTGGGGGTTCAAAGTTCTCACCACATATCTAGATAAGTTCCTTGGGGGGTCTAGTTTCCAAAATGGGGTCACTTGTAGGGGGTTTCCACTGTTTAGGTACATCAGGTACTCTCCAAACGTGAAATGGCGTCCGATCTGAATTCCAGCCAATTTTGCATTGAAAAAGTCAAACGGCGCTCCTTCCATTCTGAGCTCTGCCATGCGCAGAAACAGTCGTTCCCCCCCACATATCAGGTATCAGCGTACTCAGGACAAATTGCACAATAACTTTTGCAGTCCAATTTCTCCTGTTACCCTTGGTAAAATAAAAAAAATTGAACCTGAAGTATTTTTTTTGTGAAAAAAAGTTAGATGTTCATTTTTTTTAAAATATTCAAAAAAATTCCTGTGACGCACCTAAAGGGTTAATAAACTTCTTGAATGTGGTTTTGAGCACCTTAAGGGGTGCAGTTTTTAGAATGGTGTCACTTTTGGGTATTTTCTATCATATAGACCCCTCAAAGTGACCTCAAATGTGATGTGGTCCTAAAAATAAAATGGTGTTGTAAAAATGAGAAATCGCTGGTCAACTTTTAACCCTTATAACTTCCTAACAAAAAAAAATTTTGGTTCCAAAATTGTGCTGATGTAAAGTAAACATGTGGGAAATGTTAGTTATCAAGTTTTTTGTGTGCTGTATCTCTGTGATTTAAGGGCATAAAAATTCAAAGTTGGAAAATTGCGAAATTTTCAAAATTTTCGCCAAATTTCCGTTTTTCTCACAAATAAACGCAAGTTATTTGAATGAAATTTTACCACTAACATGAAGTACAATATGTCACGAAAAAATAATGTCAGAATCACCGGGATCCATGGAAGCGTTCCAGAGTTATGACCTCATAAAGGTACAGTGGTCAGAATTGTAAAAATTGGCCCGGTCATGAACGTGCAAACCACCCTTGGGGGTGAAGGGGTTAATCCAGAGAGTCATACCACACAAAAACATTAATAGATAACATTTTCCACATTAATGCCTTACATCAGCACCATTTTTAAAATGCCAGTTTAGGAGGTTTTAAAATGTAGCAGTAATTTTTCATTTTTTCAAGGAAATTTGCAAAATGTATTATTTTGAGGACCCTATCCAGATTTTAAGTGACTTTGGGGGTGCTATATATTGGAAAACCCTCAAAAATGATACCATTTTAAAAACAGCACCCCTGACTTATTGAAAACGTTGGCCAGATAGTTTATTAACCCTTCAGGTGCTTTTCAGGAATTAATGCAAAGTGGTATAGCAGGAATGAAAAATCTTTGTTTACCACCTAAATGTCGCTAACTTCTGAACAGACCACTATAGCCGGCAGACTCTAAGGCTGTTCTTTGGCCATAATAATAATAATAATAATAAATTTTATTTCTATAGTGCTGACATATTCCGCAGCACTTTACATTTCAGAGGGGATTTGTACAGACAATAGACATTACAGCATAACAATAATCACATAGATCATAACAGATACCAAGAGGAATGAGGGCCCTGCTCGCAAGCTTTCAGTCTATGAGGAAAAAAGGGAGACACGAAAGGTGGGTGGTAACAGTTGCCCTGATTGTATGGACCAGCCATAATGTTAAGTGTGTAACAGTACAAACACAGCGGGCTAATGGATGCATAAAGCATGTGGGAACATGATACGGGGAACCTGATTATGGTAAAACCTTTGACTGTGCCACATAGGGATAGTTAGGTTAATGTGTTGATGAACTTCTGTGTTGCCATGAACTTCTACGGCAAACATCAGGACCACACAATCATGATCTCGGTGTGTCAAATAGATTAAAGTGGAAGCCCCCACAATCAAACCATTTATTTGATGTAGTCACTTTTTACAGCAGCAACTAAGGGGTTAAACATATGGACGTGCCAACACTGATCTCAATCATAAAACTGATAGTATAACATCCTTCGCTACTAAAGAAAAATTTAAAATTATTTTCTAAACTGTAACTCGCAATTCGTTATTTGCGTCATAGAATGTCAGTGTGGAAAACAATATGTCGGGAGAACCACACAACCACTGCACCTGAGACTAAACTCACACAGGCACAATATTAAAATAGGCCTTTTGACACATGGATTATCCAGGCACTGCACTTTAGTACATGAAAAGAATTTTAATAAATTAAAAATCAGCCCTATTGATCACATTCCGGCGAATGTTCCTAATAGAATATTGAAATTAAATAGGAAGGAAGTTTACTGGATATATAAATTGGGCACTCTGAAACCACAAGGTTTAAATGAGATTACTGAAGTTTTCATTTAAATATTAAGATATACAATGAATCTGATAATCACGCATAAATATTGAAAATTGTATACGAGATTCACTATTTATAACTATCAATTTTATCATTATTAGCACCTGTCACTTTAAATTTAACTTAAATCTATTTTATAATTTTTATGATTCTGTATCATGCCAATTAATTATATTGAGATATGGTTGATGGCAGGGAAGTTATAGCAAGATACACACACTGTAATAAATATACATATGATAAGGGAAAACTATTTGCCAGTAATGCGGTATTTCATGCTAAGAGTGTGTTACGACGGGAGATGGTTGTGCTAAACTGAAAGGATGGCCAATTCATGTGTATATATAGAAATACAAAGGAAAGCCCTAAGCCGATGGTGCTAAGTTACGTGATGGGGGAAAATAGTATCAACCTGTAGGAACGGTAGATTGTAAGGATAATTATGTTAATATGGAAGTACATTGTATTATTTTTATATTATTTTAATTTTTATCTTAATATTATTATATAGCTGCGAGGTTTTGTGACGGACTCGATCGTAGTTCGTCCTCTCCCTTTTGCGCTTGGTTGATTACTGCTCAGCTCCACTGTGACATTTGATGGAATTTTCTTGCTGTCATGAATAGAACCCTCTTGAGGTATAAATGAATGGAAAGGTTGAAATAAATGAAGTGATGCATCAAAGCGTGATTTTCTACGAAATTTTCAGAACACATGGATATTGAACCAAGATTCATAAATTTAAGGTTACTTTATATTTTAGACTCATGTCCTATATATATATATATATATATATATATATATATATCAAAGCAGAAACGTCCAGCAAACGGGAACTCTTCAGGTAATTAAAAAAATCCAAAAATTTATTATAGATGAATTAAAATATATCCAGAGTTCAGTAACAAAATGCGGACATAATGCTGAACAGACTACACGTTTCGGCGGAAAAGAAACTGCCGCCTTCTTCACGATCTCTAGCTTTTTCTGGAATGCCAAAAACGTTCTTAAGCAGAAAAGAACCTTCTTGAGACAATAATCTGAGAATGGTAACAGGTGTGAGTAAAACCCTTTAGTATTAACTCTATATATTCCAGAAGCAGTTCAAGAGAGTAAGCTTTAATGTGAACAGAACTTATATTAACAATGTTATCTGACTTAGATATAAAAACAATCATAAGAAAACACTTATTAATGTATTTATACAACAATGTTATATAATGGAAGCATTATAACTATACATAGAAATCACTAAACGCAATATGATTAAACAAAAACATGATATTAAATATTAATTATATCGCTAGATCCATTCTATTATTAAATCCATGTGAGAGCCTTGTATCTAATAGAAACATCCATTTACTTTCTATTGCCAAGATTTTTTTATGATAATTTCCCCCTCACTGTTTTTTTAACCTGTTCAATGCCTATAAAATAAAAACATGTATTTGAGAAAAATGTCGGGAAACTACAGAGGCTCCAACTGGTGGTAAATTAACTGCATCATATAGCTTTGAGATGTATTAGAAACCATTTACATCGGTATAGCTCATATGATTCAAACATACAAAATTTCATAATTTCTGCAATTGAGTTTCTCCTTGGACACAATTACTTTTCATTCAACAATAGATTCTTCTTACAAACACAAGGCGTTAGTATGGGAGCACATTTTTCCCCGTCCCAAAACTTTATGTTTTGTGATGATAACCCATATAAAAATGGTATTGTTTGGCTAGGAAGATATATAGATGACCTGGTATTTATTTGGGATAAAAATGTTTTGGGAGATGTTTCTATCAGTGATTTCTTTAATTATCTAGATACCAATTATTACAATCTTAAATTTACTAGTTCAGTACACGATTGTTCGGCCAATTTTTTGGACTTGACTCTGACAGGAGATAAGACCACACATCAGATTAATATTTCACCATATAGAAAAAATATGTATTGTAACAGCTAATTCTAACCATCCTAAACATACTATTAAAAATGTAGTGGCTGGCAGGAGGAGTGATTGGTATGCATAAGTATCCGTCATTTCCTCCTGCACTTTGACCCGTGGAAGCGCTCGAGTAGCGTGAAACGGCCGTAGTCAGCCATTTGACACACTCTCCTTCACATCTCCGACGTGACATGTAATTCAGTGTCAATAAACATTCATCATTATCCCGCAGAGTGCGACCTTTTTCTCTTGGAAAATACTATTAAAAATATTCCTCTTGGTGAACTGATTAGACTGAAATGAAACAGTACACAAGATTCTACCTACAAAAAAGAAGTAGATTTAGCCTGTACCAGATTGAGTGAACGAGGCTATTCCAAATATCATTTAGAAAGAGCAAAAAAACTGGTAGATAATATGGACAGAGCTCATTTGTTGTATTCTAAAAAGAAAAAATCCAATGATATTAGAAATGCTTCTAACAAAGTTACTTTTAGTACATCTTTTAGTCCTCAGTATCATAATATAGTTTCTATTCTTAAAAAATATTTGCCGGTTCTTTGTCAAGACAAAACTTTAAAATCATTGGTAGATAGTAAATCTATATCATTTGTTGCCAAATGTGCCCCCACATTAAGCTTACTTTTATCCCCTAGCCTTTTTAGTGATCCTATGTCCTTCAGTTCACAGGATACTAATTGGCTAAAAACCAAAGGCTTTTATGGATGTGGAGCTAATGTGTGTAAATGTTGCAAGCATGTCAAAAAATCTAAAACATTTACTTCCATGCATAATAATAAGACTTTTGATATTCTTTCATACATTAATTGTAATACTGCTAATGTTATTTATTTAATTAATTGTGAAATTTGTAACAAACAATATGTAGGTTGCACAATGAACACCTTAAGAAAAAGAATTAGAAAACATCTTTCAGATGCAGTTAATTTACCACCAGTGGGAGCCTCTGTAGTTTACCGACATTTTTCTCAAATACATGGGGGTGATGTTAAAGGTTTTTCTTTTATAGGCATTGAACAGGTTAAAAAACAAGTGAGGGGGGGGAAATTATCATAAAAAAATCTTGGCAAGAGAAAGTAAATGGATGTTTCTATTAGATACAAGGCTCCCACATGGATTTAATAATAGAATGGATCTAGCGAAATATTATAATTAATATTTAACATCATGTTTTTGTTTAATCATATTGCGTTTAGTGATTTCTATGTATAGTTATAATGCTTCCATTATATAACACTGTTGTATAAATACATTAATAAGTGTTTTCTTTTAATTCTTTTTATATCTAAGTCAGATAACATTGTTAATATAAGTTTTGTTCACATTAATGCTTACTCTCTTGAACTGCTTCTGGAATATATAGAGTTAATAATAAAAGGGTTTTACTCACACCTGTTACCATTCTCAGATTATTGTCTCAAGAAGGTTCTTTTCTACTTAAGAACGTTTTTGGCATTCCAGAAATAGCTCGAGACCGTGAAGAAGGCGGCAGTTTCTTTTCCGCCGAAACGCGTAGTCTGTTCAGCATTATGTCCGCATCTTGCTACTGAACTCTGGATATATTTTAATTCATCTAAATAAATTTTTGGATTTTTTTAATTACCTGAAGTTTCTGTTTGCTGGACGTTTCTGCTCTGATTCCTACATTGTTGGACTAGTTCCCAGTCCTGGTCCGTGCAATACAGAGAGAACAGGTATTTATCATCCAGAGTTCGGAGGACAGCTGGTCCAATTCGTGTTTTATTATATATATATATGCAGAGAGAGAGACAAAAGACAAAGTTTTTAATTTTATCAATTTTATTATGCATAATTTTATTACACTTTTTTAACAAATAAATATAGAAATAGTTTTGAATGAATTTATATCACGACCTGTGACACAGCGAATGCGTCATGAAAGTCGGTGCCAATCCGACCCATGACACATATGCTGTGTCATGACTTTAAAGCCCCCCCCTGCGTGTCGAGTGACCGGGGCCAATGAAAGGTCACCCGACCCGCAGATACAGGGGGCTTTGTACTTCACCACAGGGGGCGTGGCTTCGCCCCCACGTGGCTACGATCGCTCTGATTGGCTGTTAAAAGTGAAACAGCCAATCAGAGCGATAGTAATATTTCATCAACGAAAATTGATGAAATATTACAAACCAGCCATGGCCGATGCTGAAATAGCATCGGACATGGCTGGAGACACGGACCCGACCCCCCCACGACTGACGGCGCCGATCGGCTGCCGCCACCAACTGAAAGCTCTGATCAGCAGCCGCTGTCATAATCGGCCCCCCTCCCGTTCCCTTTGCTCCCCTCCAGCCTCCGATCACCCCCCTCCCCCCGGTACCTTGCGAGTGCCACAATCGCTCCTGGTGTCCCACGGTAGTGTCGCATGGGCACCGCCATCTTGTTAAATAGCTGGTGCATGCGCAGTGCGCCCGATCGAATCTGCCGGCTGCAGATTCCATTCATTCATTTTGATCACTGTGAAACAGTGATCAAAATAAAATAAAAAGTAAATAAACCCCCCCTTTATTACCCCCGTAGATAGGCACAAATAATAAAATAAAGAAAATATTTTTTTTTTTTCCGTTAGGGTTATAACTAGGGTTAGGGTTGGAATTAGGGTTAGGGTTAGAATTAGGGTTAGGGTTGCAATTAGGGTTAGGGTGGAATTAGGGTTAGGGTTGGAATTAGGGTTAGGGTTGGAATTAGGATTAGGGTTGGAATTAGGGTTAAGATTATGGTTAGGGGTGCGTTGGGGTTAGGGTTGGGATTAGGGTTAGCTTGTGGTTAGGGTTATGGTTAGGGTTGGGTGTTATGAATGGGTCACCGAGGGGGAGAGCAGGTCCAGGCTAAGCCACAGAAAACCAGAGCGGTTGGTACCTAAGCAGATTACAGACCCCTGATCCTATCCACACAACTAGCAGTAGCCGTGGAGCGTACCTACGATGATCCTAGATACCTCGGCACAACGGGAGAGCTAACTAAGCCTAAAGCAAGAAAGGGGAAATCTAAACTGCCCCAGAGCAGACCCCAAAGGAATAGATAGCCCCCAAACATATATTGTCGGTGAGACAAGATGAAAACACAAACACAGGTAGGAAAATAGACTGAGCAAACGATGGGGCCCACACTAACTAGACAGGAAAGGAAAGGAAAGACTCTGTCTGCAATCACGCAAAAAAACCTGCAAAAAATGCCCAACACGTCTGATAGAAAAATACTGAAGTCACATGACTTCGCCCCCCACTATATCATCATCATTATCAGGTGGCAAGCCTCTGTCAATCAGATCAGCTCCATTACCTCCAATAACCACCAGAGGGATCCCTGAAAGAGAACTCGAAACCCCTCTGTCGATCTGACCAGCTCAACTACCTTCAGTAATAACCAGAGGGAGGCCAGAAAGCGAATTCACAACAGCTGGGATTAGGGTTAGGGGTGTGTTGGAGTTAGGGTTATGGTTAGGGTTGGGATTAGGGTTAGGGATGTGTTGGGGTTAGGGTTGGGGTTAGGGGTGTAGTTAGAATTGAGGGAGTTTCCACTTTTTAGGTACATCAGGGGGCCTCCATACATGACATGGCACCACCATTGATTCCAGCTAATTTTGCTTTCAAAAAGTCAAACGGTGCTCCCTCCCTTCCAAGCCCCGACATGTGCCCAAACAGTGGTTAACCCCAACATATGGGGTATCAGCGTACTCAGGAAAAATTGCACAACAACTTTTGGGGTCTAATTTCTCCTGTTACCCTTGGGAAAATAAAAAATTGGGGGATAAAAAATTATTTTTGTGGAAAAAAAATGATTTTTGTCATTTTCACCTCTCTGCGTTATAAACTTCTGTGAAGCACTTGGGGGTTCAAAGTGCTAACCAGACATCTAGATAAGTTCCTTGGAAGGTCTAGTTTCCAAAATGGGGGGGTTTCACTCTTTAGTCACATCAGGGACTCTGCAAACGTAACGACGACCGCAGACCATTCCATCAAAGTGTACATTTCAAAACGTCACTACTTCCATTCTGAGCCCTGACGTGTGCCCATTGGTTCCCCCCACATAAGGGGTACCAGCGTACTCAGGACAAACTGGACAACTTTTGGGGTCCAATTTCTCCCGTTACCCTTGTGAAAATAAAAAATTGTGAGCTAAAAAAATCATTTGAGGAAAAAAAATTATTTTTTATTTTCACAGCTTTGCGTTATAAACTCCTGTGAAGCACTTGGGGGTTCAAATTGCTCACCACACATCTAGATAAGTTCCTTGGGGGGTCTAGTTTCCAAAATGGGGTCACTTGTGGGGGGTTTCCACAGTTTAATCACATCAGGGGCTCTGCAAACGTAACATGACGCCCGCAGACCATTCCATCAAGTCGGCATTTCAAAACGTCACTACTTCCCTTCCAAGCCCCGACGTGTGCCCAAACAGTGCCCCCCCCACATATGGGGTACCAGAGAACTCAGGACAAACTGGACAACAACTTTTGGGGTCCAATTTATCCTGTTACCCTTGTGAAAAAAATAATTACGGGCTAAAAATAATTTTTTTTGAGAGAAAAAAATGATTTTTTATTTTCACGGCTCTGCGCTATAAACTTCTGTGAAACACCTGGGGGTTCAAGTTGCTCACCACACATCTAGATAAGTTCCTTTGGGGGTCTAGTTTCCAAAATGGGGTCACTTGTGGGGGGTTTCCACAGTTTAGGTACATCAGGGGCTCTGCAAATGTAACATGACGCCCGCAGACCATTCCATCAAAGTCAGCATTTCGAAATGTCACTACTTCCCTTCCGAGCCCCAACTTGTGCCCGAACAGTGGTTCCCCCCACATATGGGGTACCAGCATACTAAGGACAAACTGTACAACAACCTTTTCTCCTGTTACCCTTGTGAAAATAAAAAAATTGCGAACTAAAAAATTTTTTTAAGGAAAAAAAATATTTTTTATTTTCACGGCTCTGCGTTATAAACTTCTGTGAAGCACCTGGAGGTTCAAAGTGCTCACTATGCATCTTGATAAGTTCCATAGGGGGTCTAGTTTCCAAAATGGGGTCATTTGTGGGGGAGCTCCAAAGTTTAGGCACACAGGGGCTCTCCGAACACGACATGGTGTCCGCTAACGATTGGAGCTAATTTTCATTTCAAAAAGTCAAATGGCACTCCTTCCCTTCTGAGCCTTGCCGTGCGCCCAAACAGTGGTTCCCCCCACATATGGGTTACCAGCGTACTCAGGACAAACTGGACAACAACTTTTATGGTCCAATTTCTCCTGTTAGCCGTGTGAAAATAAAAAATAGCGTGCTAAAAAATCATTTTTGAGGAAAAAAAAATATTTTTTATTTTCACTGCTCTGCATTATAAACTTTTGTGAAGCACTTGGGGTTCAAAGTGCACACTACACATCTAGATAAGTTCCTTAAGGGGTCTAGTTTCCAAAATGGTGTGACTTGTGGGGAGTTTTCACTGTTTAGGCACACAGGGGCTCTCTAAACACGACATGGTGTCCGATAACGATTGGAGCTAATTTTCCATTCAAAAAGTCAAATGGCGCTCCTTCCCTTTCGGACCCTGCTGTGCGCCCAAACAGTAGTTTATGACCACATATGAGGTATTTTTGTACTCAGGAGAAATTGCCCAACAAATTTAAGGATCCATTTTATCCTGTTGCCCATGTGAAAATGAAAAAACTGAGGCTAAAAGAAAATTTGGGGGAAAAAATGTACTTTTTTTTGCGGATCAATTTGTGAAGCACCTGGGGGTTCAAAGTGATCACTATGCATCTAGATAAGTTCCTTCAGGGGTCTAGTTTCCAAAATGGGGTCACTTGTGGGGTAGCGCCAATGTTTACGCACACAGTGACTCTCCAAACGCAACATGGCAACCGCTAGATATTCCAGCATATTTTCCATTCAAAAAGTCAAATGTCGCTCCTTCCCTTCTGAGCCCTGCCGTGCGCCCAAACAGTGGTTTATGACCACATATGAGGTATTGGTGTACTCAGGAGAAATTGCCCAACAAATTTTAGGATCCATTTTATCCTGTTGCCCATGTGAAAATGAAAAACTTGATGCTCAAAGAAAATTTTTGTTGGAAAAATTAAAATGTCCATTTTTTCCTTCCTCGTTGCTTTAGTTCCTGTGAAGCACCTTAAGGGTTAATAATCTTCTTGAATGTAGTTTTGAGTAGCTTGAGGGGTGCAGTTTTTAGAATGGTGTCACTTTTGGGTAGTTTCTGCCATATAGACCCTTCAAAGTGACTTCAAATGTGAGGTGGTCTCTAAAAAAAATGGTTTTGTAAATTTTGTTGTAAAAATGAGAAATCACTGGTCAAATTTTAACCCTTATAACGTCCTAACAAAAAAAAAATTGTTTCCAAAATTGTGCTGACGTAAAATAGATATGTGGGAAATGTTATTTAGTAACTATTTTATGTCACATAACTCTTTGGTTTAACAGAATAAAAATTCAAAATTTCAAAATTTCAAAATTTTCAAAATTTTCACCAAATTTCTGTTTTTTTCACAAATAAACGCAAAAATTATCTACCTAAATTTACCACTAACATGAAGCCCAAAAACAACCTCAGAATTGCTAGGATCCATTGAAGCGTTCCAGAGTTATTACCTCATAAAGGGACACTGGTCAAAATTGCAAAATATGGCCAGGTCATTAAGGTCAAAATAGGCTGGGTCAAGAACGGGATAATGGTGGAATTTATTCAGCCATATGTACACATAATTAGCTAAAATTCTCAATTGGATACATGGTGCAGACAGCTGGGAGGCTGGATGGGGATTATGCCACGTCCTCAGGTGGGTTCTTTTCCTGTTTTTTCTATATAAACTGAATTATATATTTTTTCTTCTTTTTTTATCTGAAACCTGAAAAATGAATGGAAAAGTTATTTGGTTGATTGATAATTTTTACATGCACACGTTGATGAACTATTTTGTATTAGATTAATCATTTATCATTGTCTCATGAACTCTGACATCGTATGTCACATGTCAGGAGTTCTTTTAACGCCTGTTTTTGAATTTTGAATGTATTTAAGCAGTGTATGAGCATTATGTCTCTATGTCTTTGTGGTAATTTCCTGCAGAAGAAGTCATAGGCTTTGAAACGCGTTGAATAAACCACCAAAGTTTTTCACTACATCTGAATTTGTATCATTAATCCACAATTTTCCTTTTATAACAACACTGATCGTTTGTGGTGCAGCAAGTTGTCAGCTATAGTGTACAGTTGACAGCTGCTGGATTGTCACCTCTATGGGGATGATATTGTCTTATATCTCAGGTCAGTAAAAAGACGTATTGGCTGTCATTAAGGGGTTAAAACATTTCACATATCATCTCCATGTGCTCACAAATGCATGAAAAAATCATATTGAACAAACACTCATCATTCTTTGTGTCTGCACGCTCGCATACACCAGTAGCCTGACAAACAAGATGGAAGAACTAGAAGCAGAAATATCCACAGGTAACTATGACATAGTGGGAATAACCGAGTCATGGTTAGATGAAAGCTATGACTGGGCAGTTACCTTAATGGGTTACAGTCTGTTTAGAAAGGATCATAAAAATCGGAGAGGAGGATGGGTTTTGTCTTTATGTAAAGTCTTGTCTAAAGTCCACTTTAAGGGAAGATATTAGCGAAGGGAAAGAAAATGTCGAGTCCATATGGGTCGAAATACATGGAGGGAAAAATAACACCCACCAGAATCAGCTGTAATACCAAAGTGACTAAACCATTAGATTATCACTAAGTGAGAATTCACATTGTAACATGTTTGTATAAGATGGAGGCATCATAGGGTTAATCCAGTGAGGTACTATTGCTAACCTTGAATTAGTGATGCTGGTATTACAGCTGATTCTGGTGGGTGTTACCCAAGGCAGCCTTCTTTGGTTGCTTTTCCTTGATAAGTGCTACATTTATCCAGCATTTTATGCTATGATTAAGGGTCAAATATGATCCGAAACGCGTAAGCCTACACATGCTTTTATTACATTTGGTATTGTAATTTTTAATGATGGACTAAATAAAGGCTTTTTTTAGTTTTCCTATATCGTGTGCTGGAACTACAAAAGTTTTTTTTTCACCAAGAATTTTCTCCCAGATGGGGATGGATTCATTCCGTGCACCGAGATCATGGAAAGGAGGACTGGGCAGGCTGGACCAGGTGAGCTGAAGATTAATTCTATATTGCATGGAGGGAAAAATAGTAACAAAATTCTCTTTGGGGTCTGTTACAAACCTCCAAATATAACAGAAATCATGGAAAGTCTACTACTAAGGCAGATAGATGAAGCCTCAACCCATAATAAGGTAATTGTCATGTGGGACTTTAACTACCCAGATATTAACTGGGAAACAGAGACCTGCGAAACCCATAAAGGCAACAGGTTTCTGCTAATAACCAAGAAAAATTATCTTTCACAATTGGTGCAAAATCCAACCAGAGGAGCAGCACTTTTAGACCTAATACTATCTAATAGACCTGACAGAATAACAAATCTGCAGGTCGTCAGGCATCTGGGAAATAGCGACCACAATATTGTACAGTTTCACTTGTCTTTCGCTAGGGGGACTTGTCAGGAAGTCACAAAAACACTGAACTTTAGGAAGGCAAAGTTTGACCAGCTTAGAGATGCCCTTAATCTGGTGACTGGGACAATGTCCTCAGAAATAAGAATACAGATATTAAACGGGAAATGTTTAAAAATATCCTAAATAGGCACTGTAAGCGGTTTATACCAAGTGGGAATAAAAGGACAAGAAATAGGAAAAACCCAATGTGGCTAAACAAAGAAGTAAGGCTACTTTCACACTAGCGTTTCCTGGAGCTGCAGAGGGATGCGCACGGCCGCTGTAAAGCTCCGCCCACGGCCGCACCTCCTCCAGTCAGCTCCTTTTATCGGCGCATGACGCTGCATGCACCCTGCATACCATAACTTTAGCATTGGGTATGCAGGCCGTAGGCAGGTATGCGTTTGCCGGTGCATGCATCCTTTTGACGGTGCGCCGACCTGCGCCAAACGCACCGTGTTGCATTTTGGTGCGCTCGGAAAATAATGTTGTACATTTAAAAAGGGCAAGGTGTGTGTGTGGCAAGGGACGGGAAAGTGGACGTGATGGTGATGGTGCATGCAGAGCTGTTGGCAAGCTGAAATTGGGCAACAACAAACACCCACATTTTCTCGCTCGACCTTCCTGTCCCAATTCCTGGGGGAACGTATCAGCACACCACGTATTGAACCCACAGCAGTGTCAAAAGGTTGTTGGTTGGATAATGGATAATGCTTCCAGACACTTTGCCACCACCACCAGCACCCTGTCTCCCACACGGTCAAGTCTGAGTAGCCGTGGGTCTGGACCGCATATTCCTCACCCTGATCCTCCTTCCACCATGCCGATTACCTGTAGACAACTGATCCCACACTTGGACACTCCCAAGAGCTGTTTACTTTACCATTTATATATATTCTGGCCTCTCGCACGGTACACTTGAAGGAGGGCAAGATGATATTGCATGTAGGGCTGCCCAAATATTTTAGCAGCCACGGTCACACGAAGGCAACAGTGGAAATGTGTCACAAGAGGTGGACAATGATGAGACATAATTGCCAGAAAGTCAGGAGGAGGACCAGGGTGTTGTAGTGTAAGACGAGGTGGTGGATGATATTGTTATTAGTCATTTTCATAGCGCCATTTATTCCATGGCGCTTTACATGTGAAAAAGGGGCAGACATAGACAAGTACACTAAACATGAGCAATGCAAGGCACATGCAAGTACAGAAGGAGAGAGGACCTTTCCCGCGAGGGCTCACAGTCTAAAGGTGATGGGTGTGGATACACTAGGAGAGGGTAGGGCTGGTCGTGCAGTTCAGTAGCCTGAGGATCACTGCAGGGTGCAGGCTTGTCGGAAGAGGTTGTTCTTCACGTTAGTTTTGAATGTGCCCATTGTAGGCGGTAGTCTGATGTGTTGGGGAAGAGAGTTACAGAGTATGGGTGAAGCACGGGAGGTCTTGTATGCGGTTGGGGGAAGAAGAACTAAGAGTGGAGTAGAGAAGATGTTGAGGGGATTGAAGGTTGTGTGTAGGTAAAGTCACGGGAGACCATGTCACAGATTTATGGAGGAGACAGGTTGTGGATGGCTTTGTATGTCATAGTTTTAGGGTTTAGAGAGGGGAGGCTGGGGTGTTGTGAATTCGCTTTCTGGCCTACCTCTGGTTACTAGTGAAGGTAGTGGAGCTGGTTATATTGACAGAGGGGTTGCGAGTTCTCTTTCCGGGCTCCCTCTGGTGGTTACTGGAGGTAATGGAGCTGATCTAATTAACAGAGGCCTGCCACCTGATAATGAGGAGGATGACTGGAGATCTGGAGTTTCTGACTGGATTTAAGACAGCTGACTCCCTCTATCCCTGCTGGTGATTTGTTCCTGCCTCCTGAGGTCTTAGTTTCCAGCTCAGTCCCTGCATGCTCAGCTAAGTGTTCTTTTGCTATTGTTCACATTTGATCTTGTTTTGTCTATTTCAGTTTTGTGTGGTCAGCCAGCTCTGGCTGGGGCTGTGCTGAATTTCCATCCTTATGTTACTGCTTGTGCCAGTTTGCTTTTGTCCCTGATTAGATTGGCCTCTTTTTGCTCTGCTTTCAGAATATACCAGAGTGCTGATAAAGTGGGCAAAGTCTAGTGACTTCAGTATTTTTCTATCAGACGTGTTGGGCATTTTTTGCAGGGATTTTATGCGTGATTGCAGACAGAGTCTTTCCTTTCCTTTCCTGTCCTGTCTAGTTAGTGTGGGCCCCATCGTTTGCTCAGTCTATTTTCCTACCTGCGTTTGTGTTTTCATCTTGTCTCACCGACAATATATGTTTGAGGGCTATCTATTCCTTTGGGGTCTGCTCTGGGGCAGTTTAGATTTCCCCTTTCTTGCTTTAGGCTTATTTAGTTCTCCGGCTGTGTCGAGGCATCTAGGATCATCGCAGGTACGCTCCACGGCTACTGCTAGTTGTGTGGATAGGATCAGGGGTCTGCAATCCGCTTAGTTACCAACATCTCTGGTTTTCTGTGGCTTAGCTTGGTCTTGCTTTCCTCCTTGGTGACCCAATCATAACACTGGGGAATAACAGGGACACAGGTGGATTAATTGGGCAGCATAGTTTAGGATAGGTTGGAGTGGTGCAAGAGTGCTATAGGGTAGGCCAGAGAGTAGAAGGTTGCAATAGTCAAGGCGGGAGATGTTGGGGGCGTGCAAAATCGTTTGTGTAGTTTCTTGGTCAAGGAATGTAAAGATCCGGGAAATGTTTTTGAGTTGGAGAGGGCAGGAGGAGGCAAGGGCTTGGATATGTGGCTTGAAAGAGAGGGCAGAGTCGAGGATCACCCCGAGGTGGGACTGGGGAAAGTGATCAGCCACTAACATTGTTGGTTAGTTCTGGTGGAGGGGTACAGTGAGATGCAAGAAAAAAAAAAAAGTTCGGCACACCAGCCATTAAAAAATTAGAAAAACTTTATTCGGCTTTCAAGCCATGTTTAAAATGCACAGAACAGCAGACGCGTTTCTGGTGCGCTACAAGCACCCTTAGTCATAGGCATGTTAAAACAAAAATCAAGACAAATAATATAGAGGTTTCCAACCAATCAGAAAACAGCAAATTATTAAGGAAAAACAGTGGCAGGTGAAACAGAGTATTAACATGGACAAACATACGAAAAATCTTAATAAATGTAATAAAGGTCATTTCTGGAATTCATACCACGGGGAAACTTTGTGTCTAATTTTAATATCCAGAATGCCTCACATATTGTTATGGTATGTGCACAGTTGCGGATTCTACCGCGCATCCGCAGCGTATTTGGCCCTGCGGGTCCACAACAGATTCTGCTGCGTTGTACAGTACCATTAAAGTCAATTAAATTTCAAAAACGCTGTGCACATGCTGCGGATAAATCTGCGCGGAAACGCTGCGGGTTCATTTCCGCAGCATGTCAATTCTGCATGTGCAGCATTTCTGCACCCATTGACTTGCATTGATCCGCAGCAAAACCGCAGGTCTCAAAAAGATCTGCGGCTTTGCTGCGGATGAAACGCTGCAGATCGGGAGGGGGGAAGAGTGTGGGTTGAGTGTGGGCGGTGACTGTGTGCTGTATGGTGTGTGGGCGGTGACTGGGTGTGTATGTGTGTGCGGGCTATGTGTGTGTCCGGGGGTCTGCGGGCTGTCGGGTGTCTGTGCGGGGCCTGTGCCGGGGTCTGTGGGCCGTCGGGTGTCTGTGCGGGGCCTTGCTGGGGTCTGCGGGCTGTCGGGTGTCTGTGTGAGGCCTATGCTGGGGTCTGCGGGCTGTCGGGTGTCTGTGCGGTGCCTGTGCCGGGGTGTGCGGGCTGTCGGAGTCTGTGAGGGCCTGTGCTGGGGTCATTGGGCTGTTGGGGGTCTGTGCGGGGCCTGTGCTGGGGTCATCGGGCTGTCGGGGGTCTTGCGGAGGGGGGCTGCGCGGCTGACGGGTGGGTCATCGGTCTGTCCGGCGGGTGTGCGGGGGGTCTGCGGTGCTGTGTGTGTTAGTGAGTGAATGTGTATGCATGCATGGTCTGATGGGACTACAAGTCCCATCGGGCTATGCCTGCTACCCTGACAGTGATTGACACATTAGCCAATTATGGGACAGTAGTAGTCCCATCATCCGGCTAATGTGTTGAATGTAAAAAAAAAAGAACATACAACATACAGAACATATAACATACAGAACATTCATATAACATACAGAACATACAGTATAACATACAGAACATACATATAACATACAGAACATACAGCATACAGAACATAGATATAACATACAACATACAGAACATACAACATACAGAACATACACATAACATACAACACATAACATAGAGTACATACTCACCACACACACCTAATTCCCCGAAGCCATCAATCACCTGTAATAAACATAAAATAATAAACCAACCTATATTCACCTCTCTGCCGCAGTCCAATTAATATCGAGGCTTCCACGATGATCTCCCCTGGAGAACAGCCACATCAGCTGATGCGACCGCTCTCCAGGGGCTTCAGCACTGAAATGACAGACAGAGGTAATCCTCCACTGTGTATCCCTCCGCCGGTAAAGAGGTACTGTAACCCTAGCCCTAACTCTAATTCTCACGCAGCAGTGCTGTAAAGTGAGACCCTGAACTCAGGTAACCTCAATGATGGGCTACAGGAGGCATTGTCTCCTGTCAGTTCATCACTGGGAGACCCAATAGAGCAGTGACATCACCTGATGTCACTGTACTACAGGGGAGATCGTCGCGGGACCCTCGTTATTAATTGGACTGCGTCAGACAGGGAGTATACGGTTGGTTTATTATTTTTCGTTTTTTTCTAGGAGAAGAGGGCGTCGCTTGGATTTGGGAGTTAAATAAAAATATGAAAACCGTGTTGTGTTTTATTTCATTAAAAGACTTTATTCTTATGTGTGTGTTTTTTTTAACCCTTTATTAATATAAGATTAATAATGGATCGATGTCTTATTGACGCCTCTCTATTAACCGGGCTTAATGTCACTTTCCAAAAGCAAGGTGACATTAACCCCTTATATTACCCCATATCCCACCGCTACACGGGAGTGGGAAGAGAGGGCCTAAGTGCAAGAATTGGCGCATCTTAGAGATGCGCCATTTATAGGGCAGCTTGGGTCTGGTATTTGTAGCCGGGGGGGCCAATATCCATGGCCCCTTCCTAGGCTATGAATATCAGTCCGCAGCTGTCTGTGTAGCCTTTCTGGCTATAAAATATAGGGGGACCCCACGTCATTTTTTTGGGGGGGGGCTGTGCAGACAGCTGTGGGCTGATATTCATAGCCTGGGAAACTCCATGGGTATTGCCCCCTTCCCAGGCTACAAATATTGGCCCCCAGTCATCAGCTTTCCCCCTCTGGCTCAGAAAATTGTGCGGGAGCCCACGCTGCTTTTTTTTTTCATTTTTTTTTATATACAGTATATGGCTATATATCTATAGATATATCTATGTATAAGTCTATAGATATATCTATGGAAATATCTATAGATATATCTATGGATATATCTATGGATAGATAGATATATATCCATATATCTATATCTATCTATCTATCCCATATTTATCTATCTATCTATCCCATATTTATCTATCTATGTATCTATCTATCATCATCTATCTGTGTGTGTGTAATGCAGTGTGGATTGGACAAATGTAAAAGAGGAGGATGGACAAAAATGACATCACAATTTTTTTTTTTGCTAAATAACATCTTTATTTATCTCACAAAAACGCATACAAATCCGCAGGCAAAACCGAACTGAAAAACCGCATCAAATCCGCGGCAAAAACACACCTGCGTTTTCTGCAAAGAGATGAGTATTTTGTGCGGAAAAATCCACGGGAGCATCCAAAACGTGTGCACAGAGCCTTAGACATTTATGCTTATTTCCACCTCTAATAGGAGTTCGAATTTTCTCAAAACCAAAAAAAGAAAAAAAAAACTGACATCACCATGATGCGCATTTATAAAGTGTTTTGCCGCTCCTGAATGCGTTGTGTTTTTAATTCCAATGTTTTTCAGGTGTTCAGCTATTCTTTTTTTAATTTTTCTAATAGTACATCCAATATACTGGATTTTACATTTTGTGCAGCAGATACAGTATACTGCATACTGAGTAACACAATTAATAAAGAAGCAATATTTTGAGAGAAACCGCTGTATGAAAAAAGGGATTTAGTTCTATCCATCGCATAGATACATACATTACATCTAGTGCTCGCACATTTTAACCCCTTCCTGACATCAGACGTACTATCCCGTCCATGGGACCCGGGCCCCTATGCCCATGGACGGGATAGTACGTCTACCGCGATCAGCGGCGCCCACGTGGTGAGCGCTGCTGATCGCGGCCGGGTGTCAGCTGATTATCACAGCTGACACCCGGCACAATGTGTCAGGGGCGGTCACGGACCGCCCCCGACACGTTAACCCCTTGCAGGTGTACTGGGGGTTAAAGGGAAGCGTCGGCAGGGAGGGGGCTCCCTCCGTGCTTCCCTGAGCCCCCCACGGCAGCGCAATGTGCAGCGCTGCTGCGGGGGGCTCCTTTCCTGCAGGCCCCCGAATCCAAGATGGCGACGGGGGCCTTCGGGGGCCTGCAGGAAGCTGGCTTCCTCAGTGCCTGCAAAGCGCAGGCATGAGGAAGCCTGCTGATCTGTCACAGTGATCTGTGATGTGACAGATCAGCGATCTGTCACAGGACAGTGAAGTCCCACCTGGGACTATTTAATAAAGTAAAAAAAAAAAAAAAAGTGTTAAAATAATTTAAAAAAAATCGCCAAATAAATTAGAAAAAAAAAAAAATATTCCCCCAAATAAATCCATTTATTGGAAATAAAAAAACAAAACAATAAAAGTACACATATTAGGTATCGCCGCGTCCGTAACGACCCGCCCTATAAAACTGTCCCATTAGTTAACCCCTTTAGTGAACCCCTTAAAAAATAAAAAACGAAGCAAAAAATAATGATTTCTTCTCAAACCGCCAAACAAAAAGTGCAATAACGTGCGATCAAAAAGACGCATATCCATGGTACCGCTGAAAACGTCATCTTGTCCCGCAAAAAACGAGCCACCACAAAGCATCATCAGCGAAAAAATAAAAAAGTTATAGCTCGCAGAACAAAGCGATGCAAAAATAATTATTTTTTATATAAAATAGTTTTCATTGCATAAAACCGACAAAACATAAAAAAATGACCTAAATGAGGTATCGCTGTAACCGTACTGACCCAAAGAATAAAACCGCTTAATCAATTTTACCGCACGCGGAACGGTGTAAACGCACCCCCCCAAAAGAAATTCGTGAAACACTGGTTTTTGTTCATTCTGTGTCCCAAAAATCGGAATAAAAAGCGATCAAAAAAGTCACGTGCCCGAAAATGGTACCAATAAAAACGACAACTCGTCCTGCAAAAAATAAGACCTCACATGACTCGGTGGGTCAAAATACGGAAAAATTATAGCTCTCAATATGTGGTGATGCAAAAACTATTTTTACAATAAAAAGCGTCTTTTAGCGTGCGACAGCTGCCAAATATAAAAACCGCCATAAATAGTAAATCAAACCCCCCCGTTATCACCCCCTTAGTTAGGGAAAAATAATAAAATAATGTATTTATTTCCATTTTTCCATTAGGGTTAGGGCTAGGGTTAGGGTTAGGGCTAGGGTTACGGCTAGGGTTAGGGCTAGGGCTAGGGTTAGGGTTAAGGCTGAGATTAGGGTTAGGGGTGTGTTGGGGTTCGGGTTGGAGTTAGAATTGGGGGTTTCCACTGTTTGGGCACATCAGGGGCTCTCCAAATGCAACATGGCGTCGGATCTCAATTCCAGCCAATTCTGAGTTGAAAAAGTCAAATGGTGCTCCTTCCCTTCCAAGCTCTGCCATGCGCCCAAACAGTGTTTTACCCCACATGTAGGGTATCAGCCTACTCAGGACAAATTGCAAAACAATTTTTGGGGTCCAATTTCTTCTGTTACCCTTAGGAAAATAAAAAATTGGGGGCAAAAATATCATTTTTTGGGAAAAAAATGATTTTTTTATTTTCACGTCCGAGCGTTATAAACTTCTGTGAAGCACTTGGGGGTTCAAAGTGCTCACGACACATCTAGATAAGTTCCGTGGGGGGTCTAGTGTCCAAAATGGGGTCACTTGTGGGGAGTTTCAATAGTTTAGGTACATCAGGGGCTCTCCAAACACACATGACACCCGCAGACCATTCCATCAAAGTCTGCATTCCAAAACGTCACTGCTTCCCTTCCGAGCCCCGACGTGTGTCCATACAGTAGTTTTCTCCCACATATGGGGTGTCAGTATACTCATGACAAATTGGACAACAACTTTTGGGGTCCAATTTCTCCTGTTACCCTTGGGAAAATTAAAAAATTGGGGACTAATTGATCATGTTTGTGGAAAAAATACAATTTTTTTATTTTCATGCCTGGGCATTATAAACTTCTGTGAAGCCCTTGGGGGTTCAAAGTGCTCACCACACATCTAGATAAGTTCCTTAGGGGGTCTCGCTTCCAAAATGGGGTCATTTGTGGGGTGTTTCCACTGTTTAGGTACATTAGGGGCTCTCCAAAGGCAACATGACACCCGCAGACCATTCCATCAAAGTCTGCATTCCAAAACGTCACTACTTCCCATCCGAGCCCCGACGTGTGCCCATACAGTAGTTTTCTCCCACATATGGGGTATCAGCATACTCAGGACAAATTGGACAACAACTTTTGGGGTCCAATTTCTCCTGGTACCCTTGGGAAAATAAAAAAATGGTGACTAAAAGATCATGTTTGTGGAAAAAATACGAATTTGTTATTTTCACGCCCGGGCGTTATAAACTTCTGTGAAGCACTGGGGGGTTCAAAGTGCTCACCACACATCTAGATAAGTTCCTTGGGGGTCTAGTTTTCAAAATGGGGTCATTTGTGGGAGGTTTCCACTGTTTAGGTACATTAGGGGCTCTCCAAAGGCAACATGACACCTGCAGACCATTCCATCAAAGTCTGCATTGCAAAACGTCACTACTTCCCTTCCGAGCCCCGACGTGTGCCCATACAGTAGTTTTCTCCCACATATGGGGTATCAGCATACTCAGGACAAATTGGAAAACAACTTTTGGGGTCCAATTTCTCCTGGTACCCTTGGGAAAATAAAAAAATGGTGACTAAATTCCAGCCAATTTTGCATTGAAAAAGTCAAACGGCGCTCCTTCCCTTCTGAGCTCTGCCATGCGCCGAAACAGTGGTTCCCCCCCACATATCAGGTATCAGCGTACTCAGGACAAATTGCACAATAACTTTTGCAGTCCAATTTCTCCTGTTACCCTTGGTAAAATAAAAAAATTGAACCTGAAGTACTTTTTTTGTGAAAAAAAGTTAGATGTTCATTTTTTTTTTAAATATTCAAAAAAATTCCTGTGACGCACCTAAAGGGTTAATAAACTTCTTGAATGTGGTTTTGAGCACCTTAAGGGGTGCAGTTTTTAGAATGGTGTCACTTTTGGGTATTTTCTATCATATAGACCCCTCAAAGTGGCTTCAAATGTGATGTGGTCCTAAAAATAAAATGGTGTTGTAAAAATGAGAAATTGCTGGTCAACTTTTAACCCTTATAACTTCCTAACAAAAAAAAATTTTGGTTCCAAAATTGTGCTGATGTAAAGTAAACATGTGGGAAATGTTAGTTATCAAGTTTTTTGTGTGCCGTATCTCTGTGATTTAAGGGCATAAAAATTCAAAGTTGGAAAATTGCAAAATTTTCACCAAATTTCCATTTTTCTCACAAATAAACGCAAGTTATTTGAATGAAATTTTACCACTAACATGAAGTACAATGTCACGAGAAAACAATGTCAGAATCACCGGGATCCATGGAAGCGTTCCAGAGTTATGACCTCATAAAGGTACAGTGGTCAGAATTGTAAAAATTGGCCCGGTCATGAACGTGCAAACCACCCTTGGGGGTGAAGGGGTTAAAAAAACAGTAGTGGTTAGCCAAGAGGTGATACTAGAATTTTGTGTAAAAAGGCTTGGAGATAATTGATTAGCTAAACTGGTGCCTCTTCGAGCTACATAAAGACAGCCTTTTTGAATAATACTTTTTAGTTTTTCATCTTGGTTCACCACGGGCAAATAATTTTTTACAATCTCTCTGATTTTGTTTAATTGCCGGCTAAACGGAGTAGAAAAAGTGACCATTGAATTATTTGTCATAGCACGTGGTTTTTTGGAATTCAAAAACCTGGGTTTTTTAGAGACTTTCTGAAGCGCTTCATTAATACTGCGGTAATTATACCCTCTATCATATAACCTTTTACTAATAATTTTACTCTCCTCAAGAAAATGTTTTTCATTTGAACATATCCGTTTAGCTTGATTAAATTCCCCATAGGGGATAGCTTTTATAGTGTGTTGCGGGTGACATGATATGGATAGTGAGAGTTACCAGCGGTTTCTTTTCTGAAAATAGAAGTGTGAACTTTCCCCGATTCAGAATCTCCCATCAGAAAAATATCCAAGAAGGGAACACTGGGACCAATGTGGCTGATGGTAAATTTTAAATTTAAATTGTTGGAATTTAAATAAGAATGAAAAGGACGCAAATCAGAAGCAGTACCTTGCCATACAAAGATCAGGTCATCCACATACCTGCCAAACCAAAAAATATCATAAAAAAAAGGATTTAAATCATGAAAAATGAATTGTTCCTCCCACCACGCCAAGCATAATATTGGGAGCAAAGGTGAAAAATTTAACCCCATAGGGGCTTCTAAGATTTGAAAAAAACCCCTTTATTAAACAGAAAAAATATGGCTTAGCAGGTATGTGGTCGACCAGACTATGAATGCTTTAATTGCTATAATTGTCGATATGATCGATTATCGCCAGGGAATTGGGGAATAGAAGAATATAAGTTAGTCACATCACAGGTGAAAAAACAACATTTTTCTGCCAAATGAAATTTTCAAATGTATGCACAACTGAAAATGAGTCTTTTAAATAACCAGGAACACGACTAGTTAATGGATGTAAAAAGCGATCTATCCATACACTCAAATTCTCATTTAATGATCCTATGCTGGATATAATTGGATGGAGGGGTGGAGGAAAAAATCTTCTTATGAATTTTAGGCAATCCATGAAAAATGTGGATAACTGGATTTATCGGGTACAAGCCATTTGGCTATTTTGGAGCTTAAAACACACTATAAAAGCTATCCCCTATGGGGAATTTAATCGAGCTAAACAGATATGTTCAAATGAAAAACATTTTCTTGAGGAGAGTAAAATTATTAGTAAAAGGTATGATAGAGGGTACCGCAGTATTAATGAAGCGTTTCAGAAAGTCTCTAAAAAACCAAGGTTTTTGAATTCCAAAAAAACACCTGCTATGACAAATAATTCAGTGGTCACTTTTTCTACTCCATTTAGCCGGCAATTTTACAAAATCAGAGAGATTGTAAAAAAGTATTTGCCTGTGGTGAACCCAGATGAAAAACTAAAAAGTATTATTCAAAAAGGCTGTCGTTATGTAGCTCGAAGAGGCACCAGTTTAGCTAATCAATTATCTCCAAGCCTTTTTACACAAAATTCTAGTATCACCTCTTGGCTATCCACTACTGGTTTCTTTTTTCAATGTGCGAGCACTAGATGTAATGTATGCATCTATGTGATGGATAGAACTAAATCCATTTTTTCATACAGCGGTTTCTCTCAAAATATTGCTTCTTTATTAATTGTGTTACTCAGTATGCAGTATACTGTATCTGCTGCACAAAATGTAAAATCCAGTATATTGGATGTACTATTAGAAAAATTAAAAAAAAGAATAGCTGAACACCTGAAAAACATTGGAATTAAAAACACAGCGCATTCAGGAGCGGCAAAACACTTTATAAATGCGCATCAGGGTGATGTCAGTTTTTTTCTCTTTTTGGTGTTGAGAATATTCAAACTCCTATTAGAGGTGGAAATAAAGCATAAATGCCTAACAATACGTGAAAAATATTCAGGATTGAGATTCCTCAGTGGTTGATACCTTTTAATGGCTAACTGAAAAGATGGTAACACATTGCAAGCTTTCGAGACTACTCAGGTCTCTTCATCAGGCTAGACTAATACAAAATCTGAAGTCACATATTTATGCACAATACAGCCTAGAAAAAATGCAATAGATAAGTCAAGTGACGTGAAGCAGAACTATCAATATGGGAGAGGGAGAAACATAAATATAAACATTGAACCAGTTCATAGATAAGGAGTCCGGATGTTTTATGGTCCTGTGATTGGGGTCTAGTTCTGTGTTGTGATGCCCCCACAAGGTTTTAAAAGGAAATTCCTTAATTGATGTAAAAAGACATAAATCCATGCAACACATTCATTCCAGCACTGAGAGTGTCAAAGTTCGTCTTAAATTTGTACTCCCAAACTCGTCTCTCTCTCTGAGAATTGAAGTTACCTTTCAATACCAGTAATTTCATATCCACGTTGCTGTGATCAGGGATACAGAAATGTTTTGCCACAGGTAGATCCATTCTTTCTTCTCTTATTGTGTGACGATGAGCATTCATCCTTGTTCTAAGCTTTTGCCCTGTCTCCCCCACATACAGACCCCCAGTTGGACATTTAGTACAAATAATTAAGTATACCACATTAGATGTGATGCAGGTGAAAGTACCTGGGATCTTGTAGTCCTGATGTGAGTTGGGGATCTTTATCTTGTCCGTCGTCATTATAAAAGGAGAATCTAATTCCCAAAGGACTCTGGACTACAAACCCAATGCTTCATACCTACAATACCCATTATGCACAAAACCTTTGTCACAGGACTTCTGAGAGACTAAGGAACCACCTTTTACATGTCTGCTACAGCATAAGGAGTAAAGTCCAGGGGCAATTTGAAACTCTGAGGAAAACACTTACAGAAAGCACAGAGCAAAAATTACAACAATACTACAACAAACTACGGACCTTTCTGGTTCATAACAAGGAAAAGAAACTACACAGACTGTGTCTCAATTCAGGACTCTATACAAACAGATACAAAACAAATCCAAAACCTGACAACTTGGACAACCACTCCATTCCAGACACAAAAGCATCTAACTGTGTCATCAATCTCTCAGATTATAAACCCAACAAAGTGGAACTGGCTGTGCTTTCTAGAGGACTCTCATTTTGTCCCACTAAGGCCCTAGACAAAACTGAACTCTGCAGTGATATGGAACAGTATTTCAGGAGACTGCACCTGAGGGAATATTTCAATGATACAGAAGATTCAGAAAACACTCAGACCGAAGGAAAAGGGATCGTAACAACTAGGAAAAGGTCAGACTGGACACCTCCACCTGGACGCAACCCTCATTTGGATAAATATATAGACTCCTTCAGACATTTGATAAAATCCACAATCATAGACACTAACAGGAGACAAGCATCCAACATCAGTGCCCAGGAGAGAAAGGCCATACAGTCTTTAAAAACCAACAAGGAAATCATCATTTAACCTGCTGACAAGGGAGGTGCAATAGTCATGATGAATACATCAGACTACATGAAGGAAGCAAACAGGCAACTTATGGACACACGCTACTATAGAAAATTGGAGTCGGATCCTACACAGGACTATTACAAGGAACTAAACAAGTTGGTTTCTTGTCTGCCTGACCAGTCCATAAGAGCTGGCGATGACCTGATACCAGAGACTCCAAGAATAGGGACATTCTACATGCTTCCCAAAATCCACAAATCTGGAAATCCAGGAAGACCAATTATTTCATGTGTGGGCACCCTCACTGAGCAGGTATCTGGATGGGTAGAGGGTATTCTTAAACCACTGGTGAAGGATACATCCAGCTACATTCAGGACACAACTGACCTATTGAATAAACTAGCAGCAATAGGTCCTCTACCAGAAGGAACCATCCTGGCCACCATGGATGTGGAATCTTTGTACTCTAATATCCCACACCAAGATGGTTTAAATGCCTGCAAATTCTTCATGGAAAACACAGGGACTGATGCTGATGCTGTGGTGAAACTTATAAAATTCATCCTCACCCACAATTACTTTGAATTTAACAACAGAATCTATCTACAGGAGACTGGCACAGCTATGGGAAGTAAAATGGCTCCACAGTATGCAAATCTTTTCATGGCCAAGCTTGAAAGCGACTTTTTGTCCTCATGCCCCATCAGGCCCCTGGCCTACTACCGCTTCATTGATGATATTTTAATCATCTGGACGGAGTCTGAGCAACAGCTAAAGACGTTCCTCGAACAGTTTAATCAAATTCATCCTACCATCAATTTAACACTCAACTACTCCAGTACTGAGATTAATTTTTTGGACACCATCATTAAGCTAAAAAACAATGAAATAGAGACATCCCTGTATCAGAAGCCAATCGACCGTCCAACATACCTTAAATGGGACAGTTTCCATCCAAAACACATAAAGAAATCTATTATCTATAGCCAAGCCATCAGATACAATCGTATATGTTCCAACCCCATGGATAGAGACAAACACCTTGGTCACCTCAAAAAGACCTTTTTGAATCAGGGTTACCATCCAAGAACAATTGAAAACCAAATTACAAGAGCCACCAGATTGTCAAGGAATCACCTGCTACATTACAAAGCTAAAGAAGAAAATAACCGAGTGCCTCTAGTAGTCACCTACAACCCAAATCTGGAGGTGCTAAGGGGAGCTGCACGGAAATTACAACCTTTACAACAAAAAGATGCCCGATTAAAATTCATTTTTCCAGACCCCCCACTGCTGTGTTTTAGGCAGCCCCCAAATTTAAGAAGCATCATTGTCAGAAGCTCCCTGTCCTCTCCAACAGCTGCAGGAACCTTTCCTTGCAACCAGAAAAAATGTAAAACCTGTCCATTTATAATGACCACGGACAAGATAAAGATCCCCAACTCACATCAGGACTACAAGATCCCAGGTACTTTCACCTGCATCACATCTAATGTGGTGTACTTAATTATTTGTACTAAATGTCCAACTGGGGGTCTGTATGTGGGGGAGACAGGGCAAAAGCTTAGAACAAGGATGAATGCTCATCGTCACACAATAAGAGAAGAAAGAATGGATCTACCTGTGGCAAAACATTTCTGTATCCCTGATCACAGCAACGTGGATATGAAATTACTGGTATTGAAAGGTAACTTCAATTCTCAGAGAGAGAGACGAGTTTGGGAGTACAAATTTATGACGAACTTTGACACTCTCAGTGCTGGAATGAATGTGTCGCATGGATTTATGTCTTTTTACATCAATTAAGGAATTTTCTTTTAAAACCTTGTGGGGGCATCACAACACAGAACTAGACCCCAATCACAGGACCATAAAACATCCGGACTCCTTATCTATGAACTGGTTCAATGTTTATATTTATGTTTCTCCCTCTCCCATATTGATAGTTCTGCTTCACGTCACTTGTCTTATCTATTGCATTTTTTCTAGGCTGTATTGTGCATAAAAATGTGACTTCAGATTTTGTATTAGTCTAGCCTGATGAAGAGACCTGAGTAGTCTCGAAAGCTTGCAATGTGTTACCATCTTTTCAGTTAGCCATTAAAAGGTATCAACCACTGAGGAATCTCAATCCTGAATATTTTTCTATCTACTGGCTAACACGGTACAAAGATATACATCTTTCCTGTAACAATACGTGAGGCATTCTGGATATTAAAATTAGACACAAAGTTTCCCCGTGGTATGAATTCCAGAAATGACCTTTATTACATTTATTAAGATTTTTTGTATGTTTGTCCATGTTAATACTCTGTTTCACCTGCCACTGTTTTTCCTTAATTATTCGCTGTTTTCTGATTGGTTGAAAACCTCTATATTATTTGTCTGCATTTTTGTTTTAACATGCCTATGACTAAGGGTGCTTGTAGCGCACCAGAAATGCGTCTGGTGTTCTGTACATTTTAAACATGGCTTGAAAGCCGAATAAAGCTTTTCTAATCTTTTAATGGCTGGTGTGCCAAACTTTTTTTTCTTTTCTTGGATACTCACTGCTTTTTCACCAATGGAAACGTGCACCCACCTGTCTCATTTGGACCCAGCCCAGCAGGGTTTACAAGTGGATTACGTCATGCAGCTCCCATACCTCCTTCTCATACAGTGAGATGGTTGAAAGATGATGAATTCTGTTTTGTCCATGTTCACTTTTAGAAAGCGAGCAGAAAATAGTGGACAGACATTGTGTGATTTTGGTCAGTAAGGAGGTGATGTCCGTTTGAGATAGGTAGATCTGCGTGTCATCGGCGAAGAGATGATATTGCAAACCGTGGGATTCTATGAGCTGTCCCAGGCCGAAGGTGGAGATGGAGAATAGTAGGGGTCCTAGAACTGAGCGTTGGGGAACCCCGAAACACAGGGGGAGAGGTGAGGAGGTGGTGTGGGGGAGGGAGACACTGAATGTCCCTGTAACACCAACACGATGGAAGTTGCCAGTACAATTGTTAGGTGTTCCCGAGTCTGTTGTTTTTTAAAGATTTTGCCGATAAGCTCAAACATGCCATTTGCACCACCGGCTATGCCAGCATCAGTATGGGGTAGCGAAAATACCAGCCTGTCCACCACCAGTATGATCAGGCACATGGCAGAAAAGCACCCGACTTTGTAGGCTGAACACCAGGCTCCAGGAACAGTGTCTGCGGGTGATACCACTGCTTCTTCCACTGTTGAACGTGCAAGCAAATCCCCTGTCCATGGTGCATGCGAAGATGCCGCCTGCCCTGCATCTGTCATTGCACACAAACTCAAATAGCATCATCAACAAGCACGTCCACATCCTTGTCCCAGCACAGCGTTCAGTTGTCCATACTCCAGTCCTTGGAATATATGCGGAAATATCCAGTCAATGCCCCAAAGAACACAATAATAAATGGACACATTTCTCATCTGCTTGCGCTCGAAATGTTGCCTTTTAGCCTCGTGGAGACGGAAGCTTTCTGCAACCTGATTTCAGTGTCCATCTAAAAAAAGGACTCTGTCAACAGCCATCACTATTTCTCCCGGTGTGCCATCACAGCATTACACAAGCACGTGTCCCACTACATTACCCGGACCCTCAAAAATGCTGTTACTGGGAAAGTCCACCTAACCATGGACATGTGGACAAGTGCTTGTGGGCAGGAACAGTACATCTCGCTAACAGCACACTGGTTTAACATAATGGTTGCCAGGACGTCGTCGGACATTGTGATGGAACACGTCTTCCCGACGCCGAGGATTGCGGGCCCTACATCAATCACGCTTGCCCCCAGTCCACAGCTCAAGCACCTCCTTCCTCCTCCTCTTCAGCCTTCATCTCCGAAATGAACACATCAGTCACAAGCTGGAAGCACTGCAGCACTGCCACAGCCAATCGGCAACAGGCTGTGCTGAAGCTAATATGCTTAGATGACAAAGCGCACAATACTGAAGAGTTGTGGACAGCTCTGGCAGTGCAGGCAGATGTGTGGCTGACACCGCTGAACCTACAGCTAGGCATGGTCGTGTGTGACAAACCCCGGAACCTGGTGGCGGCTCTGAGGTGAAGCGAGCTCACACACATACAATGGCTGGCCCATGTGCTTAACCTTGTTCAACGTTTTTTCAAAAGCGACCCGGAGCTGCCGGATCTGCTTGTAAAATTACGCTGCCCTGTGTGCCCATTTTAGAAAGTCAGCTACAGCTTCATCCACCCTTGACATGCTTCAGCAGCGTTTGCAGCGTCCGGCTCACCAACTGGTGTGTGATGTGCCCACACGTTGGAACTCTACACTGCACATGTGGGAAAGGATGTGTGAGCAGAAGAGGGCAGTTGTTAACTACCAGCATCAACAAGGTCATCAGTATACTTTACACATAAGATCTCAGGAGTGGACATGGATGTCAGACCTATGTACCATCCTCCAAAACTTTGAGGAATCCACCAAGATGGTGAGAGGCGATGACGCCATAAGTAGCATCACCATCCCACTTCTTTGTGTTCTAATAATACTATTTATATAGTACTAGCTTGGCCCATGCGAAATTTTCACACATTGGTCATCGGGGGCGCAGGCAATGTCAGAAAAAGCAAGCTGGTCAAATGTAAATGTATTTCATGAGCTGATGAACACAGACAGGTATTTATATATGTAAATTGGTAATACAATAAAATGTTTTGATAAGTAGAGGCCAAAAAATGCAGGACATTGTGTCTTTCTGCAGGTTTATGAAAATGAATGTTTAAACTGTATTTAGTGATAAAATCGTGAATGAATGGTTTGTTTGGCTGTTTTCTTGCTGAAGGGAGCAAGTTTACCTTTCAAATGGTGTAACATGTGTGTGTGGGGCGAAGTAATCAGCAAAAAAGCAGTGCATGTTTGCAAATGTGTTGGTAGTGTTCTTTGGGGTACTGTGGTGCCACGTGCAGGTCATTTTTCCTTACTGCAGGTTTATGAAAATTAATGTTTAAACTGTATTTTGTGATCAAATCGTGGATGTGTGGTTTGATTGGCTATTTCCTTGCTGAAGGGGGCAAGTTTACCTTTCAAATGGTGTATAATTTATGTGTGTGGATGCAGTGTGAACAATACAAAGGAATCACCGAAAAACAGTGTTTAGAAATAATAGAATAGATTAGTTATATAGTATTTATATAGCGCAAACATATTTACAGTTTAAGATTTTCAAACTGAACAGTCCTAAGTAACAATAACAACGTTAACAATAATACAATAATTAAATCAAAAGAAAACGACCCTGCTCATGAGAGCTTACAATCTACAATGAGGTCAGGAAGATACAAAGTACAGTGGTGTATTTACAATGACGTATTTACAATTATGTATTTACAATAGTAGTGCAGAGGTTATTCGAAAGTTATGGATGGCATGAGGAGGAGGAGAGCATGGTCAGCTGTCCTCTTGGTGAGGACATGGAAGTCTTTCCTGTTAGCAGTCTGGCAAGCATTGGTTGAGTTTATGTTACGCTGCCTTTCCCGCGTTCTATAAATTTTGGCTTACAGCCAGACAATACTGATTGGTGACACTTCTAGACACACGCTAATAGGAGAACCTGGTATCTCTTATTCCAGTGGCAGACAGATGTACAAAAATATTGCAGTACCAGAGGGTCCTTCTTGCAGAATTATTAAATAAATTCCCATCTCAAAACACTAGTGGCAGAAGTCACAGTTCCTTGGACAACCAAGGAGTACAGGTGAGAGACACAACTCCAATCCAGCAGAAGCAGTGGAACACTGCCAAAGTTATGGGAGAGTTTTCTCAGACCCTCCTGTTGCCCTGGCCCTGAGGCGTGGGGTATTCTGATTAGGAGTGCAAAGTTTTGGAAGATGCTGAGGGAGTACCTTTGTCACGACCCACCAATCGGTCGGTCACTAGACGGCACAACACACCAGGAAACACCAGGGAAACTTTAACAATGGTAGGCCTTGTCGATAGGGAATGGGGGAATGGACACCTCCTGCATTCACCTAAGGATGTGCCCTGATCTCCCTATCGTCCTTATATGGGTTTTTTCACCCCTTTCCTGACCAGGATACCTAATTCCTCACTTGCCCTGCTTCTATCCCAAAGTAGGGAATTGGCAAGTGAGAACACTGGTCCCACCGCTGCACTAAGACAACACAAGGTAAAGTAAGACAGACCCAAATCATAAGAACATACCCCTAAAAATGATACTTTATTAGATTAAAAATAACCAAAACAGACTTGGTTATGCACCAAAAACAAAAAGTGACAAAAATCAAAAACAAAAAGTGTTCAAACAAAACCCCAATAAGAGGAGTATCGCTACTGCAACTCTGTGCTGTATATAAATATGCTGGCAATAAGCTGGAAAGTGGAAGTTTCTATCTGAGCCATGGATAAAAGCTAATGGGCATTAAGCCACTTATGACAGTACATGTATTGTTAACACAGTGGAATATCTCGGCTGCAAATTTATGTTGGCTGTGTTTATGATAGCATAAATCTATATGTGAGCTATATATTTGAAGGCAATTGGGCATTGCTGGCACTTGTGAAGTGAAATTGTTTATCTAAGCCAGGGCTGAAGATATTGGGCACCAAACCGTTTATGAACAGTGACAATAGAGTTGACAATTACGGATATAACCCTATGTACATTGCTGACATGATAGTATGGCAGCCATTGGGTATTAAAAGAGAGTGATTATCTCTATGTGGCACTAGTTTGTGGTATTTTTTTGAGAAATTATCTGATGACCACAAGATTAATAACAGTCCATGTGTTAAAATAGAAATACTTCCTTCACAACTTTACCCTGAAACCACCTGTTAATGTGGATTGAATGTGTTCTATTGTTTTTAACTACAAGGGGTACAGGGCCCTCCTTAGAGCAGTATTTTATTGTCTAGAATGAGGGGTCCCTTTACGACTGGGTAGAGGGTAACCCTAGTGGCTACAGGGTGTATCAGGGTCCCTAGGGACAGTCATCGTTGAGCGGGGGCACCACAACGTCCCCCCTAGGGTGCCAACCTCCGCGGCCAAGCAGTTGTGAGCTCAGGGCATCTAATAGGGACTCCTAGTTATTCCCTTATTGGGGTTTTGTTTGAACACTTTTTGTTTTCGATTTTTGTCACTTTTTGTTTTTGGTGCATAACCAAGTCTGATTTGGTTATTTTTAATCTAATAAAGTATCATTTTTAGGGGTATGTTCTTATGATTTGATTCTAGACCCTTGAGTAATATTCAGAGATTGTTAAAGTAAGACAGACACCAAAAGGGAATGGGGAACAAAAATATAACACTTAGCTTTCTCTGCTGCAATGCACGACACAGCAGAGAAAGGCAACAGATCACAGCATTCAGCTGAAGCACCACTGCACCAGAAAGCTCGTCTCCAGCTCAGTTGGTCTCCAAAAGGACCTGTATCAACAACAGTCAGCTGATGCATCAGGTCACCTTTTAAGGCTGGTGGGAGTGGTCACCACCCACATCAGCAGAACTAGCAGCAATGCAATTACACCAGCAGGGGGGGGGACTGACATTAACCCCTGATGGCCTGAAAGGAAAATGTTTTAATCTGCCACAGATCCAAAAATGGATCATGACAGTACCCCCCTTTCAGTGCGGGGCCTCTGTACCCTCAACGGCCCGATTACCCTAGAACTCCAGATCCAGACACCCACACATACTCCTTTGCACAAAGCTCTGGACCTGAACGTTTATTTCCATGCATGTGTAATAATCTGCAGGTACTGATGATGTCACCATGGATCAGAGACAGATCAAGAGTTAAAGGGTTTATTTACAGGGGATAGACTCTCCACACAGGGAGAACTGCGGGTTAAAAGTGACACGGTGAAACGGTACACAAAAGGCTAGGGAAAGCTATGAAACAGTTAAGCAAAGTAGAAATGGTTAAACGGGAATTCTTGTAACTTATCAGTCTGGTGAAGTCTTGATTGCAGGGTTTCTTTCTCCAACGTTGGCACCGTCAGCAGAGGCACTTGAAGTCTCTGTAGTTTCTCCTATCTTTGGACCCTGGAACTCCGGGGTTAAAGCAGGAAGCAGGGAGATGCTGTGAACCTGAGTCTCCCCTGCTTTAAGTCTCCGTATGTTAAGCTAGCAGTCTCTCCGCAGGATCGATGCTGTGCACACTGAAAAGTCTCTCTGCCACACTCAGGGGCTCTGGCCTGTCACCACAGGCACCGGGGCTGCATGCACGGGTCACTGTCTCTGCAATGTCAGGGGGAATGCCTCCTCTGGTCACAGGGGCTACCGAGTCCACGTACACAAAGACAGTGCTTTCTATATCTTGTCCTTCAGCCCCAGTCCTCTGACGGGGAGTTCTCTCTCTCCTGGAGCGCGGTGCTGCAGCCTGCTTCTTAAGTGACGTGTGCTGCTCTGCCTCTGGCACACTCTGCTTTCACGCCCTCAGCCTGCACAGCTTCCGGTCCACCGCCCCTTCTCTTCCCCCACTGCCCCTTACAGTCACAAGTTGTAGTCATTCTAAGTCAGTAAGTCTTCCGCCCGGCAACCCTGCTGCCCCGATATGTGGTTCCGGACACGGAGCAGGAGAGGTAACCCCCTTCTGGCTCTTCTTCCTCTTCACCCCCTTACACATGCATCTGCCACAAGATGGTGAGCTCTTTACAGAACCGACAACAGAGGCGTCCCCTGTGTCAACACACTCACACCCCCACAATGCTCAGAGGGAACCACCACCCACCCCTGACCCCTCCTCCTAAGAGGACTCTGACACACAGGGTTAGCTTGTGGAGAGGGTTGAGAGTTTCCCCTACTCCCTGGCAGCACCTCTGCTGACCCCACTGGAGAAGAAGGGGACAGTTGTAGAGAGACAGTAGCCCCCGGGCAGCAGCCCTCACACGACTTAGCCCAGCTGACTACTTCCCTGGACCGCCAATCTATGACCGGGTTGTGTCTTTTCAACTAAGGGAGGCCTAAAACCATGGGTGTTGGCATTCCCCCAAGATGTAGGGCTCTTCATGACAAGCCCCTATACGCAGATGTATATTGTCTACGTCTTGGGTAACCCTCCCCTGGCTGAGTGGGACAGAGTCAATGGCCTGGATGCTTAGGGGTCTTGCTAGCATCTTATACCTCAGGCCATGGGTCTGGACAAAGTGAGCATCCACTAGATTGACACCTGCTCCACTGTCCACAAGCACCGGTAAACCATCAGTTACCCCACCAACCACCACTTCAGCAGACAGGGTACACTGAGGGGAAAAATGGAGGAAATATACACTCCCTGGTTGTCTCTCTCCTCCTGACCAGGGGGACGCTGCTTCTTAGATGGTACTACTTTGGCGGGAGCTGGGCAGACCCCGATAAAATGCCCAGTCTGCCCAAAGAAAAAACAAACCCCCACATCACGGCAAACCGCAGTCAACCCCGTTTGGGAACCAACTCCTCCCACCTGCATGGGTTCGGCCACCTGCATCAGTGTGTCCTCCCTAGCAAGGGCAACAGGGGGCACATTTGTTGCATACCTCTCCCTGAGGCATCTATCCTCCCGGATAGCAAGGGACATGGTGGCCTCCAACAACTTGGGGGCGGCGTACTGCACCAGAGTATCCTGCAACCTTGGGGACAGACCATGCAAAAAATGACTCCTTAGGGCAGGGTCATTCCACCGCATGTCAGTGGCCCACCTCCTGAACTCTGAGCAGTACTCCGCACCTGGCTGGCCCCCTGCTTGATCTTATAGAGTCGGGATTCCGCCAGGGAGACACCATCAGGATCTCCATACACCAGTGCTGCAGAAAACCTATCCACTGACAGTAGAGATGGTGAATTGGCCGGCCTGGAGAAGGCCCAGGATTGGGGATCACTCTTAAGTAGGGAAATGATGATTCCCACCTATTGTTCCTCACTCCCTGCTGAACGAGGGCAGAGCCTGAAGTACAACTTGCATGCCCCCTGAAAAAAAAAAAATTATCTCTCTCTCCAGAAAACCTGTCAGGGAGAGATATCTTGGGTTCTGGTTGAGCCGGAACCTCAGCCGAGGCCCAGAACCCCACCAACTGTTGCAGCTGCTGCACCATCTCACCACGCAGCACCTTAAGCTCATCAGTGAGGGTCTGAAGCAGTTTGGCAAAGGCCTATATTTGGGCCATGGCTCACCAGAAAAAAAAATGTGTCGGTTGGTTATAATGTCACAAAGTGACTGACCTAGCGTGACACGACCCACTAATTGGTTGGTCACCAGACAGCACAACACACCAGGAAACACCAGGGAAACTTTAACAACAGTATGCCCTGTCGATAAGGAAGGGGGGAATGGACACCTGCACTCACCTAAGGATGTGCCCTGATCTCCCTATTGTCCCTATATAGGTTTTTTCACCCGTCGCCGACCAGGATACCTAATCCCTCACTTGCCCTGCTCCTATCCCTAAGTAGGGAATTGGCAAGTGAGAACACTGTTCCCACCGCTGCACTAAGGCAACACAAGGTAAAGTAAGACAGACACCAAAAGGGAATGGGGAACAAAAATATAACACTTAGCTTTCTCTGCTGCAATGCACCGCACAGTAAAGTAAGGCTAGGTTAATATTAGCGTTTGAGTCCACAGCGTATCATCCGCATGCGCGACCGCATGCAAAAATGCATGTTTACGCATTTTTTATGTGCATCATGTTACGCATGACAGAAAAAAAGCTGCGTGTGCATGCGTTTGTATGCATTTTTGCATGAGCTTGCGTTATGTGCATGCATTCGATATGACACCAGACAAAAATGATATAAAATACACTATAGGAACAAAGAAGCGCAATAGGGTCTTATCTGATGATAATGGTATAAAGATATATAAAATCCACTCACCCGCTAAAGGAGAGATCAGGCGTATGGAAATTGTCAGCTGCTGCACGTCCAAATGGTCAAACAAGTGACTGCCAGTATATCGCTTCTTAAGGAACTTAATTTTTGGACTTTCATGCGCTGCTTGACATAATGCACAATCCAGTTATATTAAAAGATCAATCATTTATTCCCATTTAATCCCAAATGGGAATTAAATGGGAATAAATGATTGATCTTTTAATATAACTGGATTGTGCATTATGTCAAGCAGCGCATGAAAGTCCGAAAAATAAGTTCCTTAAGAAGCAACCAGACAAAAATGGGCATGTCTCATGGGATTTCTATTTGCATTTTGAAGAATGCATGCTTATCGAACGCATTTGTACGCATTTCCTTGCGTACCAATGCATTCCCATAGACAGTAATGCGCTTTTTTGATGCACTCATCCACATGCGCATGCCTGCGCATATTTGACAGACTTTTGACACCTCAAAAAATGCAACATGTTGCGTTTTTTCCGGACACTGCGAAACAACGCATGCATACGCAAAAGCATGCGATCGCATGTCCCTGCGAACACCATGTTAAATATATGTACGCATGATGCATGCAGATCAAACGCTGCGCACACAAATGCTAATGTGAAAACAGCCTTAGGCACCAGATCACAGCATTCAGCTGAAGCACCACAAAGCTCCTGTCTCCAGCTCGGTTGGTCTCCAAAAGGACCTGATGCATCAGGTGACTTTTTAAGGATGATGGGCGTGGTCACCACCCACATCAGCAGAATTAGCAGCAATGCAATTACACTAACAGGCCAGCAGGGGGGAAGATCTGACATTAAACCCCTATGGCCGGAAAGGAAAAAAGTTTTAATCTGCCACAGATCCAAAAATGGATCGTGACAACCTTGCTGACCACACCATCATTCCTCTGTGCCTTATAATTATTGGTTATCCAAGCTGGACACGTGGCATGAACTGGCTCTCTCTACTGCGCACGTGCGCTGTACTCACGGTCATGGAGTGCACAACTCCTCGCTCTCTGGAGGTCACTGGGCACATGGCACCTCGCTCTCTGGCAGTACCGCTTGTAGAGGTGGGAGCCGACGAGAACAGTCCTTCATGGCGCCAGTGCTCTAAGGACGGCGCACGCTGCTCAGCCTACTATGCGCTGCTTGTCCCCACCAAAAAACTCTGCTGTCGTGCCCACTTTCTCTTAGGCTCGCCCCCTGCCTTTAGGTCGCCGGGTCTGTCACAGCGCCAGTGTCATGTCCGCCATGTCTGTTATGCCGCAAGTTGCCTGGAGCAGTGTGCACGCGTGCCTTACCTCATGGCTGCACGCTGTTGCTGGGTAACCATCCGTCTCTGTCTAACTCTGCAATCCGTTGTACTCCTGGAACCCCTGATCATGTGACCTTTCCTATGTTCCAGCCCTGCTCTGGTTCTGCAATCCGCTGTATTCCTGGAAACCCCTGATCATGTGACCTTTCCTATGTTCCAGCCCTGCTTTGGTTCTGCAATCCACTGTATCCTGGAAACCCCTGATCATGTGACCATTCCTATGTTCCAGTCCTGCTCTGGTTCTGTAATCCGCTGTATTGCTGGAACTCCTGATCATGTGACCTGCTCTATGGTTCTACTCAGGCTGTTCTAGCTATGCTCTCTATGATCCTGGAGGAACTGAACTGGAAGTCCTTCCATGATCCTGACCCGGAACTGCAGGTGCTATGGTGCTATGTCAGACCGCCCCTCCCTATGCTCAGGGCCTGATTATTGTGTTGCTTCCCTGCATGGCTGCTTGGTCTGCTCGGTCGCTCCCTGTATTCTGTGCCCCTGCACTCTGCCCTGTAGTGCTTCTCTGCACACGCTCTGTGCTTGTACTCTGCCTCTTGTCACGTGCCATGTCTTGTGTTGTCTCTCGTGCCATGTTTGTCCTTGCTTTGCTTTGCCTTGAAGTACTTCCGCTGTTCTCTGCCTTTGCCTGTTTTGCCATGTCTGGTCTTTGCTATTCTGAGCCTTGTAGTGCTTCTCATGTTTCTTGTCTCTGCCTAGTTTTTCGTTCTCTTACCTTTTGTGCTCTCTTGCACATTTCTTCGTCTAGTCCTACGGCTCTGCCTTAGCCCAGCTCTAGGCTTCGGCCTATGCTCCGCTGCTAGACTCTGTCCTCTGGTGCTCTCTAGCACACTCCCTGACTAGTCCCAAGGCTCTGCCTTGGCCCGGCTCTGGGCTTCGGCCTACGCTCCGCTGCTAGTTCTATGTCTCGTTTCCTGTCTAGTCCCAAGGCTCTGCCTTGACCCGGCTCTGGGCTTCGGCTTACGCTCCGCTGCTAGACTCTGTCCTCTGGTGCTCTCTAGCACACTCCCTGACTAGTCCCAAGGCTCTGCCTTGGCCCGGCTCTGGGCTTCGGCCTACGCTCCGCTGCTAGTTCTATGTCTCATTTCCTGGCTAGTCCCAAGGCTCTGCCTTGGCCCGTCTCTGGGCTTCAGCCTACGCTCCGCTGCTAGACTCTGTCCTCCGGTGCTCTCTAGCCACACTCTCTGACTAGCTCTGCTCTCTCTCTGACCTGACTCTGTGTTTCTGCCTATGTCCCTCTCCATGTTCCGCTCCCTGTCTTGTCTTGCCTTGTTTCTCGCCTAGCCTTGCCTTGTTCCTTGCTTTGTCTTTTCCTTGCCCTGTCTGGTTTTCCCTTCCCCCGTCCTGTTGCTTCAGTACCGACCTGTTGGTCCTGTCACATAGGACAGGCATATGGTACAGATTGCCCCTTGCCCGCCTCCTGTGCCTTAATCATGCCGCATGTTTGTGTCTCAGCCATGTGCACTGGCCAGTGAGGCGTGTCTCCTGCCTTGAACCCTGGCGTGGCTCCTAGCACGCACCCTGCCTTGAACCCTGGTGTGGCTCCTAGCATGCACCCTGCCTTGAACCCTGGCGTGGCTCATAGCACGCATCCTGCCTTTAACCCTGGCGTGGCTCCTAGCACGCACCCTGCCTTGAACCCTGGCGTGGCCCCTACCGCGCACCCTGCCTTGAACCCTGGCGTGGCCCCTAGCACGCACCCTGCCTTGAACCCTGGCGTGGCTCCTAGCACGCACCCTGCCTTGAACCCTGGCGTGCCCTTTGGCACACGCAGGACTCTGCCTTGTACCTTGTGCCTTGGCGTGTCTCTATACACGCACCCTGTCTTGTTTGTTGAACTTTAGGCCTCGGCGTGTCTCTACACACGCACCCTGTCTTGTGAACCCTGGCGTGTCCCCTACACACGCACCTTGCTTTGACTTTGCTTTGAACCCTGGCGTGTCCCCTACACACTCACCCTGCCTTGCACCTTGCCCTGGACCCTGGTGTGCTCCTAGCACGCACCCTGCCTGGAATCCTGCCTTGGACCTCGGCGTGTTCCCTAACACGCACCATGCCTGGGTATCTGTCGTGCCTCCTTGCCTGAACCCTGGTTTGCCTGCTGGATGCCCGGAACCTGCCGATCGCTGCCAGAGATCGTAAGCCTGATGACTGCGGCCTGATGTCCGGAGCTGATGTCCGCAGCCTGATGCCCTGATCATGTCGATCGTTGCCAGCTGTCCGGAGTCTGATGCCACTGTGCCTTTGCCTGTACCCAGGCGTGCCACCTGGCACGTACTGTGCTATGGACCTTGGTGTGCCCACGCACGCACTTTGCCGTGTTTGCTCGTTTTCACGTTCTTGCACTGAATGTTCCTGCAGTTGTCTAAATGAAGATACCTTGAACTTACGTCTTGTCCTGTCTTGTTTCCTGCTTGTCCCTGCTTGTCAGACACTCACAGTGTCCCCCTGAGATGGCCGTCTGGTCCCAGCAGTCGTGGTGGCTCACCCCCTTGGTCTTGCCCCTGACACTCCCTGTATAGGAGGTGGTTCCTCACAAGGTCAGCTCACCCTCGGTGGGTGGGTGCCACGACCCAGAGGGTCCACTCAAAAAATGGGCTCAGCAGAAGCTGAGTCCGTCACAGCCGGGACTTCGGGTGCATAGTGTGCTGCCCCCATGCTGCTCACACGGTGACAGCATGGGACTCACTCCTGTTTTGCATGTTTTTTCCATCAGCTTCTGGCCAGGTTCCCTGTCTAAACACACCCCCTCTTCCTGGGTAATGGGGCCTGTCCGTTCCCCTATTCCTTCCCTTGGGAAACAGGGGACGCAGCCTTGACAGTTACGGACCCGGCGCAGCACAAGTACCCGGAGCCTGCTCTTCATGAATCTGTACATATCTGGCCAATCAGTTCTTTAATGCAAGCATCATAGAAGGCATGTTCTAATTTTCGCGAGCAAATTGTACATTACATCTAGAACAGTTGCACTGTGAAGGACTTTGTGGCTCACATCAATCCACAAGATGATGCTAGTCTCATACTTCAAAATTTCAGTGGTAAATCACTGCAACACAGGTTGTGTACTTTCTGACTTCTGTAACACCATTTGTGTGATAATTATTCATACCTATTTGTTTCATAATTAGTGATGAGCGAACATGCTCGCCACTACTCGGTACTCGCCCAAGTATCGCTATACTCGCGGTACTCGGCGAGCACCGAGCATTTCCGGGATTATTTGGTGGGAGCTTGGGTCTGCACCCTGCAATTTTGGTGCTCTTTAGAGCACAAATCAACATGCAGGGATTGTCTGTCATGCACTGTAATGGCGCAGCCATCTTTGTTGTGGCATTACAGTGATTGGCTGGCCGCACAGCATCATCAGGTCTATAAGAGACCTGCCACCACCCTGCTCGTCATTGTCACGTCCGGAATCAGTGTTGGCAGAGCTGCTGCTGAGATAGAGACAGATTTGTGCTTTTATTAGTTAGTGTTAGGGCTGGGGGAACGCACCAAATTATAAAATAATAGTAGGTGCGTTCGCAGCCCGGGGTCCACCGTGCAGAGGTGGTACACTGTTGCTACGTAATGGCGGGAGTTTAAAGCGGTGTGGAAAGGTCACACATGGGTTAACGTCACCTAGTGTGAACAGGAGCGAACTCTGTTAACTCACAGAGCCGCACTACCGCTGAACATAAATGCCGGAGCCTGTTTAGTTCACAGAGCCCGGCCAATGAGCGCACAGAAAGCGGTCACAGAACTCTACCCCAAGGACACGGGGTCATAGTCCCTCTCGACCTCTGAGCGCGCGGCGTCGCAACTGCGGACGCCGCTATAGACGCCGACTACGGAGTGTAGAGCACGTGCACTGAGGCGTGCCGAGACACTGATGGAGACTGATGCCTGTCTCAGAGTGTCCTACCTTCACCTAAGCCTGGGCGCTTAACAGGCTAGGCTGCACAACACATGCATACCAAGGGTAGGGGTTTCTTAATGAGTCATTCACCAGAGACATTCATACATGCATACAACACTCATGCAGTCTATACTAGCGCATGGCCGAGTGGCCATGCAAACCTTTTATAGCCGCGTGCTTCCGGGACCTTCCTGGCTTTTCGGATGGACCAATCCGAGCTGGAGAAGGACCTGAGCACGTGACCTTCCATCTCCAATGGGAGATCACTCCACGGGCATGCACAGTGGACCGACAGGAGGACTTAGTCCCTGGAGAGACTCGCTGCTGACCAGCATGCGTTGCTATAGTTGGGCCAGAGGTGGCAGCAGCAACCAAACCCACGGAGCTAGTCTGGGCAGAGCACCAGGACCGATGAGTCTGATGAGCAACCTCCTCTGCGGCTGGAGAGGAATGGGAGACTGCCGGAAGCAAGGCTCGGGATTACCGCTGTGCAGCGACAGGAACCTGACGCCTAACATTACCCTCCTCCTAGGTCCCCCTCCTCTCTGAGCCTCGCTCCGCTCAAATTCCACAATGAGAAGTGGAGTGTGGATGTTCTCCACTGGCTCCCAGGTCCGAGCCTCTGGACCATGACCCTTCCAATCCACCAAGTAAAATTTTTTGCCCCTCATCATCTTGCATCCCACAATGGCATTGACCTCAAACTCGTCTGACGACAGGTTTGATGTCCCGGCAGATGGCTCAGAAAACCGGGACATGTCACCGGCTTAAGGAGAGACACATGAAACGTGTCCGAGATAGCCAAGTGTGGTGGAAGAGCCAGGCGGTAGACGACAGGGTTGATCTGCTCAAGGACCTTGAAGGGGCCAATGTAGCGCGGTGCGAACTTAGTGGACTCAACCCGCAGCCTGATGTTTCAGGCGGAGAGCCACACTAAGTCGCCAGGGGCGAAGGTCAGAGCAGAGTGCCGGTGTACGTCAGCAGAGGTCCTCATTCTCTCCTTGGAGGCCCGGATAGCATCCTGAGTGCGATTCCAAATGTCGTGTGCCTCCACCGCCCAGTCTGCCACCCTAGAGTCGGTGGATGACACGGGCATGGGCACAGGGACACGCGGATGCTGGCCGTAATTTAGGAGGAATGGGGTCTGACCTGTGGAGTCGGCCACAGCGTTGTTCAAAGCGAACTCCGCCCATGGCAGCAAGGATGCCCAGTCATCCTGCCTGGCTGAGACAAAATGTCGTAGATACGTGACCAGGGTCTGGTTGGCTCTCTCTATCAACCCGTTCGTCTCGGGATGATAGGCCGAGGAGAGATTTAGCTCAATGCTGAGCAGGGAACAGAGCTCTCTCCAGAAACGAGACGCAAACTGAGGACCCCGGTCGCTGACAATCTTATCCGGCATGCCATGCAGGTGGAAAACATGCTTAATAAACAACGCTGCCAGGCTCCATGCAGAAGAAAGCCGAGAGAGTGGTACCAGATGCACCATCTTGGAGAAATGGTCGGTGACAACCCAAATGACGGTGCTGCCACTGGACTTGGGCAGTCCCACCACAAAGTCCATACCAACCATCTCCTAGGACCTGTCCGCTACCGGCAGGGGGTAGAGTAGCCCAGCGGGCCCCTGCTGAGAGGACTGATTCTGGGCGCAAGAGACGCATGCCTGAATATAGTCCCTGACGTCACGGGCCATATGCGGCCACCAGTACGTCCTCGCCAGAAGCTCAGAGGTCCGTTTGGTCTCAAAATGTCCATCCACCCTGGACGAATGAGCCCAAGAGAGGACGTCCAGTCATAGATGGGCAGGGACAAAAGTCTTGCCTGGAGGTACAGACTCGAGGGCGACCAGAGCCACGGTCCTCAGGCTCTCAGATAGGACTATCAGCCAAGGCTCCTCCTCCTCCGATGACACCACGGAGCGGGAGAGAGCATCGGCCCGGACGTTCTTCTCCCCGGAGAGAAAATGCAGGGTGAAGTGGAATCGGGAGAAGAACAAGGACCATCTGGCCTGGCGAGAATTCAGTCGCTGGGCTGTTTGTAAATAGACCAAATTCTTGTGGTCGGTGAACACCTGGAAAGGGTGGTGAGCCCCCTCCAGGAGGTGTCTCCACTCTGAAAAGGCCAACTTCATTACTAGCAACTCCCTGTCCCCGATGGAATAATTCCTCTCCGCCGGTGTGAAGGTCTTGGAGAAGAAGCATGGGTGCTTCCGACCTTGTGAGTCCTTCTGGAACAGGACCGCTCCAGCACCGACGGAAGAGGAATCCACCTCCAGAATGAAGGGTTTATCCACATCGAGGTGATGTAGAATGGGAGCGCTAGTGAAATGTGATTTAATAGAGGAGAAGGCCTTGGAAACAGGTTCTGACCACAACTTGGGGTTTGCACCCTTCTTGGTGAGGGCTACCTAGGGCGCTACCAAAGTTGAGAAGTGGGGAATGAATTGGCGATAGTAATTTATGAACCCCATAAAGCGCTGCACCGCTTTGAGAGAATGGGGTTCCTGCCAATCCATCACTGCCTGTAGCTTGGCAGGATCCATGGCCAAACCCTGGGCAGAGATGATATAGCCCAGGAAAGGCAAGGACTCCTAATCAAACACACACTTCTCCAACTTGGCATAGAGGGAGTTTGCCCGCAGGAGGTCGAAAACTTTGCAAACATCTCTCCGGTGGGAGTCAATATCTAGAGAGTAGATGAGAATATCATCTAGATAGACTACTGTTGTGAGTTCATTTTCCCCTTCATTACTGAGGCCCGAGGAACTCCCTCTTCTGGTAAAGAAAGGTAGTGAGCCTGATTATCAAACACCTGAGGCTGATGATGATGACTGGCTGAGTGGAGTTACTGACTGGATATAAGGCTGCCGACGCCCTTCTGCCCTGCGGGTGATTTCTCTGTGGGATCCTTGGAGACCAGTCTGAATTCCTGCTCCTCTAAAGCGAAGTTTGCTGCTCGGCCTTTTGCTTTTGTGCTTTGACTTTGTTTTGCTTTGTTTTTCTGGATTTCTGCCATTCCCTGCTGGGGTGTGCTGAATTCATTTAGTTCTGTCTTCTGAAAATACCTGAATGCTGATTTAGTTTTTGAAGCCTTGCTGCTTCAGGGCCTTTTTCATATCAGCTTGTTGGCTTATGTCTTTGATAGGGTTTTGGCAGATTGCAGACAGCAGCCTTCCTGTCATTTCCTATCTAGGTAGTTTTGGGCCCCGTCTTTGCTCAATCTATCTTTCTGTCTGTGTTAGTATTTTCATCTTGCTTCACCGTCATTATATGTTGGGGGCTGCCTATTGCTTTGGGGTCTGCTCTGGGGCAGTTTAGATTTCCCCTTTCTTTCTTTAGGCCTATGTAATTCTCCAGCTGTGATCGAGGGGTCTAGGGCATCGTAGGAACCCCCCACGGCCACTGCTAGTTGTGTTGATAGGTTGAGGGGTCTGCAATCTGATAGTTGCCAACTTCTCTGGTTTTCTGGACTTAGCTTGTATTTCTGCTTTTGCCTCCTACGGTGACTCATTCATAACAGAATCACCCGCCATACCGCAGATCCTAGGGTACTCACTAGCAGGAAAGAATTGTAAAAAAAATAAGCGTGTATATTTTTTACCTCTATATCTCTGAGGCCGTAGGGGGAATTTTTTTTTCTCTCAATGGAGATAAAGCAATTGTCTGATCGTGTGGAGCAGCTCGCTGCGGAAGTGCGGGGAATTTCCGCCTACCTTGCTCATTCACATGCTGCTGAACCAAATATTCCTACACCTGATGTATTTTTTGGGGATCGGTCTAAATTTTTGAATTTCAAAAATAATTGTAAATTATTTTTTGCCTTGAAGCCTAACTCGTCAGGGAGCTCCGCGCAGCAGGTTAAAATTGTCATCTCTTTGCTGCGTGGCGATCCCCAGGATTGGGCGTTTTCTTTGAAACCAGATGATCCTATTCTGACTAATGTGAACGCATTGTTTCAAGCTTTGGGGTTGTTGTATGACGAACCTAATGCCATTGATCAGGCTGAAAAGACCCTGCTGGCATTGAGCCAGGGTCGTGATTCTGCAGAATTGTACTGTCAAAAATTCCGAAAGTGGGCAGTACTTACTACCTGGAATGATAATGCCTTGGCTGCTCTCTTTCGGAAGGGGTTGTTAGAAGCCGTAAAAGATACTATGGTGGGATTTCCTGTTCCCTCTGGTCTTGTCGATTCTATGTCATTAGCCATTCAGGTTGATGGGCGTTTGCGCGAACGCAAAGCTGCACGAGAGGTGTTGCCACCTGTGGAACAAATGTCTGAACCTATGCAATGTGATAGAGTTTTTTCCAGAGAGCAGCGTCAGGAGTTCAGAAGGCGTAATAAGTTGTGTTTTTTCTGTGGAGATGCCTCGCATATTATTTCTGTCTGTCCTAAACGAGAGAAACTCTTTGCACACACGTTTTCTGTTGGGGGTGTTCAACCTAAGTTTCTTCTGGCTATTACTCTGATCTGCTCCCTGTCCACATTTTCCGCCAAGGCTTTTGTGGATTCGGGAGCAGCCCTAAACCTAATGGACTTGGATTTTGCTAAACGTTGTGGATTTCCGATGACACCTCTGCAGACGCCTATCCCTTTGAGGGGGATTGATGCTAGTCCTTTGGCTAAAAATAAACCCCAGTTTTGGACCCATGTGGTAATGCGGGTCGCCCCAGACCATCAAGAAAATTGCAGATTTTTGGTGTTGCATAATCTGCATGATACTATTGTTCTGGGGTTTCCCTGGTTACAGATTCATAATCCAGTTTTGGATTGGAAATCTGTGTCTGTGGTGATTTGGGGTTGTCGGTGTGCCTTTAGTGAGGCTCCGGTGTTTTCCACCTCTCCTCAGTCGCATGATGTTCCTGATTATTTGGCGGACTTTTATGATGTATTTAGTGAGAATGAGTCTGCGTCTCTGCCTCCTCATAGGAGTTATGACTGTGCAATTGAACTGAGCCCGGGGTGTAAATTTCCCAAGGGTCGGCTCTTCAATTTATCTGTACCCGAGCACGAGGCTATGCGATCCTATATTAAGGAGGCGTTGGAGAAGGGTCATATTAGACCATCCTCGTCACCCTTAGGTGCCGTTTTTTTTTTTGTAGCCAAAAAGGATGGATCATTAAGACCTTGTATTGATTATCGTGCCCTCAACAAAATTACTGTTAAATATCAGTATCCGTTACCCCTGATTTCAGATCTATTCTCCAGAGTTAAAGGTGCTTGCTGGTTTACCAAGCTTGACCTCAGGGGGGCGTATAATCTTATTCGCATTAAGCATGGGGATGAATGGAAGACGGCGTTTAATACTCCGGAGGGACATTTTGAGTACCTGGTGATGCCGTTTGGGCTCACTAATGCCCCTTCTGTCTTCCAGTGCTTCATGAACGATATTTTCCGAGATTTTGTCGATAAATTTTTGATTATCTATCTGGATGATATTTTGATCTTCTCCAAGGATTGGGATTCTCATGTGGAACATATTCGGACTGTGTTCCGGATCTTGAGGGAGAATTCCCTGTATGTCAAAGGATCTAAATGCCTTTTTGGAGTACAGAGGATTTCTTTTTTGGGATTTATTTTGTCCCCGTCAACTATTGAAATGGACCCGGCCAAGGTACAGGTCATTCACGATTGGGTTCAGCCCACTTCTTTGAAGGCCCTCCAGAAGTTTTTGGGTTTTGCTAATTTTTATCGGAAATTTATAGCAAAATTTTCTAGTATTGCCAAGCCATTGACTGATTTGACTAAAAAGGGTGCTGATGTGTTAAATTGGTCTCCGGAGGCTGTTTCTTCCTTTCAGGAGCTGAAGCGAAGATTCACCTCCGCCCCGGTTTTGCGGCAACCTGATGTCTCACTTCCATTCCAGGTAGAGGTGGATGCTTCTGAGATTGGTGCAGGAGCTGTTTTGTCCCAAAAGGATCCTGTAACATCTAAAATGAATCCCTGTGCTTTCTTTTCCCGAAAGTTCTCTCCATCTGAACGTAACTATGATGTGGGGAATAGGGAACTGTTGGCCATGAAATGGGCATTTGAGGAGTGGAGACATTGGTTGGAGGGAGCTAAGCATCAAGTCGTGGTCCTCACTGACCACAAGAATTTGATTTACCTAGAGTCGGCTAAGCGCTTGAACCCTAGACAGGCTAGGTGGGCCTTGTTTTTTACACGTTTTGATTTTGTGGTTTCTTTTCTTCCTGGAACAAAGAATGTCAAGGCAGACGCCCTCTCTAGGAGCTTCTTTGCTGATTCTCCTGTGGTGACCAAGCCTGCTACCATCTTAGGCGAAGGGGTAGTTCTTTCTGCCATCTCGCCCGATTTGAGACGTGCTCTGGAAGAGTTCCAGGAGGACAAACCTGAGCGTTGTCCCAGTGGAAAGTTGTATGTTCCTGACCAGTGGAAGAAGAGAGTGATGTCTGAAGTTCATTGCTCTGCTTTGGCTGGTCATCCAGGTATTTTTGGTACTAGAGATCTGGTGAGTCGGTTTTTTTTGGTGGCCCTCCTTGTCTCGTGATGTCAGGAATTTTGTGCAGTCCTGTGGGACGTGCTCCCGGTCTAAATCGTGTTCTCGCTCTAGTGGGTTGTTGATGCCTTTGCCTGTCCCCAAGAGGCCATGGACCCATATTTCAATGGATTTCATCTCTGATATGCCTGTCTCTCAGAGGATGACTGTTATTTGGGTGATTTGTGATAGGTTCTCTAAGATGGTTCATCTTGTACCACTCCCTAAGTTGCCGTCTTCCTCTGAGTTGGTGCCCCTGTTTTTACAACAGGTGGTTCGTTTGCACGGGATTCCTGAGAACATTGTATCTGACAGAGGAGTCCAGTTTGTGTCTAGATTTTGGAGAACTTTCTGTTCCAGGCTGGGAATTCAGTTGTCCTTCTCCTCTGCTTTTCACCCTCAGACCAATGGGCAGACAGAGAGAACAAACCAGACCTTGGAGTCATATTTGAGATGTTTTATTTCTGCTGATCAGGATGATTGGGTTTCATTTTTGCCCTTGGCCGAATTTGCTTTAAATAATAGAGTTAGTTCTGCCACTTTGATGTCACCTTTTTTTTGTAACTTTGGGTTTCATCCTCGATTTTCTTCAGGGCAGGTGGAGCCCTCTGCCTCCCAGGTGTTGACACTGTGGTGGAGAGAATGCACCAGATCTGGGACCAAGTTGTGGATAAGTTATCTCTCTCCCAGGAAAAGGCCCAGCGGTTTTCCAACCGACATAGGACCATTGGTCCCCAGTTTAAGGTTGGTGATATGGTGTGGTTATCATCAAAAAATATTGCTATGAAGGTGGCTTCTCCTAAGTTTAAGCCTAGATTTATTGGACCTTACAAGATTGTGGAGATTATTAATCCGGTCTCTTTTCGTTTGGCTCTTCCTGTCACATTTAAAATACATAATGTGTTCCATAAATCTTTGTTGAAGAGGTTTGTTGAACCTGTTGTTCCGGGGGTGGCACCTCCAGACCCCGTATTGGTTGAAGGTAACATGGAATATGAGGTAGAGAAAGTACTGGATTCCCGTCTGGCTAGATGGAGACTCCAGTATTTGGTTAAGTGGAAGGGTTATGGTCAGGATAATTCCTGGGTCTCTGCCTCTGATATTCATGCCAAAAGATTGGTGCGTGCCTTTCATCGGGCTCACCCTGATCGCCCTGGTGGCGTAGTGGAGGGTTAGGTGACCCCTCCTCAAGGGGGAGGTACTGTTGTGAGTTCATTTTCCCCTTCATTACTGAGGCCCGAGGAACTCCCTCTTCTGGTAAAGAAAGGTAGTGAGCCTGATTATCAAACACCTGAGGCTGATGATGATGACTGGCTGAGTGGAGTTACTGACTGGATATAAGGCTGCCGACGCCCTTCTGCCCTGCGGGTGATTTCTCTGTGGGATCCTTGGAGACCAGTCTGAATTCCTGCTCCTCTAAAGCTAAGATTGCTGCTCGGCCTTTTGCTTTTGTGCTTTGACTTTGTTTTGCTTTGTTTTTCTGGATTTCTGCCATTCCCTGCTGGGGTGTGCTGAATTCATTTAGTTCTGTCTTCTGAAAATACCTGAGTGCTGATTTAGTTTTTGAAGCCTAGCTGCTTCAGGGCCTTTTTCATATCAGCTTGTTGGCTTATGTCTTTGATAGGGTTTTGGCAGATTGCAGACAGCAGCCTTCCTGTCATTTCCTATCTAGGTAGTTTTGGGCCCCATCTTTGCTCAATCTATCTTTCTGTCTGTGTTATTATTTTCATCTTGCTTCACCGTCATTATATGTTGGGGGCTGCCTATTGCTTTGGGGTCTGCTCTGGGGCAGTTTAGATTTCCCCTTTCTTTCTTTAGGCCTATGTAATTCTCCGGCTGTGATCAAGGGGTCTAGGGCATCGTAGGAACCCCCCACGGCTACTGCTAGTTGTGTTGATAGGTTGAGGGGTCTGCAATCTGATAGTTGCCAACTTCTCTGGTTTTCTGGACTTAGCTTGTATTTCTGCTTTTGCCTCCTACGGTGACTCATTCATAACAGACTACTACCGAGGTGGTAAGCATTTCCCGGAAGATATCGTTCACAAAGTCTTGGAAGACGGCTGGGGCATTACAGAGCTCGAAGGGCATCACCAGGTATTCATAGTATCCATCTCTGGTGTTAAATGCCGTCTTCCATTCGTCCCCATCACGGATGCGAATCAGGTTGTAAGCCCCCCGCAGATCAAGTTTGGTAAACACTCTCACTCCCTGTAGCCTATCAAACAGCTCCGATATCAGGGGCAGAGGATACTTATTCTTAACGGTGTTTGCGTTAAGACCCCTGTAATCGATGCAAGGACGTAGTTCCCCACTCTTCTTCTGGACGAAGAAGAATCCCGCCCCCGCTGGTGACACTGACTTCCTAATGAATCCTCTTGCCAGATTCTCCCTGATGTATTGAGACATGGCCTCTGTCTCCGGGAGAGATAGGGGATAGACTCGACCCCGGGGAGGCTTTGTACCAGGCAAGAGGTCAATAGGACAGTCATAGGGGCGATGCGGTGGAAGGGTCTCCGCCGCCTTTTTGGAGAACACGTCCGCATACTGTCGATAGTGTTTGGGAGGCGAGGAAAGATCTGCGGGGACCTCGGTAGAGGCAACCTGAACGCACTTGCTCAGACATCTACCCTCACATGACTTATTCCAACCAAGAATTCTCCCCGAGGACCACTCTATATGGGGAGAGTGATACCGCAACCAGGGGACCCCTAGAAGGACCTGGTCGATACCCTCGGGCATGACGAGGAGGGATATCATCTCCTGATGAGATGGAGACACTGAGAGTAACAGTGGAGCAGTTTGGTGGGTAATCTGTGAGGGCAGAGTCGTGCCGTTCACTACTCTGACGGTGACTGGCTTGGACATCATAACCAGTGGTATCGCGTGCCGTTGAGCGAAGGCAGATGACATAAAATTGCCCTCCGCTCTGGAATCCACGCAATCCTCCACCACCAGAGTGAAAGAACCAAACTCAAGTGTCCTCTAAAGGACAACTTGGAGGAAAACACCGCGGATTCTAGTGAGCCGCCTCCTACGGCCACTAGGGGCGAGCGTCTTCCCAGCCGCTGTGGGCACCGGTTGGCAAAATGACCGGACTGCCGGCAACCAAGTTAGATCACAGAGGCTCAAGCGGGCCGGGGCCTGGATCCCTCGCGGAAATCCCCCTGACGCTCGGACGCCCGATCGGGAGATTCCAGAGGTTTAGCAAAACTGGGTGCCAACTTAAACCTCTGCCTATACTGGGACCGCTCGAACCTTCGCTCGGCAAAGCGAAGGTCTATACGGGGGGAGGCAGTGATAAGCTCCTCCAGTGTAGTAGGAATCTCCCTGATGGTCAGAGCGTCCTTCACATGGCCAGGCAAACCTCTCCAGAATGCCGGAGTGAGGACCTTATCTGGCCACTCTAACTCCGAGGCCAGCGTCCGGAACTGGATGGCAAAGTGGCTGACCATGGACGAGTCCTGTGACAATGCCAGCAGCCGGAGTGCAGTGTCATGGGTGACTCGCGGTTTCAGGAAGACCTGCTTCAGAGTGTCCAAGAACCGTGAGGCACTCTGCACCACATGATCGCCACGCTCCCACAGCGGTGTGGCCCACTCCAAAGCCCTGCCCGACAAGAGGGAAATAATAAATCCCACTTTGGCCTGCTCGGAGGGGAATTGTGCTGCCAGCAGCTCCAGCTGTATAAAGCACTGGCTCACGAAACCCCTACAAGAGGCACTGTCACCCAAGAACTTCTCGGGCAGCGGGAGGCGGGACAAAGTCGGGGCAGGGATGGCAGTGGTCACACGGAAGACAGCCTCTGTGGTTGCCTCAACAGCGACCGCAGTAACATCCGCAGCTGAGGCTGAACGCTCGAGAGCCGCCAACCTGCCCTGCAGCTGCCGGATGTACTGCAGCAGTCGCTGTTTGTCCGCCATTACTAGCCAGACCCTGGCGCTAGTATAATGTTAGGGCTGGCGGAACGCACCAAATTATAAAATAATAGTAGGTGCGTTCGCAGCCCGGGGTCCACTGTGCAGAGGTGGTACACTGCTGCTAGGTAATGGCGGGAGTATAAAGCGGTGTGGAAAGGTCACACATGGGTTAACGTCACCCAGTGTGAACAGGAGCGAACTCTGTTAACTCACAGAGCCGCACTACCGCTGAACATAAATGCCGGAGCCTGTTTAGCTCACAGAGCCCGGCCAATGAGCACACAGAAAGCGGTCACAGAACTCTACCCCAAGGACAAGGGGTCAGAGTCCCTCTAGACCTCTGAGTGCGCGGCGTCGCAACTGCGGACGCCACTATAGACGCTGACTACGGAGTGTAGAGCATGTGCACTGAGGCGTGCCGAGTCACTGATGGAGACTGATGCCTGTCTCAGACTCTGTCCTACCTTCACCTAAGCCTGGGCGCTTAACAGGCTAGGCTGCACAACACATGCGTACCAAGGGTAGGGGTTTCTTAATGAGTCATTCACCAGAGACATTCATACATGCATACAACACTCACTCCTCATAGTCTGATAATGCAGTCTATACTAGCGCATGGCCGAGCGGCCATGCAAACCTTTTATAGCCGCGTGCTTCCGGGACCTTCCTGGCTTTTCGGATGGACCAATCCGAGCTGGAGAAGGAACTGAGCACGTGACCTTCGATCTCCAATGGGAGATCACTCCACGGGTATGCTCAGTGGACCGACAGGAGGACTTAGTCCCTGGAGAGACTCACTGCTGACCAGCATGCGTTGCTATAGTTGGGCCAGAGGTGGCAGCAGCAACCAAACCCACGAAGCTAGTCTGGGCAGAGCGCCCTCCTTTGCGGCTGGAGAGGAATGGGAGACCGCTGGAAACAAGGCTCGGGATTCCCGCTGTGCAGCAACAGGAACCCGACGCCTAACAGTTAGTGTGGGTATACCATCATACAATCCACAAATCCAGCTAAACCAACAGTCCTTCTAAGGACTAATTACGGGGAATATAGATTGCAGTGCTAGGTAGGCAGGGAGTGTATGTGCGTATATACACATCAGTGCAAGGCATGCAGGCACTGTATGTGGGTATATAGATATCATTGCATACAACAAAAGGGTCCATTACTGTCTGCTGCTGCCTATTATGTATATACCTAGCTCCAGGTATCAGTGGCTAGGAATAATTTTTTTTAGCACCTTAATTCTAATTATTTTATGCCAAAGCAATCCAGACCCCCTTTTTTCTTAATTTGCTTGTTGACACTGCAGACTTACAGTCAGATCCTTTTAATACTACAGTGTGAAAATCCAGCAATTTTACATGGCTTTGCCCGTCCCAGGCATCACATCTGAGTGCGCAAAAAATTTTGGCTTTTTTTGTGGTACTGTAGAATTTTTTGGAGAGTTTCATACAAATTTTTGACACCATTTTGCTGACAAAAAAAATATTTAGGTGCCAAAAAAATATTTAGCTGCTCAAAAATTATTTAGCTGCCGGGGAAGAGACGCGGTGAAGGCCGCAGCCGAAGCACATTTGCTGGAGTCTGCCCGGACAGGGAGTGACGGTGAAGAGAGGTCCCCCACCGGGAGCAAGGAGACAGAAGCTTGAAGGAGGCTGGGGGACCAGCGGCACCCGGGTTGGCGGTGTGAACCATGTGGAGGCCGAGGAGACGGAGGCCGCTGTGATCGAATCCATCTAACCGCAGGAGAGACGTGGTGAGTCCGGGGTGCCCCACCCCCCTCGTTAGTCCTTATACCGACCTGAGCGGCTGACAGCAAACTTCAGCGGGTGGGGGCCCGGAGGAGAGGGGATCGCGTGGGCAGGCAGCTGAAAAGGGGAGTGGCAGACCGCGGCAGGAGAAGTAGGGACGACGGGGCTGTTGTAGTGGGAGTCGGCGTCCCGGAAGATCTGGGGGCCTAACCCCTCTCCCACTGGGTGGTGTGCTGCCTGCCCTGGTCGGGGACGGCGGATGCAGCTCTCCCTCCCCTGTCTCTGAGAACGGCAGTCGTGAGAGTTAAAACTGGGGAGCGCACCTGGAGGGTAGGGAAGAGAGACTCCATGTCGCCGATGTGACCCAAAGACCAAATGCCATACAAAGGCTGGAAAGGTACCTTAGATCACCATGCCAGCCCCAAGCATTACTAAATACCCCCCATAACGAAAATAAAAGGATAAGTCAAGGTAATTAGTTGCTCACACGCTGGGACCGTGTTGGCGCCAAAACTCCCGCTATTTTGAGAGGGGAGGACACCATCTTCTCTCTCTCTGCCCCACTAAGGGGAATCTGAAACAGAGGTAGAAGACTACAAGCACAAGCCACACAATTCTCTCTTTCCTCTAAACACTTTATTCACTTCAACAAAAGTCCCAAAAAGAACCTATCAGAGATTCAGACAATTCCCTTTATCCAGGTCTAAAGAGTTACTTTTTTCTTACATATTCTTTTGGAGTGGCAGCTTATACTCAGTTTTATTATACCATGCAGCTACTGAAATAGAGAAACGACATCACCTACTGGCAGAACAATGTAACTACGTCTCTTCTTCGGTTCTACTCACACCAATATTGTTTGCCAATATAGGCTGAATTAAAAGCTAACCCAGCAAGCAATGAACCTGCTAAAATTGAAAATGATTCAGTAAAGCTGACTGATGCTCTAGTGGTGATTTTATGAAGACACACTCATAATCCTACTTAATAAATAAGGAGCGGGTTAAAGAACTTCCTGACAGTAGCACAGCCCGCAAACAAGAGGAGCTTGATAAATATCTAAAGAAAAACTCTTCTATCCCGCAGCCCTCACTGAAAAAAACTTCAAATCAAGTAATGGAACAGCCACATTCTGATACTTCAGACTCAAATGAGGACAGTTCAGATTGCGAATCCCGACCATTGGATAGCGCCCCCATCTCCAGGTCATTTTTAAAGAAATCATTGGCCCAGGCAATGAAGCCACTGCTACAGGAGATATCAGGAATCGGATCAGATCTAAAACACATAGGCGGTAGAGTGGAATCGCTTGAATCCGCCCAAATTGAGCTGACCGAATTTTCAGAAACACTAAGAGAACAAGTCTCCTACCACCCAAAACAGTTAAACACTACCCTTCTGGCAATTGAAGACCAAGAAAACAGAAGCAAGAGGAAGTATGTAAGAATAAAAGGAATTTCTGGAAGCTTCGGCACTGAGGCCCTTGAAAAAGTTACAAGGGAAATTTTTTCATCCCTGGTGGGTCAGGACAGGGAGGACAGAATAGTCATAGAGTACACAGAGCGCTAAAACCTAAACTAAAACCTCCAGATCCCCCAAGAGACATAATTTGTGGCCTTCTCAGCTTCGTAGACACAAATGCTATCCTTGCTAAAGATAGAAAAATGGCCCCTCTTATATACAACAATTCTCGTTTCCAAATATTCCAGGACATAGCTCCTTCAACCCTGGCTAAAAGAAGGTTCATGAAACCTATTCTGGATACACTGAGAACACATAACTCTCCTACAGATGGCTGTTCCCGTTTGGAGTTGCAATCATAAAAGATGGAAGACAGATCACCATCCGCTCCCCCGAGGATCTTCACAAGGCTTGGGAAACGTTGCAGGTACCCCCGGTGGAGGTGCCCTTTTGGATGCTGCTGGAGGCGAATTACACCTTTCCACAGCTACAAAAGACAGAGAATTGGTCCACACAGAAGAAGACGGGCTCTCCTAAATTCAAGAAACAAGGTCAAAGACGCCTAGCGGTTTAATAACCCCAATTCTCCAATGACTTTGGAGCTCTTGGTCCCTGTGCCTGAAGGGGGAGGGTGAGGGGGGTGAGGGGAGTGAGAGGTTCTGCATGCTCTCCGTTCCTGTTGTGCTGTCTCCCCGCCTTCCCCCGATCGGTCAGTTTTTGTCCTCTTTTTATCTTTTATCTCTTTTTTTTTTTTCCACGATAACTAAGCATTTCTTGTTTCTAATCAGTTTTGCTTCCAATCTCTTAGGATATATAGGAAATCACCACTGGACATTCTTTCCGTTTTCTTTATGGACTGTCTTATCTGCTTTCGGACCAAAGCTGGCCCCCCCTGCTGCAGATAAGATTTAATTTGTTAATAACTGTTTATATGATGTTTACACTGTTTTTTGATGTTCTCACATTGGTGCAATTCAAATCCTCTGCTTCTGCACACACGAACACGTCCACTTCATGGCTAACCAATACCCCCTAGATGGCTTGACAATAGCCTCCTTCAATGTGAAGGGCCTGAATTCCCCAGCTAAAAGGAGCCAAATCATGTTGCTACTAAAAAAATAAAGCAAAAATTGCCTTCCTACAAGAGACCCACTTTACAAAAGGCCGTTCCCCGGACACTTCCCATTCCCCCTTCCCGATATGGTTTAACAGCAATCGTTCTTCTGCTTCCAAAGGGGTCAGTATCGCTTTAATTAAGAATCTACCTTTCCAATGGAAAGACACGCTTTCAGATCCAGAAGGACGATACATTATGATAAAAGGCCTACTGTCTAACACAATGTTGACTCTTTGCAACATTTATGCCTAATAAGCACCAAGACCTATGGCTGTCCAAAACCTTAGGAATCCTCACCTTATTCAAGGAAGGGCTCCTTGTAGTAGAGGGATCTAAAAATCGCCTTAAATTCTTCCTTGGACTCGTCCTCGGGAATTCAAAACGTCTCGCAAAAGGTGATTAGGAAGATACACATTTCACTAAACTCCCTAAACCTAATCGACCCCTGGAGAACCAGCAACCCAGAGACAAAAGATTACACCTTCTTTTCTCCTCCGCATAACTCATACCAAAGATTAGATTATTTATTTATTCAGAACCACACCCTCCCCTTATTAAATAAAACCCATATAGGTCCCATCCCAATCTCAGACCATGTGCCAATATATTTAGATGTCACCATAACCTCACTTCCCCAGCCCATGGGAACGTGGAGACTAAACGAAACCCTCCTAGATAACGATAAAAACCTTGAAAAAATAAAAAAAACACATTGAACTTGTTTTTTTAAAGAAAACATGCACCCAGACATGCTGCTCCCCATGGTATGGGAATCCCATAAGGCAGTGATTAGAGGGGAATTCATAGCCCTAGGTTCTTTTACAAAGAAGAGTAGAGACAAAGAAATATCATCCCTTATCCACCAAATTAATATCCTTGAAACTGTACATAAAAAAATCCCTAGCAACTCAAGCTCTGGAATTTCTGAAAAACCTAAGGAACAAATTAAAAGAGATCCTAAATGTTCGAACAGCCAACACTTACCTGAGGAGCATGCAGAAATTTTACATGCATGGCAACAAAGGAAGTAAGCGCACCTCCTCGCTCCTAAAAAAACCATATAGATCGAGCATTCATACGGAAAATCAAAACTGAAAATTCTCAAACAGTTTCTAATTCAGCTGACATAGCACAGGCTTTCAAACCGTTCTATGAAAACCTTTACAACTTACTTAGGCCTCCTTCAATGCTTGATCCTATGGCAGCAGAGGATAAAATTCTGGCTTTCCTTTCCTCACTCAACCTGCCAAAGGTTAAACCTACAGATAAGGATACTCTACTAGCCCCAATCACACCACAAGAAATTCTAGACACCCTTAAATCGATCCCTAAGGGCAAGTCACCAGGTCCTGATGGACTCCCGATTATATACTAAAAAATGTTCACTGAAATCTTAGCTCCACACTTGTCTAACTTGTTTAATGAGCTTTTAAAAGGCACCCCCCTGCCCAAACAAGCGTTAGAAGCCTTTATAACCATCATACCCAAGGAGGGGAAGAATCCTGAGCTGTGTGGCAGTTACCGCCCCAGATCCTTAATAAACACAGATATTAAGTTATGGGCAAAGATTTTAGCTGCCAGAATAAGTAGCCTTCTCCCTAAGCTGGTCCACTCTGACCAAGCAGGATTTGTAAAGTGGAGGGAGGGAAAAGACAACACAGCTAGGATTCTTCACTCTATTACTCATGCTATTAAAACCAAATCCCCTCTGGCCCTCCTTTCAACTGATGCCAAGAAGGCATTTGACCGCGTAAACTGGCACTTTATGGAAAAAAACACTTGAAAAATTTGAGTTCCCCAACAACTTTGTCAAAGCTATATTCTCTTTATATTCGGCCCCATCTGCAAAAATAAAAATCAATGGAACCCACTCCGAATCTTTTAATATCCGAAACGGCACGCAACATGTTAGTAATAGAGACGTTAATTCAAGCAATACGACAAAGCCCAGATATCAAGGGACTAAAAATTAAACACTCTGAGCAGAAATGTGCAGCCTTCTCAGACGACCTACTCATTCTCCTTACTGAACCCAAGGTAACAACACATAAATTAGTTGTATTATTAAACAGATTAGGTGATTTATCAGACTTTAAAATCAACTGGGACAAGTCAGAACCATTGAACATATCAGCCCCAGATGAAGAGATTATCTTCCTGAAAGGGACCACTCCATTCAAATGGCCCACAAACCATATCAAATATTTAGGGATTTCTGTCACCAAAAATCCTTCAGACCTCTATAAAGAAAACTTTGATAAATTAATCAGAATAATCGAGGGGCAACTAAAGACTTATGACCACCCGCAACTCTCCTGGATGGGAAGAATAAATGTAATCAAAACATACATTTCACCTAAAATACTATATACAATGACCATGGTGCCAATTATGCTTTCCAAAACCTTTTTCACTACCATCAGGAGAATCATCTCACAATATGTTTGGAAGTTCAAAAAACCTAGGCTATCTCATAGGCTACTAACTCTCCCAAAGCTAACAGGGGGTCTAAACTTCCCAGATTTCATATCCTATCATAAAGCTATCCACATTAGTAGGTGGCTAAAACTAGCACTTGCCCAGCAATCACCATTCCATAATAACCTGGAGCTTCTTCTCCTTGAGAAGAACATGCACCATTATATCTGGAATGACTTAACACCCCCTACACATTTTAAGCTAGACCCAATCACGCTGACTACTCTACAAATCAAAAAAGAATTAAGTAAAATACTATCCATATCAGACAAGCCTTCCGTGATAACACCCACTAGTATCATCCCACACCTCCCTAACCCTAACTTCACTGACACATTCAATTTATGGCACCAACTACCATGCCAGGCAATCTCCCAACTAGACTTGGGAAATATCTCTATATCAGAAATCTGGCCTAAAGAAGCTCCCACGCACCCGGAAAATTTCATACAAAAAGCTCACGTCACTGAAATTCTAAAACAATTTAATACCAAATACATTAGGACTAGAGACTGGTCCTGGATCAAAATGCTGACAAAACTTCCCACGCCCACTCCCAAACTAATTTCCAGAATCTATAAAAACATAATATCCCCCACCAGTGTATCAAAAACAGTTTTTTTTACTCTCATGGGAAAAAGAGCTAGGCATTTCGCTAAATGACTCAGAAGTACATAAGACTCTGGCAAATTCAAAAGGCTTTTCCAGATGCACTTTGTTGCAAGAAAACGCATACAAAATTCTTACGAGATGGTATAGAACTCCTGAGTTCCTACATCATCTAGGTTTAATAGAGTCAAAAATGTGCTGGAGATGTGAATCGGGAGTAGGCAACATGTCACACATATACTGGACTTGCCCACTTCTAAAATAATTTTGGTCAGGAGTTAATAAAACGTTGATAGACCTAACGTTGATAACCAGAAATCTTGCCCCCAAGGAAGGTTTGCTCTCCTGCCCCGCAGCGGACTGTAGGCTTAAGAGACATGGGCCTTTGGCTCTGATGCTGGGCGCCGCAAAACACTTAATATCAACCCACTGGAAGAATCCGTTACCACCATCCCTAGCTGAATGGACTGATAAAATCAAGCTCATATATAGATTAGAAGAGCTCTCAAGTTGGGAGTCTCATTCACATCCCTTATTCCTAAAGGCATGGGCCACATGGAGACAAAAACATAACCAAATTTAGGCCCCTAACCATATCTTAAACTGCACCTTTATTTTAGCTATAAGCTATTTGCCATAAACATGCCATGTCTTTAAAGCTACCTACGACCCTTCCGGTTCGCATCTTAGTACGAATCATTGAGGCTACTTCCTCATTGGCCGCCTACCAAGGACGATATAAGTATCCTACAGCTTGCTCCCAAACTTATACCAATGTGAAGTTTTATTGTTATCGTTGTTAAGTTCATAAGTTTAGAACTGTATGTTAAACCTTTAAAGTTTGCGACCTACTGCGTGACTAATATTTGGATTTCTTTTTGCAATGTGATTCTCAGCTGTAAGGTTACTTCAATTATTATTTAATAAAGAAATATATTACAAAAAAAAAAAAATTATTTAGCTGCCAAAAAAAATTTAGCTAGTCAAAAAATATTTAGCTGGCAAAAAATATTTAGCCACAGTTCATATATTTAACATTGTGTTTTGCCCGCCACACACTTCGCATATCATTGCGCTAAATATTTTACAATTTTAGTCCTCCAAAGAATTTTTTTGTAGCGTCATTACCTACTTCTTGACACAATTTTGGTGGCCCCCTCCAAAAAAATCCAGGCCACATATTTAACAGTGTGCTATCTCCGTCAGACGCCTGATCAATCTGTGGCCTACAAATTGTGGCAATTCAGGCCTACATTCCACTGTATTTGCTATCTGTGACCCTATTTCTATACACTATTTTGGTGTACAAAATTTAAAAATACAGGCCACATATTGAACTGTCTGGTATCTCAGTCAAACGCCATATCTATCTGTGGCCTACAAATTGTGCCATTTCAGGGCTACATTCCACTGTATTTGCTGTCTGTGACCGTATTTCTATACATTATTTTGAGGTACAAAATTTAAAAATACAGGCCACATATTGAACAGTCTAGTATGTCCGTCAAATGCCAGACCTATCTGTGGCTAGAAATTGTGGCATTTCAGTGCTGCATTCCACTGTATTTGCTGTCTGTGACCCTATTTCTATACACTATTTTGGTGCACAAAATTTAAAAATGCAGGCTACATATTGAACAGTCTGATATCTCCGTCAAACGTCAGATCTATCTGTGGCCTAGAAATTGTGGTATTTCGTGCCTACATTCTACTGTTTTTGCTGTGTCTTACCCTAGTTATTGACACCAGTTTGATAACCAAAAATAAATTTTTACCTACAGTCCAGATATTTTAAAGTGTTGTTTTCCCGCACATGGATTACATACAAGTTCGCTACCAATTCAGCCATTTGTAGGGAACGTGCAAAATATTATGGTCCATTTAAAATGGGCAAGGCGTGTGGCAATGGACGGGGAAGTGGACATGATAGTGATGGTGCAGGCAGACGCCGAGGCCGTGGGCAAGCTGACATTGTGCCACAACAAACATCCATATCTTCTCCCCCGCCCTTAATGACCCAATTACTGGGGGCCTGCAGCAGGACATCACTATTGAAACTAGAGCAGTGTGAAACGGTTGGTTGGTTAGCGGATTATGCTTCCAGTCAGTTTGCCACCACCACCACTACCACCCTGTCTTCCACGCGGTCAAGTCTGAGTAGCTGTGAGTCTGGACCGCATATTCCTCACCCTGATCCTCCTTCCTCCCACCATGCCCAGTAGCGTAGCTACCGGGGGGCAGAGGGGGTGGTCGCCCCGGGCCCCGCGCTCTGAGGGGGCCCACCCGCAGCCCGCCGATACAGTTACATTCACCAGCAGAGCAGGGAGAATTGATCTCCCTACTCTGCCGCCTGGCCGCTATTGGGCCCTGAGCAGGCAGGGGGGCCCCGGTGCCAGCAGTGGGCCCCCACCTCACCGCTAACAATGACATTGCTACGGTAATGCATTTAGAGGAAAGCATTTACAGGCGAAGGCATGGTGAAAGCACTTTCGAAAAAATATGGTCCGCCTGGATGGCGGTGATATGATTGCTAAGACTCTCAAGTATACCCGGCATAAGGAGTATTGGGGGAGGGGGGAGGGGGGGATGGCTTTGATTGTATTACTACAAGATATGTGAATTGTTACATGTATATTGATATCCACTGTTTATTGTTTAAAAAATTATTGTTTAAAATCTTTTGAAACCTAAATAAAAATAACTGGTTTAAAAAAAAAAACAATGACATTGCTGCCGGCCCTGCCAGGCTATTCTATGCGCACAGGACCTGTGATGAGTAGATTGTAAGCTCTCACGAGCAGGGTCGTCTTATTTTGCTTTAATTATTGTATTGTTAACGATGTTACTTATGACTTGTGTTTTGAAACTGTTAAACTGTAAAGCGCTGCGGAATATGTTGGCGCTATATAAAGATTATTATTATTATTGATGAGGTCACAGGAGGGGCGGAGTCAGGGGTCACATGATCGGGGCCTCGGTATGTGCAGGACTCTGCTGTGCTGGTTGTCATGGTGCTGGATGAGGTGAAGTTTCTGTGTGGGGTCAGGAGGGATTTACAGTGGATGTAGCAGAGCTGTGTGTGTATGAGGTGTACAGAGCGGAGTCGTGTGTGTATGAGATGTACAGAGCAGAGCCGTGTGAGAGCAGAGATATGCGTGTATGAGGTGTATACGGAGGAGCGGAGCCGTGTGTGTACAAGGTGTAAGGAGCAGAGATATGCGTGTATGAGGTGTACGGAGGAACGGAGCCGTGTGTATGAGGTGTACAGAGCGGAGCCGTGTGTGTGTGAGGTGTACAGAGCAAAAATATGCGTGTATGAGGTGTACAGAGCGGAGCCGTGTGTGTATATGAGATGTACAGAGCGGAGCCGTGTATGAGGTGTACAGAGCGGAGCCGTGTGAGAGCAGAGATATGCATGTATGAGGTGTACGGAGGAGCGGAGCCGTATGTATGAGGTGTACAGAGGAGCGGAGCTGCGTGTGTATGAGGTGTACGTACAGAGCAGAGCCGCCTGTGTATTAGGTGTACAGAGCGGAGCCGTGTGTACAAGGTGTAGGGAGCAGAGATATGCGTGTATGATGTGTACGGAGGAGCGGAGCCGTGTGTGTATGAGGTGTGCAGAGCAGAGATATGCGTGTATGAGGTGTACGGAGGAGCGGAGCCGCGTGTGTATGAGGCGTACAGGGCGGAGCCGCGTGTGTATGAGGTGTACAGAGCAGAGATATGCGTGCATGAGGTGTACAGAGGAGCGGAGCCACGTGTGTATGAGGTGTACAGAGCAGAGCCGCGTGTATATGAGGTGTACAGAGCGGAGCTATGTGTGTACAAGGTGTAGGAGCAGAGCTATGCGTTTATGAGGTGTACGGAGGAGCGGAGCCGTGCGTATGAGGTGTACAGAGCGTAGCCGTGTGTGTATGAGGTGTGCGGAGCAGAGATATGCGTGTATGAGGTGTACAGAGGAGCGGAGCCACGTGTGTATGAGGTGTACAGAGCAGAGCCGCGTGTGTATGAGGTGTACAGAGCGGAGCTATGTGTGTACAAGGTGTAGGAGCAGAGCTATGCGTTTATGAGGTGTACGGAGGAGCGGAGCCGTGCGTATGAGGTGTACAGAGCGTAGCCATGTGTGTATGAGGTGTGCGGAGCAGAGATATGCGTGTATGAGGTGTACAGAGGAGCGGAGCCACGTGTGTATGAGGTGTACAGAGAGGAGCCGCGTGTGTATGAGGTGTATGGAGCAGAGATATGCGTGTATGAGGTGTACGGAGGAGCGGAGCTGCGTGTGTATGGGGTGTGCAGAGTGGAGCCCTGTGTGTATGGGGTGAGCGGAGCCATTTGTGTGCGAGGTGTACGGAGCAGAGATATGCGTGTATGAGGTGTACGGAGAAGCGGAGCCGCGTGTGTATGGGGTGAGCGGAGCCGTTTGTGTGCGAGGTGTACGGAGCAGAGCAGTGTACGAGGTGTAGGGAGCAGAGCCGTGTATACAAGGTGTACGGAGCGGAGCCGCGTGTGTACAGGGTGTGCAGAGCAGAGCCTCGTGTGTATGGGGTGTGCGGAGCGGAGCCGTGTGTGTACAAGGTGTACGGAGCGGAGCTGTGTGTACGGGGTGTTCGGAGCGGAGCCGTGTTTGTATGAGGTTTACGGAGTGGAACCATGTGTGTAATGAGCGGAGCTGTGTGTGTACAAGGTGTACGAAGCGGAGCCATGTGTGTATAAAGCATACAAAGCGGAACCGTGTGTGTATGAGGTGTGTGGAGCTGTGCGTGTACAAGGTTTATGGTGGGGAGCATTCATACCTAACAAACGTCCTGGATCCAGTGGCACAGTCCCGATTTTGAGAGTCTGTCCCGCTGTCCCGGCCGAGAGCTTACTTTCCCGCGGACACAAGAGTACACGGCGGAGCCCCGAGGAGCACTTTAAAACTCGCACGTGACGTTCCACTGGAAGTGATGTACTGGAAGCGGAAATGAGGTAATTTCGGGAGGAGATTGTCATGGAACCATGGAGGCACTTCAGGGAATGCTACAGATCCATCACCATGTCATCTGACAGCGCGGACAGCGGAATCGCCTTGTAATCAGGGATGCCGGCCATCTGAGTGGATCATGATATGTCATGCATCGGGAGGCTCAGGTGGGCACTACAATGGCAGCCGGGCTGCTATAGTATCTTTATAGAATCTTTCTTTCTCTCTCTGTTTCTTTCTTTCCCTGATCTTTCTCTCTCCCTGTTTCTATAGAGGATGGGGGGTGCTGCCTTATACTACAGTCTCCCAATAGGGGATGGGGGGGCTGCCTTATACTACAGACTGCCTATAGGGGATAGGGAGGCAGCTTTATACTACAGTCTGGAGTGTTGCCTTATATTACAGTCTGCCTATAGGGGGGTGCTGCCTTACATTACAGTCTGCTTATGTGGGGCTGCAATATACTATTGAGTCTGCCTATGGGGGGCTGCATTATACTGTACAGTCTGCCTATGGGGGCTGCTTTATACTATATTGAGGACTATCTGGTGCATTATACTATATGGAGGCTATCTAGGGGGCCATCATACAGTTTGGAGATTGCAGTGAGGAGGCCATTACACAGTGTTGAAGCCATTAAATAGTTTGGGGATATTAAGGGGTCAGTATGTATACAGTGAGGGGGCATTATATTGTGTATAGGGGAGCTGTACAGGGGGGGAGACTCAGGACATTATTAAATGTAAAGTGGGCACTTATTGTTATAGGGGAACTCAGGTTACTGTGACTGTCAAAGGGGCACACAGAGGGCATTATTACATTCTAGGAGACAATATGTGGGCGCTGTTTTCTAGGGCACTTGCACCCGGCATTACTATATTATAGAGGGTTGCTTTAGAATTTGGAGGTCACACAGACCCACACAATAGGTGAAGCAATAGGGACACATAGAGCAGCAGCGGCTCAGCATTGGGGTATCTGGTGCAGTAATAGGGACACATACAGCAGCGGCTCAGCATTGGGGTATCAGGTGCAGTAATAGGGACACATACGGCAGCAGCGGCTCAGCATTGGGGTATCAGCAGGATGAGGGGTTTGTGCAGGTTGGGGATACATGGTGATGGGGCTGGAATATGAGAAGTGAAACGTGTCTTTGTTGTATTCTCTTTAGCCGAGTCCTGGCTGGAGACGTTGTCAATGTCGGTCTGGGCCAGATGGAAAAGACGAGAAAAGTGAACGATTCCATCAGAAAGAACGTCGGCGGTAAGTCACCAACTATAACTGTGCAGTAATCACCTATATGTTTTGTAGGACTGGTATTTACCACTGACCATATGGTGGTAATATCCATGTTGGTCTTTATATAGAGATTATTTACAGTAACATTGCAGTTGTCTCCTACATCCACTATTAGGGTGCGTCACCGAGTTGTAATCAAAGTTACCTGGTTAGGGGCCCACTCAGAAGTTTCGCCCCCCCTGAACCAAAACCCTAGCTACGCCTCTGAAGTCCATGCCAAGTGCCCGAAGACAACTGATCCCACACTTGGACACTCCGAAGAGCTGTTCAGTTTTCCATTTATAGATTCGGGCCTCTCTCTCTCTGACCCAACCTGGCAGGAGAACAAGCAGAACGAGGACAGCAGCACACAGGGGAAGGGAGGTGTAGCACCCCAACAGGCAGGAAGAAGCAGTGTGTTGGCCACAGACAGAAGGCAGGCAACTGTTCCTCGTAACACCAGAACAACGGAAGTTGGCAGTGCAACTGTTAGTTCTTCCCGAGTCTGGTTGTTTTTTAAAGACTCTGCCGACAACTCCAAACAGGCCATTTGCACCACCTGCCATGCCCGCATCAGCAGGGGTAGCAAAACTAACAGCCTGACCACCACCAGCATGATCTGGCACATGGCAGCAAAGCACCCAACTTTGTGGGCTGAACACCAGGCTCCAGGAACAGTGTCTGTGGGTGAAAATGCTGCTTCTTCCAATGTTGTGCGTGTAAGCCAATCCCCTGTACACAGTGCATGCGAAGATGCCTCATGTAATTATTCCTGCTCTTCATTGTCCCCTCTCCCCTCATGTAATTATTCCTGCTCCTCATTGTCCCCTCATGTAATTATTCCTGCTCCTCATTGTTCCCTCATGTAATTATTCCTGCTCCTCATTGTCCCCTCATGTAATTATTCCTGCTCATTGTCCCCTCATGTAATTATTCCTGCTCCTCATTGTCCCCTCGTGTAATTATTCCTTCTCCTCATTGTCCCCTCGTGTAATTATTCCTGCTCCTCATTGTCTCCTCTCCCCTCATGTAATAATTCTTTCTCCTCATTGTCCCCTTGTGTAATTATTCCTGCGCCTCATTGTCCCCTCGTGTAAATATTCCTGCTCGTCATTGTCCCCTGGTGTTATTATTACTCCTCCTCATTGTCTCCTCATGTAATTATTCGTGCTCCTCATTGTCCCCTCGTGTAATTATTTCTGCTCCTCATTGTCCCCTCGTGTAATTATTCCTGCTCCACATTGTCCCCTCATGTAATTATTTATTCCTGCTCCTCATAGTCCCCTCATGTTATGATTCCTGCTCCTCATTGTCCCCTCATGTAATTATTCATGCTCCTCATTGTCCCATCGTGTAATTATTCCTGCTCCTCATTGTCCCCTCATGTAATTATTTGTGCTCCTCATTGTCCCCTCGTGTAATTATTCCTGCTCCTCATTGTCCCTTCGTGTAATTATTCATACTCCTCATTGTCCCCTCATGTAATTATTCCTGCTCCTCATTGTCCCCTAATGTAATTATTCCTGCTCCTCATTGTCCCCTAATGTAATTATTCCTGCTCCTCATTGTCCCCTCTCCCCTCATGTAATTATTCATGATCCTCATTGTCCCCTCATGTAATTATTCCTGCTCCTCATTGTCGCCTCGTGTAATTATTCCTGCTCCTCATTGTCCCCTCGTGTAATTATTCCTGCTACTCATTGTCGCCTCGTGTAATTATTCCTGCTCCTCATTGTCCCCTCTCCCCTCATGTAATTATTCCTGCTCCTCATTGTCCCCTCCTGTAATTATTCCTGCTCCTCATTGTCGCCTCATGTAATTATTCCTGCTCCTCATTGTCCCCTCTCCCCTCATGTAATTATTCCTGCTCCTCATTGTCCCCTCATGTAATTATTTGTGCTCCTCATTGTCCCCTCATGTAATTATTCCTGCTCCTCATTGTTCCCTCATGTAATTATTCCTGCTCCTCATTGTCCCCTCGTGTAATTATTCCTGCTCCTCATTGTCCCCTCGTGTAATTATTCCTGCTCCTCATTGTCTCCTCTCCCCTCATGTAATAATTCCTGCTCCTCATTATCCCCTTGTGTAATTATTCCTGCGCCTCATTGTCCCCTCGTGTAAATATTCCTGCTCCTCATTGTCCCCTGGTGTTATTATTCCTCCTCCTCATTGTCCCCTCATGTAATTATTCCTGCTCCTCATTGTCCCCTCCTGTAATTATTCCTGCTCCTCATTGTCGCCTCATGTAATTATTCCTGCTCCTCATTGTCCCCTCTCCCCTCATGTAATTATTCCTGCTCCTCATTGTCCCCTCATGTAATTATTTATGCTCCTCATTGTCCCCTCATGTAATTATTCCTGCTCCTCATTGTTCCCTCATGTAATTATTCCTGCTCCTCATTGTCCCCTCATGTAATTATTCCTGCTCATTGTCCCCTCATGTAATTATTCCTGCTCCTCATTGTCCCCTCATGTAATTATTCCTGCTCCTCATTGTCCCCTCGTGTAATTATTCCTGCTCCTCATTGTCTCCTCTCCCCTCATGTAATAATTCCTGCTCCTCATTGTCCCCTTGTGTAATAATTCCTGCGCCTCATTGTCCCCTCCAGTAATTATTCCTGCTCCTCATTGTCGCCTAATGTAATTATTCCTGCTCCTCATTGTCCCCTCTCCCCTCATGTAATTATTCCTGCTCCTCATTGTCCCCTCATGTAATTATTTGTGCTCCTCATTGTCCCCTCATGTAATTATTCCTGCTCCTCATTCTTCCCTCATGTAATTATTCCTGCTCCTCATTGTCCCCTCATGTAATTATTCCTGCTCATTGTCCCCTCATGTAATTATTCCTGCTCCTCATTGTCCCCTCGTGTAATTATTCCTACTCCTCATTGTCCCCTCGTGTAATTATTCCTGCTCCTCATTGTCTCCTCTCCCCTCATGTAATAATTCCTGCTCCTCATTGTCCCCTTGTGTAATTATTCCTGCGCCTCATTGTCCCCTCGTGTAAATATTCCTGCTCCTCATTGTCCTCTGGTGTTATTATTCCTCCTCCTCATTGTCCCCTCATGTAATTATTCCTGCTCCTCATTGTCCCCTCGTGTAATTATTCCTGCTCCTCATTGTCCCCTCGTGTAATTATTCCTGCTCCACATTGTCACCTCATGTAATTATTTATTCCTGCTCCTCATAGTCCCCTCATGTTATGATTCCTGCTCCTCATTGTCCCCTCATGTAATTATTCATGCTCCTCATTGTCCCATCGTGTAATTATTCCTGCTCCTCACTGTCCCCTCATGTAATTATTTGTGCTCCTCATTGTCCCCTCGTGTAATTATTCCTGCTCCTAATTGTCCCTTCGTGTAATTATTCATACTCCTCATTGTCCCCTCATGTAATTATTCCTGCTCCTTATTGTCCCCTAATGTAATTATTCCTGCTCCTCATTGTCCCCTCATGTAATTATTCCTGCTCCTCATTGTCGCCTCGTGTAATTATTCCTGCTCCTCATTGTCCCCTCGTGTAATTATTCCTGCTCCTCATTGTCGCCTCATGTAATTATTCCTGCTCCTCATTGTCCCCTCTCCCCTCATGTAATTATTCCTGCTCCTCATTGTCCCCTCCTGTAATTATTCCTGCTCCTCATTGTCGCCTCGTGTAATTATTCCTGCTCCTCATTGTCCCCTCGTGTAATTATTCCTGCTCCTCATTGTCTCCTCTCCCCTCATGTAATTATTCCTGCTCCTCATTGTCCCCTCATGTAATTATATGTGCTCCTCATTGTCCCCTCATGTAATTATTCCTTCTCATTGTCCCCTCATGTAATTATTCCTGCTTCTCATTGTCCCCTCGTGTAATTATTCCTGCTCCTCATTGTCCCCTCGTGTAATTATTCCTGCTCCTCATTGTCTCCTCTCCCCTCATGTAATAATTTCTGCTCCTCATTGTCCCCTTGTGTAATTATTACTGCGCCTCATTGTCCCCTGGTGTAAATATTCCTGCTCCTCATTGTCCCCTGGTGTTATTATTCCTCCTCCTCATTGTCCCCTCATGTAATTATTCATGCTCCTCATTGTCCCATCGTGTAATTATTCCTGCTCCTCATTGTCAGCTCATGTAATTATTTGTGCTCCTCATTGTCCCCTCATGTAATTATTCCTGCTCCTCATTGTACCTTCGTGTAATTATTCATACTCCTCATTGTCCCCTCATGTAATTATTCCTGCTCCTCATTGTCCCCTAATGTAATTATTCCTGCTCCTCATTGTCCCATCATGTAATTATTCCTGCTCCTCATTGTCCCCTCTCCCCTCATGTAATTATTCATGCTCTTCATTGTCCCCTCATGTAATTATTCCTGATCCTCATTGTCGCCTCTTGTAATTATTCCTGCTCCTCATTGTCCCCTCGTGTAATTATTACTGCTCCTCATTGTCGCCTCGTGTAATTATTCCTGCTCCTCATTGTCCCCTCTCCCCTCATGTAATTATTCCTGCTCCTCATTGTACCCTCATGTAATTATTCCTGCTCCTCATTGTCCCCTCTTGTAGTTATTCCTGCTACTCATTGTCTCCTCTCCCCTCATGTAATAATTCCTGCTCCTCATTGTCCCCTCGTGTAATTATTCCTGCTCCTCATTGTCCCCTTGTGTAATTATTCCTGCTCCTCATTGTCCCCTCATGTATTTATTCCTGCTCCTCATTGTCTCCTCTCCCCTCATGTAATAATTCCTGCTCCTCATTGTCCCCTCGTGTTATTCCTGCTCCTCATTGTCTCCTTTCCCCTCATGTAATAATTCCTGCTCCTCATTGTCACCTCGTGTAATTATTCCTGCTCCTCATTGTCCCATCATGTAATTATTCCTGCTCCTCATTGTCCCCTCGTGTTATAATTCCTCCTCCTCATTGTCCCCTCATGTAATTATTCCTGCTCCTCATTGTCCCCTCGTGTAATTATTCCTGCTCCTCATTATCCCTTCATGTAAATATTCCTGCTCCTCATTGTTGTCTCGTGTAATTATTCCTGCTCCTCATTGTCCCCTCATGTAATTATTCCTGCTCCTCATTGTCCCCTCGTGTAATTATTCCTGCTCCTCATTGTCCGCTCGTGTAATTATTCCTGCTCCTCATTGTCTCCTCTCCCCTCATGTAATAATTCCTGCTCCTCATTGTCCCCTTGTGTAATTATTCCTGCGCCTCATTGTCCCCTCATGTAAATATTCTTGCTCCTCATTGTCCCCTGGTGTTATTATTCCTCCTCCTCATTGTCCCCTCATGTAATTATTCCTGCTCCTCATTGTCGCCTCGTGTAATTATTCCTGCTACTCATTGTCCCCTCTCCCCTCATGTAATTATTCCTGCTCCTCATTGTACCCTCATGTAATTATTCCTGCTCCTCATTGTTCTCTCGTGTTATTATTCCTGCTCCTCATTGTCTCCTCTCCCCTCATGTAATAATTCCTGCTCCTCATTGTCCCTCGTGTAATTATTCCTGCTCCTCATTGTCCACTCGTGTAATTATTCCTGCTCCTCATTGTCCCCTCGTGTTATTATTCCTCCTCCTCATCTGCTCCTCATTGTCCCTTCGTGTAATTATTCCTGCTCCTCATTGTCCCCTCGTGTAATTATTTCTAATCCTCATTGTCCCCTCTTGTAATTATTCCTTGCTCCACATTGTCTCCTCTCCCCTCATGAAATAATTCCTGCTCCTCATTGTCCCCTCGTGTTATTATTCCTGCTCCTCATTGTCCCCTTGTGTAATTATTCCTGCTCCTCATTGTCCCCTCGTGTAATTATTCCTGCTCCTCATTGTCCCCTCGTGTAATTATTCCTGCTCCTCATTGTCTCCTCTCCCCTCATGTAATAATTCCTGCTCCTCATTGTCCCCTTGTGTTATTATTCCTGCTCCTCATTGTCCCCTCATGTAATAATTCCTGCTCCTCATTGTCCCCTCATGTAATAATTCCTGCTCCTCATTGTCTCCTCGTGTAATTATTCCTCCTACTCATTGTCCCCTCGTGTAATTATTCCTGCTCCTCATTGTCCCCTCGTGTAATTATTCCTGCTCCTCATTGTCCCCTCGTGTAATTATTCCTGCTCCTCATTGTCCCCTCGTGTAATTATTATTCCTCCTCCTCATTGTCCCCTCATGTAATAATTCCTGCTCCTCATTGTCCCCTCGTGTAATTATTCCTGCTCCTCATTGTCCCCTCGTGTAATTATTCCTCCTCATTGTCCCCTCATGTAATTATTCCTGCTCCTCATTGTCTCCTCGTGTAATTATTCCTGCTCCTCATTGTCCCCTCCTGTAATTATTCCTGCTCCTCATTGTCCCCTCTTGTAATAATTCCTGCTCCTCATTGTCCCCTCGTGTAATTATTCATGCTTCTCATTTTCCCCTCGTCTAATTATTCCTGCTCCTCATTGTCCCCTTGTGTTATTTTTCCTCCTCATTGTCCCCTCCTGTAATTATTCCTGCTCCTCATTGTCTCCTCTCCCCTCATGTAATAATTCCTGCTCCTCATTGTCACCTCGTGTAATTATTCCTGCTCCTCATTGTCCCATCATGTAATTATTCCTGCTCCTCATTGTCCCCTCGTGTTATAATTCCTCCTCCTCATTGTCCCCTCATGTAATAATTCCTGCTCCTCATTGTCCCCTCGTGTAATTATTCCTGCTCCTCATTGTCCCCTCGTGTAATTATTCCTGCTCCTCATTGTCCCCTCTCCCCTCATGTAATTATTCATGCTCTTCATTGTCCCCTCATGTAATTATTCCTGATCCTCATTGTCGCCTCTTGTAATTATTCCTGCTCCTCATTGTCCCCTCGTGTAATTATTCCTGCTCCTCATTGTCGCCTCGTGTAATTATTCCTGCTCCTCATTGTCCCCTCTCCCCTCATGTAATTATTCCTGCTCCTCATTGTACCCTCATGTAATTATTCCTGCTCCTCATTGTTCCCTCGTGTTATTATTCCTGCTCCTCATTGTCTCCTCTCCCCTCATGTAATAATTCCTGCTCCTCATTGTCCCTTGTGTAATTATTCCTGCTCCTCATTGTCCACTCGTGTAATTATTCCTGCTCCTCATTGTCCCCTCGTGTTATTATTCCTCCTCCTCATCTGCTCCTCATTGTCCCTTCGTGTAATTGTTCCTGCTCCTCATTGTCCCCTCGTGTAATTATTTCTGATCCTCATTGTCCCCTCTTGTAATTATTCCTTGCTCCTCATTGTCTCCTCTCCCCTCATGAAATAATTCCTGCTCCTCATTGTCCCCTCGTGTTATTATTCCTGCTCCTCATTGTCTCATCTCCCCTCATGTAATAATTCCTGCTCCTCATTGTCCCCTTGTGTAATTATTCCTGCTCCTCATTGTCCCCTCGTGTAATTATTCCTGCTCCTCATTGTCCCCTCGTGTAATTATTCCTGCTCCTCATTGTCTCCTCTCCCCTCATGTAATAATTCCTGCTCCTCATTGTCCCCTTGTGTTATTATTCCTGCTCCTCATTGTCCCCTCATGTAATAATTCCTGCACCTCATTGTCCCCTCATGTAATAATTCCTGCTCCTCATTGTCTCCTCGTGTAATTATTCCTCCTACTCATTGTCCCCTCGTGTAATTATTCCTGCTCCTCATTGTCCCCTCGTGTAATTATTCCTGCTCCTCATTGTCCCCTCGTGTAATTATTCCTGCTCCTCATTGTCCCCTCGTGTAATTATTCCTCCTCCTCATTGTCCCCTCATGTAATAATTCCTGCTCCTCATTGTCCCCTCGTGTAATTATTCCTGCTCCTCATTGTCCCCTCGTGTAATTATTCCTCCTCATTGTCCCCTCGTGTAATTATTCCTGCTCCTCATTGTCTCCTCGTGTAATTATTCCTGCTCCTCATTGTCCCCTCCTGTAATTATTCCTGCTCCTCATTGTCCCCTCTTGTAATAATTCCTGCTCCTCATTGTCCCCTCGTGTAATTATTCCTGCTCCTCATTTTCCCCTCGTGTAATTATTCCTGCTCCTCATTGTCCCCTTGTTATTTTTCCTCCTCCTCATTGTCCCCTCCTGTAATTATTCCTGCTCCTCATTGTCTCCTCTCCCCTCATGTAATAATTCCTGCTCCTCATTGTCACCTCGTGTAATTATTCCTGCTTCTCATTGTCCCATCATGTAATTATTCCTGCTCCTCATTGTCCCCTCGTGTTATAATTCCTACTCCTCATTGTGCCCTCATGTAATTATTCCTGCTCCTCATTGTCCCCTCGTGTAATTATTCCTGCTCCTCATTATCCCCTCATGTAATTATTCCTGCTCCTCATTGTTGCCTCGTGTAATTATTCCTGCTCCTCATTGTCCCCTCATGTAATTATTCCTGCTCCTCATTGTCCCCTCGTGTAATTATTCCTGCTCCTCATTGTCCCCTCGTGTAATTATTCCTGCTCCTCATTGTCTCCTCTCCCCTCATGTAATAATTCCTGCTCCTCATTGTCCCCTCCTGTCATTATTCCTGCTCCTCATTGTCTCCTCTCCCCTCATGTAATAATTCCTGCTCCTCATTGTCACCTCGTGTAATTATTCCTGCTCCTCATTGTCCCATCATGTAATTATTCCTGCTCCTCATTGTCCCCTCGTGTTATAATTCCTCCTCCTCATTGTCCCCTCATGTAATAATTCCTGCTCCTCATTGTCCGCTCTTGTAATTATTCCTGCTCCTCATTGTCTCCTCTCTCCTCATGTAATAATTCCTGCTCCTCATTGTCCCCTCGTGTTATTATTCCTGCTCCTCATTTTTTCCTCTCCCCTCATGTAATAATTCCTGCTCCTCATTGTCCCCTCGTGTAATTATCCCCTCGTGTAATTATTCCTGCTCCTCATTGTCCCCTCTCCCCTTATGTAATTATTCATGCTCTTCATTGTCCCCTCATGTAATTATTCCTGATCCTCATTGTCGCCTCTTGTAATTATTCCTGCTCCTCATTGTCCCCTCGTGTAATTATTCCTGCTCCTCATTGTCGCCTCGTGTAATTATTCCTGCTCCTCATTGTCCCCTCTCCCCTCATGTAATTATTCCTGCTCCTCATTGTACCCTCATGTAATTATTCCTGCTCCTCATTGTTCCCTCGTGTTATTATTCCTGCTCCTCATTGTCTCCTCTCCCCTCATGTAATAATTCCTGCTCCTCATTGTCCCTCGTGTAATTATTCCTGCTCCTCATTGTCCACTCGTGTAATTATTCCTGCTCCTCATTGTCCCCTCGTGTTATTATTCCTCCTCCTCATCTGCTCCTCATTGTCCCTTCGTGTAATTATTCCTGCTCCTCATTGTCCCCTCGTGTAATTATTTCTGATCCTCATTGTCCCCTCGTGTTATTATTCCTGCTCCTCATTGTCTCCTCTCCCCTCATGTAATAATTCCTGCTCCTCATTGTCCCCTTGTGTTATTATTCCTGCTCCTCATTGTCCCCTCATGTAATAATTCCTGCTCCTCATTGTCCCCTCATGTAATAATTCCTGCTCCTCATTGTCTCCTCGTGTAATTATTCCTCCTACTCATTGTCCCCTCGTGTAATTATTCCTGCTCCTCATTGTCCCCTCGTGTAATTATTCGTGCTTCTCATTGTCCCCTCGTGTAATTATTCCTGCTCCTCATTGTCCCCTCGTGTAATTATTCCTCCTCCTCATTGTCCCCTCGTGTAATAATTCCTGCTCCTCATTGTCCCCTCGTGTAATTATTCCTGCTCCTCATTGTCCCCTCGTGTAATTATTCCTCCTCATTGTCCCCTCATGTAATTATTCCTGCTCCTCATTGTCTCCTCGTGTAATTATTCCTGCTCCTCATTGTCCCCTCCTGTAATTATTCCTGCTCCTCATTGTCCCCTCTTGTAATAATTCCTGCTCCTCATTGTCCCCTCGTGTAATTATTCCTGCTCCTCATTTTCCCCTCGTGTAATTATTCCTGCTCCTCATTGTCCCCTTGTGTTATTTTTCCGCCTCCTCATTGTCCCCTTCTGTAATTATTCCTGCTCCTCATTGTCTCCTCTCCCCTCATGTAATAATTCTTGCTCCTCATTGTCCCCTTGTGTTATTATTCCTGCTCCTCATTGTCCCCTCATGTAATAATTCCTGCTCCTCATTGTCCCCTCGTGTAATTATTTGTGCTCCTCATTGTTCCCTCATGTAATAATTCCTGCTCCTCATTGTCCACTCGTGTAATTATTCCTCCTCCTCATTGTCCCTTCGTGTAATTATTCCTGCTCCTCATTGTCCCCTCGTGTAAGTATTCCTGCTCCTCATTGTCCCCTCGTGTAATTATTCCTGCTCCTCATTGTCCCCTCGTGTTATTTTTCCTCCTCCTCATTGTCCCCTCGTGTAATTATTCCTGCTCCTCATTGTCTCCTCTCCCCTCATGTAATAATTCCTGCTCCTCATTGTCCCCTTGTGTTATTATTCCTGCTCCTCATTGTCCCCTCATGTAATAATTCCTGCTCCTCATTGTCCCCTCGTGTAATTATTTGTGCTCCTCATTGTCCCCTCGTGTAATTATTCCTGCTCCTCATTGTCCCCTCGTGTAATTATTCCTCCTCATTGTCCCCTCGTGTAATTATTCCTGCTCCTCAGTCCCCTCGTGTAAGTATTCCTGCTCCTCATTGTCCCCTCGTGTAATTATTCCTGCTCCTCATTGTCCCCTCGTGTAATTATTCCTGCTCCTCATTGTCCCCTCCTGTAATTATTCCTGCTCCTCATTGTACCCTCGTGGAATTATTCCTGCTCCTCATTGTCCCCTCCTGTAATTATTCCTGCTCCTCATTGTCCCCTCGTGTAATAATTCCTGCTCCTCATTGTCCCCTCGTGTAATTATTCCTGCTCCTCATTGTCCCCTCGTGTAATTATTCCTGCTCCTCATTGTCCCCTCGTGTAATTATTCCTCCTCCTCATTGTCCCCTCGTTTAATTATTCCTGCTCCTCATTGTCCCCTCGTGTAATTATTCCTGCTCCTCATTGTCCCCTCGTGTAATTATTCCTGCTCCTCATTGTCCCCTCGTGTAATTATTCCTGCTCCTCATTGTCTCCTCTCCCCTCATGTAATAATTCCTGCTCCTCATTGTCCCCTTGTGTAATTATTCCTGCGCCTCATTGTCCCCTCATGTAAATATTCCTGCTCCTCATTGTCCCCTGGTGTTATTATTCCTCCTCCTCATTGTCCCCTCATGTAATTATTCCTGCTCCTCATTGTCCCCTCGTGTTATTATTCCTGCTCCTCATTGTCCCCTCATGTAATAATTCCTGCTCCTCATTGTCCGCTCTTGTAATTATTCCTGTTCCTCATTGTCTCCTCTCTCCTCATGTAATAATTCCTGCTCCTCATTGTCCCCTCGTGTTATTATTCCTGCTCCTAATTTTCTCCTCTCCCCTCATGTAATAATTCCTGCTCCTCATTGTCCCCTCGTGTAATTATTCCTGCTCCTCATTGTCCCCTTGTGTAATTATTCCTGCTCCTCATTGTCCCCTCTCCCCTCATGTAATTATTCCTGCTCCTCATTGTCCCCTCGTGTTATTATTCCTGCTCCTCATTGTCCCCTCATGTAATAATTCCTGCTCCTCATTGTCCGCTCTTGTAATTATTCCTGTTCCTCATTGTCTCCTCTCTCCTCATGTAATAATTCCTGCTCCTCATTGTCCCCTCGTGTTATTATTCCTGCTCCTAATTTTCTCCTCTCCCCTCATGTAATAATTCCTGCTCCTCATTGTCCCCTCATGTAATAATTCCTGCTCCTCATTGTCCCCTCGTGTAATTATTTGTGCTCCTCATTGTTCCCTCATGTAATAATTCCTGCTCCTCATTGTCCACTCGTGTAATTATTCCTCCTCCTCATTGTCCCTTCGTGTAATTATTCCTGCTCCTCATTGTCCCCTCGTGTAAGTATTCCTGCTCCTCATTGTCCCCTCGTGTAATTATTCCTGCTCCTCATTGTCCCCTCGTGTTATTTTTCCTCCTCCTCATTGTCCCCTCGTGTAATTATTCCTGCTCCTCATTGTCTCCTCTCCCCTCATGTAATAATTCCTGCTCCTCATTGTCCCCTTGTGTTATTATTCCTGCTCCTCATTGTCCCCTCATGTAATAATTCCTGCTCCTCATTGTCCCCTCGTGTAATTATTTGTGCTCCTCATTGTCCCCTCGTGTAATTATTCCTGCTCCTCATTGTCCCCTCGTGTAATTATTCCTCCTCCTCATTGTCCCCTCGTGTAATTATTCCTGCTCCTCAGTCCCCTCGTGTAAGTATTCCTGCTCCTCATTGTCCCCTCGTGTAATTATTCCTGCTCCTCATTGTCCCCTCGTGTAATTATTCCTGCTCCTCATTGTCCCCTCCTGTAATTATTCCTGCTCCTCATTGTACCCTCGTGGAATTATTCCTGCTCCTCATTGTCCCCTCCTGTAATTATTCCTGCTCCTCATTGTCCCCTCGTGAAATAATTCCTGCTCCTCATTGTCCCCTCGTGTAATTATTCCTGCTCCTCATTGTCCCCTCGTGTAATTATTCCTGCTCCTCATTGTCCCCTCGTGTAATTATTCCTCCTCCTCATTGTCCCCTCGTTTAATTATTCCTGCTCCTCATTGTCCCCTCGTGTAATTATTCCTGCACCTCATTGTCCCCTCGTGTAATTATTCCTGCTCCTCATTGTCCCCTCGTGTAATTATTCCTGCTCCTCATTGTCTCCTCTCCCCTCATGTAATAATTCCTGCTCCTCATTGTCCCCTTGGGTAATTATTCCTGCGCCTCATTGTCCCCTCATGTAAATATTCCTGCTCCTCATTGTCCCCTGGTGTTATTATTCCTCCTCCTCATTGTCCCCTCATGTAATTATTCCTGCTCCTCATTGTCCCCTCGTGTTATTATTCCTGCTCCTCATTGTCCCCTCATGTAATAATTCCTGCTCCTCATTGTCCGCTCTTGTAATTATTCCTGTTCCTCATTGTCTCCTCTCTCCTCATGTAATAATTCCTGCTCCTCATTGTCCCCTCATGTTATTATTCCTGCTCCTAATTTTCTCCTCTCCCCTCATGTAATAATTCCTGCTCCTCATTGTCCCCTCGTGTAATTATTCCTGCTCCTCATTGTCCCCTCGTGTAATTATTCCTGCTCCTCATTGTCCCCTCTCCCCTCATGTAATTATTCATGCTCTTCATTGTCCCCTCATGTAATTATTCCTGATCCTCATTGTCGCCTCTTGTAATTATTCCTGCTCCTCATTGTCCCCTCGTGTAATTATTCCTGCTCCTCATTGTCGCCTCGTGTAATTATTCCTGCTCCTCATTGTCCCCTCTCCCCTCATGTAATTATTCCTGCTCCTCATTGTACCCTCATGTAATTATTCCTGCTCCTCATTGTCCCCTCGTGTTATTATTCCTGCTCCTCATTGTCTCCTCTCCCCTCATGTAATAATTCCTGCTCCTCATTGTCCCTCGTGTAATTATTCCTGCTCCTCATTGTCCACTCGTGTAATTATTCCTGCTCCTCATTGTCCCCTCGTGTTATTATTCCTCCTCCTCATCTGCTCCTCATTGTCCCTTCGTGTAATTATTCCTGCTCCTCATTGTTCCCTTGTGTAATTATTCCTCCTCCTCATTGTCCCCTCATGTAATAATTCCTGCTCCTCATTGTCCCCTCGTGTAATTATTCCTGCTCCTCATTGTCCCCTCGTGTAATTATTCATCCTCATTGTCCCCTCATGTAATTATTCCTGCTCCTCATTGTCTCCTCGTGTAATTATTCCTGCTCCTCATTGTCCCCTCCTGTAATTATTCCTGCTCCTCATTGTCCCCTCTTGTAATAATTCCTGCTCCTCATTGTCCCCTCGTGTAATTATTCCTGCTCCTCATTTTCCCCTCGTGTAATTATTCCTGCTCCTCATTGTCCCATGTTATTTTTCCTCCTCCTCATTGTCCCCTCCTGTAATTATTCCTGCTCCTCATTGTCTCCTCTCCCCTCATGTAATAATTACTGCTCCTCATTGTCCCCTTGTGTTATTATTCCTGCTCCTCATTGTCCCCTCATGTAATAATTCCTGCTCCTCATTGTCCCCTCGTGTAATTATTTGTGCTCCTCATTGTTCCCTCATGTAATAATTCCTGCTCCTCATTGTCCACTCGTGTAATTATTCCTCCTCCTCATTGTCCCTTCGTGTAATTATTCCTGCTCCTCATTGTCCCCTCGTGTAAGTATTCCTGCTCCTCATTGTCCCCTCGTGTAATTATTCCTGCTCCTCATTGTCCCCTCGTGTTATTTTTCCTCCTCCTCATTGTCCCCTCGTGTAATTATTCCTGCTCCTCATTGTCTCCTCTCCCCTCATGTAATAATTCCTGCTCCTCATTGTCCCCTTGTGTTATTATTCCTGCTCATTGTCCCCTCATGTAATAATTCCTGCTCCTCATTGTCCCCTCGTGTAATTATTTGTGCTCCTCATTGTCCCCTCGTGTAATTAATCCTGCTCCTCATTGTCCCCTCGTGTAATTATTCCTCCTCCTCATTGTCCCCTCGTGTAATTATTCCTGCTCCTCATTGTCCCCTCGTGTAAGTATTCCTGCTCCTCATTGTCCCCTCGTGTAATTATTCCTGCTCCTCATTGTCCCCTCGTGCAATTATTCCTGCTCCTCATTGTCCCCTCCTGTAATTATTCCTGCTCCTCATTGTACCCTCGTGGAATTATTCCTGCTCCTCATTGTCCCCTCCTGTAATTATTCCTGCTCCTCATTGTCCCCTCGTGTAATAATTCCTGCTCCTCATTGTCCCCTCGTGTAATTATTCCTGCTCCTCATTGTCCCCTCGTGTAATTATTCCTGCTCCTCATTGTCCCCTCGTGTAATTATTCCTCCTCCTCATTGTCCCCTCGTTTAATTATTCCTGCTCCTCATTGTCCCCTCGTGTAATTATTCCTGCTCCTCATTGTCCCCTCGTGTAATAATTCCTGCTCCTCATTGTCCCCTCGTGTAATTATTCCTGCTCCTCATTGTCCCCTCGTGTAATTATTCCTGCTCCTCATTGTCTCCTCTCCCCTCATATAATTCCTGCTCCTCATTGTCCCCTTGTGTTATTCCTGCTCCTCATTGTCCCCTCGTGTAATTTGTGCTCCTCATTGTCCCCTCGTGTAATAATTCCTGCTCCTCATTGTCCCCTCGTGTAACTATTCCTTCTCATCATTGTCCCCTCGTGTAATTATTCCTCCTCCTCATTGTCCCCTCGTGTAATTATTCCTGCTCCTCATTGTCCCCTCGTGTAATTATTCCTGCTCCTCATTGTCTCCTCTCCCCTCATATAATAATTCCTGCTCCTCATTGTCCCCTTGTGTTATCATTCCTGCTCCTCATTGTCCCCTCGTGTAATTCCTGCTCCTCATTGTCCCCTCGTGTAATTATTCCTGCTCCTCATTGTCACCTCGTGTAATTATTCCTCCTCATTTTCCCCTCGTGTAATTATTCCTGGTCCTCATTGTCCCCTCGTGTAATTATTCCTGCTGCTCATTGTCCCCTCGTGTAATTATTCCTGCTCCTCATTGTCCCCTCGTGAAATTATTCCTCCTTCTCATTGTCCCCTCATGTAATTATTCCTGCTCCTCATTGTCCCCTCGTGTAATTATTCCTGCTCCTCATTGTCCCCTCGTGAAATTATTCCTCCTCCTCATTGTCCCCTCATGTAATTATTCCTGCTCCTCATTGTCCCCTCGTGTAATAATTCCTGCTCCTCATTGTCCCCTCGTGTAATTATTCCTGCTCCTCATTGTCCCCTTGTGTAATAATTCCTGCTCCTCATTGTCCCCTCGTGTAATTATTCCTGCTCCTCATTGTCCCCTCGTGTAATTATTCCTGCTCCTCATTGTCCCCTCGTGTAATTATTCCTGCTCCTCATTGTCCCCTCGTGTAATTATTCCTCCTCCTCATTGTCCCCTCGTGTAATAATTCCTGCTCCTCATTGTCCCCTCGTGTAATAATTCCTGCTCCTCATTGTCCCCTCGTGTAATTATTCCTGCTCCTCATTGCCCCCTCGTGTAATTATTCCTGCTCCTCATTGTCCCCTCGTGTAATTATTCCTGCTCCTCATTGTCCCCTCGTGTAATTATTTATGCTCCTCATTGTCCCCTCGTGTAAGTATTCCTGCTCCTCATTGTCCTCTCGTGTAATTATTCCTGCTCCTCATTGTCCCCTCGTTTAATTATTCCTGCTCCTCATTGTCCCCTCCTGTAATTATTCCTGCTCCTCATTGTCCCCTCGTGGAATTATTCCTGCTCCTCATTGTCCCCTTCTGTAATTATTCCTGCTCCTCATTGTCCCCTCATGTAATAATTCCTGCTCCTCATTGTCCCCTCGTGTAATTATTCCTGCTCCTCATTGTCCCCTCGTGTAATTATTCCTGCTCCTCATTGTCCCCTCATGTAATTATTCCTCCTCCTCATTGTCCCCTCGTTTAACTATTCCTGCTCCTCATTGTCCCCTCGTGTAATTATTCCTGCTCCTCATTGTCCCCTCGTGTAATTATTCCTGCTCCTCATTGTCCCCTCGTGTAATTATTCCTGCTCCTCATTGTCCCCTCGTGTAATTAATCCTGCTCCTCATTGTCTCCTCTCCCCTCATATAATTCCTGCTCCTCATTGTCCCCTTGTGTTATTCCTGTTCCTCATTGTCCCCTCGTGTAATTTGTGCTCCTCATTGTCCCCTCGTGTAATTATTCCTGCTCCTCATTGTCCCCTCGTGTAACTATTCCTGCTCCTCATTGTCCCCTCGTGTAATTATTCCTCCTCCTCATTGTCCCCTCATGTAATTATTCCTGCTCCTCATTGTCCCCTCGTGTAATTATTCCTGCTCCTCATTGTCTCCTCTCCCCTCATATAATAATTCCTGCTCCTCATTGTCCCCTTGTGTTATTATTCCTGCTCCTCATTGTCCCCTCGTGTAATTTGTGCTCCTCATTGTCCCCTCGTGTAATTATTCCTGCTCCTCATTGTCCCGTGTAACTATTCCTGCTCCTCATTGTCCCATCGTGTAATTATTCCTCCTCCTCATTGTCCCCTCGTGTAATTATTCCTGCTCCTCATTGTCCCCTCGTGTAATTATTCCTGCTCCTCATTGTCCCCTCGTGTAATTATTCCTGCTGCTTATTGTCCCCTCGTGTAATTATTCCTGCTCCTCATTGTCACCTCGTGTAATTATTCCTCCTCCTCATTGTCCCCTCGTGTAATTATTCCTGCTCCTCCTTGTCCCCTCGTGTAATTATTCCTGCTCCTCCTTGTCCCCTCGTGTAATTATTCCTGCTCCTCATTGTCCCCTCGTGTAATAATTCCTGCTCCTCATTGTCCCCTCGTGTAATTATTCCTGCTCCTCATTGTCCCCTCGTGTAATTATTCCTGCTCCTCATTGTCCCCTCGTGTAATTATTCCTCCTCCTCATTGTCCCCTCGTGTAATAATTCCTGCTCCTCATTGTCCCCTCGTGTAATAATTCCTGCTTCTCATTGTCCCCTCGTGTAATAATTCCTGCTTCTCATTGTCCCCTCGTGTAATTTTTCCTGCTCCTCATTGTCCCCTCGTGTAATTATTCCTGCTCCTCATTGTCCCCTCGTGTAATTATTCCTGCTCCTCATTGTCCCCTCGTGTAATAATTCCTGCTCCTCATTGTCCCCTCGTGTAATTATTCCTGCTCCTCATTGTCCCCTCGTGTAATTATTCCTGCTCCACATTGTCCCCTCGTGTAATTATTCTTGCTCCTCATTGTCCCCTCGTGTAATTATTCCTGCTCCTCATTGTCCCCTCGTGTAATAATTCCTGCTCCTCATTGTCCCCTCGTGCAATTATTCCTGCTCCTCATTGTCCCCTCGTGTAATAATTCCTGCTCCTCATTGTCCCCTCATGTAATAATTCCAGCTCCTCATTGCCCCCTCGTGTAATTATTCCTCCTCCTCATTGTCCCCTCGTGTAATTATTCCTGCTCCTCATTGTCCCCTCGTGTAATAATTCCTGCTCCTCATTGTCCCCTCGTGTAATAATTCCTGCTCCTCATTGTCCCCTCGTGTAATTATTCCTGCTCCTCATTGTCCCCTCGTGTAATAATTCCTGCTCCTCATTGTTCCCTCGTGTAATTATTCCTGCTCCTCATTGTCCCCTCATGTAATAATTCCTGCTCCTCATTGTCCCCTCATGTAATAATTCCAGCTCCTCATTGCCCCCTCGTGTAATTATTCCTCCTCCTCATTGTCCCCTCGTGTAATTATTCCTGCTCATTGTCCCCTCGTGTAATAATTCCTGCTCCTCATTGTCCCCTCGTGTAATAATTCCTGCTCCTCATTGCCCCCTCGTGTAATTATTGCTGCTCCTCCTTGTCCCCTCATGTAATTATTCCTGCTCCTCATTGTCCCCTCATGTAATAATTCCTGCTCCTCAATGTCCCTTCATGTAATAATTCCTGCTCCTCATTGTTCCCTCATGTAATTATTCCTGCTCCTCATTGTCCCCTCATGTAATAATTCCTGCTCCTCATTGTCCCTTCATGTAATAATTCCTGCTCCTCATTGTCCCCTCATGTAATAATTCCAGCTCCTCATTGCCCCCTCGTGTAATTATTCCTCCTCCTCATTGTCCCCTCGTGTAATTATTCCTGCTCATTGTCCCCTCGTGTAATAATTCCTGCTCCTCATTGTCCTCTCATGTAATAATTCCTACTCCTCATTGTCCCCTCGTGTAATTATTCCTGCTCCTCATTGTCCCCTCGTGTAATAATTCCTGCTCCTCATTGTCCCCTCGTGTAATTATTCCTGCTCCCCATTGTCCCCTCGTGTAATTATTCCTGCTCCACATTGTCCCCTCATGTAATAATTCCTGCTCCTCATTGTCCCCTCGTGTAATTATTCCTGCTCCTCATTGTCCCCTCGTGTAATTATTCCTGCTCCTCATTGTCCCCTCGTGTAATAATTCCTGCTCCTCATTGCCCCCTCGTGTAATTATTCCTGCTCCTCATTGTCCCCTCATGTAATTATTCCTGCTCCCCATTGTCCCCTCATGTAATAATTCCTGCTCCTCATTGTCCCCTCGTGTAATTATTCCTGCTCCTCATTGTCCCCTCGTGTAATAATTCCTGCTCCTCATTGCCCCCTCGTGTAATTATTCCTGCTCCTCATTGTCCCCTCATGTAATTATTCCTGCTCCTCATTGTCTCCTCATGTAATAATTCCTGCTCCTCATTGTCCCCTCATGTAATAATTCCTGCTCCTCATTGTCCCCTCATGTAATTATTCCTGCTCTTCATTGTCCCCTGATGTAATTATTCCTGCTCCTCATTGTCCCCTCATGTAATAATTCCTGCTTCTCATTGTCCCCTCATGTAATAATTCCTGCTCCTCATTGTCCCCTCATGTAATAATTCCTGCTCATTGTCCCCTCATGTAATAATTCCTGCTCATTGTCCCCTCATGTAATAATTCCTGCTCCTCATTGTCCCCTCATGTAATAATTCCTGCTCCTCATTGTTCCCTCATGTAATAATTCGTGATCCTCATTGTCCCCTAGTGTAATTATTCCTGCTCCTCATTGTCCCCTCGTGTAATAATTCCTGCTCCTCATTGTCCCCTCGTGTAATAATTCCTGCTCCTCATTGTCCCCTCGTGTAATTATTCCTGCTCCCCATTGTCCCCTCGTGTAATTATTCCTGCTCCACATTGTCCCCTCGTGTAATTATTCCTGCTCCTCATTGTCCCCTCGTGTAATTAAACCTGCTCCTCATTGTCCCCTCGTGTAATAATTCCTGCTCCTCATTGCCCCCTCATGTAATTATTCCTGCTCCTCCTTGTCCCCTCATGTAACTATTCCTGCTCCTCATTGTCCCCTCATGTAATAATTCCTGCTCCTCAATGTCCCTTCATGTAATAATTCCTGCTCCTCATTGTTCCCTCATGTATTTATTCCTGCTCCTCATTGTTCCCTCATGTATTTATTCCTGCTCCTCATTGTCCCCTCATGTAATAATTCCTGCTCCTCATTGTCCCTTCATGTAATAATTCCTGCTCCTCATTGCCCCCTCGTGTAATTATTCCTCCTCCTCATTGCCCCCTCGTGTAATTATTCCTCCTCCTCATTGTCCCCTCGTGTAATTATTCCTGCTCCTCATTGTCCCCTCGTGTAATTATTCCTGCTCCTCATTGTCCGCTCATGTAATAATTCCTGCTCCTCATTGTCCCCTCGTGTAATTATTCCTGCTCCTCATTGTCCCCTCGTGTAATTATTCCTGCTCCACATTGTCCCCTCATGTAATAATTCCTGCTCCTCATTGTCCCCTCGTGTAATTATTCCTGCTCCTCTTTGTCCCCTCGTGTAATAATTCCTGCTCCTCATTGCCCCCTCATGTAATTATTCCTGCTCCTCATTGTCCCCTCGTGTAATTATTCCTGCTCCTCATTGTCCCCTCGTGTAATAATTCCTGCTCCTCATTGCCCCCTCGTGTAATTATTGCTGCTCCTCCTTGTCCCCTCATGTAATTATTCCTGCTCCTCATTGTCCCCTCATGTAATAATTCCTGCTCCTCAATGTCCCTTCATGTAATAATTCCTGCTCCTCATTGTTCCCTCATGTAATTATTCCTGCTCCTCATTGTCCCCTCATGTAATAATTCCTGCTCCTCATTGTCCCTTCATGTAATAATTCCTGCTCCTCATTGTCCCCTCATGTAATAATTCCAGCTCCTCATTGCCCCCTCGTGTAATTATTCCTCCTCCTCATTGTCCCCTCGTGTAATTATTCCTGCTCATTGTCCCCTCGTGTAATAATTCCTGCTCCTCATTGTCCTCTCATGTAATAATTCCTACTCCTCATTGTCCCCTCGTGTAATTATTCCTGCTCCTCATTGTCCCCTCGTGTAATAATTCCTGCTCCTCATTGTCCCCTCGTGTAATTATTCCTGCTCCCCATTGTCCCCTCGTGTAATTATTCCTGCTCCACATTGTCCCCTCATGTAATAATTCCTGCTCCTCATTGTCCCCTCGTGTAATTATTCCTGCTCCTCATTGTCCCCTCGTGTAATTATTCCTGCTCCTCATTGTCCCATCGTGTAATAATTCCTGCTCCTCATTGCCCCCTCGTGTAATTATTCCTGCTCCTCATTGTCCCCTCATGTAATTATTCCTGCTCCCCATTGTCCCCTCATGTAATAATTCCTGCTCCTCATTGTCCCCTCGTGTAATTATTCCTGCTCCTCATTGTCCCCTCGTGTAATAATTCCTGCTCCTCATTGCCCCCTCGTGTAATTATTCCTGCTCCTCATTGTCCCCTCATGTAATTATTCCTGCTCCTCATTGTCTCCTCATGTAATAATTCCTGCTCCTCATTGTCCCCTCATGTAATAATTCCTGCTCCTCATTGTCCCCTCATGTAATTATTCCTGCTCCTCATTGTCCCCTGATGTAATTATTCCTGCTCCTCATTGTCCCCTCATGTAATAATTCCTGCTTCTCATTGTCCCCTCATGTAATAATTCCTGCTCCTCATTGTCCCCTCATGTAATAATTCCTGCTCATTGTCCCCTCATGTAATAATTCCTGCTCATTGTCCCCTCATGTAATAATTCCTGCTCCTCATTGTCCCCTCATGTAATAATTCCTGCTCCTCATTGTTCCCTCATGTAATAATTCGTGATCCTCATTGTCCCCTCGTGTAATTATTCCTGCTCCTCATTGTCCCCTCGTGTAATAATTCCTGCTCCTCATTGTCCCCTCGTGTAATAATTCCTGCTCCTCATTGTCCCCTCGTGTAATTATTCCTGCTCCCCATTGTCCCCTCGTGTAATTATTCCTGCTCCACATTGTCCCCTCGTGTAATTATTCCTGCTCCTCATTGTCCCCTCGTGTAATTAAACCTGCTCCTCATTGTCCCCTCGTGTAATAATTCCTGCTCCTCATTGCCCCCTCATGTAATTATTCCTGCTCCTCCTTGTCCCCTCATGTAACTATTCCTGCTCCTCATTGTCCCCTCATGTAATAATTCCTGCTCCTCAATGTCCCTTCATGTAATAATTCCTGCTCCTCATTGTTCCCTCATGTATTTATTCCTGCTCCTCATTGTTCCCTCATGTATTTATTCCTGCTCCTCATTGTCCCCTCATGTAATAATTCCTGCTCCTCATTGTCCCTTCATGTAATAATTCCTGCTCCTCATTGCCCCCTCGTGTAATTATTCCTCCTCCTCATTGCCCCCTCGTGTAATTATTGCTCCTCCTCATTGTCCCCTCGTGTAATTATTCCTGCTCCTCATTGTCCCCTCGTGTAATTATTCCTGCTCCTCATTGTCCGCTCATGTAATAATTCCTGCTCCTCATTGTCCCCTCGTGTAATTATTCCTGCTCCTCATTGTCCCCTCGTGTAATTATTCCTGCTCCACATTGTCCCCTCATGTAATAATTCCTGCTCCTCATTGTCCCCTCGTGTAATTATTCCTGCTCCTCTTTGTCCCCTCGTGTAATAATTCCTGCTCCTCATTGCCCCCTCATGTAATTATTCCTGCTCCTCATTGTCCCCTCGTGTAATTATTCCTGCTCCTCATTGTCTCCTCATGTAATAATTTCTGCTCCTCATTGTCCCCTCGTGTAATAATTCCTGCTCCTCATTGTTCCCTCATGTAATAATTCCTGCTTCTCATTGTCCCCTCATGTAATAATTCCGGCTCCTCATTGTCCCCTCATGTAATAATTCCTGCTCCTCATTGTCCCCTCATGTAATAATTTCTGCTCCTCATTGTCCCCTCATGTAATAATTCCTGCTCCTCATTGTCCCCTCATGTAATTATTCCAGCTCATTGCCCCCTCGTGTAATTATTCCTCCTCCTCATTGTCCCCTCGTGTAATTATTCCTGCTCATTGTCCCCCCCGTGTAATAATTCCTGCTCCTCATTGTCCCCTCGTGTAATAATTCCTGCTCCTCATTGCCCCCTCGTGTAATTATTGCTGCTCCTCCTTGTCCCCTCATGTAATTATTCCTGCTCCTCATTGTCCCCTCATGTAATAATTCCTGCTCCTCAATGTCCCTTCATGTAATAATTCCTGCTCCTCATTGTTCCCTCATGTAATTATTCCTGCTCCTCATTGTCCCCTCATGTAATAATTCCTGCTCCTCATTGTCCCTTCATGTAATAATTCCTGCTCCTCATTGTCCCCTCATGTAATAATTCCAGCTCCTCATTGCCCCCTCGTGTAATTATTCCTCCTCCTCATTGTCCCCTCGTGTAATTATTCCTGCTCATTGTCCCCTCGTGTAATAATTCCTGCTCCTCATTGTCTTCTCATGTAATAATTCCTACTCCTCATTGTCCCCTCGTGTAATTATTCCTGCTCCTCATTGTCCCCTCGTGTAATAATTCCTGCTCCTCATTGTCCCCTCGTGTAATTATTCCTGCTCCCCATTGTCCCCTTGTGTAATTATTCCTGCTCCTCATTGTCCCCTCATGTAATAATTCCTGCTCCTCAATGTCCCTTCATGTAATAATTCCTGCTCCTCATTGTTCCCTCATGTATTTATTCCTGCTCCTCATTGTCCCCTCATGTAATAATTCCTGCTCCTCATTGTCCCTTCATGTAATAATTCCTGCTTTTCATTGTCCCCTCATGTAATAATTCCAGCTCCTCATTGCCCCCTCGTTTAATTATTCCTCCTCCTCATTGTCCCTCGTGTAATTATTCCTGCTCCTCATTGTCCCCTCGTGTAATTATTCCTGCTCCTCATTGTCCCCTCGTGTAATAATTCCTGCTCCTCATTGTCCCCTCATGTAATTATTCCTGCTCCTCATTGTCCCCTCGTGTAATTATTCCTGCTCCTCATTGTCCCCTCGTGTAATAATTCCTGCTCCTCATTGCCCCCTCGTGTAATTATTCCTGCTCCTCATTGTCCCCTCATGTAATTATTCCTGCTCCCCATTGTCCCCTCATGTAATAATTCCTGCTCCTCATTGTCCCCTCGTGTAATTATTCCTGCTCCTCATTGTCCCCTCGTGTTATTTTTCCTCCTCCTCATTGTCCCCTCGTGTAATTATTCCTGCTCCTCATTGTCTCCTCTCCCCTCATGTAATAATTCCTGCTCCTCATTGTCCTTGTGTTATTATTCCTGCTCCTCATTGTCCCCTCATGTAATTATTCCTGCTCCTCATTGTCCCCTCGTGTAATTATTCCTGCTCCTCATTGTCCCCTCGTGTAATAATTCCTGCTCCTCATTGCCCCCTCGTGTAATTATTCCTGCTCCTCATTGTCCCCTCATGTAATAATTCCTGCTCCTCATTGTCCCCTCGTGTAATTATTTGTGCTCCTCATTGTCCCCTCGTGTAATTATTCCTGCTCCTCATTGTCCCCTCGTGTAATTATTCCTCCTCCTCATTGTCCCCTCGTGTAATTATTCCTGCTCCTCAGTCCCCTCGTGTAAGTATTCCTGCTCCTCATTGTCCCCTCGTGAAATAATTCCTGCTCCTCATTGTCCCCGTGTAATTATTCCTGCTCCTCATTGTCCCCTCGTGTAATTATTCCTGCTCCTCATTGTCCCCTCGTGTAATTATTCCTCCTCCTCATTGTCCCCTCGTTTAATTATTCCTGCTCCTCATTGTCCCCTCGTGTAATTATTCCTGCACCTCATTGTCCCCTCGTGTAATTATTCCTGCTCCTCATTGTCCCCTCGTGTAATTATTCCTGCTCCTCATTGTCTCCTCTCCCCTCATGTAATAATTCCTGCTCCTCATTGTCCCCTTGGGTAATTATTCCTGCGCCTCATTGTCCCCTCATGTAAATATTCCTGCTCCTCATTGTCCCCTGGTGTTATTATTCCTCCTCCTCATTGTCCCCTCATGTAATTATTCCTGCTCCTCATTGTCCCCTCGTGTTATTATTCCTGCTCCTCATTGTCCCCTCATGTAATAATTCCTGCTCCTCATTGTCCGCTCTTGTAATTATTCCTGTTCCTCATTGTCTCCTCTCTCCTCATGTAATAATTCCTGCTCCTCATTGTCCCCTCATGTTATTATTCCTGCTCCTAATTTTCTCCTCTCCCCTCATGTAATAATTCCTGCTCCTCATTGTCCCCTCGTGTAATTATTCCTGCTCCTCATTGTCCCCTCGTGTAATTATTCCTGCTCCTCATTGTCCCCTCTCCCCTCATGTAATTATTCATGCTCTTCATTGTCCCCTCATGTAATTATTCCTGATCCTCATTGTCGCCTCTTGTAATTATTCCTGCTCCTCATTGTCCCCTCGTGTAATTATTCCTGCTCCTCATTGTCGCCTCGTGTAATTATTCCTGCTCCTCATTGTCCCCTCTCCCCTCATGTAATTATTCCTGCTCCTCATTGTACCCTCATGTAATTATTCCTGCTCCTCATTGTCCCCTCGTGTTATTATTCCTGCTCCTCATTGTCTCCTCTCCCCTCATGTAATAATTCCTGCTCCTCATTGTCCCTCGTGTAATTATTCCTGCTCCTCATTGTCCACTCGTGTAATTATTCCTGCTCCTCATTGTCCCCTCGTGTTATTATTCCTCCTCCTCATCTGCTCCTCATTGTCCCTTCGTGTAATTATTCCTGCTCCTCATTGTCCCCTTGTGTAATTATTCCTCCTCCTCATTGTCCCCTCATGTAATAATTCCTGCTCCTCATTGTCCCCTCGTGTAATTATTCCTGCTCCTCATTGTCCCCTCGTGTAATTATTCATCCTCATTGTCCCCTCATGTAATTATTCCTGCTCCTCATTGTCTCCTCGTGTAATTATTCCTGCTCCTCATTGTCCCCTCCTGTAATTATTCCTGCTCCTCATTGTCCCCTCTTGTAATAATTCCTGCTCCTCATTGTCCCCTCGTGTAATTATTCCTGCTCCTCATTTTCCCCTCGTGTAATTATTCCTGCTCCTCATTGTCCCATGTTATTTTTCCTCCTCCTCATTGTCCCCTCCTGTAATTATTCCTGCTCCTCATTGTCTCCTCTCCCCTCATGTAATAATTACTGCTCCTCATTGTCCCCTTGTGTTATTATTCCTGCTCCTCATTGTCCCCTCGTGTAATTATTTGTGCTCCTCATTGTTCCCTCATGTAATAATTCCTGCTCCTCATTGTCCACTCGTGTAATTATTCCTCCTCCTCATTGTCCCTTCGTGTAATTATTCCTGCTCCTCATTGTCCCCTCGTGTAAGTATTCCTGCTCCTCATTGTCCCCTCGTGTAATTATTCCTGCTCCTCATTGTCCCCTCGTGTTATTTTTCCTCCTCCTCATTGTCCCCTCGTGTAATTATTCCTGCTCCTCATTGTCTCCTCTCCCCTCATGTAATAATTCCTGCTCCTCATTGTCCCCTTGTGTTATTATTCCTGCTCCTCATTGTCCCCTCATGTAATAATTCCTGCTCCTCATTGTCCCCTCGTGTAATTATTTGTGCTCCTCATTGTCCCCTCGTGTAATTATTCCTGCTCCTCATTGTCCCCTCGTGTAATTATTCCTCCTCCTCATTGTCCCCTCGTGTAATTATTCCTGCTCCTCATTGTCCCCTCGTGTAAGTATTCCTGCTCCTCATTGTCCCCTCGTGTAATTATTCCTGCTCCTCATTGTCCCCTCGTGTAATTATTCCTGCTCCTCATTGTCCCCTCCTGTAATTATTCCTGCTCCTCATTGTACCCTCGTGGAATTATTCCTGCTCCTCATTGTCCCCTCCTGTAATTATTCCTGCTCCTCATTGTCCCCTCGTGTAATAATTCCTGCTCCTCATTGTCCCCTCGTGTAATTATTCCTGCTCCTCATTGTCCCCTCGTGTTAATATTCCTGCTCCTCATTGTCCCCTCGTGTAATTATTCCTCCTCCTCATTGTCCCCTCGTTTAATTATTCCTGCTCCTCATTGTCCCCTCGTGTAATTATTCCTGCTCCTCATTGTCCCCTCGTGTAATTATTCCTGCTCCTCATTGTCCCCTCGTGTAATAATTCCTGCTCCTCATTGTCCCCTCGTGTAATTATTCCTGCTCCTCATTGTCCCCTCGTGTAATTATTCCTGCTCCTCATTGTCTCCTCTCCCCTCATATAATTCCTGCTCCTCATTGTCCCCTTGTGTTATTCCTGCTCCTCATTGTCCCCTCGTGTAATTTGTGCTCCTCATTGTCCCCTCGTGTAATAATTCCTGCTCCTCATTGTCCCCTCGTGTAACTATTCCTTCTCATCATTGTCCCCTCGTGTAATTATTCCTCCTCCTCATTGTCCCCTCGTGTAATTATTCCTGCTCCTCATTGTCCCCTCGTGTAATTATTCCTGCTCCTCATTGTCTCCTCTCCCCTCATATAATAATTCCTGCTCCTCATTGTCCCCTTGTGTTATCATTCCTGCTTCTCATTGTCCCCTCGTGTAATTCCTGCTCCTCATTGTCCCCTCGTGTAATTATTCCTGCTCCTCATTGTCACCTCGTGTAATTATTCCTCCTCATTTTCCCCTCGTGTAATTATTCCTGGTCCTCATTGTCCCCTCGTGTAATTATTCCTGCTGCTCATTGTCCCCTCGTGTAATTATTCCTGCTCCTCATTGTCCCCTCGTGAAATTATTCCTCCTTCTCATTGTCCCCTCATGTAATTATTCCTGCTCCTCATTGTCCCCTCGTGTAATTATTCCTGCTCCTCATTGTCCCCTCGTGAAATTATTCCTCCTCCTCATTGTCCCCTCATGTAATTATTCCTGCTCCTCATTGTCACCTCGTGTAATAATTCCTGCTCCTCATTGCCCCCTCGTGTAATTATTCCTGCTCCTCATTGTCCCCTCGTGTAATTATTCCTGCTCCTCATTGTCCCCTCGTGTAATTATTCCTGCTCCTCATTGTCCCCTCGTGTAATTATTCCTCCTCCTCATTGTCCCCTCGTGTAATAATTCCTGCTCCTCATTGTCCCCTCGTGTAATAATTCCTGCTCCTCATTGTCCCCTCGTGTAATTATTCCTGCTCCTCATTGCCCCCTCGTGTAATTATTCCTGCTCCTCATTGTCCCCTCGTGTAATTATTCCTGCTCCTCATTGTCCCCTCGTGTAATTATTTATGCTCCTCATTGTCCCCTCGTGTAAGTATTCCTGCTCCTCATTGTCCTCTCGTGTAATTATTCCTGCTCCTCATTGTCCCCTCGTTTAATTATTCCTGCTCCTCATTGTCCCCTCCTGTAATTATTCCTGCTCCTCATTGTCCCCTCGTGGAATTATTCCTGCTCCTCATTGTCCCCTTCTGTAATTATTCCTGCTCCTCATTGTCCCCTCATGTAATAATTCCTGCTCCTCATTGTCCCCTCGTGTAATTATTCCTGCTCCTCATTGTCCCCTCGTGTAATTATTCCTGCTCCTCATTGTCCCCTCGTGTAATTATTCCTGCTCCTCATTGTCCCCTCGTGTAATTAATCCTGCTCCTCATTGTCTCCTCTCCCCTCATATAATTCCTGCTCCTCATTGTCCCCTTGTGTTATTCCTGTTCCTCATTGTCCCCTCGTGTAATTTGTGCTCCTCATTGTCCCCTCGTGTAATTATTCCTGCTCCTCATTGTCCCCTCGTGTAACTATTCCTGCTCCTCATTGTCCCCTCGTGTAATTATTCCTCCTCCTCATTGTCCCCTCATGTAATTATTCCTGTTCCTCATTGTCCCCTCGTGTAATTATTCCTGCTCCTCATTGTCTCCTCTCCCCTCATATAATAATTCCTGCTCCTCATTGTCCCCTTGTGTTATTATTCCTGCTCCTCATTGTCCCCTCGTGTAATTTGTGCTCCTCATTGTCCCCTCGTGTAATTATTCCTGCTCCTCATTGTCCCCACGTGTAACTATTCCTGCTCCTCATTGTCCCATCGTGTAATTATTCCTCCTCCTCATTGTCCCCTCGTGTAATTATTCCTGCTCCTCATTGTCCCCTCGTGTAATTATTCCTGCTCCTCATTGTCCCCTCGTGTAATTATTCCTGCTGCTTATTGTCCCCTCGTGTAATTATTCCTGCTCCTCATTGTCACCTCGTGTAATTATTCCTCCTCCTCATTGTCCCCTCGTGTAATTATTCCTGCTCCTCCTTGTCCCCTCGTGTAATTATTCCTGCTCCTCCTTGTCCCCTCGTGTAATTATTCCTGCTCCTCATTGTCCCCTCGTGTAATAATTCCTGCTCCTCATTGTCCCCTCGTGTAATTATTCCTGCTCCTCATTGTCCCCTCGTGTAATTATTCCTGCTCCTCATTGTCCCCTCGTGTAATTATTCCTCCTCCTCATTGTCCCCTCGTGTAATAATTCCTGCTCCTCATTGTCCCCTCGTGTAATAATTCCTGCTTCTCATTGTCCCCTCGTGTAATAATTCCTGCTTCTCATTGTCCCCTCGTGTAATTTTTCCTGCTCCTCATTGTCCCCTCGTGTAATTATTCCTGCTCCTCATTGTCCCCTCGTGTAATTATTCCTGCTCCTCATTGTCCCCTCGTGTAATAATTCCTGCTCCTCATTGTCCCCTCGTGTAATTATTCCTGCTCCTCATTGTCCCCTCGTGTAATTATTCCTGCTCCACATTGTCCCCTCGTGTAATTATTCTTGCTCCTCATTGTCCCCTCGTGTAATTATTCCTGCTCCTCATTGTCCCCTCGTGTAATAATTCCTGCTCCTCATTGTCCCCTCGTGCAATTATTCCTGCTCCTCATTGTCCCCTCGTATAATAATTCCTGCTCCTCATTGTCCCCTCATGTAATAATTCCAGCTCCTCATTTCCCCCTCGTGTAATTATTCCTTCACCTCATTGTCCCCTCGTGTAATTATTCCTGCTCCTCATTGTCCCCTCGTGTAATAATTCCTGCTCCTCATTGTCCCCTCGTGTAATAATTCCTGCTCCTCATTGTCCCCTCGTGTAATTATTCCTGCTCCTCATTGTCCCCTCGTGTAATAATTCCTGCTCCTCATTGTCCCCTCGTGTAATTATTCCTGCTCCTCATTGTCCCCTCATGTAATAATTCCTGCTCCTCATTGTCCCCTCATGTAATAATTCCAGCTCCTCATTGCCCCCTCGTGTAATTATTCCTCCTCCTCATTGTCCCCTCGTGTAATTATTCCTGCTCATTGTCCCCTCGTGTAATAATTCCTGCTCCTCATTGTCCCCTCGTGTAATAATTCCTGCTCCTCATTGCCCCCTCGTGTAATTATTGCTGCTCCTCCTTGTCCCCTCATGTAATTATTCCTGCTCCTCATTGTCCCCTCATGTAATAATTCCTGCTCCTCAATGTCCCTTCATGTAATAATTCCTGCTCCTCATTGTTCCCTCATGTAATTATTCCTGCTCCTCATTGTCCCCTCATGTAATAATTCCTGCTCCTCATTGTCCCTTCATGTAATAATTCCTGCTCCTCATTGTCCCTTCATGTAATAATTCCTGCTCCTCATTGTCCCCTCATGTAATAATTCCAGCTCCTCATTGCCCCCTCGTGTAATTATTCCTCCTCCTCATTGTCCCCTCGTGTAATTATTCCTGCTCATTGTCCCCTCGTGTTATAATTCCTGCTCCTCATTGTCCTCTCATGTAATAATTCCTACTCCTCATTGTCCCCTCGTGTAATTATTCCTGCTCCTCATTGTCCCCTCGTGTAATAATTCCTGCTCCTCATTGTCCCCTCGTGTAATTATTCCTGCTCCCCATTGTCCCCTCGTGTAATTATTCCTGCTCCACATTGTCCCCTCATGTAATAATTCCTGCTCCTCATTGTCCCCTCGTGTAATTATTCCTGCTCCTCATTGTCCCCTCGTGTAATTATTCCTGCTCCTCATTGTCCCCTCGTGTAATAATTCCTGCTCCTCATTGCCCCCTCGTGTAATTATTCCTGCTCCTCATTGTCCCCTCATGTAATTATTCCTGCTCCCCATTGTCCCCTCATGTAATAATTCCTGCTCCTCATTGTCCCCTCGTGTAATTATTCCTGCTCCTCATTGTCCCCTCGTGTAATAATTCCTGCTCCTCATTGCCCCCTCGTGTAATTATTCCTGCTCCTCATTGTCCCCTCATGTAATTATTCCTGCTCCTCATTGTCTCCTCATGTAATAATTCCTGCTCCTCATTGTCCCCTCATGTAATAATTCCTGCTCCTCATTGTCCCCTCATGTAATTATTCCTGCTCCTCATTGTCCCCTGATGTAATTATTCCTGATCCTCATTGTCCCCTCATGTAATAATTCCTGCTTCTCATTGTCCCCTCATGTAATAATTCCTGCTCCTCATTGTCCCCTCATGTAATAATTCCTGCTCATTGTCCCCTCATGTAATAATTCCTGCTCATTGTCCCCTCATGTAATAATTCCTGCTCCTCATTGTCCCCTCATGTAATAATTCCTGCTCCTCATTGTTCCCTCATGTAATAATTCGTGATCCTCATTGTCCCCTCGTGTAATTATTCCTGCTCCTCATTGTCCCCTCGTGTAATAATTCCTGCTCCTCATTGTCCCCTCGTGTAATAATTCCTGCTCCTCATTGTCCCCTCGTGTAATTATTCCTGCTCCCCATTGTCCCCTCGTGTAATTATTCCTGCTCCACATTGTCCCCTCGTGTAATTATTCCTGCTCCTCATTGTCCCCTCGTGTAATTAAACCTGCTCCTCATTGTCCCCTCGTGTAATAATTCCTGCTCCTCATTGCCCCCTCATGTAATTATTCCTGCTCCTCCTTGTCCCCTCATGTAACTATTCCTGCTCCTCATTGTCCCCTCATGTAATAATTCCTGCTCCTCAATGTCCCTTCATGTAATAATTCCTGCTCCTCATTGTTCCCTCATGTATTTATTCCTGCTCCTCATTGTTCCCTCATGTATTTATTCCTGCTCCTCATTGTCCCCTCATGTAATAATTCCTGCTCCTCATTGTCCCTTCATGTAATAATTCCTGCTCCTCATTGCCCCCTCGTGTAATTATTCCTCCTCCTCATTGCCCCCTCGTGTAATTATTCCTCCTCCTCATTGTCCCCTCGTGTAATTATTCCTGCTCCTCATTGTCCCCTCGTGTAATTATTCCTGCTCCTCATTGTCCGCTCATGTAATAATTCCTGCTCCTCATTGTCCCCTCGTGTAATTATTCCTGCTCCTCATTGTCCCCTCGTGTAATTATTCCTGCTCCACATTGTCCCCTCATGTAATAATTCCTGCTCCTCATTGTCCCCTCGTGTAATTATTCCTGCTCCTCTTTGTCCCCTCGTGTAATAATTCCTGCTCCTCATTGCCCCCTCATGTAATTATTCCTGCTCCTCATTGTCCCCTCGTGTAATTATTCCTGCTCCTCATTGTCTCCTCATGTAATAATTTCTGCTCCTCATTGTCCCCTCGTGTAATAATTCCTGCTCCTCATTGTTCCCTCATGTAATAATTCCTGCTTCTCATTGTCCCCTCATGTAATAATTCCGGCTCCTCATTGTCCCCTCATGTAATAATTCCTGCTCCTCATTGTCCCCTCATGTAATAATTTCTGCTCCTCATTGTCCCCTCATTTAATAATTCCTGCTCCTCATTGTCCCCTCATGTAATTATTCCAGCTCATTGCCCCCTCGTGTAATTATTCCTCCTCCTCATTGTCCCCTCGTGTAATTATTCCTGCTCATTGTCCCCCCCGTGTAATAATTCCTGCTCCTCATTGTCCCCTCGTGTAATAATTCCTGCTCCTCATTGCCCCCTCGTGTAATTATTGCTGCTCCTCCTTGTCCCCTCATGTAATTATTCCTGCTCCTCATTGTCCCCTCATGTAATAATTCCTGCTCCTCAATGTCCCTTCATGTAATAATTCCTGCTCCTCATTGTTCCCTCATGTAATTATTCCTGCTCCTCATTGTCCCCTCATGTAATAATTCCTGCTCCTCATTGTCCCTTCATGTAATAATTCCTGCTCCTCATTGTCCCCTCATGTAATAATTCCAGCTCCTCATTGCCCCCTCGTGTAATTATTCCTCCTCCTCATTGTCCCCTCGTGTAATTATTCCTGCTCATTGTCCCCTCGTGTAATAATTCCTGCTCCTCATTGTCTTCTCATGTAATAATTCCTACTCCTCATTGTCCCCTCGTGTAATTATTCCTGCTCCTCATTGTCCCCTCGTGTAATAATTCCTGCTCCTCATTGTCCCCTCGTGTAATTATTCCTGCTCCCCATTGTCCCCTTGTGTAATTATTCCTGCTCCTCATTGTCCCCTCATGTAATAATTCCTGCTCCTCAATGTCCCTTCATGTAATAATTCCTGCTCCTCATTGTTCCCTCATGTATTTATTCCTGCTCCTCATTGTCCCCTCATGTAATAATTCCTGCTCCTCATTGTCCCTTCATGTAATAATTCCTGCTTTTCATTGTCCCCTCATGTAATAATTCCAGCTCCTCATTGCCCCCTCGTTTAATTATTCCTCCTCCTCATTGTCCCTCGTGTAATTATTCCTGCTCCTCATTGTCCCCTCGTGTAATTATTCCTGCTCCTCATTGTCCCCTCGTGTAATAATTCCTGCTCCTCATTGTCCCCTCATGTAATTATTCCTGCTCCTCATTGTCCCCTCGTGTAATTATTCCTGCTCCTCATTGTCCCCTCGTGTAATAATTCCTGCTCCTCATTGCCCCCTCGTGTAATTATTCCTGCTCCTCATTGTCCCCTCATGTAATTATTCCTGCTCCCCATTGTCCCCTCATGTAATAATTCCTGCTCCTCATTGTCCCCTCGTGTAATTATTCCTGCTCCTCTTTGTCCCCTCGTGTAATTATTCCTGCTCCTCCTCCTCATTGCCCCCTCATGTAATTATTCCTGCTCCTCATTGTCCCCTCGTGTAATTATTCCTGCTCCTCATTGTCTCCTCATGTAATAATTTCTGCTCCTCATTGTCCCCTCGTGTAATAATTCCTGCTCCTCATTGTTCCCTCATGTAATAATTCCTGCTTCTCATTGTCCCCTCATGTAATAATTCCTGCTCCTCATTGTCCCCTCATGTAATAATTCCTGCTCATTGTCCCCTCATGTAATAATTCCTGCTCCTCATTGTCCCCTCATGTAATAATTCCTGCTCCTCATTGTCCCCTCATGTAATAATTCCTGCTCCTCATTGTTCCCTCATGTAATAATTTGTGATCCTCATTGTCCCCTCGTGTAATTATTCCTGCTCCTCATTGTCCCCTCATGTAATAATTCCTGCTCCTCATTGTCCCCTCATGTAATAATTCCTGCTCCTCATTGTTCCCTCATGTAATAATTCGTGATCCTCATTGTCCCCTCGTGTAATTATTCCTGCTCCTCATTGTCCCCTCGTGTAATAATTCCTGCTCCTCATTGTCCCCTCCTGTAATTATTCCTGCTCCTCATTGTCCCCTCGTGTAATAATTCCTGCTCCTCATTGCCCCCTCGTGTAATTATTCCTGCTCCTCCTTGTCCCCTAATGTAATTATTCCTGCTCCTCATTGTCCCCTCGTGTAATAATTCCTGCTCCTCATTGTCCCCTCGTGTAATTATTCCTGCTCCCCATTGTCCCCTCATGTAATAATTCCTGCTCCTCATTGTCCTCTCGTGTAATTATTCCTGCTCCTCATTGTCCCCTCGTGTAATTATTCCTGCTCCTCATTGTCCCCTCGTGTAATAATTCCTGCTCCTCATTGCCCCCTCGTGTAATTATTCCTGCTCCTCATTGTCCCCTCGTGTAATTATTCCTGCTCCTCATTGTCCCCTCGTGTAATAATTCCTCCTCCTCATTGTCCCCTCGTGTAATAATTCCTGCTCCTCATTGCCCCCTCGTGTAATTATTCCTGCTCCTCCTTGTCCCCTAATGTAATTATTCCTGCTCCTCATTGTCCCCTCGTGTAATAATTCCTGCTCCTCATTGTCCCCTCGTGTAATTATTCCTGCTCCCCATTGTCCCCTCATGTAATAATTCCTGCTCCTCATTGTCCTCTCGTGTAATTATTCCTGCTCCTCATTGTCCCCTCGTGTAATTATTCCTGCTCCTCATTGTCCCCTCGTGTAATAATTCCTGCTCCTCATTGCCCTCATGTAATTATTCCTGCTCCTCATTGTCCCCTCGTGTAATTATTCCTGCTCCTCATTGTCCCCTCGTGTAATTATTCCTGCTCCTCATTGTCCCCTCGTGTAATAATTCCTGCTCCTCATTGTCCCCTCGTGTAATTATTCCTGCTCCTCATTGTCCCCTCGTGTAATAATTCCTGCTCCTCATTGCCCCCTCGTGTAATTATTCCTGCTCCTCCTTGTCCCCTAATGTAATTATTCCTGCTCCTCATTGTCCCCTCGTGTAATAATTCCTGCTCCTCATTGTCCCCTCGTGTAATTATTCCTGCTCCCCATTGTCCCCTCATGTAATAATTCCTGCTCCTCATTGTCCTCTCGTGTAATTATTCCTGCTCCTCATTGTCCCCTCGTGTAATTATTCCTGCTCCTCATTGTCCCCTCGTGTAATTATTCCTGCTCGACATTGTCCCCTCGTGTAATAATTCCTGCTCCTCATTGCCCCCTCATGTAATTATTCCTGCTCCTCATTGTCCCCTCATGTAATTATTCCTGCTCCTCATTGTCCCCTCGTGTAATTATTCCTGCTCCTCATTGTCCCCTTGTGTAATAATTCCTGCTCCTCATTGTCTCCTCATGTAATAATTCCTGCTCCTCATTGTTCCCTCATGTAATAATTCGTGATCCTCATTGTCCTCTCGTGTAATTATTCCTGCTCCTCATTGTTCCCTCATGTAATAATTTGTGATCCTCATTGTCCCCTCGTGTAATTATTCCTGCTCCTCATTGTCCCCTCATGTAATAATTCCTGCTCCTCAATGTCCCTTCATGTAATAATTCCTGCTCCTCATTGTTCCCTCATGTAATTATTCCTGCTCCTCATTGTCCCCTCATGTAATAATTCCTGCTCCTCATTGTCCCTTCATGTAATAATTCCTGCTCCTCATTGTCCCCTCATGTAATAATTCCAGCTCCTCATTGCCCCCTCGTGTAATTATTCCTCCTCCTCATTGTCCCCTCGTGTAATTATTCCTGCTCATTGTCCCCTCGTGTAATAATTCCTGCTCCTCATTGTCTTCTCATGTAATAATTCCTACTCCTCATTGTCCCCTCGTGTAATTATTCCTGCTCCTCATTGTCCCCTCGTGTAATAATTCCTGCTCCTCATTGTCCCCTCGTGTAATTATTCCTGCTCCCCATTGTCCCCTTGTGTAATTATTCCTGCTCCTCATTGTCCCCTCATGTAATAATTCCTGCTCCTCAATGTCCCTTCATGTAATAATTCCTGCTCCTCATTGTTCCCTCATGTATTTATTCCTGCTCCTCATTGTCCCCTCATGTAATAATTCCTGCTCCTCATTGTCCCTTCATGTAATAATTCCTGCTTTTCATTGTCCCCTCATGTAATAATTCCAGCTCCTCATTGCCCCCTCGTTTAATTATTCCTCCTCCTCATTGTCCCTCGTGTAATTATTCCTGCTCCTCATTGTCCCCTCGTGTAATTATTCCTGCTCCTCATTGTCCCCTCGTGTAATAATTCCTGCTCCTCATTGTCCCCTCATGTAATTATTCCTGCTCCTCATTGTCCCCTCGTGTAATTATTCCTGCTCCTCATTGTCCCCTCGTGTAATAATTCCTGCTCCTCATTGCCCCCTCGTGTAATTATTCCTGCTCCTCATTGTCCCCTCATGTAATTATTCCTGCTCCCCATTGTCCCCTCATGTAATAATTCCTGCTCCTCATTGTCCCCTCGTGTAATTATTCCTGCTCCTCTTTGTCCCCTCGTGTAATTATTCCTGCTCCTCATTGCCCCCTCATGTAATTATTCCTGCTCCTCATTGTCCCCTCGTGTAATTATTCCTGCTCCTCATTGTCTCCTCATGTAATAATTTCTGCTCCTCATTGTCCCCTCGTGTAATAATTCCTGCTCCTCATTGTTCCCTCATGTAATAATTCCTGCTTCTCATTGTCCCCTCATGTAATAATTCCTGCTCCTCATTGTCCCCTCATGTAATAATTCCTGCTCATTGTCCCCTCATGTAATAATTCCTGCTCCTCATTGTCCCCTCATGTAATAATTCCTGCTCCTCATTGTCCCCTCATGTAATAATTCCTGCTCCTCATTGTTCCCTCATGTAATAATTTGTGATCCTCATTGTCCCCTCGTGTAATTATTCCTGCTCCTCATTGTCCCCTCATGTAATAATTCCTGCTCCTCATTGTCCCCTCATGTAATAATTCCTGCTCCTCATTGTTCCCTCATGTAATAATTCGTGATCCTCATTGTCCCCTCGTGTAATTATTCCTGCTCCTCATTGTCCCCTCGTGTAATAATTCCTGCTCCTCATTGTCCCCTCGTGTAATAATTCCTGCTCCTCATTGTCCCCTCGTGTAATTATTCCTGCTCCTCATTGTCCCCTCGTGTAATAATTCCTGCTCCTCATTGCCCCCTCGTGTAATTATTCCTGCTCCTCCTTGTCCCCTAATGTAATTATTCCTGCTCCTCATTGTCCCCTCGTGTAATAATTCCTGCTCCTCATTGTCCCCTCGTGTAATTATTCCTGCTCCCCATTGTCCCCTCATGTAATAATTCCTGCTCCTCATTGTCCTCTCGTGTAATTATTCCTGCTCCTCATTGTCCCCTCGTGTAATTATTCCTGCTCCTCATTGTCCCCTCGTGTAATAATTCCTGCTCCTCATTGCCCCCTCGTGTAATTATTCCTGCTCCTCATTGTCCCCTCGTGTAATTATTCCTGCTCCTCATTGTCCCCTCGTGTAATAATTCCTCCTCCTCATTGTCCCCTCGTGTAATAATTCCTGCTCCTCATTGCCCCCTCGTGTAATTATTCCTGCTCCTCCTTGTCCCCTAATGTAATTATTCCTGCTCCTCATTGTCCCCTCGTGTAATAATTCCTGCTCCTCATTGTCCCCTCGTGTAATTATTCCTGCTCCCCATTGTCCCCTCATGTAATAATTCCTGCTCCTCATTGTCCTCTCGTGTAATTATTCCTGCTCCTCATTGTCCCCTCGTGTAATTATTCCTGCTCCTCATTGTCCCCTCGTGTAATAATTCCTGCTCCTCATTGCCCCCTCATGTAATTATTCCTGCTCCTCATTGTCCCCTCGTGTAATTATTCCTGCTCCTCATTGTCCCCTCGTGTAATTATTCCTGCTCCTCATTGTCCCCTCGTGTAATAATTCCTGCTCCTCATTGTCCCCTCGTGTAATTATTCCTGCTCCTCATTGTCCCCTCGTGTAATAATTCCTGCTCCTCATTGCCCCCTCGTGTAATTATTCCTGCTCCTCCTTGTCCCCTAATGTAATTATTCCTGCTCCTCATTGTCCCCTCGTGTAATAATTCCTGCTCCTCATTGTCCCCTCGTGTAATTATTCCTGCTCCCCATTGTCCCCTCATGTAATAATTCCTGCTCCTCATTGTCCTCTCGTGTAATTATTCCTGCTCCTCATTGTCCCCTCGTGTAATTATTCCTGCTCCTCATTGTCCCCTCGTGTAATTATTCCTGCTCGACATTGTCCCCTCGTGTAATAATTCCTGCTCCTCATTGCCCCCTCGTGTAATTATTCCTGCTCCTCATTGTCCCCTCATGTAATTATTCCTGCTCCTCATTGTCCCCTCGTGTAATTATTCCTGCTCCTCATTGTCCCCTCGTGTAATAATTCCTCCTCCTCATTGTCCCCTCGTGTAATAATTCCTGCTCCTCATTGCCCCCTCGTGTAATTATTCCTGCTCCTCCTTGTCCCCTAATGTAATTATTCCTGCTCCTCATTGTCCCCTCGTGTAATAATTCCTGCTCCTCATTGTCCCCTCGTGTAATTATTCCTGCTCCCCATTGTCCCCTCATGTAATAATTCCTGCTCCTCATTGTCCTCTCGTGTAATTATTCCTGCTCCTCATTGTCCCCTCGTGTAATTATTCCTGCTCCTCATTGTCCCCTCGTGTAATAATTCCTGCTCCTCATTGCCCCCTCATGTAATTATTCCTGCTCCTCATTGTCCCCTCGTGTAATTATTCCTGCTCCTCATTGTCCCCTCGTGTAATTATTCCTGCTCCTCATTGTCCCCTCGTGTAATAATTCCTGCTCCTCATTGTCCCCTCGTGTAATTATTCCTGCTCCTCATTGTCCCCTCGTGTAATAATTCCTGCTCCTCATTGCCCCCTCGTGTAATTATTCCTGCTCCTCCTTGTCCCCTAATGTAATTATTCCTGCTCCTCATTGTCCCCTCGTGTAATAATTCCTGCTCCTCATTGTCCCCTCGTGTAATTATTCCTGCTCCCCATTGTCCCCTCATGTAATAATTCCTGCTCCTCATTGTCCTCTCGTGTAATTATTCCTGCTCCTCATTGTCCCCTCGTGTAATTATTCCTGCTCCTCATTGTCCCCTCGTGTAATTATTCCTGCTCCTCATTGTCTCCTCATGTAATAATTCCTGCTCCTCATTGTTCCCTCATGTAATAATTCGTGATCCTCATTGTCCTCTCGTGTAATTATTCCTGCTCCTCATTGTTCCCTCATGTAATAATTCGTGATCCTCATTGTCCCCTCGTGTAATTATTCCTGCTCCTCATTGTCCCCTCGTGTAATAATTCCAGCTCCTCATTGTCTCCTCATGTAATAATTCCTGCTCCTCATTGTTCCCTCATGTAATAATTCGTGATCCTCATTGTCCTCTCGTGTAATTATTCCTGCTCCTCATTGTTCCCTCATGTAATAATTCGTGATCCTCATTGTCCCCTCGTGTAATTATTCCTGCTCGACATTGTCCCCTCGTGTAATTATTCCTGCTCCTCATTGTCCCCTCGTGTAATAATTCCTGCTCCTCATTGTCTCCTCATGTAATAATTCCTGCTCCTCATTGTTCCCTCATGTAATAATTCGTGATCCTCATTGTCCTCTCGTGTAATTATTCCTGCTCCTCATTGTTCCCTCATGTAATAATTCGTGATCCTCATTGTCCCCTCGTGTAATTATTCCTGCTCGACATTGTCCCCTCGTGTAATTATTCCTGCTCCTCATTGTCCCCTCGTGTAATAATTCCTGCTCCTCATTGTCTCCTCATGTAATAATTCCTGCTCCTCATTGTCCCCTCGTGTAATAATTCCTGCTCCTCATTGTCTCCTCATGTAATAATTCCTGCTCCTCATTGTCTCCTCATGTAATAATTCCTGCTCCTCATTGCCCCCTCATGTAATTATTCCTGCTCCTCATTGTCCCCTCGTGTAATTATTCCTGCTCCTCATTGTCCCCTCGTGTAATAATTCCTGCTCCTCATTGTCCCCTCATGTAATTATTCCTGCTCCTCATTGTCCCCTCGTGTAATTATTCCTGCTCCTCATTGTCCCCTCGTGTAATAATTCCTGCTCCTCATTGTCTCCTCATGTAATAATTCCTGCTCCTCATTGTTCCCTCATGTAATAATTCGTGATCCTCATTGTCCTCTCGTGTAATTATTCCTGCTCCTCATTGTCCCCTCGTGTAATAATTCCTGCTCCTCATTGTTCCCTCATGTAATAATTCGTGATCCTCATTGTCCCCTCGTGTAATTATTCCTGCTCCTCATTGTCCCCTCGTGTAATTATTCCTGCTCCTCATTGTCCCCTCGTGTAATTATTCCTGCTCCTCATTGTCCCCTCGTGTAATAATTCCAGCTCGTCATTGTCTCCTCACTGCAGCACCTCCATTCTAGCCGGGCGTCTATGAGGAGCTCCTAGAATCCCCTCCACTCTATCCTGCCAGTGCCGTGTAGGTAGGAGTGCTTCCTGTGAGGCGCAGCTCCGGTCACCTCAGCTCTGACCCGTCCGCAGTGGAGGCTCCGGTGACATTCTCCACTACAGACACTCCATTCTAGTCACCTCACCAGCTGGGAAGAAGCCCTCACAGGAGCCACTCCATTCTAGTTGCAGCCCTGCTTCTTGGTGTCAGCTGAACACTAAACTGGTTCGGAGACGCACCGCCCTTCCCCGCCCTTTCCTGTGACGTCATACCCACATAGGAGCTGCTGTAGAGCCGGTGCTAGAGCGCGGTCAGGTTCCGGCGCATGCGCTGGTGATGTGCTAGTGTGCAGCGGAAGCCCCTGGTCGTTCTGCTTCCGTCTCGTTATTGGTGTTAGACAACATGGCGAAGATCGCTAAAACACACGAAGGTGAGCCTAGCAGACGTAGAAGGCGGTCGGCACCGCGGCACATTGCTACATGGGGCCGGCGTATTTATTTTGAGGTGGACGTGCGCTTCGTTGTCAGGCTTGTGTAATGGCGTCGTGTGCGTGAACGGCAGTGGGCTTGACTGGCGAGAAAGCTGCGGTGTGTGCAGTGAGCGCTCACGGCGGGGGCTGGTGGAGCCCCTCTGGTCAGGCGTGGCCGTGTGCAGGAGGCTGCGCACATCCACTAGGCCGCAGCACCATGGACGGCCTCACTGCTGCTGGCGAGGCCGGCGCTCCCTACCTCTGCCGCCCAGAACAATGAGCGCACAGCCCCAGGCTGCGGCCTACAAGACCAGACTATGCGCCGGCTCTGTGTGGCCAGGTCGCCCCTCTCGGGAGATGAGTGTGCTGGGTAGCATGGAGGATGATGCTACTCACAGCTGCTTCTCCAGGTTTGCTGTCAGTCTGGAGCGCAGACAACAACTTGTAATGAACTGATGGTGGCAGTAAGGCTGTGGTCCCACACAGAGCTTTTGGTGTGTCTTTGATGCAGAATTTCTGTACCTACTATTTTAACCGCTTAACTACCGACGATACGCCTTTTAATGGCGGCCGTTAAGGGTGCTTATGCCACAGCATCGCTTTGTAATGATGCTGAGGAATAAGTGTATAGCGCCCCCCAGTGTCAGAATTTCTCCAGGGGTTCGGCTACCGGGGTAGCCAAGACCACAGAGAACGTGATTCGGGTTCGTTTTTACAGACCCTGGTGTTGTGATTGCCATTATTAATGGTATAACGATGACTGCAAAACAAAGTGTCAGATTTTCCGTTTAATCTCCCCCGGGTACCTCTGGAGACCCTGCATCCCCCGGGCCACATGTGTCGTCTTCTGCGAGAACTTGGGGGGTGCATGCACAGTGCGTCCACCGAGGCCTGGCGACAATAGATTTTTCCTATTGGTTCATTTTGATCACTGTGATAGACCCTGTTACAGTGAACAAAGTAAAAATAATAGTAAATCAAACCCCCTTTAGGTAAAAATAATAAAATAAAAAAATGTATTTCCATTTTTCCGTTAGGGTTTGGGGGTACGGTTGGAGTTATAATTGGGCGGATTTCCACTGTTTAGGTACATCAGGGGGTCTCCAAACGTGACATGGCGCCCGCCATTGATTCCAGCCAATTTTGTGTTCAAAAAGTGAAACGGTGCTCCCTCCCTTCTGGGCCCTGCCATGCACCCAAACAGTGGCTTTCCTCCACATGCGGCGTACTCATGAGAAATTGCACAACAAATTTTGTGGTCCATTCTTTAGTCAAAAAAGTAAAATGTTCATTTTTTTTTTTTTTTCCTTCCACATTGCTTTAGTTCTCGTGAAGTACCTGAAGGGTTAATAAGCTTCTTGAATAATAAATTTTATTTCTATAGCGCCGACATATTCCGCAGCACTTTACATTTCAGAGGGGACTTGTACAGACAATAGACATTACAGCATAACAATAATCACATAGATCATAACAGATACCAAGAGGAATGAGGGCCCTGCTCGCAAGCTTACAATCTGGGGGAAAAAAAAAAAAAAAAGGAGACATGAAAGGTGGGTGGTAACAGTTGCCCTGATTGTATGGACCAGCCATAATGTTAAGTGTGTAACAGTACGGATGCAGAGGGCTAATGGATGCATAAAGCATGTGGGAACATGATGCGGGGAACCTAGTTATGGTAAAAAACTTATGGCTGTGCCACATAGGGATAGGTTAGGTTAATATGTTGAGGCGATAGGCCAGTCTGAATAAATGCGTTTTCAGGGCACGCTTAAAATTGTGGGGATTGGGGACTAATCGTATTGACCTGGGAAGTGCATTCCAAAGAATTGGCGCAGCACGTGTATAGTCTTGAAGACGAGAGTAGGAGGTTCTGATTATCAAGGATGCTAACCTCAGGTCATCAGCAGAACGGAGGGCGCGGGTAGGATAGTATGCTGAAACAAGGGAGGAGATGTAGGGTGGTGCTGAGCCATGGAGGGCTTTGTGGGTGAGGGTAATAAGTTTGTACTGGATTCTGGAGTGGATGGGTAGCCAGTGTAATGACTGGCATCGGTGTAACGATTGGCGAGGAATGTGATCCTGGCAGCTGCATTCAAGACAGATTGGAGGGGGGAGAGTTTGGTAAGAGGGAGACCGATTAGAAGGGAGTTACAATAGTCGAGACGAGAATAAATAAGAGAAACAGAGTTTTTGCAGAGTCAAAAGTAAGATAAGGTCGAATTCTAGAACTGTTTTTGAGGTGCAGATAACAAGAGCGAGCCAGTGATTGGATGTGGGGGACAAAGGAAAGATCAGTCAAGTATGACTCCAAGACAGCGGGCATGTTGCTGGGGAGTAATAGTAGAACCACACACGGAAATGGCAATGTCGGGTATAGGTACATTAGTAGCGGGAGGAAACACAAGGAGTTCAGTCTTTGACAAGTTCAGTTTCAGATATAGTGAGGACATGATGTTAGACACAGAGTTTAGACAATTGCCGGTGTTTTCTAGAAAGGCTGGTGTGATGTCAGGAGAAGAAGCGTATAATTGGGTGTCGTCAGCATAGAGATGGTACTGGAAACCAAATCTACTGATTGTTTGACCAATAGGGGCATTATACAAAGAGAAGAGGAGGGGATTGATCCTTGAGGAACCCCAACAGTAAGGGGAAGATGAGAGGAGGAGGAGCCAGCAAAAGATACAGTAAAGAGTGGTCAGAGAGATTGGAGGAGAACCAGGAGAGAACGGTGTCCTTGAGGCCAATGGAACGGAGCATAGTGAGGAGGAGCTGATCGTCCACAGTGTTGAATGCTGCAGAGAGATCCAAGAGAATTAGCATGGAGTAAAGACCATTTGATTTGGCTATTAATAGATCATTAGAGACTTTAGTGAGGGCAGTTTCAGTAGAATGTAAAGAGCGGAAACCGGATTGGAGAGTGTCGAGAAGAGAGTTATCAGAGATAGCGGATCAGATGGGAATGGACCAGGCATTCCAGGAGTTTAGAGATGAAGGGAAGATTAGAGACAGGTCTATAGTTAGCGGCACAGTTTTGGTCGAGGGATGGTTTTTTAAGTAGTGGATGTATGTTGGCATGCTTAAATGAGGAGGGAAAGATACCAGAAGAGAGAGAGAGGTTAAATATTTGTTAGGTGAGGGGTGACAGCAGGGGAAAGGGTCTGGAGTAGATGTGACGGAAATGGGTCACTGGTGCAAGTGGTTGGGCGAAAAGATGCAAGGAGCCTGCTTACTTCTTCTGTGACTGGTTCAAAGTCAGAGAGTGAGCTAGATGCAGTGGGGGAGGGAGGACAGTGCATGGTATGAGGTGATTGGGAGATAATTTCCTGTCGGATCTGGTCAATTTATTCTTTGAAGAAATTGGCCAGATCGTCAGCTCGAAGCTCCGTGGTAGGGGCCTGCACTCTTGGGTTGACTAGAGAATGAAAAGTGTCAGAGACATTTAGGGTTATTGGACAGTGAGGTGATGAGGGTGTTGAAATAGGTTTGTTTTGAGAGTTGAAGGGCAGTGTTGTATGTTCGAAGCATAAACTTATAATGGATGAAATCTTCGGGTAGGTTGGATTTTCTCTACAGACGTTCGGCGCACCTGGAGCACCGCTGCAGGAAACGTGTTTGCAGGGAGTGCCAGGGTTGTCGCCGTCTGTGTTGTGGTGTTCTATGTATAGGTGGAGCAACTTCATCCAGGGCACTTGGAAGTGTTTCATTGTAATGCTTCAATGCAGAATCAGGACATGAAAGGGAGGAGATAGGGGCCAATGAAGTGTGCAAGTTCTTCATAAGTGTTAATGGCCCGTATGTTTCTATAAATTTGTTTTTGATACTTCCTGATGTTTTACTTTGACATGCCTTGGGTGTGGATTACATGTGTTTTGTTTTTGTTTTTTTGTTATCGGAAACGCACTAAAAATGCATGTGCTTTTTTATGCGTGGAATTTCCACACCTAGTGCAAGTGTATTGGGAAATTCCGCACAGAAAGCTGAGTATCCACAAGATACTCCATGCTGCGGATTTGAGAACCGCATTGCCGGTGAGTTTACGGAGCATAAAAAAGCACAGTGGACATGTGATTTTTATAAATCACATCCATTTTGCTAGAACTGTAAGACTCTGCTTTTGAGGCCGGGGGCAGACATGCGAGAAACTCGCATGAGTCTGCTGCCGGAACTCGGACTGGAACGTTCAGCTGCATGTATTTCTATTCAGCTGACTGCTTCGGTCCTGAGTTTCAGCGGCAGTGCCGGGTATTGACGTGCGAGACTCGTGTGAGTTTCTCGCAGGTCTGACCCCTGCCTTATGCAGAGTCAAACGGTACAAAAGCTCCAAGTGGGAATGTAGCCTAAGGGTCCCGTTTCTCTTAGTGACGCACCAGCGATCCTGACAGCGATGCTACCTGGTAGGGATCGCTGGTGCATCGCTAAATGATCGCTAGTAAGCTGCCAAACAGGCAGATCTTTTCAGCGACGCAGCAACGATCCAGCGATCAAACACAGCAATGCGTGCTGGCCAGCGGTAGCGGGACACCGACGACGAAAAAATGGCCCAGGACATTCCTGCACGATCAGCGATATCCAGCGGGGGGACCAGTCGCTGCTGCGTGTTACATGTAGCGAGATCGCTGTTTCGTCACAAAATCGGTGACTCTTTAGGCTGAGTTCACACGTGGCGTTTTTTTTCGCGGCGGTTTTAACCGCGCGATTTTGTTGCGAAAAATAAGCATCCCATGCATTCCTATGGGATTCCGCAATGCTGTGCTAATGCTGCGGTTTTTACCGCGGCGGAATCGCTTCGCGGTAAGCGCAGCATGTTCATTAATTTTGCGGAATCGCGGCGATCCCGCACCCATAGGAATGCATTGTTCCGCTTATTTCCCGCTTGTGGCTGTGCACACCATGCGAAAAGTAAGCAGAACAATTGCGGATGGTACTCACGGTCCGGAGGAGAGGAGACTGTCCTCCGGGCTTTGGGTACCATATCCCTGTAAAAAATAGAATTTAAAATAAAAAATGTTGTTATTCTTACCTTCCGGCGTCCCGCGCAGCCTTCCCGCCTCTCTCCACGCTCTCGTTCCCAGTAATCCTTTGCGAAAATGCCAGTGATGGCGTCCGTTCTCGAGGGATCGCGACGTCTCGTGGTCATTCGTGTGACGTCATCGCGAATGACCGCGAGACGTCGCGATCCCGCAAGAACGGACGTCATCGCGGGCATTTTCGCAAAGGATTACTGGGAACGGGAGCGTGGAGAGAGGCGGGTAGGCTGCACGGGACGCCGGAAGGTAAGAATAACACTTTTTTTTAAATTTTTTTTATTTTTTACATTTTATCTTTTACTACTGATGCTGCATAGGCGGCCTCAGTAGTAAAAAGTTGGTCACACTTGTCAAACACTGTTTGACGAGTGTGACCAACCTGTCAATCAGTTCTCCAAGCGATGCTGCAGATCACTTGGAAAACGCTAGCATTTTGCAAGCTAATTACGCTTGCAAAATGCTAGTTTTTCCGTGGGAAAATCGCGGGAATTTAAAATGCGATTTTCCCACGGAATGGAATTCCGGAACTCTCGCTGTAATTTCTGCGAGAGTTCCGCTACGTGTGAACTTAGCCTTAGCGATCTCGCTACGTGAGACTGGGCCTTAAGTTGTACCAAACGCAGATGTATATATTACACTTCAGGTCTCCTCACAGTGGGAAATTAATCAATGCCCACGTTACATTTATAGAACTCAAGCAGTGGGAAGTCTGCCGTGTAAATCACACAGGAGACGCCAAGGCTGCCTTATCAATTACACGAACCGCATAAAAAAAACCCCACAAAACAATTCCTGAATTGCTGGTTCTTGTTCATTCGGCCTCCCAAAAATCCGTATAGAAAGCGATCAAAAAATGTAATGTGCCAATAAAAGCGTCAATTTGTCTCGCAAAAAACAAGACCTTACAGGACTATCGGCAGAAATATGGAAAATTTATAGCTTTCAAATTATGGTTATGCAAAAACCTGTTTTTGTAAAAAAAAAAAGTGTCTTTTAGTGTGTGACAGCAGCCAAACAGAAAAACATATACCATACTTTCCGGCGTATAAGACGACTTTTTAACCCCTGAAAATCTTCTTAAAAGTCAGGGGTCGTCTTATACGCCGGGTGTCGTCTTACACGCAGAGTGCATATTGTGGGGGAGTGGTCCCGATGAAGGGAGGGTTTAAGTGGTGTTATCATCCCCCTTTTACCTCATTGGTGTCAGTGGTGCGGCGGCTCCTCCTTCAGCAGTGTGGCTGCTCTGTGCTGGGGGTCGACGCAGCTCCTTTGTCCAGCGTGGGGGCGCTGTGCTGGGGGGCGGCTGCGGCGGCTATCTGTCCAGCGTCGGAGCTCCTCCGGCATTTCCCCAAAGCCCGGAGGCCCAGGCAGCTCCATTGCTGCGATGCGGTGGCCTCCGGGAAAATGGCCGCCGGAGCCCACGCATGCTCAGATTCAGATACCGTCCCGAGATCTCAGGAGACGAGTGTCATGGTTAGGACATGGTTAATGTCCTGTTCTCACAGGGTTAACTTTTGCCGGCCTCTCTTTGGATCTGGGAGGGGTATTTATACTCACTCCAAACTAGCATTCTCTGTCAGTTATACTGCTGTTTTGGTGTGTCTGACTCCTGGTGTGCGTGTACTCTGCATTGTTTGTTTTGCTTCCCGTGTATGACCCGGCTTGTTCCTTCACTCTGTACTCCGTCTCTCGTTTTTGTACTATTGTCTTTTCTGGTTCTGACCTCCTGGCTTGGCTATCGTTACTCCGTTACAGTTTACCCCTATTGTACCATCTAATGCCCATTCTGGTTTTCTGATCTATTGCTACGTCCTGACTATCCATTCTGTCTAATCCTTTGGTACTGTATTGCTATCTCGTGCTTTGACCTTGGCTTGATCTGGTTTCCGTCTATGCCCATTGGTAACATTGTCCTGTAGTTACCTTTCTAGGAGTTTCCCTGCAGCTCCTAGCTCTGTGGAGCTTAGGCCACGCCCCCAGCAGTCACGTGCTTCAGGTCCTGGAGCATGCATTGTCACCACTGCTGCCCGCTCCGCAGGTATCTTTGTGCACAGTCTTTATACTCAGGACACGCACTGGCTCAGTGAGCAAGTGCAGTGCTGTGTTCCTGACGACGAGATATGAATCAGCATGCACGATGTTGTCAGTTCATTTTCTCCTTCACCATTGAGGTCTGATGTACTCCCTCTTCTGGTGAAGGAAGGTAGTGAGGCTGATTACAAAGCACCTAAGCAGAATGATGCTGACTGGATATAAGGCAGCCGACGCCCTTCTGCCTTGTGGGTGATTACTCTGAGGGATTCTTAGAGACCTGTCTGATTCCTGCTCCTCAAAAGCTAAGTTTTCTGCTCTACTTTTTGCATTTGTGTTTTGGTTTTGTTTTGCCTTGTTTTTCTGGATTTCTGCCTTTCCCTGCTGGGTGAGCTGAATTCCTTTTTGCTCTGTCTTCAGATAATACCTGAGTACTGATATAGTCTTTTTGAAGCCTAGCGTCTTCAGGGCTTTTTTCCTTATCAGTCTGTTGGCTCTTGTTTTTGAGAGGGTTTTGGCGGATTGCAGACAGCAGCTTTTCTTTTCTGTCCCTATTTAGTTAGCTTGGGCCCCATCATTTGCTCAGCCTATCTTTCTATCTGTGTGTGTGTTTTTTTCATCTTGCTTCACCGTCATTATATGTTGGGGGCTGCCTATTGCTTTGGGGTCTGCTCTGGGGCAGTTTAGATTTCCCTTTCTGTCTGTAGGCTATGTAGTTCTCCGGCTGTGATCGAGGGGTCTAGGGCACCGTAGGAACCCCCCACGGCTACTGCTAGTTGTTGTTGTTAGGTTCAGGGGTCTGCAATCCGATAGCTGCCAACTTCTCTGGTTTTCTGGACTTAGCTAGTATTTCTGTTTTTTGCCTCCTACGGTGACTCATAACAGCACGGGCTCCGGCGGCCATTTTCCTGGAGGCCACCGCATCTCAGCAATGGAGCTGCCTGCGCCTACGGGCTTTGGGGAAATGCTGGAGGAGCCCCGAGCTGCTCCAGCCGCCCCCCAGCACAGCGCCCCCACGCTGGACAAAGAGGAGCCGCTGCCGACCCTCAGCACAGAGCCTCCACACTTCAGATGGAGGAGCCGCCGATCCCAGCAGAGACCCACAGCACCGCTGCCACCAATGAGGTAAAAGGGGGATAAGGCTAGTTTCACACTAGCGTTTGTTCGACGCAGCGCACGGTGCCGCTAAGCCCCGCCCCCTACCGGCTCCCTGCCCGACCCATCCGGTCATCGCCGCCTACTATCGCACATGGACGCTTGCGATCTGCGTACCCTATCTTTAGCATAGGGTGCGCAGATCGTGCGCTGGTAGGATTTTGGCGTGCTCTGCGCACTTTTGAAGGTGCGCCCGTGCGCGCCGAACGCAGTGTGTTGCATTTCGGCGCGCACGGCGCACCTTCAAAAGTCCGCAGCGCACTCCAAAATCCTACTAGCGCACGGTCAGCGCACGATCTGCGCACCCTATGCTAAAGATAGGGTGCGCAGATTGCAAGCGTCCATGTGCGATAGTAGGCGGAGATGACCGGATGGGGCGGGCAGGGAGCCGGCAGGGGGCGGGGCTTAGCGGCGCCGTGCGCTGCGTCGAATAAACGCTTGTGTGATACTAGCCTTACTCCACTTTTTACTCTTTGCCACAACAGCACCCACTTGGAGAGAGGGATCCTCCCATAGGAACAGGAAACCTACAGAGATAAGAGGGCGGTCCACCTCTCCTCCTCAGTTGGTTTCCTGTTCCGATGGGAACCGCAGGATTCTCTACAAATCATACCTGGGCCAGGGAACCGCCTGTGCGGTATCTGCGGGAACGGCAGGGGTTCCAGTCCAGAAGCAGCGACGGAGGAGTGCTGGGGTCCGGCTCCCTCCTCGACTGGGGCAGCAGCAGCATGACAAACGAGCCGGTACCGGGTGAGGCCGACCGGGGGTTTTCTGCAGAAATACACGCTACCAGGATTTTGGAGGAGAATCCATCCCGGTCCGTGTGGGAGCACAGGAGCCGGAGGGAAGTGATAGTCCGGCGTTCCCAGGGCTTCAGCATCCGGAAGGACGCACATGCAGCGCTGACAGGAAGGTAAGGAGGAACTTCCGGGTTACCGGGAGTTCCTCGACACAGAGCGCACGCGCGGTCTCGGAAAGCACGCGAGAATGAAGGCATGGAGGAGCAATCCCCGCCCCCTCCGAAGGGAGGAAAAAAAAAAAGGGAGAGATGGTTTATTTTACTTAGCGCCGGCGGCTGTATTCCGGGCCGAACGCGTTTTAATTAACCGCTCCTGCAGGCAGGCGCACCTGGAGGGGAAGGTGCCGGCATAATGAAGGGGCTTATAAGAAGCCGTGGGGATATGGTATGGTGTGCAAACATGTCTACCCCAAGACAGGTGGTGTGCAAACATGTCTTCCCCAAGACAGGACTCGCATCCCCAGGCAGGTGATACAGCGGCAGCCAAGGATCACTCATGCCGTGATTCCTCGGACAGGAGCCACGCCAACAAGCCTCCTTCTCAGCCTGAGCCGGTATCTACAGCTTCTCTGGGTGAGTGGACGACTCTCTGCCTATCCAGCTGATAGATATATATCTCCCCCTCTCTCTCCTCTGCTATTTCCGCCGTAGGCTAAGAGAAAGGAAAAATCAAAAAATAAAGTGCCCTCTGTACACGTCCTCTACCGGACTCTTACATAAAAAGGCTATGCAAAAAATGCATCAATGAAACAGCAAAGCAGGCCTCAACATCAGCCACAGACATAAGGGCTATAATAAGGGAGGAATTACAGGCCCTAACCCAGGCTAGCAGCATATCTATAAGTACTAAAACTAACAAGCCATCTACAGTTAGCTTAGATACTGATGAAGACGAAGCAATAGTCTGACAGTTCCAATGCATCCACATCATCATCTTCCTCTGATATGGAAGGGCGTTAGACAACATGGACAACTTAGTTAAATCTGTGAGGAACACCATGGGATGCACAGAGACAAAAGAACCTCAAACAACACAAGAAATTGTTTGCAGGTCTAACATAGAAAGAGGAGAGCTTTTCCAGTTATACCAGCTATAAAAGCTCTGATTAAAAAGGAATGGGAGAAGCAGGACCAGAGAGGTTATCTCCCCTTGGCCTCAAAAAGAAGGTACCCCTTCAGCGATGAGGAATTATCAACGTGGTCTAAGGTCCCGAAAGTCGACGCAGCAGTCGCCTCCGCCTCAAGACAGTCGGCCTTACCAGTGGAAGACGCAGGGATTCTAACAGAACCACTGGACCGAAAAGCTGATGCCTCACTAAAAAGAGCAAGGGAGTCAGCTATGGGCACGTTTAAACCGGCAATAGCTAGTACGTGCACGGCTCGGTCTATGCTGGTCTGGATTGATCAACTAGACCAGCAAATAGACCAGAAAATTTCCAGAGACAAGCAACGAGCTGCTATACCACTGATCCGTGGCGCAGCAGCATATATAGCAGATGCTTCTGCTGATTCACTGCGCATGGCAGCCAGAACAGCTGGCTTACTTAATAACGCCAGACGTAGCCTATGGCTCAAAAGCTGGAAAAGTGACACCCAATCCAAGGCAAAGCTTTGTGCCATACGTTGTGAGGGTGAGTTTTTGTTTGGGAAAACTTCAGATGAAATCCTTACCAAAGGAAAGGAAATAAGGGTTCCCTAACCCCTCTCTTCCATTTTATAGGAGAGCGTTTAGGAGACGACCATTTGGCAGAGGGAGACCAGCAGAAAATCAAAATCGCTGGGCCACGAAGGAAGAAAAAGGCAAAGGTGCCATGTTTAGAGGAACCTCCTTCCGCAGGGATAGGAGCTAAAGAGCCAGTCCCTCCAGTAGGAGGGAGACTAAAATTTTTTCTTCAGGAATGGGAGAAAGTTACGGCAAGCCCTTGGGTCCTGGGCATTATCAGGGAGGGGTTAAAATTAGAGTTCCATCACGTACCCCGTAACTCAGTCATCATAACATCCCTTAGCTCGCCAATCCAACAGCGGGCCCTAGAGACTGAGATTCTTAGTTTACTGGACAAAAAAGTTTTGGTCCATGTGCCTAAAGGACAGGAAGGGAGAGGATTTTACTCCCCTCTCTTTCTGATACCTAAACCAGATGGCTCATTCAGGACTATAATCAACCGGAGGAAGCTAAATTCATTTATAATAAATCATAAATTTAAGATGGAATCCATCAGATCAGCAATTAAGCTCCTTTTCCCCAATTGTATGATGGCGGGCCTGGATCTGAAAGATGCCTATTATTATCTTCCCATCCATTACAGATTCCAGAAATACCTCAGCGTGGTGGTCTTCCTCAGAGGCACCATACAACATCTCCAGTTCACAGCCATGCCATTCGGCCTTTCCATCGCACCAAGGGTCTTTACAAAGGTAATGCTGGAAGTGATGGCTTTCTTACGTCAGAAGGACACTCTGATAGTACCCTATTTGGATGATTTTTTAATAATAGGGAATTCAACTCGACAATATAACAAACGAGTGGCTGATGCAATCTTGTCCCTGCAGGCTCTTGGCTGGATAATAAACTTCAAGAAGTCCAGAATCGAACCACAGTCAGTTCAGTCCTTCCTGGGTCTCCAACTAGACTCCATAAGCCAAAAATGTCTGCTGCCACAGGTAAAAATTACAGCAATTAAAATGAAAGTCAGGTTAGCAATAGACAAGCCACACATATCCTTAAGGGAGGCAGTGTCCCTTCTGGGGTCCCTTACTTCCTGCATTCCAGCAGTTTGGTGGGCCCAGTTCCACACAAGGGAATTGCAGCATCCAATTCTCTTAGAAGAAACCCACGACCGGGGGAATTTGACAAAGAAAATTACTTTTTCTCAGACTGTCCTAACCTCCCTATCATGGTGGCTAGAGGAGAACAACTTATCAGGAGGCGTGCCATGGGTAATAACACCCTCCCGTATAATTACTACAGAAGCTAGCCCCACAGGATGGGGAGCTCATATGGGAAGCACCATCGCCCAAGGCCTGTGGGATATAAGTGAGGATCAGGATTCTTCAAACTTGAAAGAACTGAAAGCAGTTAGTCATGCATTATATCATTTTCTTCCACAGTTATGAGGGGGAAAACGTGAGGATACTTTCAGACAACACCACAGTGGTCGCATATCTGAACAGGCAAGGCGGGACTCGATCAGTCGCATTAATGTCTTCCGCAAGAAATATCTTGTCCTTAGCCGAAAAAACATTTTTTGTCTCTCTCGGCCCTTCACATAAGAGGGAGAGACAATTCGGAAGCGGACTTTCTAAGCAGCTGGAGGAAGAGTAGGGCTCTATTTCCTTTCAGGGCCAAAAGAAGGGATATGAGGTCACAAGGGGTACCCTGTCTCGGTGGATCAGAGACGCGATCAGTCTGGCATACTCCGTGAGCAATGAAGATCCTCCGGAGGGTATCAAGGCACACTCCGCCAGAGCTATGGCTTCCTCTTGGGCAGAGAGGGGAGACGTCGCAATCGAGTTTATATGTAAGGCTGCAACTTGGTCTACGCCCTCTACCTTTTATAACCACTATAGGCTTGATTTATCATGCTCATCTGACCTAGCCTTTGGTAGAGCGGTCCTCGGCACGGTGGTCCCTCCCAGGTGAATGTCTCTGAAAGTCTCTCCAACTGGGTGCTGTCATGGCGAAGAGTAAAAAGCCGGATTACTTACCGTAATGCTCTTTTAATGAGTCCCACGACAGCACCCGTTCACTAACCCTCCCTGGAAGTTATCATATTGTATATACACCTTCTTGGATGTAAAATTAATAAATTTCGAATGTTAAATAATATAATGGCCTAATAATTGGCGGACCTCTGGGTACTCTGAAATCCAAATGAGGAGGAGAGGCGGACCGCCCTCTTTTATCTCTGTAGGTTTCCTGTTCCTATGGGCGGATCCCTCTCTCCAAGTGGGTGCTGTCGTGGACTCATTAAAAGAGCATTACCGGTAAGTAATCCGGCTTATACCCTCCCTTTGTCATCGGGACCACTCCCCCGACATATGCAGATTGCTCCAGACCCGGCATGTAAGATGAAACACTGCATATAAGAAGACCCCCTGACTTTTAAGAAGATTTCCTATTTTAACTGGAAAAGTTGGGGGTCGTCTTATACGCCGGTAAATCTGGTATCTCTGTAATCGCACCGACCCGAAGAATAAAGTCGCTTAATGACTGATATACCGCATGAGGAATGGCGTAAATGATAAAAACAAATTATTGACTTGTTGTTTTGTTAATTCTGCTTCCCAGAGATCGCAAAGGCTTTGAGCACATTTATCCTGTGTACTGCGCTGGGCTCTTACACCCAGGTTTCCATGTAAATCTCTGAAATACATGATTCAGTCCCCCCCCCCAGCGGAAGATTACTTGAGAGGGAAATGGAGGCACTGTGTACACTGTCTGGTCTATGTTCCAGCGATGTCTGTCTTTTTTAAGCGTGCATAAAAGCGTGGTCCTCCAGTTTTGTGCACCTCTAAAAAGGACACCGCTGAACAGAGTTCAGAATACAGAGTAATCGCTGCCTCATGGTGAATAAGAAGTCAAAATTCACCACCCACTTTTGGGTTTAAGTGATGCAAGATCATTTTAAAGTCCATGAACAATAGGTGGAGGCCGGGGGGGGGGGAGATGGACGTAGCAATCAGGGCTGTGGAGTCGGAGTTGTGGAGTCGGAGTCGGTGCTCATTTTGGTGGAGTTGGAGTCGGTATAAAATGGACCGACTCCTAAAATATATAATAAATTGGGTACAGTAATTCAATGCAGGATGTGCTGAATATTTTTTCATAGGAGTTTGGGAAAGTTATGAAATGTCCTATAAATGGCTGTTATATTCCTGATCTAAGGCTACATTCACACACAGCGTTTTTCCTGTGTTTTTTGAGGATACGTTTTTCAGCTGCAAAAGCTGATCATCTTTTTAAAAAACCGCATCACCTGAAAGGTTTTTGAGCTCATAGATAATGTTTTCAATAGCAAAAGCAGATTAGAAATCTGCTCTATCTATCCATTTATCCATATCTGTACCAAAAAGAATGAAAACCGGGTAGTACACCAATATATATTCTGTTCTATCTAAATATCTTGATTATTGGATCATAAAAATGATTAAATGTCTGAGGTTCACATTGTACTACAATAAATTTTTCACTTAAATATAAGCAATATGTGTGGGAGTCGGAGTCGGAGAAATTGAGGAGTCGGAGTCGCAGGTTTGGCTTACCGACTCCACAGCCCTGGTAGCAATGCTAGTGTGGTATATTATAATAGATGTTTCGACCAATGTGGCTGGTTAGCGTTTGATGAATAGTTGGCTTCAAGGCGCCGCTAACACATCACACTACGGCTGGAGTCACAGTTACCTTATACAAAATCGGTCCAATTTTTGACGGCCGAGAATCGCACAAATGTTCCCTGAACAGTGATCCGTATGGTGATCCATATGTGATAGTTTGCAATGCAAGGATGCGATTTCCTCGCATCTAGTAAGAGTGTGACATCCGTATGGCATCCGTAAGCAATGCTATTTTAACATGAGCTTTTACATACAGCAGTTCTCTCTGTATAAAAACTCGTGTGTGTGTGTGTGTGTGTATGTATATGTATATATATATATATATATATATATATATATATATTATAAATTTTATCTATAATATAACAGTGGGAGCGTCACTCTGTCTGAAGCCTTTATAGACTGCGCAAGTGCGACGCGCCTGCACAGTCTGGCTCCAGACAGAATGAGGCATCCAGCGGAGAGGAGTGTGTATGGAGCCGGAGATGGCGGTATCGTACACACTGCATACCGCGATTTCCGGCGCCATACTTGCATACTTACATGACCGGGAGGAGCGTTGCCTCTTCGGCCGGAGAACGGGGCCATAGTGCGCGTGATTATCACGCTTGCGCATAGCGCTATCCGGTGCCATTTTACTGAGGACACATTTGCAGTGTGTCTCCAGCAATATGGCGCCGGACCGCGCGGTATGGCCATGCGCGTACTTCGGTGACGCACTCCTCCCCTGGCCTCCAGCAGAAATGTGACAGCGCTGGAACACAGGGAAGAAAGGTGAGTATAAGGGGGGGTGAGGGGACCATGCATACCAGGAAAGGGGGGGTGAGGGGACCGTGCATACCAGGAAAGGGGGGGTGAGGGGACCGTGCATACCAGGAAAGGGGGGGGGTGAGGGGACCGTGCATACCAGGAAAGGGGGGGGGTGAGGGGACCGTGCATACCAGGAAAGGGGGGGGGTGAGGGGACCGTGCATACCAGGAAAGGGGGGGGGTGAGGGGACCGTGCATACCAGGAAAGGGGGGGGGTGAGGGGACCGTGCATACCAGGAAAGGGGGGGGGTGAGGGGACCGTGCATACCAGGAAAGGGGGGGGGGTGAGGGGACCATTGTGCATACCAGGAAAGGGGGGGTGAGGGGACCATTGTGCATACCAGGAAAGGGGGGGTGAGGGGACCATTGTGCATACCAGGAAAGGGGGGGTGAGGGGACCATTGTGCATACCAGGAAAGGGGTGGGTGAGGGGACCGTGCATGCCAGGATGGGGGGGGCGAGAGGACCGTGCATACCAGGATGTGGGGGGCGAGAGGACCGTGCATACCAGGATGGGGGGGGGGGGGGCCAGAGGACCGTGCATACCAGGATGGGGGGGGGGGGGCCAGAGGACCGTGCATACCAGGATGGGGGGGGGGGGGCCAGAGGACCGTGCATACCAGGATTGGGGGGGGGGGGGGCGAGAGGACCGTGCAACACCAGGATGGGGGGGGGGGGCGAGGGGACCATGCATACCAGGAGAAGGGGGTGAGGGGACCATGCATTCCAGGATAAGGGGGTGAGGGGGGGGCAGCACATACCAGGATAGGAGACCATGTACCAATAGAAATGCTCGCCACCAGGGCGTGGTACGGGTTCATTGCGCTATATATACAGTCATATGTTAAAGTTTGGACACCCCTATTAATGTTAACCTTTTTTCTTTATAACAATTTTGGTTTTGGCAACAGCTATTTCAGTTTCATATATCTAATAACTGATGGACTCAGTTATATTTCTGGATTCAAATGAGGTTTATTGTACTAACAGAAAATGTGCAATCTGCATTTAAACAAAATTTGACCGGTGCAAAAGTATGGGCACCTCAACATAAAAGTGACATTAATATTTCGTAGATCCTCCTTTTGCAAAAATAACAGCCTCTAGTCACTTCCTGTAGCTATTAATGAGATCCTGGATGAAGGTATTTGTGACCATTCCTGTTTACAAAACAATTCCAGTTCAGTTAAGTTTGATGGTCGTCGAGCATGGACAGCCCGTTTCAAATCATCCCACAGATGTTCAATGATATTCAGGTCTGGGGACTGGGATGGCCATTCCAGAACATTGTAATTGTTCCTCTGCATGAATGCCTGAGTAGATTTGGAGCAGTGTTTTGGATCATTGTCTTGCTGAAATATCCATCCCCTGCGTAACTTCAACTTCGTCACTGATTCTTGCATATTATTGTCAAGAATCTGCTGATACTGAGTTGAATCCATGCGACCCTCAACTTTAACAAGATTCCCGGTGCTGGCATTGGCCACACAACCCCAAAGCATGATGGAACCTCCACCAAATTTTACTGTGGGTAGCAAGTGTTTTTCTTGGAATGCTGTGTTTTTTAGCCTCCATGCATAACGCCTTTTTGTATGACCAAACAGCTCAATCTTTTTCATCAGTCCACAGGACCTTCTTCCAAAATGTAACTGGCTTGTCCAAATGTGCTTTTGCATACCTCAGGCGACTGTTTGTGGCGTGCTTGCAGAAACGGCTTCTTTCGCATCACTCTCCCATACAGCTTCTCCTTGTGCAAAGTGCGCTGTATTGTTGACCGATGCACAGTGACACCATCTGCAGCAAGATGATGCTGCAGGTCTTTGGAGGTGGTCTGTGGATTGTCCTTGACTGTTCTCACCATTCTTCTCTGCCTTTCTGATATTTTTCTTGGCCTGCCACTTCTGGGCTTAACTGTACCTGTGTTCTTCCATTTCCTTACTATGTTCCTCACAGTGGAAACTGACAGGTTAAATCTCTGAAACAACTTTTTGTATTCTTCCCCTGAAAAGCTATGTTGAATAATCTTTGTTTTCAGATCATTTGAGAGTTGTTTTGAGGAGCCCATGATGCCACTCTTCATAGGAGAATCAAATAGGAGAACTACTTGCAAGTGGCCACTTTAAATACCTTTTCTCATGATTTGATACACCTGGCTATGAAGTTCAAAGCTCAATGAGGTTACAAAACCAATTTAGTGCTTCAGGAAGTCAGTAAAAAGTAGTTAGGAGTGTTCAAATCAAGAAAATGATAAGGGTGCCCATACTTTTGCACTGGTCAAATTTTGTTTAAATGCAGATTGCACATTTTCTGTTAGTACAATAAACCTCATTTGAATCCAGAAATATAACTGAGTCCATCAGTTATTAGATATATGAAACTGAAATAGCTGTTGCAAAAAACAAAATTGTTATAAAGAAAAAAGGTTAACATTAATAGGGGTGCCCAAACTTTAACATATGACTGTGTATGTATGTATGTATATGTGTATATATATACACTCACTGGCCACTTTATTAGGTACACCATGCTAGTAAGGGGTTGGACCCCCTTTTGCCTTCAGAACTGCCTCAATTCTTCGTGGCAGAGATTCAACAAGGTGCTGGAAGCATTCCTCAGAGATTTTGGACCATATTGACATGATGGCATCACACAGTTGGCGCAGATTTGTCGGCTGCACATCCCTGATGCGAATCTCCCGTTCCACCACATCCCAAAGATGCTCTATTGGATTGAGATCTGGTGACTGAGGAGGCCATTTGAGTACAGTAAACTCATTGTCATGTTCAAGAAACCAATCTGAGATGATTTGAGCTTTATGACATGGCGCATTATCCTGCTGAAAGTAGCCATCAGATGTTGGGTACATTGTGGTCATAAAGGGATGGACATGGTCAGCAACAATACTCAGGTAGGCTGTGGCGTTGCAACGATGCTCAATTGGTACCAAGGGGCCCAAAGAGTGCCCAGAAAAAATTCCCCACACCATGACACAACCACCACCAGCCTGAACCGTTGATACAAGGCAGGATGGATCCATGCTTTCATGTTGTTTACGCCAAATTCTGACCCTACCATCCGAATGTCGCAGCAGAAATCGAGACTCATCAGACCAGGCAACGTTTTTCCAATCTTCTACTGTCCAATTTCGATGAGCTTGTGCAAATTTTAGCCTCAGTTTCCTGTTCTTAGCTGAGAGGAGTGGTACCCAGTGTGGTCTTCTGCTGCTGTAGCCCATCTGCCTCAAAGTTCGACGCACTGTGCGTTCAGAGATGCTCTTCTGCCTACCTTGGTTGTAACGGGTGGCAATTTGAGTCACTGTTGCCTTTCTATCAGCTCGAACCAGTCTGCCCATTCTCCTCTGACCTCTGGCATCAACATGGCATTTCCGGCCACAGAACTGCCGCTCACTGGATTTTTTTTCTTTTTCGGACCATTCTCTGTAAACCCTAGAGATGGTTGTGCGTGAAAATCGCAGTAGATCAGCAGTTTCTGAAATTCTCAGACCAGCCCTTCTGGCACCAACAATCATGCCACGTTCAAAGGCACTCAAATCACCTTTCTTCCCCATACTGATGCTCGGTTTGAACTGCAGGAGATTGTCTTGACCATGTCTACATGCCTAAATGCACTGAGTTGCCGCCATGTGATTGGCTGATTAGAAATTAAGTCTTAACACACAGTTGGACAGGTGTACCTAATAAAGTGGCCAGTGAGTGTATGTATGTGTGTATATATATATATATATATATATACATATATATATATATATATATATATATATCAACGACAAAGCAAAGTCCAGCAATAACGTGAGCAATCCAGGATGCTGTTTAAAATTTTTTTTCTTTTTATTCATAAATCTATCAAAACAGCAATAACTCAGGAAAGTCGTGCAGATAGGACTACGCGTTTCAGCGGTAGTTGCTGTTTTGAACTGCTTGGACCATTGCATTTTAATGGATTTATGAATAAAAAGAAAACATTTTTTAACAGCATCCTGGATTGCTCACGTTATTGCTGGACTTTGTCGTTGTTCACATTTGTATGGATGGACTCCTACATCCAGATCCAGGCACAACGGAGTTAACCAGGTCAGCTGAGGTTCCAGGTGGTTCACAGGAGTGAGCTGGTCTACATTGTTGGAGATATATATATATATATATAGATAGAGAGAGAGAGAGATATATATATATATATATATATATATATATATATATATATATATATATATATATATATATATATATATATATATATATATATATATATATATATATATATATATCTCTCTCTCTCTCTCTATCTATATATATATATATATATCTCCAACAATGTAGACCAGCTCACTCCTGTGAACCACCTGGAACCTCAGCTGACCTGGTTAACTCCGTTGTGCCTGGATCTGGATGTAGGAGTCCATCCATACAAATGTGAACAACGACAAAGTCCAGCAATAACGTGAGCAATCCAGGATGCTGTTAAAAAATGTTTTCTTTTTATTCATAAATCCATTAAAATGCAATGGTCCAAGCAGTTCAAAACAGCAACTACCGCTGAAACGCGTAGTCCTATCTGCACGACTTTCCTGAGTTATTGCTGTTTTGATAGATTTATGAATAAAAAGAAAAAAAATTTTAAACAGCATCCTGGATTGCTCACGTTATTGCTGGACTTTGTCGTTGTTCACATTTGTATGGATGGACTCCTACATCCAGATCCAGGCACAACGGAGTTAACCAGGTCAGCTGAGGTTCCAGGTGGTTCACAGGAGTGAGCTGGTCTACATTGTTGGAGATATATATATATATATATAGATAGAGAGAGAGAGAGAGATATATATATATATATATATATATATATATATATATATATATATATATATATATATATATATATATATATATATCTATCTATCTCATTGCAGAAGCTGATAGGATAGGAGACATGGTTTACATGCAGTGAACCATTGCAGAACTGTTAGATTTATATATGTCAGTGACTAATACTGTTAGTATTGTAAGGTGACATTAAGCCTGGCTTAGTAATGGAGTGGTGTCAATAAGACACCTATCTGTTACTAATCCTAAAGTTTGTGAACGGTTAAATCAACACACACACAGACAGAAAAAAGTATTGTAATGAAATAAAAGACCACAGTTTTGCCATCTTTATTCTTCTGCTAATCCAAATGATGCCCTCGATCTCCTGTAATAAATGAAAAATAAAACTATTTAGCCCCCAGATATGGATTACGCCATGGGACTCAATGCCTGACAGGTATGGTATATTGTTGTTGCGGCCTGCAGTGTCTGAGGCTCTGTCACCGCTAGCGCTGATGAAGCATTAGCGGTATAGCATAAAGGGCCTGTCACACTAAGCGATATCGCTAGCAATATTGCTATAACGTCACTGGTTTTTGTGACGTTATAGCGATATCGCTATGTCTGATACTTACCTCCGACCGCTCCCCTGCTGGTTATCGCTGATCGTGCGAGAACGTCCTGGGCCGTTTCTCGTCGTCAGCTTCCTGCTGTGACGACGAGCGATGCGTGGACGTGGGCGGGAAGACGTCGGGATCGCCTCGTCTGACAGGTAAGTAGCGACCCCCGACCGCTGCTATGTCGCTCGTGAGATCTGCCTGTGTGGCAGCTCACTAGCGACCACTTAGCGATGCACCAGCGATCCTGATCGCGTCATATCGCTGGTCGGGATCGCTGGTACATCGCTAAGTGTGACAGTACCTTTATGCTATATCGCTTACGTAGCCCGTCGTAAGCGATGTGTTGAATGGGCTGTGTTAACGCTATGTGAACCCAGCCTTGGATTATCACCAAAAAGGTCTATCTTTGTCTCATCAGAACAGAGAATCTTATTTCTCAAAATCTGGGAGTCCTTCATTGTTTTTTTTTTGCAAACTCTGTGCAGGCTTTCATATGTCTTGCACTGAGGAGAGGCTTCCGTCAGGCCACTCTGCCATAAAGGCCCGACTGTTGGAAGGCTGCAATGATAGTTGACTTTGTGGAGCTTTCTCCCATCTCCCTACTGTAGCTCTGGAGCTCAGCCACAGTGATCTTGGGGTTCTTCTTTACCTCTCTCGCCAAGGCGCTTCTCTCATGATTGCTCAGTTTGGCTGGACGGCCAGGTCTTGGAAGACTTCTGGTGGTCTAAAACTTCTTCCATTAAAGGATTATGGAGGCCACTGTGCTCTTAGGAACCTTGAGTACTGAAATTCTTTTTTAACCTTTGCCAGATCTGTGTCTTGTCACAATTCTGTCTCTGAGCTCCTTGGCCAGTTCCTTTGACCTCATGATTCTCATTTGGTCTGACACATGCACTGTGAGGTGCATATAGACAGGTGTGTGCCTTTCCAAATCAAGTTCTATCAGTTTACCGTATATACGCTGAGATACCGTATATATGCTGAGATACCGTATATATGCCGAGAAGAGGGGCGGGGGGTGTCACAGATCATACCTACACACCCCCCGGGGCGGTCTGCAGCCCCCCCCCCCCCCTTCTCCATGGTCTCCCTTCCTGCCTTCAGCGGTCACGTGGTACCTCTCATTACACTCATGAATATGCGTATATTCATGAGTGTAATTAGCGGTGCCACGTGACCGCTAAAGGCAGGAAGGGAGACCGAGGAGAAGCTGGGGGGCTGCAGAGACCGCTCCACGGGAGGGGGGGGTAGTTTTAGCGATATTCAATGTCCTAGGTCCATCACTGCTCAACGCTGTCTGCTGCATCCTGTGTCAGTGACGTTTAGGCAACAGGGGGCACGGTGATGTGGTTAGTGCACGCCGTGCCCTCTGCTGGCTGAACATCACTGACAAACGACGTGGCAGACAGCGGTGAGCAGCGATGGACCCCGGACAGGTGAATATCACAGGTGCCAGGTCCTGAGCAGGAGAGGAGAGTATGGCATTTTTTTTTTTTTTTTTTGCAGCATATGGGGGCATAATATATGGAGCATCTTATGGGGGCAGAGTCTATGGGGCATTATTAACCTTTGTGCAGCATTATATGGGGTGTATTTTGTATGGAGCATCTTATGGGGCCAATCATGAACTGTATGGAGCATTATATGGGGCTCCTGATTCAATATGGATCTTCAAAAACATTTAACCTACTGATGTCTCAATTAATTTTACTTTTATTGTTATCTATTTTTATTTTTGAAATTTACCAGTAGCTGCAGCATTTTCCACCCTAGGCTTATACGCAAATCAATAAATGTTCTGTTTTTTTAGTGGCAAAATTAGGGGGGTCGGCTTATACACGACTATATACAGGAATTAAACACAGCTGGACTCCAAAGAAGGAGTAGAACCATCTCATGGAGGATCACAAGGAAATCGACAGCATGTGACTTAAATATGACTGTTTGAGCGAAGGGTCTGAATACTTAAAACCTGAAATATCACATGGTCTTATTTTTTGTAATAAATTTGAAAAAATTTCTACATTTGTTTTTTTCCATTAAGTGCAGAGTGTACATTAATGAGGGAAAAAAAGAACTTTCTTGAATTTATCAAATGGCTGCAATGAAACAGAGGGAAAAATTTAAAGGGGTCTGAATACTTTCCGTACCCACTGTACATACTGTCCCATGACGAGTCTATCTCTGCTACATCTGGATGCCTTTGGCTGAACGTTATGCCACCACTCAGCCTGACATCCAGAATGCAGCGGAGCTTGAAGCTGATCACCGGAGGAGATAACACGGTCCCCGTTGGTCACATGCACTGCAGTTCTCGCGATCAGCTGATCGTGAGAACTTGGCTAGTGATCAGCTGATTGTGAGAACTGCAGTGTACGTGTACTACTGGCTGAAACAAGGTGCAACATTATTTAAATTAGTACACATGCGTAGTAAGCTGCGTTCCCGCACTTAATAACTTAATACGCATGTGACTAGAAAGATGATGCGGTTTTGCTGTATCTAATGAACGTCTATGGGTAATTTACACAGCGGACTGAGCGTCTCCGCTACATAAAATGACATGCTGCGGTCAGGAAATACTCGTTGCATATTAGTCTCCGCAGGTAAGCCGGAGGTGTCCATGCATGTATAATGGGCATGACTATACTGTAACATCTGACCGCTGCGGGTTGCACGGTGCGGATGTACGCAGCGTCCAACCCGCAGCGTTTGTTGACCGTGGGAACGGTCCTAAAAAAGGAGCTATTAGGTTAAGCATTGTATTATCTATATAATAGACACTGGTTTAAGCTCATAATAAAGTGTGGCTGCTTAAATTTGGCGGCACTATCTAATACAAATTTCTCGTTCGCCTTATTGGGGGACACAGAGACCATGGGTGTATGCTGCTGCCACTAGGAGGCTGACACTATGCACAAAAAAAGGTTAGCCCCTCCTCCGCCGTATACACCCCACCGACCGGCAGGAAGTTCCTCAGTTTAGCTTAGTGTCAGTAGGAGGTGGACACGGGTCTTTGATTAGACCCATATCTACCTCGATGTGCGTCGTTTCTTTTCAGGTTTTTCCGGAGGGATACAGTGTGAATAGTCACATCTGTAGTCCCACAAAGAGACTGAGTACGGCGTGTACTGCCACCCCGTATCCTCATAAGTCTACAGCAGGACCAAGACCCCTAACATGGATGTGGCGTTCCAGATGGTCCTCGCTCCCCGTCTCCCACCCACTCGCCTACCAGAGCCGGTCGGTCGGTTGAGGCGCAGGATACTCTCCTTGAAACAGTACGCTGGATGAAACGGATCAGGAGGGTAAGTATGAGACCTGAGTCCCATTCTCCCCTGCGGATTCCACGCCAGGCCATTCCATGGATTCTTCGGCAGCGGTCGCTGTGACAGTGCTGCGACGCCTCCGCGTCGTCTCCAGGCGGCCGCTGCAGCTATTTGGGCCCTGGCTGGTTATCGGACAGCTCTTCCCCCCCCCCCCCTCTGCCGGGCCCTAGCTGTCCTCAGTAGCGGCCACCGCGGCGGTTCTGCGACGCCTCCGCGCCGCCCTGTGCTGACAGGCGGCCGCCTCTTCTAATCCAGGCCCCGGCTTCATCTGGGGCCTTGTCCGGCGTCGCGGCCACGCCCCCCGCCTCCATCCTCGGGCGGGCTTCCCTCCCGCCCGCTCTAAGCCCGCCCACGGCCTTCTCCCCTCAGGTTGAGCGTCCCGGAGGCGGCGCCGTCCCTCCCACCTACCATCTTAGCGGGCGGCACCATTTTTATCATCGGCGCCTAGCCCCGCCTACCTCCCTCCTCTGCATCTGCAGGAAAGCGCGCGCTTCCTGCTCGGCTCCTCTCTGGCTGCCGCCATTTTCACAGCCTGTCAGCCGGACGCTGTTCCCTCAGCCGTGCCCCTGCAAGCCGGACGAACCGTGCATCTCCATTTATTGGAAGCTGCGATAGGACACCGGACCGTGAGTAGCTCTGCATACTGCAGACTGACACCCTCCTCTGCCTCCTGTCCCCCAACCTTCCGGCAAGGCTTCAGTGACTGTCCGTCAGTAGTCTAATTCTAAGTCTGACCGCGCTCGTCCCCCTGCCTCCTCTGGCACCTTAGTCAAGTACTTTGCGTGCTCTTCTTGCAATCGCAAACTTCCCTCAGGTCAGTCCACTCCCCTCTGCCTGGACTGTAGCAATCCAATCCAGCCCGACGCCGCTCAGGAGCCATCCATAGCCCCAGTGGTGAGTGAGCCCCCCATGCCGGGCTGGGCCTCCTCTCTATCACAGTCAGTGGCAGACCTCACCAAGGTGTCTCAGTCCCTAGTAGCCGTTCTGGACAAGTTGCCCTTGGGAGCTTCGGCGGGACCCAGCACGTCTCAGGACGTCCCATCTGAGCCAGCCAGCGGCAGTCGCAAGAGGCCCAGGCAGGACCTCCAGGCGGAGTCCTCCCCTCGTCCTACCTCACCCCATAGTCCCCAGCAGTCTCCCTCTCGGGCCTCCTCTCCCGAGTCAGGCGAAGCGCTTTTCGAATCGGAAGGGGTCTTAGAGCTGGATTCGGACCAGGATGCGAACATGAAGGTTACGGTGCAAAACCTCATTGCTGCGATTCACCATACCTTTGACATCGCTGACGCCCCTGCGAAATCCTCAGATCAGGAGGTTTCGTTCAGACGGGCGGAAACACCATCCAGGGTGTTTCCCTTCCATTCTGAGTTTGGAAAGATTTTTACAAGGGAGAGAGTAGATCCGACCAGACTCTTTCAAAGAGGAAAGCGTCTCGGCGTACTGTACCCGTTTGCTAAAGAGCTCACGGACAACTGGGCCGCTTCTCCCTCGGTGGACCCTCCCGTGTCCAGACTTTCTAATAATACGGTCCTTCCGCTGTCAGGTGTGGCGTCTCTAAAAGATTCTAATGATAGGATCATAGAATCTCTAGCAAAATCTGCCTTCGAAGCGGCATCGTCAGCGGTATGTCCAGTCTTTGCTTCTTCTTGGGCAGCAAAGGCCATATCCACTTGGGCAGACTACCTTCGGCAGGGCATTCTGGATAAGGCACGACCAGAGCATTTGGCCGATCTCGCCAATCAGATTTCCCATGCGGGGGATTATCTGCTTTCTGCCTCCCTGGATGCCGCCTCTTGCGCAGTTCAGGCGTCAAGTAACATCGTGGCAATCCGACGTACAATTTGGCTCAAGGCCTGGCAGGCGGACTTGTCCTCTAAAAAGTCTCTGACCAATCTACCTTTTCAGGGAGTGCGTCTCTTCGGATCACAATTGGATCAGATTATTAAGGACGCTACCGGAGGTACGAGTTCTCTTCTCCCCTCCAAGCCTCGCAGACCTCCTCCAAGGCGTCAGTTTCGTTCCTTTCGGACTTTCCGCCGTTTCAATACGGCGGAAAACCCTTCCAACCAGCAAAGGCCACAGGCACGTCAGGAAAGAAAGAAGGTTTCCTTCAGGCCCACTCCGTCCTGGCGGTCCCACTCTTCCCAGGGAAGACCGTCCAGATCTAGATCTGGACGGTCTACATCCGCATGACTACCATCGGTCTCCCGGGGGTCCCTTCCAATTGGGAGGTCGACTTCTTTTCTTCAGCGACGTCTGGCTCGCCTCAGTAGAGGACGCTTGGGTCAGAGAGGTTGTATCAACAGGATACAAAATAGAGTTCATTTCTCTTCCACGGGATCGCTTCTTCCAATCCCGTCCGCCGAGGGATCCGGCCTTGGTCCCGGGGTTCTGTTCGGCCATCGCCTCTCTTCTCAGTTCCGGGGTGATTGTGCCCGTTCCCGAATCGGAACGCTTCACAGGGTTTTATTCAAACCTGTTTGTGGTGCCGAAAAAGGACGGGGCAGTTCGGCCCATTTTGGATCTCAAGTTACTCAACAAGAGAGTTCGCCTTCGCCACTTCCGGATGGAGTCTGTACGCTCGGTAATTGCTTCCATGGAGGAGCAGGAATTCATGGGTTCCATAGACATCCAAGATGCCTATCTGCATGTGCCCATATTTCCCGGACATCAGAAGTTCCTGCGGTTTGCGATTCACCACGAACATTACCAGTTCGTCGCGCTTCCTTTCGGGCTCGCCACCGCTCCCAGAGTCTTCACGAAGATTATGGCGGCGTTGATGGCCTTGTTGAGGATCAGAGGTCTCGTTCTTTTTCCGTACCTCGACGATATCCTGATCAAGGCTCCCTCCTTTCAACAGGCCCGCCTAAGTGTGGCGATCGTTCTAGACACCCTGTCCAGTTTTGGGTGGATCGTCAACCGGAAAAAGTCCTGTCTGGTCCCTACTCAACGCCTTGTGTTTCTGGGCCTTCTGTTCGACACTCGTCGGTCAAGGGTATTTCTCCCACAAGACAAGATCCTTTCCCTGCAGCAGGGCGTGCGATCATTACAGATCACACGATTTCCATCCCTCAGGACAGCCATGAGGGTCCTGGGGAAGATGGTGGCGGCGATAGAGGCAGTTCCCTTTGCCCAATTTCACGCCAGGCCACTCCAGCAGGCCATTTTGTCCAGGTGGAACAGGTCGGCTCTATCTCTGGATCGTCCGGTTCGTCTTTCATGCCGGATCAAGCGGTCTCTCAACTGGTTGTTGACGTCTCCCCTCATTCTCTTGGGGCGGTCTTTTCTTCCCGTTCACTGGCAGATTGTCACTACGGACGCCAGCATCATCGGCTGGGGTGCAGTGTTACGCAATCACACTGTTCAGGGTCGATGGTCGACTCAGGAATCAGCTCTGCAGATCAATGTCCTAGAGATACGAGCGATCCATCTAGCTCTCGTCCACTGGGAAAGGCGCCTCAAGGGCCTGCCTGTCAGGATTCAGACAGACAATGCCACAGCGGTGGCGTATATCAACCGCCAAGGGGGGACACGGAGTGTCTCCGCTCTGGCGGAAGTGTCCAGAATTCTTCAATGGGCAGAGACCTTTGTTCCAACGATTTCCGCGGTTCACATTCCCGGCGTGGACAACTGGGCCGCCGATTTCCTCAGCCGCGAGGGTCTCGCGGCAGGGGAATGGTCCCTACATCCGGAGGTGTTTCATCTGCTCTGCCGTCGGTGGGGAACTCCGGATGTAGACCTCATGGCATCTCGCCTCAACAGGAAAGTCCCACAATTCGTGTCCAGGTCTCGGGACCCTCTGGCAGTGGGCGCCGACGCTCTGGCCGTCCCTTGGTCCCAGTTCGAGCTCCCCTACCTGTTCCCTCCTCTGCCTCTTCTTCCCAAGTTGTTGAAGAAAATCAAAGCAGAGGGGATTCCAGTCATCCTCATCGCCCCGAATTGGCCCAGAAGGTCTTGGTTCGCGGACATTGTCAACCTTCTCGCGGACGCTCCCTGGAAGCTTCCCGACAGGGCAGATCTGTTGTCTCAAGGCCCGATTTGCCACCCCAATTCTCGGTCGCTCAATTTAACGGCGTGGCTGTTGAGACCGAGGTTTTGAGACTGGCAGGATTCTCTGATCGGGTGATTCATACCATGATCCGCGCCAGAAAGCCGCCTTCTTCGAAGATCTATTACCGTACTTGGAAAGCCTATTTCTCCTGGTGTGAGACCAATGACATCGCGCCCTTGGTTTTTTCGCTCCCTTCTATTCTGGCGTTTCTGCAGGCAGGGCTGGATGCGGGCCTTGCTCTCAGTTCCTTGAAGGGTCAAGTTTCGGCACTGTCCATTTTATTTCAGAAAACGCTGGCCTCCCGGCCCCAGGTCAAAACCTTCCTCCAGGGTGTGGCTCACACGGTTCCTCCGTACCGAGCGCCCGTGGATCCTTGGGATCTTAATTTGGTTCTTCAGGTTCTGCAGGGTCCTCCTTTTGAACCTCTCAGGGACGTTTCCCTTTCCCTCCTTTCTTGGAAAGTGGCCTTTCTGGTGGCCATTACCTCCATCCGGCGCGTGTCGGAATTGGCAGCACTTTCTTGCCGCTCTCCTTTTTTGGTCCTTCATCAGGACAAGGTAGTTTTGCGGCCTCCGCCCTCTTTTCTTCCGAAGGTGGTATCTTCGTTTCACCTCAATGAGGACATTGTTCTGCCATCCTTCTGCCCGAGCCCAGCTCACCCTCGGGAGCGGTCCTTGAACAAGCTGGACCTAGTCAGGGCATTGAGAGTCTATCTAGCCCGGACGACTTCCTTGCGGAAGTCAGACTCTCTGTTCATTCCTGACGGGGCGAGGAAAGGTCACCCAGCCTCAAAGGCCACTATTGCGCGCTGGATCAGATCGGCAATTTTGGAGGCATACCGGGTCAAGCATCGAGTGGCCCCTCCAGGGGTCAGAGCGCACTCTACCCGGGCGGTGGGTGCCTCCTGGGCGGTGCGCCACAGAGCTTCCGCGCTGCAGCTTTGCAAGGCTGCAACGTGGTCATCGGTTCACACCTTTGTGAAATTCTACAGGGTCCACACCTACGCTTCGGCGGACGCCAGCCTAGGTAGAAGGATTCTGCAGGCTGCGGTGGCGAGTCCACTGGCCTGATGGAAGTTTGTTTCCCACCCCAGGGACTGCTTTGGGACGTCCCATGGTCTCTGTGTCCCCCAATAAGGCGAACGAGAAAACAGGATTTTTTGGGTTGCTTACCGTAAAATCTGTTTCTCGGAGCCTTCATTGGGGGACACAGCACCCTCCCATGTTCTACAACTCCTGTTCTTATGTTTGTCGGTTTGTTACAGTTGAGTTGTTTGTTCTGTTCTCAATCTATTCTGGTACTTCTCCTACTGCTTTCTGACTAACTGAGGAACTTCCTGCCGGTTGGTGGGGTGTATACGGCGGAGGAGGGGCTAACCTTTTTTTGTGCATAGTGTCAGCCTCCTAGTGGCAGCAGCATACACCCATGGTCTCTGTGTCCCCCAATGAAGGCTCCGAGAAACAGATTTTACGGTAAGCAACCCAAAAAATCCTGTTTTTTTCCATTGTTGATGCATTGTATGAACTATCCTGCTTATGTTAGAAGGCAATGTGCAATAGGTTTAGTCAATGCACTTTATTTGACCAATGTTTTTCCTTTTAGTCAGTCTTATGACTCTCTAGGAAATATGACACACTATTAATAATCATATTCCTTAGAAAAGGCAATGTGCAATTTTTTCGTTATTCCTATGCATCATAAGGTTTAATTTTGTATCAATACCTTCTCATAGGATTTATTACAGGATTTTCTCATTTATTATTCTAGTTATTCTGGTGTCTGTTTTTATTAAATTAGTGTTCACTTTAATGCCCCATCTTTGTAACTATCAGGGTATAGTGGAAAGACTGCACACATGCACGATATATTGGTGAATATATTTTTATCAAGCGAATATTAAAAGTTTTATATATTTCATAAGAATTAAGTTTGAAATTTGTGAAAATTTTCTCCAAAGGTTTTTTATTTTTTTTTTGTCCCCCCCCCCCCCATCAATCGAAAAACAATCTCAGAATCTGTTATTGCTAGTGATGAGCGAGTATACTCGTTGCTCAGGTTTCCCCAAGCATGCTCGGTGATTTCCGAGTATTTTGGCGTGCTCGGAGATTGCGTTTGTTGACGCAGCTGCATGATTTGTGGCTACTGGACATCCTGAATACATGTGGGGGTTGCCTGTTTGTTAGGGAATCCCCACATGTATTCAGGCTGTCTAGCAGCCACAAATCATGCAGCTGCGTCGACAAACTAAATCTCCGAGCACGTCAAAATACTCGGAGGACACCCGAGCAACAATTCTACTTACTCATCACTAGTTATTACCACACAAAGTGACATTGGTCAGAATTGTAAAATTTGTCTCGTTCACTAAGGTTAAAATAAAAAGATTGAAACCTACCCCAACATGTTTCATCATTACTGCAACGTTGTCGATGGCCAACTGAACAACTGTATGCCTTGTTTGTTAGCTCAACGGCAGCATTTAATGTTTTTACTTTTATTTACAGACATTGAAGCACAGATACGTGAAATTCAAGGAAAGAAGGCAAACCTAGATGACACGCAAGGAGTTGGGCTTGATTCAACTGGATATTTTGATCAAGAAATTTATGGTGGCAGTGACAGTAGATTTACTGGTTATGTTACTTCTATTGCTGCAAATGAACAAGAAGATGTAAGTTTAAACTTGTACATTATTCTTTTAGATTATTAAAAAACAAACCTTTAGTATTAGAATTAGTGTAAACACTTTAAAAAGTAAGGTCCTCTTTAAAGGGGTTGTTGACTGTTTGGACATCCCCTTTTTAAATGCTGCATTCCTCCATCTCTATATATAAAAGTGTTGGGCGTCGGGTTCCTGCAGCGGTTCAACAGGAATCCAGAGCCTCACATTCTGCGGTCTCCCATTATCTTTCGACTGCAGAGGAGATTGCTCAGCAATCCAGGCTTCCCAGACGCTCTGCCCAGACCTGCTCTGTGGGGCTGGCTATTGCTGCCACCTTTGGGTCAGCAATGGCAATGCAGGCTGCTCAGCAGAAAATCGCTCCAGAGGCTGTCTCTCAGTTGCTCTACTGAGCATGCTCACGAGACGATCTCCCATTGGACATCGGGAGTCACATGTCCAGGTCCTTCTCGTGATCAGATTGGTCCATCTCAGGGATCTGGAAGCTTCCGGAAGGTCCTGGCTAAAAAAGGTTCGCATGGCCGCTCGGCCATGCGCTAGTATAGTCTCTAGTTGCTAACTGTGTGAATGATGATGGATGCATGAACCTGCGAATGACTCATTAAGATCCCCCTCCCTCTGATATTACGAGTGTGTATAGGGACTTAGCTATAGAGTCAGCGCCAGCCAGTGGCAAGCTACAAGCCACTACAGCATCCTCCACAGTGCGCCTGCTTCCGGGCATTGTCGACTAGCGGCAGTGTCTGTCGCCGCGCTGCAGTCTGCAGCTCCTCTTGGCGTCTGCAGTTGCGACGCCGCACGGACTATGGGATGGAGGATATGTATGATGGGTATATGGGCACGGGCCTATGGGATGGAGGATGTGTGATGGGTATATGGGCACGGGACTATGGGATGGCGGATATGTATATGGGCACGGGACTATGGGATGGAGGATGTGTGGGTATATGGGCACTGGACTATGGGATGGAGGATATGTATGATGCGTATATGGGCATGGGACTATGAGATGAAGGATGTGTGCTATGGGATGGCGAATATGTATGATGGGTATATGGGCATGGGACTATGGGATGGAGAATATGTATGATGGGTATATGGGCATAGGACTATGGGATGGAGGATATGTATGATGGGTATATGGGCACGGGACTATGGGATGGAGGATAATTATAATTTGCTATAACTAACCACAGTTAGTTACTATGCCCGGGCAGCACCGGGCTCTTCAGCTAGTTCAATATAAAAAGTGAAACTCATATATTATATAGTCATTACAAACAGAGTGATTTATTTCAAGTGTTTATTTCTGTTAATGTTGATTATTATGGCTTACAGCCAATGAAAACACAAGTCATTATCTCAGTAAATTAGAATACTTTATAACACAAGCTTGAAAAAATGATTTTAAAATCCAAAATGTCGGTAAGGGGTTAAATACTTTTTTTTTCTTTGTCCCACTGAGAGACTATCATTTTTTTGCTGTCTGATTGCTTCTACAGTATGGAAACTCTCAGCTCTGCATTGATAGAGAAACTTGCTGATCAAGCACTGTGCATGATCAGCAAGCATGATCAGCAAGTTTCTTAGTTCTGGTAAACCGGATGTCGTCATGACGACATCGGGTCACCATGGCAACTTATCAGGACCCTGTGCCACTCCACAGGGTCTCCGATCCAAACGCTGAGGAGCTTTCAGCCCTCTGCATGTATCACGAATGCTGCGATGGCATTTCGGGGGTTAGAGTGCCAGAAGCAATGTGTGACTGCTCCTGGCACTTTGTGCCGTTTGTCAGCTGTCAGAATCAGCTGACACCTGGCGGATATCGCCCCCGCACCCGATGACTTAATAATCTGTCCTTGGTCAAATAGGCTCAGGGCACATGGATGCCTTATTATGTCTAATGTCAGAAGGGGATTAAAGTTAAAAGCTAAATCTATATAGTTGGTTGTCTCACTATTTTGACAACTGAGTGTTTTTGTGAGCTGTGAGATACCATTGTTTGGGTGGGGCCTGGGAGAGTGCAGTATGTATATAACACAGGAGAGTCTTTTTCCTTCTTGCTCAATGTAGTGATCTATGTAGTCTTCTCTGAGTGGTTTGGCTACTGTCTCTGTGTAGTATGTAGTAAGAGACTCAGATTAATCCTTTAACGGCATCTCTTCATCGCTGATTAAGGCCAAGTTCACACTGCGTTTTTGGATTGTTTGATGCATTTCTTTATGCTAATTTTTCTCGTTCGCCTTATTGGGGGACACAGAGACCTTGGGTGTATGCTGCTGCCACTAGGAGGCTGACACTATGCACAAAAAAAGTTAGCTCCTCCTCCGCAGTGTACACCCCACCGACCGGCAGAGAATTCCTCAGTTTGGCTTAGTGTCAGTAGGAGGTGGACACGGGTCTTTTATTAGACCCATATCTACCTCGTCGTGCGTCGTTCCTTTTCAGGTTCTACGGAGGGATACAGAGTGAAAAGTCACATCTGTACTCCCACATGGAGTCTGCAAGTACGGCGTGTACTGCCACCCCGTATCCTTGCAGTTCTCCGCGGCAGGACCAGCCAGATGGACGCCGACACCAAGACGTGCCAGCGACTCCAGGGGTCCTTGTCGCCAGTCTCCCTCCCACTCGCCTACCAGAGCCTGTCGGTTGGATGAGACGCAAAGACTTCTTCAGACAGGTAATGGATCGTGGATGGGTGAGTATTAGGCCCCGGCTTCATTTTTATTTTCCTGGCTGCCCATTCCCGACGGTCACCTCTTCAATGGCACAGGGGACCCCGGTTGTAGGCGCTGCGGTCGCTCGCAGTCGCCACAAGGCTATACGCAGCTCAATGTTGCCGGGCATCCCCCCCCCCTTTGTGGGGACAGGGAGCACACGGTATTTTTTTGTTTTTTTTTTTCCCTATTGGGAGCGACTGGCGTCTGCGGCGTCCTTCTTTTTCGGACCTCCGCGCCGACCCCCTGCTGACAGGCGGCCGCCGCAACTAATTTAGGCCCCGGCTTCAGTTCGGGCCTACCGCTGCGTCGCGGCCACGCCCCCCGCCCCTTTCTTCTAAGCGGGCTTCTCTCCCGCTCTTCCCAGGCCCTCCCACCGCCTGTCCTTCACCTGCCCAGCCTGTCATTGGCTAGAGGGCGGTGAATCATTAACCCTGCGTGGTGCTCCGCCCTTCCTCCTCTCCTAAGGCGTGCTTTTTCTCAGGACGGCGCCATTTTCCCAGCCTGTTAGCCGGGCACCAACTCCTCACTGGACATCATCTTCTCCAGCTGATTTTTTGTCAGGAGGGCTGTCAGCCGGATTTCGCTCTGACCTGCATCCACTGACAGGTCGCAGAGCATCGCTTCTGGGGACACCGGACCGTGAGTAGCTCTGCACTGCAGACTGACCCTTCTCCGCCCTCTGTCCCCCAACCTTCCGGCATTACCTCAGCTTTTCACTATGTCTAAGTCTGATTGTACCCGCTCTACCGCCCCCCCCTGCACTTTAGTCAAGTACTTTGCATGTTCTTCGTGCAATCGCAAACTTCCCTCAGGCCAGTCCACTCCCCTCTGCCTGGATTGTAGCAATCCAATTCAGCCTGACGCCGTCCAGGAGCCATCTTCGGCCCCAGGTGAGAGTGAGCCCCCCATGCCTGGCTGGGCCTCCTCGCTATCTCAATCAGTGGCAGACCTCACCAGGGTGTCTCAGTCCCTGGTGGCCGTTCTTGATAAGTTGCCCCTGGACTCTTCAGCAGGGCCAAGCAGGTCCCAAATTGTTCCATCTGAATCAGCCAGCGGTAGTCGCAAAAGACCCAGGCAAGATTCCCAGCCGGAATCCTCTCCTAGTCCCATCTCACCGCATAGCCCTTCTCACCAGCCTCCCTCTCGGGCCTCCTCTCCCGAGTCAGGGGAAGCGCTTTCGGACAGGTCATCTGAGGGGATTTTAGAGCTGGATTCAGACCAGGATGCAAGCATGAAGGTCACAGTGCAGGACCTCATTGCTGCGATCCATCATACCTTCGATATTGCTGACTCCCCTGCGAAATCCTCAGATCAGGAGGTTTCGTTCAGACGGGCAGAAACTCCCTCCAGGGTTTTTCCTTTCCATTCCCAGTTTGGGAAAATTTTTACCAAGGAAAGAGAGGATCCGACCAGACGCTTTCAAAGAGGAAAACGTCTCGGCATACTCTACCCATTTGCTAAAGAGCTCACGGACAACTGGTCGGCCTCTCCCTCGGTCGATCCGCCCGTGTCCAGGCTATCCAATAACACGGTTCTCCCGCTTTCAGGCGTGGCATCCCTAAAGGATTCTAATGACAGGATTGTAGAATCCCTGGCGAAGTCTGCCTTTGAAGCGGCTTCAGCGGCGGTGTGTCCAATCTTTGCTTCATCCTGGACAGCAAAGACCATAACCACGTGGGCAGACGACCTTCGGCAGGGCATCTTAGATAAGGCGCAACCGGAGTATTTGGCCAATCTCGCCAATCAGATCTCCCATGCTGGGGACTATCTTCTCTCCGCTTCCTTGGATGCTGCATCCTGTGCAGTTCAGGCGTCAAGCAACGTTATTGCAATTCGACGTACAATTTGGCTAAAGGCATGGCAAGCGGACTTGTCTTCAAAAAAGTCACTCACTAACCTGCCCTTTCAGGGGGTGCGCCTCTTTGGGTCCCAATTGGGCCAGATTATTAAGGACGCCACCGGAGGCACGAGTTCACTCCTCCCTCAGTCCAAGCCTCGCAGACCCCCACTAAGGCGTCAGTTTCGACCCTTTCGGACTTTCCGCCGTTTCAATACGGCGGACAACTCCTCCAGCCAACAGAGACCGCAGGCTCGCCAGGAGAGAAAGAAAGTTTCCTTCAGACCCACTCCTTCCTGGCGACCCCACTCCTCCCAGGGCAGACCGTTCAGATCTAGATCTGGACGGTCTACTTCAGCATGACTATCATCGGGCACGCGAGGGGCCTTTCCAATTGGGAGGTCGACTTCTTTCCTTCAGGGACGTTTGGCTGGCCGCCTGGGTCAGGGAGGTCGTATCCTCAGGATACAAGATAGAGTTCGTCTCTCTCCCACGGGATCGTTTCTTCGAATCCCGGCCTCCAAAGGATCCAGCCTTGATCCCGGGGTTCTCTACAGCTATCGCTGCTCTCCTCAGTTCCGGGGTGATTGTGCCCGTTCCCGAATCGGAGCGCTTCACGGGGTTCTACTCGAACCTGTTTGTAGTGCCGAAAAAAGACGGCGCAGTTCGACCCATCTTGGATCTCAAGCTGCTCAACAAGAGGGTCCGCCTTCGCCACTTCCGCATGGAGTCGCTTCGCTCGGTCATCGCCTCCATGGAGGAGCAGGAGTTCATGTGCTCAATAGACATCCAAGATGCCTATTTACATGTTCCAATTTTCTCCGGACATCAAAAGTTCCTGCGCTTTGCGATTCGACAGCACCACTACCAGTTTGTCGCACTGCCCTTCGGTCTTGCCACCGCTCCCAGAGTCTTCACGAAGATCATGGCTGCGTTGATGGCTTTGTTGAGAGTCAGAGGCCTCGTTCTTTTCCCGTACCTAGACGATATTCTGATCAAGGCTCCCTCATTCCAACAGGCTCACCAAAGTTTGTTAATCGTCCTGGACACTCTTTCCAATTTCGGGTGGATCGTCAACAGGAAAAAGTCCTGTCTGGTTCCTACCCAACGCCTGGTCTTTCTAGGTCTTCTGTTCGACACTCGTCGGTCAAGGGTCTTTCTCCCACAAGAAAAGATTCTCTCTCTGCAGCAGGAAGTACAATCGCTGCAGACCTCGCGATTCCCATCCCTCCGTACAGCCATGAGGGTCCTGGGAAAGATGGTTGCGGCGATAGAGGCAGTTCCCTTTGCCCAATTTCACGCCAGGCCTCTCCAGCAGGCCATTCTGTCGAAGTGGAACAGGTCGCCTCGGTCCCTGGATCGCCCTGTCCATCTTTCTTACCGGATCAAGCGGTCTCTCAACTGGTGGTTGTCGTCACCTCTCATTCTATCGGGTCGATCCTTCCTTCCCATTCACTGGCAGATAGTAACCACAGATGCCAGTCTCCTCGGTTGGGGTGCTGTGTTCCGCAACCACACTGTTCAGGGTCGATGGTCGGATCGGGAATCAGCGCTACCAATCAACGTTCTGGAGATTCGAGCGATCCATCTTGCTCTGGTCCACTGGGAAAGGCTCCTCAAGGGACTGCCGGTACGGATTCAGACAGACAACGCCACAGCGGTGGCATATGTCAACCGCCAAGGGGGAACACGGAGTGTTTCAGCCCTGGCGGAGGTGTCCAAGATTCTTCGTTGGGCGGAGATTTCCGTTCCGACAATTTCCGCGGTTAACATTCCCGGCGTAGACAACTGGGCCGCCGATTTTCTCAGCCGCGAGGGTCTCGCGGCGGGAGAATGGTCCCTACATCCGGAAGTGTTTCATCTGCTCTGCCTTCGGTGGGGAACCCCGGATGTAGACCTCATGGCGTCTCGCCTCAACAGGAAAGTCCCACAATTCGTGTCCAGGTCTCGGGACCCTCTGGCAGTGGGCGCCGACGCCCTGGCCGTTCCTTGGTCCCAGTTCGAACTTCCCTACCTGTTCCCTCCTCTGCCTCTTCTTCCCAAGCTGTTGAAGAAGATCAAGGCAGAAGGACTTCCGGTCATTCTCATCGCCCCGAATTGGCCCAGAAGATCTTGGTTCGCGGACATTGTCAACCTTCTCGCGGACGCCCCCTGGAAGCTTCCAGACAGAACAGATCTGCTGTCTCAGGGTCCGATTTGCCACCCCAATTCTCGGCCACTCAATTTAACGGCGTGGCTGTTGAGACCGAGGTTCTGAAACAAGCAGGATTTTCCGACCACGTAATTCAGACCATGATCCGAGCCAGAAAGCCATCATCTTCCAAGATTTACTACCGTACTTGGAAGGCCTATTTCACTTGGTGTGAGACCAATGGCGTCGCGCCCATGTCCTTTTCGCTCCCTTCAGTCCTAGCGTTTCTTCAGGCAGGATTGGATGCGGGGCTTGCCCTCAGTTCCCTGAAGGGTCAAGTTTCGGCGCTGTCCATTCTGTCTCAGAAAACGTTGGCTTCCCGTCCTCAGGTTAAGACCTTTCTTCAGGGCGTGGCTCACACGGTCCCGCCGTACCGGGCGCCCGTGGATCCATGGGATCTTAATCTGGTTCTTGAGGTTCTGCAAGGTCCGCCCTTTGAACCCCTCAGGGATATTTCCCTTTCTCTCCTTTCTTGGAAGGTAGCCTTTCTGGTGGCCATCACCTCCGTCCGGCGCGTGTCGGAATTGGCAGCTCTGTCGTGCCGCTCTCCCTTTCTGGTTCTCCACCAGGATAAGGTAGTTCTGCGGCCTCCGCCCTCGTTTCTTCTGAAGGTGGTGTCCTCGTTTCACCTCAACGAGGATATCGTGTTACCGTCCCTTTGTCCGAATCCAACTCATCCCCGAGAGCGGTCCTTGAACAAGCTGGACCTGGTTAGGGCGGTAAGAGTCTATCTGTCTAGGACGACTTCCCTGCGAAAGACAGAGTCTCTTTTCATTATCCCTGATGGAGCGCGGAAAGGTCACCCGGCGTCAAAAGCCACCATTGCTCGCTGGATCAGATCGGCTATCCTGGAAGCCTACCGTGTTAAGCGTCGCGGAGCCCCTCCGAGTATCAGGGCCCACTCTACTCGAGCAGTGGGTGCCTCCTGGGCGGTGCGCCACAGAGCTTCCGCACTGCAGCTTTGCAAAGCTGCAACATGGTCATCGGTTCACACGTTTGTGAAATTCTACAGAGTCCACACCTACGCTTCGGCGGACGCCAGCCTAGGTAGACGGATTCTGCAGGCAGCGGTGGTGAGTCCGCTGGCCTGATGGAAGTTTGTTTCCCACCCCAGGGACTGCTTTGGGACGTCCCAAGGTCTCTGTGTCCCCCAATAAGGCGAACGAGAAAACAGGATTTTTGGGTTGCTTACCGTAAAATCTGTTTCTCGGAGCCTTCATTGGGGGACACAGCACCCTCCCATGTTTTACAGCTCCTGTTCTTACTTTGGTTGAATGGTTACAGTTGAGTTGTTTATGTTGTCAACCTATTCTGTTACTTCTCCTACAGCTTTCTCACTAACTGAGGAATTCTCTGCCGGTCGGTGGGGTGTACACTGCGGAGGAGGAGCTAACTTTTTTTGTGCATAGTGTCAGCCTCCTAGTGGCAGCAGCATACACCCAAGGTCTCTGTGTCCCCCAATGAAGGCTCCGAGAAACAGATTTTACGGTAAGCAACCCAAAAATCCTGTTTTATCTGCTTTTTACAGTATCAGCAAAGCCTACGAGATTTCAGAAATCTCATGCACACAATTTTTTTTGTCCTCAGTATTTTGTGCTTTGCACTTTTTTTTTGTGTGGACATAGAGCATGTCACTTTTTATGGGGTTTTTCAAGCATTTTTCCCCCATTCACTTGAATGGTTGGTGCAAAAACACAGGTAGCATTTTATGTGCCAAAAACCTCATTCTTTGGAATAGGACTTTTTTTCAATACTACACTTTATCAGCATGCACTAGAGACAAACCAAGCATGCCAAAACTGCTGCAAGAAAAAACAGCTTTTTTTCTGCCAAGAGATCAGGTTTTGCTGCATAAAAAGCTGAAAAAACGCATAGTGTGAACTTACTCTAAGGCTATGTTGCACACGCTGCGGATTCTTCTGCGCATCCGCAGCGTTTCTGGCCCTGCTTGTCCGCAGCAGTTTCTGCTGCGTTGTACAGTACCGTAGTTTTCAATGGTAATACCAAAAACGCTGTGCACATGCTGCAGATTTTTCCGCGCGGATTAGCTGCAGGTTATAATCCGCAGCATGTCAATTCTTTGTGCGGATTCCGCTGCGGTTTGACACCTTCACCATTGTGAGGTGTGAAACCGCAGGGGCTAATCCGCAGGTATTTTGACCTGCGGATTTTTCAAAATCCATGCTGAAAAATCCGCAGCACTTCCAACTACGTGTGCACATAGCCCAAACCTTTATAAAACTCTGTCTCTTTCTTTTAGCTGGTCTGCGGAATATACAAATCATCTTATTACATGAATGATAAATGGCAATAGTCAATTGCTTGTAAAGTTCAGAGTCCTGGTTGAAATGAGTAAAGTGTTCGCCTAATTTGTCTTGCTCATTGGCAGACAGTTATGAAATGAAACGCCATGTTTATGAGAATTGGAGGAATAAAATATTCGATTCTCCCACTACATTTGTTGGACAAGCGACCTGACAAAATAAGCGAATTGATGAGTCCACCCTAAATCCTACAGATAGAAGCATGAGGCTCTCTTTGCCATTCAGATGCTGTATACTTTCATCCATTTCACCCCCCATAGTTGGTACATCCAGGCCTCATCAAGATGTTGAGCACACTGTGGGCAAATGAAATTAAAAGCTACAGTTCTGTAATAATTAAACAAACATGTCATTAGTAAAGGAGTTTATTTTTCTAAGAGAAGTCTTATTTCTTCTACTTTACTACTTTCGCTTCTTCTTTGTGTCTCAGAATTGGTAGGTCTCTAAGTACTTAATAAACTTTTGAAACACTAACCGTTTTTATATCTGTTTTTCTGGCAGGATGATGAAGATCCTACAGCATCATTTGCACAGAAGAAACCAGGATATCATGCTCCTGTTGCTTTATTAAATGATATTCCTCAGTCTGCTGAACAGGTATGTTGGAATAGTTGATTGTAATGGTAATGTGGAGTATTTGTCATTGTAATTTTTCTTTGTCCGTAGTTTGAAACATATTATTGCATTTTCTGCAAATGCTTGTAATTTCTAGATTATTGCTGAGTTGAAGGTGAGGTTCCAGTGATGAGACAGACAATTAAATCGAATCTGTCACCAATTTTGTGACCCAGCAGCTAAAAATCTCACCACCTTCATTCAGCATCTGCGCTGCATTCCTTAAATCCTTTATATAACCACCTGACTCCACCCCCCGTACACCCCCGAAAAACCTTTTTAATTAATCTTGCACTTTAAGGTAATCTTCCCGATACTGTCCAATGGGGTTCTCCATCCCTCCCCCGCCTGCTGCGCGCTCTCCCACTAACTTAGTTTGACGTGGACGACTCCTCCTGCGTCATCCACATCGCCGTGCAAAACTTCTTTCCTGCTCTGAAATATTGCGTCTCGCACCTGCGCAGTATGCTTTACCAGTATATGATCTGAAATGTTATGACTGTCATGGTTTATCTTCCCTCAGACATGAACCCCTTACTGACCTTGGACTCGGTACATCCAGGCTCTCTTGCGCGTACATATAGTGCGATTGTTTTCATTGCCGCATGTCAGCTGACCCTCGGCACTCGGTGCAGTAGCCGTGCCCGCACCGCTCTTGCCACTTTTAACTCCCTAAATACAACAAACGCAGCATTTAGCAGGCATGGAGAGAGGGAGAGACCCCCCCTCTGCACTCTGATCGGCACCCCCATGACATCATAGCAGGGGTCTGATTGCTGGCATGGTGAGCCAGGGCAAGCCCCTCAGACTGTGCAGAGCCACGGCCTCATTGGCTTGTCAGTGCAGCACTAACAATTTGTAATATATTGCAATACCCGTGCATTGCAATGTATTATATTTGGGATCAGGCTGTTGAAAGTGAAAGTCCTTTAGTGGGACAAAGTAAGAAAAGGGTGTGTATGTGTGTATGTATGTGTGTGTGTATATATATACATACAAAACTTTGAAAATAAAAATATGAAATTGTGAACCTGCACCTAAGAGGAGGTATTGGGAATTATCTAAGTGTTCTCTCTGAAAAGAATTCTAGAGTAATATGTATGGAAACCACTCAATCTACACATAGTGTGCACGGAATAGATTAGAAGCCTTAGGCTGAGTTCACACGTGGCGTTTTTTTGCGTTTCCGCGGCGGTTTTGCCCCGAAAACGTGAAAAATAAGCTTCCTATGGGATTCCCCAATGCTGTGCTAATGCTGCGGTTTTTACCGGCTACCGGGGGTAGCTGAGAACACGAAGCACATAATTTGGGTCACCTTTTACCGACCCTAGTGTTTCGTTCGCCGTTATTCACTGAAGCATTCCAGACCTTATAATCTCATAAAGTGACAGTGGTCAGTCAGAATTATAAAAATTGGCTTTGTCATTAAGTATCAAATCGGCACTGTTTCTAAGGGGATAATGAAGTGACAGCAGGGATTTATTTGATCAGTATCTCTTTAAAGTGCTGTGTGCATGCTATCAACACACTTGGTTATCTACTTTTTCCAGTAATGAACAGGTGTTATCAAGTATCTAGCCAGATATTCAAGGACAGTCACAATGCAATAGTTCATCCACAATATACCTTGATATTAGTTTTCTTCTGGTTGATTGGCAGTGCCCATGGTTTCCTGAAGGTCTCTAAGATTTTCAGATGATCTTGGAGGTCTTTCTCGATTGGTGATACAGCACGAGGTCATCAGCATACAGCAGAAATTTCACCTGGGTGTCATGGAGGGTGAGTTCTGGTGCTGAGGAGGACTCTAGGGCCACCACCAGCTCATTGATGTAGATGTTAAAGAGCATTGGACTGAGGCTGCAGCCCTGTCTCACTCCGCGGCTCTGTTGGAAATAGACTGTCCTCCTTTCATTGACCCTCACGCTGCAACTGTTCTCAATGTAGGAGCTTCGGATGACATGTGTTTTGCCTCCTATTCCGCTCCCCAGCAGTTATAGGAATAGTCCTGGGTGCCACACTGAGTCAAAGGCCTTCTTGAAGTCCACAAAACAGGCGTATAACTTCCCGTTCGTGCTCTCACTTTCATTCTTTTCTGGCTCGCGTGATTGACAGTTTGTAGCTTTCATTTGACATGTTTATGCTTTTGTTGTAATTTGTATTGCATATATTGTATATTTATGTATTTCTCCCCCCCCCCCTCAGTATGACCCGTTTGCTGAACACAGACCACAGAAAATTGCAGACAGAGAAGATGAATATAAGAAATACCGACGTACGATGATTATATCTCCAGAGCGGCTTGATCCTTTTGCAGATGGTATTTAAAATCTTTTTTTTTTGTTTGTTTTGTTTCCCCCGCAGCATTTGAAAATTAATTTTTGTGCACATATATAGAGAATCCAATACTTAATTCCCTTTATTGTAATGTGTGTATGGCTTTAATATTTAGTATTTAAGTATTTTTACTTTGAGACACAACATACATTTTGTACTGTATAAAATAACTGTAATAATTGTATGGCTGCTACATTGCAAGGTTTTTTCTTTTTATTCTGCAACTTAAAGGGGTTGTCAACTACTAGGACAACTCCTTCTTGATCAATGTGTTTGGTTCCACCCCTTAAAAAAATAAAGCTTATACTCACATCCCAGCGCCGTTCCTGTGCTGTCGGCACTTGCTCTCCCGGAGTTCCCGTACGATTGGGTGTCGGGGTCACATGTTACAACAATCAGTGCTGGCTTCATGGACCTAGTCTTTAAACAAATCGAACATGAAGAGGACGTTCAGGCTGCAGCTGAGACCGGACATCATCTTCCTGCTCAATTCATCAGGAGGTGGGGACAATGACAACAGCACGGAAGACAGTGCCAACACCATGAGGACGGTGCCGGCACAGGTGGTGAATCTACGCTTTATTATATTATGGGGGCCAAACGAGGGGTAATGAGAAGAAAGTAGTGAACGACTTCTTTAAGGTTCTAAGGTTAATTTTGCACTTATATAGTTAAAGGACCTGTCAGCGGGATATTCAACCCATTTTTAAATGCTCATTACGTTGGGGCATTTTTGACACTCAGAATGTTACAGTTGGAAGGGGCCTCCACGGTCATCCTGTCTAACCCCCTGCTCATTGCACCATTCAGGATTCTATCCTTGAACTTTTAATAGCAATTGCAGTGGGGCAGGCACTGCGCTTCCATCTTTGCTGTGCTCTCTTCCTTTTTCCTGCCCACCGCAGGCCTCTGGGCTTTTTTACATCTCACTTTTTTTCTCTCAGTAAGCGGTCTCCCCCTAGCTACAAGTTTGTGCAGGTGGCTGTCATTGCCTGGGTTTATCTAATCAGAAAGGACAGCACATGCACAGTAAGTGCCTGACAATAATGTGGAAACTGGTCCATTTATCTTGCAACATTAGGCGATTACTGCGCATGCACCGACCCTTTTGACTAACCCCTTAACGACCGCCAATACACCTTTTAACGGCGGCAGTTAAGGGTACTTAAACCACAGCGCCATTGATTAACGGAGCTGAGGAAAAGTGGTATAGTGTCCCCCAGAGTCTGAATTTCTCCGGAGTCTCAGTTACCGGTGGTAGCCGAGACCCCAGAGAACATGATTCGGGTCGGTTTTTACTGACCCTGGTGTTGCAATCGCAGTTATTAATGGTATAACGGCTACCGCAAAAAAAGTCCAATTTCCCATTTAATTTCTCTCTCCTCTAAAGTGACAGTGGTCAGAATTTAACTAGCAAATTGGCTCACTAAGGGGTTAAATGAACCTTGACAATGACTGTGCCTTCTAAAATCATGATGGTGGGTAATGAAAGGGAAGAGAAGCTGGAAGTGCAGTGCCCGATCCACTGCAATTGTGTTTAAAACTGTTGGGTCATTTTTGAGAAATTAATCCTTAAATTACTGCAAGCAAGGTTTGAATGTATTATAGGGGCTTTCTCACGAACAAAGTTAATATTAATCAACATTTTTAATCAATCGAACTTTGAATAATAAATTCCACAATTAGCTCCGCTTTGATCCCATGCTGTATACTCTTTTGCATCCTCTCCTGCCCAGGAGCTGTGGTATGATGAAACCATGTTCCTGTATGGTCAGACACAGCCATTACACAGCAGGCGCCTACAGTTGTGGACTTTTTTTTTTCCTAGATCTATTAATTAATATGTACTTTTAGTGGGACATCCCCTTTAAGCATTAGAGGTTCTTTACTAGAGTTAAGCGAATTTGATTGGGTCCCTGCTTATTCGGCAAGCTATAGCGCTTAGCGAATAAGCTACAGCGGGGACCTAGATACATGGAGCGCTTTGGCTGATCGGCACCGCAGCTTTTTGTGCTGCGGCTGATTCACTGTCACAGCACATGCATGGAGAGCCTGTGTGTTGGGTTCTCCATGCATGCGTTGTGACAGTGACACAGCCGGAGCGCTCCATTTATCTGGGTTCCCACTGTAGCTTATTCGATGAGCGCTATAGCTTGCCGAATAAGCAGGGACCCGAAAAAATTTGCTCAACTCTATTCTTTACACTCCTACTTTAAAGGTATAATATCCTGCTGACAGGTACTCTTTAATGAGAATCTGTCATCAGGTTTTTGCTACCCTATCTGAGAGCATCATAGATCAAGGGCATAGCCCTGACTCCAGTGATGTATCACTTAATTTGCTGCTTAGCGCAGTTTTGATAAATTCACTGTTTTCTCTGTTGCACATCAACGAATTTTCTGTGTAACCGAGCCCACACCATTGGCTGCTTTCTACCTGTGCAAGATTGATGGTGAGGGCATGATTACTCGGGAGGATTACATGGCAAGACTAGTTCTCAAGTGAAAAAACTCTACTGTTTTATTTGCGGGAGATATCAAAACTACAGCAAGAAACAAAGTAAGTGACAAGTTGTTGGAATCAGAGTCTCTGTCTCAAGCAAAATTCTGGTGACAGATTCCCTGTAAATGGATAAATCGGATTAAATATATAAATCTGCCCAAACTCCTTTATGTACAAGAACCTGGAAGCAGGGCATTACATATCAAGGGAGCTCCATTTATAATTTTATAAAAACCAAAAGAGAAAAAAATCTATTTATAAGAAATGTAAAAATCTTTATTTGTAATTTTAAAGACATATAAAATCACATAAATGAGAATTTGTACAAAAAATAACTGTTTTCTTAGTTGTATATCCCAATAGGACAGATATAACAATTTGGCCCCCAAGTAAACATGAAAAAACTGAATACCATAGAGTAGACAGTGCATATGTCATTTAGTGTAAATATGGCAGAATATTACCCTGTGACTTTTTTTTTTTTTTTTTTTTTTTTTTTAAATTATTTAACCTAGATAACTCAGTTGCAATATTACAAAATTTGTTTTACAAATATCTAGAGTAATAACATCACTTAGTGGATGGAGCTGAAATCTCAACTACCTTAATCACAAAGGAGAAGGGTCATTTCTCTAGAAGCCATTTGGTGAAACGCGTTAAAGGGATCAGTGGTAAACTTACTTTTAGATTCATATATCCTTTAATACGGTTTGCTTCCTTTTCTGCTATGTACCATTAGGGAATCTTTATACTGATCATTGTTTGGTTCATAGGTTGACACAATGAAACCTCTCAAGTGTTCACACATGCATAGAGTCCAGGTTCAGTTATTTTTTTGCTATCCAGTATCCCATTTTTACTGTGCCCTATTTTATAGCACCTTATAGTTGTGATTGGTTTACGTGTGATTTCAGCTCCATCCACTAGATGGTGCCATTACTCTAGATATTTGTAAAACAATGCATTTATGTAACATTACTACCAAATGATCTAGATTAAATTATTTAAAGTCACGGGTAATATTCTACCATATTAATACTATGACATCTGTACTGTCTCTGCTCTATGGTATTGAGTTTACTTGGGAGCCAAATTATCTGTTGTGTTGGGATATATACGGTAACTAAGATACCACCGTCATTTTTTTTGTGCAAAATATCTTAATGTTTTTTTTTTTTTTTATGTCAATAAAATTACAAATGTAGAATTTTACATTTATTAAATACTTTTTATTTTTTTTTTATTTGGAGTACTTTTTTGTCTTTTGGTTCTTGTTTTTTCGACAAGGTGTGGCAGTTAAGTGTCACATTGCTTGTCTATACTCGTATGCCACTAATGTATCCTGCAGTTTTGTACTTTTGTATCTAAAGATGCTTAAAGCAAGACTGGCATTTTATATTGCAGTTGCCAGCATTTTAGTTTTGTGTGCCTTGTATTTGGAGATAGCTGGGTCACTCTTTAACCTTCAGTGATGGTAATCTGCATGTAGGTTATTTCCCTTACACTAAAAACCTGCATGAAACAGAAGTGGGTTTGCTGTGTGTTAAATATGTAAATGCTGAACAATGCTTGTTAGACTTCACTAGCCCATACTAACTGTCCTTAATTTCTTTCCTACAGCAGTACTGCTAAATGCCAGTCCTGTCTGCATTCTTAAGGGTACAGAGCAACACATCCTGTGTAGCTAATCGTGAAAAAGTAATCCAAAGGATGTCCTATCATGACTAGTGTCCACTTGACACTGCCAATTGGGCATGGTAGTCAACATAAGCTTCTACACGATTTCTTTCACTAGCTTGTATTAAAAGCAAATCAGTTGTCAAAAAGTTAAACGTTATGTTCCGTGTTCTCAGTAAATTTGGCATTGACCATTCCTTGAAATACCATCCATAAATCAGGTTAATATAGATAGGGTATATTAAAGGAGAACTAAAGGCCAAAACTACCGGAACTCAATTATCATATTGAGTAATTACAGAGACTCAAAATATGTTTTTATATATTTTTTTTCCCCACTTCAGAGGTAGCAGTCTTTTGTGGAAAAAGCAAAACCATAATAATAATTTTATTTCTATAGCGCCAACATATTCCGCAGCACTTTACATTATAGAGGGGACAGCATATCAATAAACACGTAGATCAAAACAAAACCATGGTACATTGTAATAAAGTCTTGCACTATTTATCAGTAGGAGTGGATTTTACTGTGCTGTGGCTGTGAATACGGTTATTTAAACTTAAAATCTAAAGAAAAAAAAAATAACGAATAACTGAGTTTTACAACAGCAATAAACCCCTGTGCAGATATTAGCTACCTTTGTGACGTCATATGTATCAATTGGGATTAAAAACCGACAGAGGGTAGAAAATAAAACCTGTCACCAGTGATTTACAGAGTAAGGCCATGGTGTTGGCTAGTTCTTAAAGTCCATGCCCAAAAACAGTGTGTGTGTGATATATCATATATTCCCCCTTTCTCTCCCACTTTAATATTGCCATAACAATAATAGATGCATAGAGAGGCCTGGTTAGCACGGCCACATCTGTCAGGTCTGACTCCTCAGCCTGTAGTTCACCCACATCTGGTGCAGTCTACTAATTCTAGTTTCTGCTCTACACTTCAGATTCACCAGCTAGCCCTGTGTACCCGAGGTCCTGTCTGCTTTCCAATTCCGTTAATTCCCTTGTGTCTGGAGTATAATAGAATAGCTGTAGCTGAGGTCAGATTGCCAATTTCTCCTTGGGTAGCTAGCTCCTACTATGTAGCTGTCGTAATGCACTTCTTGTCTAGTACACCACTTCTTTAGCACTGCCAGCTAACATGGCTGAGACCGGGAACCTTCCTTTCCCTGGACTCCCTGAGCTGTATGCATGGTGCTAGTTGTAGTTTCCAGGAACATTACTTGTAGACTTAAAGTACTGTACCTCTTTGAAGTTTAATTTTTTTTTCTCAATTTTCCCCACACCTAAATTAGCTGTACTACTTGCATCTGATTACTGGGAAAATTCATATACAAGCTATATGTTAAACATAAATAATTTCTGAATATTCCTTTTTTGGCTTTAGTTTTCTTTTAATCCTTGTGTCCGACCCTTTTACAAAATGACCCAGTTTGCCGTCTTAAATTTTGGGGAGTATTCTTTTCTGCACAATTAATAATCTTTGTTCTTGAAATCCTTTCTACTTTGAAGAAGGTAATCTAAAAACCAAGGACAGGTATGGCGTGTATTTGTATTTAAAGATCCTTACCCAGGTAATGTTTTGAGTATACATTTTCCAAAGTGTTACTAATGGTAAAGAGATGATTTTCTAGGCTTCTATTCTCCTGCTTGAAGTCAGAACTGCTGATGGCGTCAAAAGGCTGAAAAGTGTACGTATTATGGAATACTGACCACGGAACCCATCACTTCTGAAGACACGACATTGTTTTTTTTTTTTTTCCTTTTTTTTTTGTTTTTTTTTTTTAAGCATATATCAAATTGTGTATAGCCTAATCTTAATAAATACAACTTTAGTTAATGTTTTAAATGTATCTAGCATCCTGCTAGGTAGCGCTTTGTATGATGGCATTACAATACACTTTTTGACATAGTTTTTCATTATTGTTGCACTTTTTATTTATTTTTTTAGGAGGAAAAACTCCAGATCCAAAAACAAACGCTCGGACTTACACTGATGTCATGCGAGAAAAGCAACTGGTTAAAGAACATGTAAGTGCTAGAAGCTTTCTTCTTCTTTTTTTTTTTTTTTTTTTTTTTTTTTTTTTTTTTTTTCCAAACTTAACATTAAAATATAAAAATAATAGTCACCTTTTAGCTTTTTTTTTTTTTTTTTTTTCTCCTTTGGCCCATAGAATTCATTTATTTTACTCAGATTTTACTCATTTATATAGCGCCATTAATTCTGTAGCATTTTACAGACATTATCATCACTGTCCCCAATGGGGCTCACAATCTAAATTCCCTATCAGTATGTCTTTGGAGTGTGGGAGGAAACCGGAGAACCCACGCAAACACGGAGAAAACGTACAGTGATGTATATGATCATTCAATGATACGTAAAATAACCAATTGAGCTTGTGCTTACCTTTCCTGGGTCCATCGCTGCCTACTCGCTACTGCCCCAGCCTCTGATGGTGGGCTGCAGCTGTGACATCTTATGAACAGCGCTGCAGCAGGGTTTCAAGGAGCTCACTAATGATAAGCACAGGAGTCATAGGCTGATCCCTGCCTGTCAAGACAGCCCATTGGCGACTCAAGATTACGTCACTGATGCGCTGATGGGTGGAGAGAATCGTGCGCACTCATGCCGACGTGGCATTTAACAGGTTAACAATTATCGGCAGGTCCTGACTGTAATACACAGCCATCACCTGCCGGGCTGGCTGGCTGAGCCCACTTTGTACACCCACTTCTGACATGTGTTGTACATGTTCAGAGGATGTCATGAAAAGGTTAAAGGTCTAAAGGTTAAAGAATCGGTTTCATAATTATTTACTTGTTAAAATTCTGCTCACTTGGCGCTCTATCATGTGTGGAGATTGGACCTGCAGCTCATTACTGCCTACTACAGTCCGTTCAAAGCACAGAGCAGAGATTGCCTGTGGTGTTTTGAACTGCTGAGCCAGCAGCTCTGTACTGAGATTGAATGGTGATGTCACGGTCTATGATCCTCACAAGTTTAATGTGAATAGGGATATGCAAAGGTAGGGAGAGCACATTGTAGGCTGTACACAGAACAATTTAACCCCTTAACGACCAGAGGTATTTTTGGTTTTGCATTTTCATTTTTTACTCCTCTTCTTCCCAGAGCCATAACTTTTATTTTTTGGTCAAAATGGCCGTGTGAGGGCTTTTTTTCTTTTTTTTTTGCGGGACGAGTTGTGCTTTTGAACTACACCATTGGTATTACCACATGTGTACTCAAAAATAGGAAAAAATTCCAAGGGTATGAAACTGCAAAAAAAAAAAAGTGCAATCCCACACTTGTTTTTTGTTATACTTTTTTTACTAGGTCCACTAAATGCTAAAACTGACCTGCCATTATGATTGGCCAGATCATTACACGTTCATAAATACCAAACATATCTAGGTTCTTTTTATCCAACTGGTGAAAAAAATTCCAAACTTTTGCTAAAAAAAAAAATTTGCGCCATTTTCCAATACCCGTAGCATCTCCCTTTTTCGGAGGGCATATTTTTTGCGCGCCAAGCTCATGATTTTAACCCCTTCCCGACCAATGATGCCACATAGGCGTCATGAATACCTGTGCCATTATGACCAGTGATGCCTATGTGGCGTCATGAGTTTAAAGCCCCCCTGTGGGTCGGGTGACCGGGGTCACTGAAAGGTCACCCGACCCGCAGATAGAGGGGGCTTTGTACTTTGCCACAGGGGGCGTGGCTTCACCCCCACATGGCTACGATCGCTCTGATTGGCAGTTAAAAGTGAAACAGCCAATCAGAGCGATAGTAATATTTCATCAATGAAATATTACTATCCAGCCATGGCTGATGCTGCAATGGCATCGGACATGGCTGGAGATCGTGATCCGACCCCACCCGGCTGGCAGTGGCGATGTGCCACCGCCACCTTCTAACGGCGGCGATCGGCAGCCGCTGCAATTATCTGATCCGCCTCCGCTTCCCCCTGCCTTCCAATCGCCCCCTATAGCCCCCCCCCCCCCGGTACCTCATGAGTCCCGGTGTCCCGCCATCTTCTCTCCATGGGCGCCTCCATCTTACAAAATGGTGGGTGCATGCGCAGTGTGCCCGCGAATCTGCCGGTCGGCAGATTCATTCATTCTTTTTATAGGTACACTTTGATCACTGTGATAAACTATCACAGTGATCAAAATACAAAAAAAGTAAATAAAGCCGCCCTTTATCTCCCCCTTAGCTCGGGACACAATAAAATAAAGAAAATTATATTTATTTTTATTTTTCCTTTTTAGGGTTGGGGTTGGGGTTAGAGTTGGGGTTAGAGTTGGGGTTAGAGTTGGGGTTAGAGTTGGGGTTAGAGTTGGGGTTAGAGTTGGGGTTAGAGTTGGGGTTAGAGTTGGGGTTAGAGTTGGGGTTGAAAAGGTTTCCACTATTTAGGCACACCAGGGGGTCTCCAAACGCGACATGGCGCCACCATTGATTCCAGCCAATTTTGCGTCCAAAAAGTCAAACAGTGCTCCCTCCCTTCCAAGCCCCGACATGTATCAAACAGTGGTTTACCCCAACATATGGGGTATCAGCGTACTCAGGAAAAATTGCACAACAACTTTGGGGGTCTAATTTCTCCTGATACCCTTGGGAAAATAAAAAATTGGGGGCTAAAAAATTTGTGGAAAAAAAATGATTTTCTATTTTCATGGCTCTGCGTTATAAACTTAAAGAGCTCACCACACATCTAGATAAGTTCCTTAGGGGGTCTATTTTCCAAAACGGTGTCACTTGTGGGGAGTTTCCACTGTTTAGGCACATCAGGGGCTCTGCAAACGCAACATGGTGTCCGATCTTAACTCCAGCCAATTCTGCATTGAAAAAGTCAAACTGTGCTCTTTCCCTTCCGAGCTCTACCGTGTACCCAAACAGAGGTTTACCCCCACATATGGTGTACCAGCGTACTCAGGACAAACTGGACAACAACTTTTGGGGTCCAATTTCTCCTTTTACATTTGTGAAAATAAAATATTGCGGGCTAAAAAATAATTTTTTGAGGGAAAAAAATGATTTTTTTATTTTCACGGCTCTGCGTTATAATCTTCTGTGAAGCACTTTTGGAGTTCAAAAAGCTCACCACCTATGTAGATAAGTTCCTTAGGGGGTCTAGTTTTCAAAATGATGTCACTTGTGGGGGGTTTCTTCTGTTTAGGCACATCAGAGGCTCTGCAAATGTAACTTGACGCCCGCAGACCATTCCATCAAGTTGGCATTTCAAAACGTCACTACTTCCCTTCCGAGCCCCGACGTGTGCCCAAACAGTGGTTCTCCCCCACTGTTTAGGCACATCAGGGGCTCTCCAAACGTAACATGGTGTCCGATCTCAATTCCAGCCAATTCTGCGTTGAAAAAGTCAAACGGTGCTCTTTCCCTTCCGAGCTCTACCGTGCACCCAAACAGAGGTTTATTCGGTCGTCCATGACAGCACCACCTGAGAGAGGGGATCCGCCCTTCTTAGGAACAGGAAAACCTACAGATACAAAAGGGCGGCACCTCTCCCACGCATCAGTTGGTTTCCTGTTCCTAACAAGGACAGAACTCCCTACAGATCGTCCGTCATGGATAACCGAATCCCAGGCCAGCGGACCGACTCAGGTAGCGGGGGGTTCTCCTACCTCGGTCTCGCTGGAGGCCCTGGATGCGCCACGGTGGGTCCGGGTAGGATTTCCACGGCAGTGGTAAGAGCAGGCGGAGACAGGGTCCGGCGGTCGCCTTCTCCACGGGGCCGGTGAGGTAAGCGGTGCCCCCCTGTGTCTCCTTCCCCCGGGGGTGCGGTCCGTTCGGGCGGGCGCCGCCGGCGGTGTCCCACAAAGGGAGCGGCGGTTCCCAGCCGGCGGCGCAGTGCTAGCCCCTTGTCGCGCGGTGGAAGTGACGCGGCGAAGGGGGCGGGGCCTAGCGCCGAAACCAGAAGTCGGATGCCGGCCGGCTTCCGGTTGTGGTGGACGCGCGCCGATGCGCGCCCGCCGCCTGAGGGGGCCGGGCACCTGAAGGGGAGGGGGAGGATCGCGAGGAGCGGTCCAATGGGGGGCCAGAACACCGGACAGAGTTCCTGCTAATCCGGAGGGGGAGCCTTCTTAAGACAGAAGGCATTGCTGCTGAGGTGCTTCTGGAGGCCCAGCGATGGACACAACAGAAGCCCCCATGGACCCACAAGAGGTGCAGCCCGTGGCAAAGCGCCCCAGTGACCAACCTAAGAGGCGGAAGGAGGGACGTTCGAGTGGACAGAGCCACAGCAGTTCCTCTAGGTCAAAGGATCCTCCTGCAGCCCCCCCTGATCCGGTACCTGTCCTCATCTGCAAGGGTAAGAGATCTACGAGAATGTACCCTGATGCAGTGTCCCTTATGTGTTTGATTCTCAGGGGAAGAAGGCCACAGGGAAGCAGAAGCACAAGGAATGTGCCCTCTGTAGTTGCCCCTTACCAGATGGCCTCCCCAAGAGATTGTGTCAGTCTTGCGTGAGACAGACGGTAGCGGAAGAAGCTCCAAGCTTCGCTACAGACCTGAGGCAATTAATCAGGACTGAAATAAAAGCCCTATCAAAAGAAGATTCTTCTAAAAGAAGACGAGCTAGTGTTTCAGGCTCAGAGTCTTCAGTTGGCCCTAGAAAGGAAGATATCTCCTCAGAGTCCTCGGCCTCCTCTTCTTCTTCCGAAGAGGATTCCAGCCGGTTCTGTTTCCCCTTGGACCAAATGGATAAATTAAAACCATAAGGTCAACCATGGGGGTAGAAGAAAAAAAGACAGAACTGTCTGCTCAGGACATTATGTTCGGGGGTCTAGACCCCAGAAAACAAAGGACTTTTCCACTAAACGAAAGAGTCCAGAGCCTGATAGACAGGGAGTGGAAAAAAACGGAAAAAAGGGGTTCGATGCCGCCTGCTTTCAAGCGTAGATACCCCTTTGAGGACCCAATAGTAAGTCGATGGGATAAGGCCCCCAAGCTGGATGCAGCGGTAGCTAAGGCCTCCAAAAAGTCATCTATACCCTTCGACGATATGGCCTCCCTTAAAGACCCCCTAGATAAAAAGGCAGATTCCTTTTTAAAGGGCACATGGGAGATGTCAGCAGGCGCCCTAAGGCCAGCAATAGCAGCCACGTGCGCAGCCAGATCCATGATGGTCTGGCTGGATCAATTGGACTCTCAGCTAAAGGATGGAACCTCGCGAGCCTCCATCCGTAAGTCTCTTCCAATTATCCAGAATGCTGCGGCCTTTCTGGCAGATGCCTCGGCGGACTCAGTAAGAATGGCGGCCAGGTCTGCAAGTTTGTCTAATTCGGCCCGGAGAGCCCTCTGGTTAAAATGCTGGCCGGGAGATATCCAAGCCAGGTCCCGTCTCTGTTCTATCCCCTGTGAGGGTGAATACTTGTTCGGCTCCGTTCTAGACGAACTATTAGAGAAAGCCGGGGATGAGAAAAAAAAATTTCCGAGTCTTCTGAATACATCCTGGAGACGTCCCTTTTCTAGGAAAGGGTATTCCCGCAGGAGACAGGCCAGAGATCAGAACAGATGGGACAACAAAAAAACCAGAGGTACGGGCTTCATGTATGGAGGAGGGGGGCGCCAAGAAGGTCCATCACGGGATAATAAGAAGCCACCCCAATGACTAGTGGCTCCGGTAGGAGGAAGATTATCTGCCTTCTACCCGGCCTGGGCCAGAATCTCGAATAGCAGCTGGATACTGGGGGTGATAGCTACAGGACTGCACCTAGAGTTCTCTTGTGTTCCCCAAGATCGGTTCAAGGTAACTCCACTCAAATCTTCCCCGCTAGAACAAGCTGCCCTGGAGACCGAGGTCCTCGAGCTACTGGACAAAAAAGTCCTGACGAGAGTTCCAGAGGAAGAGAGGGGGAAAGGCTTCTATTCTCCCCCTGTTCTTGGTCCGTAAACCGGACGACTCATTTAGGGCTATATGTAACCTCAAAGCCCTCAATAAATTCCTGGTTGTACGTCCATTTAAAATGGAAACAATTAACACCGCAATAAAAATGCTGTTTCAAAACTGCTTCATGGTGGTTCTAGATCTGAAAGACGCTTACTACCATATACCGATTTGTCTAGCACACCAATCTTTCCTTAGACTGGCGGTTCAGTTGGATGGGTCAATCCAGCACTTCCAGTACGCGGCCCTACCCTTCGGGGTGGCGGTTGCGCCCCGAGTATTCACCAAAGTGATGGCAGAGGTGATGGCCCATCTGCGCGAGCTAAACATTCTAGTCGTCCCCTATTTAGATGACCTCCTTATAATAGGCAGTTCAGCCGAGCAGTGTTTAGAACAATTACAGAAAACAACGGCGGCTCTAGAGCGGTTGGGATGGATACTTAATATCAAAAAATCCCGTTTGCAGCCATTAAAAATTCAACAATTTCTAGGCCTAAACCTAGATTCAAAAAAGCAGGAATGCCGTCTGCCCCCAGAGAAGCTGCTGCACCTGCATGGCCGGGTCCTGAACGCTTCCAACAACCCCTCCATGTCCCTCAGGAAAGCCATGTCCCTATTGGGTTCCCTCTCATCCTGCATTCCCGCAGTCCAGTGGGCCCAAGTTCATACGAGAACTCTACAGGGCGAAGTTTTATGGTATCAGAGAATCCTGGGGGGTAATTTAGAAGGTCGACTGACCTTATCCAGAAACACAATAGAGTCCCTGGAGTGGTGGCTAGAAAGAAGTAACTTGTCTAGAGGGGTCCCTTGGGAGTATAACATTACCCGCGTGGTCACCACGGATGCAAGTCCTTCCGGTTGGGGGGCGCATATGGAGGAAATTCTGGTCCAGGGCCTATGGGAACGAGATCAGATACAAATGTCTTCTAATTTGAAAGAATTAACAGCGGTAGTACTCGCAGCTAAAGAGCTCCTTATGTATCTACAGGGCCATCACGTACGGGTTCTCTCGGACAATCGAGTAGCCGTGGCCTATATCGACCACCAAGGCGGAACTCGATCCAGAACTCTGATGAATGTGGCAGGACAGTTGTTCCAGCTAGCAGAGCGTCATTTTTTATCTCTCACGGCTCTTCACATAAGAGGGAAAGAGAACGTCGCGGCAGATTTCCTAAGCCGCAATCTGTTAAAACAAGGAGAGTGGGCCTTGAACACCTCCATTTTCGTTCAGATTGTGCAGAGATGGGGTCAGCCAGAGGTGGATCTATTCGCCACCAAGGAGAACTCGAAAACGACACAGTTTTGTTCCCTAAATCCCAGGGAGACTCCTCTGGCAGTAGATGCGCTACTGATAAAATGGGACTTCAGGCTAGCCTACGCCTTTCCTCCCCTATCTCTACTTCCTCTGGTGTTGAGGAAGATCAGGAAAGACAGGGCAAGGGTCATAGTCATCGCCCCGTTCTGGCCCAGAAGAGCATGGTTCTCGAACCTCAGGATCATGTCGGTAGACGATCCTTGGGTTCTCCCGGACATCCCGGACCTTCTGTCCCAGGGCCCGGTCTTCCACCCTCAGGTGGCTGGCCTACATCTCACGGCGTGGAATTTGAGCGGTCACTGCTAGAAAGTAAAGGCTTCTCCTCAGACCTAATTGACACTCTACTAAAAAGTAGGAAAGTGGTGACAACTAAGATTTACGTCAGAATATTTGGAAGAGGTTCCTCGAAAGCTCAAATATAAATACTGATGATTCCGTCCCCATAGGCCAGATCTTGGAATTTTTACAAAAAGGGCTGGACTTGGGTCTCTCCACCAGTACCCTTAAAGTACAGGTATCCGCCTTAGGGGCCCTCTTTAGCTGCAACATCGCGGCTAATTATTAGGTCAATAGATTTATCAAAGCAGCGAGTAGATCCAGACCAATAGTAAAAAATAGACTCACGCCATGGGATTTGAACCTAGTCCTCACAGCTATGACAGAAGCGCCATTTGAACCCATCTCGTCAGCCTCTATTAGGAGCCTGTCCCTCAAAATAGCTTTCCTAATAGCCAAACCATCAGCCCGTAGGGTAAGCGACATTCAGTCTAGGCGCCCACCTTTTCTTCAGGTAAAAGAGGATAGGGTAATACTTAGACCCGACCCAGCGTATTTACCAAAAGTAGCCTCCAGCTTTCATAGGTCGCAGGAAATAGTCCTTCCATCCTTCCTCCCTAATCCAACTAATGAGAAAGAGGAGAAGCTACACACTTTAGATGTTAGGAGATGCCTCTTGGAATATCTAGCGGCTACCGATCCCTGGAAGAAAGACAATGCCCTCTTTGTCTCCTACCAAGGCCCTAGGAAAGGCCTCAGAGTGTCCAAAACTACACTAGCCAGGTGGATTAGAGAAGCAATCTCGTTAGCTTATACCTCAAAAGGTAGAGTAGCTCCGGAGAAATTGAAGGCGCATTCCACCAGAGCCGTGGCGACCTCGTGGGCCGAGAGATCGGAAGTCTCCATCGACCAGATTTGTAAGGCGGCCACTTGGTCCTCTCCGAGCACTTTTTATAGTCATTATAGACTAGACTTGGGTGCCTCTGCAGACCTCTCCTTCGGTATCAGGGTTCTGCAGGCTGTAGTCCCCCCCTAAAGTAGTGATTACTCTCTAATTCTCTCAGGTGGTGCTGTCATGGACGACCGAATAAAGTCTTAGTTACTCACCGGTTAACGGTATTTTTCGGAGTCCATGACAGCACCCATAGATTCCCTTCCCTTAGTTAATTTGGGTGTGCACGTCTTCCCTTTGTACATATCCACGGGTGATAAAGATTTAAGTATTAATATTGTTGTACATATAATCATGCATTAACCTTGGAGGTCCTCTTTTTATACTCTGTAATCCAACTGATGCGTGGGAGAGGTGCCGCCCTTTTGTATCTGTAGGTTTTCCTGTTCCTAAGAAGGGCGGATCCCCTCTCTCAGGTGGTGCTGTCATGGACTCCGAAAAATACCGTTAACCGGTGAGTAACTAAGACTTTCCCCCACATATGGGGTATCAGCATACTCGGGACAAATTGAAAATTGAACAACAACTTTTGGGGTCCATTTCCTCTTGCTACCCTTGGTAAAATAAAAAATTGCGGGCTAAAAAATCATTTTTTGAGGGAAAATGATTTTTTATTTTCACGGCTCGGCGTTATAAACTTCTGTGAAGCTCTTGGGGGTTCAAAGTGCTCACCACACATCTAGATAAGTTCCTTGGGTGGTCTAGTTTCCAAAATGGGGTCACTTGTGGGGTTACTCCATTGTTTAGGCACCCAGGGGCTCTCCAAACACGACATGGTGTCCGCTAACGATTGGAGCTAATTTTCCATTCAAGTGTCAAATGGCACTCCTTCCCTTCTGGGCCCTGCCGTGCACCCAAACAGTGGTTTATGACCTCATATGAGGTATCGGTGTACTCAGGAGAAATTGCCCAACAAATTTTAGGATCCATTTTGTCCTGTTGCCCATGTGAAAATGAAGAAATTGAGGCTAAAAGAATTTTTTTTTTTTTTTTTTTTTTTTTAAAAAGGGACTTTTTTTTTTTTTTTACGGATTAATTTGTGAAGCACCTGAGGGTTCAAAGTGCTAACTATGCATCTACATAAGTTCCTTGGGGGGTCTAGTTTCCACAATGGGGTCACTTGTGGAGGAGCTCCAATGTTTAGGCTCACAGGGGCTTTCCAAATGCGACATGGTAACCGCTAACGATTGGAGCTAATTTTCCATTTGAAAAGTCAAATGGTGCTCCTTCCCTTCCACGCCCTGCCGTGCGCCCAAACAGTGGTTGATGACCACATATGAGGTATCGGTGTACTCAGGAGAAATTGCCCAACAAATTTAAGGATCCATTTTATCCTGTTGCCCATGTGAAAATGAAAAAATTGATGCTAAAAAAAAATGCTGTTGGAAGAATTAAAATGTTCATTTTTTCCTTCCACATTGCTTTAGTCCCTGTGAAGCACCTGAAGGGTTAATAATCTTCTTGAATGTAGTTTTGAGTAGCTTGAGGGGTGCAGTTTTTAGAATGGTGTCACTTTTGGGTATTTTCTGCCATATAGACCCCTCAAAGTGGCTTCAAATGTGAGGTGGTCCCTAAACAAAAATGGTTTTGTAAATTTTGTTGTAAAAATGAGAAATCGCTGGTCAACTTTTAACCCTTATAACTTCCTAACAAAAAAATATTTTGCTTCCAAAATTGTGCTGATGTAAAGTAGACATGTGGGAAATGTTATTTATTAACTATTTTGTGTCACATAACTCTCTGGTTTAACAGAATAAAAATTCAAAATGTGAAAATTGCGAAATTTGCAACATTTTCGCCAAATTTCCGTTTTTTTCCAAAATAAATGGAAAAAATTATCGACCTAAATTTACCACTAACATGAAGCCCAATATGTCACGAAAAAAAAACAATCTCAGAATCGCTAGGATGCGTTGAAGTGTTCCAGAGTTATTACCTCCTAAAGGGACACTGGTCAGAATTGCAAAAAATGGCCTGGTCATTAATGTTAAAATAGGCTTGGTCATGAAGGGGTTAATGATTCCATTTTGGTACAGATACATTCTTTTGATCGCCAGTTGTTGCACTTTAACCCCTTCACTACCAAGGGTGGTTTGCACGTTAACTCCCGGGCCAATTTTTATAATTCTGACCACTGTCCCTTTATGAGGTAATAACTCTGAAACGCTTCCATGGATCCCGGTGATTCTGACATTGTTTTCTCGTGACATATTGTACTTCATGTTAGTGGTAAAATTTCATTCATATAGCTTGCATTTATTTGTGAAAAAAATGGAAATTTGGCAAAAATTTTGACAATTTCGCAATTTTCAAACTTTGAATTTTTATGCTCTTAAATCACAGACATGACACTCAAAAAACTTGATAGATAACATTTCCCACATGTTTACTTTACATCAGCACAATTTGGGAACCAAAATTTTTTTTTGTTAGGAAGTTATAAGGGTTAGAAGTTGACCAGCGATTTCTCATTTTTACAACACCATTTTATTTTTAGGGGCCACATCACATTTGAAGCCACTTTGAGGGGTCTATATCATAGAAAATACCCAAAAGTGACACAATTCTAAAAACTGCACCCCTCAAGGTGCTCAAAACCACTTTCAAGAAGTTTATTAACCCTTTAGGTGCTTCACAGGAATTTTTTGAATGTTTAAAAAAAAATGAACATTTAACTTTTTCACAAAAAAAATTACTTCAGGTTCAATTTTTTTATTTTACCAAGGGTAACAGGAGAAATTGGACTGCAAAAGTTATTGTGCAATTTGTCCTGAGTACGCTGATACCTGATATGTGGGGGGGACCAATGTTTGGGCGCATGGCAGAGCTCGGAAGGGAAGGAGCGCCGTTTGACTTTTTCACTGCAAAATTGGCTGGAATTCAGATTGGACGCCATGCCACGTTTGGAGAGCCCCTGATGTGCCTAAACAGTGGAAACCCCCCACAAGTGACCCCATTTTGGAAACTAGACCCCCCCCCAAGGAACTTATCTAGATATGTGGTGGGCACTTTGAATCCCCAAGGACTTCACAGAAGTTTATAACGTACAGCCGTACAATTAAAAAAATCATATTTTTTCCACAAAAATCTTTTCATCCCCAATTTTTATTTTCCCAAGAGTAACAGGCCCCCAAAAGTTATTGTGCAATTTGTCCTGAGTACGCTGATACCCCATATATGGGGGTAAACCACTATTTGGGCACATGGCAGAGCTCGGAAGGGAAGCAGAGCCATTTAACTTTTTTGGCTGGAATTGAGATAGGACGCCATGTCGCGTTTGGAAAGCCCCTGATGTGCCAAAACAGTGGAAATCCCCCAATTCTAACTCCAAACCTAACCCTAGCCCTAGCGGGAAAATGGAAATAAATAAAAAAAAAAATTTTATTTTATTATTTTTCCCTAACTAAGGGGGTGATAACGGGGGTTTTGATTTACTATTTATGGCGGGTTTTTATTTTTGGGAGCGGTCATACGCTAAAAGACGCTTTTTATTGTAAAAATAGTTTTTGCATCACCACATATTGAGAGCTATAATTTTTCCATATTTTGACCCACTGAGTCATGTGAGGCCTTATTTTTTGCGGGACAAGTTGACGTTTGTATTGGTACCATTTTCGGGCACGTGACATTTTTTTGATCGCTTTTTATTCCGATTTTTGGGACGCAGAATGAAGAAAAACCAGCGTTTCATGAATTTCTTTTGGGAGGTGCGTTTACACCGTTCCGCGTGCGGTAAAATTGATAAAGTGGTTTTATTCTTCGGGTCAGTACGGTTATGTGGCGGTTTTATGCAATGAAAACAATTTCTATATAAAAAATAATTATTTTTGCATCGCTTTATTCTGCGAGCTATAACTTTTTTATTTTTTTGCTGATGATGCTGTGTTGTGGCTCGTTTTTTGCGGGACAAGATGACGTTTTCAGCGGTACCATGGATATTTATATGCGTCTTTTTGATCATGCTTTATTGCACTTTTTGTTCTGCGGTATGATAATAAATAATTATTTTTTGCTTCGTTTTTTATTTTTTAAGGGGTTCGCTAAAGGGGTTAACTAATGGGACAGTTTTATAGGGTGGGTTATTACGGATACGGCGATACCAAATATGTGTACATTTATTGTTTTTTTATTTTCAAAAAATGAATTTATTAGGGAATATTTTTTTAAAATTATTTTTACACTTTTTTTTACTTATAATGTCCCATGGGGGACATCACTGTCCTGTGACAGATCGCTGATCTGTCACATCACAGATCGCTGTGACAGATCAGCAATCTGTCACAGGCACTGCTGCAGGCTTCCTCATGCCTGCGCTCTGCGGGCAGTGAGGAAGCCAGCTCCCTGCAGGCCCCCGAAGGTCCCCGTCGCCATATTGGATCCGGGGACCTGCAGGGAAGGCGACCCCCGCAGCGGCGCTGCACATCGCGCTGCTGTGGGGGTCGCAGGAAAGCACGGAGGGAGCCCCCTCCCTGCCGATGCTTCCTTTAATCCCCGGTACACCGCGATCATGTTTGATCGTGGTGTGCCATGGGTTAACGTGTCGGGGTCGGTCCATGACTGCCCCTGACACATTGTGCCGGGTGTCAGCTGTGATAATCAGCTGACACCCGGCCGCGATCAGCGGCGCTCCCCCCGTGAGCGCCGCTGATCGCATTAGACGTACTATTCCGTCCTTGGGACTTAGGTCCCAGGTCACATGGACGGAATAGTACGTCCAATGTAGGAAAGGGGTTAATGCAATGTCGCAGCAACCAAATGAAACGTAATTCTGTTGTTTTGACTTTTTTATCGCTATGCCATTTAGCGATCAGGTTAATCCTTTTTTTTTTTTTTTAATTGATCTTGTGATTCTGAACGCAGCGATACCAAATGGTGTTTTTTTTTTTGTTTTTTTTTTGAATGGGGCAAATGGGGGGTGATTTAAACTTGTGTATATATGTTTTTTAAATTATTTTTAGAAGCATTTTTGTTTAACTTTTTGCATGCTTCAATAGTCTCCATGGGAGACTATAGGCTGCCATGGCCCGATCGGCTCAGTTACATAGAGGCGATAATCAGTTCTCCTCTATGTAGCCGAATTACACACATGCTATGAGCGCTGACCACTGGATGGCGCTCATAGCAAGCCAGCACTGACAACCATAGAGGTCTCCAGGAGACTTCTGGTTGTCATTGCTGACGAACCGATGACCCCCGATCACGTGACGGGGGTCACTGGTGTGCATATTTCCGGCACGATTGCTGGAAGCGCCATTTAAATGCCGCTGTCAGTTTGACAGCGGCATTCAATTAGTTAATAGCCACGGGTGGATCACGATTCCGCCTGCTGCTATTGCGGGCACGCCAGCTGTTCAAAACAGCTGACATGTCCCAGAAAAGATGTGGGCTCACCACCGGAGCCCACATCAAAGCGGGGGATACGAACATCGGCGTACTATGACGCCCGATGTCAGTAAGGGGTTAGGTGTTGGATGAAGCCATTTATTGTCAAACTACTGTGTTTCTCTTTTCAAATCATAATGACAACCCAAAACATCCAAATGACTCTGCAAAAATTCTGCCGGGGTATATAAACTTTTGAGCACAAGTGTAGCAACTTGTTAGAAGCTGAGGGGGTAGATGAGCAGCTAATTGCTATATGGAAATCAATGAGCAAGATATGTTAAGAGTTAACTTTTGGAATGATACTACTGTACACACTTAGAATTTGTTCACAAGTTGCTTTTTTAATTTTCTTGTACTGCCAAAACCTGATCTCTTGGCAGTTAATAATAAACATGCTGACTTAAAGCATGTTTTGCTGGCTTTAACTGCTTTTCTTGCAGCTTTTTTTGCTCCTTTAGCCAGAGGGCATGGCGTTGGGTGTTCAAGTGATAGAGTACATGTCTCCTAAAGAATGCATATGGCTAGGCTTCCTTAGAGTAAACTGAGCCAGACAATGGCAGCAGAGACTGCAGAAGAGTATTAGGATGAAGTATTGTGAGGATGGAGACTGCATAGTAAGCTTAGGATGGATCTTTGTGGCTGGAACGGGCGGGTACGGAGTGTGGTGAACCAGGAAGCTGTGGGACAGATATAGCTCTGCCTCCTTGAAAATGTACAGTATTTTTTGGACTATATGACACACTTTTTTTCCTCCCAAAATGTGAAGGAAAACGGGGGATTCGTCTTGTAGTCTGGATGTACCGGCTGTGGTGGGGAGGTGGAGGAGCGATTTTGGCGGATCAGCGGGAGGAGGCAGGAGCCGGCTGCTATGGCTAACTCCTGTGACCGCTGCTAAATAGAAATGAATATTCACTGCATTCCACGCCCATGGGTGTGGAGGGCAATGAATATTTCTCTTTAATGGCATCCTGGGGGGCAATCATACTAGGATAGGGATGAGGGTAATCATTCCTGCCAGGGTAGGGATGAGGGGGAACCATGCCTACCAGGATAGAGATAAGTGGGGATGAGGCTGCCATACATACCAGGGTAGGGATGAGGGGGGCCATGCATACCAGGATATCAAGGGATAAGGGGCCATGCATACCATGGTAGGGCTGAGGTGGGCTTCAATAGCAGGATGGGGGATATTAAGTACAGAGTTGACCACATTTTTTGCTTCAGTTTTTTTCTCCCCTTAATTTCCTACTTTAAAACCTAGGAGCGTGTGTGGTCTGGTGCATCTTATAATCCGAAAAATCCGGTAGTCTAAAGGCAGGAAGTTCAGGATGCAAACAATAACCAACCATAAAGGATGTTGGTAAGAGGCTGAAGAGAAGCTAAAAATAAAAGTAAAATTAACAGTTGTTTGTAGATTAATAACTGCAACAACTAGATCATTCTTTTTGATCTTCTTTTTTTTTTTTTTTTTTTTTTTGTGCCAAGAAACCCCCTTTAAGCATTATATCTATAATGTAACGATATATGCGTCATTCTGTCCAGAGCCTCTATAGACTCTTCCTGTGCAATTTAGCCGGATCAGAAGAACTCATCCAGTGTTCAGAGGTGACACAAACGAGAATGAGGATGGAGTGTTGCGCCGGAGATCGTTGTATCCATAGGCTCTGACCACATACAGCGGTCTCCTGTCGCCATTAAGGCCTGTTTCACACTTCTGTTTTTTTACGTCAGTCAAAATCCGCCAATTTTTGAAAAAACGGACCCGCCAAAAAAGGGGTGGATCCATTTTTTTCCCCCATAGACTTACATTAGTGGTGGATCTTGACTGACGGTCGTCTGTCACACCCGTTTTTTGACGGATCCGCCAAAATTTTACCGTCTCCCGGGTGGATGAGACGGACTCTGCAACGTTTTTTTTCTTGACGGTCCGCTATTTTGAAGTGCGCATGCCCGGAAGCTTTGCACCGGGATCACTTTTAACCCTGAACTCCCGTTCCGTAATGTGCAAAAATCTCTCTCACTCACTCACTCACTCTCCCTCTCCCCCTCTCCTGCGGTTCCTTTAAAATTCAGACTTTGCTGGATCCTTCAAAACAACCGTTTTCCACCTGTTTCACGGATTGCAACTGACGTCAAAAAATAAGTGTGAAACAGGCCTAAGACGTACTGCAATCTCCGGCAAGGCAGGAGGAGGAGTGTGGCGCCGGAGTCCGCGCCTGCGCATAGTGCGATCTTCGGTGGCATTTTATTGAAGACAAATTTGCTCTTGGTGTCATCAGCAAAATGTTGCCGTGTAGTGCTGTATGTGCACACGCTGACTGTTGTACCATTTTATTTGAATAACGCAGACAACATGCTGCAGGAGGGAGTGGTGGAATGATGAGTAGGAGTGCTTGTTTTTAGTTTTTTGATGGAAGGATGGAACAACCTAATTGCAGGCAGGATGGGGAGCATATAATATAATGGGTAACCAGAATGGGGGACCCGGATGGGGGAGCATATACCAAAATGGGGGACCAGGATGGGGGAGAACATTTAGCAGGATGGGGGAATATTTGGTTTGTCATTGCTCTGAGAATACAGAACGGCCTCTGTAACCACGCTCCAGGCACTTACTGACAGCCGGCCTCAATGTAGAGTCAGTGTCAGTCAGGGTCGTAGACGTGGTTACAGTGGCCGCTTTGTATACTCGGAGCAATGACTGAAACAGTGGCGTCGCCGCCTTCATGACTGAAACCAAATGCTGGCTGGGAGAATGAAGTTTTTTTTTTTACTTTTTTCACATTTTCTCCCCTTCTGCATTCGAATGCCCGCAGGCGCCGGGCATCATAACGCTATTAACCTGTAGATTAACCCCATATCTTATTTCTGATGACAGGCTCACTTTAATTTTGTAGTAAAATACGCCGATAAAATGGCGCCGGATTTGGTGCATGCGCATACTGCGCTATCCGACATCATTTTATTGAAGACACTGCATATGTAAATTCGCAGACAGTGTCTTAAAAAAAAAAAAAAAAAAACAGCACTGGAAATGTACCAACAAAATGATATATTTTATCACAATAAGTATTCCATCTATTCTGTGATTCATTTTTTTTTCTGTTCACATCGGTAGCGTGAGATCCATCAACAGCTTGCAGAAAAGGCAAAATCTGGTGATTTGAAAGTGGTCAGTGGATCTAATGCATCTTCATCTCAGCCACCTTCGAAGCGCAAGCGACGATGGGATCAGACAGACCAAACGCCAGGGTCAACCCCAAAGAAGGTTTCCAGCTGGGACCAAGCCGAGGTCGTTGTACTTAATCTAATTAATTTCATGAAGTATAGCTTTACAAACCTATTTCAGAATTTTTTTGTCATTTTTAGTTCAGGGTTTTTTACTTTTTTTTTTTTTTGTTTTTTTGCATTAGACTCCTGGGCACACTCCTTCACTGAGGTGGGATGAAACCCCTGGCCGTGCTAAAGGAAATGAAACTCCTGGAGCTACACCTGGTTCAAAAATTTGGGATCCTACTCCGAGCCATACTCCTGCTGGAGCAGCAACCCCTGGTCGTGGGGATACTCCAGGACACGCAACACCAGGCCATGGAGGAGCAACTTCTAGTGCTCGTAAAAATAGATGGGATGAAACTCCTAAAACGGAGCGTGGTAAGTTTGGCGACTTGATTTATTTATTTAAACTGTACATTTTTATTAGTTTTTTTTACAAATTTTTAACAAATGGATATGAGTCCTGACAGACAGAAACATGCCAAAAACATAAGAGATTAGAGAAATTACATTGGCAGTGTAATGTAAAAAACAGTAGAGGGAGAAACTCCTTATAATAGGATAGCCATAAGTAAATTATACAATGAAACATTGAATACAGACTATACCAAGCCAAACTGGGCACCTATATTCACATATACCCTAGCTAAGATTATCCGACAAAAAAAAAATCAAAGGCAAAATGTCTTTAATACAGTAAGGATGAACCTCAGACAGACAAAAGGACAAGACGCTCACATCAAGGAAGGGAAAGGGAGGGATACGAAAAGGAGACGAAATATTTAAAAAGATGGTCTATCTATTTCTCTGAACCCGGAAGTAATCCCACGGGGCCCAAACGGAGTCAAATCCATCCACTCCCGCTCCTAAAAGAGCCGCCATATATTCCATTCTACGGATGTCATTAATTCTATTCAATAAGTGCTGATGTGAAGGAGGTATATCTTTGTACCGTGTTAGCCAGTATATAGAAAAATATTCAGAATTGAGAGTCCTCAGTAGTTGATACCTTTTAATGGCTAACTGAAAAGATGGTAACACATTGCAAGCTTTCGAGACTACTCAGGTCTCTTCTTCAGGCTAGACTAATACAAAATCTGAAGAGTCACATATTTATGCACAATACAACACAGAAAAAATGCAATAGATAAGACAAGTGAAGTGAAGCAGAACTATCAATATGGGAGAGGGAGAAACATAAATATTGGACCAGTTCATAGATAAGGAGTCCTGATGTTTTATAGTCCTCTGATTGGGGTCACAGTGTACCGGGGGATTAGGGAAGCATCGGCAGGGAGGGGGCTCCTTCCGTACTTCCCTGAGACCCCCAAAGCATCGCGCTGCGCTGCTCTGGGGTCCTCCTTCCCTGCAGGCCCCCGGATCCAAGATGGCCGCGGGGACCTGCAGGGAGGTGGCTTCCTCACTGCCTGCGGAGAGCAGGCAGTGAGGAAGCCTGTGCAGCGCCTGTCAGATCGCTGATTTGACAGTGCTGTCCAAACTGTCAGATCAGCGATCTGGCACATTAGTGATGCCACCCCCCCCGGGACAATGTAATAAATTAAAAAAAAAAGTAAAGTGTAAAAATTTATAAGAAATAAAATTAAATTAAAAAAAATTCCCTAATTCATTTTTTGGAAATAAAAAAAAACAAAACAATAAAAGTACACATATTTAGTATCACTGCGTCCGTAACGACCCACCCTATAAAGCTGTCCTGCTAGTTAACCCCTTTAGTGAACACAATAAAAATAAAAAAGCAAAAAAACGATGCTTTATTCTGCTGCCGAACAAAAAGTGCAATAACACGCGATCAAAAAGACGGATATAAATAAGCATGGTACCGCAGAAAACGTCATCTTGTCCCGCGAGGCGCCACACAGCGTCATCAGCGAAAAAATAAAATTACGGCTCGCAGAATAAAGCGATGCAAAAATAATTATTTTTTATATAAAATAGTTTTCATTGCATAAAAGCGCCAAAACATAACAAACAACATAAATGAGGTATAGCTGTAATCGTACTGACCCGAATAATAAAACCGCTTTATCAATTTTACCACACGCGGAACGGTGTAAACGGTGTAAAAAAAAAAGAAAATCATGAAATGCTGGTTTTTGTTCAATCTGTGTCCCAAAAATCGGAATAAAAGGCGATCAAAAAATGTCACGTGCCCGAAAATGGTACCAATAAAAAGTCAACTCGTCCCGCAAAACATAATACCTCACATGACTCGGTGGGTCAAAATATGGAAAAATTATAGCTCTCAAAATGTGATGCAAAAACTATTTTTACAATAAAAAGCGCCTTTCAGCGTGCGACAGCTGCCAAACATAAAAACCGCCATAAATAATAAATCAAACCCCCCGTTATCACCCCCTTAGTTAGGGAAAAATAATAATAAAAAAAAAATGTATTTCCATTTTTCCATTAGGGTTAGGGGTGTGTTGGGGTTAGGGTTGGAGTTAGAATTGGGGGGGTTTCCACTAATTAGGCACATCAGGTGCTCTCCAAACGCAACATGGTGTCTGATCTCCATTCCAGCCAATTTTGCGTTGAAAAAGTCAAAAGGTGCTCCTTCCCTTCCGAGCTCTGCTATGCGCCCAAACAGTGTTTTATCCCCACATATGGGGTATCGGCCTACTCAGGACAAATTGCACAAACACTTTTGGGGTCCAATTTCTCCTGTTACCCTTAGGAAGATAAAAAATTGGGGGCAAAAATATTTTTGTGGAAAAAAATGATTTTTTTTTTTATGGCTCTACGTTATAAACTTCTGTGAAGCACTTGGGGGTTCAAAGTGCTCACCACACATCTAGATAAGTTCCTTTAGGAGTCTAGTTTCCAAAATGACGTCACTTGTGGGGGGTTTTTAACAGTTTAGGCACATCAGAGGCTCACCAAACGCGACATGACACCCGCAGACCATTCCATCAAAGTCTGCATTCCAAAACGTCACTACTTCCCTTCCAAGCCCTGACGTGTGCCCATACAGTAGTTTTCTCCCACATATGGGGTAGCTACGTACTCCGGACAAATTGGACAACAACTCTTGGGGTCCAATTTCTCCTGTTACCCTTGGGAAAATAAAAAAAAAAATTGGGGACTAAAAGATCATGTTTGTGGAAAAATGATTTTTTTATTTTCACGCCCGGGCGTTATAAACTTCTGTGAAGCACTTGGGGGTTTCAAAGTGCTCACCACACATCTAGATAAGTTCCTTGGGGAGTCTAGTTTCCAAAATGGGGTCACTTGTGGGAGTTTCCACTGTTTAGGCACATCAGGGGCTTTCCAAACGCGACATGGCGTCTGATCCCAATTCCAGCCATAAAAGTCAAATGGCGCTGCTTCCCTTCCGAGCTCTACCATGCACCCAAATAGTCGTTTACCCCCACATGTGGGGTATCAGCGTACTCAGGACAATTTGCACAATAACTTTTGAGGTCCTGTTACCCTTGGGAAGATAAAAATTGGGGGTGAAAAGCAGTTTTGTGGAAAAAATGATTTTTTTTAAATTGTACAGCTGTATGTTATAAACTTCTGTGAAGCCCTTGGGGTTTCAAAGTTCTCACCACACATCTAGATAAGTTCCTTGGGGGGTCTAGTTTCCAAAATGGTGTCACTTGTGGGGAGTTTCCACTGTTTAGGCTCATCAGGGGCTCTCCAAACGTGACAAGGTTTCCGATCTGAATTCCAGCAAATTTCGCATTGAAAAAGTCAAACGGCGCACCTTCCCTTCTGAGCTCTGCCATGCGCCGAAACAGTGTGCCCCCCCCATATCAGGTATCAACGTACTCTGGACAAATTGCACAATAACTTTTGCAGTCCAATTTCTCCTGTTACCCTTGGTAAAATAAAAAAAAAAAAGGACCTGAAGTAATCTTTTTGTGAAAAAAGGTAAATGTTCATTTTTTTTTTTTTTTTTTTTTTTAAATTCTTGTGAAGCACCTGTAGGGTTAATAAACTTCTTGAATGTGGTTTTGAGCACCTTGAGGGGTGTAGTTTTTAGAATAGTGTCACTCAAAGTGACTTCAAATGTGATGTGGTCCCTAAAAATAAAATGGTGTTGTAAAAATGAGAAATCGCTGGTCAATTTTTAACCTTTATAACTTCCTAACCAAAAAAAATTTTGGTTCCAAAATTGTGCTGATGTAAAGTAAACATGTGGGAAATGTTATTAAGTGTGCCATATCTCTGTGATTTAAGGGCATAAAAATTCAAAGTTGGAAAATTTTCGACAAATTTCCGTTTTTTTAATAAATAAACCCAAGTTATATCAATGAAATTTTACCACTAACATATGGAGCCCAATATGTCACGAGAAAACAATGTCAGAATCACCAGGATCCATGGAAGCGTTCCAGAGTTATTACCTCATAAAGGGACAGTGATCAGAATTGTAAAAATTGGCCCGGTCATGAACGTGCAAACCACCCTTGGGGGTAAAGGGGTTAAATGATTCAATACATGGAGGACTTCTGTTTTTGAAGTATTCAATTTATACCACAATAACTCCCCATACTTACAGCTGTTAGAAAAGGACCCAAAAAGCCAAAAACCGTCAGTGTTTTAAATAGGAAGGACCAATATGAGAGACTAAATTGCTTCTATTAGCAACCTCTAAGTCTATTGCCCGTCTAGTGTTATCCCCCTGACAGTTAGGGACAAATCCCACTTGGTCCTTATTAATAAGTTGAAGTAGCCAACTGTTTAATCTATTTGCCAAAATACGAGTGAAGATTTTTAGATCAGAGTTTATTAGCACAATTCGACGATAATTTGAACAATCCAAGGGATCCTTCCCTGGTTTGGGGATAAAAATTAGATAAGAATGTGACCGCGTACCTGGAACGGGAGAGCCCTCCACAAAGGAGTTAAACAAGCTCAACCATGTGAGGAGAAAGCTCCTCCACAAAGGTTTTTTAACATAAATGTTATCCCATCAGGGCCTGGAAATTAACCAAAAGGGAGATCCCTCAAAATGTCTACCACCTCTTGCGTCATCAACTGATTAAAGGGAATCTGTCACCCCATTTTTCGCCTATCAGCCGCCGGCACCGCCATCAGCGGCTTATCTACAGCATTCTGTATTGCTGTAGATAAGGCCCAGATGTAACCTGAAAGAGAAGAAAAATGAGTTGTATTATACTCACCCAGGGGCGATCCGGTTTTGGTCCGATGGGCGTAGCGGTCCGGTCCAGGGCCTCCCATCTTCTAACGGTTACGTCCACTTTGCTGCCCATCGTGGCTCCTGTGCAGGCGCACTGCTCTGCCCTGTTGAGAGCAGAGGTCTGCAGTGCGCAGGCGCCGGCAGAGGTCCGGCGCCTGCGCACTGCAGTATTCTGCTCTGCCCTCAGCAGGGCAGAGCAGTGCGCCTGCGCAGGAGCCACGACAGGCAGCAAAGAAGAGGACATCACCGTTAGAAGATGGGAGGCGCCAGACCGCAACATCCATCGGACCAAGACCGGACCGCCCCCCCGGTGAGTATAATATAACTAATTTTTCTTCTCTTTCAGGTTACATCAGGGGCTTATCTACAGCATTACATAATGCTGTAGACAAGCCCCTGATGACGGTGCCGGCAGCTGATACTCGAAAAATGGGGTGACAGATTCCCTTTAAGAGACAGTAAGGCCTCAGAAGGGAGAACTGGAAGATTTAATTTTGATAGAATTGTTGCAATGGAAAATTTTCTTTCAGCTTTTTTTTTTATAGGGAAGGCATCTCATAAATTTATACAATTTACTGTGGAATTGGTAAAATATTTTCAAAATTTCAGTTGGGTTATAGTAAACCGTGCCATCAGCTCCTCTCAGAGCCTGAGGATGAGAGTTAAGAGATCTATCCTTCAATAATCTAGCCTTGATTTATTTTTTTAAGGTGTTTTATATCTCCAACTTAAAATGTATTGTAGACACTTGATAAATCTGTGCCATCCTCTACATTTTAAAAATGTTTGTTAGCCATAGCATCCAATGACAGAGCAACATTAATTTTACCAGAGCAATTAATTTTAAAGACGAATGGATGCTTTGGGTAGGAAGGATATTTTCCTTTTAGAAGCTCTTGATTAATGATGCCCTTAGTTTTTTATTTATTTTTCCTTTTATTTTTTTATTTCTGACTGCGATTTGTTCTGAAGTGTGCGTGTTGCAAGTGCTTATAAATATTAGTAATGTCTAATTCTTCCTCTTCCCATTTTCCTCTGCTAATTAACATTAAATTTTTATTTATTTACTTTAGATACCCCTGGACATGGAAGTGGTTGGGCAGAAACTCCACGTACAGATCGTGGTGGAGAATCAATTGGTGAAACCCCTACACCTGGAGCGAGTAAAAGAAAGTCTCGTTGGGATGAAACACCGGCTAGCCAGATGGGAGGGAGCACCCCTGTTTTGACCCCAGGGAAAACACCAATTGGTACACCTGCCATGAATATGGCAACTCCAACTCCAGGTATGTTTTTGTTTGAATAAAAAAATTAGACTCTAGGTTACTTGTAGGTCAGTGTGCTGTTTTTGTCTTTTCCTCTCTCTATATTTCAAGAGGCATAACTTTTATTTTTCGGTCGCTATAGCGGTGTCGAAGCTTGTTTTTTTTTATGGATAAGTTGTACTTTCTAATGACACCATTCAGTTTATCACATAATGTACTGGAAGTTGGAAAAAAATTCAAAGTGTGGAAGTATTGCAAAAGTCTGCAACTGTTTTTTTTTTTTTTTTTTTTTTGTTTTTTTTTCCATTTACACTGTTTGTACGGTAAAACTGACCTGGTAATATGAGTCTACAGGTCTATACAATTATGCAGATTCCAAACATGCATAGTCTTTGTTTTCTTTAAGTGGTGTAAATAATTCCTACATTTGTAAAGAAATGAACTTTTGCTTGTCGGCGCTTTCCGAGAGCTGTAACGTTTTTAATTTTTGGGACCTGAAGGTGTGTAAGAGTTTTCTTATGCTCTGGGACTGTTTTATTGATAAAATTTTGGTGTAGATAATACCGGGTGAGTCATAAAGGACGGACGTTTTTAAACTAATCATAAAATCGTTAAATATAAAGGACGGATGTATTTGAAGTGGCTATAACTCACCACCAGGTGGAGGTAGAGATGTGCGGGAGGCGGGGTTATGTTTGTGAGGTGAAAGCATTGTTTTTATTTTAGTTTCAGTTTAAGCTATGGTGCCGTGGACGATAGAACATCGCGTTTTTGCGTACGACAGTTTTGTCAAGAATAATGAGTGTATCACAGCCGTTCAGCGTGAGTTTCGGCGTCATTTCAATATTCACAGAAATCAAGCTGTTCCCGCTCGTAACACTATCCTACGTTGGGTTGAAGCACTCCGTACACGAGGTACACTAATGAACAAACGACCACCGGGGGCTCCACGAACGGCACGTACCCCTGAAAATGTGGAACGCGTCAGGCAAGCCATGCTGCGTAGTCCGAGTCGATCTGCTCGGAAACATTCTTTAGAACTTGCCCTCAGTAATCGTACAGTAAGGCGTATTTTGCATTTAGACCTGCATTTCCACCCCTATAAATTGGCCATTGTGCAACAGTTGGAGCGCGGGGATTACGCAGCGCGACTGAAGTTCGCACATGAGATGGAAGCAATTATTGAGCAAAACGACAACCTTATTTTATTCATGAGTGATGAAGCTCATTTCCATGTCAATGGCATGGTTAATCAGCAGAACTGCCGTTATTGGGCCTATGAAAATCCGAAAGAATTACATGAACGACCGCTGCACAGCCCTAAGGTAACGGTGTGGTGCGCTATGGGCAAATATGGCGTGATCGGTCCGTACTTTTTCGAAGGCGATAATGGCAATACTGTTACCGTGAACTCACAACGTTATATCGCCATGATAAATAACTTCTTTGTTCCTGAGTTACGACGGCAACATATCCCCATCTCTAGTGTGTGGTTTCAACAAGATGGGGCAACGGCCCACACAGCCGGAGCAACAATGAACGTTCTTCGCCCTCTCTTCCCTGGTCGCATCATTTCCAGGTTTGGCGATATTAATTGGCCTCCTAGGTCCCCAGACCTGTCCATGTGCGATTATTACTTATGGGGTCACCTCAAATCACGTGTATACAAGCTTAAGCCTCGATCATTACAAGAACTGAAGGAAGCTATTTGAGTGGAAGTTGCCCAAATCGACAGAGTTGTGTTGGAACGTGTTGATGCCAACTTCCAAGAACGCCTTTGGAAATGCATCACTGATAATGGCCACCACATGGCAGATGTTGTTTTCCACACTTGAATTTGTCAAATGATATTAGTATACGTAACCAAATCTGTGAATACATTTATATTTAATAAATATTTAACGATTTTATGATTAGTTTAAAAACGTCCGTCCTTTATGACTCACCCGGTAGATATGTTTTGATTGCCTGTTACATTTTTTTCTAGTAACCCCCCACGACGGCACACCTGGAGGATTGTTACCCCTTTCCTAATAGGGACAGGAAATATCAAAGAGGTTAAATAATTTATCCCACATCCTCCCCCTCTGTGTGTTCTTTCCTGTCCCTACTAGAAATGAAGAGGTCCTGATAGAATTTCGGTGTTTTTGCTGCAGTAATCATATAAGAGAACACAACACTGTGAGCATGGAGGAGTGCTTACCTTGCTCTAGACCACGCTGCTGTGCCTGCCTCTGTCCCCTTAGTGTCAGGCTAGCATTACCTTGCCTCGGAGCGTACACAATATTGAAGCACCCTTCCCTGACACAATCTGCACTCCAATTACATAGACTGAGAGGATGGTTGTTGCATAACAATGAGAAAAGCCTAAAAAAGCTTGGGTTTTGGAGGACACTTAAAGGGAACCTGTCACCCCCCTGCAGGCGTTTTTAAGTAAAAGAGCCGCCTTGCGTAGCACTAATGCTGCATTCTGTCAAGGTGGCTCTTTTATTTAGCGTCCCTTCCACCGCTGAAATAATCGTTTTTAAAATTGGTCAGACATACCTGATATTTGTCAGGGGAGCAGGGCTTTCCCCCTCTGACAGAGACGCCTCACATACGTCAGTCATGTCCTGCTTTTGAATTTGGCGCCGCCTCCTCGGCGTTCATTTCTTTTTCTGGTGCCTGCTGCACAGCTGTCCTGCTTGCACCCTCTGAGCTCCACCCCTACTGGTCACATGGTGCTGATGTCATCACAGGTCCTGTTGCACCACTGAAAGAATATTACAGCGCAGGTGCAAGAAAAAGAAATGAACGCTGCACCTGCGCTGTAATATTCTTTCATTGGTGCAGCAGGACCTGTGATGACTTCAGCACCATGTGACCAGTAGGGGCGGAGCTAAGCAGGGCAGCGGTGCAGCAGGCACTAGAAAAAGAAGTGAACACTGAGGAGGCGGCGCCAAATTCAAAAGCAGGACATGACTGACGTATGTGAGGCTATGTGTCCAGGGGCGAAAGCCCTGCCCCCCTGACAAATATCAGGTATGTCTGACCAATTTTAAAAACTATTAGGCTAAGTGCACACGTACCGGAACTCTCGCGGAAATTACCGCGAGAATTCCGGAATTCCAGTCCGCGGGAAAATCGCATTTTAAATTCCCGCGATTTTCCCGCGGAAAAACTAGCATTTTGCAAGCGTATTTAGCTTGCAGAATGCTAGCGTTTTCCAAGCGATCTGTAGCATCGCTTGGAGAACTGATTGACAGGTTGGTCACACTCGTCAAACATAGTGTTTGACGAGTGTGACCAACTTTTTACTACTGAGGCCGCCTATGCAGCATCAGTAGTAAAAGATAAAATGTAAAAGAAAAAAATGGTGTTATTCTTACCCTCCGACGTCCCGCGCATCCGTTCCCAGTAATCCTTTGCGAAAATGCCAGCGATGACGTCAGTTCTCGCGGGATCGCGACGTCTCGCGGTAATTCGCGATGACGTCGCTTGAATGACCGCGAGAACGTACGCCATCGTGAGCATTTTCGCAAAGGATTACTGGGAACGAGAGCGTGAAGAGAGGCGGGAAGGCTGCGCGGGACGTCGGAGGGTGAGAATAGCAATATTTTTTATTTTAAATTCTATTTTTTACAGGGATATGGTACCCAAAGCCTGGAGGACAGTCTCCTCTCCTCCGGGCCTTGGGTACCAGCCGCAATTGTTCTGCTTACTTTCCGCATGGTGTGCACAGCCACATGCGGGAAGTAAGCGGAACAATGCATTCCTATGGGTGCGGGATCGCCGCGATTCCGCAAATTAATGAGCATGCTGCGGTTTTTACCGCGAAGCGATTCCGCCGCGGTAAAAACCGCAGCATTAGCACAGCATTGCGGAATCCCATAGGAATGCATGGGATGCTTATTTTTCGCGTTTTCGCGGCAAAATCGCGCGGTTAAAACCGCCGCGGAAACGCGAAAAAATGCAATGTGTGAACTCAGCCTTATTTCGGCGGTGGAAGGGACGCTAAATAAAAGAGCCACCTTGACAGAATGCAGCATTAGTGCTGCACAAGGTGGCTCTTTTACTTAAAAACACCTGCAGGGGGTGACAGGTGACCTTTAAAGTGAACCTGTCAGCAGGATTGTGCTCATTAAACTACAGACATTGCCATGTTGCCACTATTATACTGATTAAAATAATACCTGGGGTGAAGAAATCAGTCTTGTGGTTCACAGGCCCGCCCTGAAGCACAAACAGTCTCTCTTTCTCTGTGATGAAGAACATGTTTATGCTTCAGGGTGGTCCTTTGTCAGGTCTTTCCTTGGTTTCTCTGGCTTAGAGGAGGAAGATAAAACCCTGCCTACAGTCCCACCCCAGAGCACGGTTAGGTCATTAACTGAAAACTTCTAACACGGATTACACACAAACCACAAGATGGATTTTTCTCCTACGCCTCATTGGGGGACACAGACCATGGGTGTTATGCTGCTGCCACTAGGAGGACACTAAGCAAAAAACAGAAGAGATTAGCTCCTCCCCTGCAGTATACACCCTCTGCTGGCTCTAGCTTGAACCAGTTCTTGCTTGGTATCTATAGGAGGCACTTGGGTCTTGCTGCAGACCCCAACGTTTTTATTTTACCTTTTGAATTTTCTGTACATTTTTATTTTTTAACTAACGGAGTGAAGGGGGCGACGGATCCTTTCTAGGGTCTGATCTCCCCCGAACCATCAGCAGGTGAGAACGCGGAGTATACCTCCCCGTACCCTCTCCTGCGACGACTGGGTCATGCCTGAGCTCACTTTATGGGCGACGGTTCCTTCACGGTCCCGATCTCCCTACACCTGCAAAAGGCGAGCACATCCTACAGCACCCAGCTCTGCTACATCAGCGGTGGAACCTACGGCACCCAGCTCCGCTACATATACGATGGCACATCGGGTAAGTGCACCGTCGGGTGGCGGCAGGATGGCACGGTATAGGAGGCGCAGAGGGTCCTGGTCCCATGGGAGGGGTGTCCCAGGTTCCAGCGGTTTGTCCTAAGATTCAGGCGCTCCTCGTCCTCAACGAGAATCGCCCCTTTCTATTCCCGGTGGCCATCTTCCCTGGTTACAGCAGGGGCCGTCTTCCCTGGTTACAGTAGGGGATCCCAGTTTCGGCGACTGCGGGGGAGGGGCAATTCCCTTGAAAACACCGCTGATAGGAGCGCTGTGAGCAGCGCTGAGGGACAATGCAGGAGCCTTGCCTGGGACACCTTCATTGTGACGCAGGACCTGGGTAAGCTGTATAACTGAGCTTAACCCTTTCTCTGCAGTATCGCCTGCCCCTTTGTTTTCCCCCAGTGCAATACCTTAACGGGGCCGTCAAGGGTACATTATGTCAAATTGACAACCTGGCACGCAAAGCTCATGTACCACTTCCCACTCTTTGTTGCCCTAGGGCCACAATACCCTGCTCTGCACGACCTGTGGACCTGTTTGCGTCCAGAAGCCCTCTGCCGCCTCCGATCCTAGTGGACCTAGTCCCCCTGAGTGGGCTATGTCTCTGGCACAGTGTATGGCTCCTCTGGCCAAGGCAATAGAGCCACTCCAGGATCCCTCCTCAAGTCAGGGCATCCATTTGCTTGCTGTGAGGAGTCTCTCAGCTATGCGGATCCATCGTCTAGCAGGGCCGTTCTCCATCTAAGACTGCACAGCCTTCTCTAAAACGTATCCATACCACGTCCCCCAGGCACTATCGTGCTTCGGCGTCCGTGAGTTCCGTCTCTCGCTCCCCCTCTCCAGGGGTTCGCATTGAACTTATAATACGAGTCTGAGGGGTTCATACACCTGGACTTGCATGAATATCAGGAGATTGTTGATTCCCTCACTGAGGTGGTCAACAAACTCTGAAGGGTAAGAGGACGCTACGTCCACCTCAGATCACGCGGTGCCCTTTAAAAGGACTAACTGGCCTCATAGGGTGTTTGTCAATCACCCCGAATTTAAGGACATTGTTCAGAGACATAGCAATCGCCTGGATAAAAATTTTTACAGGGCAAAGGGCCTCTTTACACAAGATACTCCTTTGCTCCTGATATAAGCATGCCTGTGGAGTCTGAGTCGGTGCTCATTTTGGTAGTCGGTATAAAATGGACCGACTCCGACTCCAAAAAGAATATATAATTGGGTACAGTAGTTCAATGCAGAATGTGCTGAATATTTTTTCATAGGAATTTGGGAAAATTATTTAATGTCCTATAAATGGCTGTTCTATTCCTGATCTAAGGCTACATTCACACAGAGCGTTTTTGCTGCGTTTTCTGAGGATACGTTTTTCAGCTGCAAAAGATCAGCTTTTTTAAAAAACGCATCACCTGAAAGGTTTTTGAGCTCATAGATAATGTTTTCAGTAGCAAAAGCAGATTAGAAGTCTGCTCTCTGTCTGTCTATCCATTTATCCATATCTGTCTATCCATATCTTATCTGTACCAAAAAGAATGAAAGCCGGGTAGCACACAGACTAACACTCCTTTTTTTTTTTTTTCTTTGCACCAGTCAGGTACATCTAATAGCTGCCCAAAAGGACAGCCAGGACAGGCATTGCTCGTCTTCAGTAACACATCAACATCAATTGATAGTTGGAATAAATAGACTGCATTCATCACCACATCTTCTTAAGGTGCAGGCTTTATTTTCAAGTGTAGGGGTGTGTGCAGTATGAGGTTCTGCAGCAGCTGAGGTGTGCAGTATGCGGTTCTGAGGAACAATATGAGGTTCTGCTCCACCCAGGTTTGATCCTGGCTATGCCCATGGTGTGAATGTAGCCTGAGGATCTAGGCTTTGTCTTAGCTGAGATAAGTCAGTGCTGCACTCCAGCACCAGTGAAGCTCCTCTACAGACAAGGGTACAAAGTAAACACACAAGAAGGAAGGCCTGCACTGATCTCAGAAGAATTGCTAGAATGAACAGGAAAACAAGATTATGGTAATTACTTCTTAAAGCATATTTAAACTTTCAAAAAACTGCATAAATCAATAGTCCAGTATACTGTATGTTCTCTCTGTATGCGTGTTTGTTTTTTCTTTCAGCTCATATACTTTTGGGAAGCTAGCTTTTATACAATAGAATCATAGAATCGTAGAGTTGGAAGGGACCTCCTGGGCCATCTGGTCCAACCCCCTGCTCAAAGCAGGATTCGCTAAATCATCCCAGTCAGATGTCTGTCCAGCCTCTGTTTGAAGACTTCCATTGAAGGAGAACTCACCACTTCTCGTGGCAGCCTGTTCCACTCATTGATCACTCTAACTGTCAAAAAGTATTTTCTAATATCTAATCTGTGTCTCCTCCCATTCAGTTTCATCCCATTGCTTCTAGTCTTTCCTTGTGCAAATGAGAATAAAGTTGATCCTTCTACAATGTGACAGCCCTTTAGATATTTGTAGACAGCTATTAAGTCTCCTCTCAGTCTTCTCTTTTGCAAACTAAACATTCCCAAATCCTGCAACCTTTCCTCATAAGACAGGGTTTGCAGACCGGTCACCATTCTGGTCGCTCTTTTCTGAACTTGCTCCAGTTTGTTGATGTCTTTTTTTAAAATGTGGTGCCCAAAACTGGACACAATATTCCGGATGAGGTCTGACCAAAGAGGAGTAGAGGGAAATAATGACTTCACGTGATCTAGACTGTATGCTTCTGTTAATACATCCTAGAATTGCATTTGCCTTTTTTGCTGCTGCATCACACTGTTGACTCATATTCAGTCTGTGATCTATTAGTATACCCAAGTCTTTTTCACATGTGCTGTCACTTAGCCCTATTCCTCCCATTCTATATATGCTTTTTTCATTTTTATTGCCCAGATGTAGTACTTTGCATTTCTCCCTGTTAAAAACCATTCTGTTAGTTGCTGCCCACTTCTCCAGTTTATTTAAATCTGTTTGAATCCTCTCTCTCTCTTCTCTAGTATTAGCTATCCCTCCTAGCTTTGTGTCATCAGCAAATTTAATCAGTTTACCCTCAATTCCTTCATCTAAATCGTTGATAAAGATGTTGAACAATACAGGGCCCAGGACAGAGCCCTGTGGTACCCCACTTGAGACATTCTTCCAACTGGATGTGCAGCCATTTACGACCACTCTTTGGGTCCGATCACTAAGCCAGTTATGAATCCACCTAACAGTTGCCTTGTCCATTCCATACTTAGTCATTTTTTCAATAAGGATTGTATGAGAGACTTTGTCAAATGCTTTGCTGAAGTCAAGATATACTATATCTACAGCATTTCCTTGATCCACCCAATCAGTGATACCGTCATAGAAGGAAATTAAGTTAGTCTGACATGACTTATTAGTTACAAACCCATGCTGACTCTGTTTAATCACTTCATTCTTATCCAGGTATTGACATACATGATGTTTAATAATTTGTTCAAAGATCTTTCCTGGTATAGAAGTCAGACTCACCGGCCTATAGTTCCCTGGGTCCACCTTCTTCCCCTTTTTGAAGATAGGAACAACATTTGCTCTTCTCCAGTCTTCTGGCACTTCTCCTGTTCTCCAAGAATTTTCAAAGATTATGGAGAGGGGTTCAAAAATTTCTTCTGCTATCTCCTTCAGTACTCTGGGGTGTAATTCATCTGGACCTGGAGACTTGAATTCATTTAGGTTAGCTAAGTGTTTCCTCACTATCTTTCTGTTTATAGATATCCTGGATTCTTCTATTCCCTTAATAGGACAGTGAATAACAGTTGATGTTACATTTCCTTTCTGAGAGAAAACAGATGCAAAATAGGAATTTAAAAGTTCAGCCTTCTCAACATCCTGTCTTACCATTTCATCATTTTCATCCTGTAAAAATCCTATAGCATCTTTGACTTTTCTTTTACTTTTGACATATAGCCAAAATCCTTTATTATTGTTTTTGACATCTCTTGCAAGCCTCAATTCATTTTCAGCTTTAGCTAATCTGATTTGTGCCCTGCAGGTTCTGCAGACAGCATTATATTCTTCTTTAGATATGCCTCCCTCTTTCCATTTTATAAACATTTTTTTCTTCCTTTTTAGCATGTGCTTAAGTTCTGTGTTCATCCATCCTGGTTTCCTTAAATGCTTCCTATTCTTCCCTCTTTTCGGAATTGTTAACAACTGTGGTTTGAGAATTTCATTTTTCAAGATTTCCCATCCCTCCTGGACATTTTTGTCTTTTAGGATATCCAGCCATTGGATCCCTCCAATTCTCTTTCTGAATCCCTTAAAATCTGCCTTTCTGAAATCTAACCTTGACGTCTGAGTCTTCACAGGTCTTCCGCCTCTAGTTATCCAAAATTCTAAAATAGCATGGTCACTACCTCCTAGGGTCCCAGCCACTTTTACCTCCTCAACCATTTCCTCCCTGTTTATAAGGATTAGATCCAAGGTAGCAGTTCCCCTTGTTTTCTCCCTTACCTTTTGGAAGATAAAGTTGTCAGCAAGAGAGGATAAGAATTTCCTTGACCTGTTAGTTTTGCCTGAGAGAGATTCCCAACAAATGTCTGGATAGTTGAAATCTCCCATGACAACTATGTCATATTTTTTGGAGAACTTGGCCATTTGATGCATAAAGAGTTCATCCATATCTTCAGCTTGCACAGGCGGCCTGTAGTAAATGCCTACAATGGTGTCCTTTCCATTGTTCTGTCCTTGTATTCTTACCCAAACAGTTTCCACAGAACTCCCAGTCTCTGAAGCTTCAATCTCTGTGCAGATATACAATGGGGCAAAAAAGTATTTAGTCAGTCAGCAATAGTGCAAGTTCCACCACTTAAAAAGATGAGAGGCGTCTGTAATTTACATCATAGGTAGACCTCAACTATGGGAGACAAACTGAGAAAAAAAAATCCAGAAAATCACATTGTCTGTTTTTTTTTCATTTTATTTGCATATTATGGTGGAAAATAAGTATTTGGTCAGAAACAAGCAATCAAGATTTCTGGCTCTCACAGACCTGTAACTTCTTCTGTAAGAGTCTCCTCTTTCCTCCACTCATTACCTGTAGTAATGGCACCTGTTTAAACTTATCAGTATAAAAAGACACCTGTGCACACCCTCAAACAGTCTGACTCCAAACTCCACTATGGTGAAGACCAAAGAGCTGTCAAAGGACACCAGAAACAAAATTGTAGCCCTGCACCAGGCTGGGAAGACTGAATCTGCAATAGCCAACCAGCTTGGAGTGAAGAAATCAACTGTGGGAGCAATAATTAGAAAATGGAAGACATACAAGACCACTGATAATCTCCCTCGATCTGGTGCTCCACGCAAAATCCCACCCCGTGGGGTCAGAATGATCACAAGAACAGTGAGCAAAAATCCCAGAACCACGCGGGGGGACCTAGTGAATGAACTGCAGAGAGCTGGGACCAATGTAACAAGGCCTACCATAAGTAACACACTACGCCACCATGGACTCAGATCCTGCAGTGCCAGACGTGTCCCACTGCTTAAGCCTGTACATGTCCGGGCCCATCTGAAGTTTGCTAGAGAGCATTTGGATGATCCAGAGGAGTTTTGGGAGAATGTCCTATGGTCTGATGAAACCAAACTGGTACTGTTTGGTAGAAACACAACTTGTCGTGTTTGGAGGAAAAAGAATACTGAGTTGCATCCATCAAACACCATACCTACTGTAAAGCATGGTGGTGGAAACATCATGCTTTGGGGCTGTTTCTCTGCAAAGGGGCCAGGACGACTGATCCGGGTACATGAAAGAATGAATGGGGCCATGTATCGTGAGATTTTGAGTGCAAACCTCCTTCCATCAGCAAGGGCATTGAAGATGAAACGTGGCTGGGTCTTTCAACATGACAATGATCCAAAGCACACCGCCAGGGCAACGAAGGAGTGGCTTCGTAAGAAGCATTTCAAGGTCCTGGAGTGGCCTAGCCAGTCTCCAGATCTCAACCCTATAGAAAACCTTTGGAGGGAGTTGAAAGTCCGTGTTGCCAAGCGAAAAGCCAAAAACATCACTGCTCTAGAGGAGATCTGCATGGAGGAATGGGCCAACATATCATCAACAGTGTGTGGCAACCTTGTGAAGACTTACAGAAAACGTTTGACCTCTGTCATTGCCAACAAAGGATATATCACAAAGTATTGAGATGAAATTTTGTTTCTGACCAAATACTTATTTTCCACCATAATATGCAAATAAAATGAAAAAAAAAAAACAGACAATGTGATTTTCTGGATTTTTTTTTCTCAGTTTGTCTCCCATAGTTGAGGTCTACCTATGATGTAAATTACAGACGCCTCTCACCTTTTTAAGTGGTGGAACTTGCACTATTGCTGACTGACTAAATACTTTTTTGCCCCACTGTACGTGTTTCTAACATACAATGCGACACCTCCTCCTCGTTTATCAAGTCTGTTTCTTGCAAATAAGTTGTATCCTTCTAGTCTTGTATTCCAATCATGTGTATCGTCCCACCAAGTATCAGTGATTCCAATGACATCATATTTCTTTTCCTGTGTTAGTAGTTCCAATTCTCCTTGTTTGTTGCCCATGCTTTGTGCATTAGTATAGAAACATTTTAGTTTGTGTTTGGTTTCTCTTTCTCCAATATTTTTATTAATTAGATTCTTTTGTCTTTGTTCTTCCTTTCCACTTCTAATAGCAGAGTTCTCAATAGCATTTGTCAGGTGTATGGCTTTTTCTGGTCTTTTGCTTCCCTTCCCATGTTGTTCTAGTTTAAAGCTCTCCTTACAAGTGTAGCAAGGCGACTTCCAAACACATGCTTTCCAGTCTTCGTAAGGTGCACCCCATCTCTAGCAAGTAGTCCATCGTATAAGTAGTTCACTCCGTGATCCAGAAATCCAAATCGTTGCTGACGGCACCATCGACGTAGCCAGTTGTTCACCTGCAGAATCTTATTCCACCTCCTTGTTCCATGGCCATCCACTGGGAGGATGGAAGAGAAGACCACCTGCGCTCCCAGTTCTTTCACTTTCTTGCGTAAGTCTTCAAAGTCTCTGCAGATGGTTTCCAGGTCGTTTCTTGCAGTGTTATTTGTCCCCACATGTAGTAGCAGGAATGGGTAGTCATCTGTAAGTCTGAAGAGTCCTGATATCCTGTCAGACACATCTTTAATTTTTGCACCTGGAAGACAGCACATTTCTCTTGGAAGTTATATCCGGTCTGCAGATAGCGGCCTCTGTTCCTCTCAACAGGGAATCCCCCATGACCACCACTCTCCGTTTCTTCACAACATTTTTCTTTCTCCATCCAGGAGGACTCTGAAGGCGTACAAGGTTGCTGTTTGTGGGCAAAGTCTTATCCTGATGTATTTCTTCATCGTTTTCCTGCGTGAGAGCCTGGTACTGGTTTCTGAGCAGTATGGGTGCTGACTGCCTCCTGCTTCTCTGGGTCACATGTCTCCATTCCTCTGTTTCTTCAGGTGCACTTCGAATTTCTTCTCTTTCTGTAACATGAAGAGATAATTCTGCTCTGTCCAAGAACTCTTCACCTTCCTTAATGATCTTCAACATAGCTAACCTCTCTTCGAGATTTTGCAACTTTTCCTCCAACAGGGACACAAGCTTGCATTTGTGGCATGTGAAGTTTGGCTTTTCCACTGGTAAATCTGTGAACATGTAGCAAGAAATGCAGCTCACCAAATGGCTCCTGGCCTCTTCCATCTTGAGATTTCTTAAAAACGATGAAAGATGAGCCAAAATTCGCGCGCCTATAGGCGCGCGGTTTTTTCCGATTTCCTCTTTTCAGCTGCAACCCAGTGATCGTTGAGCTCGCGGAGACTCTTCACTTATCCCAGAAGGCACTGGGAATATGCAAATGATCTCCTCAAGACTCTTCCCCTGCACTATACATACACTATACAGGGAAAACACAGCAACAGGATTGATGAGGACTTATATGAGGACTTGTGTAGGTATAGAAGCCAAAACATCAAGTTTTTAGCTCTGTTATCAGTTTCTTAGTTCCTGGAGTATGATACACAACAAACTTACTCCCTCCCTCCTCCCCTCCTCATAGACTGTGAAGCATTTAGTGAGCTGTACCCTAAGAAAAGCGTGAGATTGGAAATTCAAAGTAATGCTGTCTAATAACATATTTTACAAACTTTATATTTGTCATCTGTACTATTGATTTATGCAAAGTTTGTTTTATTTCTATCAAAAATTATACAGTGGGGAAAGTATGTATTTGATACACTGTCGATTCCCACCTACAAAGAATGGAGAGGTCTGAAATTTTTAATCATAGGTACACTTCAACTGAGAGAAACAGAATCTACAGGAAATGTCTGACCTCCGTAATTGCAAACAAAGGTTTATGTACCAAATATTAAGTTCTGTTTTTCTGTTGTATCAAATACATATTTCATGCAATAAAATGCATATTTAAATCATACAATGTGATTTTCTGGATTTTTTTTTAGTCTGTCTCTCACAGGTTAAGTGTACAATTGCAGACCTCTTCATTCTTTGTAGGTGGGAAAACTTGCAAAATTTTCAGTGTATCAAATTCTTATTTTCCCCACTGTACATGGTTCCCTGTTCTTGCTGTAATTATAATATAAGTTATTTTATTTTCTAGTACAAAATTATTTTGAGTGAATTTATGATTACAAAATGTCTAAGAAGCTCCCCATGAAGTCAGCTGTATTTGAGCATTTCTCAGTGACTCAAAATGAAAAATATTTTGTCAATGTATGACCCAGAGGAAAACAAATGCTGTGATGCCAAAATCAGTGCATACTTAGGCAGTGATAAAAATGCTCCTACAAGAGCTTCCAATCTAAAAAGACATTTACTATGCTTCCACCCAGAAGTTTTCAAAGCTGTGACTGAGAAAGATAACAGCAGCACCAAGAAATCTGCGTCCAGCACTTCCTGCCAGGCAAAGGAGGAGGAAAGAGCATCTCAAACATCATTAACAAGATATTTTGTAAGTGACAAAGTTACTGTAACAATGAGAGCAGATATGTTTAAAATACAGCTCATACAGCTTGTTGTGAAGGACGGCGTACCATTATCATTATTTACACGACCAGCTTTTACAGCTCTTAATGGAGAAATGGCCCGCATCTTTGTGTTTCTCTGGAAAGAGAAAGTATTACAAAATTAGTGATTGAAGAAGCCCTTAAACAAAAGGAAGATCTTAAAAAGACCCTCAAGACTCTTCATGTTTCTTAAAATGGATGCCTACACATGTCACAGAGTGAACTATTTTTCCATCAATGTTCGATATGTTTGTGACAACAAAGAAATTGTTACCAAGACACTGGCAGTAAAAGATACTAAAGCTCATCACAGCAGCCAGTTTCTCCAGGACTTGGTGGAAAGAGTTCTGAAAGATTACGAACTCAAAAAGAACAGGTTCTTGCTATTGTAACGGACAATGCTTCAAACATAAGTACAATTAAACTGATGAATGAGCATAATGAACAACAGCTAGAAGAAAATTTAGGATTCAGTATGTTTGAGATGGAAGGCCACAGTGCTCATGTAACTGAGGAACAAACAGATATTACAACAGAAGAACAGCAAAATTATACTGTAGAAATAGATGATCTTGTTGAAGCTGCTTAAAAAAACTTTCATATTCATCACATGCGCTGTGTTGTGCACACGCTGGCAATAAGAGAGTCTGCAAGAGGGACATGCTGGAAATCTGATTGGAAAAATGAGGAAATTGGTTATTGCCGCCAGAACCCCTAAAATTGATTCCATCTTGAAGAGACGTGCTGGGAAAGGGGCAATTGTCGATCAAGGCCCTCGGTGGGGCAGCACTTATTTAATGGAGCGATTGCTTGAACTAAAACCGTTTTATAGATATGACGAACCCTCAGGTAACCCTAAATGAAGATCAATGGACACAGGTGGCTGAATCGAAGGAATTGCTTAATCACCCATTTACCGTGACTAAAAAAATTACAAGCTGAGGATTTAACTTCTGGCATTTTCATAAGCGAGTGGAAAAACTTGCGATTTTGCCTGTCCCAAAGAGGAGGTTTAATCGCAGATGGCATTTCTGCTTCAATGAAACGGAGAGAGACACAGCTATTGGAAAATAAAATATTTCTGGCATCTGTTTATGTGGACTCAAGTCATCGTATACTCCTTGATGATCAACAGCTTACTAAAGGAAAAGAAGCTCTGACTGAGGTAGCAGTTCAGATGAGTGGCCTACAGGAGGACTGCCAGGCGCAAGAGGACTTGGGTCCTGACAGTGCTACTGCTGCCATATCTTCATCCTCATCAGATGAGGAGTTTGACTTTGACAAGTATTTGGATGAAATGGAACAGTCAAAGCGTTGCCGCAAGGAAAAAGATTTCACTCAGTCTCCTATAACAAGCAGATTGACCATATTTCAGCAAAATGTTTCACTTGCTCTCAAAGAAATAGAAAAATTCAACCGTTCATCAAAACAGACTGTGCATGAGGCAATTCCTTTATACCCGGAAATTGAGATATATATATATATATATATATATATATATATATATATATATATATATATTAGTATTGTTTCTCCAGCGATCTCTGTATCTTACAGGTATCGATTGAGTTTTTCTTTTTAATATTTTAATCATTTGGTTTTTTTCATGTTGGTGAAGTCCTTGGGGATGGAACAACACTGCAAAGGGTTACTGCTGGTTATAGGGTTAATTTGTCTGAACTAAATCCACTTGGAATCTCCTATACACAACAGGTAGTTTCTAGAAAGGGTGACACCCAGAAATTCAGTGGTGTTTTTCCCTGGCTTCCTACTATACAGTATATGCGGTTTTGATTCATTCCTCACTTGGACCTGGAGGAAGACACATGTAGTGTCGAAACATGTCGTCCAAAAGGGATTGATTATATACAAAATTGTTACTGAAGAAACATGGATCCTTTTTAATGGAAAAATAAGTCATATTTTATTCCACCATTGGACTGATCGCTGGAGAAACAATACTATTTCTTTCACATGCAAGGATTTATCCCAATCTTTTCCGTGCGAACTGCTACCACAGGCTGGACTTATTCCTGGTTTTCTTCAAAGCGGGGAGCTGGCTGTGCCAAAAAATTCCCCTCTCCCCAAGATTCCTAATGGAAGCTGTGCTATTCACTCAACTTCATCTCCCTTCTCTGCAACACGCACCTCTGACAGTCTAGGACTGGACCCGTTCTCGGATGTCGAATTCGCCTAAGCGGATCAGTCAGACCCTCAGATGGTGCACATTGAGGTCTGTGAGTCAGGGGGGATCCTTTCTCCCAGTACGTGGGCTAGTGATGTCCACCGATGCCGGCCTTCGAGCCTGGAAAGCAGTATTCCGTCATCACACTGGCCAGGGCCGCTGGTCTGCTCTAGAAGTCGAGTCTCCCGATCAACTTTCTGGATATGAGGACAATTAAATTTGCTCTTCTATGGTTCCATCACCTCCTCACTTGTCGTCCTTTCAGAATCCAATCGGTCATCACGACGGCGGTGGTGTACGTCAACCGTCAGGGAGACATCAGCAGGGCGGCCATACACGAAGTAGGTCACCTCCTCCCCTGGGCTGAGAGGAACCTTTCGATCACCTCAGCTGTTCACACCCCGGGAGTTGGGTTTTTGGGCGGCAGACTTTTCTCAGCCGTCAGGGTCTCGCCTCAAGACAATGGTCTCTTCATCCGGAAGTCTTTCAACAGATCTGTCATCACTGGAGGACGCCGAATGTGGCTCTGAGGGCCTCAAACCTAAACGCCACGAATTCATAGCTCAGTCTCATGACCCTGAAGCCATCGAGGCGGACGCATTGGTTCTCCTGTGGAACCTTTTTCACCTGCTGTGCATCTTTTTCCCCCGCTTTTCACTTCCGAGGGTCATCATGAAAATCAGAGCGGAAAAGGTCCAGTGATCCCGATCGCTCAGGACGGGCCATGTCAGGCGTAGTACACGGGGCTAGTGTTGCCCATTGCCAAAGTCCCCTGGCGATTGCCGGATCATCCAGTCCTGCTTCCCAGGCCCTGAGTTGCCTCCAATACTCAGGGGCCCTGTGTTTTAACACCTTGGCCATTGAATCCTCGGGCCTAACCCAGGCTGGGTTCTCCCAACAGGAGATTTCCACCATGGTCAGTGCCTGTAAACCCACGTTGGTTCGCATTTATCATCGCACCTGGGAGGCCCCTTTTTTCTCTTGGTACACTGTAGAGTCCGCGATCATTTTTCTCTCGTCGTTTTCATTCTGTCCATTTTGGATATTCTCCAGATTAATCTGGAGTTAGGCCTCGCGTTCAGATTGCTCAAAGGGCATATTTCTGTGCTGCTCTAATGCAGAATTGCTACCAGGTTATAGGTGAAGACCTTTATTCAAGGAGTTTTTTTTTTCTCACATGGTACCTGCTTGGTCCTGGGAGTTCTCCAGGAGGTTCCTTTCGAACCTCTGCAGGACGTATCGCTGACCTTTCTTTCTTGGAAAGGAGCCTTTTCTATTTGCAATTACGTCAATCAGAGAGGTCTCTGAGCTGGCAGCTCTGTCCTGTCATCCTGTCATGCTTTTTTCCTATTTTCTCACCAGGACACAGTGTTTTTAAAGACGTTCCTGTCTTTCTGCTTAAGGTTGGCTCTTCCTTCCATCTGGACAAAGACATTGTGTTGCCCTTGTTATGCCTGACTCCAGTCCTTCGTATTAAAGAGGATCTTCACACTCTGGATGTGGTAAGAACTCTGAGGCGCTAAGTTTCGCGGGCAGTGTCTTTCCGCACGTCGGATGCACTATTCATGCTTCCAGAAGGGCATAAGAGGGGTCTAACCGCTTCTAAAACCACAATAGCCAGCTGTTTTTCGCTCAGCTATTTAGGAGTCCTACCACTTCAGAGGCATGCTTATCCCGTCGGGGATTAAGGCTCACTACACTCGGGCGGTGGGCACTTCTTGGGCCATTCGGCTCCAAGCATGGGCACAACAGGTTTGCACAGCTGCGACTTAGTCCAGTCTGCACACCTTTGCAAAGCACTTCAAAAATCTCACTCAGGCGTCTGCAGATGCGCCCATCGGCAAACAGATTCTGCAAATGGCAGCAACACATCTGTAGCCTGTTGGTGCATGGGGTTTCATCTGTTGCGTTGTTCCCCACCCAGGGCACGCTTTAGGACATCCCATGGTCTGTGTCCCCAATGAGGCGTAGGAGAAATAGGGATTTTTGTGTGCTCACCGTAAAATCCTTTTCTCCGAATCAATCATTGGGGGACACAGCACCCCACCCGGTTAGCCTGATGGCTTGTGTGTGTTCTGTTGTACTTTTTGTTAATTATGAGCTCCTACTGCTTTGTTACTGAACTTGTTCAAGCTAGAGCCAGCAGAGGGTGTATACTGCAGGGGAGGAGCTAATCTTTTCTGTTTTTTTGCTTAGTGTCTGCCTAGTGGCAGCAGCATAACACCCATGGTCTGTGTCCTCCAATGATTGGCTTGGAGAAAAGGATTTTATGGTGAGTACACAAAAATCCCTATTTTTCACCCCAGGCAGGGTCAGTCTGGCCCACTGTTGAACCGGTGGGCCCAGACACTGACATCTGCTGGCATACAGGGCCGGCAGCCAGTGGCGTGTTGCTTGTTGCATGTCACGCAGCTGCTATGGAACCTGCCCGTCACTAGTAGAGCAGTGGGTGACAGGAGGCAGGAGCTGGCTGCTGCGGCTAAAGCCATGGGCATGGAGAGCAGTGAATATTTCACTTTAATAGCGTGGAGAGCAGTGAATATTTCACTTTAATAGCGGGGCACTATCGGCTTTGGGAGCAGTCAGGCCAGGACCCCCGCTCCCTCAGAGGCCCCCAGCCAGTGGCGCGCCGACCACGCGGCCGCTATGGGACCCGCGCTGCATTCAACTGTATTGGGGGCTGTGTTTTTCTCTGAGGTGCCTGCATTATATTTTATGGGGGGTTGCTTTTTACCCTATGGGGAGGGGGCTGCATTATACCCTGTGGGGAGGGGGCTGCATTATACCCTGTGGGGAGGGGGCTGCATTATACCCTGTGGGGAGGGGGCTGCATTATACCCTGTGGGGAGGGGGCTGCATTATACCCTGTGGGGAGGGGGCTGCATTATACCCTGTGGGGAGGGGGCTGCATTATACCCTGTGGGGAGGGGGCTGCATTATACCCTGTGGGGAGGGGGCTGCATTATACCCTGTGGGGAGGGGGCTGCATTATACCCTGTGGGGAGGGGGCTGCATTATACCCTGTGGGGAGGGGGCTGCATTATACCCTGTGGGGAGGGGGCTGCATTATAGCCTGTGGGGAGGGGGCTGCATTATATTCTATGAGGTGGAGGCTACCCCATCCCCTGCTATATCATTAAGACATGTACTTCCTTATATTATACCCGGATATTGGCGTGTTTTACCTTACAATTCGTGGTCTTTTATTTCTATGTAGCTACATAGTGGGCCCCAAGAATGATTTTATTTGGTGGGCCCAAGGTGCTCCAGTCCGACGCTGACCCCAGATATCAGTATAACAGCGCCAACCTTACACTGTATAGTTTACATGGCAAAATCCTGCTGACAGGTTCGCTTTAATAATATTTTTGTACAGGAAAAAAGCCAAATTGCTTATTGAAGTTATTACAAACTTTCATAACTTTCTATGCTGGACACAATATTGCATAATCAAATTTAAATGAATGTTTTATTACTCATTAAAGCAACACCATTTTTTTTAATTTAAACTCCAATGTGGTATCACTAATCTAAGTACCTTGCGTCTAAGAAAATGATTACCAGCTGGTGTCTTCTGTTATCGGTGCTGCTCTGGTGATCTCATGCTGTTTGTGACCTGCTGGATCACAATGTGTTTGCTGGGCAAGCTGGAGGTCAGTTCTCAATGTAAGTGCATGGGATTAAGAATGAGATTTGCACACACTTACATTGAGAGTTTGTGACCATTACTTCTGATTTCTGGTCATTCAGAAGTTATTGTCACAAGATGGCAAAACCGGACCAGAGCAGAGACAGGAAAAGCAGAATACGGCTGCTGGTAAATATACTAGGATCAGGGAACATGTATTGGTGCTATTACGTCATCTCTGAAATAAACAAAAACTGCTGTAGGGGTGCTATAAGTATGTTATAACGGGGAACATTATATAGACAGCCCGGGCTACATTTATGGACACTTGGCTTTGTCCTTGGGAGCTCCATGTATGGACTTTTTCTTTCCACTCCACAATTTCTTCCATGGCAGAAAGGCCATGACTAAATGTTATAGTTGCTGCCCAGCTCCTGATAAAAGTTTACATATTTTCTAATTTTTTGTTTTTCATAGGACATATAATGAGTATGACCCCTGAACAGCTTCAAGCATGGAGATGGGAACGTGAAATTGATGAAAGAAACCGTCCACTTTCTGATGAAGAGCTGGATGCTATGTTTCCAGAGGGTTATAAGGTATTTTGATTAAAGCAGCATTCCAGCTGGGGGTTTTTCACAGCTGGAGTGGCTCTTGAAATGTTAGTCCCCTACCCCCATTCTTAAACTCGCGCTCTAGCGGCTTCCCCATTTTTCGTCACTGCTCCAATCCCCTTGTGCCATCTTGTCAACGCAGCTTCTGACTGGTCGGAAGTCAGAAGCTACGTCACAGGAGCACAATGCAAATCTGAGAGCTAGAAGGAGGCTCTCATAGACTTGTATGGTAATAGTTACCTCCGACCGGTCCATGAAACACTGGAGCAGTCAGCAGGTCACTTCGACAAGACCGACTGGAGCAACGCTGGGATACAGGGGCAGGGGAATTACATTTAAAGCGGGTGGTGCAATAAAAAAAAAAAAACAAACAAAAAACACTGGAGTGGAGCTTTTAAGCTTTTTAATTCTTCTATAACTTTAAAAGAAAAAGTATACCCAAGAAGTGAATAAAACTGCTTGTTTTTTCTTCCCTTCACACCTTTCCTTATTCCTTTTAATCTATCTACATTAGGTTCTCCCACCACCTGCTGGCTATGTTCCTATACGTACACCAGCGAGGAAATTGACTGCAACACCCACTCCATTAGGTGGAATGACTGGATTTCATATGCCTCCTGAAGACAGAACCATGAAAAGTGTTAGTGATCAGCCTTCTGGAAACCTTCCATTCTTAAAACCTGATGATATTCAGTACTTTGACAAACTTCTGGTAAGTACTTACAAGGAATACTAGTGTAACTGTTTTTAGCTAATCATCATAACTATAAGATCCTTTTAGTTCCTTTGTCCAGGATTTAACAATTGTTTACCTATACTCCTATCATTTCTAATTTTTCCAACAAAATTTACAAAACCAATTATTTTAGGGACCTCATCCCTTTTGAAGTGACTTTTGAAGTGCCCTGTAAGATGAAAAATACCCCAAACTGACACAATTTTAATAAGTAAAATGAAAAAACTTTTTCCCACCAGAATATTGTTTTAGCCCCAAATTTTGCGTTTTTACAAGTGTAGCAGGAGAAAATTGACCATACAATGTGTTGTGCAATTTCTCCTGAATACACAAATGCCCTATATGTAGGGGAAACAACTGTTTGGGTCCACGGCAGGGCTCAGAAGGGAAGGAGGGCCAATTGACTTTCGGGCTGCAAAATTGTCTGGAACAGATAGCAGGCGACATGTTGCGTTTGAAACCCCCTGATGTGCCTAAACAGTGGAGACCTCCCACAAGTGATCCCATTTTGAAAACTGGTGCAGCTGTGATGTTAGGTAATATTGATCATGTTGCTTCTCATAGCTGCTTTTCCAGGTTTGTGTCGGCCAAGAGAGCAGTCAACGTTTTGTCATAAGTTTTGTAAATCATATATATCACACAGGAGATGCTGGAACTACTGTATATACATCACACAGGAGACGCTGAGATAGCTGTATATACAGTGCCATGCGAAAGTATTCGGCCCCCTGGAACTTTTCAACCTTTTCCCACATATCATGCTTCATACATAAAGATACCAAATGTAAATTTTTGAAGAATCAACAATTGGGACACAATTGTGAAGTTAAACAAAATTTATTGGTTATTTAAAATTTTTGTGAGAATTCAAAAACTGAAAAGTGTGGCATGCATTATTATTCGGCCCCTTTACTTTCAGTGCAGCAAACTCACTCCAGAAATTCATTGTGGATCTCTGAATGATCCAATGTTGTCCTAAATGACTAATGCCGATAAATATAATCCACCTGTGTGTAATCAAGTCTCCGTATAAATGCACCTGCTCTGTGATAGTCTCAGGGTTCTGTTTGGAGCACAGAGAGCATCATGAAGACCAAGGAGCACAACAGGCAGGACCGTGATACTATTGTGGAGAAGTTTAAAGCCGAATTTGGATACAAAATGATTTCCAAAACTTTAAAAATCCCAAGGAGCACTGTGCAAGCGATCATATTGAAATGGAAGGAGTATCATACCACTGCCAATCTACCAAGACCTGGCCGTCCCTCTAAACTTTCATCTCAAACAAGGAAAAGACTGATCAGAGATGTAGCCAAGAGGCCCATGATCACTCTTGATGAACTGCAGAGATCTACAGCTGAGGTGGGACAGTCTGTCCATAGGACAACTATCAGTAGTACACTGCACAAATCTGGCCTTTATATAAGAGTGGCCGGAAGAAAGCCATTTCTCAAAGATTTCCATAAAAAGTATTGTTTAAAGTTTGCAACAAGCCACCTAAGGGACACACCAAACATGTGGAAGAAGGTGCTCTGGTCAGATGAAACCAAAATCGAACTTTTTGGCAACAATGTCAAACGATATATTTGGCGTAAAGGCAACACCGCTCATCACACTGAACACACCATTCCCACTGTCAAACATGGTGGTGGCAGCATCATGGTTTGGGGCTGCTTTTCTTCAGCAGGGACAGGGAAGATTGTTAAAATTGATGGGAAGATGGATGGAGCCGAATACAGGACCATTCTTGAAGAAAACCTGTTGGAGTCTGCAAAAGACCTGAGACTGGGACGGAGATTTATCTTCTAACAAGACAATGATCCCAAACATAAAGCAAAATCTACAATGGAATGGTTCACAAATAAACGTATGCAGGTGTTAGACTGGCCAAGTCAAAGTCCAGACATGAATCCAATTGAGAATCTGTGGAAAGAGCTGAAAACTGCTGTTCACAAACGATCTCCATCCAACCTCACTGAGCTCGAGCTGTTTGCCAAGGAAGAATGGGCAAGAATTTGTCTCTCGATGTACAAAACTGATGGAGACATACCCCAAGCGACTTGCAGCTGTAAGTATTAAGTTAAAGGGGCCAAATAATATTGCACGCCTCACTTTTCAGTTCTTGAATTTCCACAAAAATATTTGGTATCTTTATGTTTGAAGCATGATATGTGGGAAAAGGATACATCATCTAACCAGTTTTGCAATGCAACGGAGACATTAAGGCGCAGTAAAACAGCATTGATGTTTTTTCTTTGGACATGAGCAATGATACACAGGTGGATGGCGTTCAAAAAATACATATGTCCAAGTTGGAAAACGTGCTAATTAAAGAAATGAAGGTCTGGTGGAACAGCAAAACTTAGTCTTATCTGGAGAAGCAAATGATCCCACCTGGTCTGAGACTTAAGAAAGTTGCCACCACAGCATTTTCTGATATATTTAAGCGGAAATGGGAGGAAACCCTAACAGACTGCTCTCTTATACTAATGAAAATAATCATAGAGCAGGAGGAACTTACTCTTAGGGTGTGTGCACACGCTGCGGATTCTGCTGTGGATCCGCAGCGGATTTGGTCCTGCGGATCCGCAGCAGTTTCTGCTGGGGTGTACAGTACCATTATAATCAATGGAAAATGAAATCCGCAGTGCACACGGTGCAGAATTTTCTGCTGTTTCAAATCTGCAGCATGTCAATTCTTTGTGCGGATTCCGCTGCAGTTTGGCACCTGCTCCATGGCAGGTGTCAAACCGCAGGGGAAAACCGCAGGCTAAATCTGCAGATAAACCTACGGACTTACACAAATCTGCGCAGAAAATTCCGCAGCACAATCCGCAACGTGTGCACACACCCTGAAAGAGACTGCCGTCTTAGAAATTTTCAGGATGGAGGCCACATAACACTCAAAGCCAGAATTGAGCCCTTTTCCTCTCTCAAAACTTTTCTTTTCAACTCCTTTGGCATGGTTATTTTTTCATTCCTATTACTGTTGGGATATTACTAGCACTTTTTGCCATCCAGCTTGTCCTATTGCAAGAGAATTGTGAACACCACAGCAGGGTTTTTATACTTCGTTAACACCTTAACGACCAAGCCATTTTGTAGGTTAAAGGCCAGGCCTTAATTTTGAAATCGGACCACTGTCACTTTATGTGGTTATAACTCTGGAACGCTTCAACGTATCCCGCTGATTCTGAGATTGGTTTTTCGTGACATATTGTACTTCATTTTAGTGGTAAAATTTCTTCTATATGACTTGCGTTTATTTATGGAAAAAAATGGAATGGAAATATGGCAAATTTTTATTTTGCAATTTTCAAACTTTTAATTTTTATGCCCTTAAATCAGAGAGATGTCACAAAAAATAGTTAATAAATAACATTTTCCACATGTCTACTTTACATCAGCACAATTTTGGAACCAAAATTTTTTTTTCTTAGGAAGTTATAAGGGTTAGAAGTTGACCAGCGATTTCTCATTTTTCCAACAAAATTTACAAAACCCATTTTTTTAGGGACCACCTCACATTTGAAGTGAGTTTGGGGGTCAATATAACAGAAAATACCCAAAAGTGACACCATTCTAAAAACTGCACCCCTCAAGGTGTTCAAAACCACATTCAAGAAGTTTATTAACCGTTTAGGTACTTCAAAAGAATTGAAGCAATGTGGAAGGAAAAAATGAACATTTAACTTTTTTCCCAAAATTTTTTATTTGGACACAATTTTTTTTATTTTGTCAAGGGTATCAGGAGAAATTGAACCACAATATTTATTGTGCAATTTCTCCTGACTACACCGATACCCCATGTGTGGAGGAAGACGAATCTTTAGGCGCATGGCAGAGCTCAGAAGGGAAGGAGCATCATTTGAGATTTTGAATGTCAAATTGGCTGTAATCGAGAGTGGACGCCATGTCGCTTTTGGAGAGCCCCTGATGTACCTAAACAGTGGAAACCCCCCACAAGTGACCCCATTTTGTAAACTAGACCCCCCAAGGAACTTATCTAAATGTGTGTTGAGCACTTTGAACCCCGAAGGGCTTCACAGAAGGTTATAACGTAGAGCCGTAAAATTAAAAAATCATATTTTTTCCTCAAAAATGATCTTCAATGAGCTATAATTTTTCCATATTTCGACCGACAGTCAGGTGCTGGCTTGATTTTTGCGGGAAGAGCTGACGTTTTTATTGGTACCATTTTCGAGCACATAACGTTTTTTGATCGCTTTCTACTCTGATTTTTCTGTTCATTTTTTGAATGAAGAAAAACCAGCAATTTAGGAATGCTTTTTTTTTTTTTCCCCCCTCCGTTCTGCATGTGGTAAAATTAGTATGGCAGCTTTATTCTTCGGGTCACTACGATCACAGCGATACCTCATTTATATAGTTTTTTTTATGTTTTGGTGGTTTTTACACAATAAAAACTTTTATAGAAAAAATATTTTTGCATCACTTTATTCTGCGAGCTATAACTTTTTTTTTTATTTTTTTGCTGATGCTGTATGGCGGCTCGTTTTTTGCGGGACAAGATGACGTTTTCGGTGGTACCATGTTTATTTATATTCCTCTTTTTGATCGCGTGTTATTGCACTTTTTCCAAGCGGTATGATGATACTGCTTGGAAAAAGTATAATTTGCTACTTTTTTGTGTTTACGGCATTCACTGAACGGGTTAACTAGAATGACACTTTTATACATGGGATTTTTATGGACGTGGCGATACCAAACGTGTATTTTTTTTTAAAATTTTTTACATAATGTGTAATTTTTAGGGAATTTTTTAATTTTTTTAATACATATTTTTTTTTAAAAAAGTAATTTTTACCTTGTGCCTTTATGGGACTTTCACTTTTGCTTTGACTTTAGCTATAATACATTACAATGCTCCAGCATTGTAATGCATTATACCAATGCTGAGAGCTGCTGACACCATGCTGTGAGCATGATCTCACCAGCTCTTGGTAGGTAAATGACCCGGAGGTTGTCATGTCACCTCCGGGTCATCATGGCACAGGTCGGGCCCCGTGATTACATCGCGGGGACTCCGACCTGAGGCAGAGGGAGCCCCCTACCCTCTGCCTCCCCCTCTGAACGCTGCGATCACGCTCGATCGCAGCAGTGAGGGGGTTAACAGCCAGGGGTGGTGGGGGCTCCGCTCCTAGCTGTCATTGCAGGACGCTCAGCCACTGCAGCGCTGGGCTCCTACACTGATCAGGCAAGGAGAAGCTCAAATTTCAGCTTCTCCTGCTGATTAATGCTGTTTGGTCTGTCAGATTGACCGACCAATCACAGCGCTGTGGGTGCAGGGACCAAGTGTAAGGGTCCCTGCCCCCCTTCCTGTGCCTCTCAGCTGTCAAAGGCAGGACGTGCAGAGTCCGTCATGGTGCTGAAAGTTACCTCCTGCCATGACGGACTGTGCATGTCCATAGACATTAAGGGGTTAAATAAGATTTGGTTCAGGTGCTCATCTAATCAGAAGCACATTAAGTAGAATGAGTTGTACTCTGGTTGGAATTCAACTGACACTGGAATGGAACGGCCGTCAGACATGAAGAGAAGCTGATTTTTATAAAACTGTGCAGTGGTCTCTTAATTTTTGCCAGATATATAAAAAAACTTCCTTTTCACCCCCCCCCCACTGGGGGTGGTCTATTGTTGTCCTTTCTCATTCTGTGGTCCTCTACCAGAGGCCTGGGAGTTTGAGGGTTCTGCGCAGGATCTTAGTTGTTCCCAGGATTGCTCTTTTCTGAACAGAGAGCTCAGATGTTGCTCCTGGGATCTTTTGTAGCCATTCTTCCAATGTAGGGGTGTCTGCTTCTGTAATGGTGACTGGTTCTTGCTCTAGGTGGTTGCTTTGTTTCATTCTCAGATCTTGCAGGCACATTGCACTGGAGTTGTGTGTTTTTTCCTTCTCCCATATGTTCCTCCAATATCGTCCAGTCTCTGCTACTGGTGGAGTTGCAGCCTCTGTGCTGTTACTCTGTTGTAGGGAGTACACCTTGAATGGTTCTTTGGAGAACAGGGCATTTATCTTCTTGGCCTCAGCTTCTCTAGTGTATCTCCCTAGTCTTGCAGCAAGTGCTGTGAGCCTTTGTTTAGCAGTCTCTAGGGCTTCAGTTGGGGTCAGGCCTTTATACTTGCTCAGCTTGGTCTTATTCTTGAACTTTACACTCTTCTGTATTTTTGTTAGTTGGCTGACTTCCCTTTGTCTCCAGTCTTCTTTTCCAAGGGGGGCACATACTTGTGTTCTTTTTTTTTCTAATCACGTATTTATTAAAACATATATCCAGATTGTAACACAGTCTGACACAAACTCCAGACAGATACATAATGTCCAAAGCAGATTAATACCTTTTCCTTTAACATGAACAAACTCAATAACCCTCCCTCCCTACCTCTCCCCCAATCCCCATCTCATTAACCTTTATTATCAAACTGATACTTCACCTCTTGATAAATTTATACACAGCTGTACAGGGGCTCAGCTACACAAGTAGAAATTCCGTTAGAGGCTCTGCAATAGCTCCGCAGATGCCACACCCGGATAATCCATCCATCCGCCCCCCACATTCTTGAATTTTGTATGTTGACCTTTCTTAATGTTTATATTCCTCTCCCAAGAGGACAATAAAGTTAACTTTGTTCACAAATCCTTTTTTGACTGGTGGTTTTTCATCCAGCCAATGCATCGCAATAAGCTTCCTAGCAGCATACAGCAGTCTTGCAATAGCCAATCTCCCACATTCATCCGTATCAAAATCATCCATACATCCCAAGAGGCAAGTCAGCGGGTTACGTACAATATTTACCCCCATCACTTCTTAAATCAAATTGAGCACTTTCACCCAAAAAGGCTGAAGGCGAGAGCACAACCACATCATGTGAAGGTCCGCTCTTTCCTCAGAACACCTTGGGCATCTTGAGTCCCCTCTTAGTCCTGCCTTCATCATCCACAACGGGGTTCTGTATACTCTATAAGCTAGATATAACTGCGACACCCTTTTAGCCTCTCAAAGAAACATTGGAAATATATTGTAGTATGGACTCCCACTGAGACTCCGAAAAGGAACCCAAGTCTGCCATCCATTTTTCCAGCATTAACGGGTGTCTCAGTAAAAGTGTCCAACAGGCCCCTGTACAGTCATGGCCAAAAGTTTTGAGAATGACACAAATATTAATTTTTACAAAGTCTACTGCTTCATTTTTTCTAATGGCAATTTGCATATACTCCAGAATGTTATAAAGAGTGATCAGCTTAACAGCAATTACTTGCAAAGTCAATATTTGCCTAGAAAATGAACTTTATCCCCCAAAACACATTTCAACATCATTGCAGCCCTCCCTTAAAAGGACCAGCTAACATCGTTTCAGTGATTGCTCCATTAACACAGGTGTGGGTGTTGATGAGGACAGGGCTGGAGATCAATCTGTCATGATTAAGTAAGAATGACACCACTGGACACTTTAAAAGGAAAGACAAAATGAAGAAAGCCCTGCTGTAATTAAATAAGTAAAAAGCAAAAGTGCACTTAAATCATACAGAGTTCTTAGTAATACTGTATTTGATCAAACATAGCATAAAAGCCGTCCCACCATCGACAAGGTGACTCTGTGGTCGGGGCGGTCCTACACTGTGTAATATTAAAAACCTTATGTGTCAAAGTTGACGTCTGTGTGAATAAGGGCAGACAAGGACCGGGTCCCAACCACCGGACACCAGTCAGGGGAAGCCTTTAAATACAATTTCCAGCTCAAGAGAGGGAGGCCACATCCCAGCTTGCACAGAATGCAAAAATACAGAGAAAAAACACAAAAATTGAGCTTGGTTTGAGTTGGTACACATGCAGCATATAAATGCATGTTCACATGGCCAAAAAGCATACAAAACCTAGAAAAGTCAAAATGAAGAAAACCCTGCTGTAATTAAATAAGTAAAAAGCAAAAGTGCACTTAAATCATACAGAGTTCTTAGTAATACTGTATTTGATCAAACATAGCATAAAAGCCGTCCCACCATCGACAAGGTGACTCTGTGGTCGGGGCGGTCCTACACTGTCTAATATTAAAAACCTTATGTGTCAAAGTTGACGTCTGTGTGAATAAGGGCAGACAAGGACCGGGTCCCAACCACCGGACACCAGTCAGGGGAAGCCTTTAAATACAATTTCCAGCTCAAGAGAGGGAGGCCACACCCCAGCTTGAGCTTGGTTTGAGTTGCTGCATGTGTACCAACTCAAACCAAGCTCAATTTTTGTGTTTTTTTCTCTGTATTTTTGCATTCTGTGCAAGCTGGGGTGTGGCCTCCCTCTCTTGAGCTGGAAATTGTATTTAAAGGCTTCCCCTGACTGGTGTCCGGTGGTTGGGACCCGGTCCTTGTCTGCCCTTATTCACACAGACGTCAACTTTGACACATGATAAGGTTTTTAATATTAGACAGTGTAGGACCGCCCCGACCACAGAGTCACCTTGTCGATGGTGGGACGGCTTTTATGCTATGTTTGATCAAATACAGTATTACTAAGAACTCTGTATGATTTAAGTGCACTTTTGCTTTTTACTTATTTAATTACAGCAGGGTTTTCTTCATTTTGTCTTTTCTAGGTTTTGTATGCTTTTTGGCCATGTGAACATGCATTTATATGCTGCATGTGTACCAACTCAAACCAAGCTCAATTTTTGTGTTTTTACACTTTAAAAGGAGACTGGTGCTTGGCATCATTGTTTCTCTTCTGTTAACCATGGTTATCTCTAAAGAAACACGTGCAGTCATCATTGCACTGCACAAAAATGGCCTAACAGGGAAGAGTATCGCAGCTAGAAAGATTGCACCTCAGTCAACAATCTATCGCATCAAGAACTTCAAGGAGAGAGGTTCCCTTGTTGCCAAAAAGGCTCCAGGGCACCCAAGAAAGACCAGCAAGCGCCAGGACCGTCTCTTAAAAGTGTTTCAGCTGCGGGATCGGGCTACCAGCAGTGCAGAGCTTGCTCAGGAATGGCAGCAGGCAGGTGTGAGTGCATCTACACGCACTGTGAGGCGGAGACTCTTGGAGCAAGGCCTGGTCTCAAGGAGGGCAGCAAAGAAGCCACTCCCCTCAGAAAAAACATCATAGACAGACTGATATTCTGCAAGAGGTACAGGGAGTGGACTGCTGAGGACTGGGGTAAAGTCATTTTCTCTGATGAATCCCCTTTTCGATTGTTTGGGACATCTGGAAAACGGCTTATTCGGAGAAGACCAGGTGAGCGCTACCACCAGTCTTGTCTCATGCCAACTGTCAAGCATCCTGAAACCATTCATGTGTGGGGTTGCTTCTCAGCCAAGGGAATGGGCTCTCTCTCAGTCTTGCCTAAAAACACAGCCATGAATAAAGAATGGTACCAGAATGTCCTCCAAGAGCAACTTCTCCCAACCGTCCAAGAGCAGTTTGGCGATCAACAATGCCTTTTTCAACATGATGGAGCACCTTGCCATAAAGCAAAGGTGATAACTAAATGGCTCAGGGAACGAAACAGAGATTTTGGGACCATGGCCTGGAAACTCCCCAGATCTTAATCCCATTGAGAACTTGTGGTCAATCATCAAGAGACGGGTGGACAAACAAAAACCTTCAAATTCAGACAAAATAAAAGCATTGATTTTGCAAGAATGGACTGCTATCAGTCAGGATTTGATCCAGAAGTTGATTGAGAGCATGCCAGGGAGAATTGCTGAGGTCCTGAAGAAGGGTCAACACTGCAAATATTGACTTGCTGCATTAACTCATTCTAACCGTCAATATAACCTTTTGTTACTCATAATATGATTGCAATTATATTTCTGTATGTGATAAAAACATCTGACAAACACACATAAAAACCAGAGGGCAGCAGATCATGTGAAAATATAATATTTGTGTCACTCAAAACTTTTGGCCATGACTGTACATTAGAGTGAAGAATCCTCTCGTATTCCTCCGAAGTCCTATTGATAGGGAGAGAGTTAAACCCTTCACGGTTGAGCCAGTGATGTCCAAATTATTCCACAGAGTGTTGCTAGCAACTCAAATGACCAAACGGAGACGTGTCTCTGTATGGGACGATACAAAGAGATCGGTAACCCGTTTATTGTAGTCACTACTTTTTATAATATTTCGCTTATTCATGCAAAGTTCTCAACTACCAATAACATCATTTCACTTTATAAGCCAATAATATTGCAAGAAAACCGGAAACTACATATATGTCCATCATAGAAAGTAGTATAGTGGCATATTCTTCAGAGTAGTACACCCCCCCCCCCCCCCCCCCCCTGGTTCCCTTATCTTGCACCTGATGGAAACAGTCTGGTTTCATGACAGCCCATGCCAATTACAAAAATTTATCTTACAGCAACAAAAATAGAGAAACGAAACCTTCAGGCAAAAATGGAGAAGTGAAACTTCAGCTCTGATTTTAGTATTAACCCTTCACAATCCCCACTAAATAATTTTTTTTTTTTTTTTTTTTTTCTTTTTATCACATATGCAGCATCAGAGGTGCTATCCCAAGCTAACAGCTTGAGGGGGTACTGGTCATCACATGACTGATGCCGTGTTACCAGTCATGGCTGTTGCGGCGCACCCGTCCCCCCTGTATACTGCAGTTCACGAATAACAATTTTTGATGGTGGTGGAGATCTTTTGTAGGTAGGCATGTGCTTGGCTTCAACATCTTCATCAAGTAGCCTTTTGAGATCGGTGCAGAGAAGTGCAGGGGCAACGACGCCTTTGATATCATCATTAGCTGTCTCAGTGCAGAATTTCCTAATACATACAGAAATACACCAAAGAACAAGTTTTAGTATCACGTGTACAACAAGGATACAGGCAGCAATATGCAACAAGCTTTGTAAGATCCCAGCTATCCAGCCCCCAATTCCCTTAAACCAATTGGCTGGATTGAGAAAGGAGAAGGTGTCTGACCACCAACTGTCCTTAGTACGATCATTGTCTTTATTGTATTGATCTCTGAGTCTTTGAATGTCTTCTAACTTTAACTTTAACTTCATAGTACTGTTAGGATCTATATAATGACAGCAAGCGGGTCCAATGACCCGACACATACCACCTTGTGCTGCTAAGTAGTCCAGCACTATAGTATGTTGATTAGTGACTATAATAAGTTGATTTTGGACAGCAACAGTAGTAAGTATGTCCAATATATCCCAAATTTGATCATCTAGATAGTCTGTGGCTCTAACCAATTTATTACCACATTTGTGTAATCATAGGGTAAATGAAAATGGAACTGACAATTTTATTGGCCACACTCATCTGCACTATATGTGGTCTCCCTGAAGGGCGGGGTGAATTGTCCGCAGCTCTTTTGTATAATGTATGTTTGGGTATAGCCTGTGTATCCAACTGTTTGTTTGGAATAACAAAGGTGGCCAGGGTCAAGCGACCCAGAGTACAAGTACCTCTTACCTCTACTGGCAACCATTTATAAGCATTGTCTCCACATACCCAGAACATATCATTAGGTAAATCCCATAGGGCTGAATGTTGCAGTACCAATCTATGAACTAAGTCTATGAATGCAGATGCATTCTGAAGCATACACCAAGCTGGAGATTGTCCTAAAGGACTACAATAACCTACATGGGAATTTCCACAAGTGGGGGTTCCTGGTACATATTCAGAGGACTCATTACAAGATATATTGCCAGGAATTCTGGCACAGGTTTCGTTAGAACCCTGGGGAAACAAATTAGAAAATTCCCATGACGTATTATGCAACCTTCTTTCTAGCAACATTGGTTTGAAGGCATCAGTAGAGTGTGACGTTACATTGAAACTGACTTGTAAACCATACGTTGGAATTTGCCCTAGATTGGTTAGACTTGTCTTATTCTTAGGGACCCAAGCCCCTCCCTTGTAGGCCAAATATTGAAGTTGTGTATTGCTTCCTGAAAGGTTACCTTGCCACCAGGGGTATCCTATCCATCCCACAATAGGTATACCAACAGTTAAATTCCATAATTTAGCATTATCTGTGGCATTATTAGCGAGTGTGTCAGAACAGTCAGTCCAAGCAAATAACTCCTCAGGTGGAACAGGGATAGCCCAAAAGGGGATGCTCGTGACTGACACTGGTGAATACGTGCAAATTGCCCAACAAATCTCTCAGCAATTTTTCATGATGTTGTATAAACTTATTATTCAAGGACATAGGGGAATTTAGGCTGTCACATGCGGTTACCAATAATAATATGGAAAATGCGAAAGACCAGAACATTATGCCCCCTTATTTGCTATTTGCTTGTTTAACCAGCTTGCAGTGCGATGCGTGAATCCGAGTAGGTCTTCCTTCTAGTTTCACTGATGTAGGGGTGATGAGGAGGACCGTCATACAAGGGTTCTAGTCCGTGCTTCCTGACATGCCTTTTCACAACTACCAAATCACCAGGCTTCAGGTTATGACAGGTGTCGGTTTCTGCTGAATCTGGAAAAGAAGAAACTAGAGCATGGGTGTTAGCAAGATTTTTACTAAGCTGAATAACATATTGAACAGCACGGTCAGTCTCTTCTGATAACTGCTGAGGTTGGAAATTTGCAACTGGGGACCTAGTACCAAACAATATCTCATATGGGGACAGGCCATGTTTTGCAATAGGGGTAGTATGAATGTGGTATAGTACAATGGGTAGGAACTCTGGCCATGGAGCCGTAGTCTCCTGCATCATTATGGCCAATTGTCCCTTCAGTGTGCCATTCAACCTCTCAACTTTCCCACTGGATTGTAGGTGGTACGGAGTATGGAGGGCTACAGTGGGTCCAAGCATTGTCAGAACTTCTTGGTGCACATGAGAAGAAAAGGCCGGGCCTTGGTCACCAGGGCTGTGGAGTCGGTAAGCCACAGTTGCGACTCCGACTCCTGGATTTTATCAGGCTCCGGCTCCGACTCCTTCATAAATGGCCAATTCATAACAACAAATTTACTGTTGTAAAATATTAAACATCGTGCTTATTCAGTTTCTCACCATCATATAAGTAATAAGACCACTTAGAGCAAAAACTACATTTATTAGAATACAATTAGAATATAGCAAATAACTTTTATAAACTTTTCTAAACTGTAAGTAAATATGCATTAAACACTTTTATGCAGTTAATAAGAAGAAATCTATAAGTTTGTCCTCAGAAAAAGTATTGCCTCTGTCAGATCCTCCTTCATGGATGCCCTCAAATCTGATCTAATTATTTTGAGAGCAGAGAACAACCTCTCTACACTAACTTGTGTTGGTGGCAAAGCAGTAACCACTCGGGCAACATCTGACAATGTCAGGATACAGAGGAATCGCTTGTTGCACTGTTATTTTTGATGAACGGTCAAATTTCTCAATTTCTTTTAGTGCACATGAAAAATTCTGCTGAAATGTACTGGCTGTGTTCCTTGATGGGGATGACTCTTCTATGCGGGAACGCTTTGCACGGTCCTTGTGATCCAAATATTTTTCGAAATTAAATTCTTCATCAGTTGATGATGAGGGTGAAGATGTGGCAGGACGACCAAATTCTTCTTGTTCCTCCTGACTGTTCTGCAACCCTTTCATCCTTACTGCTATTTCAAACAGAGCTTCTTTTCCTTTACTTAGCTGTTGATCATCTAGAAGAATCCGATGCATTGGGTCTACATAAACAGCTGCCAAAAGAATGTTATTTTGTAATAGTAGCTCCTCTCTCCGTTTCATTGAAGTAGCAATGCCACTTGCAATTAACCCTCCTCTTTGGGACAGGCGAAACATCAGGTTCTTCCACTCCTTTAAGAAAATACCTGGAGTTAAGTCCTCTGCTTGTAATTTTTTAGTCACTGTAAATGGGTGCTCCAGCAATTTTTCCAGCTCAGTCTCCTGATTCCACTGACTTTCATTTAGCGTCAGTTGAGGGTTAGCCATGTCTACAAGAAAGGTTTTCAGTTCAACCAAGCGCTGAATCATTAAGTACTGCCCCATCGTGTGGCTTGATCAATAATTTCCCCTTTTCCAGCACGTCTCTTCAAAATTGAGTCAACTTTAGGGGTTCTGGCAACAGTAGCCAATTTTCTCACCTTGCCAATCAGTACAGCAGCATGTCCTTCTTGCAGACTGTCTCTTATAGCCAGCTGTAGCGTATGCACAACACAGCGCATGTGATGAATGAAAGAACATATTGACACAGTTTCAACAAGATCATCTAAACTATCATGTTGCTGTTCATCTGAAGCAACTTCAGTTTGCTCCTCAGTTACAGTACTGTGTTCCTCTATTTCAAACATTTGTGTCTGTGGACCCAGAATGTTCTTCTAGCTGCTGGTCACCATCATTACTCTCATTCTTTAGCTTAATTGTACTTATCATATTTGAAGCATTGTCAGTTACGACAGAAAGAACTTGCTCTTTTTTAAGTTCATAGTCTTGCAGAACCTTTTCCACCAAGACCTGGAGAAACTCACTGGTGGGATGAGCTTTGGTGTCTTTTGCTGCCAATGTCTTGGTAACTATTTCATTTTTGTCACAAACAAATCAGACATTGATGGCAAAATAGTTCACTCTGTGACGTGTGCAGGCATCCATTTTAAGAAACAGAAAGAGAGTTTTTTTTAAGTTCTTCCTTTTGTTTAAAAGCTTCTTCGATTACTAATTTTCTAATACTCTCTCTCTCCAGAGAAACGCCAAGCTTGCGGGCCATTTCCCCATTCAGACACATAAAAGCTGGTCGTGAAAATAATGAAATAGGCACACTATCCTTTACAACAAGCTCTATGATCTGATTTTAAATGTATCTGCTGTAATTGTCACAGTAACTTTGTCACTGACAAAATATCTTGCAACTGATGGCTGCAAAGTTCTCTGCTCCTTTGTTTGGCTGGAAGAGCTGGGCACTGGTTTATTGGTTTGGATGCAGTCTTTCTCATCCACTGCTTTCAGTACTTCTGGATGAAAGCGCTGTAAATGTCTCTTTAGATTAGAAGCTCTGGTAGGAGCATTTTTATCTTTGCCTGAATATGCACTCATCTTGGCTTCACAGCATTTGTTTTCGTCTGGATCGTTTGTCATACACTGACAGACATAATGTTTTCTATCTTGAGTGATGGTGAAATGTTCAAATACAGCTGATTTAATGTGATGCTTCTTTGACATTCTCAGGTTTTTAATTCTGCATTCACAATCCAAATGACAATTGTTTTTCCTAAAAACAATTGTACAAAATTATTGCCAGGTCGTACAACTGATATAGTGGTCAGTAATACTGTTATTATTCCTCATGTACTCACAGTTAACTGATGCAAAGTTTGTATACTTCTTACAGTCTTCCTCTTCTGAGTAGCAGGCAGCTGTGAGATGCTTGGAAGACGCACACCTAGTATGATCTAGTCTAGAGGAGGAGCTTTACTACTAAGAATTTGCAACACATTTTCACTTTGTTTCATACATTGTAAGTAGGGGGGTTGGGGCAGCATGAGGTTAACCAAGTATAAGATTAGATAAGGGCAGTGGAGAACAGTGACACACAAGAAGTAAGAAATGTTTCTATCTCCAGCAGAACTGCTTATCACTGTTGTTCATAGTTTGATAGAACATATATATTTGAGTAACATTTATAAAATTCATATGAAAGTTCAATTATGAAATATTAATACATTTTTTTTAAAGCTGGAGTCGGTACATTTCTACCGACTCCGACTCGAACCAAAACTAACTCCGACTCCACGACAACGACTCCACAGCCCTGTTGGTCACTTCAACAACTTCTGGAACCCCATATCTGCATATAACTTCCATCACCAGTTTCTTTGCTGTGGTTTTTGCTGTCATGTTGGTAACAGGGAATGCTTCCGGCCAACTGGAGAACATGTCAACTACAACCAAACAGTATTCATACCTTCCAGACTTGGGTAACGTGATATGGTCCACCTGGAGCCTTTGGAAAGGATAGTCGGGCTTAGCAAGATACTTCGGGGGGTACACGTTGAAGTTGACCGGGATTGCAAGTCTGACAGATATTACAGGCACGGTTGAGCGCTGTCAAAACTGTGGAAATTCCCAGGGCCCAGTAAAATTTTTGCACCAGTGCGTGGGCCTGATTCTTTCCTCGATGTGTAGGTCCATGTGCCCATGTGGCAATAGCAGGGTACATCCGCTTAGGAAGACACACAAGTTGGTCCTTTTTCCAGAGACCATTATCCATTCGTGCCCCATCAGTCTTCCATTGCTTCACCTCTTCCTTTGGAGACATTCTCTGCATCGTCATTAAGCGGTCTCGTGGGGTCCGACAGAAAACTTCAGTCTGTTGTAGATCCTCAGGTTCTTGTAGGGTCAGTGCTTCTTATAACTGTTTACGCTGAGAGCGTGTGGTCACCATAGTTGGTATGGTTGGTTCAACGGGTAAAAGAGCGGCGGCTTTTGCTTGCATATCCGCAAATGCGTTGCCAACAGTCTGTGGGCTGTTCCTAGGACCGTGCGCATTAAGTTTGATAATAGCCACCTGAGTAGGTAATTTGATCGAGTCCATGAGGGTTTGAACAGCTTCAGCATTTTTCATTGGGGTTCCGGCAGTAGTAATAAACCCTCGATTGGCCCATAGAGCCCCAAAATCGTGAGCAATACCAAATGCAATACCGTGAGTCCGTGTATATATTAGCCCGTCTGTTCTTGGCCAAAGTACATGCAGTAGACAGAGCTTGGAGTTCTGCTTCTTGTGCTGACTGTGAGGGCGGGAGTGCAGCTGCGTGCACTACAGTGTCCTCTGTGGTAACAGCATATCCCGTGTGGAATCTACCAAACTCTTGAACCATCCGTGTATAACACCAGATCGGGATTTGGAATTGGATTCTCGCTGACATTTGGTGGAGTAGCTGTTTCTTCAGTCAGTAGTTGGGAACAATCATGTTGGAGAAAATCCTCATCACTGCCATCTTTCTTGGGGACCGGCAGTAAAGTAGCAGGGTTGATTGTAGTACAGCGATGCAACTTGACATAATCAGGCAAAAGGAGTGAACACTGCAGCCGTAAGTGTCGTTGCACAGTCAAATGTCTTGGTTGCTGAAGGCTCAGTATTGCTACAATATCATGCGGGACAAAAATGTGCGTTTCATGTCCAAGAATTATGTCTGCAGTCTTGTCAAGCAGCGAGTGCGTGGCGTGAACTGCCCTCATGCAACTTGGTGATGCTCGGGCCACTGGGTCGAGGCGGGCCGAATAATAGCCCACTGGTCGTTGCCTGTTGCCATGTGACTGTGTAAGTACCCCTGCTGCGTGTCCTTCATTCTCAGACACATACAAATGGAACGGTCGAGTATATTCCGGGATACCCAAGGCAGGGGCGGAAGCAAAAAGCCGCTTCAACTCAGAGAAGGCATGATGAAGGCTTTCCATGCAAACCGGTGATCTTTCCTTGTCACTCATTATGCCGTCTTTCAAGGCCTTGTAAAGGGGTTGCATTATGCGGGATGCATCCGGTATCCACTGACGACAGTAGGTACATAGTCCAAGAAAACGCTGGAGTTCAGTTTCATCTTTTGCGAAAGGAAGGGAGCTGACAGCTATTTTTCTTTCTTCTGTGAGGTGTCTGACACCCTGAAGGAGACAGTGACCCAAGAATATCACTTGACCAAGGCAGAACTGAAGTTTTGAGGCCGAAACCTGACAGTTCAGTGCTGCCAGATGCTTGAGGAGGTTAATAGTGGCAGCAATGGCTTCCTCCTCCGTCCGTGCACACAACAAAAGATCATCCACATACTGAAGCAGCGTAACCTGGGGGTGATCTAACTGCCAGGGCAAGAGACACTCGCTCATGTTTTTTGCAAACTGGTTGAGACTGTTTTGGGCCCCTTTTGGCATAACTGTCCATATTAACTGTCGTTCCCTGAAAAGTGAATGCAAACAAACTGGCAATCTGGGTGTAACGGAATACTAAAGAAGGCATTGGTAAGATCGATGACTGTAAACCAAGCAGCATCCTGGGGTATTTGGGGCAAAAGAGTGTGTTGATTATGCACCACTGTAGTTTCCAGAATAGTAGCTGCATTAACTGCCCGTAGATCTTGTACCAGCCGGTACACAGAGGGCTGGCCAGGTGAGGTCTTTTTCTTAACGGGAAACAAGGGCGTATTACATGGAGAAACACAGGGTACCAGAGCACCGATATCAAGTAACGTTTTTGTTTGTTCCTGAAGGCCCCGCTCCTGATCATGTTTCAAAGGATATTGATGGACTTTGGGAAAAGGGGCACCAGGTTTGAGAAACACTTTTACTGGTTCTACAGACATTTTCCCTATATTATTTGGCCCCTTTGACCAAAGTTTAGATGGTATCTCTGAGAGGTATGGGGTGATGCGTTGATCCTCTGGCAATATTGGGGGTGGATCTGGGCCTGTCAGGGCCATCATAACTGTGGGAAGGGCATGCAAAATACAGATTTTCTCACTGTCTTCATCTGCATAGGGGTTATGTAACGTAAGAACCATCTGACCATCTTGGAATTGTATTCTGGAGCGGAACTGTGATAATAAATCTACCCCCAGTAAATTTACTGGACATGTGGGAGAGATCACGAACTGAGCAGTAAATTCGGGGAAGGGTCCTACAGGGATGGGTTTTGTAAGAGTATGTTTATTGGGTCTGCCATCTAGTCCAATTAAAATAAGCTCTTGATCTGAGAATTTAATAGGGATATCCGTAGGTACATCTGATGATTTGATTATAGAATTGGCCGCCCCAGTGTCTACCATGAACTTAACAAGGGTGTCCCCTACATGGAGCGTGACGGATGAGCATGTCCCAGGTTTGGTGGAGGACATTATGATGGCAGACCCTGGTTGGCCACCCCTTCAGTATGGACAATTATCAGGATTTTGGGGCTGTCCGTAACCGGGGTATCCTCTAGGGTTCCCAGTATTTAGATTACGATTGGAAGAGAGAACTTGAGGGTAGCATCTATCAGCAGGAGTGTGACAGTCTTTCTGAAAGTAACTAAGTCGCCCGCAGCGCCAGCATTGTAGATGAGAATTGGCATGGCGGATCTGTGGAGGAAGGTTCCTATTCATAGAATTAGGAGAGATATTGGAGTAGGGAGCTGAAGTCTGAGGGGGGGCCAGAGTTTGCTGTGTGCTCCAGTGATAAGGAACCAGCTGTGTACTCGCAGCCGCGCTGGGCACAATGGTGGGGGCTGCTGTTATTGGAGGAACTGGAGCTGCTGCAGCTGCTGGCTTATTTTTCTGTTTCCCTGCTGCTGCAGAATGGGTTAAATTCTTCTGAAAACTTTTTATTACTTTCAAAGCGTTATCCGGAGTGGAATTCTCAACATCAGGTCTAACTGACATCGCCTCTTGCAATTTGGGTTTAAGGCCGGACATCAAAGCTGCCACAAAAAGATGTGTATGGGCTTTATTATACAGTGAGAATCCCAGATCTCTAAATACTACCATAACACGCCCATAGAATTTCTTGGCAGTCTCCCACTTGTCCTGTGTGACATCTGTGAGAGAGGTAGCTTGGTCCGCCAATCTATCTTGTGCCCAGACCTTTAAAGCATTGCAGAAATCAACACCACTCTCATAGGTTCCCCCATCCAGATCCACATTATACATTGTCACCCTCAATAATTGGAAAATACCCCTCCCCAGCTTTTACTTGAAGTATGTGCAATAGATCTCTTCGGGGAGTAGAATAAATCTCTCGATTTGATGCCATTTGCCTGTAGAAAGCCATGGGGGAAGTCTCTGGATCGGGTAATTGATTGCAAAGAGTGTCTATTTGTGATGGGGTGAAGGGAGTATACTTTGACCTGTCAGGAGTCGTTTCCACATTATCATCTTCAAGTTCGGATATTACTGACAACTCAGGGGGAGGAGGTAGCGGCAGTACGGGCACAAGAGGCATCTGCTGTGGGAGCGGGGCAGGAGGCTCTGTTACAGTTAGAGATTGTATTGCCTGATGGGCCGTTAGGCGGCTGTCGAGGAAAAATCGGACCTCCTCCAATTTTATGGGGTTTCCCTGTATACACCGCTCTATTGCTGATACTGTGACCATGGCGACATCCTTCCTGGGATATTGGAAAATACCGGCAGAAGTTAATGGTATAGCCACTGTACGTTGAGGCATCGTACTGGGGGGGACAGAGGAGGCATACAGGATTGCGTTCTGGACAGCCTCAGTAAGCAATTGTTGGGACCTAGGAATATTGATAGGGTCATATCGTGGTCCCACTGCATGTATTACATATTGACACGGCAGCTGTCCTGCTCTGGTTGCTTCGACCTGTCCTGTTTCTACCAGGCCATACATTTGTATATACGAATCAGATTCTTCCTGTATCATGGGTCCGCCTTTCTGTGAAATTTTTGCGGTCAGTCCTCCAGCATGGCGGAGTTGATTGCGGCATTTACTATGGCCCCAACATGCTGCTTCGTGAGATCCCCTGTCCCTATCCTAAAGAGCACATCATGATGGTGGGGTCCAGGAATAATATCGGAATACATTTCCTGGAAATCTTCTATCTCCTCTGAGCATCCTGTCTCTGACCTGGTAGCTAAAGTAGGAGGGGGTGGATCTTCATAACCACTAGCAATATTAAGCATAACAGGGACTGAGGCTGCCGGTTGATGATACTAGGTACCGTCAGCATTCAACAAAGGAAAGGTGGGGGCTGCTACTCCCGGTCTCCTCGTACCACAATTGTAACAGACCTCTCTCCACTGAGGATTAGTAACACCGCATACAGCACAGATCCACCCGGCAGGATCATAGGGTGGGGGCATACTGAGTTTCAGTAGTCCAGGATATATTGGTGCCCTGGGATTAAGGGGCACAGAGCTTACAGTTGGGAGGAGAGGCTTGATTTCCTGGGGAGGGACGTTATCATCTAGCAGGGAAACTTCTTGTTTCAGATCATTCTTAACTATTTGTCTGCCTGAAACATTAGTCTTGATATCAGTATCTTCTTTAATCACATTCTCAATTCTTTCCTGTATCACAACACTTCCAGTCTTTTTCACAGTGGTAGACCATTTTCCTTTTTCCACATAGCAATAAAAACAATCAGAATTCACTTGCTGTTAAATTTCCACATAACATTCATTATACAATTCAGGTGCCAAGCCACGGAATTCCTCAGCGCCTTTAAGTAATCCATCATCAGTCAACCTCCCTTTATTCTTTTTAACTCCTTCGTCCCATAGCGTAGGCTGTAGCCTCCCGCCCTTAGGAAATCCCAGAATCGAAAATATTTTTCCTGCATTCCTGACAGATTTCTTTCCTCGTCTTTGAATCATAAGACTAACAGTATCTGATCCTTCACACAATTCCAAACTTTTCTTTTTCTTCCACAGAAACATAATTCTCTCCTTTAGAGCTAAATTTCCTTACTTCAGTTGTGCACAGATCTGGAGCGGCCGTACAGTCTGTTCCACCGGGTCAATAATCCCCCTCTGGGATTGCCCAAAATTCTCAGTACTCAGTGAAAGGAGGAGGGCGTCTCAGACTATCCCTCCGGACACCTCTGGTTATATATATATCTATCTATATATACCTGAGTTACGTATCCTACCCAGTCTTCGATCACTCACCACGCCTGATTACTAACAATGATCAGGATTTCAGGATATTTTGACTATAAAGAGAGCCACAATCACTGGTCAATCCGGGGTGTCCATCCCTTATGAGGTACGGTTCGAGCACTGGGCCCCCAACGGGTCTACACCTCTATATGATTCTACCCAAGAATCACCCCACCACGGGGACAAGCCTCAGATCCTCTTTGCAGCAACAAGCACAGGAAAACCACACCAACGGTCAGTCTGAACAGTATAACTGCCAACTTACCGTGGTTGTCGTGGGGGATGATCAGTCCCAATTTTCCAGCACCTGTGTCCGCTCCAAGGGTCCTTTGTCTTGTTGTCCTCCGGGAGCAGAGGCGTCCCTGTTCTTCGGGGGCCCCACGTTGGGCGGCCAGCTGATAGGGAGGCCAGCTGATAGGGAGAGAGTTAAATTAACCCTTCACGGTTGAGCCAGTGATGTCCAAATTATTCCACAGAGTGTTGCTAGCAACTCAAATGACCAAACGGAGACGTGTCTCTGTATGGGATGATCCAAAGAGATCGGTAACCTGTTTATTGTAGTCACTTCTTTTATAATGTTTTGCTTAATTATGCAAAGTTCTCAACTACCAATAACATCATTTCATTTTATAAGCGAATAATATTGCAAGAAAACCGGAAACTACATATATGTCCATCATAGAAAGTAGTATAGTGGCATATTCTTCAGAGTAGTACACCCCCTGATTCTCTTATCTTGCACCTGATGGAAACAGTCTGGTTTCATGACAGCCCATGCCAATTACAAAAATGTATCTTGCAGCAACAAAAATGGAGAAACGAAACCTTCAGGAAAAATGGAGAAGTGAAACTTCAGCTCTGATTTTAGTATTAACCCTTCACACTGAGGTTCAACAAACTATCTGACTGTAGAACCACCTGCGACACTTCATTCTGTTTTATTTAGGGCATGTCTCAACTGCAAATACTGGAAAAACATCTTCTGGCTCAAAGGAAACTCATTCCTGAGCATTTCAAAAGTTTTAATAACACCACCATAAAACAGCTGAGACACGAACCAGATGCCAATACGCCTCCACTGACCAAACCCCCGCAATCTCATGAGCTCCTCCATTCTAGGGTCAAACCAAATTGACACATCGCATAAATTCCCTTATACCCCCCACTGTTTAATTTTCTGCCAAACCTTCCCCATCATGACTATGGTTGGGAATTTTTTCGGGTTTATTCTGAATCTGCCTGCTTCCAAACTAGCTAACAATGGACCCTTCCCCCACTATATATTCAATGATTATCCCAGCCGTTGTGTTTTGGCTAGATTGTCCCCAGCCCCCCATATGCTGACATTGGGATGCTATATAATAAATCCAAGGGTTAGGGACTGCTAATCCACCTTCGTCCTTTGATATTTGCAGATGTTCTAATTTGATTCGTGCCCGTCCACCCTTCCAAATCAAATCCCTAAATAGAGTATTAATCCTATCGAATTTACTTTGTGCCAAAAACACTGGAGCATTATGCAATATGTAGAGGAGCTGAGACATAAGTATAATTTTGATCAGATTAACTCTACTGGCGACTGATAGAAATAGCCTCTTCCAGGCCCCAATCTTTTGCTGAAAGTTCCCAAGCAAATGAGTCAGGCAGAGCCGCACGTAATCCTCTATCTTAGCCGAAATCACAATACCCAGATATTTAAACTCATGAACCACCCATAAGGGAATCTCAGGGTCAAGTGTCAGAGGAGCCCCCACATCCAGGGGCAGCAACACAGACTTGTCCCAGTTAATAATCCCAAAAGAGCCCCAAATATAGTAATGCTATGCATAGCAACCCTCAAAGACTCCTGCACGTCTTCGAGAAATAATAGCCTTGTACGCAGACGATGTATTATCTTTTCTTCATGACTTCCAAATCTATTTCCCTTTATACCTCTATCCCTCTGTATTACCGCCGCCGGAAGCTCTATAGCGATCACAAACAGCAGAGGAGACAATGGGCACCCCTTCCTTCGTTCCCCTATACAATGGAAAGTCCCCAGACAAAAAACCATTCACCCGTACCCTAGCTCTCGGAGAGGGGTATAGTAGCTGCACCCAACTTTATAAGTTTCTCGCCAAACCCATAGCCCTCAGGACCACCCACAAATGCCTCCACTCCACACTATCAAGCTCCTTAGCGGCATCCAATGACACCACAACCCGTCCGACCTACACCACCGTTCAAAAGTTTGGGGTCACCCAGATAATTTTGTGTTTTCCATGAAAACTCATACTAATTAAATGAGTTGCCAAATGAATTTAAAATCTAGTCCAGACATTGACAAGGTTTGAAAAAAACATTTTTATTTGAAATAATAACGTTCTCCTTCAAACTTTGCTTTCGTCAAAGAATGCTCCCTTTGCAGCAATTACTGCATTGCAGACCTTTGGCATTCTAGCAGTTAATTTGCTGAGGTAATCTGGAGAAATTTCACCCCATACTTCCAGAAGCCCCTCCCACAAGTTGGTTTGGCTTGATGGGCACTTTTTGCGTACCATACGGTCAAGCTGTTCCCACAACAACTCAATGGGGTTGAGATCTGGTGACTGTGCTGGCCACTCCATTACAGATAGAATACCAGCTGCCTGCTTCTTCCCTAAATAGTTCTTACATAATTTGGAGGTGTGCTTTGGGTCATTATCCTGTTGTAGGATGAAATTGGCCCCAATCAAGCGCTGTCCAACAGGGTATGGCATTGCTAAATGGAGTGATAGCCTTCCTTTTTCAAAATCCCTTTTACCTTGTACAAATCTCCCACTTTACCAGCACCAAAGCAACCCCAGACCATCACATTACCTCCACCATGCTTGACAGATGGCATCAGGCACTCTTCTAGCATATTTTCAGTTGTTCTGCGTCTCACAAATGTTCTTCTGTGAGATCCAAACACCTCAAACTTGGATTTGTCTGTCCATAACACTTTTTTCCAATCTTCCTCTGTCCAATGTCTGTGTTCTTTTTGCCCATATTAATCTCTTCCTTTTATTAGCCAGTCTCAGATATGGCTTTTTCTTTGCCACTCTGCCCTAAAGGCCAGCATCCCAGAGTCGCCTCTTCACTGTAGACATTGACACTGGCATTTTGCATGTACTATTTAATGAAGCTGCCAGTTGAGGACCAGTGAGGCGTCAATTTCTCAAACTACAGACTCTAATGTACTTGTCTTGTTGCTCGGTTGTGCAGCGGAGCCTCCCACTCCTCTTTCTACTCTGGTTAGAGCCTGTTTGTGCTCTTCTGAAGGGAGTAGTACTCACCGTTGTAGGAAATTTTCAGTTTCTTGGCAATTTCTTGCATGGAATAGCCTTCATTTCTTTTTTTTTTTTTCTATAATATATTTATTCACACAAAATAAGGCGGCAGTACAGTTAAGTATTTTGCAGAAACAAGTACAATCATTAGACAGTCTGTATGTCGCGGAGGAATGTGGTTTGACTAACGGGGCCAAACCCGATAGTGTAACACTAATAACAAAACAGTATAGTACAGTGGTACAGGTTTAACCCCTTCGCACCTGAGCCTGTTTTTGCCTTCGTGACCAATTCGTGGGCCAATTTTTTTCAATTCTGACCAGTGTCACTTTGAGGTCATAACTCTAGAACGCTTCAACGGATCCTACTGATTCTGACATTGTTTTCTCATGACATATTGTACTTCATGGTTGTGGTAACATTTTTTAGATATGATCTGCGCTTATTTGTTAAAAAAAAACAAAATTTGGTGACAATTTAGAAAATTTTGCAATTTTCAAACTTTTAATTTTTATGCCCTTAAATCAGAGAGTGATATCGCACAAAATAGTTAATAAATAACATTTCCCACATGTCTACTTTACATCTGCACAATTTTGGAAACATAATTTTTTTTTTTTAGCAAGTTATAAGGGTTAAAAGTTGACCAGCAATTTCTCATTTATACAACAAAATTTGCAACACCATTTTTTTTTTTAGGGACCACCTCACATTTGAAGTGAGTTTGGGGGGTCAATATGACAGAAAATACCCAAAAGTGACACCATTCTAAAAACTGCACCACTCAATGTAACATAGTAACATAGTTATTAAGGTTGAAGGGAGACTTTAAGTCCATCTAGTTCAACCCATATCCTATCCTAACTTGCCCTAACATGTTGATTCAGAGGAAGGCAAAAAAAACCCATGTGGCAACAGTAAGCTTCACATTGGGGAAAAAAATTCCTTCCCGACTCCACATACGGCAATCAGACTAGCTCCCTGGATCAACACAATATTAAGGAGACTAGTGTATATACCCTGTAATATTATACTTTTCAAGAAAGGCATCCAGTCCCTTCTTAAATTTTAGTAGGGAATCACTCATTACAACATCATATGGCAGAGAGTTCCATAGTCTCACTGCTCTTACAGTAAAGAATCCGCGTCTGTGAGTATGCTTAAACCTTCTTTCCTCCAGACGTAGAGGATGCCCCCTTGTCCCCGTCACAGGTCTAAGAGTAAAAAGATCATTAGAAAGGTCTTTGTATTGTCCCCACATATATTTATACATTGTAATAAGATCACCCCTAAGCCTTCGATTCTCCAAACTAAATAACCCCAAGTGTAATAACCTGTCTTGGTATTGCAGACCCCCTAGTTCCCTAATAACCTTGGTCGCTCTTCTCTGCACCCGCTCCAGTTCAGCTATGTCTTTCTTATACAGCGGAGACCAGAACTGTACACAGTATTCTAAGTGTGGTCGCACTAGTGACTTATATAGAGGTAAAATTATGTTCTCCTCATGAGCATCTATGCCTCTTTTAATGCATCCCATTATTTTATTTGCCTTTGCAGCAGCTGCTTGACTCTGGCCACTAAATGTGAGTTTGTCGTCCACCCATACACCCAGGTCTTTTTCAGTGACTGTTTTGCCCAGTGTTTTACAATTAAGCACATAATTATACAACTTGTTCGTTCTACCCAAGTGCATGACCTTACATTTATCCCTATTAAAGCTCATTTGCCATTTATCAGCCCAAGCTTCTAGTTTACATAAATCCTCCTGTAATATAAAATTGTCCTCCTCTGTATTAATTACCCTGCAGAGTTTAGTGTCATCTGCAAATATTGAAATTATACTCTCTATGCCCCCTACAAGGTCATTAATAAATGTTAAAAAGAAGCGGGCCCAAAACTGACCCCTGTGGTACCCCACTGCTAACCGTGACCCAGTCCGAGTGTGCTCCATTAATAACCACCCTTTGTTTCCTATCCCTGAGCCAGCTCTTAACCCACCTACACATATTTTCCCCTATCCCCATTGTTCTCATTTTATGTATCAACCTTTTGTGTGGCACCGTGTCAAAAGCTTTTGAAAAGTCCATGTACACCACGTCCACTGCATTCCCTTGGTCCAGTCAGGAACTTACCTCTTCATAAAAGCTTATCAGATTAGTCTGACAGGAACGGTCTCTTGTAAACCCATGTTGATATTGGGTCATAAGGTTATTCTTCTCCAGATACTCCAGTATAGTATCTCTTATAAAACCCTCCAGGATTTTACCCACAGTTGAGGTTAAACTTACTGGCCTATAATTTCCAAGTTCAGTTTTTGTCTCCTTTTTGAATATTGGCACCACATTTGCTATACGCCAGTCCTGTGGTACAGACCCTGTTATTATGGAATCTTTAAAGATTAAAAATAGTGGTCTATCTATGACTGTGCTTAATTCCTGCAGTACTCGGGGGTGTATCCCATCCGGGCCCGGGGATTTGTCAATTTTAGTGATTTGTATACGCCGCCGTACTTCCTGCTGGGTTAAGCAGGTGACATTTAATGGAGAATTTTTATCCCTGATCATGTTATCCGTCATGGGATTTTCTAGTGTAAATACTAGTGAAAAAAAAGTTATTTAGCATATTGGCTTTTTCCTCATCCTCATCCACCATTTCACCCAGACTATTTTTAAGGGGACCAACACTATCATTTTTTAGCTTCTTACTATTTATGTAGTTAAAGAATATTTTGGGATTATTTTTACTTTCTCTGGCAATGAGTCTCTCTGTCTCAATCTTTGCTGTCTTGATTTACTTTTTACAGAATTTATTTAATCTTCTGTATTTATTTAATGCCTCATCACTACCTACTTGCTTTAATTCTCTAAATGCTTTATTTTTATCTCTTATTGCGCCCCTTACAGCTCTATCTAGCCATAGTGGTTTCCTCCTATTTCTCGCATGTTTATTCCCATACGGTATATATTGTGCACAGGTCCCATTCAGGATGCTAATAAACGTCTCCCATTTTCTTTGTGTATTTTTATGTCTCAGGATATCGTCCCAGTTAATTGCACCAAGATCATCTCTCATCCGTTGGAAATTTGCCTTCCTGAAGTTTAGTGTCCTTGTAACCCCTCTACTACACATCTTATTAAAGGATACATGAAAACTTATTAATTTGTGATCACTATTACCCAAGTGACCCTCAACCCTTACATTTGATATGCGGTCTGGCCTGTTGGTTAATATTAGGTCTAGCAGTGCCCCCCCTCTTGTTGGGTCCTAAACCAGTTGTGAAAGGTAATTGTCTCTCATCGTTGTCAGAAACCTATTACCTTTGCTGGAACTGCAGGTTTCGGTTCCCCAATGTATTTCAGGGTAGTTGAAGTCCCCCATAATAATGACTTCTCCTTGAGTCGCTGCTTCATCTATTTGCTTTATGAGGATATTCTCTGTAGCTTCCATTATTTTTGGAGATTTATAACAAACCCCTATCAGTAATTTATTATTTTTCCCCCCTCCCCTTATCTCTACCCACAGGGACTCTACATTTTCATTAGATTCATATATATTATCACGAAGGATGGGTTTTAAGGATGATTTTACATGTAAACACACGCCTCCCCCTCGCTTATTTGTTCGGTCATTTCTGAACAGACTATAGCCCTGTAAATTAACAGCCCAGTCATGGCTCTCATCCAGCCATGTCTCAGATATCCCCACCATGTCATAATTATGTTCCAACAACATTAACTCCAATTCCTCCATTTTGTTGGCGAGACTTCTGGCATTAGTATACATGCACTTTATGTATCTCTCTGTACCTCTATTCTTTCTTAAATTATTAACTGTTCTAACCCCACCCCCCATGCCACCTCCACCCCCAATGTCATTATTTGTGCCCAGGTCTCTATCTGCACTGTCTTCCCCTCCTATAAAAGGAATACCCTCCCCCCCCCCCCCCCCGTCCCTAGTTTAAACACTCCTCCAACCTTCTAGCCATTTTCTCCCCCAGCACAGCGGCACCCTCCCCATTGAGGTGCAGCCCGTCCCTAGCGTAGAGCCTGTAGCCAACTGAGAAGTCGTCCCAGTTCTGCAGGAACCCAAACCCCTCCTTCCTACACCAATTCCTGAGCCACTTATTAACCTCCCTAATCTCCCGTTGCCTCTCTGGCGTGGTACAGGAAGTATTTCCGAAAATACCACCTTGGAGGTCCTTGCTTTAAGCTTACAGCCTAATTCCCTGAAATCATCTTTAAGGACCTTCCACCTACCTCTAACTTTGTCATTTGTGCCAATGTGCACCATGACCGCTGGATCCTCTCCAGCCCCTCCCAGTAATCTGTCAACCCGATCAGCGATGTGTCGGACTCGAGCGCCAGGTAGGCAGCACACCGTTTGACGATCCCTGTCTTTGTGACAGATTGCCCTATCTGTTCCCCTAATAATTGAGTCTCCCACTACCAAAACCTGTCTGGCCTGCCCTGCTCTCCTATTTCCCCCCTTACTGGAGCAGACACTCCTCTGGCTTTCAGAGGACATGCCTTGCTGCAGCAGTGCTACTCCTGCACTATAACACTCCCCTCATCTGCCAACTTAGCAAACTTATTGGGGTGTGCCAGATCAGGACTAGCCTCCCTGGTGCTCTTCCCTCTACCCCGCCTTCTAACTGTCACCCAGCTAGCTGCTCCTTTGTCCTGCAGCTCCAACCTAGCATCCCCCCCCTCATCTATCCCATTGAGCGTCTGCTCAGTGAGCAGAAGACTCCTTTCCATATTGTCTATGGATCTCAGTGTTGCCAGCTGCACATTTAGATCCAGTATCTGGGCTTCCAAATGCACAACTTGCTCACATCTTGCACAGCAGTATGCACCCTCGACCGGCTGTTCAAGGATTTCATACATGCGGCAAGATGTGCACTGGATGGCATTGGCAATAGTGGAGCACATCCTAATGGGGATTGCACCAGACAATAAGATAAGCAAAAATAAATAAATAAATAAAAAAAAGTATTAATATAACAGCAATTCAGTAAGACCTCCCTTGGAAACTCCCTGAATCTAAAGTCACTGAATTTCAAGTCACACACTTACCACAGTTCGCACTTACGCTCAGGTCACACTCGCTCAGGAAGAAGATTTAAAAGAGGTTTTTTTTTTGTTTTTTTTTCCCCCCTTTTACCAGCACACCACCTTGCTGCTCAATGCACTTCCAAAAGGAGTTGAGCCCCAACCAGCTGCCCCTTATAAACCCTTAATTACTGTATGAACCCCTTGTGAATATAGTTACACCTCAAGATTTAAATGCAATATAGTTTACCCTTAAAATCACAGATAGTAAAATAAGAGATTAACCCTGAAGAGAGAAAATATAGGTTAAACAAGCCCCCAAAGCCCCGCAAAAATTGAACAGGTAGAAAGCACTCAGCAACTTACAATTCAGCAACTCACACAGGTATTTGTTAAAGGTTTTCCAAATACCTCTTCACTGAATTTCAAGTCACACACTTACCACAGTTCGCACTTACGCTCAGGTCACACTCAGCTCGTTCACACTCGCTCAGGAAGAAGATTTAAAAGAGTTTTTTTTTTTTCCCTTTTACCAGCACACCACCTTGCTGCTCAATGCACTTCCAAAAAAAAGGAAAAAAAAACCCCACATTCAAGAAGTTTATTAACCCTTCAGGTGCTTCACATGAATGAATGGAATATGGAAGGAAAAAATAAACATTTAACTTTTTTTCACAAACATTTTACTTCAAAACCATTTTTTTTTATTTTCACAAGTCTAAAAAGAGAAAATGAACCACAAATTTTTTTGTGCAATTTCTCCCGAATACGCCAATACCCCGTATGTGGGGCTAAACCACTGTTTGAGCACACGGCAGAGCTCAGAACGGAAGGAGTGCTGTTTGACTTTATCAATGCAGAATTGGCTGGAATTGAGATCGGATGCCATGTCGCATTTGGAGAGCCCCTGATGTACCTAAACAGTGGAAACCCCCCACAAGTGACCCCATTTTGGAAATTAGACCCCCCCCCCAAGGGACTTATCTAGATGTGTGGTGATCACTTTGAACCCCCAAGTGTTTCACTAACGTTTATAATGTAGAGCCGTGAAAATAAAAAAAATCATTTTTTTTCCCACAAAAATGATCTTTTAGCCTCCAATTTTTATTTTCCTAAGGGTAACAGGAGAAATTGGACCCCAAAAGTTGTTGTCCAATTTGTCCTGAGTACGTTGGTACCCTATATGTGGGAGAAAACTACTGTTTGGGCACACGGTGGGGCTCGGAAGGGAAGTAGTGACGTTCTGAAATGCAGACTTTGATGGAATGGTCTGCGGGTGTCATGTCGCGTTTGCAGAACCCCTGATGTACCTAAACAGTGGAAATCCCCCACAAGTGACCCCATTTTGGAAACTAGACCCCCCCAAGGAACTTATCTAGATGTGTGGTGAGCACTTTGAACCCCCAAGTGTTTCAGTAAAGTTTATAATGTAGAGGCGTGAAAATAAAAAAAATTTTTTTTCCACAAAAATGATCTTTTAGCCCCAATTTTTATTTTCACAAGGGTAACAAGAGAAATTGGACCCTAAGAGTTGTCCAATTTGTCCTGAGTACGCTGGTACCCTATATGTGGGAGAAAACTACTGTTTGTGCACACGGTGGGGCTCGGAAGGGAAGTAGTGACGTTCTGAAATGCAGACTTTGATGGAATGGTCTGCGGGCGTCATATTGCATTTACAGAGCCCCTGATGTACCTAAACAGTGGCAACCCCCAATTCTAATTCCAACCCTAACCCCAATACACCCCTATCCCTAATCTCAGCCCTAACCATAACCTTAACCACAAACCTAACACCAACACGCCCTAGCCCTAACCCTAGCCCTAGCCCTAACCCTAACCCTAGCCCTAACCCTAGCCCTAACCTGTGTACCTGCTTTTTTTTTTTTCTTTACTTTTTTTTATTTTTGTGACAAGATCGCTGCCCTGCGATCTGACTCATAGTAACGCCACTTCTCCTCTGCTCTCACACTGACAGATGATCAGAGGTGAAGCTGCGTTACTATGTGACAAGATCGCTGCCTGGCACATAATAATGCGACTTCTCCTCTGATCTCACAATGACAGATGATCAGAGGAGAAGCAGCGTTACTGTGTGACAAGATCGCTGCCTGGCCAGCTGTGCCAGGCAGCGATCTAGTCACACAGTAACGCTGCTTCACCTCTGATCACCTTTCAGTGTTAGATCAGAGGAGAAGCCGCGTTACAATGAGTGAGATCGCCGGGAAACAAGCAGCTTTCCCAGCGATCGCTCCCATTGGCTGCTGTGACGCTGACGTCATTAGGACCTGAACCAATCAGGTCTCAATGACGTCGGGGGCCCAGCATGCATTGTGCACCGGGATCCCCGCGTTGTAAGGTATGTGGGGGGCACAAAACCGCCGACAGTAGATAAACGTCGGCGCTGCACAAAGCCCAGCAAGCGCCAACGTTTATCTACTGTGGGCGGTCGGGAAGAGGTTAAGAAGGTACTACTAGATAGAAGTATTATGTCATTAGCGACAGGTAGACAGAGGTTTAAGTCAATAAGTTTATTATTGCAGAGTGGGCCTGGATGGGGAATATAGTAGCCTCCAGCTGCAGACAGTACCCAGGGCGAAAGGATGTAAATAAAAAGGTCAATTGAAATGCAAATAAAGATCAGAGAACAGCTAAGGGATCTATTGGACATATTTTTGCTTCCATGAGGACCAAGCATTTAAAATGGGTGCGAGTGAGACTCCCAACTGGAGAGCTCCTCCAATCTGTTTATAAGCTTTACTTTTTAAATCCATTCGGAGAGGGATGGTGGCGATGGATCTCTCCAATGGGTTGAGATTAAGTGCTTGGCGGCGCTCAATACCAAGGCCAAAGGCTCATGTTTCTTTAGCTTGCAACCAGATGTGGGACAGGAAAGCAGTACCTCCTTAAAAAAGAAAGAGTTTTGGTAATTAGTTTAAGGTCTTTCAATGTTTTGTTGACCCCTGACCAGAATTCCTTATGTAGAGGACAGGTCCAGAATATGTGTGACATATTGCCCGTTCTCAAAAAGCACCTCTAGCACAATTTTGATTTAGTTAGTCCAAGATGATGGAGAAACTTGGGCGTTCTATACCATCTCGTGAAGATTTTGTGCGCGTTTTCTTGTAGCAACATGCATCTAGCGAAGCCTTTTGAATTGTCTAGAACTTTATGCACCTATAGATCGGTTAACGAGATGCCTAGTTCTTTTTCTCGGGAGAGGAGGCATACTGGTTTCGATGCGGTGGGCAGAGAAATTACGTTCTTGTATATTTTGGAGAGCAATTTGGGAATAGGCATTTGGAGTTTCAACAGTAATTCACTCCAGGACCAGCCTCTGGTTTTAGTAAATTTAGCATTAAATTGTTTTAGAATTTCCAACGCATGGGTTTCTTGTAGGAAATTCTTAGGGTGCGTGTGGGAATTTGTAGGCCAGACATCTGAGAGAAATGTTGCCTAAGTCTAGCTGGGAAATTGCCCGATAAGGCAAACGTTGCCAAAGATTAAATGTATCAGTATAGTTGGGATTGAGAAGATATGGAATGACACTAATGGGAGTTACTGCGGAAAATCCCTCATTTACGGATTGAGATTTAAATAAGTCGTTTTTGATTTTGAAGGTAGTGTGATATGGGTCTAGCTTCAGATGAGGAGGGGGTACCAAATCATTCCATATGTACTGGTGCATGTTATTTTTGAGGAGAAGTTCTAAATTATTATGGTGTGAGGACTGATGGGCTGAAGCGAGTTTTAACCATCTACACATATGTATTGCTTTATGATAAGAGATAGTCTGGGAGACTTAAGCCTCCTGATAGTCTCGGAAGAGTAAGAAGTCTGAGACAGTCTAGACTTTTTATACTTCCAAACGTATTGAGATGGGTCTCCTGATGGAAGTAAAAAAAAAAGTCTTGGGGAGAGGAATTGGTGCCATGGACATTGTATAAAGTATTTTAGGCGCGATATAGGTTTTAATTATGTTTATCCTTCCTAACCATGAAATATATGGATGGTCATACGTCTTCAATAGCTCCTCGACTGTCTTAGTTAGTTTAACATAGTTTTCTCTATAGAGGTCTAGGGGTTTTTTGGTGAGAATAATCCCCAGGTACTTGATATGGTTTTGTTGGCCATTTGAACGGAGCTGAACCCTTCAGGAAGGAGACATCTTCGTCTGAAGCGGATATATTTATTGCTTCTGATTTATCCCAATTGATTTTGAAGCAGAGGTCGCGCTACATATTTTTCAGAGGAGTAAAACTACTCCTCCCAATATTTTTGAGGAGTATTTTTCACCACGGAGGAGTACACACACACCATTGCACAGACCACCACACACACACACACACACACACACACACACACCATTGCACAGACCACCCCATTGCACAGCCCCCTCAGTGACATAATCCATTTGTTACACATATGATTGCTGACGCTCAGATGCCAATTGTACACATCGTCCATGATAACAATGGAAGCAAATCAGTGCCCCCAGACACCGGTGGTCGGCTCTGCCTATAGCAGTCCGGCAGATGACAGCATACACATACAGGTCACTGGCCACAGGCCTCAGCACAGCGGCAAAGCAGCCCCCCTCCCCCTGCGAGTCCCCGGGGATTAGTACCGTACAGGCGACCTTGCTATGGATGGAGGGCGCCCTGCGCGACCACTTTCCCAATATTCCCATGCAGTGCACCGTGCACGCAGCTGCGGTCCCCGGCCGCGCTCTCCCGCCTCACAGAAGGATGATAACGGTGCAGCTGGTCAGCGTCCTCTCCCCCCCCCCCCCGGTAATCTCAATCACTGTCCTCACTCCTCAGCTCTCGCCGCACACACAACGCTGTGTGGGAGGGGCTAACACAGCACCCGTGACGTAATCTGCGAGACTCCACCAATCCGAAAACAAGGCGGGGAATGACTATACAAACCCCGCCTACTGACGGGAGTCGCTCCGCAACATCTGATACTGCCCTTTCACCAGCTCCGTCCAACTCGCTGCCACTGTAGCTTAGAACGATGCGTCCCGTTGACGTATCGTACTAATCTGAAGGCGTTTTTTCGCCTGCCTGTGCGTCATAGACGCCCAGACAGGCGTTAATGCGACCTCTGTTTTGAAGTCTGAAACTTCACTGAATCTATGGAAAAGGTCTACACTATGTGCCGCTGCTTTAGGATTGGTTATTAGGATGAGTAAACGTCAGCGAAGGCTGGGCATTTTTGTTCCGTATTCTTAACTTTTAGTCCCTTAATGTCAGGGTTTTGACTTATTGCTTGCATTAGTGTTTCTATTACCAATATGAATAGGGTGGGTGATAGGGGGCAGCCCTGTCGTGTGCCGTTTTGGATATTGAAGGATTGAGAAAATGTTCCATTGAGCTTTATCTTTGCGGACGGGGCTGAATATAGAGAAAATATAGCTTTAACAAAACTACTGGGGAGCTCAAATTTTTCAAATGTTTTTTTCCATGAAGTGCCAATTAACACGATCAAAGGCCTTTTCGGTTGATAGAAGTGTAAGGGGGGAATTTGTTTTAAGAGCATGATTTATAGCATGAAGAATCCTAGCTGTGTTGTCTTTCCCCTCCCTTCCCTCTACAAATCCCGCCTGGTCAGAGTGTACCAGTTTGGGTAGGAGATTGCTTACGCTGGTAGCGAAGATCTTTGCCCAGAGCTTAGCGTCTGTGTTTAACAAGGATATGGGACGGTACCTACCACACAGCTCAGGATCCTTCCCCTCCTTAGGTATAATGGTTTTAAAGGCTTCTAACGCTTGTTTGGGTAAGGAGGAGCCATTTACGAGAGCATTAAACAGATTAGACAAGTGTGGGGCCAAGATTTCGGCAAATTTTTTGTAGTATACAATCGGGAAACCATCAGGGCCTGTTGATTTACCTTTGGGTATTGATTTTAGGGTCTCCAAAATCTCTTGTGTTGTGACTGGTGCCAGTAGCATGTCTTTGTCTGCGGAATTTAGTTTGGGTAGTTCAATAGTGGAAAGAAAAGAGAGAATTTTGTTCTCTGCTACTACCGGGTCCAGCAAAGAGGGGGGTCTGGGCAGGTTATAGAGGTCTTCATAGAACCGCATGAATGTATGTGCTATATCGGTTGTTTTTGAAACTATTTGGGATTGGTCATTTTTGATTTTCCGAATAAAAGCTCGGTCTGTTTGCTTTTTTAAAAGCGAGGAGGTAAGTTTACTTCCCCTATTACCGTGCATGTAGAATGTCTATTTGCTCCTTAGATAAGTTTTGGCGGAGCGCACATTCAATATATCTTTCAATTTGTTTCGTAGGGTTTTTAGAGATTCTTGCGCTTGGGTGGATAGAGATTTCTTGTGGACAGTTTCCAGACTATTAATTTGATGGATAATAAATTAGATCTCTTTATCTCTATTTTTCTTTATACAGGAGCCCAAAGCTATAAGTTCTCCTCTAATCACTGCCTTATGGGTTTCCCAAATCATGGGGAGAGGGGAGTCTGGCTGTGTATTTTCTTTAAAGAACAGATTTAATGTATTTTTAATTTTCTCTAAGTTTTTATCGTTGTCTAGAAGAGTTTCGTTTAATCTCCATGCTCCCATAGGCCTGGGAAGAGAAGTGATGGTGATTTCTAGATATATGGGTACGTGGTCCGATAGTGTAATAGGACCTATGTGAGTTTTTTGTATTAGAGGAGAAGTGTGTGATCTTGAACAAAAAGGTAGTCTAGTCTTTGGTATGAGTTGTGAGGGGGAGAAAAGAAGCTGTAATCTTTGGTCTCAGGGTTACTTGTTCTCCATGGATCGATTAAGTTCAGGGAGTTCAGGGATACATGGATCTTCCTGATTGCCCTTTGGGAGACGTATTTCGTACCCGAGGACGAGTCCAGAGAGGAATTTAGGGAGACATTTAAATCTCCCCCCACCACCAACAAACCTTCCTTAAATAGTTCCAAAATGCCCAAGGTTTTAGATAGCCACAGGTCTTGCTGTTTATTGGGAGCATAAAGCTTGCATAGGGTCACCATAGTGTTAGCCAGATGACCTTTAATCATAATGTAACGGCCCTCTGGGTCTGAGAGCGTATCTTTCCACTGGAAGGGGAGATTCCTAACTAGAGCTATGCTGACTCCCTTGGGAGCAGAAGAGTGGCCTTTTTTAAAATGGGTTTCTTGCAGGAAAGCAATTTTGGTTTTACTTTTTTTTTTTTTTTTTTTTTTTTAGAAGCATGATTTGGCTCTGTTTAGCCGGGGAGTTTATGCCCTTCACATTAAAAGAGGCTATTGTCAAGCTATCAAGCGTGTGTTGACTTGTCATGGGGGGAAATGTGTGTGCGTAGTCTGACCTGGATGACACAAATTGTACCAATGCAAAAAATTCAAAGAACAGTATCAACAACATAATACATATTAACAGATTAGATCTTATCTTAAATTTTAGCACATGGGCAACTGGCGTGATAAATTACAGCTTTTGTATTGGAAGTAATGATTTGAGTGATTTTATAATCTTTCTTGTCAGAGAAAGAGAATTCAGTAGCATGATCGATTTTGGGGCAGGCAACACATTTGCCACAGGATGAACAACCCCATGGCTGTAAGGGTTTGAGGAGAAGTGTGGGGAATAAAGTGGATTCATTATTAACAGGATAGAGACTTTTCACTAGACCTTGTAGATTCTATGCTCGTCGGGCAGTGATGGTTGAGTGGGCAAATATTGTTGTAAGATAGGATCACTGGTAAGAATAGACCAGTGTTTACTCAGAATATTATGCATAAGGTGCCATTGTGAGTGATATTGAGTGATCATTCTTAGCTTGCGGTTTATCTTTGTCTTTTTGGATGGCAATAGTAATTTGACTATGACTGTTCTTAGCATGGTTATAGGCTTTTTGGATGCTTCTATGACTATATCACCGTTCCAGAAATTTTTGCTTCATCTCTCTTGGTCGGCTTTCAAAATCATCATTAGAAGAACAAGTTCGTCGTTTTCTTAAAAATAGCTTTGTTGGAACTGATTTGATATGTCCTGGATGTGCAGAAGATGCGTGATGAAGTACATTAACTGACGTTATTTTTCTCTACATATGAGACTGTAGGATGCCAGAATTATCCCGCTTGATGGTAACATCCGAAAACTCAATCCTGTGGGTATCAAAGTAATACCTTAACCTAATTTTCAAATCATTTATTGTTGAGTTGTTCAATAAAGGTATGAAGATCAATTGTATTGTCACGACAGATGCAAAAATATATCATCTATGAACCGGTCCAGAACACGACCTGATCCATAGTGGTGGTAGAAAACAGATCCCATTCCCACAGCTCCAGTATCAGATTGGCTGCCCCCATAGCAATTCCCTGGAGCTGTAGGAACTAGGATCCATTGAAGGTAAAGAAGTTATGAGTTAAGACAAAACTTAGTAGGGATTGGATGAAATTGACCTCATGAGTGTTGAACTTAGTCATGCTGAGAAAGAAGCTTGAGGCTTTGACACCATCTTGGTGTCTGATATTTGTGTACAATGATTCTACGTCACAGGTGACAAGACTCATGTTATCTATGGTCATTGAATCAATTTTCTGGAGCAGGTGTGAGGTGTGACGTCACGTAAATACGATGGAGTAGTCTCTACTAACGGTTTCAGGTAAGAGTCAGTGTATCGTCAAATATCTGTCAGGCTACCCACACCAGAAATTATTGGTCTACCTGGGGGAAGATGTGGAACCTTGTGTATCTTTGGTAACATACAGGGTAGGTGTGTTAGATTCCTTAATGGTGAGAATGTCCAGTATTTCATTGGTGATGAGAATGTAATTTCGATCTTTTTGAAGAAGTGGACAGCTCAGCCTTATAAGTAGATAGCGGATTAAAAGGAAATCTTCTATAACATTGTCGATTCTTCAAAAGACTGTTTGCTTCATTTTCATAAAGGTTACATGGCCACACCACAATATTACCCCCTTTTGTCGGCAGGTTTTTAAACAACATTCTTCCTTTTTTTTTTCAAACCCCATAACGGCCGCCAATACGCCTTTTAACGGTGGTAGTTAAGGGTACTTAAACCACAGCGCCGTTAATTCACGGCGCTGTGGAGAAAGTAAGTACCGCCCCCCAGAGTGGGATTTTCCCCAGGGTCTCGGCTGCTGGGGGTAGCCGAAACCCCAGAGAACATGAATCGGGTCGGTTTTTATTGACCCCACTTTTGGGATCGCCGTTATTAACCGTATAACGGCGATCGCAAAAAAAAAAGCTGCGATTTTTGCATGTAATTTCTCTCTCCTCTGATGTGAGCGCACATCAGAGTAGAGAGAAATAGGGTCCCTGGTACCTCCCAGTGGTCCCCGGGCCCTCCAGCCTCCTCCGGTGGGTGCCACCATCTTGATCCAGGAAGAAAATTGCGGGCGCGTGCCTGCTGAAATGGCCGGCAGATTCCATTCATTCATTACAGGTACATTTTGATCACTGTGATAAACCCTATCACAGTGGTCAAAATAAAAAAGAAAAATAGTAAATAAACCCCCCCTTTATCACCCTAAGTTAGGTAAATATAATGAAACAAAGAAAATTTATTTTCATTTTTCTGTTAGCGTTAGGGTTGGGATTAGGGTTAGGGATGGAGAGGGTTTTCACTATTTACCAACTTTGGGGGTTTAATATCTCTTGTTACCATTGGGAAAATAAAAAAATTGGGGGCTAAAAAAATCACTTTTGTGGAAAAAAAAAAAGATTTTTTATTTTCACGGCTCTCCATTATAAACCTCTGTGAAGCACTTGGGGGTTCAAAGTGCTCACCACACATCTAGATAAGCTCCTTGGGGGGGTCTAGTTTCCAAAATGGGGTCACTTGTGGGGGATTCCACTGTTTAGGCACATCAGGGGTATCGGCATAGTCAGGAAAAATTGCACAGCAAATTTTGTGGTTCATTTTTTCTGTTAACACTTGTGATAAAAAGAATTGGTTCTGAAGTAAATTTTTTGCAAAAAAGTTAAATGTTGTTAATTTTTTTCCTTCCACATTGCTTCTGTTACCTGTGAAGCACGTAAAGAGTTAATAAACTTCTTGAATGTGGTTTTGAGCACCTTGAGGGGTCCAGTTTTTAGAATGGTGTCACTTTGGGGTATTTTCTGTCATGTACACCCCTCAAACTGACTTTAAATATGAGATGGTCCCTAAAAAAAAAAAAATTACCGTATATACTTGAGTATAAGCCGACCCCCCCCCCCCAATTTTGCCACAAAAAACTGGGAAAACTTATTGACTCGAGTATAAGCCTAGGGTGGGAAATGCAGCAGCTACTGGTAAATTTAAAAAATAAAGATACTAATAAAAGTAAAATTAATTGAGACATCAGTAGGTTAAATGTTTTTGAATATCAATATTGAATCAGGAGACCCACATAATGCTCCATACAGTTCATGATAGCCCCATTAGATGCTCCATAGAATAATATGCCCCATATGCTGCCCCATAAGATGTTCCATAGATTATGCCCCATAAGATGCTCCATAGAATAGGCCCCCATATGCTGCCCCCATAAGATGCTCCATAGATTATGCCCCCATAAGATGCTCCATAGATTATGCCCCCATAAGATGCTCCATAGATTATGCCCCCATAAGATGCTCCCTAGATTATGCCCCCATATGCTGCCCCCATAAGATGCTCCATAGATTATGCCCCACATGCTGCCCCCATAAGATGCTCCATAGATTATGCCCCCATAAGATGCTCCATAGATTATGCCCCCATTTGCTGCCCCATAAGATGCTCCATAGATTATGCCCCATATGCTGCCCCCATAAGATGCTCCATAGATTATGCCCCCATATGCTGCCCCCATAAGATGCGCCATAGATTATGCCCCTATATGCTGCCCCCATAAGATGCGCCATAGATTATGCCCCTATATGCTACCCCCATAAGATGCGCCATAGATTATGCCACTATATACTGCCCCCATAAGATGCGCCATAGATTATGCCCCTATATGCTGCCCCCATAAGATGCGCCATAGATTATGCCCCTATATGCTGCCCCCATAAGATGCGCCATAGATTATGCCCCTATATGCTGCCCCTATAAGTTGCTCCATAGATTATGCCCCTATATGCTGCCCCCATAAGATGCTCCATAGATTATGCCCCCATGTGCTGCCAGTGCCGCTGCTGCATTTAAAAATAAAAGTAAAAATGACATACTCACCTCTGCGTCGCTGGGGCCAGGGGCCTGTGTCACTGCTGGCACCTGAGATATTCACCTGTCCCCCGGCCCATTGCTCCTTGCTGCTGTCTGGCACGTCATCGGTCAGTGATGTTCAGACTGCACGGGGCGCGGCGCGCACTAACCACGTCACCGCGCCCTCTGCTGTCTGAATGTCACTGACAGATGACGTGCCAGAGAGCAGCAATCAGCGATGGAGCGGGGACAGGTGAGTATCGCTATACTTTCCCGTCCTGGCACGGTGTCTGCAGCCCCCAGCTTCCCCACAATCTACCTTCCTGCCTTCAGCGGTCACGTGGTACTGTTCATTACACTCATGAATGTGCACATATTCATGAGTGTAATGAGCGGTACCATGTGACCGCTGAAGGAAGAGAGATTGCTGAGAAGCTGGAGGCTGCAGAGACCGTGCCAGGACGGGTAAGTATGACCTGACACCCCCTCCCCCTCCGACCCCCTGGTGTGTATGACTCGAATATAAGCCGAGAGTGGGACTTTCAGCCAAAAAAAAAGGGCTGAAAATCTTGGCTTATATTCGAGTATATACGGTATGTAAATTTTGTTGTAAAAATGAGAAATCGCTGGTCAACTTTAAACCATATAACTTCCTAACAAAAAAAATTGTTTCCAAAATTGTGCTGATGTTAAGTACTGTAGACGTGTGGGAAATGTTATTTAAGAAGAAATTTGTGACACATCTCTTGGATTTAAAGGCCTAAAAATTTAAAGTTTGAAAATTGCAAAATTTTGAAAATTTTCGTAATATTTCTGTTTTTTCATAACTAAACACAAGTCATATAGAAGAAATTTTACCACTAACATGAAGTAAAATATCTCAAAAAAACATTCTCAGAATCAGTAGGATCCGTTAAAGCGTTCCAGAGTTATAACCTCATAAAGAGATCGTGGTCAGAATTTTAAATTTGGCCTGGCCATTAAGCTGCAAAATGGCTGTCACTAAGGGGTTAAGAGCTGTGCATTCTGATTTTGTAAGGTTGTCTTGGTGAATGGTTAAAGGTATTTTGTTAAACTCGTAAAACGCAAGCGTGCGCATGTCCGTGCGCACGCCTGCGTTCCCATAGACTGTAATGCGTTATGACGCATTCCGTGCGCAAGCGAACACATGCGTTTTTTTTACGCCTTTGGACGGACCAAAAAATGCAACAGGTTGCGTCTTGCGCGTCTAGACGCATACCTTGAGAAAACGCATGCAAACGCAAGACCATGCATACGCCATGTTAAACATAGGTAAGCATGACGCATGCACACGATGCACTGCGCAAAAAAATGCTAGTTTGAAACCAGCCTGAGACAAAGGTGAGATCTTCCACTGGAAAGGAGGGAAAAACATGAATACGCAAACCTCTTGGTATTCAGTTGAGCCTTGATATAATTTTCTAAAAAAAAAAAAGCCTTGTTCCAAAATATCTCAATTCTCTTATGCAAGAGTGATTTAATGTTTTGTAATTCAACATTATTTCTGTGATCATTGGACCCCGCATTGGCCTGTTCACAACTAAAAAGGTTGGTCAGCTGAGTTTGCCAGGTGGTTTCCTTGGCCTTGTAGTCCATAAGTACCACAGGTGTCCAATAGATGTTCTGTGGAAAAACACAGAAGGGGTTAGATTAAACCTAAATTGAACGCCAAAGGCAACCTCAAGTGTACCTAAATGGGATGATGGAGGACAAGGGGTCAAGCACAAAAATACAATTATGGATCATATACAAAAGAATAGTGTTAATCCGTGTCACTCGGTGTGAGCCCGGGCCGTATATATAAACCGCGGTTTGCGGAAACGTAGCTCATTCGATGCCATATACATACGGCACATGTCTGGACTGGGTTAATGAACAGTAAGTAATTGAAAATATTTGATTTGATGCTGTGATTTTTTTTTCTTTCAATTACCGTATAGGTCGATGTAGATGAATCAACACTTAGTCCCGAAGAGCAGAAAGAGAGGAAAATTATGAAGTTACTGCTGAAAATAAAGAATGGGACACCTCCAATGAGAAAAGTGTGTATTCTACAATTTTTTATTTTTTTAATAAATAACAAGTATTATCTATGATTATGCTATACCACCCTCAAAGTCAACGAGCAAGCAGATTACCCAAATTTTATAAAAAGTGGTTTCACAGTCTCTAATTTAGGTTTACTTTTTTATTAATAGGCAGCTTTGCGACAAATTACAGACAAAGCCCGGGAGTTTGGCGCTGGACCACTTTTTAATCAAATTCTTCCTCTACTGATGTCGCCAACCCTTGAAGACCAGGAACGACATTTGTTAGTGAAAGTAATTGACAGAATTTTATACAAGTTGGATGACCTTGTTCGACCATATGTGCATAAGGTTTGTAAATCTGCCCTTTTTTTAATTTTTTTTAAATGTTTGATGTCTGTAAGAAAAAGCTAACTAATATCAATATTGTAGTTCTATAAGCAGCAATAAGAAAGGATTACTGTTGAGACGACAGCTTAGCTTGCAGACAACTTTTAAGCTTGTGTTGTCTTTAGTCCATTTGATAAGTTGATCTGTCATTGGTCACACCTTGGAATAATATACTGTATATATTCATGTATAAGCCAAGTTTTTCAACACATTTTTTGTCTGCTGAAAACGCCTTCCTTGGCTTATACATGAGTCAGTTGTCCCAGAAAGAGGGCGATGGAGGGAGAACGGCAGAGCAGCGTGTCACAGAGGCAGGAGTCGGCGGCTGTGACTAATGCGTGTGCCGCTGCTGTAATAGTGCACAGTGACAGCCGCCTGCTTCCAGCACACATCCTACTTGCGTGCCCTCGCTGGCGCTGCATCTCGTTCGTTCCGGCGCCAGCAGCTCTTCCGGTCAAGAGAACATGTGGACCTGCTCACTAAGGTAATGAATATGTACGCCTCTCCACTCCCATATGCGTGGAGTGCATATTAATTAACTTAACGAGTGGGGGCCACGTGATCCCTCGGCCGGAGGAGATGCTGGCGCCGGAATGAGATGCAGTGCCAGCGAGGGAGCACAGGCAAGTAAATAGGATGTTTTATTTTTTTTGCAGTAATCATGCAAGCAAAGACAATGCATACCCGGCTTGTACTCAAGTCAATAAGCTTACCCAGTTTTTCGTGGCAAAATTGGGTGCCTCGGCTTATACTCAAGTATATACGGTATGTAATTTTACAAACTTTGCTGAATTTATAACGCTCTCCACAATACCGTGCCATCGTGTATCCAACTTATGTTGATCCTTCTGCCAATGACCTGCTGCAGTCCTTCAACCTTATTATATGATATTATCTATTACACATTAGACTTGTTTTACAATGTTCTAATTGTGTTGTAAAAATTAATTTTTTCCAAGGATGCTTTTTTCCCCATAGTGTCACCTATTTTAACCCCTTTCTGACATATGATGTACTATCCCATCCATGTACCCTGGGCCTTAATGCCCATGGACAGGATAGTACATCAGCCGCGCTCACGGGGGGAGCGCGGCTGATTGTGGCTGGGTGTCAGCTGATTATCATTATCACAGCAGACACCCGGCACTATGTGCCAGGAGCGGTCACGGACCGCTCCCAGCACTTCAACCCCCGGCACACTGCGATCAAACATGATCGCAGTGTTCCGGTGGCATAGGGAAGCATCACGCAGGGAGAGGGCTCTCTGCGTGCTTCCCTGAGACCCTCAGAACAATTAAATGTGATCGCATTGCTCTGAGGGCCTCCTCCCTGCAGGCTCCCGGATCCAAGATGGTCGCGGAGTCCTGCATGGAGGTGGCTTGTCAGTGCCTGCTGAGAGCAGGCATCAGCAAGCCTCCTGCACTGCCTGTCAGATCGCTGATCTGACACAATGCTCTGCAAAGTGTCAGATCAGCTATCTGACACTATATAGTGATGTCCCACCCTAGGACAAAGTAAATAGAAAAAAAATTTAACGTGTAAAAATATTTTTTAAAAGTTCCTATATAAAGAGTAAAAAAATATTATTCCAAAAAATACATTTCTTTATGTCAGTCAAAAAAAACAACAAACAAAAGTACACATTTAGTATTGCCGCGTCTGTAATGACCCGCCCTATAAAACTGTCCCACTAGTTAACCCTTTTAGTAAACCCTTTTAAAAAAGGCAAAAAACAATACTTTATCATCCATCATACGGTCGAACAAAAGTGGAAGAACACGCGATCAAAGACTGATATAAATAAACATGGTACCGCTCAAAACGTCATCTTGTCCCGCAAAAAACGAGCTGCCACACAGCATCATCAGCGAAAAAAATAGTTATAGCTCGCAGAATAAAGCGATACAAAAATAATTATATAAAATTGTTTTTATAAAAGCGCCAACGCATAAAAAAATGATATAAATGAGGTATCGCTGTAATCGTACTGACCTGAAGAATAAAACTGCTTTAGCAATTTTACCACCCGCGGAGCGGTATAAACACCCCTCCCCTCAAAAAAAGAAATTCATGAATTGCTGGTTTTTGTTCACTCTGCTTCACAAAAATCGTAATAAAAAGCGATCAAAAAATGTCACGTGCCCGAAAATTGTACCGATAAAAACGTCAACTCGTCCTGCAAAAAATAAGACCACATGACTCTGTGGGCCAAAATATGGAAAAATTATAGCTCTCAAAATGTGGTGATGCAAAAAATAAAATTTTGGGGTGAAAAGATCATTTTTGTGGAAAAAAAATATTTTTTAATTTTACGGCTGTACGTTATAAACTTCTGTGAAGCCCTTGGGGGGGTTCAAAGTTCTCACCACACATCTAGATAACTTCCTTGGGGGTTCTAGTTTCCAAAATGAGGTCACTTGTAGGGGGTTTCCACTGTTTTAAGCACATCATGGGCTCTCCAAATTCGACATTGCGTCCTATCTCAATTCCAGACAATTCTGCGTTGAGAAAGTCAAACGGCGCTCCTTCCCTTCTGAGCTCTGCCATGCGCCCAAACAGTGGTTTACCCCCACATATGGGGTATCTGCGTATTCAGGACAAATTGCACAATAACTTTTGGGGTCCAATTTCTCCTGTTACCCTTGGGGAAAATCTAAAAAATTAGACCCGAAGTAATTACTCTGTCGCTTCATTGGGGGACACAGAACCGTGGGTGTTATGCTGCTGTCCACTAGGAGGCGACACTATGCTTAATCTGAAAAAGATTAACTTTGGCTTCTCCTCTGCAGTATACACTCCCTGGACGGCATCCCTGGACGGCATCAGCATAAGCCAGTTTTTGCTTAGTGTCGCAAGGAGGCACACCTAAAAATTTTTACTCCGTCTTTTCTTACTTGTTTTTTTCCAACAGACTACAGATGAAAAAGTGGGTCTCCAGCGAGACTCACGGCATAGCTCCCTCCTCGGTCCCCTATTAGGGGTACCCGGTTGAGGTCGAGGTGGCTATTCCCCATGTCGCTCCTTCCCCAGTCCCTCGGGTACTGGTTCGAAGTCGAGACCCCCCTCCTTCCCCAGTTTCTTTCGGCTCTGGGTTGAGGTCGAGGAGAGGGGGTGAAGCCCCCTGACGGTGACAGCAGCACCCTCCCTAATCCCCCTCTGGGGGTATTAGGTTGAGACACCGCAGGTAGGGCCTGTATCAGGCACCATTGAACCGCTTACAGACCCAGGGAGCCCAGCTGCGGGCTCCTGTTGGGACCGGGGGAGGTGCAGGCAGGCATGGCACTTGTCAGAGACGGGGCTCCCTGCGCCCCTGTCGCTGCGGCAGCACCAGCTGCATAGCGCCACAGGGCCCCGTTCGCGCTCATGACCCCACCGCTAGCCTTCCTTTCATTCCAGGGTGGTCTGGGTTAAATCCGACCAACCCCCGGACAACCACACCGTCCTGGAGCCCTTCTGGGCATGAGGTCTCAAATTTAGGCCGTGGCTTCGGCCTAGCCGAAGTCGCCGCCTTATTCCCGCCCCCTCCCCCCGGATGACGAAAATGACACTCTGCAGTGTCATAGAAAGGGCGGATCGAGGCAGGAAGGGCACGCTTTTACATAGCTCAGAGCGCCCTTTTCAGCTCTCCGCCCCCTTCCTCCTCCACCTCAGAATCCCGGTGGCCATCTTGCGGCAGCAGAAAACATAGCTGAAGCAACACAGCAGTCTCTGGGGGGCACAGGACCGTCAATTGTTGGCGCTGGATCTAGGGGCACACCGGTGGGGTAAGATCACAGCTGGGTTCCCTTATCCAGTTGTGAATTCATATTACCTATAACGCTCCCCTATACTTCCCTCTGCATAGCCACCCCTGTAGGGCCCCTGCTAGCCAGCCTCTAAGCACTATGTCGGGCTCAAGAAAGAGGACCAGGCAAGACTGTTTTTATGCATTCTGCACAGCCTGCAAGTCCACTCTCCCCAGTGGCAGCACGTACCCGCACTGCCGGGACTGTACCCGAAACACTGGGTCCGAACCCCAAGACGCCCCTACCAACGCTTCTGCGCCTGAGACCACGCCGGAATGGGCTACTCAGATGTCGCAGTCTATGACAGTCTATGAATAACCTGACCTCCACACTACTGCAGGCTCTGCAGGGTCATGTCTCGGCTATGAACGTTACCCAGCAAAGGGACAGCCAGTCTCAGGGACATGACGCTTCCGACAGTCTCAGACGAAAGTGGACCCACAGGTCGCGTTCATCCGTGTCCTCACATAGCACTCGTTCGTCCCCCTCCAGGGAGAGACACGGTGGCTCTAGATCACCTTCACCATCCCCTGACAGAGACAGCGCGGATCTCCACAACGATCCCCGACCACAGAACACCTCTGCCCTAGTTCACCCGCTAGGGAGCTCCTTCGCGATGCGCTAGTCTAAGGCTAGTTTCACACTAGCGCTTTTGAGCGCAGCGACGGCCTGCGCATGGCCGCCGCTAAGCCCCGCCCCCTGCCTCGCCTCCGCCGGTAGCCCCGCCTACCGGCGCATGACGCTGCATGTGTCCTGCGTCCCCTATCTTTATCACTGGGGGCGCAGGCCGTGCGCAGTATGCGTTTGGCGGCGCATGCGTCCTTTTGACGGTGCGCCGACCTGCGACAAACGCAACAAAAAGGCGCATTCACCGCCAAACGCATACTGCGCACGGTCTGCGCCCCCAGTGATAAAGATAGGGAATGCAGGACGCATGCAGCGTCATGCGCCGGTAGGCCGAGCTACCGGCGGAAGCGCGGCAGGGGGCGGGGCTTAGCGGCGGCCGTGCGCAGGCCGTCGCTGCGCTCAAAAGCGCTAGTGTGAAACTAGCCTAAGAAGGCATATGTGACTCTAACTCAGACAACGAAACAGAGAATTCTCTGATACCTTGTCCCCCTAGTAATACAGCACTAGTTGAGGATATAATCTCCTCCATCCTTCGGGTGCTGGACATTTCTGATCCAACCCCGGAAGCCCCAGAACACAAGATTTGCTTCGAGACTGTTCTGAAACCACCTAAGGTCTTCCCTAATCACCCGGAATTTCAAAAAATACTTTCTAAACATTTTTCACAGCCTGAGAAAAAATTCGCCAATCGCAAATACTTAGAAGCAAAGTACCCCTTCCCACAGAAGGACACTAAGGAATGGACAGATCCACCCGAAGTGGACCCCCAGTCTCTAGGCTAGCAGCACAGACTCTTCTTTCACTGCCAGACAGCTCAACCCTCAAGGACGCAGCAGACAGGCAGGTAGAACGCATGGCTCGTTCAATCTTCGAAGCAGCAGGAGCTTCTATGGCTCCCGCGTTTGCTTCAGTCTGGGCGGCCAAGGCCATTCTAGCCTGGGCTCAAAAATTGCAACAGGGCCTCCAAGCTTCAAATCCTCAGCTGTCGGACCAGGCGGTTCAAATAGCAGTAGTAGCAGATTACATGATCCATGCAGCTTTGGATTCTGCAAGAGATGTAGCGGGAATAGCATCAAATGCCATCACGATCCGGCGTATCCTCTGGCTGAGGGAAAGAAAAGCGGACGCGGCCTCAAAAAGTCCCTCACAAATCTCCCGTACTTCAGTGGGCGTCTTTTCGGTGAAAAACTGGATACAATGATATCCAACGCCACCGGGGGTAAGAGTACCTCTCTCCCTCAATTAAAACCAAAACGCACATTTAAAAGACGTAACCAATCTCGTTTCCGATCCTTTCGGAATTCTTCAGGCTGGTCCGTCTCGCGCCCAGCACAAAATCGTAACCGCTCCCCCCGCAGAGACAACGCAAGGGCGGCACAGAGGCCAGACAGGACCTGGTAGTCAAAAGCAGGCCAGGCAAAGTCCAAAGGAGGAAAATCTCAGACTTTCTCCTCATCATGACTCACAGCTTCCGGAAGACACCCCACTCGTAGGCGGACGACTGCTACTCTTTCAGCAGATCTGGCTGCCTTTTACAGAAGACAGGTGGGTCAAGGAAATAGTGTCTTCCGGATACAAGATCGAGTTTTCTACCATCCCACCGAACCGGTTCTTCCTCTCTGTTCCCCCAAAACCACCACTCAAGGCTCGAGCCTTCCATCAAGCAGTTTCCTCCCTCCTTCAAACAGGAGTCATAGTACCGATTCCTGCAGACGAGCGCTTCCGAGGCTTCTACTCCAATCTGTTTGTAGTTCCCAAGAAGGGAGGCAGTGTCCGACCCATACTAGACCTAAAACAACTCAAACAACTCAACAAGTATGTTCGGGTTCATCATTTTCGCATGGAGTCCCTCCGGGCAATCATTGCGTCCATGGAGAAAGGAGAATATCTTGCCTCCATAGACATACAAGATGCATACCTGCATATACCAATTGCTCCCGCCCATCAGAGATTTCTCAGGTTCGCAATCGACCAGGACCACTACCAGTTCGTTGCCCTCCCGTTCAGACTCGCCACGGCTCCCAGGACGTTTACCAGGATCATGGCAGCCACCATGGACGTTCTACACTCCTGAGGCATAGTAGTCGTTCCAAACCTGGACGACCTTCTCATCAAAGCCCCCACCTTCAAGGACTGCGAGGACAACGTCTCAATCACAATCGACACTCTGAGTCGCCTGGGATGGTTAGTCAATTTACAAAAGTCATCGACTACCCCGAGTCAGTCTCTGACCTTCCTGGGGATGCTATTCGACACCTCCAGGGGTCTGGTGCTCCTCCCCAGGGACAAGACACTGGCTCTCCGTCTAGGAGTTGACACACTCCTTCGCAATCCCCCCCGATCTCACCGGTTTGCCATGAGAGTCCTCGGCAGGATGGCAGCAGCAATGGAGGCGGTACCATTTGCCCAGTTTCACCTCAGACCTCTTCAACTGGCCATCCTCAAGTCCTGGGACAGGAATCCATTCTCACTCGACAGGGAGTTCCGGTTAACATCAAAAGCCAGGACGTCCCTACACTGGTGGCTCAAGCCAACCTCGCTTGCAAGGGGAAAATCCTTTCTCCCAGGCCAATGGAAGGTTTTGACCACCGACGCAAGCCTGACGGGTTGGGGTGTGGTGCATCTACATCACAGGGCGCAAGGCAAGTGGTCACCAATGGAAGCGACCATGGCCATCAACATCCTAGAGATTCAGGCCATCTTGCTAGCATTGAGAGACTTTCATCACTTGCTGGCAGCCTCTCATGTCAGAATACAGTCGGACAATGCCACGGCGGTGGCATACGTGAACCATCAAGGCGGGACCCGCAGCATCCAGGCAATGAAAGTGACCCATATCCTCCACTCGGTTCCGGTTCATAGAGTGGAAAAGGCTCTGGATACGCTTGACTTTGTCAGGGCATTGCGTATATACGTGTCTAGGACTGCTCCCTTTCGGAAGTCTGATTCACTTTTCCTCCTTCCGGAAGGTGTTCGCAAGGGCCTACCAGCTTCCAAAGCCACCCTTGCCAGGTGGATCAGGTCCGCCATACAACAGACTTACCACCTTCACAATTTTCTTCCGTCCGGTATCACGGCACACTCTACGCGTGCGGTAGGGGCCTCCTGGGCCATTCGGCACCAAGCCTCGGCTCAACAAGTGTGTAAGGCGGCCACTTGGACTAGCCTCCACACGTTTACAAAACACTACAGTGTTCATACCCAGTCCTCAGCGGATGCGAGCCTGGGTAGACTGGTCCTGCAGGCGACAGTACCCCAAGTCTAGGGAACTCTCAACACAATATTCGTCCACTGCTTCCCACCCAGGGACTGCTTTGGGACGTCCCACGGTTCTGTGTCCCCCAATGAGGCGACAGAGTAAAGGAGATTTTTGTGTACTCACCTTAAAATCTTTCTCTTAGCCTCTAATTGGGGGACACAGCTCCCACCCTGTTGCCCTTACGGGCCGTTGTTTTGGTTGAGTTCTCATATTGTTCTTTGAGTTCGTACATAGTGGCCTTATTACAGGCATGGTTATGTTATTCCTGTTATGTTCCTCCTAATGCTTTTGCACAAAACTGGAGAAGGCTGACGCCGTCCAGGGGTGTATACTGCAAAGGAGGAGCCAAAGTTAATCTTTTTCAGATTAAGCATAGTGTCGCCTCCTAGTGGACAGCAGCATAACACCCACGGTTCTGTGTCCCCCAATTAGAGGCTAAGAGAGAGATTTTACGGTGAGTACACAAAAATCTTTTTTTGTGAAAAAAGTTAAATGTTCATTTTTATTTATTTTTTTTTTTTTAAACATTCAAAAAAGTTCCTGTGAAGTACCTGAAGGGTTAATAAACTTCTTGAATGCTGTTTTGAGCACCTTAAGGGGTGCAGTTTTTAGAATGGTATCACTTTTGGGTATTTTCTATCATATAGACCCCTCAAAGTGACTTCAAATGTGATGTGGTCCGTAAAAATAAAATGGTGTTGCAAAAATGAGAAATCGCTAGTCAACTTTTAACCCTTATAACTTCCTAACCAAAAAAAAAAAAGTTGGTTCCAATATTGTGCTGATGTAAAGTAAACATGTGGAAAATGTTACTTATTAAGTATTTTATGTGACACATCAGTGATATAAGGGCATGAAGATTCAAAGTTGCAAAATTTTCGCCAAATTTACGGGGTTTTTTTTTTCACAAGTCATATCAAAGAAATTTTACCACTATCATGAAGTACAATATGTCACGAGAAAACAATGTCAGAATCACCAGGACCCATGGAAGCATTCCAGAGTTATTAACTCATAAAGGGACAGTGGTCAGAATTGTAAAAATTGGCTCAGTCATCAATGTGCAAACCACCCTTGGGGGTAAAGGGGTTAACCACAGCTCATTTGAAAATCCAAACTAACCTGGCTTCGAAAATCTCATTAGGCTTAGGCCTGTTTCACACTTCCGTTTTTGTGTCCGCCAAACGGATCCGTTTCCGTTTTTTTGACGGAAACTGATGCAAACGGATCCGTTTTTAAAAAAACGGATCCGTTTTTTTGACGGATCCGCGGTAACCACTAATGGAAGTCTATGGGACAAAAAAACGGATCCTGCAAAAAAATGGCAGATCCGTTTTTTTACGGAAACCAACGGATTTTGACGGATTTGAAAAAACGGAAGTGTGAAACAGGCCTAAGTGCCCACGTTGCAGAAATGTCTGCAGCATTTCCGCAACTCCCTCCGTGGGTAAAGCGCATGCTGAATTTGCAACACAAGCGTTTACAAGCATTTTTAGCTTGCAGAATGCTTGCGCTTTCCAAGCGATTTGAAGCATCGCTTGGAAAGGTGATTGACAGGTTGGTCACACTTGTCAAGCATAGTGCTTGACAAGTGTGACCACCTTTTTACTATTGATGCTGCCTATGCGGCATCAACCGTAAAAGATAGATGAGGGTAGAGGAAAGTAATGCAGTGCGCAGGTGCTGGGAAAAAGTCAGCGAGGCCCAGTGTCTGCGCACTGCAGTACTTTGCTCTGCCCTCAACAGGGCGGAGAAGTACGTCTGCACAGGAACGTGGTGCCGGGGAACCATGAAGCAAGCAGGAGGGTGGCATCGCAAGAAGATGGGAGGTGCTGGACCAGGACCTGCGACACACATTTTACTGGAGCGCTATATTATGCTGTAGATAAGCCCTGAAAGGCGGTGGCCGTAATTCTTTATCGGCCAAACTTGGTAACAGGTTCCCTTTAAGTTTGAGAGTCATATCGCACAAAATAGTTAATAACATTTCCCACATGTCTACTTTACATCAGCACGATTTTGGAAACATTTTTTTTTTTTTTGTTAGGAAGTTATAAGGGTTAAAATTTAACCAGTGATTTCTCATTTTTACAACAAAATTTGCAAAACCATTTTTTAGGGACCACCTCACATTTGAAGTGACTTTGAGAGGCCTATATGACAGAAAATACCAAAAAATGAAACCATTCTAAAAACTGCACCTTTTGAGATACTCAAAACCACATTTAAGAAGTTTATTAACCTTTCAGGTGCATCAAAGGAATTTTTGTAATGTGGAAGAAAAAATAAATGTTTACTTTTCTTCTGCAAAAATTTGTCTTTAGACCTAATTTTTTTTACTTTCCCAGGGGTAACAGGAGGAAATGGACCATACATTTTATTGTGAAATTTCTCCTGAGCATGCCGATACCCCATATGTTGGGATAAATCTACTGTTTGGGTGCACAGCAGGGCTCGGAAGGGAAGGAGCGCCATTTCACTTTTTGACTGTAAAATTTGCTGGCTTAATTAGCAGATGCCATGTCTTGTTTGGAGAGCCCCTGATGAGCCTAAACAATGGGAACCTTCAACGTTGACACAATTTTGGAAACTAGACCCCTTAGGGAACTTATCTAGTTGTGTATTGAGTACCTTGAACCCACAGGTGCTTCACAGAAGTTTATAACGTAGAGCAGTGGAAATTAAAAAAAATCATTTTTCCCAGATGAATCTTTTTTAACTCCAAATTTTGAATTTTCATAAGGGTGACAAAGGAAATTGCACCATACAATTTGTTGTGCAATTTCTCCTGAGTGTGCAGATACCCAATATGTGGAAGAAAACAACTGTTTGGTTGCACGACAGAGCTTGAAAGGAAAGGAGCGCCATCTGACTTTTTGTATTGTAAAATATGCTAGATTAATTAGCGGTTGCCATGCTGTGTTTGAAGAGCCCCTGATGTGCCTAAAAAGTGGAAACTCTCTCACAAATGGTACCATTTTGGACACTAGACCCCTTTTGGGAGCTTACTTAGTTGTGTATTAAACATCTTGAACCCCCAGATGCTTCACAGAAGTTTATAACGTTAAGCCTTGAAAATAAAAAATCAAATTGTTCCCAAAAAAAAAAATTTTAGCTGCAAATTTTGTGTTTTTACAAGGGGAAGAGGACAAAATGGACCCGAAAGTTTGTTGTGCAATTTCTCCTGAGTTCACCGGTACCCCATATGTGGTCGAAAACTACTTTTCAGGCACAGTGCAAAGCTCAGAAAGGAAGTAGTGCCATAGTACAGTGCAGATTTTGCTGCCCTTGTTTAAGGGTGCCATGTTACATTGACAGAGCCCCTGAGGTGCCAGAGCAGCAGAACACCCCCCATTACTGACCCCATTTTACCATTTAAACCTCTCAATGAATTCCTCTAGGGGTGCAGTGATAATATTGACACCACAGGTGTCACACTTTTATACCATTGGGCAGTGAAGAAAAAAAAATTTACGTTTTTACCACCAAGATTGTGTTAGGCCCAAGTTTTACATTTTCACACTGGGAAATGGTTAAACATGGCACCAGAATTTGTCCCATAATTTCTGCTGAATGTAGAAATAACCCATATATGGCTGTACAGTACTACTTAGTCAAACGGAGTGACTCGGTTTAGACAGGGCGCTATTTGCCTCCTGGTGGTGCAAATTTTCCTAGACTAGTTTGCAGATTCCATATAAAGAGCCCCTAAGTGTTAGAAAAGCAGAATATATATAAAAAAAACTTTGAGTTTGTCAGCTCACCTCCTCATCTGGCTAGTGTGTCCTCCAGGCTGCACGGATGCACTGGGTGAAAGTTGATGTGCATCAAATAATTAACATCCGGCGCCTCTTTGGACGAATGGTCCCAGGAAATCCAAAGTTTCTTGAAACATCTATTTATTTCTTCATGTTTAAAATAGGTAGTAAAAAGGTCAGGCAGTTTGGATACTCATGATTGTAAAAAAAGGCATAGAAACCAACAGGTTTCGACCTGAACAGGTTTTAATTAAATAAAATAGAAATAAATAGATGTTTTAAGAAACTTTGGATTTGCTGGGATCATTTGTCCAAAGAATCATAGAATCATAGAATCGTCGAGTTGGAAGGGACCTCCTGGGCCATCTGGTCCAACCCCCTGCTCAAAGCAGGATTCGCTAAATCATCCCAGTCAGATGTCTGTCCAGCCTCTGTTTGAAGACTTCCATTGAAGGAGAACTCACCACTTCTCGTGGCAGCCTGTTCCACTCATTGATCACTCTAACTGTCAAAAAGTTTTTTCTAATATCTAATGTGTCTCTTCCCATTCAGTTTCATCCCATTGCTTCTAGTCTTTCCTTGTGCAAGTGAGAATAAAGTTGATCCTTCTACAATGTGACAGCCCTTTAGATATTTGTAGACAGCTATTAAGTCTCCTCTCAGTCTTCTCTTTTGCAAACTAAACATTCCCAAATCCTGCAACCTTTCCTCATAAGACAGGGTTTGCAGACCGGTCACCATTCTGGTCGCTCTTTTCTGAACTTGCTCCAGTTTGTTGATGTCTTTTTTAAAATGTGGTGCCCAAAACTGGACACAATATTCCAGATTGAGGTCTGACCAAAGAGGAGTAGAGGGAAATAATGACTTCACGTGATCTAGACTGTATGCTTCTGTTAATACATCCTAGAATTGCATTTGCCTTTTTTGCTGCTGCATCACACTGTTGACTCATATTCAGTCTGTGATCTATTAGTATACCCAAGTCTTTTTCACATGTGCTGTCACTTAGCCCTATTCCTCCCATTCTATATATGCTTTTTTCATTTTTATTGCCCAGATGTAGTACTTTGCATTTCTCCCTGTTAAAAACCATTCTGTTAGTTGCTGCCCACTTCTCCAGTTTATTTAAATCTTTTTGAATCCTCTCAAAGAGGGTCTGGATGTTAACTATTTGAAGAAAAGCAGAATCCCCCCCCTCAAGTGACCCCATTTTGTAAATTATACCCCTTTGAGAATTTACTGGTGTCATGCCGATTTTGACTCCATGGGTATTTTCCAGAAACAAGCAGCAGTGGATGTTGCTGAGTGAAAATTGCAAACTGCTGTTGTAGTGACCAGTAGGCTGTAGTGACCAGTACATTGCAGTCGCCAGTACATTATGCCCAGCCCGTGCTTCTGGAGACACACACCTGTAAATTAGGCGAGCTCTTTTCACTACAGAAAAGCCAAACACGTGGGGGCTAAATGTTCTTTAGGCACACTGGGGCTCAGAAGGTAGTTGGGCATTTGGATTTAGGAGCAGAGAATTTGCTAAATATCTGTTGAGGTGCTAGGAGCCATTTTGCTTTTTCCTATCCTTTGTACTACCAGTAACGTGGAAGCCCCCTTTATTTCCGCTAACAGATGACAGACCTGAGTGGGGTCTTTCTTTTTTTGTGTGGATTGAGTTGAAGCTTTTATTGGGAACATTTTTTTGCTGATAAAGCTGTATGGTGGGTTTTTTTCCTAGACTAGATGACGTTTTCAGCAGTACCATATTTATTTATATCCATCCTTTTGATCGTGTTTTATTCCACTTTTTGTTCAGCGATATGTTGATAGTGTTGTTTTTGCCTTGTTCTTTTTCGTGTCGTTGTGAATGTGGCAATACCAAATATGTGTACTTTTATTGTTTTCTATATTTTTTCATTCAAATATTTTATTTATAAATACAATGTCTTGATATTTCTTAAAATATTTTTACAATTTAAATTTTATTATTTTTTTTTTAACTTTTTTTCTACTTTTTTACTTTGTCCCAATATGAGACTATCATTTTTTTTGAAGGCTGATCGCTTCTAAAGCATGGGGGTGCAGCTGTTATGTTGGATGTTCCAACGTGACAATGATCCAAAACACAAGGCCAAGTCCACCTGTCCTTGGCTACAGCAGAACAAAGTTAAGGTTCTGGAGTGGCCATTTCAGTCTCCTGACATCAATATCATTGAGGCACTCTGGTGAGATCTCAAGCGCACATTTCATGCTAGACAGCCCAGGAATTTACGGGAACTGGAGGCTTTTGCCAAGAAGAGTGGGCAGCTTTACCATCTGAGAAAATAAAGAACCTCATCCACAACTACCACAAAAGACTTCAAGCTGTCATTGATGTTAGAGAGGGCAATACATAGTATTAAGAAATGGGGTGTGTGAACTTTGGATCAGGGTCATTTGGATGTTTTGGGTTGTCATTATGATTTAAAACGAGAGAACACCGTAGTTAGACAATAAATGGCTTCCACATGAGTGGAGAAAAAGTTTTGGTGTTATTCATATTCTCTGAAAAAGGCCAAGAAACCAAAATTCTATGTATGTAAACTTTTACATACCCCCCCCCCCGTAATAACATGCACAGATGGGAAGGGCTTCAGGTCTCTCAACCTTGTTCACCACAGACTTGGCCCCGCCCCTTGCCCCTCACCTTCTCTTGATGCTGTACACTCAGGATTCCTCTGCTGTAAGTGATGCCTACCAAGAGTGCCAGGAAGCGGGAGTAGAAGCTACAAGGTTATTGCATGGGCCACCATGCAGGACTGTTTTCTGCAAACCCTCCTTGTCTGCAAAAAAAAAAAAAAATCTAACTAGAGATTTGGGCGGTGCACTCATGATCCAGGACCCAGGCCCCGGATCTGACTTGCCTAGCGATGCCTCTGGTCTCAAGTACGTGTGAAAATATCACCACACGTACTGGAGACACCGATGCATAAGAGGCCTAAAACACACCTTGATTTTACCCCCAAATCACAAAGCTTTAAAAAAAAAAAAAAATGTGATTGTGTCCATTACTAACACATAAAATTGTGACTGTCACTCTGAACTGTAAGGGTAAATTATGTGGCATTTAGGCTGGATTCACAGATCTGTGAAACATGTACAGTGCTCGCATCAGAAGACTTGTCCTGGACACTGGTGTAGTCTTTCTTCAGGCAGTTAATTCGTTTTAGGGCACCCGACGGTGTATTCCAGTCCGAGTTGCTGTCTGTTATTTTCACAGTTCTGTTTTCAAAGTTATGAAAGGGACGCTTTTATTTTTCTTTCAGATTCTTGTGGTTATTGAACCCTTGCTCATTGATGAAGACTATTATGCGAGAGTAGAAGGACGAGAAATAATATCCAACTTGGCAAAGGTAAATATTTTAAATAGTTTGTTACTGAATATTATCATTTTATCACAATGTTTCTAAACTATTTATGTAGAGATTACCCAGGTTGCTTAATACGCTGACTTTAGAGGGTTCTAAAAGTGTAATCATATTATGGCTTTTGTTTTAAAAGTAGCCACATCAATTTGTTGTACACATTTACAGGACATCTTGCATGTCGTTGGTTGCTTTCGAGATTACTCTGCCCTGGCTACTTTATTCTTGCTAATAGGCATTAGACCTGTTCTTATGTGACCTTCTCTGGCTCTTGTTGCCCAATTGATAATAGCGTAATCAGCTGTCTATAGCCTTTGCTATTCTAGAATATAATGTAGTTTATTGTATGTGTTTTATATTTTACAATTGTAGGCTATGTTTATTTATTTTACTCACTTAAATAGCGCCATTAATTCCACAGCGCTTTACAGACGTTATTGGCACTGTCCCTGATGGGGCTTACAATCTAAATTCCCTATCAGTATGTCTTTGGAGTGTGGGAGGAAACCGGAGTACCGAGAGGAAACCCACGCAAACACGGGGAGAACATAAAAACCCTTGTAGATTTTGTCCTTGGTTCACACTGCTCAACACATTAGATTGACTTGTATATTAAATTAGTTTTTCCCTTCACCCCTGACAGTACACCTGAGAGAGGGATCCGCCCCGCCAGGACAGGAACCTACTGAGACATAAGGGGCGGCACCTCTCCCCCGCTTCAGTTGGGTTTCTGTCCTGGAAGGAATCCCACTGTGGCGGTGCCTGTCATGGGCGAAGAAAGAAAGGGACCCAGGCGCGGGAAGAACAGGTAACTTACCTGTAGCGCTGGCCATCGGGTCCTGGAAGCACAGTAGTCCCCGGTGTTCCTCTGGGCTCCGGGTTCGTGTGGGCGCGGATGGGATCCTGGTGGCTCCGGGGAGCCCCCACCGCGCCGCCCTCCCCTCACGCACGCCGCATCTCGATCCCCGTGGCAGGGGAGAAACGCTGGCTCCTTCCAGCCGCTGACGTCAGCGGCGCTATGGATTGTGGGAGCGCCGGCTGATGTCAGCACAGGGCGATGGTGTCATGGCACCGGGTGCGACGCCGGCCGACTTTTCTGAAGCGGTGGCCGGCGGTTGCAGGGGGGAGGGGAGGAGACACCACCGACAGAGGCTGCATATAACCAAGGACCAGCGGCGTGGGAGACGGTGGAAAATGGAGTCGGAGCAGGAGAGATCGCTGTCTCTGCCTCCCTCACAACCCTCAGGCAAACATGGAAGCCGCTCAAGTAGCAGCCGCCGCAGATCAGGAGAATCCTCATGGTCCAGAGAGCACAGGTCACGTGCTCCGACGCAGCCTCCAAGTCCGGTACCCTTGATTACAGGTGGTGAGTGATCTTCGTGGATGCTTTACCCTGTAGGAAAGGCCCAAAAAAGCAGGAAGCAAGAAGAACAATAGGGACTGTGCTATATGTAAAACTCCCGTAGCACGAGACTGGCAGAAAGATCTCTGTGCCTCTTGCATTCAGCGGACCATGGTGGAGGAAGTGCCTAGTTTCGCAGCCAATTTGATATCCGCCCTTCAGGTCAGATATGGAGGGTTCAATTAAGACCCTATTGAAAAAAGGGAAGAAAAGTAGTTAGAATCCCCCTAGCTCTCCCTCAGATTCCTCATCGGCCTCGTCTCAGGCGGAACAGACATCCTCCTCAGACAGTGACATGGGGGTAAGCCAGGTTTCCCTGTAGAAGACACAGATGCTTTCCTAAAGGCCATTCGAACCACAATGGGCCTACAGGAAGAAAGGGCGGCCAAAACCAACGAGGATGTCATGTTTGGGGAGCTTCAAGAGAGGAAAAAACAGACCTTTCCAGTGAACGAGAAGATCCAGGCGCTTATTGAGAGAGTGGAGGAAACACGAAAAATCTGGGGCCCTTCCGTCCACCTCTAAGAGACGATACCCCTTTGAGCACAAGGATGCGGAGATATGAGACAAAGTCCCAAAAATAGATGCAGCAGTATCCAGGTCTTCCAAAAAGTCGGCCCTGCCCTTGGAAGACTCAGGGTTCTTAGAGACCCGCTGGACAAAAAGGCGGACTCATATTTGAGGCACGCTTGGGAAGCGACAGCAGGAGGACTAAAGCCGGCGATAGCAGGCACCTGCACGGCACGCTCCCTCATGATCTGGCTGCAGCAGTTAGAAGAGAAGCTGGCATCAAAGGTCCCAAGAGAGAAAATTTTAGCAGATGTGTCTTGCATGGGGCAGCAGCTTTTTTGGCAGATACCTCGGCGGACTCTGAGGTTGACAGCTAGGGCAGCGGGACTATCAAATGCTGCCAGACGCGTGTTATGGCTTAAGGGCTGCCCGGCTGACCTACAGTCTAAAGCTAAATTGTGCTCTCTCCCCTGCGATGGTCGGTTCTTATTCGGCAAGAGCTTGGACGATATCCTGGAGAAAGCAAGCGATAGGAAAAAATGCTTCCCCGGGTTCCCAACGGAACAGAGGAGACAGCCCTTTCGGAGGGGAAGATTCCTCCCGCTGACAGAAGATGGGAGGATAAAAGGAAAAAAGAGTCGGGATTTATGTTTGGTGGAAACACCTCCACCTCAAAGTAATCGCCACAATGACGCCAGTATTCCAGTGGGGGGGGGGGATTGGCACTCTCTTTTTTTCCAGGCCTGGGAAAAGATCTACAATACCTGGATCCTTGGCATCTTAAGAGAAGGCCTGAAAATCCCCTTTATTCGCCAGCCAAAACCCGTGGTTGTCATTACACCCATCAGGAAGGTGGCCGAAGAACAGTTGGCCTTAGAAGTGGAGATCCTGAGCCTGATAGACAAGCGGGTACTTTAAGAGGTCCCACACACACAGGAAGGAAGGGGGTTCTATTCACCCCTTTTTCTGATAAAAAAAAAACAAACAAAAAACTGATCAATCATTCAGGACGATTATAAATCTCAGACGGCTCAATCGATGGATAAGAAACCAGACCTTCAAGATGGAGTCAGTGGCTACGGCCGTGAAGGTACTACATCAAGATTGTTTTATGGCCGTAGTCGACTTAAAGGATGCATATTATCACATCCCTATCCATCCAGATTACCAAAAATACTTGAGGGTAGCGTTTTATATCCAAGGCATACTGAGGCATTTCCAGTTCAGAGCTCTTCCATTTGGCATATCCATAGCCCTGAGAGTTTTCACCAAGGTCATAGCGGAGGTGACAGTCTTTCTCCGGATTCACGATACGGTCATAATACCATACTTGGACGATTTCCTTATAGTGGGCAACTCGGAGGACCACTGCACGGCACAGTTGAGCCGGGTGACCGACACCTTACAAGAATTAGGGTGGATAATCAATTTCAAAAAATCAAAATTACAACCCCTAAAAAAACAGACCTTCCTGGGATTTATACTGGATTCAGAAAGGCAGGCGTGTCTGCTCCCAGAGTCCAAAATAGAGAAGGTACAGAATCTGGCCTTGGCGGCCCGAAACCAACCATATATGACATTGAGAAGGGCAATGTCCCTACTATGTACCCTAATGTCCTGTATTCTGGCGGTCAGGTGGGCTCAATTTCACACCTGACAACTCCAGGGGGAGGTATTATCAGCACAAAGATCGCTAAGAGGGCGTTTAGAAGGAAAGCTGGAGCTTTCCGTAAAAACCAGAGACTCTCTCAACTGGTGGCTGGACGGTACAAATCTGACCTCAGGAATACCGTGGGACAGACAGACGACAGATGTGATTTTAACAGATGCAAGCTCCTCGGAGTGGGGGGCACACCTAAGGGGCCTCATAGGCCAGGGCTCCTGGACACCTCAAGAAATGGAGGCATCTTCCAACCTAAGAGAACTGTGGGCAGTGAGCAAGGCCCTAAGTCACTTCATTCCACTACTCCAGGGTCGCAATGTCAGACAACAGGGTAACAGTGGCATACATCAACCACCAAGGAGGGACAAGATCACACTCCCTAATGAAAGCGGCGAGCGACATTCTGAGCAGAGCAGAGGAGCACCTACACTCCTTGACAGCCTTACACATAAAAGGGGCAGAAAACATAGAGGCAGATTTTCTGAGTCGCAATACCCTGAGGCAAGGAGAATGGGCGATAAATCGGTCCATTTTTCAAAAAACGCAGCTTTGGGGGAAACCAGTAATAGACCTCTTTGCCAACAAGCACAACAGGCAAACAGGTTTTTCCCTTCACCCATGACAGCACCACATGAGAGAGGGATCCGCCCCGCCAGGACAGGAACCTACTGAGACATAAGGGGCGGCACCTCTCCCCCGCTTCAGTTGGGTTCCTGTCCTGGAAGGAATCCCACTGTGGCGGTGCCTGTCATGGGCGAAGAGAAAGAAGACCCAGGCCCGTCCCGGCGCGGGAAGAACAGGTAGCTTACCTGTAGCGCCGGCCGTCGGGTCCTGGAAGCGCAGTCCCCGGGGTCCCTGGGGCTCCGGGTTCGTGCGGGCGTGGATGGGATCCCGGTGGCTCCGGGAAGCCCCCACCGCGCCGCCCTCCCCTCGCGCACGCCGCATCTCGATCCCCGTGGCAGGGGAGAGACGCTGGCGTCTTCCGGCCGCTGACGTCAGCGGCGCTTGGAATGCTGGGTGCGCCGGCTGACGTCAGCAGAAGGCGACGGTGTAATGGCGCCGGGTGCGACGCCGGCCGGCTTTCTGAAGCGCTGGGCCGGCGGTCGCAGGGGGGAGGGGAGGAAGACGCTCACCAGGCGGAGGCATGCAAATTAAAAGGGGACGACAGCGGTAGATCGGCGGTGCAAGATGAAGTCCGAGCAGGAACGTTCAGCGTCCCTGCCTCCCTCACAGCCCTCTGGCAGAAAGCATGGAAGCCATTCAAGCAGCAGTCTCCCCAGCCGCAGGTCGGGGCACTCCTCAAGGTCCAAAGAGCGCGGGTCAGGTGCTCCGACGCAGCCTCCAAATCCGGTACCCTTGATTACGGGTGGTGAGTGATCTTCGTGAATGTCAGCAGTATATTAATAGGGGGTTTTTCTATTGTATGCTTCACCCTGTAGGAAAGGCCCAGAAAAGCAGGAAGCAAGAAGAACAATAGGGATTGTGCTATATGTAAATCTCCCCTAGCAAGAGACTGGCAAAAAGATCTCTGTGCTTCGTGCATTCAGCAAACTATGGCGGAGGAAGCGCCTAGTTTCGCAGCCAATCTAATATCTGCCCTCAGGTCAGAAATGGAAGGCTCAATTAAGTCCTTATTGAAAAAAGGGAAAAAAAGCAGGAAGGATTTCCCTAGTTCCCCCTCAGATTCCGCATCAGTATCATCTCAGGCGGAAAAATCATCCTCCTCAGACTCCTCAGATAGTGACACAGGGGGTAAGCCATGTTTCCCTGTAGAAGATACAGATGCCCTACAGGAAGAAAGGGCGGCCAAAACCCTAGAGGACGTCATGTTTGGGGGGCTTCAGGAGAGGAAAAAACGAACCTTTCCAGTAAACGCGAAAATCCAGGCGCTTATTGAGAAGGAGTGGAAAAAGCCTGAAAAATCGGGGGCCCTTCCATCCGCTTCTAAGAGGCGATACCCCTTTGAATACAAGGATACGGAAATATGGGACAAAGTCCCAAAAATAGATGCAGCGGTGTCCAGGTCTTCCAAAAGGTCGGCCCTGCCCTTGGAAGACGCAGGGGTTCTTAGAGACCCGCTAGACAAAAAAGCGGACTCATATTTGAGGCACGCATGGGAAGCAACAGCAGGAGGTCTTAAGCCGGCGATAGCGGGCACCTGCACGGCACGCTCCCTCATGATCTGGCTGCAGCAGTTAGAAGAGAAGCTGGCGTCAAGGGTCCCAAGAGAGAAGATCTTATCAGACATGTATCTCTTGCACGGGGCAGCGGCTTTTCTGGCAGATACCTCGGCGGACTCTATGCGATTAACAGCCAGAGCAGCGTCACTATCAAATGCTGCTAGACGCGCGTTATGGCTTAAAGGCTGTCCGGGTGACCTTCAGTCCAAGGCCAAATTGTGCTCTCTCCCCTGCGATGGCCTATTCCTGTTCGGCAAAAACTTGGACGATATTCTGGAGAAAGCAGGCGATAAGAAAAAAGGCTTCCCCAGATTCCCTATGGATCAGAGGAGACAGCCCTTTCGGAGGGGAAGATTCAATAGAGGACGTCCTCCCGCTGACAGGAGAAGATGGGAGGATAAAAAGAAGAAAGAATCAGGGTTTATGTTTGGTGGAGGCACCTCCACCTCCAAAAAGTCACCACAGTGACGCCAGTATTCCAGTAGGAGCGAGATTGGCACTCTTTTTCCAGGCCTGGGAAAAGATCTCCTCCAACACCTGGATTCTGAGCATCCTAAAAGAAGGCCTGAAAATCCCCTTTATTCGTCAGCCAAAATCCGTGGTCGTCATCACACCTATCAGGAAGATGACCAAAGAACAACTAGCCTTAGAAACAGAAATCCTGAGCCTGATAGACAAGCGGGTACTGTCCGAGGTGCCACGCTTACAGGAAGGAAAGGGGTTTTATTCGCCCCTTTTCCTAATAAAAAAACCGGATCAGTCATTCAGGACAATCATAAATCTCAGACGCCTCAATCTATGGATAAAGAACCCGACCTTCAAGATGGAATCAGTAACTACGGCAGTGAAGCTGCTACATCAAGATTGCTTCATGGCCGTAGTCGATTTAAAGGATGCGTATTACCACATCCCTATCCATCCAGATTACCAGAAATACCTGAGGGTAGCGCTTTATATTCAGGGCACACTAAGGCACTTTCAGTTCAGGGCTCTTCCGTTTGGCATATCCATAGCCCCGAGGGTCTTCACCAAGGTCATAGCGGAAGTGACAGCCTTTCTCCGGATTCACGATACGGTCATAATACCATACCTGGACGATTTTCTTATAGTGGGCAGTTCAGAGGACCACTGTACAGCACAGCTGACTCAGGTGATCAACACCTTGCAAGAGTTAGGGTGGATAGTCAATTTCAAAAAATCAAAATTACAACCCCTAAAGAAACAGGCCTTCCTAGGATTTATACTGGACTCAGAAAGGCAAGAGTGTCTGCTCCCAGAGTCCAAGATAGAGAAGGTGCAAAATCTGGCCTTGGCGGGCCGAAACCAACCATGTATGACATTAAGAAAAGCAATGTCCCTGCTAGGTACCCTAACATCCTGTATTCCGGCGGTCAGGTGGGCTCAGTTTCACACCCGGCAACTCCAGAGGGAGATACTAAGAGCACAAAGATCGCTAAGAGGGCGTTTGGAAGGAAAGCTGGAGCTTTCCTTAAAAACCAGAGACTCTCTCAACTGGTGGTTGAACGAGACAAATCTGACCTTAGGAATACCATGGGACAGACAGGCGACAGATATAATTTTAACAGATGCAAGCTCCTCGGGGTGGGGGGCACACCTAAGGGGCCTCATAGGTCAGGGTTCCTGGACACCTCAAGAAAGGAAGGCATCCTCCAACCTGAGAGAACTGTGGGCAGTGGGCAAGGCCCTAAACCACTTCATTCCGCTACTCCAGGGTCAAGATGTACGCATCATGTCAGACAACAAGGTAGCAGTGGCATACATCAACCACCAAGGAGGGACAAGATCACACTCCTTAATGGAAGCAGCAACAAACATGCTGAGCAGGGCAGAGGATCACCTACACTCCGTGACAGCCCTACACATAAAAGGGGCAGAAAACATAGAGGCAGATTTCCTGAGTCGCAATACCCTGAGGCAAGGAGAATGGGCACTAAACCGATCCATTTTTCAAAAGTTAATTCAGCTTTGGGGGGAACCGGTGATAGACCTCTTTGCAAACAAGCACAACAGGCAAACAGAAAGGTTCTGCTCTCTAAACCCAAGGGAAAACCCATGGGCAGTGGACTCATTGCACATCCAGTGGAACTTCAGACTGGCTTACGCGTTCCCCCCAGTAGCTCTGATCCCGACTGTGGTAAGAAAAATCAGAAACGATCAAGCCAGGGTGATTCTAATAGCTCCATTTTGGCCAAAAAGGCCCTGGTTCGCTCTGCTACGGAAGATGTCCCTCTCCGATCCTTGGGTTCTGCCAGAAATCCCGGACCTACTAGTTCAGGGTCCAATATTACACGCTCAGGTCAAAGGATTCCATCTGACGGCGTGGAATTTGAAAGGTCGCTTTTAATAGATAGGGGGTTCTCCCCTGGGCTGGTGGCCACTCTGCAAAAAAGCAGGAAACCGGTGACTACTAACATCTACGGCAGAACATGGGATAAGTTCCTACAGTTCTTGGGTAAGCCGTTAGGGAAAGAACCTCCGATTAGTGACATCCTAGGTTGCAGATGGGGTTAGCAGTAAACACACTTAAGGTTCAGGTGTCGGCACTAGGGGCGCTCTACAATTGCAAACTGGCATCAGATAGGTGGATAGCCAGATTTATTAAATCCTGCCATAGAGCTAGACCTATTCCAATACCTAGAATAGCCCCCTGGGATTTAAACCTGGTGTTAGAAGCCCTTACAAAAGAACCGTATGAGCCATTACATCAGCTACCCCTAAAGTTTTTGACCCTAAAAACGATCCTGTTAGTAGCCCTCACATCAGCCCGCAGGATAAGCGACTTACAGGCTCTCTCAGTAAATCCTCCTTATACGCAAGTCTTTCAGGATAGGGTAGTGTTAAGAACAGACCCCAGTTATCTGCCCAAGGTAGTGTCAGATTTCCATCGGGGTCAGGAAATTGTTCTTCCATCCTTTTGCGAAAATCCAAAAAATCTGGGGGAGGAAAAATTCCATAGTCTGGATGTTAAAAGAGCTCTTGTAGAATATATATCTGCCACTAGCCAGTGGAGGAGGTCACAGTCCCTATTCGTAGCTTTTCAGGGTGCCAGGAAAGGCTATGGGGTTTCAAAAGGGACTATTGCTAGATGGATCAGGGAAGCCATTAGTGTAGCCTATTCAGCTAGTGGTATCCCGATTCCTGACGGCATCAAGGCTCATTCCACCAGAGCCGTGGCGACCTCCTGGGCTGAAAAGGCAGAGGTATCAATCGAACAAATTTGTAAGGCCGCTACCTGGGCCTCACCTTCAACCTTCTTTAAGCACTATAGATTAAATCTATCCTCCTCTGCTGACATAACCTTTGGTAGAAGGGTGCTGCAAGCGGTGGTCCCTCCCTAAGGTGTTTCGAAGTCTCCAAAAATCTCTCATGTGGTGCTGTCATGGGTGAAGGGAAAACCACCATGGTTACTTACCGGTAGCCGGTTTTTCCGGAACCCATGACAGCACCCGTACATTCCCCCCCTTTTTCACTGTATGGTGTGCACAATTAGTAGGGTGTTTTGAGTGTTGTGGTGTTGGATAAACATGTAACTAACCGGGAAGTCCTCTCTATGCTCTGTAACCCAACTGAAGCGGGGGAGAGGTGCCGCCCCTTATGTCTCAGTAGGTTCCTGTCCTGGCGGGGCGGATCCCTCTCTCATGTGGTGCTGTCATGGGTTCCGGAAAAACCGGCTACCGGTAAGTAACCATGGTGGTTTGCTCTCTAAACCCGAGGGAAAAGCCATGGGCAGTGGACTCTTTGCACATCCAGTGGAACTTCAGACTAGCTTATGCGTTCCCCCCCCCCCCAGTGGCTCTGATCCCAACAGTTGTCAGGAAGATCAGAAACGATCAAGCCAGGGTGATTCTAATAGCCCCGTTTTGGCCGAAAAGGCCCTGGTTTTCTCTAATACATAGAATGTCCCTCTCCGATCCATGGGTTCTGCCAGAAATCCCGGACCTACTAGCTCAAGGCCCAATATTCCACGCTCAGGTCAAAGGATTCCATCTGACGGCGTGGAATTTGAAAGGTAGCTTTTAATGGATAGAGGGTTCTCCCCCGAGTTGGTGGCCACCCTGCTAAAGAGTAGGTAACCAGTGACGACTAACATCTACGGCAGAGCATGGATTAAGTTCCTACAGTTCCTAGGTAAACCGTTAGAAAAAGAACCCCCGATTAGTGCCATCCTGGAGTTCTTGCAATCGGGGTTGCATATGGGGTTAGCGGTGAACACGCTTAACGTTCAGGTGTCTGCACTAGGGGCGCTCTACAACTGCAAATTGGCATCAAATAGATGGGTAGCCAGATTCATTAAATCCTGCCATAGAGCTAGGCCTATCCCAATACCCAGAATAGCCTCCTGGGATTTAAACCTAGTGCTAGAAGCCCTTACAAAGGAACCATATGAGCCGTTACACCAGCTACCCCTAAAGTTTCTGACCCTAAAGACGATCATTTTAGTGGCCCTTACATCAGCCTGCAGAATAAGCGACTTACAGGCTCTCTCGGTAAATCCACCTTATACACGAGTTTTTCAGGATAGGGTGGTGTTAAGAACAGACCCCGCTTATCTGCCTAAGGTAGCATCAGATTTCCATTGGGGTCAGGAGATTGTCCTCCCATCCTTCTGCGAGAATCCAAAAAATTTTGGGGAGGAAAAATTCCATAGTTTGGATGTTGAGAGCTCTATTAGAATACATATCTGTCACTAGCCAGTGGAGGAGGTCCCAGTCCCTATTCGTAGCTTTTCAGAGTGCCAGGAAAGGCTATGGGGTTTCGAAAGGGACTATTGCTAGATGGATTAGGGAGGCCATTAGTGTAGCCCACTCAGCTAGTGGTATCCCGATTCCTGACTGCATCAAGGCTCATTCCACCAGAGCCGTGGCGACCTCCTGGGCTGAAAAGGCAGAGTATCGATTGAACAAATTTGTAAGGCCGCTACCTGGGCCTCACCATCAACCTTCTTTAAGCACTATAGATTAAATCTATCCTCCTCTGCTGACCTAACCTTTGGTAGAAGGGTGCTGCAAGCGGTGGTCCCTCCCTAAGGTGTTTCGAAGTCTCCAAAAATCTCTCAGGTGTGCTGTCATGGGTGAAGGCAAAACCACCATGGTTACTTACCGGTAGCCGGTTTTTCCGGAACCCATGACAGCACCCGTATATTCCCCCCCCCCCCTTTTTTTTTCACCGTATGGGTGTGCACAGTCAGTAGGGTGCTTTTGAGTGATGTGGTGTTGGATTAAACATGTAACTAATCGGGAAGTCCTCTTAATGCTCTGTAACCCAACAGAAGCGGGGAGAGTTGCCGCGCCTTATGTCTCAGTAGGTTCCTGGCGGGGGCGGATCCCTCTCTCAGGTGTGCTGTCATGGGTTTCGGAAAAACCGGCTACCGGTAAGTAGCCATGGTGGTTTCCAGGCCATGGTAAATTTTCTTAAGGCACTATATGCCAAATATGAAATGCACACACTGTTAGGGTTTCTCTGTTTGCCAGAGATATTTTAGGGAGATAAATAAGTGGCTCAGAAATTGGTGTAGGAAGGAGTTTGGGTTACTGGAGAGCTGGGCCAATTTCTCAGTTGGCTACAGATTCTACGCTAGGGACGGGCGGCACCTCAATGGGGAGGGTGCAGCTGTGCTGGGGGAGAAAATGGCTAGAAGGATGGAGGAGTGTTTAAAACAGGGATTGGAGGGAGGTTATTCATTTTATAGGAGGGGTAAGACAGTGCAGATAAAGACTTGAGCACAAATAAAGAAATTGGGGGTGGCGTGAGGGATGGGGTTAGAACAGTTAAGATTTTAGAGAATAATAGAGGTACAGAGAGATACATAAAGTGCATTTATACTAATGCCAGAAGCCTCGCCAACAAAATGGAGGAATTAGAGCTAACTTTGTTGGAACATAATTATGACACGGTGGGGATATCTGAGACATGGCTGGACGAGAGCCATGACTGGGCGGTTAATTTACAGGGCTATAGTCTGTTCAGAAATGACCGTACAAATAAGCAAGGGGGGTGTGCGTTTATATGTAAAATCATTCTTAAAACCCATCCTGCGTGATAATATATGTGAATCCAATGAAAATGTAGTGTCGCTGTGGGTGGAGATAAGGGGAGGGGGAAAAAATAATAAATTACTGATAGGTGTTTGTTAGAAGTCTCCAAAAATAATGGAAGCAATGGAGAATATCCTCGTAAAGCAAATAGATGAAGCAGTGATTCAAGAAGTCATTATGGGGGACTTCAACTACCCTGAAATACATTGGGGAACAGAAACCTGCATTCCAGCAAATGTAATAGGTTTTGGACAACTATGAGAAACGGTTACCTTTCACAACTGGTTCAGGACCCAATAAGAGGTGGGCACTGCTAGACCTAATATTAACCAACAGGCCAGACCGCATATCAAATATAAGGGTTGGGGGTCATTTGGGTAATAGTGATCGCAAAATAATGAGTTTTCATGTATCCTTTAATAAGATGTGTAGTAGAGGGGTTACAAGTACATTAAACTTCAGGAAGGCAAATTTTCAACGGATGAGAGATGATCTTAGTGCAATTAACTGGGGCGATATCCTGAGACATAAAAGTACACAAGGAAAATGGGAGACGTTTATTAGCATCCTGAATAGGACCTGTGCACAATATATACCATATGGGAATAAACATGCTAGAAATAGGGGGAAACCACTATGGCTAAATAGAGCTGTAAGGGGCACAATAAGGGACAAAGATAAGCATTTAGAGAATTAAAGCAAGTAGGTAGTGATGAGGCATTAAACAAATACAGAAGATTAAATAAATTCTGTAAAAAGCAAATCAAGACAGCGAGACTCATTGCCAGAGAAAGTAAAAGTAATCCCAAAATATTCTTTAACTACATAAATGGTAAGAGACTAAAAAATGATAAATAGAAAAATAGTCTTAGCGAAATGGTGGATGAGAAAAAAGCCAATATTCCAAATGACTCTTTTTTACAGTATTTACACAAGAATACCCCATGACGGATAACATGATCAGGGACAGCGATAACAAAAATTCTCCATTAAATGTCACCTGCTTAACACAGCAGGAAGTACGGCGGCGTCTAAAAGTCACTAAAGTTGCCTAATCCCTGGGCCCAGATGGGATACACTCCAGAATACTGCAGGAATTAAGTACAGTCACAGACCATTATTTTTAATCTTTAAAGATTCCATAATAACATAGTCTGTACCACAGGACTGGCGTATAGCAAATGTGGCGCCAATATTCAAAAAGGGAACAAAAACTGAACTTGGAAATTATGGGCCAGTAAGCGTAACCTCTACGGTGGGTAAAATCCTGGAGGGTTTTCTAAGAGATACTATACTGGAGTATCTGAAGAAGAATAACCTCATGACCCAATATCAACATGGGTTTACGAGGGACTGTTCCTGTCAGACTAAGGCCTGTTTCACACTTCAGTTTTTCACAATCAGTCAAGATCCGCCGATTTGCCAAAAAAACGGATCCGCCGTTTTTATTGGTGGATCTGTTTTTTCCCCATTGACTTACATTATCGGCAGATTTTGACTGATGATCATCCGTTGCGTCCTTATTTGTGCGGATCCGCCAAAATGTTGGCGTCCGCTGAGATCACCGAACGGACCATGCAACGTTTTTTTGCTGTCCGGATCCGCATTTTCCCCTTTTAACCCTGAATCAAGTCTCGCTGCTGGAAGAAAATTCTCGCTCTCTCTCTCCATCGCGCGATGCCTTCATATCGCAGCCATGGACCCCCGCTCCAACATGCAGGTACTCTGCTATATCGCGCCGATACACTCTCTGCGAGGGTTCCTTTAAATTTTAACCATAGGCGGATCCATACATCCGCCATTCCGGTGACAACCGTTCCTGTCAGTCCGCCTGCGGATCCGTTTTCCGCTATTTTGGCGGATTTAGACTGACAAGAAAAACTGATGTGTGAACAGGCCTAATCTGATAAGCTTCTATGAAGAGGTAAGTTCCTGACTGGACCAAGGAAACGCAGTGGACGTGGTGTACATGGACTTTTCAAAAGATTTTGATATGGTGCCACACAAAAGGTTGATACATAAAATGAGATCAATGGGATTGGGGGAAAATATGTGTAAATGGGTTAAGAGCTGGGTGAGGGATAGGCAACAAAGGGTGGTTATTAATGGAGCACACTCGGACTGGGTCGCAGTTAGCAGTGGGGTACCACAGGGGTCAGTATTGTGCCCGCTTATTAACATATTTATTAATGACCTTGTAGGGGGCATAGAGAGCAGAATTTCAATATTTGCAGATGACACTAAACTCTGCAGGGTAATCAATACAGAGGAGGACAATTTAATATTACAGGAGGATTTTTGTAAACTAGAAGCTTGGGCTGATAAATGGCAAATGAGCTTTAATGGGGATAAATGTAAGGTTATGCACTTGGGCAGAGGAAATAAGATGTAAAATTATGTGCTTAATTATAAAACACTAGGCAAAACTCACTGAAAAAGACCTGGGTGTATGGGTGGACGACAAACTCCCATTTAGTGGCCAGTGTCAGGCAGCTGCTACAAAGGCAAATAAAATTCATTAAGAGGCATAGATGCTCATGAGGAGAACATAATTTTACCTCTATACAAGTCACTAGTGCGACTACACTTAGAATACTGTGTACAGTTCTGGTTTCTGGTGTATAAGAAAGACATAGCTGAAGTAGAGCGGGTGCACCAAGGTTATTAGAGTACTGGGGGGTCTGCAATACCAGGACAGGTTTTTTTTTACATTTGGGGCTATTTACTTTGGAAAAACAAAGGCTTAGGGATGATCTTATTACAGTGTACAGTTGTGGCCAAAAGTATTGACACCCCTGCCTTTTTTTTTTTCAGATAATACTCAGTTTCTTCCTGAAAATGATTGCAAACACAAATTCTTTGGTATTATCTTCATTTAATTTGTCTTAAATGAAAAAACACAAAGAATTGTCCTAAAGCCAAATTGGATATAATTCCACACCAGACATAAAGAGGGTGGACAAAAGTATTGGCACTGTTCGAAAAATCATGTGATGCTTCTCTAATTTGTGTAATTAACAGCACCTGTAACTTACCTGTGGCACCTAACAGGTGTTGGCAATAACTAAATCACACTTGCAGCCAGTTGACATGGATTAAAGTTGACTCAACCTCTGTCCTGTGTCCTTGTGTGTACCATATTGAGCATGGAGAAAAGAAAGAAGACCAAAGAACTGTCTGAGGACTTGAGAAACCAAATTGTGAGGAAGCATGAGCAATCTCAAGGCTACAAGTCCATCTCCAAAGACCTGAATGTTCCTTTGTCTACCGTGCTCAGTGTCATCAAGAAGTTTAAAGCCCATGGCACTGTGGCTAACCTCCCTAGATGTGGACGGAAAAGAAAAATTGACAAGAGATTTCAACGCAAGATTGTGAGGATGTTGGATAAAGAACCTCGACTAACATCCAAACAAGTTCAAGCTGCCCTGCAGTCCGAGGGTACAACAGTGTCAACCCGTACTATCCGTCGGCATCTGAATGAAAAGGGACTGTATGGTAGGAGACCCAGGAAGACCCCACTTCTTATCCCGAGACATAAAAAAGCCAGGCTGGAGTTTGCCAAAACTTACCTGAAAAAGCCTAAAACGTTTTGGAAGAATGTTCTCTGGTCAGATGATACAAAAGTAGAGCTTTTAGGGCAAAGGCATCAACATAGAGTTTACAGGAGAAAAAAAAAGGCATTCAAAGAAAAGAACACGGTCCCTACAGTCAAACATGGCAGAGGTTCCCTGATGTTTTGGGGTTGCTTTGCTGCCTCTGGCACTGGACTGCTTGACCGTGTGCATGGCATTATGAAGTCAGAAGACTACCAACAAATTTTGCAGCATAATGTAGGGCCCAGTGTGAGAAAGCTGGGTCTCCCTCAGAGGTCATGGGTCTTCCAGCAGGACAATGATCCAAAACACACTTCAAAAAGCACTAGAAAATGGTTTGAGAGAAAGAACTGGAGACTTCTAAGGTGGCCAGCAATGAGTCCAGACCTGAATCCCATAGAACACCTGTGGAGAGATCTAAAAATGGCAGTTTGGAGAAGGCACCCTTCAAATATCAAGGACCTGGAGCAGTTTGCTAAAGAAGAATGGTCTAAAATTCCAGCAGAGCATTGTAAGAAACTCATTGATGGTTACCGGAAGCGGTTGGTCGCAGTTATTTTGGCTAAAGGTTGTGCAACCAAGTATTAGGCTGAGGGTGCCAATACTTTTGTCTGGCCCATTTTTGAAGTTCTGTATGAAATGATCAATGTTTTGCTTTTTACTTCATTCTCTTTTGTGTTTTTTTTTTTCATTTAAGACAAATTAAATGAAGATAATACCAAAGAATTTGTGTTTGCAATCATTTTCAGGAAGAAACAGTATTATCTGACAGAATTGCAGGGTTGTCAATACTTTTGGCCACAACTGTATAAATATAGGAGGGGACAGTACAAAGACCTTTCTAATGATCTTTTTACTCTTAGACCTGTGACGGGAACAAGGGGGCATCCTCTACGTCTGGAGGAAAGGCTTAAGCATAATCAGAGATGCATATTCTTTACTGTAAGGGCAGTGAGAACATGGAACTCTCTGCCGTATGATGTTGTAATGAGTGATTCACTACTAAAATTTAAGGGACTTGGATGCCTTCCTTGAAAAGTATGATCACAAAAGAGGAAGAAAGACCGAGTTTTTCAATGTATCCGCGCTGACCACTCAAGGACAGAACTATTCTTGAAAGCTTTATTGTGCCGACGCGTTTCGTGGCAAAGCTGCCACTTCATCAGGGCCAAAGAATTACAGTATCTGTTTACAGCAGTGGTTTTATACAAAACCTTCATGACATCACAATTGCAAACAACTGACATCACTTCCTGTGGAAACGCCCCCTCCATTGTCAAAATGTCATATACCAGTCACAACAACTTTATATCAAGATCTAACCTCTGATGAAACACATTAAAGATTGATTGTTTAGATGTTTAATTTGAAAAAGTGTATGAAACCTATAATCACTACATATTAAAATTGTATAAAAATAGAATTAACTAGAATCAAACCCATAGGTTTTAGGCAAGTCAGAACACTTGAGGCTTCCCATTACAATCATTCTATCTCTCCACTTATTAGGAATGGTTGTGGTTTTATACAAGACCTTCATGACATCACAATTACAAACAACAGACATCCCTTCCTGTGGAAACGCCCCCTCCAATGTCAAAATGTCATACACCAGTCACAATAACTTTATATCAAAATATAAACCTCTGATAAAACATGTTAAACATTTAAACAATCAATCTTTAATTTAAAAAGTGTATAAAACCTATAATAAATATATATTAAAATTTTATAAAAATAGAATGACTGAACTCCAACCCACAGGTTTTAGGTAAGCCGGAACCCTGAAGGCTTCCCATTACCATTATGCTATCTCTCCACTTGTTAGGAATGGTTGTGTAATTTGGAATTAACCTCTTCACCCCCAAGGGTGGTTTGCACGTTCATGACCGGGCCAATTTTTACAATTCTGACCACTGTCCATTTATGAGGTCATAACTCTGGAACGCTTCCATGGATCCCAGTGATTCTGACATTGTTTTCTAGTGACATATTGTACTTCATGATAGTGGTAAAATTTCATTCAAATAACTTGCGTTTATTTGTGAAAAAAACAGAAATTTGGTGAAAATTTTGAAAATTTCGCAATTTTCCAACTTTGAATTTTTATGCCCTTAAATCACAGAGATACGGCGCACAAAAAACTTGATAACTAACATTTTCCACATGTTTACTTTACATCAGCACAATTTTGGAACCAAAATTTTTTTTTTGTTAGAAAGTTATAAGGGTTAAAAATTGACCAGCGATTTCTCATTTTTGCAACACCATTTTATTTTTACGGACCACATCACATTTGAAGCCACTTTGAGGGGTCTATATGATAGAAAATACCCAAAAGTGACACCATTCTAAAAACTGCACCCCTCAAGGTGCTCAAAACCACATTCAAGAAGTTTAATAACCCTTTAGGTGCGTCACAGGAATTTTTTTGAAAATTTTAAAAAATGAACATCTAACTTTTTTCCACAAAAAAAATACTTCAGGTTCAATTTTTTTTATTTTACCAAGGGTAACAGGAGAAATTGGACTGCAAAAGTTATTGTGCAATTTGTCCTGAGTACGCTGATACCTGATATGTGGGGGGGAATGACTGTTTCGGCACATGGCAGAGCTCAGAATGGAAGGAGTGCCATTTGACTTTTTCAATGCAAAATTGGCTGGAATTCAGATCGGACGCCATGTCACGTTTGGAGAGCCCCTGATGTATCTAAACAGTGGAAACCCCCCACAAGTGACCCCATTTTGGAAACTAGACCCCCAACGAACTTATCTAGATATGTGGTGAGAACTTTTAACCCACAAGGGCTTCACAGAAGTTTATAACGTACAGTGGTACAATTAAAAAATCATATTTTTTCCACAAAAATGATCTTTTCACCCCCAATTTTTATTGTCCCAAGGGTAACAGGACCCTAAAGGTTATTGTGCAATTTGTCCTGAGTACGCTGATACCCCACATGTCGGGGTAAACCACTATTTGGGCTCATGGCAGAGCTCGGAAGAGAAGCAGCGCCATTTGACGTTTTTGGCTGGAATTGAGATCGGACACCATGTCGCGATTGGAAAACCCCTGATGTACCAAAACAATGGAAACCCCCCACAAATGACACCATTTTGGAAACTAGACCCCCTAAAGAACTTATCTAGATGTGAGGTGAGCACTTTGAACCCCCAAGTGCTTCACAGAAGTTTATAACGCTCGGACGTGAAAATAAAAAAATCATTTTTTTCCACAAAAATGATATTTTTGCCCCCAATTTTTTATTTTCCTAAGGGTAACAGGAGAAATTTGACCCCAAAAGTTGTTTTGCAATTTGTCGTGAGTAGGCTGATACCCTACATGTGGGGGTAAACCACTTTGGGAGCATGGCAGAGCTTGGAAGGGAAGGAGCACCATTTGACTTTTTCAACTCAGAATTGGCTGGAATTGAGATCAGACGCCATGTTACATTTGGAGAGCCCCTGATGTGCCCAAACAGTGGAAACCCCCAATTCTAACTCCAACCTGAACCCCAACACACCCCTAACCCTAATCTCAGCCCTAACCCTAGCCCTGGACCTAACCCTAGCCCTAACCCTAATGGGAAAATATATTTTCTTTTAAGTTTATTATTTTTCCCTAACTAAGGGGGTGTTAACGGGGGTTTGATTTATTATTTATGGCGGTTTTTATGTTTGGCAGCTGTCATACGCTAAAAGACGCTTTTTATTGTAAAAATAGTTTTTGCATCACCACATATTGAGAGCTATAATTTTTCCATATTTTGACCCACCGAGTCATGTGAGGTCTTATTTTTTGAGTTGACGTTTTTATTGGTACCATTTTCGGGCACGTGACATTTTTTGATCGCTTTTTATTCCGATTTTTAGGACGAAGAATGAACAAAAACCAGCATTTCATGAATTTCTTTTGGGGGGGTGCGTTTACACCGTTCCGCGTGCGGTAAAATTAATAAGGCGGTTTTATTCTTCTGGTCAGTTCAGTTACAGCGATACCTCATTTAGGTCAGTTTTTTATGTTTTGGTGGTTTTATGCAATGAAAACTTTTATGTAAAAAAATTTTTTGCATCGCTTTATTCTGCGAGCTATAACTTTTTTAAATTTTTTGCTGATGATGCTGTTTGGCGGCTCGTTTTTTGCGGGACAAGATGACGTTTTCAGCGGTACCATGGATATTTATATGCGTGTTTTTGATCGCGCGTTATTACACTTTTTGTTTGGCGGTATGATAATAAATCATTATTTTTTGCTTCGTTTTTTATTTTTTAAGGGGTTCGGTAAAGGGGTTAGCTAATGGTACAGTTTTATAGGGCGGGTCGTTACGGACGCGGCGATACCTAATATGTGTACTTTTATTGTTTTTTTTTTTATTTCCAAAAAATGGATTTATTGGGGGAATATTTTTTTTTTCTAATTTATTTGGCGATTTTTTTTTTTTTTTTAACTTTATTACATAGTCCCAGGTGGGACTTCACTGTCCTGTGACAGATCGCTGATCTGTCACATCACAGATCAGTGTGACAGATCAGCAATCTGTCACAGGCACTACTGCAGACTTCCTCATGCCTGCGCTTTGCAGGCACTGAGGAAGACAGCTCCCTGCAGGCCCCCGTCGCCATCTTGGATCCGGGGGCCTGCAGGGAAATAGCCCCCCGCAGCAGCGCTGCACATTGCGCTTCTGTGGGGGGCTCAGGGAAGCACGGAGGGAGCCCCCTCCCTGCCGATGCTTCCCTTTAACCCCCGGTACACCGCAATCATGTTTGATCGCGGTGTGCAATGGGTTAACGTGTCCGGGGCGGTCCGTGACCGCCCCTGACACATTGTGCCGGGTGTCAGCTGTGATAATCAGCTGACACCCGGCCGCGATTAGCGTCGCTTACCACGTGGGCGCCGCTGATCGCGCTAGACGTACTATCCCGTCCATGGGCATAGGGGCCCGGGTCCCATGGACGGGATAGTACGTCTGATGTCAGAAAGGGGTTAACCGACTGTTCAATCGGTAAAATTCCCACTAGGTGTCAGACATCCAAAATCGGACGCTTTTTTATTGTAAAAATAGTTTTTGCATCACCACATATTGAGAGCTATAATTTTTCCATATTTTGACCCACCGAGTCATGTGAGACCTGTTTTCCTTATTGTTTTCCTTATTGTAATTTTTTAAATGGAAAAAATGACAATATATAATTTTTTTGGCCTAAAATACAGAGAAAATGTGTCATCTTTAACTTTAGCCCTTTTAGAGATCATTCCATCTTCAACTTGCTTAACTGGTCACAATAACAGTAATTTTGACCAGGGGTGCCCAAACTTTTACATGCCACTGTAGTTTTCAACCTGGATGGTGCCAAGATGCGACCGTCCCGGCTGAAAACCACTGAATGAGCTTGGGAATTTATCGTCAGTAACCGGAGGTGACGTCAGAGGTTACCTTCGGTCACTGAGCTCCTTTCCCAGCCGGGCTGAGCTGCGATCTGATCTCCGCTAGCATATAAATCAGAAAGCAGGGGCACCACAATAAATAATTAAGTGGGATCCAACCCCAGCTTATTCAAATTGACCGTATAGAGCACAAAAAAAGAAAGGGAATAAGCTATTGAATGGGGGATCACCATAGACAAATAATTAACATTTAGAGAGGCAATTTTTATTGACATGTATAAACCACAAAACTACTATAAAAACATTAAAAAGTCACACATGTGACAGAACAGCAGCAATCCAATGGCTCATAATGAAGCCTACACCCTGTAATTACACTCCACAATGGTAGGTGACCAGATACCTGCCTATATAAACCGCATACCATCTGATAACTGGATGTGCTGAAATAAATGCCTCCAAAGAGATATGAGTGCAGGTGAGCATAAATCTTCAAGCCAGATAAATCCCTGTTATGAACAGAAGGAAAATGCTTTGACAGATTAGAAACATTTCTGGTAAACGTTTGCCCGACATCATATAGATGTTCACGTATTCTCGCTTTCAGTTTGCAAATAGTGGATCCTACATATTTTAAAAGGGATTTATCTGGCTTGAAGATTTATGCAGTGGAAAGGATTAGAAGGAATGTACGAGGTGGAGACAGAGAAAAATTCCGAAGAAACCGAGAGGCATATTGGATATATGTGCTTGACACACGTGTTCCTCTGGGATTAAATTTTAAAAAAGGAATTTATGCTGTACTACTGAATTTTTTATATTTTTTAATGTTTTCGTTCTTTTGTCATTATTTCTTATTTTTTTATATTACTTTTGTATAAATTGTGCACTTCTGATTAGATCACCTGTGACTGAGTTTTATATGTGGTTCAGCTGATATTCCACAGCTAATCTGAGTCTAAGGGTACCGTTACACCTAGCGATGAACCAGCGATCCCGACTAGCGATATGACGCGGTCAGGATCGCTGGTGCATCGCTAGGTGGTCGCTAGTGAGCTGCCACACAGGCAGATCTCACCAGCGACATTGCTGGGGACGGGGGTAGCTACTTACCTGTCAGACGCGGCGATCCTGCGTCCTCCCGCCCGCATCCACGCGTCGCTCGTCGTCACAGCAGGAAGCGCCCGACGAGAAACGGTCCAGGAGCTTCTCGCGCGATCAGCGATTACCAGCGGGGGAGCCGGTCGGAGGTAAGTATCACATGCAGCGAATCGCTAGCAATATCGCTGCAACGTCACAAAATCGGTGACTTTACAGCAATATTGCTAGCGATATCACAGTGTGTTACGGGGGCTTAAGAGCACTTGTGCTCGAAACGCGTACAGAGATCTGGAGAATATCCCCATGCGGTAAATCTTGCCGCTACTTGATCACAAGCAGCCATGAATTTATTTTAAATATGATTCAATAAAAATCCTGGATTTTAATTTCTGGAGCTGGACCTTCCTTTCTTTTCTTGGATTCTATTATACGTCCTGGCAGAGACGTGTCCGTGCTCAGAGTCTTTCCAACAGTTCTCATGAACTTATAAAAGGTGAGCTGAAATTTATCTTTCTCAGTACCCAGGCCAGCAATGCCTATGATAAGGGTCATACATAAACATAAGACAGGATGAATGAATACATTCTGAGACCCAGCAGCGGCAATATAGGCACACAAGCTGTAATTAACAAAATCAGTCACCCATATATTATGGCCTGAAATGCTGGCTTCAGTTGGCAGAACCCATGTGGAGTGAGAGCAGGGAAAGGAAATGCCCTGATCTCCGCTAGCACAGTGAGCGCTCTCACGGCTAGCAATGCAGCGTCAGTAACAGAGGGTAATGTCATAGAAGTAACCTCCAGTCACTGAACGCCGTTCCGTGACGGGGCTGAGCTGCGGTGACTTTGGTGAGATCCCCTGTAGCACCGTGAGCGCTCACTGTGCTAGCGTCGATCTCATCGCAACTCAGCTAAAGTCTGCAAACTATTCCCTGAAAATCAGCACTCCAGGAGGCAAATAGTGCTCTGTCACTCCGGAGTCTCGCCATGTGTCTAAACTGTACTATACAGCCACATATGGGGTATCTCTACATTCAGCAGAAATAGTGACAAATTTTGGTGATATTTTTACCCATTTCCCAGTATGAAAATGTAAAATCTGGGGCTAACACAAAATGTTAGTGGTAAAAATATTATTATTTTTACTGCTCCCTTACATGAATTCGTTCAGAGGTTTACTTTGTTAAATTGGGTCACTTATAGGGGGTTCTGCTGTTCTGGCAACTTGGCTCTCCCAGTGTGTCATGGCACATGCAAACCATAACAGTAAAATGTGCATTGTAATGTGGCCTTCCTTAACCTTGTGAGCTTTTCACTGTGGCTGAAAAGTAGTTTCCAATTACATGTGTAGGGTATTGGCACACTCAGGAGAAATTGCAGAATGGAGAGGTCCGTTTTTTCCTATTAGCCCTTGTAAAAATTAAAAACTTCCAATGGGACTTGGCGCCCTCAAACCAGTCCAGCTAAATCAATCTGAACTTCAGTGTGACGCTTCTTCCCTTCTCAGTTTTGTGCTGCACCTCAAAAGTAGTTTTTGATCTCTATGAGGAATCTGTACTCAGGAAAAATTGAACAAACTTTGGGGCCCATTTTCTCCTGTTACCCTTGTGGAAGTCAAAATAAAAAAAAATTGGGTCTAAAGTAAAATTTTTGTGAAAAAAAGTTAAAGGTTTATTTTTTCTTTCCACAATCTTTTAATTCCTGTGAAGCACTTGAAGGGTTAATAAACTTCTTGAATATGGTTTTGAGCATCTTGAGAGGTGCAGTTTTTGTAGAATGGTGTCACTTTTGGGTACTTTCTGTCCTATAGGCCCCTCAGTCACTTCAAATGTGATGTGTTCCCCAAATAATGGTTTTGTAAATTTTGTTGTAAAGATGACAAATCACTGGTCATCTTTTAACCATTCTAACTTCCTAAGAAAAGAAAATAAATTCAAAGATTGTGCTGATGTAAAGTAGACATGTGAGAAATGTTGTTTATTAATTATTTTGTGTGAAATGGCTCTGATTTAAGAGTATAAAAATTAAGTTTGAAAATTGCAAACTTTTCAAAACGTTCTCCAATTCACCAAATTTCTTTTTTTGGTTGTGTTTTTTTTTGTTTTTGCTTTTTTTTTTTTTTTTTTTTTTACAAATAAATGGAAGTCATACCAACATTTTTTTTTTACCACTGTCATGAAGTAGAAACATAAGTTGAACATCAGGAAGGGATTAAAGACATTTAAAGTTGTAATCAGTTTGCTATGTTTTCTATAGTCATAGCAATGGAAAAGTTGCAGTGCGTGCCATCTAAGTGTGAAAATTTCATTTTGAGCCTTTTTATTTCTTTTACATTTTAGGCTGCTGGCTTGGCAACAATGATTTCAACAATGAGACCAGACATAGACAATATGGATGAATATGTCCGTAACACAACTGCTAGAGCTTTTGCAGTGGTTGCCTCTGCCCTTGGCATCCCTTCATTGCTTCCTTTCTTAAAAGCCGTCTGTAAAAGCAAGAAATCATGGCAAGCCCGTCACACTGGAATCAAAATCGTTCAGCAAATTGCCATTCTTATGGGATGTGCCATTTTGCCACATCTAAGAAGTTTGGTTGAGATTATTGAACATGGTAAGATTTAGCATTCATTTTATTACTTAAGAGAGTACTCAACTACTGGACAACTCCATTTTAATAGCTCAGCTTTGCAGCACAAAAAATTTTATACTTGAATCCCAGAATGCACCTGTGTCCCCCAGCAGTCAACTGACAAAATCACGAGATCAGTCAGTCATTTGATTGTATGTACGTGTATGTTCTCATTGTGTGTGTAATTAAAAAAAAAAAAATATATATATATATATATATATATATATATATATATATATATATATATAATATACCGGGTGAGTCATAAAGGACGGACGTTTTTAAACTAATCATAAAATCGTTAAATATTTATTAAATATAAATGTATTCACAGATTTGGTTACGTATACTAATAGCATTTGACAAATTCAAGTGTGGAAAACAACATCTGCCATGTGGTGGCCATTATCAGTGATGCATTTCCAAAGGCGTTCTTGGAAGTTGGCATCAACACGTTCCAACACAACTCTGTCGATTTGGGCAACTTCCACTCGAATAGCTTCCTTCAGTTCTTGTAATGATCGAGGCTTAAGCTTGTATACACGTGATTTGAGGTGACCCCATAAGTAATAATCGCACATGGACAGGTCTGGGGACCTAGGAGGCCAATTAATATCGCCAAACCTGGAAATGATGCGACCAGGGAAGAGAGGGCGAAGAACGTTCATTGTTGCTCCGGCTGTGTGGGCCGTTGCCCCATCTTGTTGAAACCACACACTAGAGATGGGGATATGTTGCCGTCGTAACTCAGGAACAAAGAAGTTATTTATCATGGCGATATAACGTTGTGAGTTCACGGTAACAGTATTGCCATTATCGCCTTCGAAAAAGTACGGACCGATCACGCCATATTTGCCCATAGCGCACCACACCGTTACCTTAGGGCTGTGCAGCGGTCGTTCATGTAATTCTTTCGGATTTTCATAGGCCCAATAACGGCAGTTCTGCTGATTAACCATGCCATTGACATGGAAATGAGCTTCATCACTCATGAATAAAATAAGGTTGTCGTTTTGCTCAATAATTGCTTCCATCTCATGTGCGAACTTCAGTCGCGCTGCGTAATCCCCGCGCTCCAACTGTTGCACAATGGCCAATTTATAGGGGTGGAAATGCAGGTCTAAATGCAAAATACGCCTTACTGTACGATTACTGAGGGCAAGTTCTAAAGAATGTTTCCGAGCAGATCGACTCGGACTACGCAGCATGGCTTGCCTGACGCGTTCCACATTTTCAGGGGTACGTGCCGTTCGTGGAACCCCCGGTGGTCGTTTGTTCATTAGTGTACCTCGTGTACGGAGTGCTTCAACCCAACGTAGGATAGTGTTACGAGCGGGAACAGCTTGATTTCTGTGAATATTGAAATGACGCCGAAACTCACGCTGAACGGCTGTGATACACTCATTATTCTTGACAAAACTGTCGTACGCAAAAACGCGATGTTCTATCGTCCACGGCACCATAGCTTAAACTGAAACTAAAATAAAAACAATGCTTTCACCTCACAAACATAACCCCGCCTCCCGCACATCTCTACCTCCACCTGGTGGTGAGTTATAGCCACTTCAAATACATCCGTCCTTTATGACTCACCCGGTATATATATATATATATATATATATATATATATATATATATATATATATATATATATATATATATATATATATATATATATATATATATATATAATATACGTATATTCTCGCGTATAAGCCGAGACTTTCAGCCAATTTTTTGGGGCTGAAAGTTCCCCCTCTCTGCTTATACGCGAGTCATATAGCCGGGGGGGGGGGGTTGTCACATCATACTGATCCCCCCCCCCTCCCCCGGCGGGTCTCTGCAACCCCCCTGCTTGTCCCACGGTCTCCTTTCCTTCCTACAGCGGTCACACTGTACCGCTCATTAAAGTCATGAATATGCACATATTTCTGACTTTACTGAGCGGTACCACGAGACCGCTGAAGAAAGGGAGGGAGACCATGGGAGAACAGGGCTGCAGAGACGCGCCATGGGGAGGTAAGTATATGCAGTATTCACCTGTCCCGGTTCCAACGCTGCTCGCCGCTGTCTGCCCGCCGGGTTCCTCTGTCAGTGACATTCAGGCAGCAGAGGGGGCGCGATGACTTAGTCAGTGCACACCCTCTGCCTGAACAGTCACTGACAGAGGGACCCGACGGGCAGACAGCGGCAAGCAGCGTTGTAACCGGGACAGGTGAATATCTCAGGTGCCGGGTCCTGAACCAGTGGCGACACCTGTCCCCCATACCGTGCCAGTGTCTCTGCCTGCTCAGCACAACAGCACCTGGCCCCCAGCGACGAGAGGCGAGTATGTTTTGTTTGCACAATCTATGGGGCATTTTATGGGGGCATATTCAATGGGATATCTTATGGGGGCGGCATATTCAATGGGGCATCTTATTGGCTGCATATGGGGCATATTCAATGGAGCTTATGGGGGGGGCATATTCAATGGAGCATCTTATGAGGCAGCATATGGGGGCATATTCAATAGGACATCTTATGAGGCAGCATATGGGGGCATATTCAATAGAGAATCTTGTGGGGCAGCATATCGAAGCATAGTCAATGGAGCATCTTATGGGGGCAGCATGTGGAAGCATATGCAATGGAGCATTTTATGGGAGCAGCATATGGGGGCATATTCAATGGAGCATCTTATGGGGGCAGCATGTGGGGGCATATTCTATGGAACATCTTATGGGGCCATTATTAACCTTTGTGCAGCATTATATGGGGCGTATTTTGTACGGAGCAACTTATGGGGCCATCATGAACTGTATGAAGCAGCATATGGGGCTCCTGATTCAATATAGCTATTCAAAAACATTTAACCTACTGATGTCTCTATTAATCTTACTTTTATTGGCATCTATTTTTATTTTTGAAATTTACCAGTAGCTGCTGCATTTTCCACCCTAGGCTTATACGCGAGTCAATAAGTTTTCCCAGTTTTTTGTGGCAAAATTAAGGGGGTCGGTTTATAAACGTGTCGGCTTATACACGAGTATATGCAGTATATATCATATCTGACACACTTATGCACACGTATAAACTCGTATATTTAAAATTTACTCACATGCGATAGTGAAAAGTCAAGGATCCTTTTAGTTGTCCACACAAATTACTCGAGCTTTTTTCATGCAGTCAAAAGAAAAGGCACTGTGAGCAAATAAAAGGATTGACGTTTCACTCTTTGCTCTGTGCTATTTCTGTGGATATTTCTAAGGATGATTGGGTACTAAGCTGCTATTCTTGGAGGACTTTTGCACACATTTATGCTGTGTGGCTCAGTTTTTGCACATATATAGTATGGAAAATACTTTATAAAAATCATATACCACGAAGACCTATTCATTTTCTAATAATAGACACCTAATGTAAAGTAAACATTTTGCAGGTTTTTATTATGCATATATGGTGCCGTCCTAATTGACGGTGATTTTGCTGTGGCTATTTAAAATGGGGTCCCCCTAAAAAACGCAAATTAAATGTTTCTATTCAAAGTAGCATCTTTTTAGTCTCTTTCAAAATCCTGTCCATTAGATAATATGATGCACTAGTCCCAACAGTTTTCCACTCTTCAAAACACTTTTTTTTTATATTCTTCTTAACGAATGCTGTTAAGAGCCTCCAGCGTAACCTCTTCTACGTTCTGAAAATACTTTCTCTTCTCTTTAGGTTTTTCTTCATTCTTATGAATAAGTTGTCGTCTCAGGGTGCTAGGTTGGAAGAGATAGAGGTTAACCCTGATTTTTTTTTTTTTTTTTTTTTGTTTTGTCAAGTTATCACAAGGGGTGAATCTTGGTCTTACACCTATAGTCCTAACACAAAACTGCAGTCCAGTCAGTGGAAAACTGCTTCATCAACCCAGACTGAAAAAACGTAGCACGTGAAATCAAATTTTGAAGTTCATGATGGTTTATTTTATCGACATGAAGAGTAGTTCTCGTTCAATTTGTTCCTCAGGGCACCACTGTGAACCAACATTACAATCTGCAAATGCTTAAGCGATTTGCGTGAGGCCGTGAGAAATAAACTACCTTAATTGTGTGTGTTGGGGCACTGGCTTCTTCATCATGACAATGTACCTGCCCACACAGTGTTTAAAATCAGTCGGTTTTTGACAAACATTATGTGACGACTCCTGGAGTGGACCCTCTGGGTCGTGGCACCAACCCTCCCAAGGCGAGCTGACCTAGTGAAGACCACCCCCTATACAGGGAGTGTCAGGGGCAAGCCCCAGGGAGTGAGGTAACACGACTGCTGGTACCAGGCGGCCGGCTCACAGGAGACACGAGTGCATGAGTGTGTCTACAGGAATGTGTAAAGCGTGGTCACGGGAACACGTGGTATACAGCGACTTCGTGCGTCCGGGTGTGAGTAAAGCAGGATGCATGCAAAGGAACACGTCAGAGCACTGAGTCAGGCAGCAGGTGTGCCAGGAGGTGTAACAGAGTACAGGAGCAGGGTGTGTGCCAGAGGTCACAGCTGAGCATAAGACAGAGTACAGGATTGGAACGTGTGCCAGGAGGCACAACTGAGTATAAGACAGAGCACAGGATTAGAGTGTGTGCCAGGAAGCACAGCTGAGTGTAAGACGGAGCACAGGATCAGAGAGTGTGCCAGGAGACACAACTGGGTACAAGGCAGAGTGCAGGTTCAGAGCGTGTGCCAAGAGGCACCACCGAGTACAAGGCAGAGTGCAGGTTCAGAGCGTGTGCCAAGAGGCACAAGGCAGAGGACCAGAATACAGCGCACAGCCAGGCAGGGACATAGCAGACCAAGCCAGGAAGCACAACAATAATCAGGCACCTCCCCTAGGAAGAGGTAGCCTGATATAGCACATGATCGCTAGAGCTTCCGGGTCAAGTCCTCCAGTACCATAGAGAGGACGGACCTGGAGGCAGAACTGAGAGGAGCGCGCAAGCGCACACATAACATGGAGGAAACAGGAAGCTAGGTACAAGAGGTGCGCGTGCGCACCCGGCGGGACTCCCGGAGCGACCGCGGCTCCGGAAGAGATGATGTGACCAAGGTCCCGCCCCCAGGTGAGCGCGGCGTGACACATTATTTGGCGTCAGGACTATGAAATGGTGTGGGGCACAGAAGCACCCTGGTGTCTTCCTCCTTGTGGGATAGCAAACTCAACGGGGACACAGATTCTTTAATCATGGATATTGTAGGCTGTTGGCCACACTGATTATAAGCACTCAGTTTTTTGTGACTGTAAGTGGAGTATTCTGTTTTTTCTTTGTCTTTTCTATCATTCATAAAATATAAATCTGAAGAGGACTGTGCACGCCTGTTTGCGCAGTCTACTCTTGTCACTTAGGCTGATTTCACATTTGCTGATGTCAGAGCTGCGGAGGGCTGCGTAGTTCCTCCGTGAAGCTCCGTCCACTGGCTCACCTTCGTTCAGCTCTGCCTACGTCTGCATGCCGCCTGCATGCCTATCTTTTTAACATTGGGTACGCAGGCCATGCTGATGTATGCGGATGCGTCGATCGCAACATGTTGCATTTTGTTGCGGTTGCCGCAGATTCAAAACGATGCATGCGGTTGCATCCGCATGGCCTTGCGTACCCAGTGTTAAAAATAGGTAAGCAGGCTACATGCAGACGTAGGCGGAGCTGAACGGAGGAGGTGCAGCAGTGGGCGGGGCTTCATGGAGGCACTACGCAGCTCTGACATCTGCAAATCTGAACCTAGCCTTATTATGCTTGTGTGACTAGTAATAGTAAATTTTACACCTGTCAGTCTGTGCATTCTTACAGGTTACTGTGTAATATACAAGTGCTGGGATGCAGTAACATTATTTAATTATTCAACAGTAGGGAACTCCATGCAGGGAGATAGCGTAAAAGGGGAACAAAACTAAACTGAATAAACAGTTGCTTAACTAAACAGTCTCTGGTTAACCGCTTCACTTATCGTTGTTCCACAGCCTGTGACTCGCTGAAGGTCCTGTAGGTAACAGGATGCTGACAGCGGTCGGCGTGGTGTCTGGCAACCTCGCCCGGCACTCGGTCCTACTTCTGATGGCAGCGGGCGGTCTCCGGTTTTGGCTGCTGAGCCTCTAGTCCATATATCTGCAGAGCAAAAGAATAGATCTCTCTGCAGGATTCTTCTCGGCACGTGCCTCTTTGAGCAGCCGCTGTCACCTGAAGGGCTGCGCTGTAATGCTCTGTCTGGCGTGCGCCTCTCTGGAAGTCAGCCGACACCCGGACGTTCATACTGCGATGCTCCGTCGATTGCGCACTCCTCTGCGCACATGCAGATTTCGGTGAGCACCTCGCTGTGCCGCTCTTTCTCTTCACGCTGCCGCCTGTTGCTCCCTTCGCAGCGGTTGTGATCTGCACCTCATCGGCATTCTGGTGGGAGGACAGTTTCAGTTGCTGCGCAACCCGTTCTACTTAACATTCACTGGCCACACCCCCTTCACCCTGGTTACTGGCTTGCTCCACCTGCAATCTCATTCCCCTCAGGAACAGGAGGTTTGGCCCCAGCAGTTCCGGACCTGACTCGTCAGCAGCCGTAACAGCCCGGTCCACCCTTCTACATCCCCGCCTTCCTTTAGCTCACCATTCCACGGGCGAGAGTTCCTTCACCAGTCGTTCACACTTCTCGACGACTTGGATAATTCTCTGCCAGATCAACTGATCTTGCTCGTAGCAGGCAGGAGGCACTCCAGCTGTGTTTCACTCTGACCGGCGTAGTTCGAGCTGACTTGTGGGCAGTAAAGGGATGCTCTGACCCAGTAGGTCTGTTGCTTTAGCGATTTTCCAATGTGAGCGACTCAGTGTTCATCCCCCCAGGGGGGTAAGTGGCACATCATTGAGACTTGGGCACGGAGCTAACATTCCCTCTTCTTCATCGAAATAGGGGACAGGAGCTGGCAGCACCTCCCTGTTTTTTTTTCAACTCTTCTCCACTCTTGGGTTCCTTGTACAAGCAGTTCCGCAACTTGCTTCAATGGACTACTCTAGTGGGTGCTTCCCCCTCCTGTTCAGGCTGAACTTCATACACCGGACCATTGGGACCAACTCGTCGTATCACTCGGTGTGGACTCTGCTCCCACCTGCTTTCCAATTTTCCCCCGGGCTGCTTATTCTGGGCAAAGACTGGTCCTCAGGTTTCAGAGCTGTCCTGCAAATAGGTGGTGCCTCATGGTACTTAAGTTCCTGAAATTTCGTCTGCAACAGTCGACGGGGAGTCTGCAATTGGTGCCGGTGTTGCTTAACCCAAGAGGACACCCCCATCCGTGGGTAGCCCTTTTTCAGGTCCATTTCCAGCTCTGTAATCTCTTGTCCTTTTCACCCGAACAGCAAGGTGTACGGCGTGAACCCCGTCGTTCTGTGCACTCGGTTGTTGTACACCCACACCAACTATACCACAAACTGAGGCCACCGTATCTTCCGGTCTTCTTCCAAAGTACGTAACATCTGGATTAATGTTTGATTTGAAGCATTCACCGGCTCCATTCTCTTGAGGCTGGTAGGGAGTAGTTCTGAACTTCCCAATCCGGTACAAACAGTGCAGTTCTTCCATAACTCGTCCTCGGAAGCATACTCCTTGATCAGAGTGTATCCTTTTCGGGCAGCCATACACTCGGATGAAATCTCGACATATATAACCTGTGCAGCTGATTCGGCGGTCTGTTCTCTAATTGGAGTTACCACAGCAAACTTGGTGACGTGGTCGGTCATCACCAGACAATGTGCGTAGCCAAGATGCGCTGGTCCTACAGTCAGGTAGTCAATCATCAATACTTCCAAAGAGGCGCAGGTCACAATGGTCTGTGTTGGAACCCGCTGTTCTCAGGGTTTAGTCAGCTCACAGCTTCTGCATTGTTGACACACATCTTCCACCGCATTTCTCAGTAGTGGGTGATACACCAATTTTTGTAGCCACCGGAACGTTTTCTCTGCACCGAAGTGAACACCCCGCTCATGAGCCTCGGTAGCCACAATCTTGATCAACTTCTCCGGGAGTACTACTAGGCAGCTGTACTTTCCGATAAAACAATCCATCTCAAGCAGAGTCTTAACCATTGTCCCAGAATTCGCAGGGCGCCTGAGGACAAGCACAATCCTCTCCCTCGGACTAGGAAGTTGTTTCAATGCCACTCACTGTCGTGGCTTGGCAGTCTTTGTCCATTTGTCCAAAGACATACTGATAGGGATTTTAGATTGTAAGCCCCATCGGGGACAGCAATGATAATGTGTGTAAAGCGCTGCGGAATATGTTAGCGCTATATAAAAATAAAGATTATTAGTAAGATTATTATTTGTTGGAGTTGGATCCAGTCGTCATCTTCAGACTCCTCCTCGATCCGTCCCTGCATCACCACCAACGAGGTAGACAGGTTTTGGATTCCAGGAATCTCTTCTACCTCAAGCTCCTCATCTTGGTCACGGCCAGGACGTTCGTGTGTCACACTGGAGAGTGTCTCGCCATAAGTATTCTCAGCCTTGGCCCGGTAGACAATCTTGTACAGATACTTTGCCATGCGGGCCACCCATCATTGCTTAAGGGCCCCTAACTTTACATTCTCAAGGTGGGCTAAGGAGTTGTCCATCATTACCAGAACCTCCAATCCAGATAAGTACTCTGAACTTCTCAGTCAGGGCCAGCAGCTCCAACTTGAAAGAGCTATAATTGTCCGGATGTCGACGAGGCCTGGTAGAAAGGCGATATCATTTGTCTCGTATTGAGGAATCTTCCCTCAGTGGCTCTTGAGCCGGAACAGGGTCTCTCTTGAAACTGGTCCATTCTCTCCGCATTTCTTGTATCTCTTTCCGTATCTCTCGGGCCCACTCAGGTTCTGCTGCAGGTGGAGTAGGTACTTCATAGCTACGGCCATCCCTACCAGGTCCTTCACCCCCTGTTCCTGTTCTTATGCGTGCCTCTTCCCCCTACCTCTAAGAAGGCCATACGTCGGCTAGCATGCAAGCGTTATGCAATGCCTATTTCAACGGTGCATCCCTTACACCCGACACAAATTGATCCCTCAAAATCCTATCAGGAGGCCTCACTCCCATGATTCCCACATCTTCCCTTTTTTGGTAATGTGCACATGTACCTCCTGCAACGTGTTGATATATTGCTTCACTGTCTCCCTTTCTCGCTGGATGTGACCAAATAAACATATGCGCAGCTCTCCAATGTTAGTGGGGTCCCCTTGCATCTCCTCCAAAACCTGACCACTTTTTCAAATGTATCCTGCTCATGTGAAGGGCGGAACACCGGGCCTCCCCATCTAGTGCCTTTAACGCGATCTTCGCCTATTACGCAGGGGGTGCATTCGCAACTTTTTCCTGACCCTTTCAGTTCAGTCCCACAACATCATGCTATCTCCTGTGAACTTTGGGAGATTACTGAGCATTGCTCCCAACGGCAAACTGGACCTGGGGGGTTATTTAACTAAACAGCATCTGGAAAAGTTTCACTTATCGTGGCTCCACAGCCTGTCACTCGCTGAAGGTCCTGTGGGTAGCAGGATGCAGGTGGCGGTCATTGTGGTGTCTGCTGGCATCCCCGCCCAGCAATCAGTCCTGCTTTTGGCGGCAGCGGGCGGCCTCCAGTTTTGCCCGCTGAGTCCCTAGTCCAAATATCCGCCGAGCAAAATAATAGAGCTCTCCACAAGATTCCTCAGCACGTGCCTCTTTGAGCAGCCGCCGTTACCTGAAGGGCTGCGCTGTCATGGTTTGTTTGGCGTGCGCCTCTCTGGATGTCAGCCGACACCCGGATATTCCCACTGCGATGCTCTGTTGATCGCACACTCCTCCGCGCACCCACCGGTTTTCAGGGATCACCCTCACTATGCTGCCCTTTATCTTCATGCCGCGGCCTGTCACTCTTTTCATAGCGGTTGCGGTCTGCAACCTCGTTGGCGATCTGGCGGGAAGAGCGCTTCAGTTGCTTCATTTTACCTCACACTCTGGCCACGCCCCCTTCACCCTGGTTACTGGATCGCTCCAGCTGCAATCTCGTTTCTCCTCCCAGGAACAGGAGGTTCGGCCCCAGCAGTACCAGACCCGACGCTTCAGCAGCCGTAGCAGCCTGGTCCTCCCTTCTACAACTTCACAGTGGACCTCTAAAACAGCTGAGGAGAACGTGGCCCATCCTGCCTGGGTTCATGATTTAGCTCGGTCTGTAGCCAAACTAACCAGTGTGTCTAAGATGCTGGATACTGTTGTGGAACCATTGGGCAGTTCATCAGGCATTGGCTTTGCAGCTCTGTGAATCATCTACTTGGGCATCGGTGTATACTTTTTCTAAGTTTTACAGGCTACACACTTTTTCCTCGGTGGATGAAATCCTTGGCAGGAAGACAATGCAGGCGGCAGTAGCCCAGACTTTCACTTGTTGTGGTGGAAGACCAGGTGGTAACTGTATGAAATATAATACTATCCCACCCTAGGAACAAATTTAGGACACCTCATAGTTCTATGTCCCCCAATAAACCAAACGAGAAATAGATTTTTTTACTTGCTGCAAAATCATCTTTGTAGTCTTTATTGTGGAACACAGCACCCTCCCTTGATTGCCTACTTGGGTGTAGCGTTATGTTTATTCTTGCCTTTTAATTCTTTTCTTTTCTCCTCCTGCTTTCTCGCAAATCTGGGGAAACCTGCTCCAGCAGGCAGGGTTTATTCTGCTGGGAACAAGCCAATTTTGTTTAATTACATAGTGTCAGCCTCCAGATGGCAGCAGACTCCCATGGTTCTGTGTCCCCCAGTGAAGACTTTGAGCAACTGTTTAAGGCATGTTGCGATTTTTGCTGCTTTTTTTATGCAAATTTATGTTGAATCTATTTTTATTGAAAGAAAGATCAAATAGACAGAGTAAACAAAATAAACATACAAAATGGTAAAGATTGTACATCATCTGAACAATTTCACATTATAACAATCCCTTATAACTTTATCACATCTGCTTAAGGTAAAGTTTCGCATCTTCCCAATAGAATGCATGTTGAGTATACCCAGATCCACTGTCGCTACCCAAGTTCCACCCGATTGTTTGGCCCTTAGTATTAATTAACCCCACTATATGGGTCGCATTAAACATTCTGCTTACATGAAGTGGTGCAGCCAGGGGAGTAAACCTTCCTCTCATTATCTTAATTCTTAATACCATAGATGGGCAGGAACAGTGCAGTAGCGGTCGTTCGAAATATCTTTTACATTTCTCAGTGGGGGTGTGTTATAGAAAGAAGGAGAGAGAAAGATAGATAAAAAAAGAGGGGGAAGAAAGAACACAAAAATTATAATTGGAACGTTTAGGGGTAGTAAAGAAGGGAGAATGTGGGAGGAAGGGGAGAAAGAGGGGAATTGGGCGCCAGACTCCCGAACTGGCCCCTAAGAAGCCTCCTCAACCAGTCGAGGCAGCCCAGCAGTTTCTTTGAACAAGATCCATGGACGCCAAGTACGAATCAAGCGGGAGTTGTCCCCCTCCATCTCGGCCATCAGCTCTTCCATTCTGAAAATTTCTGCAAATTCTGACACCCATTCCGCCATGGTTGGCGGTGATGTTGCCCTCCAATGGCGTGGGATTACCATACGTGCTGCAGTTATACAAAATCTGAGAATGCTCCGTTTCTGAGCTGATATGGAGCCTGGGAGGATCGAGAGGATGGCGACTTATGGGGAAGGGGGGGACATCATCACCAGTAATTGTTTGATAAGCCAGAAACACTCTCTTCCAGAAGGGTTGTATCGCGGAGTACTGCCACCATATATGGTATAGTGTGCCCCTCTCAGTTCCACACCGCCAACAAGTGTCCTCCACCGACGGAAAGATAGACTTTAATCTAACGGGGGACAGATACCATCTGGTCAGTATCTTAACATTTTTCTCCTGTGTGCCCCCGGCCGGGGACATTTTATGTGTGAATAGGTAGGCTTTAAGATCCTCTACCGAGAATCTACATCCCATCTCCTCCTCCCATGCCTGGATATAGCTCGGGATCGTCTCCGAGTTCTCAACATGGAGCTCCCTATATAATAGAGAGATCAAGTTGGAAGGGGATTCTTGTTGCTGTAATAAGTTTTCCAGTTTTGTCTCGGGGAGGCGAGATGTACGACCAGCTATGTGGCTCTGAACAAACGACCTCAACTGATTATATTCCATCCAAGAGAGCCTCTCAGTGGGAAACTGATCTTGTAGAGACCCCAAAGATGGAATATCTCCTCCCACCAGTACTTGCCCCAAGAGTAAATCAGAACTAATATGCCAGCCCAAGAAGCGGTCCCTGAAACGTCCCGGAGGAAAGTCTGGGTTGCCAAAAATTGGTGTCAACGGGTTCAGGGCACTAATTAATCCCTTCTTAATTTTTATGCGATTCCATAGTCGTAATGTCTCCTGTACCAAAAAACCGGTCGATCCCTCAGAGCCGCTTGCCGCAAAATCACAGCATCGGATCCAAGGGAGGTGTCTTAAAGGAATATCAAAGGATGTCTGTTCCAGTTGGACCCATTGTTTAGAGCGATGGCTGTATCGCCAGTCAAACAGGCGTACTAATGTGGATGCCCTATGATAAAGTTCTAAGTCAGGGAGACCTGCACCGCCTCTGGACTTTGGAGCAGTCAGACTGGCATATTTTAAACGGGGCCTAGAAGCCTGCCAAATGAATCGGATCAGTGCGGATCTTATGGTCTGGAAGAATGCCTTCGGCGGAGTGATCGGGACCGCCTGAAACAAATACAGAAATCTGGGAAGAACATCCATCTTGAAAGAGTTCATCCTCCCAAACCATGAGATATTTTTTCGTCCGTATTCCCTCAAACGCCTCAGGGTCGATTCCAGAAGGGGTAAATAATTGAGTTTATAAAGGTCGGTCATGTCAGTAGGAATTTGAACTCCCAAATATTGAATAGCTCCGTTCTTCCATCTAAAGGGGAAATTCCCCATTGTTTTCGTAAGTTCTGCTTGTCCCAAGGATATGTTAAGGGCTTCAGTTTTCTGAAGATTGATTTTAAAATTACTGACTGCACCATATTTTCTAAACTCCATCATTAGCGATGGGAGGGAAATGTGTGGCTGAGATATATACAATAGAAGGTCATCCGCGTAAAGAGAAACCTTATAATGGACACGGTCCACCCATAGACCGTGTACACTGGGGTTCGTCCTAATTGCTACTGCCAAATGTTCCATGACCACCGTGTATAAGAGGGGTGACAAAGGGCATCCCTGTCGTGTGCCGTTTCCGATAACTATAGGGTCTGAATATGCGCCATTGACCATAACTCTCGCCGAAGGGCTGGAATATAGAGCCGCAATTCTTTGTAGGAAACAGCTCCCCAGGCCTATCTGTCGTAAGGCTGAGAACATGAACCCCTAGTGTACCCGGTCAAAGGCTTTCTCTGCGTCAATCGACAGTAGTGCCATTGGTTTATTTTTTATTTTAGCATGTGCAGTCAGGATGAGGGTCTTGTTTATCCCGTCTCTCGCCTCCCTTCCTCGTACAAACCCCACCTGATCCGAGTGTACAGACAAAGGCAGAAGGGGTGCCAGTCTGTAGGCCAAAATTTTTGCGTAAAGTTTCACGTCCACATTAATGAGTGATATTGGACGGTAATTGGTCACCACCGTAGGGTCCTTACCCGGTTTCGGTATCACTGTGATGAAAGCCTCTAAAGATTGTGGAACAAATGGGGCGTCGCCGGTAATGGAATTAAAGACCTGTGTCATAGTGGGGCTAAGTTGTTCCCGAAACATTTTGTAAAAATTAGGGGAAAAGCCGTCCGGTCCCGGGCTCTTACCGGCCGGAGTGCTCCGAATAACCTCATCAATCTCCTCCATGGTGAAATAAGTTTCTAATGGTTCCGTTAGGTCTGTAGTCAGTGTCGGAAGTGCGGTATCGTGTATGTAAGACTCGATTTGCGGTTGGGGGTCCAGAGGTGACCGAGAGGGGTCACCTCCGTTTATGTTGTACAATGCATGGTAATATCGTCTCATTATGTCTAGGATTTCGGTTGGATTCGACGTCGCCTGTCCATGTTGCTTCTGAAGGGATGGAATATATGAAGTCTGACAACGTGGATGTAGAAATCTGGACAGCATACGTCCACATTTATTAGCTTGGCCATATAAGAGACTTTTAAAACGATTTCTATGAATACGGGACTTCTCATTTAACAGGGACTTCAGGTCGTCTCTACATTTGATCAAGTCACTCTGTGTCTCTGCTCTCAAGTCATTCTTGTGATTCGTCTCCAGAATTAGAATTTTTTACGTAAGATCCCTAATTTCCTTATTTTTCATTTGCTTCAGACGAGAACCATGTTTAATGAGTACCCCTCTAAGGACACATTTAAGAGTTTCCCATTTGATGGGCATAGCGGCGTCGTCATGTGTGTGATCTTGTAAAAATGTCGTTATGGTAGTTTTAACGTCAGCTACACATGTAGGATCTTTTAAAAGATTATCGTTCAGTCTCCACGTCCACTGCCTCGTCCCTGAATCAGGGGGGCTGATGTCCAGAAAGACTGGGGCATGATCCGACCACAGAAAACTACCAATAGTCGGTTTTGGGTGCCAAGCCAGCGCACAGTGGCTAAGAAGAAAAAAATCTATTCTACCATACGAGTCATGCGGCGTGGAGAAGAACGTGTAATCCTTCACATTGGGGTTAAGGAGCCTCCATACGTCGGTGAGGTGCAGGTCATGAAGGTCTTTCTTCAAAGAAGCCATCTGTCGGGGAGAGAGGTAGGACCTCGCCGTCGTGGAGTCTAGTGTCGGGTTAAGAGTCAAATTAAAGTCCCCCCCCCCGTATAACAACCCCGTCAGCAAAATCAGCTAAAGTCTTCAAAAAAGACCTAACAGCTCGAATTTGATCCCTGCCGGGGGCGTACCATCCCGCTATGGTATATTTTGTTGAAAAAATCTGGATCTTCAAGATCACATACCTCCCCTCCGTGTCAACCAGTGTGTCTAGTATAGTATGTTGGAGGGATTTGTAGAGTGAAATGGAAACCCCTCGCGATCGTGAATCCTGGTTGGCGCTGTGGAACCACGATGTGTAATAGCGGTTGGATATATTAGGAACATGTCCGATCTTAAAATGTGTTTATTGTAATATCAATACATTAACTTTTTTCTTGTGCATACCGTACAGAACTTGTGACCGTTTCTGTGGCGTGTTAAAGCCCCTGACATTTAAGGAGCCCAATGTGATCTTTGGTGTGGTAGTCTTACCAGGCATCTTATCTGTAGTCTAGGGTCAAGAGAATCAGGCCTCCTCCAAAGGGGTGGGTCCGTTCCGGGGTCCAGCGCCCGCTGTGGGAAGGGGAAAGGCTAGTGGGGTGAGGTTAGGGTAAACACAAAGGGTAGACAAGGAGTCAGAAACTATAAAAGCAAAAAGTAACGGTAAAGTTAACAATGCGCGTGTGATTAAGCACACGCCCACTAATAACATGAAACCATGTGGAGGTATGTGCTAATTGCTGTACGCCTCGATGGCAAGACAGCACCTCCAAGGGGGTGAGTGTACGGCAAGAAGAGAAATGGAGACCCGTCTCCTCCGGTCCCCAACCTTATAATGAAGTAATATTCGCTTGACCCTGAAGCAAGAAAATCAACCCCTTAAACTTATATTTACCATTTTCAACAGCCCCCTAAATCGTTGATATATCGCATCTCGCATTCGTCTTCAGTACCATTAAAACTGAAAGTGATGACAGCTTTACAACCATAAATCCCATGATACCGGAAACTTCCATTAGTCATATTTCCCATTAAATGAAACTCTATAAGATGGCGGTCCCACCACGTATCCGTAAATATTCAGCACAAAGACACGTCCATTCAGGAACAATGGGAGGGGGGCGAGGGGAGGAAAGAGGGGAAAAAGAGGAAAGGAAAAAGGAAAGGGGAGACTGACCAATCACATCATCTGGTGTAGTCCTCTCTCTTACATTGCTAATAAAGCCTATCCCTCATCCCATCCCCCGCCCGCCCACGCAGAGAACCCCCCAAAGTCACAAGAACCCGTTATCAGTTATTTTCTCCTCCCAGCTGTGCTCGTCCACGTCTATTGGGCTGTCTTCTGGGTTGGAGCTGCCTCTGTGGAAGTTGTCCTCCTCGAGCGTCATCCATTCTGTAAAGGGATGGTAGGGGTGGCCAGTCGAGGACGTCCACCTCGTGTAGGTCCAGGGCAGCCGAGAATGCTGGGATTCCGCTGGGGTGGCTCAGACGGAGCACTCTGCCCCTTTTCTGAACTCGAAGGCAGAACGGGAACCCCCAGGTATAGGGAAGATCCTGCTGTCGCAGCTCCTCCAATAGTGGGCGAAGGGCTTTACGTCTCTGTAAGGTCCATCTGGATAAATCTGGTAGGAGCTGTATGTGGGTATCCAAGTATCTAATGGGTCCTACTCTCCTCGCCGCTCCCATGACTGCGTCCTTAAGCTGGTACTTATGTACCCGACAGATCACATCTCTCGGTGGGTCCTGTGCATTAGGACGCGGGCCTAAGGCCCTATGGGCACGGTCTAACTCCAGTGGGGTATCTTGGGGTCTATCCAATACCGAATTGAAAATGTCTCTCAAGGTGGTTTTCAGCTCCTGAGGGGGGACTGATTCGGGTAATCCCTGTATTCTTATGTTATTCCTGCGTCCCCTGTTTTCAGAATTGTCCAGCATCTCTGCCAGAGTCTGTAGCTGTCTAGCCTGAGCAGCCATGGCAGCTTCCTGAGCCTCTACTCTTTAATTCAGGGAGGTCAGGAGTTGGTTATGAGATTCAACTTTCTCTCCGCATTGCTGGATGTCATCCTTAAGTATAGAAAGCTCCGTTTTATAAGAAGATTCCAAGCGGACAATGTATTGTTCCATATCCTGTTTTGTCGGGATATCCTTTATCTTATTATAAAGTAATGCGAGATCGATTCCTGTAGGTAATATAGGCTGTCCCATCGGGAGGGGGGACGTAGGCCCGCATTGTGAAATTATAGGTGTAACTAGCTGAGGAGCAGGTGGGGGAGACATGTCAGACGGTAAGTTCTCCTGATGAGCGTTTGTTGTGGAGTGATTAGGCCGCTCTCCTGTCTTGGGGTCCACTCTCTCCGGAATTGTCTCATCTCCTATGGTAACAGGATTGCTGCCCGGAGGATTGGAGCCACGTCCCTGGGAGTATGATGTAGGGTGTAACAGGTGGGCCCTTTCTAGGCCTGTGCTGGCCGCATTGTTGGCTGCATCAGCGTCAGACCTCTCCTGCCTGTCTGCGGGGTCTCCCTGTGGAGCGCATGGTGACAGGGGCTCAGTGGCGCTTCCCTCGCTGTGAGAAGTCTGCCCCGCTCCCTTCACAGCCGCCAAGGCCGCCTTACCAGATCCCGGGGAGGCCCCCCCGCTGTCTCCTCTCCCTCCACTCCGCTCCCCCACCTCCGTTACCTAGCTCCCTGCTGTCGGCGGGCCCGTCTGTCCTCTGCGCGCCGGTTCCATCATGGCGCCTGCGCCTGCAGTCCTCTTCCCCGCTCCAGTAAAGTAGCGGGAGATGCTGCGGGGCGCTTTATCAAGTGCCACGGGGCCTGTAGGCGCACTCCCCCGGCTTCTCCTTGTGGGCATTGGGGTGCCAAACATCAGGTTGAGTCTCTTTTATCGTTGGTTCTCAGAATAGGAGCGGGAGCTCTCCGGTGTGGGTCCTCACTCCTCGCCCGCCATGCCACGCCCCCTTTTTATGCAAATTTAAAGCTAATTTTTTTTTTTTTTTTTTTTTTTTTTTCCAGTACCAGCAAAACCTATGAGATTTCAGAAATCTCATGCATATACATTATTTTTTTTTGTTAGACTAAATTGGAAAACTGCTTCATTTTGGAAAGCTGCAGCATGTCAGTTCTTTGCGCATTTTTGTAGCGTTTTTCTCCCATAAAAGCATAGAGTAAATGCAAAAAGCAGGAAAAAAATTGCCATCAGTTTTTAGTGAAAAAACACAGGCACAGCAGGATGTGAAATCCATTTTTGTGATTTTTCTTAGGTTTAAAAAAAAATCTTGGTTTCCTCACCTGAGCATGGCAGTTAGTATTGGTACAATTTAATTATATAAGTGATATTTTAGGTAAACCATGCCTAACCAATGTGTGAAAATAAATTGTGCACAGCCTACAACTATTTTTTCAGACACAAATTGTTTTTACACTAAATAATTTGATCAAATTGCCCTTTTTTCCCCAAAACTGCATGGATAGCTTAAGGCTATGTGCACACGCTGCGGTTTTGACCGCAGCAGTTCTGCAGACAGTGTACAGTACAATGTAAGTCTATGTGACTTACAATCTGCTGTGCACATGCTGCGGTTTTTTAACTGCGGAAAGCTGCGGTTTTGAATCTGCAGAAATTATTGACATGTCAATTGTTTCTGTGGATTCTGCTGCAGCTTGCCACCTATTCCATTGTCCAGGTGGCAAACCGCAGGCCAATCCGCAGGTAAAACCGCAGGTCATTTTACCTGCGTTTTTTTCTGCGGTTCCGCAGATAAGAATCCGCAGACCAATCCGCAGTGTGTGCACACAGCCTTAGTGCACACGCTGCAGATTGGTCTGCGGATTTTTATCTGCAGAACCACAGGTAAAATGACCTGTGGATTGGGCTGCGGTTTAGCCCTGCGGTTTATCACCTCTACAATGGAGGAGATGGTAAACCGCAGCAGAATCCGCAGAAAAGAAGTCACATGTCATTCCTTTCTGCGGATTCAAAACCGCAGCTTTTCCGCAGTTAAAAATCTGCAGCATGTGCACAGCAGATTGTAAGTCACACAGGCTTACATGCTACTGTACACTGTCTGCAGAACTGCTGCAGATCCGCTGCGGCCAAAACCGCAGCGGATCCGCAGCAAAAACCACAGCGTGTGCACATAGCCTTACACTTTTCATTGTTCATGTTTGTATGGTGGAAGCAAAGCTCATCTTTGGGTTCCTAAAAAACACAGCAAAAAAGCCAGCAAAACCTGCTTTTTGTCTGCAGCATTTACTGCCAAGAGATCAGGTTTAGTCTGCAGAGAAAGGCAGTAAAAAGCAATGGGTGACACAGGATTGCGGTAAGTAAAAAAAAAAATAAAATTATTCATCAGTGTTTATTATCTTTTACTATTACAATATAGCCTCCAGCAAACATCTGTTGCCAGAATTTTTTTTCACACACATTCTAGAATAGTAACTAAAATGCATAATTTTTTAGAGAGGCATGTGAAAGCACCCATTGTCTACAAGATAATTGTGCTACCTTTGAACTCAGCCTAACAAGGATTTCCTTTTGTTTTCTTTTAGGCTATGTTCACACGTGGCGGTTTTTTCGTGTTTTCGCTGCAGTTTTAACCGTGCGATTTTGCCACGAAAACGCGAAAAATAAGCATCCCATGCATTCCTATGGGATTCCGCAATACTGTGCTAATGCTGCGGTTTTTACCGCGGCGGAATCGCTTTGCGATAAAAAACGCAGCATGCTCATTAATTTAGCGGAATCGCGGCGATCCCGCACCCATAGGAATGCATTGTTCTGCTTACTTTCTGCATGTGGCTGTGCACACCATATGAAAAGTAAGCAGAACATTTGCGGATGGTACCCATGGTCCGGAGGAGAGGAGACTGTCCTCCGGGCTTTGGGTGCCATATCCCTGTAAAAAATAGAATTTAAAATAAAAAATATTGTTGTTCTCACCTTCCGGCGTCCCGCGCAGCCTTCCCGCCTCTCCACGCTCCCGGTCCCAGTAATCCTTTGCGAGCGATGACGTCCGTTCTCGCGGGATCGTGAAGTCTCGCGGTCATTCGCGCGACTTCATCGTCAGTGACCGCGATCCCGCGAGAACGGACGTCATCGCGGTAATTCTCACAAAGGATTACTGCGATCGGGAGCGTGGAGAGAGGCGGGAACGCTGCGCGGGACGCCGGAAGGTAAGAATAACTATTTTTTTTTAATTTTTTTCATCCTATCTTTTACTATTGATGCCGCATAAGCAGCCTCAATAGTAAAAAGTTGGTCACACTCGTCAAACACTATGTTTGACGAGTGTGACCAACCTGTCAATCAGTTCTCCAAGCGATGCTACAGATCGCTTGGAAAACGCTAGCATTCTGCAAGCTAATTACGCTTGCAAAATGCTACTTTTTCCGCGGGAAAACCGCGGGAATTTAAAATGCGATTTTTCCCGCGGAATGGAATTTGGAATTCTCGCGGTAATTTCCGCCAGAGTGCCGCTACGTGTGAACATAGCCTTATTGTCACATTTTGAATCAGGGTTTTTCCTTTTCTGTGGATCAAATTCTCTGCCCTAGGGATAATGTTCTAGAACAGGACTGGTTAATGTTGGTGCTTTCGTTTTGTTTACATGACGTGAACGATTTGGTTTTCTCCTTTTTAAGGATTGGTTGATGAGCAACAGAAAGTTCGTACAATCAGTGCTTTGGCGATTGCAGCTTTAGCCGAAGCGGCCACTCCATATGGCATTGAATCGTTTGATTCCGTCCTGAAGCCTCTATGGAAGGGTATTCGACAGCACAGAGGAAAGGTACAAGTGATATTTCGATTTTTTTTCTTTTGTGAATTTTCCTTTAGGTAGGCAGACGGGTTCTAAGTTTTCATGTGTTTGTCCATAACAGGGTCTTGCTGCATTCTTAAAGGCTATTGGATACCTCATTCCTCTCATGGATGCGGAGTATGCAAACTACTATACTAGAGAAGTGATGTTGATTTTAATCCGAGAGTTTCAGTCTCCTGATGAAGAAATGAAGAAGATTGTCCTTAAGGTGCAGCTTTTGTACTTCGTTTTTTTTTTTTCTTTTAAGTATACTATACATGCACTTTTATATGTAACTTTTGCAAAATTGTTTTTGCAGGTTGTCAAGCAGTGCTGCGGTACTGATGGAGTCGAAGCAAATTACATAAAGACAGAAATTCTTCCCCCATTTTTTAAGCACTTCTGGCAGCATAGAATGGCTCTGGACAGAAGAAACTATAGACAGGTAAGCACACATTATTTTTTTTTTTTTTCTAATCCTTAACCTTTTTTAAAAACTGTTTCAATGTTATTTGTTTTCGTTTTTAGTTGGTGGACACAACTGTTGAGCTTGCAAACAAAGTGGGAGCTGCAGAAATAATTTCTAGAATCGTGGATGACTTAAAAGATGAAGCAGAACAATACAGAAAAATGGTTATGGAAACAATTGAAAAAATTATGGGAAATCTTGGAGCTGCAGATATAGACCATAAGTTGGAAGAGCAGTTGATTGATGGAATTCTTTACGCTTTCCAGGAGCAGACTACAGAGGTATGTTTAAGTTTTTAACTGATTAATTGCCAATGAAACTGTCCACATGCATTGAACTTTTAGAAAAATGTGTTCTATCCCATATAACTTTGGAGGGTGTTATTCCAGGTATGTTTAAGTTTTTAATAAAAAATGAATTTTCCTTGTAGAATGGTGACACTTCACCCTTTCATTTTTAAACTTATAGCAGTAATTGTAGGGAGAGTACAGCTGAACGGAGTGTGATTACAGACACATCTGCAGATCTTCTCTCCCTCTACACTGACTGTCGTGAGATGAAGTGTTTTAAAATCAAGCTCTGACATGCTGTCCTTTACATAGTAGCTGCAAGGATCAGGGCTGTCTTATCATAATAGGGCAAGTTATGCAAGTGAAAAAGTACATGCCCCTGGAGATAAATCTCTGGTTATGCCCAAATTAGCTGATCATAAATTATAACATAAACTTTACAAGATATCTTTGGGACAAGAGAAAATGAAAAAAATGTTTTGTACAGCTCTGCAGACACCACTCCATGATTTTGGCCAGTTTAATATGCTAAAACTGGTGAGTCGCTTTAAACAAAATGCTTGTTTAGCCTGTATCTATCTTGTGCATTGCGTTGCTAATCTAATAGAATAGGAATATTGATGTCTGTCAATCGTATTACACCTTCCCCCCTTTTTCAATACAATTATTTAATAAATGAATGGTACTTTGAGGAGTAAAACTATAAATATTAATCTATTACTAAAGTGATGTGTCTTTGGGAGGTAATATGGTAAACCTAACACTCCCCCCTAGTAGGCCCTAAGATCTGATGGCCTACCTGACAGCAGAGGTTGATACCCTAATTTTGCGATGTGGCGCCCCCGCTCCACTATGGCTGTCGCTTCAATCCCTGTAGGACATTCCTAAAAACAGATGCACTCAGATCCAATTGGATCCAGTGCATTTGTATCGGTGAAAGCAGACTTGACCACTACTGTGTATATAGACTAGGTAATCCCTAGTTTAAGCTGGGTCAGAGGACAAAAAAAAATTTCCTTAGCTACCGGATGTGGTCATGGACTAACATGCAGTAGATGGTATGCTATATGAATATGTAATAGCCTAGTCTATCCACTCTTAAATATAAAGTTAGATATGCCATTGGTCTAAAAAGGTTTACACCTTGTCTACCAATCTACCTGCATGTGACAAATAAGGTGGTAACAAGTGCTAGAAAAAAACACTGGTGTATGAATGTCAGGTTTCAAATATAACAGAAGTCAGTGGTCTCAACCTCATTCAATGACCCTTATAAAATGTAACCACTAAGCCAATAAACAAAAGATGAAAAGGAGGGGTACTCCAATAATAAAGTGCAAGTGTTCTAAAAAAAAAAGAAAAACAGCTCAAATGGAAAAAGAGAACTTAAGCTGCACATTCAAGGTGAATCCTTTGTTTCAGCTGTGTAGGTAAGTTCATCCCTGGTCCTGACATGTTTCTCCCCCATTAATCTTTTGCTTGGGGGTTCATCAGGGGACTAGCATAATCAAAAGCACCTCAGTGGGTCTAACAGTTAAGGACGGGTATCGATCTGCCCACCCCAAAAGTATGAGCACAGAATTTCTTTGGGGTGGGCAGATCGATACCCGTCCTTAGCTAAAGACTAAGTTAAAAAGTAAAAAAAAAAAAAAAAAATTCTTTAAAAAAAATCACAAAATAAAGAAAAATATTAACCCAATAAATACGTATATTTATGGAAAAACGTAAAAAACAGCAAAAAATTATGCTTTTTCATCATACTGCTGAACAAAAAGTGGTATAAAGCAGCAAAACGTTAAAAAAATAAAAATCAATGTGGTATTGCTGTAATTTTACTGACCCGAAGAATAAAGTTGCCTTATCAATTTTACCACACACAGAACGGCAATTTAAAAAAAAATCTGCTGGTTTGTTCATTATATCTCCCAAAAATCTGAATAGAAAGCGATCAAACTGTCATGTGTCAGAAAATGGTACCAATAAAAACTTGTCCCGCAAAAACAAGTCATCACATGACTGTCGACAGAAATATGAAGAAATTCTAAGACTGAGGGTATGTGCGCACGTTGCGGATTTGGCCCACCGCCAACGTTGCGGTGTACATTACCATGTAAACCTATGGAAACCAAAAACCGCTGTGCACATTGCAGATCCACAGCTGCGGTTTCCATTCTGGCACATAAAAAATCTCACTCTCATTCTCTTTCTCTCTCTCTCTCCCCCTCTCCCTCTCTCTCTCTCGGAAAACAGTATGCGTTTTACCCTGCGTTTTCTGCCAAGAGATGCGGATTATGTGCAGAAAAATCCGTAGGCTAATCCGCAACATGTGCACATACCCTTAGAGGCTGTGTGTGAGTCAGTGCTGCTGACTTATACTATTATTTTACATATACCTGGATCTGTCCACAGTATTTGTCTGCCTCAGAAGTATATTATTACTCTCCCACTTTAGAGCAGCAGTAACTACAGAAATTGAGAGGTAGAAATCCTCCTCCTCTTATTAACTTAAGATCACTGCCAGTGCCTGACCTCCGTGCCTCTGCTCATCCTACAGCTGGCGGACATCCACCAATGTCCAGTCTCTGTGAGTGCACCCACTACACTAAGTAATGTATGAGCTCATGTGGGAGGAGTCCAGTCACAGCAAAGCATTGCCAATCATTCCACACTTGTACGCACTGCTCTAGTCTCCTCCTCCACTCCTCCTAGTCAGGTGGGAACAAGCTAAACGGGGGGAAAAAAAGACTTGCTCCCATGGTGAGCCGGCCTCTGTCATTCACATCAAAGAGCCGACACTTCATCTAGGATCGTTCATGAACGACACATCACTAGAGTTCAGGCAGGCTTGCCTAGGGCAAGACTCTCTCTCAACCCAGAACTCAAAGGAACTGGGGAAGGAGGGGGGTATCGACTTCGAACAAGTACCCGAGGGACTGGGGAAGGAGCGACATGGGGAATATCCATCTCAACTTAACTTTGGCTCCTCCTCTGCAGTATACACCCCTGGACGGCGTCAGCCTTCTCCAGTTTTTGCTTAGTGTCGCATAGGAGGCACACCTAAAGATTTTTTACTCCGTTTTTTTTTTTTTCCAACGGATTACAGATGAAAAAAAGTGGGTCTCATGCGAGACTCCCGGCATGGCTCCTTCCTCGGTCCCCTGTTATGGGGTACCCGGTTGAAGTTGAGATGGATATTCCCCATGTCGCTCCTTCCCCAGTCCCTCGTGTACTGGTTCGAAGTCGATACCCCCTTCCTTCCCCAGTTCCTTTGGGTTCTGGGTTGAGGTCGAGGATGAAGAACCCTGATGGTGACAAAAGCACCCTCCCTAATCCCCCTCTGGAGGCATTAGGTTGAGACGCCTCAGGTAGGGTCTGAACAAGGCAGCATTCTGCAGCTCCGAAAGCCAGGGACCCCAGCCCGCTGCGGGCTCCTGTTGGGGCCGGGGGAGAGTGTGGGCAGGCATGGCACATGCAGACACAGGGCTCCCTGCGCCCCTGTCTCTGTGGCAGCACCAGCTCCATAGCGCCTCAGGGGGACCCCTCACAGGGCCCCGTTCCGGCTTCTAGCCCCACCGCTATCCTGCCTCTTAATCCAGGGGGGGGGGTCTGGTTCAGATCCGACCCCCTCCTGGACATCCTCGCTGGCCTGGAGCCCTTCTGGGCATCAGGCTTCTAATTTAGACCGCGGCTTCGGCCTAGCTCCCACCAGGGAACGCCTTAGCGATACGCAGGATTCGGAAGGCATCTGTGACTCCGACTCAGACAACAAAATGGAGAGGTCTCTGGCCCCCCTAGCAATACAGCGCTAGTTGAGGACATAATTTCTTCCATCCATCGGGTGCTGGACATTTCTGACCCACCCCCGGAAGCGCCAGAACCCAAGATTTGCTTTGAAGGTGTTCTGAAACCACCTAAGGTCTTCTCTAATCACCCGGAATTTCAGGCGATACTAAGCAGTTTTCGCAGCCTGAGAAGAAATTCACCAATCGCAAATATTTGGAGGCAAGGTACCCCTTCCCACAGAAGGACACCAAGGAGTGGACAGATCCACCCGAAGTGGACCCCCCAGTCTCTAGGCTAGCAGCACAGACCCTCCTCTCACTGCCAGATAGCTCAACCCTCAGTGACGCAGCAGACCGGCAGATAGAAAGCATGGCTCGTTCAATCTTCGAAGCGGCAGGGACCTCTCTGGCTCCCGCATTCGCTTCAGTCTGGGCGGCCAAGGCCATTCTGGCTTGGGCCAAAAAATTGCAGGCTGGCCTCCAAGCTTCAAATCCTGAGCTGTCGGACCAAGAGGTTCAAATAGCAGTGGTAGCAGATTACATGCTTCATGCAGCCCTGGATTCCGCAAGAGGTGTAGCGGGAATAGCATCAAACGCCATCACGATCCGGTGTATCCTCTGGCTGCGGGAATGGAATGCAGACGCGGCCTCAAAGAAGTCCCTCACGCATCTCCTGTACCTCAGTGGGCGGCTTTTTGGTGAAAAGTTGGACACAATGATATCCAACGCCACTGGGGGTAAGAGTACCTCTCTCCCTCATTTAAAGCCTAAACGCGCGTTCAAAAGGCGTAACCAAACTCCATTTCGATCCTTTCGGAATTCTTTGGGCTGGTCTGTCTCGCGTCCAGCACAAAACCGTAACCGCTCTCCACGCAGGGACAACCCACGGGCGGCGCAGAGGCCGGACAGGACCTGGCAGTCGAAAGTGTGCCAGGCAAAGTCCAAAGGAGGAAAACCTCAGACTTTATCCTCATCATGACTCACGAATTCCGGAAGACACCCCATCCGTAGGCAGACGACGTCTATTCTTTCAGCAAGTCTGGCTGCCTATTACAGAATACAGGTGGGTCAAGGAAATAGTGTCTTCCGGATACAAGATAGAGTTCACTTCCAGCCCATCGAACCGGTTCTTCCTCTCTGTTCCCCCAAAACCGCCAGACAAGGCTTGTGCCTTCCACCAAGCGGTTTCCTCCCTCCTTCAAGCAGGAGTCATAGTACCGGTTCCCACGGCTGAGCGCTTCCGAGGGTTCTACTCCAATCTGTTCGTAGTCCCCAAGAAAGGAGGCAGCGTCCGGCCCATACTGGACCTAAAATAACTCAACAAGTATGTACGGGTTCGTCATTTTCGCATGGAGTCCCTTCGGTCAATCATTGCGTCCATGCAGAAGGGAGAATATCTCGCCTCCATAGACATACAAGACGCATACTTGCATATACCGATTGCTCCCGCCCATCAGAGATTTCTCAGGTTCGCAATCAACCAGGACCACTAACAGTTCGTGGCTCTCCCGTTAGGACTCGCCACGGCTCCAAGAACGTCTTCCAAGATCATGGCAGCCACTATGGACGTTCTACACTCCAGAGGCATAGTAGTCGTTACATACCTGGATGAACCTCTCATCAAGGCTTCCAACTTCAAGGACTGCGAGGTCAGCGTCTCAATCACAATCGACACTGAGACACCTGGGCTGGCTAGTCAACTTGCAAAAGTCATCGACTGCCCGAGTCAGTCTCTGACCTTCCTGGGGATGCTATTCGACACCTCCAGGGGTCTGATGCTCCTTCCCAGGGACAAGGCACTGGATCTCCATCTAAGAGTTTGCATACTCCTCCGCAATCCCCCTCGTTCTCTCCGGTTTGCCATGAGTCCTTGGCAGGATGGCAGCAGCAATGGAGGCGGTACCATTTGCCCAGTTTCACCTCTGTCCTCTTCAACTAGCCATCCTCAAGTCCTGGGACAGGAATCCTTTCTCCCTCGACAGGGAGTTCCGGCTAACATCGGCTCAAGCCAACCTCGCTTGCAACGGGAAAATCTTTTCTCTCAGGTTAATGGAAGGTCCTGACCACCGACGCGAGCCTGACAGGTTTGGGGTGCGGTGCACCTACATCACAGAGCACAGGGCAAGTGGTCACCAGTGGAAGCGAGCATGCCCATCAACATCCTGGAAATTCGGGCCATCTTCCTGGCATTGAGAGCCTTTCGTCACTTACTGGCAGCCTCTCATATCAGAGTACAGTCAGACAATGCCACGGTGGTGGCATATGTGAACCACCAAGGCGGGACCCGCAGTACCCAGGCGATGAGAGAAGTGGCACATATCCTCCACTGGGTGGAAGACACGAGGTCGGTACTCTCTGCGGTCCACATTCCGGGTGTGGACAACTGGGAAGCCGACTTTCTCAACAGACAAGGAATGGACTCGGGGGGAGTGGTCCCTCCATCCCAAAATTTTTCGCCAGATCTGCCATCGCTGGGGGACACCGGACGTCGACCTAATGGCATCCCATCTCAATGCCAAGGTCTCCAATTTCATCGCCAGGACCCGCGATCCGCGGTCGCTCGGAGCAGATGCCCTGGTTCAGGACTGGACCCAGTTCCAGCTTCTGTACATTTTTCCACCTCTCCCCCTGATATCCAGAGTCATGAGGAATATCAAACAAGAGGGAGTTCCAACCATCCTGATCGTGCCGGACTGGCCCAGACGTACATGGTACGCCGACATCGTGCAACTTACAGCATGACGTCTCCCCGACCTTCCCGATCTTTTGTCACAAGGCCCGTTCTACCACCAGAACTCAGGGGCTCTCAATTTGACAGCGTGGCCCTTGAGACCTGGGTTCTAACCCAGGCAGGACTCTCACCAGACGTCATTAGAACCATGATCAGGGCACGGAAGCCAGCCTCCACCAAGATCTATTACCGTACCTGGAGAGCTTTCTTTACTTGGTGCGAATTTCACGGCCAGATCCCACTCCCTTATTCCCTTCCAAAGGTACTTGGCTTTCTCCAATCGGGCATGGATGCCAGGCTATCCCTGGCCTCCCTTAAGAGCCAGGTGTCAGCGCTATCAGTGCTTTTTCAAAGACGCATTGCTAACAAGCCGCAAGTAAGGACTTTTCTCGAGGGGGTTTTCCCGATTGGTTCCCCCCTACAGACGTCCACTGGAAACATGGGACCTCAACCTGGTCCAGACAGCATTGCAAGCACCACCTTTCGAACCCCTTAAGGAAGTCCCACTCCGCCTTCTATCTCAGAAGGTGGTTTTTCTGATGGCACTCCCCTCGCTACGCAGGGTGTCTGAGCTGTCAGCACTCTCCTGCTGACGGCCCTTCATGGCTTTTCACCAGGACAAGGTGGTTCTCCATACAGTTCCGTCCTTCCTTCCAAAGGTTGTCCAACTTCCACCTCAATGAGGAAATTTCACTGCCATCCCTTTGCCCGGTTCCGGTTCATAGAGTGGAGAAGGCTCTGTATACGCTTGACCTAGTCAGGGCATAGCGTATATACGTGACTAGGACTGCACCCTTCCGGAAGTCTGATCCCCTTTTCCTTCTTCCGGAAGGTGTTCGCAAAGGTCTGCCGGCTTCCAACGCTACCCTTGCCAGGTGGATCAAGTCCACCATACAAGAGGTTTACCGCCTTACCAATTCTCTTCTTCCGGCCGGTATCACGGCACACTCTACGGGGGCGGTAGGGGCCATTTGCTTCCCACCCAGGGACTGCTTTGGGTCGTCCCATGGTTCTGTGACCCCCAATGAGGCGACAGAGTAAAGGAGATTTTTGTGTACTCACCGTAAAATCTCTTTTTCTTAGCCTCTAATTGGGGGACACAGCTCCCAACCTGTTGCCATTACAGGCCGTTGTTACGGTTCAGTTCTCATATTGTTCTTTGAGCTCGTGCATAGTAGCCTTCTTACAGGCATGGCTATGTTGTTTCTGTTATGTTCCTCCTAATGCTTTTGCACAAAACTGGAGAAGGCTGACGCCGTCCAGGGGTGTATACTGCAGAGGAGGAGCCAAAGTTAATCTTTTTCAGATTATGCATAGTGTCGCCTCCTAGTGGACAGCAGCATAACACCCATGGTTCTGTGTCCCACAATTAGAGGCTAAGAGAGAGATTTTACGGTGAGTACACAAAAATCTCCTGTCAGTTACTTGCCATTTTCTGTTTACATTAGAAAAGGATTACACACGTTCTAGAGTTTGACGTAACATTGAAGACTCCTTTAATTTACCATTTCTATTTTAAAACAAAATTGTGCTTTTTTTTTTTTTCCACAGGACTCTGTAATGCTGAATGGCTTTGGTACTGTAGTCAATGCTCTTGGAAAAAGAGTCAAACCATATCTCCCCCAGATATGTGGTACTGTTTTATGGCGCTTGAACAACAAATCTGCAAAAGTGAGACAACAGGCTGCAGACTTAATATCTCGAACTGCAGTTGTCATGAAAACCTGTCAAGAGGTAGGTTTACATTTATTACAACTTGAAAACTCTGCAGAGCAATGATCTGGCACTGTAAACTTATATATTTTTCACCCATTTAGGAAAAATTGATGGGCCATTTAGGTGTGGTTTTGTATGAGTACCTTGGAGAAGAGTATCCTGAAGTACTTGGAAGCATTTTAGGAGCACTGAAAGCGATTGTTAATGTTATAGGTAATGCTTATTTTCCCCAAAAAAGCTATTTGATACACTGCTGATTTTGCAAGTTTTCTCACCTACAAACAATGGAGAGGTCTGTAATTTTTATCGTAGGTACAGTTCAACTGTGAGAGACAGAAGCTAAAAATAAAAAACAGAAAATCACATGATTTGCGTTTTAAATGATTACATTGCATTTTGTTGCATGAAGTAAGTATTTGCTTACCTACCAACCAGCAAGAATTCTGGCTCTCACAGACCTGCTAGTTTTTCTTTAAAAAGCCCTCCTACTTTGTAACATAGTAACAGCGGTTTTAACCCCTTTACCCCCGAGGGTGGTTTGCATGTTAATGCACAGGCCAATTTTTACAATTCTGACCACTGTCCCTTTGAGGTAATAACTCTGGAACGCTTCCATGGATTCCGGTGATTCTGGCAATGTTTTCTTGTGACATATTGTACTTCATGATACTGGTAAAGTTTCTTAGATATTTTCCCGACCGGAAATGCGCTCACCGGTGACCCCCGTCACGTGATCGGGGGTCATCGGTTCGTCGGCATGACAACCAGAGATCTCCTTGAGACTTCTATAGTTGTTGATGCCGGATTGCTATGAGCGTCACCCTGTGGTTTGCGCTCATAGGAATGCAGTAAATTGGCTACATAGAGGTGATCTGAACATAGCCTCTATGTAGCAGAGGTGAAGCTATTAAAGCATGCCAAAAGGAAGAGAAAATTTTTTTTTTAAACATATGAACATTTTTTAAAAAAAAAGTTCAGATCGCCCCATTCAAAATAAAACCATAAATAAAAAAATCAAACATAGACATATTTGATATCGCCGCGTTCAGAATCGCCTGATCTATCAATAAAAAAAGGATTAACCTGATCGCTAAATGGCGTAGTGAGAAAAAATCAAAACGCCAGATTTACGTTTTTTGGTTGACGCGACATTGCATTAAAATGCAATAACAGGCGATCAAAAAATCGTATCTGCACAAACATGGTATAATTAAAAACGACAGCTCCGCGCACAAAAAATAAGCCCTCACCCAACCCCAGATCACGAAAAGCTGAGACACTACGGGTCTGGGGAAAATGGCGCAATTTTTATTTTATTTTATTTTTATTTTTTTTAAAGCAAACTTTGGAATTTTTTTTTCACCACTTAGATAAAAAAAAAAGAACCTAGACATGTTTGGTGTCTATGAACTCTTAATGACCTGGAGAATCATAATGGCAGGTCAGTTTTTAGCATTTAGTGAACCTAGCAAAAAATCCAGACACAAAACAGTTGTGGGATTGCACTTTTTTTTTGCAATTTCACCGCACTTGGTATTTTTTTCCCATTTTCTGTTGCACAACATGGTAAAACCATTGGTATCATTTTAAAAGTACAACTCGTCTCGCAAAAAATAAGACTTCACTTGGCCATATTGACGGAAAAATAAAAAAAGATGGCTCTGGGGGAAAAAGGGGAGTGAAAAAGCAAAGCCGAAAAAAGCTTCAGTCATTAAGGGGTTAAAACATGACCACCCAAAACATCCAAATGACCCTGACCAAAAGTTTACATACCGCATTTCTGAATACTGTGTATTGCCCCCTCTATCACCAATGACAGCTTGAAGTCTTTTGTGGTAGTTGTGGATGATGTTTTTTATTTTCTCAGATGGTAAAACTGCCCACTCTTCTTGGCAAAAAGCCTCCAGTTCCTGTAAATTCCTGTGCTGTCTAGCATGAACTGTGCACTTGAGATCTCCTCAGAGTGGCGCAATCATATTGAGGTCAGGAGACTGAGATGGCCACTCCAAAACCTTCACTTTGTTCTGCTGTAGCCAATGACAGGTCGACTTGGCATTGTGTTTTAGATCGTTGTCATTTTGGAACATCCAAGTATGTCCCATGCGTAGCTTCCGGGCTGATGATTGCAAATTTGCCTCCAGTATTTGCTGATAATGTGCTGCATTCATCTTTCCTTCAGCTTTGACCAAGTTTACAGTGCCTTCGTAGCTCACACCCCCCCAAAACAACAGCAATACACCCCCATGCTTTACTGTAGGAATGGTGTTCCTTTCATCATAGGCCTTGTTGACTTATCTCCAAATGTAACTTTTATGGTTCTGGCCAAAAAGTTGATTTTTCGTCTTATCAATCCAAATTACCTTGTTCCGAAGTTTTGAGGCTTGTCTCTGCTGTTTTCCGTATTGTAGGCAAGATACTTTGTGACATTTGCACAGTAATATCACGAAACAATCACTGACCTCAGGGAGACCAGCCAAAGAAAACACTGCGGCAGTCGGCAAAGGCGCTCAATCAGTGAAATCCTAGGTGCATTGCTCCCTGGGAAATATGAATATGCAAATAAAGTCCGTGGAGCCTCATTTAAAAGTCTCAAACACGGGACTAGCCAGATCTTCCTCCAGGGAAGGACCCAGCCAAGGAGTGGCTCCTTTCGGAAACCACCATTACCACCATATTAAGTGGCCCTTTAAGTCAATATCCAGCTCTTTACGAGTTTACAGATATGACAAGGGAAATACCAAGGCCAGGTATCCATCCACAGACAGCTGTTTCGGGGTGTTTGCCCACTTAATATGGTGGTAATGGTGGTTTCCGAAAGGAGCCACTCCTTGGCTGGGTCCTTCCCTGGAGGAAGATCTGGCTAGTCCCGTGTTTGAGACTCTTAAATGAGGCTCCATGGACTTTAATTGCATATTCGTATTTCCCAGGGAGCAATGCACCTAGGATTTCACTGATTGAGCGCCTTTGCCAGATGCCGCAGTGTTTTCTTTGACTGGTCTCCCTGATGTCAGTGATTGTTTCGTGATGTTAGTCTACTAGGCATTGCTCCCACCTAGCCAGTATCCTACTCCACACTGATGAGGGGCAACACCCCGGAACAGCTGTCTGTGGATGGGTACCTGGCCTTGGTATTTCCCTTGTCATATCTGGAAACTCGTAAAGAGCTGGATATTGACTTAAAGGGCCACTTAATATGGTGGTAATGGTGGTTTCCGAAAGGAGCCACTCCTTGGCTGGGTCCTTCACTGGAGGAAGATCTGGCTAGTCCTGTGTTTGAGACTCTTAAATGAGGCTCCACGGACTATATTTGCACAGTAATGGCTTTCCTCTGGTGACTCGACCATGCAGCCCTTTTTTCTTCAAGTGCCTCCTTATTGTGCATCTTGAAACAACCATACTGCTGGTTTTCAGAGAGTCCTGTATTTCAGCTATTTGTGGGTTTTTCTTTGCATTCCGAACAATTTTCCTGGCAGTTGTGGACGAAATTTTTGTTGGGCTACCTGACCGTGGCTTTGTTTTTACAGAGCCCCTGATTTGCCACTTGTTTGAACGCTGCTGACTGACATCATCAATTCCTTGGATATCTCTTTGTATCGTTTTCCTGTTTTGTTAAGTTCAACTACCTTTTCTCGTTGATCCGTTGACAATTCTTTTGCTTTCCGCATGACTCGAAATCCAGAAATATCATTGTCTGGATGAAAGATGCAAGAGTCTGTCTGGATCCCAGAAACTTACTCCGCTTTTATGCACACACACTGATTACAAGAAAACATGTCACAGGTGAGGATGTTACTTTTAGAAGTTTAGTAGCCATTCAAACCCATTTGTGTCAACTTCTGGGCATGTTATCAGGCCAAAATCATCACCAGGGTATGTGAACTTTTGATCAGGGTCATTTGGATGTTTTGGGTTGTCGTCATGATTTAAAAAGAGAAAACACAGTAGTTTGACAATAAATGGCTTCACTTAACCACTAACCATTAGTGGAGAAAAAGTTTTGGTGTTATTCATGTTCTCTGAAAAAAGCCAAGAAAGCAAAAACTATGCTGAGGTATGTAAACTTTTGAGCACAACTAAAACCGAAAACTAGATCTCAGATACATATAGCTGTTAATAGTATTGAATAAGTCAACAGTCAATTCTATGTTAAATACGATATATATGAAATAGAGATGTACCACAATCAAGAGAGGATTATGGACAATACCAAATTTTATTGCACATATAAATTTAGACAAGATACACAGGTATCACAATGAGGCAGATAGAACATAGCAGCTAAAAGATTTTGGCAAAATGAAAAGATGGTATAGTAGATAGTATAGTATAGTGTATATATAGTATAGTGCCAGACAGAAAAGGTGTCTCAAGGCTAAAGTCTGCACAGAGCCAGGGGAATAGTAATAAAGGCCATGAGCCTAGTAATGAAATGGACTAGCTACCAAATAAAGAAATCAGTAATGCTGGGGCAAAAGGTAAACGAGTATTGACTAATCCCAGTGGATAATCTGAAAAACTATCCTGATAGTGTTTTAGTAAAGCCCTAAAGACCCTGTCACACATAGTGAGGTCTCTAGCGAGATCGCTGATGAGTCACCGATTCTGTGACGCAACAGCGATCTCGCGGTGTGTGGCACACATCAGCAACCAGGCCCCCCCGCCGAGTATAGCTGATCGTGCAAGAATGTCTTGGGCCATTTTTTGATAGTGCAGGGACGGTCAAACAATGGAGCGCCAGCCGTGCGTGGTTACAGGAATGCAGCTCCAGCCGGGAACCTCTAGAGAAGAAATTGGCAGTTCAGGGTTCAAACCCGGTCAGAAAGGAGCGCGAAGAATGGAAGCAGTAATTAGAGGTCGTCTTTTTTATTTTTATCCACAATGCGTTTCAACAGATGAATCTGTCTTCCTCAGGTGGTTTTTTGATAGTTGGTCTCCCGCTGGCCAGCACGCATCGCTGCGTGTGGCAGCAGGAGACCAACGATCAGAGAGCTCCCAGCGCTGTAAGCAGACGCTGGGAGCTGGTATCCAAGGTAAATATCGGGTAACTAAGCGAGCGTGTTGCTTAGTTACCGCTGTGTACCTTGGATACCAGCGTGCTTACGCTGGGAGCTGATATCCAAGGAACACAGCGGGTAACTAAGCGACGCGCGCGCTTAGTTACCCGATATTTACATTGGATACCAGCTCCCAGCCGGAGCACGCTGGTATCCAAGGTACACATCTGGTAACTAAGCGAAGCGCTCTTAGTTACACGATATTTACCTTGGGTACCAGCGTCCTCGCTGGTCCTGATCGCTGGTGAGATCTGCTTGTTTGACAGATCACCAGTGATCGTGTAGCGACACACCAGCGGTCCTGACCAGGTCGTATTGTTGTCGGGATTGCTGGTGCGTCGTTTAGTGTGACGGGACCCTAAAGCAAAACATGTGGTTTAGAGATAAATATATAAATATATGAATCAATACCTTGTGACATGGTCCTGGATGTGTGCAGAGGCGCCCGTAAGACGCTGAAGCTCCGACGAGCGTTTCACCGTCCTCGCTTTCTTCAGGAGGTGTGGTTAAAATGTACAGGGCATGGGTTTAAATGAAGGAGTGTGGATCCATCAACGAATTGGCGCGCTTCCTGACGTGATGTCCCGCCCCATGACAGAGCAAGCAGGCGTGCACCATGCTTGATGGGAGGGAGGACATGCGTCCTCACCCAGCATCACCATGGCGACGCGTCCACGCTCGCAGCGCCATGGACCTGGCACAGCGCACATGCAGGGCGCGTCTGCGTGACAAAGTGTCAAAGTTGTTGGTGGGAGAGAGGGCATACGTCATCACCCAGCATCACCATGGCAACGCATCCATGCTCACAGCGCCATGGATCCGACACAGCGCACGTACAGGATGTGTCTGCCTGGTAGAATACGGAGTATCAAATAGAGTTGGTCTTAATACTGAATAGAACAAATACCTCCATTGCCACCATATAAGATCATAAATAATTAAACTAATCAGCTGCACTGAGATATAAGTCTATAAAGGGAACTTGTGTAATATAATTAATAGATAATGATAATTTGTACTACCACCAACCTAATACAATATTAACATTTTTTAGCTTTTTAAAAGACATTAATTGGTTAGTATAATAATCTATTGGCATATATCATAGATTAATTATGCAAGGTAGTAATTCTACTATAAGATATATATTCTTTTATATATATTGTTGTCATACGCTAATAAATATATAAGTATAATACAGTGCATGCCTAAATGTTATAACAACAATAATCACTTCTAAAACCTAATAAATGAAAAAGTGCACAGATCTAATATTTCAATATAGCAGTATAGCACAGTAATTACACAGACCCCCACTGCATATAGAAGACAAATTGACAAGTCACAATAAGTTCATGCGTTATATAAAGTCCGTCACAGATCAACAGACACGAAGAAAAAAAATATAAATCCATGGATCTTCCCATAGGTATAGATAAGATTCTTCGTGGAGGTCACAGACGATGGATCCAGAAAGAACAAGCACAAAGATATAGCAAAACCTATAATAAAATAAATATATACAAAGAGGAACAAACGAAAAAGCATGCCCTAATACAGTACATAAATTATAAAAAGGACTTGAAACTGATGGCCTCATTCAGGCCATTAAGGAGTAGGGTATCTAGTGTAACCATCCATCATGTTTCTTTTTTCAGGAGCTTTTGTTTGATATTACCGCCGCGTAAGCCCATGTAAACATGGTCAATACACCGGACGGTAAGACCCATGGGGTTACAGTTGTGTACCAAAAAAAAAAAATGCTTAGGGATGGTCTTTAAAGATTGTGGGTCCGGACAATCTACTGCATTTTTAATATCCCTGATGTGCTCTTGCACTCAGACTTTGAAAGGTCTCATAGTTATACCCACATATATTAAGCCGCAGGGACAGCTGGCTTGGTAAACCACCGCCTCCGTGTTACATGTTGTGATGTACGATTTTGTAATTTTTATCACCCTTTGAATTAGAAAAGGTAATGCTGTAGATAAGCCCCCGATGGGCAGTCCGGTCCAATGGGTGCACGGTCCGGCGCCTCCCATCTTCATACGATGCCGTCCTCTTCTTTCCTTCCTGTCGTGGTTTCTGCGCAGGCGCACTGCTCTGCCCTGTTTAGGGCAGAGTAGAGTCCTGCAGTGCGCAGGTGCCGGAAGAGGTCCAGTGCCTGCGTACTGCAGTAATCAACAGGGCAGAGCAGTGCGCCTGCACAGGAGCCATGACAGGAGGGAAAGAAGTGGATGGCATCGTATGAAGATGGGAGGCGCCGAACCGGACCGCGACATCCATCAGACCGGACCGGTGAGTATAATCTTTTTTTCTTATCTTTCAGGTTACATCGGGGGCTTATCTACAGCATTACATAATGCTGTAGATAAGCCCCCGATGTCGGTGCCTGCAGCTCATATTCGAAAAAAGGGGTGACAGATTCCCTTTAAGGGGGCTATATATACCAGTATATGGGATATTAAGTACAGAATTGACCATATTTTTTGCTTCAATTTTTTTTCCTAATTTCCTTCTCTAAAACCTAGGTGTGTCTTATGGTCCGGTGCGTTTTATAGTCCGAAAGATACGGTATATGTGTTCATATGTGTGTATGTATAATGTATACAGCATATGGTTTTATTAGTTACCTGCTTAGCTAATAGTTATGTTTCTAATAGGTATGCACAAAATGACTCCACCAATAAAAGATTTACTGCCAAGACTTACACCCATTTTGAAAAACAGGCATGAAAAAGTACAGGAGAACTGCATTGATTTGGTTGGTCGCATTGCTGACAGGTATGCTTTTATTTCTTACTTTCCAATTTCATTGCACAGCGTGTGAATTAGGGATGAGTGAATGTGCTTGGTGATAATCTGATATCACTTGAGTAGCTGGGTGCTTGGATGTGCTCGGCACTCAGCGAGCATTAGCCGGTGGTAGAATTTGAAACTCGAATCTCCGCTTTGCATGTTTAGTGTATGTTACACAGCCAATAAGCATGTGGGGATTGGCTGCTAGTCACTGTAATGCAGTAGCTCTTGGTAGTGAAATTCCTGTGATTGCCTCACCGTATGACATCATCAGGGTTTCTAAAAGAACAGGCACCTCCATGCGCTGCACACTGACACCACTGTACAGCTCAGGGACAGTTCTAATTGGAGGGAGAGAGTGCTTCTCCAGGTCTGTGTGTCCACAGCTTAATAAACCAGAGCCCTCTTGTGTTGATGCTGAACTATCACACTTAACAAGCCCTTCTAAGGGCTAATCCACTGCTTTACTGTTTGTATCTGATACATTCTGCATATAGCCAAGGTAGGGACCGTTGCAGGCAGGAGCAATGAGAGAGGCTGAATACAGTCTCTAGGTAGGGTTAGGGCTTTGCAGTCCATTCCTACATACAGTGGGTACGGAAAGTATTCAGACCCCTTTAAGTTTTTCACTCTTGTTTCATTGCAGTCATTTGGTAAATTCAAAAAAGTTAATTCTTTTCTCAATGTACCCTATCTTGACTGAAAAAAAAACCCAAATGTTGAAAGTTTTTCAAATTTATTAAAACAGAAAAACTGAAGTATCACATGGTCATAAGTATTCAGACCCTATGCTCAGTATTGAGAAAAAGCACCCTTTTGAGCTAGTACAGCCATGAGTCGTCTTGGGAATGATGCAACAAGTCTTTCACACCTGTATTTGTGGATCCTCTGCTATTCTTTGGAGATCCTCTCCAGTGCTGTCAGGTTGGATGGTGAACTTTGGGGGAGAGCCATTTTCAGGTCTTTCCAAAGATGCTCAATTGGGTTTAGGTCATGGCTCTTGCTGGGCCAGTCAAGAATGGTCACAGAGTTGTTCTGAAGCCACTCCTTTATTATTTTAGCTTTGTGCTTAGGGTCATTGTCTTGTTGGAAGGTGAACCTTCGGCCAAGTCTGAGGTCCAGAGCACTCTGGAAGAGGTTTTTATCTGTTCTTGTCCACATTCATGTTTCCTTCAATGGCAACCAGTCCTGTACCTACAGCTGAAAAACACCCCCATATCATGATGCTGCCTCCACCATTTTTCACTCTTGGTTTTGTATTGGGCAGGTGATAAGCAGTGCTTGGTTTTCTCCACACATACTGCTTAGAATTATCACCAAAAAGGTCTATCTTTGTCTCATCAGACTAGAGAATCTTATTTCTCATAGTCTGGGAGTCCTTTATGTGTTTTTTAGCAAACTCTATGCGGGCTTTCATGTATCTTGCACTGAGGAGAGGCTTCCGTCGGGCCACTGCCATAAAGGCCTGACTGGTGGAGCGCTGCAGTTATGGTTAACTTTATGAAACTTTCTCCCAACTCCCTAATGCATCTCTGCAGCTCAACCACAGTGATCTTGGGGTTCTTCTTTACCTCTCTCACGAAGGCTCTTTTCCCACAATTGCTCAGTTTGGCTGGACAGCCAGGTCTAGGAAGACTTCTGGTGGTCCCAAAATTCTTTCATTTAAAGGATTATGGAAGCCTCTGTGCTCTTAGGAACCTTGAGTACTGTAGAAATTCTTTTGTAACCTTGGTCAGATCTGTGCCTTGCCACAATTCTGTCTCTGAGCTCCTTTGCAGTTCTTTTGACCTCATGATTCTCATTTGGTCTGACATGCACTGTGAAGTGTTGTATAGACAGGTGTGTGCCTTTTCAAATCAAGTTCTATCAGATAAATTAAACACAGCTGGACGCCAATGAAGGAGTAGAACACAAGGAAATGGACAGCATGTGACTTAAAACGATTGAGCAAAGGGTCTGAATACTTATGACCACGTGATATTTCAGTTTTTCTTTTTTTAATACATTTGCAGAACTTTTAAAATTTGTCATTTTAGTCAAGATGGGGTGCAGAGTGTACATTAAAGGGAATCTGTCACCTCATTTTTGACCTATGAGATGCGGCCACTGCCATCAGGGGCTTATCTACAGCATTCTGTAATGCTGTAGATAAGCCTCTGATATAACCTGAAAGATAAGAAGAACGAGTTAGATTATACTCGCCCAGGGGTCTGGTCCGGTCCGATGGGAGTCGCGATCCGGTCCGGCGCTTCCCAACTTCTAGCGATGACGTCCTCCTTCTTACTTCTGCCGTGGCTCCTGCACATGCGTACTATTTCTGCCCTGTTGAAGGCAGAGCAGCGTACTGCAGTGCGGGCAAAGTTCAGAGAGGTCCGGCGCCTGTGCACTGCAGTACTTTACTCTGCCCTCAACAGGGCAGATAAAGTACGCCTGCGCAGGAGCCACGGCAGAAGTAAGAAGGACATCATTGCTAGAAGATGGGAGGCACTGGACCCCCCAGGTGAGTATAATCTAACTCATTTTTCTTATCTTTCAGGTTACATCGGGGGCTTCTCTACTGCATTACAGAATGCTGTAGATAAACCCCTGAATGGCGGTGGCCGCATCTCATAGGCCAAAAATGAGGTGACAGATTCCCTTTAATGAGAAAAAAATGAACTTTTTACCAGATAGCTGCAGTGAAACGAAGAGTGAAAAATTTAAAGGGGTCTGAATACTTTCCGAACCCAATGTATATAGCTGTGGCAGAGGACCGCATTCTTTTTTTTTTTTTTTGCGAAAAAAATTGACTATTGTCTGCTTTGTGGTACATTTTGTGTTTTCCAAAAAAGCGTTAATTTTTTCTCAATTAAATGGCAGAATAACTTAAGACTCCCTAGGTAGTGACAGGAGGAATATCTGAGCCAGACTAAGCTGGCATGACATCTGAGGTGGTAGGAGCCTGCGGTCCGGAACCACCAGGCCTCAACATTCACCGCTGTAGTTCTTGCAGAAAGGAAAGCCAAGATCCAGGTACTGGTGAGAGGACTGAGGCCTAGACTGGTTGTTAGAGACAAGAAGGGTAAGCCAGGACAAGGGCTGGAAAAATGCTAGCAGGGGAGCTAGGCACAAAGTACCGACAGTTGGAATCCTAGGGGTCGGTCATTGCGTTTGTCCGGCAGTGGAGATGAGGGTCCATCGAAGGGTTTGGGACCTGTCATCATATCTCGTTCAACCAGCTGGCAGTAGAGACGGAACATTTGCTTCAAAGGCTGCAAGAGCTGACTGTTGGAACCAGGGTCACATTCCTCAAAATGGAAGAACAACATTGCTGGTGTGCGGTGGGTGTGATCCGAGCAGGATGAACCCTTCTTGAGAAATAAACGGGCCTGGGAGAGGCTCCTTGAGGCAGTTCCGGAAGGAGCTTCCACCACCGAAAGATCGGACTGTCTTTGGAGCTCCCCACCTCCTATGTGGCAAGCAGGTTATGATGTAAGTGACTCAGGGGGCTATCCCCTATTTCTATATGTCGGGGGGGCTCCAGCACTAGTTGAAGCCATATCACTTACAGCCCAGGTACCTGGAAATCTGGTTCCAGGAAGCAGGTGGAGGCAGTTTTCCCACCCCCCCATCCTCCCAAGGAAGGAGAAGCAAATGTCTGAAGAAGATTACTGTATTACCCTCCTTATAATTTTTTTCCTGGCCTTGCACTTTTTTTTTGTAAAATTTTATGTGTAGGAATATAGCAACTACACTTTAAAAATATTTAAATGAGGCCTGCCAGCTGTTGTCTTTCTATGGATGACTATCTTTATAATTTTTTTCTGGCTTTGCATTCTCTAAAAAGCCTTGGAGTGTAGAAGTATATGAACTACACTTTAAAATTATTTATGTTGAGAAAGTTTTTCTGGATTCAATTAGTCATCCATACAGTTTAACACACAGTTATTGTTATGGTGGTATGTAATACTCAAATAGAAAGCATTGATATTTTTTTTTTCTGGATTCAACTTGTCATCCATAGAGTAATATGTTAATTGTGTAATATTACAGTGGGGTAAAATTTTAAAAAACTGTTTGGCCTGGTACAGTTGGCAAAATATTTTTGTAACAGAAATTGAACTGTCCTATATACTTTAGAACCTGCTTTGTTTTAATTTTCGTTGGTTTGAAATAAAAACCCCAATTTGCCTGCTACAGGGGTGCAAATTTGGTCCCTTGGTACTGTGTCCCCAGCCGCCACTATTTCTCCAGGCATGAGGCCAGTTGTGGAATGCCATCTCCAATACACCTGTTGGTATTCTGGTGAGCCTCCGCACATAACTGAAGAGTGGCATGGATGTCTGACACTTGTGCAGTTCTGAAAGACTTTGATGACGTCATCATCAGCACAACAATCCCACTTCTATGCCTACTTAAACATTAGCTGCTGACAATTAAACATGAAGCATTGCATGCGGACCAGGTGGAGATAGAGGAAGACATGAGACAGGGGGATACTACCCAGCCTCCTCTCATCTGCTCAGTGTGGATTGGATAACAATGAGGATGTGGAAGCTGAAAAGGAGGAGGAAGAACAGGAGCTGGCGTATAGCGCAACAGAGGCTAGTACCCACACAAGGCACATCCACGTAGGAGAGATCGGTTGAAGCGAGTAGGGGGAATGAGGAGGAGGATGTGGAGAGTAGTCATTATGGTGGAGACAGGGAAGCTTTGGCTGTAAGGACCTTGGCATATATGTCAGACTTTATGTACCACTGCCTTTTCTGTGACCATCAATGCAAATCCTTAAGGATAAAGTTATTCTCGGGCTTACTGTGCGCTGCTTGACCGGAATAAAATCACCACAATATGAACAATTTGTCCATTTATTTCCCTACGCGTTTCAAAGTGTGAACCACTTCTTCAGGGGTTGACATAATTAATTCTGAAGAAGAAGTGGTTCACACTTTGAAACGCGTAGGGAAATAAATGGACAAATTGTTCATATTGTGGTGATTTTATTCCGGTCAAGCAGCGCACAGTAAGCCCGAGAATAACTTTATCCTTAAGGATTTGCATTGGAGGTCACGAAGTGGACCTTCGGGCGTGCAGCAAGCTGACGGCGAGTTTATATGCTTATACCTCTCCTGGAAAGGGTGAGTAGACTTTTTTCACATCTATTTCATTTATCACCAGATAAGACCCTATTGCGCTCTTTTGTTTCCTAGTTTTATATTTTCTGTGACCATGGCGTTACATTTATCTTGGCAAAAAAGGGAACTGGTGGTTTACCTGCTAGACCCATGCTGCAAGGAGAACCTTGCATCTCTCCTTCCTGAGGTGGACAGGTCTACTATAATGGTGCTATAGCCAAGGCCATTGTGGAAAATATATTGAAAAAAATGTTCTATCAGACAATGCTAGTGGCAAGAGGCAAGTTTCCTTGCCCAACCTAGGAGGAGAGACGAGGGAGACACGCCAGGTACAGCAAAGTCAAGGGAGCAATGTCAAAGGTTTTGGGAAATTTCATTACACTTTGTGTCCAGGCCCTGATGACTTGGTATTTTTGACAAGGAGTGAAAAGTTGTTTTTTTTTTAACCTGGTCAAGCAATAACCAGCCTATTAAAACCAGCATACTACCTAATTCCTCTGGGACCTTCAGCTATTGGGTCTCTAAGCTGAACACCTGGCATGAGCTGTCAGTCCCTCTATGCCTTGGAGGTGTTGTGTTTCCCTGCCGTTAGCGACTTGTCTGAGCAGGTTTTTAGTGATTCCGGGGAGGCAAAACAGACAGGGACTTTCACCTGTCAGCAGAAAGTACTGACAGGCTCACTCTGATAAAAATAAACAACGCTTGGATTAGCCTCAACTTTTCCACACCACCAGAATACAGCAGAGCATAAAGTGTTTTTAATCTTCAATATTTGAATGAGACCTGCCATTTGTTGCCTTCAAGGATCAGTGGATGACTGGGTGACCCTACTTATTTTTTACTGGCTTTGCACCATGCACAAAGCCTTTGAGTGTAGGAGTACATCAATTACACATCCAAAATATTTTGAGGCCCTCAATCTGTTGCCTTCAACGGTCTATGGATGACTGTATTACCCTCATCATTTTTCATTGATGTACACTTCACACAGCCTTTGAGTGTAGAAGTACCACAACTATACTTTGCTTACAATATTTGAATGAGATATCACTACATGACAATTTGAACACCCACACTCGACTAATGGGTGTATCAGAGTCCCTTTCCCATCAAATGCTTGGCAGTTCTTCCTTCATAAAATTTCCAGTGTTTCCTAAAAATTTCAATTTGGGTTTACGTAAAATTATTTTTTTTAAATCATTTTTATATTACTCTGGCGCCTCATTGGGGGACACAGAACCATGGGTGTTATGCTGCTGTCCACTAGGAGGCGACACTATGCATAATCTGAAAAGATTAACTTTGGCTCCTCCTCTGCAGTATACACCCCTGGACGGCGTCAGCCTTCTCCAGTTTTTGCTTAGTGTCACATAGGAGGCACACCTAAAGATTTTTTTCCCTTTTTTATTTTTTTCCGTTTGTTTCCTGACGGATTACAGATGAAGAAAAGTGGGTCTCCTGCGAGACCCCCGGCATGGCTCCTTCCTCGGCCCCTATTATAGGGTGCCCGGTTGAGGTGGCTATTCTCCATGTCGCTCCTTCCCCAGTCCCTCGGGTACTGGTTCGAAGTCGAGATCTCCCTCCTTCCCCAACCTCTTTGGGGTCTGGGTTGAGGTCGAGGCGAGGATGAAGACCCCTGATGGTGACAGACGCACCCTCCTTAATCCCCCTCTGGGGGCATTAAGTTGAGACACCACAGGTACGGTCTATGTAAGGCAGCATTCTGCAGCTTAAACAGCCGGGGACCCCAGCCTCGATGCGGGCTCCTGTTGGAGCCGGGGAAGAGTGCAGACAGACATGGCACATACAGAGACAAGGCTCCCTGCGCCCCTGTCTCTGCGGCAGCACCGGCTCCATAGCGCCTCAGGGGGACCCCCATACGGACACCGCTATCGCTGCTGGCCCCACCGCTACTCTCTCTCAATCTGGGGGGGTCTGGTTCAGATCCGACCCCCTCCCGGACATCCGCGCCGCCCTTGAGCCCTCCTGGGCATCAGGCTTCTAATTTAGACCGCGGCTTCGGCCTAGCTGAAGCCGACGCCTTCTCCCCGGCCCGCCCCCCCGGATGACGATTTTGACACTCTATAGTGTCATAGAAGGGGCGGATCGAGGCAGAAAGGGCGCGTTTTTACATAGCCCTGTGCGCCCTTTTCAGCTCTCCGCCCCCTTCTTCTCAGCATCCCGGTGGCCATCTTTGCCGCAAGCCATCTCTGACAGGACGCCCACAGTAACGTCGGCAGTCTCCGGGGGGTACAGCTCTAATTGGGGGACTCCGCTCCCACCCTGTTGCCCTTACGGGCCGTTGTTTACGGTTGAGTTCTCATATTGTTCTTTGAGCTCGTACATAGTAGCCTTCTTACAGGCATGGTTATGTTATTTCTATTACGTTCCTCCTAATGCTTTTACACAAAACTGAAGAAGGCTGACGCCGTCCAGGGGTGTTTACTGCAGAGGAGGAGCAAAAGTTAATCTTTTCAGATTATGCATAGTGTCGCCTCCTAGTGGACAGCAGCATAACACCCATGGTTCTGTGTCCCCTAATTAGAGGGCTAAGAGAGATTTTACGGTGAGTACACAAAAATCTCCTTTTTTGCATATATAAAAGTCATTATACAGGAAAGAATAGTATACACGAACATATGGTCAGACCGCAGAATTCATGGTTCCATTTACTACATCAAGTCTTCTCGTCCCGAAGTGGCAAAACTGCCTCAGACCATCACACTACCACCACCATATTTCACAGTTGGTATGATGTTCCTTTTCTGAAATGCTGTTACTTCTATGCCAAATGTAATAGGACATACACTACCGTTCAAAAGTTTAGGGTCACTTAGAAATTTCCTTATTTTTCAAAGAAAAGCACATTTTTTTCCAATGCAGCTAACATTACCTAATTCTGAAATACACTCTCTACATTGTTAATGTGGTATGACTATTCTAGCTGCAAACGTCTGGTTTGTAATGCAATATCTTCATAGGTGTATAGAGGCCCATTTCCAACAACCATCACTCCAGTGTTCTTATGGTACTATGTGTTTGCTAACTGTTTAAGAAGGCTAATGGATGGTTAGAATACCCTTGAAAATCCTTGGGCGGCATTTGTTAGCACAGCTGAAAACAGCTTGGCTGATTAGAGAAGCTATAAACCTGACCTTCCTGTTGAGCTACTTGAGAGCATTACATTTGTTGGTTCCATTAATCTCTCAAAATGGCCAGAAAAAAAGTACTTTCATGTGAAACTCGACAGTCTATTCTTGTTCGTAGAAATGAAGGCTATTCCATGCGAGAAATTGCCAAGAAACTGAAAATTTCCTACAACGGTGTGTACTACTCCCTTCAGAGGAGAGCACAAACAGGCTCTAACCAGAGTAGAAAGAGAAGTGGGAGGCCCCGCTGCACAACTGAGCAACAAGACAAGTACATTAGAGTCTGTAGTTTGAGAAATCTACGCCTCACAGGTCCTCAACTGGCAGCTTCATTAAATAGTACGTGCAAAACGCCAGTGTCAACGTCTACAGTGAAGAGGCGACTTCGGGATGCTGGCCTTCAGGTCAGAGTGGCAAAGAAAAAGCCATATGAGACTGTCTAATAAAAGGAAAAGATTAATATGGGCAAAAGAACACAGACATTGGACAGAGGAAGATTGGAAAAAAGTATTATGGACAGATGAATCCACGTTTGAGGTGTTTGGATCACACAGAAGAACATTTGTGAGATGAAGAACTGGAAAGATGCTGGAAGAGTGCTTGACGCCATCTGTCAAGCATGGTGGTGGTAATGTGAAGGTCTGGGGTTGCTTTGGTGCTGGTAAAGTGAGAGATTTCTACAAGGTAAAAGGTATTTTGAATAAGGAAGGCTCACTCCATTTTGCAACGCCATGCCATACTCTGTGGACAGCGCTTGATTGGAGCCAGTTTCATACTACAACAGGACAATGACCCAAAGCACACTTCCAAATTATGCAAGAACTATTTAGGGAAGAAGCAGGCAGCTGGTATTCTATCTGTAATGGAGTGGCCAGCACAGTCACCAGATCTCAACCCCATTGAGCTGTTGTGGGAGCAGCTTGACCGTATCGTACGCAACAAGTGCACATCAAGCCAAACTAACATGTGAGAGGGGCTTCTAGAAGCATGGGGTGAAATTTTTCCAGATTACCTCAGCAAATTAACTGCTAGAATGCCAAAGGTCTGCAATGCTGTAATTGCTGCTAAGGGTGCATTCTTTGACGAAAGCAAAGTTTGAAGGAGAAAATTATTTCAAATAAAAATCTTTTTTTCGAACCTTATCAATGTCTGGACTAGATTTTAAATTCATTTGGCAACTCATTTGATTAATAAAAGTGAGTTTTCACGGAAAACACAATTGTCTGGGTGACCCCAAACTTTTGAACAGTAGTGTACACTAGGGTGACCGGATCTCATATGGGGGGAAAAAATGTCAGAATCTTGTTCGTCTGGACCCCACAAAACGATTCCCCTTTCCAGATATTGAGAGAGCCAAAATTTGAGCTCGATCAAACGACGTTAACCCGTGCCGCTCGTCGCTCAAAGTTTGAAAAAATCCAAATTGAGGTATTTTAAGATTTAGGTATTTTGCATAGTCTGTTAGACTATAAAGAATGTGACAACAACATTGCAGAAATAGCCCTGACCAAATTTTCGAACCATTTGTGGTATTTGAATGCAGAGTTGGTGGGATTATCGTTTTTTGATCCCACCATTACAGACAATGAAAAGTTGTTAATGGCTAATAAATTGCTCAGTAGCACAGAAGAACCATCAGAGCACGCTAACCTACATGAGTTGATAATTTTACATAGTTATCTAATCTATTCTAGAGCTTTTGTTAAAGTAGTTTTTGAAACGTCAGAATATAATGCTCGGCATTTGCTTACAACTTGCAGGACATATTGCTTTTGTTCTTCATCTTTTGTCAGAAGGTCGTTAAAGTCGGTTACTTCCTACCTATTTTAATTTTTCTTTCCTAACTTTTGGATTTACAACCCTAGCGTGCTCTGATGGTTCATCTGTGCTACTGAGCAATTTATTAGCCATTAACATCTTTTCATTGTCTGTAATGGTGGGATCAAAAAACGATAATCCCACCAACTCTGCATTCAAATACCACAAATGGTTCGAAAATTTGGTCAGGGCTATTTCTGCAATGTTGTTGTCACATTCTTTATAGTCTAACAGACTATGCAAAATACCTAAATCTTAAAATACCTCAATTTGGATTTTTTCAAACTTTGAGCGACGAGCGGCACGGGTTAACGTCGTTTGATCGAGCTCAAATTTTGGCTCTCTCAATATCTGGAAAGGGGAATCGTTTTGTGGGGTCCAGACGGACAAAATTCCGACATCGATTTTTTGCGGTCACCCTAGTGTACACCTTCCAAAAAGTTCAACTTTTGTCTCATCAGTCCACTAAGTATTGTCCCAAAATTTTTGGCGATCATCAAGGTGTTTTCTAGCAAAACCGAGGCGACTTTTATGTTCTTTTTGCTCAGCAGTGATTTTCATCTTGGAACTCTGCCAAGCAGGCCATTTTTGCCCAGTCTTTCTTACAGTATAATAGAGTAATGAACACTGACCTTAACTGAGGCAAGTGAGGCCTGCAGTTTTTTGGATGTTGTTGTGGGGTCTTTTGTGACCTCTTGGATGAGTTGTCTCTGTGCTGTTGAGGTAATCCCTGGGAAGGTTCACCACTGTTCCATGTTTTCGCTATTAGTTGATGATGACTCGCTGTGGTTCGCCGGAGTCCTAAAGCTTTAGAAATGGCTTTATAACCTCTTCCAGACTGAGCAATCTCAATTACTTTGTTTCTCATTTGTTCCTAGATTTCTTTGGATCGCAACGTGATGATTTCTTGATTTGAGAACAGGTGTGGTAGGCCTTTGTCTGGATAGGGAAATTGTACTCTGCTTCCCCAAAGACCTGATAAACCATAATTGATCTATATTTTAAAGTGGGTGAGAGGGGAGATCACTATAGTGCTATAGAGACTACAGCTGTGGTGTCCTGTTTGTTTTAGCAATATGTTTTATAGCCAGTACTCCGATCTCCATCTATTATCCCCCTATATGCAGTGTACCTGTGTGACTACTGCTGCTTATCAGGGACTTCAGCAGTGACATTGTGTCCACTGTTAAAGCTAGTGGTTGGCTACAGCTGTAACATGGCAGGGAAATAAGAGACCGGAGGCAAGCACCTGAGCAGTGGAGGACTTACCAGATAAGTAATGGTTTTCTTTCTGTATGGTTAAATTTGCAAAATAATTCAGATAGCACATCCATTTGTTTCAGTTTCGCAAAATGCATCATCCCTTCACTAGGTGTGCATGGATCATGAATACCCACTAGCAATGTCTTATTGATAAGTATAGCAGATGGTATATAATAAATATTCTCCTAAAAGCCAACTGAACTTGGTAGTGATTTTTTTCCTACTTTGGGCAAGCAAGTCAGTGGCCATGGCTTCAAATGTCAGCTGTTATGTAGCTCTGAATAGATCCAGTGTGCTTTCTTTGTCTGGAAGTTCTACACTTAGACATGGCGAGCACTCTAGCCTGTAGCATCTCTTCCACAATCTTGTCCAACTCTCCATACTACAGTTATAAGTTTGTAGTATGTGATGTCTCAATACTCTACTTGGTGAAGAGAAGTCCACAAATGATACTGTGTATTTCAGGGAAACCTGCTCTCCTCATTCAGGGATGATGCCTGCTTGTTGCCCTTTTCCTTTTCAAGGCGGTAATGTCACAATGGGGGCAGGCTATGCAGCGTTGAAAATCTTTCCCTCCCCCCCATATGTGCTCACCCACCTGTCCACTCTCTTTCCCCATGTGCTGACTTCTCTCGTCTATGCTCTCCTCTTTGACCTGTCTACCCCATGTGCTATCCCCCTTGTCTGTTGTTGTCTCTCTCCTTCCTGAGCTGTTATCCCCTCATGTGCTGTCCCGTTTGAGCTGTCTCCCCCCTGTGCTCTGTCTCTCTCACCCCTGTGTCTGACCGTGTACAGAACATACCACAGCTCCTGGGCAGGGGAGGAAGCAAAAGACAATACTGACACTACAGCAGGAGATCGCAGAGGATACATTTTGAGTGGTAAAATATTGTTTAAAAACAGTCAGTGAAATATTTTACGTCACAAAATGAATCCTCTGTGATCCCCTGCTGTAATGTCAGTATGGTCTTTTGCTTCCTCCCCTGCCCAGGAGATGTGGTATGCTCCACACACGGTCAGACACAGACAATTTTTAAAATGAACTTTCGTTCGTGGGAAAATCCCTTTAATGTGACCGGCTTACTCTGCCCGTCGCGGATCTGCCACCGGTATCAGCCGAATGATTTACTGCTCCTGTGCGGAATTCCGCTGGTGGTACCGCTCAAGAGGGTGAGTGTGAGGTGCGTATAGAGTGTGTGTGGTCTGACCGTGTTCCGCTGGTGGTACCGTGCAATAGGTTGGTACCATTAGCAGTTTCTATATTGAGACACCCATCACTTGGGTGTCCCAATATGGCGGTCGGTGAACTTCCTCTGCTTGGAATTCTGGGATACGGTGACATCTGGACAGAACAGGAAATGAAAACATTACAAGGCAGTTATATAAATAGATGCATATCTGTATGTTTGCATTACAAAATGTATTTTTAATTTCTATATTCGTAATTTAAATGTATTCTTTTGTATTTTTAGGGGAGCAGAATATGTATCTGCTAGAGAATGGATGAGGATTTGTTTTGAACTATTGGAATTGCTAAAGGCTCATAAGAAGGCAATCAGAAGAGCCACTGTAAACACCTTCGGCTACATTGCTAAAGCTATCGGGTAAATTTTTTTTTCTTGATTCTGGTTTTGACTATCTTTAACTTTAATGCTGCTGAATATATGATGTTATACATACAAATATAAAATATCCATTGTTTACCCCTTAATGACAGCTGATATTTTTTTTCACAGCAGTCATTAAAGAGGTTGTCCGCTACTCAAACACCTTCTCAATCACTAAACCCCCGCTTCCTCTGTAATAAAAAGGTTTTGTTACTGTGTAAGCCAGTTGAAAAAAAGATTGCTCTCAGTAGGAGAAACAAAATACTATATTTTTCAAACTATAAGAAGCAGTTTTCCTCCACAAATGGGTGGAGCATCTTATGGTCCCGATGTATCTTATAGAAATGTCCCCTAAGGATGGGGATGGGAGCGACTGTGGTGGAGGAGCTGGTCACCAAAGGCAGTAGCCGGCTGCTACGGCTAACAATGTGTCCACTGTTAAAAGAAAATTAATATTCACTGCTCTCCACGCCCATAGTCCCGCCTACCTCTAAGCACTGAAGCCAGCACCAAGAGGTGTGAGGGACTATGGGAGCTTGGAGCAGTGAATATTATTTTTAATAGCGGGCACACAGCCACCGGGCGAGCACGTGTTCCTGCTGTTATCAGAACTGCAGCAAGCAGCCTAGAAAGTGATAAATCGCTGGAATCCAGGTCACTGTACAATCATGTTCCTCACAAATGGGGTAGCATACGGCTATGTGCACAAGCTGCGGATTCACCAGCAGATTTTTCTGTGCGGATCCCCAGGTAAAATGACCTGCGGTTTGACACCTGGACAATGGAATAGGTGGCAAACCGCAGCGGAATCCGCAGAAAGAATTGACATGTCAATTCTTTCTGCGAATTCAAAACCGCAGCTTTTCCGCAGTGAAAAAACCGCAGCATGCGCACAGCGGATTGTAAATCCCATAGACTTGCATGGTACTGTACACTGTCTGCAGAACTGCTGCGGATCCGCAGAGGCCAAATCCGCAGCGGCCAAATCCGCAGCAAAATCCACAGCGTGTGCACATACCCTTAAGTATTAACACTTTTTTTAGCATTTTTTTCTCACCTGTCTAAAACTTTTGCATAAGATTTAGATAAATTGCAGACTTGGCCTTGAGTAATATGCACAGACCCTGAGCATCTAAATTTTTTTCTATGGAAGTGAGGTATATCTGATTGGCTAAAAGTGCGATGTAGCATAATGTCAATTTTTATGCTCTTTCCTATGAAAAAAAATGACTTTGCAAAATTGCATTGAGGTGGCTGCATATTATAAAGTGTCTTTAACAAAACCTGTTAATGCTTTGTTTGCTTTTTCTCTCTGCATAGGCCACATGATGTTCTTGCAACACTTCTAAATAACTTGAAAGTACAAGAAAGACAAAACAGAGTATGTACTACTGTAGCTATTGCCATTGTGGCTGAAACATGTTCACCTTTTACTGTTCTCCCTGCGCTGATGAATGAATATAGAGTGCCAGAATTGAATGTCCAAAACGGTGTGTTAAAATCTCTGTCCTTCCTCTTTGAATACATTGGAGAAATGGGAAAAGATTATATCTATGCCGTAACACCACTGCTTGAAGATGCCTTAATGGACAGGTAAAGTAGATTTCCTGCTAAGAGTTATATTTTCAATTAAAAAATGCAAATGTAAAGAAATGGCATCCTATTTATGTATGACCAAGGGTTATTCTCAATGTATGTGTTTAGCAACACAGCTTTCCAATCTCTTCACTTACTTGGTGCTGTAATGGCAGGAACTCATCATCGAGTGATGGTTCTGTTTCATTTTCTTTGTCCTACTGGTGAGTTTTGCTTGTTCCTGTAACAACACGTTAAAGGGGTGGTCTGTAAAAAACATTTATTTTCATCTTAAATATCTATTTAATGATTTAATATATTTTAATGAAAAAAATCCCTATCTCACTGCGTGATCTAACTGCTTTTTTTAATTTTTTTTTTTTTTACCTATTTGCTGTTTGACGCATTGCTTGAGAACCCCCAGTGCAAGCTAGGATACTCAAACGAGATGTCATCAGAGGCCATAGGCTGCAGTCACTGCCACAGCCTTTGCCCTTCCCTGAAATGAAGCACCATCAGTGACGTTCATTTCTGGAGCTATCCTAGGCCCTGCCCTACTGAGCATTTGTTGTTGGCAATTTCAGCATATGTTCAGTAGGATCTTGTCACTGCAATATGAAGATTTTAGGCACTTAGTGTAAAATCTTTCTAGGAGCCTTCCTTGGGGGACACAGAAAAACCATGGATGTATGTATGTTGCTAACACTAGGTAATAAAAAGTTAACTCCTCAATAGTATACACTCACGGACCGGAGCTAAGCTGGTCAGTTAGTGTTAAAGCATTAGGAGAAGCAACCTAAAATCAACTACAGCCTAGCCCAAGAGAGGCATTTAAAAAGGACAGGTGTTGTGTCCCCCATTGAAGGCGCCAAGAAAGATTTTACTGTAAGTACTCAAAAGGAAATGTACAAAATATTCCTGCCCAGGTTCGAAACCGCCAAGGAAGAAAGTACGAACTCTGTAGAACCTGAAAAAGCTAAGAATAGATAATTAAGACACAGCCTAGAGAGCTGTCGTAGAGACGTGACAACAAATCGACTAGTAGGCCACAGACCCAGATGAAGAAAGCAGGGAAAAAGTGATGGTGTTTTGTCCATTGCCAATGTGCATTTACAATGGCAGAACGAATCCAGTTTGGGAGACCATTGTGGTGACTAATTTGAACGTCTGAGGAATATGTTCTACAGGGAAGATGAGACGCACTTCAACCAATTACAGCATATAATAGATATCAATCTGGAGCACAAGAAGAACAGCGAGAGAAGGCCATTTTCCCGGAGAAGTGGGGAAAATAAAAATGGAACCACTATGGCCAAGAAACTTAGGAAGAGAAGAGAGACAAGATAGTACTGTTACATTTCAGACTCGCCCACGAAAGTGATTGTTGCCAAAAGGAACTTATGAGGAAAAAAAGGAAAAATGACTAGCAGAGTACGGAGAAGAGGTAAACAAGTCGAGCCATGTAACTGAAAAAAGGTTGCAACTGGGAAATATATGGAGGAGTCTATAAGAAGGTAGACCACTTCTACGAGTAGTACTAACTGGAGAAGGATGGGAAGCCCAGAACACCACAAAGTGAAAACTGCTGAATCGCAGAACCTGGAAGTAGATTGAAGAAACCTTGTGTCAGCGGATGAATGATGGCAATGATGAGTATGTTCCACTATAAATGAATATGGACAAGGACTGTCAGACGAGACAACCCGTCCCGAAGGTCTTTCGCAAGTTGTGAAGTGGTGGTACGTTGCTTACTCTGAACCTCTTAAGACATAGGCAGGCCTTGGTAAGTCCAGACCAGATGGCTCTGTCGAGAGTGGTGGAATCGGGTTTCAACTTGGAAAGAATGGAGAAGCAGGCGTAAGCGTAGTAGAAGCCAAGTGTTGAGAAACCACAGTATGAAGCCAGGAGCCATCCTGGAAAAAATGGTCCCGCTTATGGAAAGCGTACTGAGAAACCAAAGGCTTCTAGGGTAGCTCTTGACTCGCGCAGACCAGAGAGATGGAAGTCATGGGAAGAGAATAAGAATCATCACATGCGAAATCACTTTCCTTGATGTGAGCAACCACGTGACCGATAATCCTGATGAGGGTCGAAAACTGTTGGCAGTGGTCATAGAAAACAATCAATAGGCAATCTACTCGATGAAGTCCAAACATTCCAAGAAGGAATCCCGGAAGGGTGCCTGGTACAGGTAACCGGGTGTAGACAGCCGCTAGGAAAAAGTACTGACTCTGTGAACCACAAGGTCAGACTTGGCCAGGGATTCTGTGAGCTGGTATGGGCTATTCGAGTGTTATAGCGCTGATCCTAAGAGTGATGAGCTAAACACCGGGAGGGAAAGAACAGAATTATGACTTTAAATATGGAAAAAGAGGGGGACTCTCTTCCGTGATGTTCAGTCATCAGGGCCAGCGTTTAAGAGGCTCTCATACTTTAGATAACATCTTGTGCTTCGCAAGTTACAATTTCTGTAAGAAAAAAAGATAAATGCCAGACAAGAGGCTGAGGTAATGTGGTCACTCCAGGCTTCCTCGACCTTGCTGCGATCAGCCCCATGGGGATCATGGTAAATAAAGAATCTGACTACCTGGATAGTGGACAGAGCACTAGAAACCCTGCTATCAGCCATGTGGGTCATAGAGATGGTATGGCACTTGGACTGCAATGCAGATGTTCATGCGGTTAATGGTAGATGACTTAGTGAATTGGTCAATGGTATACCAAAAAGACAATAGCCACGGTACCTATTGATGACGCACTGACTTATTAGATAGTGGACACAGCGCCCTTTGACCATCGTCGTGATCAGACTTGTGGTTCTCAGCAGATGGCAGTTCTGATTCACTGAATAGTGAACAGAGCACGTACATCACGGAGCGAGCGGTCATGAGGATTGTGGTAGGTGGATGATGCGTCTGCCTCAATGGGTAGCGAAAAGAATCCTTGCGTCGCTGTTACAGTCAACCATGAGGTACCTGGTAGATGGTGCCTCTGACTCACTGAATAGTGGACAAGAAACCTGGACCGCTTCTACCTGTTGGTACCTGATAGATGGTGCTTCTGATTTACTGGACTATGGACCTTGGACAGCTGCTGCAATTGACAATACGGTATTGGTAGATGGTGCTTCTGACTCGCTGGATGGTGGACAGGAACCTTGGACCACTTCTGCAAATGACCATGGATTATGTGATGGTGCATCTGACTTTCTGTATAACGGACAGCGCACTAACATGATGCTGCCGATTGACCCTGTGATACCTTTTATCTGACTTGCTGCTTATAGAATACAGGTGGATGTGGGCATGGGAAAACCCACTCCATTGCTGCGGTCTAGGATTGTATACTGTGGTCGGCTTTGATTTAAACATTTCGAAATGCGACCCCTGAAGGAGGGAACGTACCATAGAGGCAGCGGCCAGGCGCTCCCAATAGAAAGGCCCTTAAAGGGAATCTGTCACCCCTTTTTTTAGATATCATATTATATCATTCAATTGTCACATAAGGATTCTCTTAGTACTTTTGCTTCCCCCTGACCCCGCACCTTTCATGCATAAATACCTTTTTTATATCGGTTCAGATGTATGTAAACTGCCACAGTCCGGTCCGCTGGGCGGGGCTTATTCAACTGCTCCCCCCTCCCTGTCTTGCTCCACACAAGAAGAAATGCGTAGAGCAAGACAGGGCGGGGGGAGCAGTTGAATAAGCCCCGCCCAGCGGACCGGACTGTGGCAGTTTACATACATCTGAACCGATATAAAAAAGGTATTTATGCATGAAAGGTGCGGGGTCAGGGGGAAGCAAAAGTACTAAGAGAATCCTTATGTGACACGCAATTGAACGATATCATATATCATCTCAAAAAAGGAGTGACAGATTCCCTTTAAGTAGTTTGCATAGACAACCATGGAAAACTGTCCGGGAATCCTGTGTCCTGTTCTGCTATATCCTACTGAATTGTTGGGGAGGGGTGATGTGAACTCCTGGAGGGATTAACAATAGCAGGAAGGGCTTTGTTAATTTATGATGTGGGATTATGGACAGATCCCATTTAAATTGTAAAAAATTTAAACATGTTACCAAGACTGGAGGTGGAGGCCATGACTCTGCTTTTTATAGACATGTCACCGGGGGATTTGTTGAGGCTGTGTATATCGAATCTATGTAATGGCGTTGAAGAAAGGAAGATGGCACCTGGGGGGGCGGCATCCAAAAGAGCTTTCTAGGTTCCCGAGTCGCTAGGGAGAAAGATGTGGTGTGATGGGTTGAAGCCGATGGGCATGGAGAATTGGAAAGCCAATACGACCAATTGGCTGGGAATAGCAGGGGTGTGTCCCGACTGCAGGAGCAGGCATCGGGCCAAGCCGAGGATTAAATTTATAGATCCTGCCAACAGGGAGAACCAGGTCAGCGTTGGGACCGCGGCTGGATTGGAAACTTAATAAAGACGAGAGGTGTCCATGACCTGGGACCCACAAACCTTTTAATTAAAGTATATTAGAAGATTAGATTATGACATTATATACAGACATTTAGGATTAAAACAAATGTTTGCTTCGGACCACTTTTAATTTCAGTGCTGTCAGTGCACAATCAATTGATTTGCATACAGCGATAATTAAGCCATTAATCAAGCACCCTGCTCATATGAGCCACATATGATTCTGCTGACCATGTGCCGCATTCCAGGATCATTAAGGAAGACTATAAAAAGAGACGGTCAAATCAGACTAGATGGGAGGAAATAATTTACAGTCTAAAGTTACTTTGAGCAACCCAACATGACAGGTTCCCTTTAAGTCTATTTACCTGCAGGCAAAGGGTGTAAGAGAGGTGTTGGTAGTGTTTCGGCATGCTCAAAAATGTGCTTGAGTCGCTGCAGCATTCAACCTATCAGCAGGATTTTACTCAGTAAATTAGACACTGTCAGGCTGGAGCTGTTATATTGATTAAAATGATACCTTGGTTGGTGAAATCCATCTTGTTGTTGTTTAATCTTTATTTGTAATTTTTGGTTAATGAGAATCCCAATTCTGCGGGGTGGCCTGTGGGGGATCTTTATATAGTGCTCTGCTTACATATTCAACTGTATGGGCTTATCACAGGTCACTGATCTCTAAGTGACCTGCCCCCTAGTTTACAAACTGCATAGAATATTGTGGTAAAAAAAATTAACATTCTTCAAAATGGCGCCGACACCTGTACTGTAGCATGATGCAATGGCTAATATGCAAATATTCATTTATGATTTAGTCATATAATATAATATTGTTGGTAGAGAAAAAAAATATTTTAATAAAAAATGGCGCTTGCACAGTAGCATCTATCGCAATCCATTTTACTGGAGAAAAGAAAAAATTAAATCCATCAAGATGGCGGCGCCTGCGCAGTAGCATCTATAGAAACGCGATAGATGCTACTTCGCGGGCACCATTTTCATACAGATTTTTTTTTCTCCCCACAATGCTATATGACTAAATCATAAATGATTATATGCATATTAGCTATTGCATCATGCTTGTGTTGGCACCATTTTGATGAATGTTTTTTTTTTTTTTTTTTTTACTACACAATATTCTAATTCTTGATTTTTACCGATGTGTGATTGGATTTATAAAACCTAGTCGTCCGCTGGAAAAAAAATAGCACATGGACATATCACACAAATGTGAAAATGTAGTCTGAGGGATTGAATAAATAACAGTATTGCTCCATCATTCAGTACAGATCAAAATAAATACTGACCGTGATCGCTGACGTCTCGTCTGATTAGAGTTGTCTTCTGTTGGTGGTTCTCCATTTGGTCAGACCTTCATGTTGTCATCTCCCAGCCATGACTCGTCTTATTACACTAATCACTGCAGCCCTGAAAATAACAAGGTCCCATATATACACATACATACACTGCGCCCCTGACTACATACAAGTATCCCAGCATTAATATGCTATCAGCCACACTTTGCACAGAGTAAGCAGTGTTTTACAGTACCAACAAAGTAAATGAGATTCCCCCTGAAGTCTCATGTACACTTTGCTTATTTTTTCGTGGCACATTTGCAGCAGATTAAAATCTGCATAGTGTCAATTCTTGCAGTCTTTTGGCTGTATATTTCACCCATTCTAATGAGTTGGTGAGAAAATGCAACAAAAACACATGTAAAAACCGTGGCAAAATCACATTTTATGCAGCATTCTTCCTGCCAACACATCAGTATTTGCATCCGCTATTTGCATCAGTATTTTTCCTGCAAATCCTGAATGTGTATATTCAGGCCTAGTCCCCTGCCTTTGTCCTCCCTGCACAATTCATTATAGGTTTCTGAAAACGTCATAATGAATTTTGGAATGGGAGAATACGTTATCAGGGTATTATAATGAAATGGGATAGCGTCTTCTCCCACCTTTCAAATCATTACAAAGTAGTGTCCTTTCCCCTTCCTCAACCACTCACCAACAACTTTTAAGTCCCTGATAGCGTGGTAATGAATTGAGAGGTGGGAGAAGACTCGCTCGGGTCCATATAATGAATTGTGTGGATGGGGAGGATGCTATCGGGACCTTGTAATGAATTGTGGGGTGGGTGAGGACACGATCGGGGACTTAGCATCCTCCCCCACCACCCATTAATTTTAAATCCATAGGTAGTGTCCTCCTCCCCCTGTTTATTATAAGTCCATCCCAATCCCTCACCCCCAACACAATTTTTCTCTTCCCAATGTATTAAAAAATATAATAAAATAAACTAGCTTCTTCTTTTTTGGGAACTTTTTCTAAATGATACAGTTGCACTCTGCATGCTGACGTCATCAAGCCGCACACATTTGTCACAGAGAGAGCCAGGCTGGAAGCTGAAGATTGATTCCTGCAGCTCCTTTGCAACTTTCTACACTAGGCAGCGGAGCAGCAGGATCTTTCCTTGCTTAGCACTCCACACATGATGAGAGCAATCTAGCCACGGGAACCTCAGTGCCTTGAGCTCTGAGCAACAGTCTAGATTGCCCTCATTATTACCACCCTACAATGACTCCCTCCATCTCCAAGCCCTGGTACAGGTCCACCCATGGTATGTCTGCCCCTACTGGTGAGGCTTCAGTCACTGCTCAGTACACGGTGAGAGGCCGCTATATGCTCTCACTAGCAGTTGATGACTGCTCGCTCTGCTGGTGCATCAGTGCAGAGCCGACTGTCAATGTTCTCAGGTGTGCTTACAGCCTCCTTTCACAGGTCTGTATGTGGTGAATGAAGCAACTCTGGCAAAAAGACAACTGCTCCCAGGTGGAGTAAAGTTAATTTTCTCTTTGGAGTCACTCACCTTTAAAATGCCATTTTACCTGTGGGTTAACCCATATCTGCAGATAAATGGTGTTATGCCACTTGAAAACTTCCATTTAACATCTGGCAGTGTATTGCTGGACTCAAAAGTTCAGAAAGCACTCTCATTCTAGGAAAGATTTACAAGGTACACCATTACAATCATCAGGGCCTAGTGATCTTTTTTTTTTTTTTCTTGTTATAGACAGATATCTCGTATGCATATAGTGTGTGTGTGTATAGGCATATACACAGCAGGTAAAATAAGTATTGAACATGTCAACAATTTTCTAAAGGTGCTGTTGATATGAAATTCTCAACAGATGACTGTAACAATTCATAAGGCAATGAAATCAAACCATAGATGTTGATAAATTGTGTAATAATGAGATGACACAGGGAAAAAGTATTGAACACATTAAAAAGAGAAATTTAGCACCTTTCCATAATTAGAAAGCAATCCTTCCACTTAGTGAAAAATATCGACTGATTCAACTGATGGCCTATAAAAAGGTCTCTTTACCAACGTGCCGGGGCCCTGGCGAGACAGGGGGCCCACTCACGCTGTCTGGGATACCATACATAGCTCCCAACCCCATCCTCGCCCTCCCTGAGGGACCCACGCAGCCCCTCACAGCCAGCAATGGGTCATCGCTATGGCTGTTCTCTTGTGTGCGGCACAGGACCTGTGATGAGGTCACAGGAGGGGAGGAGTCAGGGGTCACATGATCAGGGGCCTCTGTGGCTGCAGGACTCTGCTGTGCTGGTTGTCATGGTGCTGGATGAGGTAAAGTTTGTGTGGGTTCAGGAGGGGTTTACAAGGTGGATGTAGCAGAGCCGTGTGTGTACGAGGTGTACCGGAGCGGAGCCGCGTGTGTGTACGAGGTTTATGGTGGGGAGCATTCATACCTCCCAACCGTCCTAGATCCAGCGAGACGGTCCCGATTTTGAGAGAGAGACTGCCCCAGCTGGGAGCTTATTTTTCCCGCGGGCACAGGAGTACACGGCGGAGCCCCAAGGAGCACTTTAAAATTTGCACGTGACGTTCTACCAGAAGTATTGCAAAAAAAAGGGGGAGACAAAAAAGCGCAATAGGGTCTTATCCACGTTACAAGAGACAGTATATCATGAAATATGCTCACCTGGTTAGGATGAGATAAGAGCGTGTAGGTAGCGGCTGCTGCAGATCCACAGGTCTTCAGCGACCTGGTGTGGTATTTCCTGATGAAGGGGGCATGAGACCCCTGAAACGCGTAGAATAAAACCACTGCAATCATACAGCACTCTCCTGGAATTTGTCTAAAGCGGCAGCGCGGAATATAGCTACAAACTCCCTTTGGTTCTACCAGAAGTGACATGCTGGAAGCTGACCAGAAATGAGGTAATTTCGGGAGGAGATTGTGACGGAACCATGGAGGCACTTCAGGGAATGCTTCAGATCCATCACCGTGTCCTCCTCTGACAGCGAGGACGGTGGGATTGGCCTTGGAATCGGGGATGCCTGCCACGTGTGCGGATCCGTGATATGTCCTGCACCAGGAGGCTCAGGTGGGCACTACAATGGGAGCCGAGCTGCTATGGTATCTTTATAGAATCTTTATTTCTGTGTTTCTTTCTTTCTCTTTTCTCTCTAATCTTTTTTTTTTCTCTATTCTTTCTCCTCTTTCTTTCTTTCTTTCTTTCTTTCTTTCTTTCTGTTTGTTTCTTTCTCTCTCTCTCTCTCTGTTCTTTCTTTCTTTCCCCTTTCTTTTTCTTTGTTCTTTCTCCATTCTTTCCCCTCTTTCTTTCTCTCTCTCTCTCTCTCTCTCCCTCTGTTCTTTTTTCCCCTCTTTCTTTCTGTTCTTTTTTTTTCTGTCCACTCTTTTTCTCACTGTTCTTTCTTTCCTCTCTTTCTTTCTCTCACTGTTCTTTCTTCCCTCTTTCTTTCATACGTACACTACTAATCATGAATGTGTTTTGCCACAGAGCGAGTGTCCGTGTGGATCACGTGTGTCCGTGTGATCCACATGGAGACTAGTCCGTTTTTGACTGGCCCACGGATGTCACGCGGCATAAATCGTGGTATGTGTTAAGGGGGGGGGGGGCACTGAGACTTTTTCACCCGGGGCCCTCAGAAACCTGGAGCCGGCCCTGCCAGCATGCCTCACAAACATCTCATGATGGGTAAAATCAGTGAGCTATCTCAAGACCTTCGCAACCTTATTGTTACAAAACATACTGATAACATTGGTTACAGAAATTTCTAAACTACTGAATGTTTCATTGAGCACTGTTGGGGTTATAATCCGGAAGTAGAAAGAACATAATTTCACTATAAACTGGCCACTACCAGGTGCTCCCCACAAGATTTCAGACACAGGAATGAACAGTGAAGTTTGGAGGTGGGACCATGATGGTGTGGGGCTGTTTTTCAACATGGCATTGTCATACTTCATATAATTGAAGGAGGGATAAATGGACAAATGCATAGAGACATTCTTGATAAAAATCTGCTGTCATCTACCAGGATGATGGTGAAACAAGGGTGGACACTTCAGCAAGACATTGATCCCAAACACACAGCCAAGGAGTCAACTGGTTTCAAAGAAAGAAAATAAAGCTGCTAGAATGTCCAAGTCAATCATCTGACCTGAAACCAATAGGAAATTTATGGAAGGACCTAAAGCTTTGAGTTCATAGAATGAGCCCACAGAATATTCAGAATTTGAAAAGTGTGTGGCAGAATCTGCAAAAATCACTCCTGAGCAATGCATGTGACTAGTTTCTCCATACATGAGGCGTCTTGAAGCTGTCAACAAACATGATTTTGTACAAAGTATTAAATACATTTTAGTAAGCGTGCTCAATACTTTCCCTGTCATTTCTCATTATTAAACATAACTTGGTTCACAGACATCTGTGGTTTGATTTCTTTGCCTGTAGGATTTGCTGGGTTGTCAGTGACAACTGATTTCATGTCAGTACCACCTTTAGGAATTTATTTACCTACTTAGAAAATTGGTGACGTGTTCAATACTTATTTCACCTGCTGTGAAACAATATAAACCTTTCATGTGGTAGCTGTGAGAAAATAAATATTAAATCATCATGATGATTGATAATCCATAATCATTCTACTTTTACTGTTCCTTTCAGAGATCTTGTTCATAGGCAAACAGCAAGTGCAGTTGTTCAGCACATGTCGTTAGGTGTTTATGGATTTGGTTGTGAGGATTCTTTGAACCATCTGTTAAATTACGTATGGCCGAATGTGTTTGAAACCTCTCCTCATGTAATCCAAGCTGTCATGGGAGCACTTGAAGGTCTTAGAGTTGCTATTGGACCGTGTCGAATGCTGCAGTATTGCTTGCAGGTAATGTCTCTCTATTGTTCTCTTTTTCTACAACCTAATGTTTAATATTTCCGATTCTATATTTGAGATTTTCTTATGCGAAGATAAAATCAAAGCTTGGAACTGAGGTACATATCTTTCAGACCACTTTTCTTTAAACTTTGTTACATGTCCATAAACAAATTTGAACTAATCTGTTTTTCTTATATAGAGTGCAATGGTCACTATTTATTTTAAGCCGCCATTAATAAATTAATTCCTGCTCTGCACATATTAGGTTTAACTACGTAATATTAGACAACTAAATCAAATACAATCAATCCACGGTGTGTTATACATATTATTTCAGTAGAGAGTGTGCATTATAGTATCAAGTTGGCAGCTGCTATTCCACAATCACAATTATATTGGCGCGTATCTTTCCACCGCCTATTACTGAATATATGTTTTGCATATTTGGAGCAGGGGTCTCAAACATGCGAGTCTGAAACTGCCTTCTGTGGCTCACAGGGCACTGTAAGTCCCGGAACCAGGGCCATAATAATAATAACAATAATAATAATCTTTATTTTTATATAGCGCTAACATATTCCGCAGCGCTTTACAGTTTGCACACATTTTCATCACTGTCCCCGATGGGGCTCACAATCTAAATTCCCTATCAGTATGTCTTTGGAGTGTGGGAAGAAACCGGAGTGCCCGGAGGAAACCCACGCAAACACGGGGAGAACATACAAACTCCTTGCAGATGTTGTCCTTGGTGGGATTCGAACCCAGGACCCACTGAGCCACCGTGCTGCCCAATGATTGTAGTCACAGAGCGACTGGTAAGGAATGGGGCTTGTCAACACCAGCACAGATATTAGCTGAATGTGCATCCTCGGACGCACATTCAGTTGAAATGTCAGACTCCCTGCACTGCAGTAGCTATTCAAGCCACTAACCTATCAGATGCCGGCAGCTGATGTAATGCACCGCCCACGACGGACATGCTGAATTCACAGAATTAGGGTTAAGGTTAGGGGTGTGTTGGGGTTGGGATTAGGGTTAGGCTTGTGGGTAGGGTTGGGATTAGGGTTAGGGGTGTGTTGGATTTAGGGTTGTGGTTAGGGTTAAGGGTGTGTTGTGGTTAGGGTTGAGTTAGAATTGATGGGTTTCCACTATTTAGGAAAATCAGGGGGTCTCCAAATGCGACATGGCGCCACCATTGATTCCAGCCAATTTTGCATTCAAAAAGTCAAACAGTGCTGCCTCCCTTTCGAGCCCCGACGTGTGCCCAAACAGTGGTTTACCCCAACATATGGGGTATCCGTGTACTCAGGAAAAATTGCACAGCAACTTTGGGGTCTAATTTCTCCTGTTACCCTTGGGAAAATTAAAAATTGGGGGCTAAAAAATTTTTGTGGAAATAAAATTTTTTCTTTTCACTGCTTTGCGTTATAAACTTCTGTGAAGCACTTGGGGATTCAAAGTGCTCACCACACATCTAGATGAGTTCCTTGTGGGGTCTAGTTTCCAAAATGGGGTCACTTGTGGGGCAGCTCCAATGTTTAGGCGCACAGGGGCACTCCATACACAACATGGTGTCCGCTAATGATTGGAGCTAATTGTCCATTCAAAAAGTCAAATGGCGCTCCTTCCCTTCTGAATCCTGCCGTGCGCCAAAACAATGGTTCCCCCCAGATATGGTGTTTCAGCGTACTCAGGACAAATTGGACAACAGCTTTTAGAGTTCACTTTCTCCTTTTACCCTTGGGAAAATTAAAAAAAATTGTTGCTAAAAGATAATTTTTGTGACTAAAAAGTTAAATGTTCATTTTTTCCTTCCATGTTGCTTCTGCTGCTGTGAAACACCTGAAGGGTTAATAAACTTCTTGAATATGGTTTTGATCAGCTTGAGGCATGCAGTTTTTAGAATGGTGTCACTTTTGGATATTTTCAGCCATGTAGACCCCTCATACTGACTTCAAATGTGAGGTGGGCCCTAAAAAAAAGTTTTGTAAATTTTGTTGTAAAAATGAGAAATTGCTGGTTAACTTTTAACTCTTATAACTTCCTAACAAAAAAAAAAATTGGTTTCCAAAATTGTGCTGATGTAAAGTAGACATGTGGAAAATGTTATTTATTAACTATTTTGTGTCACATAACACTCTGGTTTAACAGAATAAAAATGAAAAATTTGAGAATTGCGAAATTTTCTACAAATTTCCAATTTTTTTTTATTTTTTTTTCACAAACGCAAAAATTTACCTAAATTTACCACTAACATGAAGCCCAATATGTCATGAAAAAACAATCTCAGAATCGCTAGGATCCGTTGAACCGTTTCTGCGTTATTACCTCAAAGGGACAATTGCAATTTTTAATTGCAAATAATGGCCAGGTCATTAAGGTCAAAATAGGCTGGGTCATGAAGGGGTTAAGTGTTTTTTTTTTTTGTTTTTTTTTGTATTTTTATGTATATGTGAGGAGCGCCAGTGCTGGGGGAATAGGAGCTGGGGCTTATTACAAAATACAAATGTTTTTTAGTGGCAATATTTTTTTATGTAAAAACTAACGTAAACAATAAACGTACATGTTTTGATTTCAGTGCGTCTAGAATGACCCAGCATGTAAAACTTCCATAACCAACTCCTACCACGAACACCATTAAAAAAAAAAAAAATCAAGGGTGGGCAATTCATTTTTCCAAGGAGCCACATGACACTGGCTGAACCAATGGATTGAGATTATTTCTGCTTAATATTTAAAATTGCAAATTATGTAATAACTTAAAATTGAGCAATGCGGACATCCTCCTATATACTGTATAATCCCGCATACTGCCTTATAAATACCATATTAGCGCGCACACAGCCCCCTACATACAGTATGAGCCACTACGTAGCTCCTGTACTTAATGTAGGAGGGGGGCCCTCAATATACATACAAATATCCAGTTCACAAATAAAATCCTCACTTCGTTCTCGTTCACCTGACACGGTTCCTGTTCCGGTGCACTTCAGCTGGCTCAGTCATACACTGGTGGAAGAAGGAGCTGGTGGCTGTGTCCTACACCAGTGTATTCCTCGCTATCTGCATCCTATGGATAGCAGTTACCACGTGTGGTGACCAACGGACAGTGGGTAAGAGAAAGGTGCTTCACGTGGGCCATGGTTTCAGCCCTTCGGCTGTCCCCAGTCCGGACTGGAGCAGCAAGTGGGCCTGATGTAGACCGCAGTTTGCAGAGCTCTGGAAGCGCAAAATGTTGCCCAAGAAAAAAAAAGTGATCAAAGCTATATAGAAAAATAATGGTATCACTCAAAAGCCTTCTTGTACAGCAAATTATGCAACCTATCAAATTCTGACTTTTTTTTACGTGCAGGCTTTTTACCTAGTGGAGTTTGAGACCCCTGATTTAGAGAATGGCTGAAACTATTACTGGATCGGACTGCAAAGTTGTTTAAAGGAAACCTGTCAGGTCACCCATGACCCCCAACCCAACAACATTGAGCTGTGTAGGATTAAACTCCCTGCCTAAAGGGGGTTTTACACATAGCGATATCGCTAACAATATCGCTAAAGCATCACCGATTTGGTGACGCAGCAGCGATATCGCTATGTGTGATACTTACCTCCGACCGGCTCCCCCGCTGTCCATCGCTGATCGCGCAGCTCCATTTCTCGTCGGGCGCTTCCTGCTGGCGCCGACGATCGATGTGTGGACGCGGATGGAGGACGTCAGGATCGCCGCGTCTGAATGGTAAGTATCGTCCGCTGTATTGCTGCGGCATCGCTGTGAGATCTTCCTGTGTGGAAGCTCACTAGCGATCATTTAGCGATGCACCAGCGATCCTGACCGGGTCATATCGCTGGTGCATCGCTAAATGTAAAGGGGCCTTGGGGCGTGGCCTGGACCTCATGTAGGGAGGACGTGGAGTGAGAGAGCTCCTGCCCGGATCCGACAATAAATCCTGATTACCGGCACTGCTGACGAGTCCCACTGACCTGGAGGGCTGTAATATCTCCCTGGGCGTTTAGACAGCGGAGGATCCTTGGGCCATGTCGAACCGCAGCAGTAAAAAAGATAAGGAGACGCCGGGGCGCGCCTCTGCTACATCCAGGATGGCACCAGCAAACAACAAGTCGGCTGGTAGTGGAGCGATGGGAGCTGCTGGCAGGCTGGAACGATATGCAAGGGTGCCTCCTGCTGCTGCTCGATCGCCCAGTGCACAGACTGAGGCAGACGCTGGATGCAGCGTGGAGCTGGAGGATCATCTCTCCAGGGAGGGAACAGTGAGTAAACTGGGCCCCCCTTCAGCCCAACATGTGCAGACACAGGGGCCTGTGCTGGAGGAGGAAGGAGTGGGGGATGGGGAGCAGCCGGAGTCTGTGACTGCTGAGCCCACACTGGGAGAAATCCTCGCAGCAATTAACTCCTGCAATACCACACTGGCCACTCTAAGTAATCAAATGGAGATTGTCACCAAGGACATGGCCTGTATTAAACAGGAGCTGCGAGGGGTGACTGCCAGGGTGGGGGAACTGGAGGAGCGTGTTGGTGCGACGGAGGATAAATTGCCACCAATAACACGGGAGCTGGGAAAAGCCACGCAAAATATTACAATACTGCTGAACAAGGTGGATGATTTAGAGAACCGCTCCCGTAGAAGTAATCTGCGACTGGTGGGGGTTCCGGAGAGGACGGAGGGGACTGACTCACTTGGCTTTTTTGAAAAATGGCTAATGGACACCTTTGGTAAAGATGTTTTGTCCCCATTCTTTACTATTGAGAGAGCACACAGGGTCCCTACGCGTGCCCCCCCGCCGGGAGCACCCCCGCGTCCCATCTTGCTTAAGCTCCTACACTTTAAAGATAGAGATGCTATCCTGCGCAGATCCAGAGACATTAAGGAACTTGCTATTAATGGGAGGAAAGTCTCCATTTTCCCTGATTTTTCCCTGGAGGTGCAGCGTAAAAGGGCGCAATTTATTGAGATTAAAAAACGCCTACGTGACTTACAGGTGACATTCCATGATGTACCCTGCTAGACTGCGGATTGATGTGAATGGAGAAACGCACTTTTTTGATACGGCGGGAATGGCGCTGTCCTGGCTGGATATTAATGAGAGGTCCATGAGGAGGAAGAATACTTGAAGTTCTCCCTTTTTTTTCGCCACCAGGTGTTACTCCTTTTTGTCTAGGACGCTATGCTGGTATAATTACTACTGTTCATTCCATTTCGGATTCAGGGCGGGAGCTGACCGGATTGCTGTGGACACTCGTTACAGTGACAAGCTGTGGACCCTTCTCCCTGCATGGACTCTGGGCGAGTTTTCTAGCCCTGATTCTCTCTATTTGAGAGAAATGTGCAAGTTACACTTGTGTTTGGGGGTAGGGGCGCTGTGCACTGGTGTGCAGTGCTCCCTCTCCCTCCTTTGTTTTTTTCGTTTGTTGTTGTATTCCCTAATTGTTCTGTGGGATGTGATGTGCGTCAGCCGTGTCGCCCAATTCATTGTACTGAGGGATGGTGGAGATTGCCTCTCTCCCTCGGGAGTGGAGTATGTTCCGATTTCTCATTTTTTAGTCTGCTCTTATGGCGATATCACTTAATATTGTAGCGTGGAATGTTAGGGGGCTCGGGGATGCAAATAAGAGATGTGCTATATTTACTAATATGCAGAAATTTCTCCCGGCTATCCTGTGTATGTCTGAGACCCACATGGTGAAAGATAATATTCATTGGCTAAGAAAGGGATGGGTTTCACATGAATATCATTCCACGTACTCGACCCATGCGCGGGGTGTCAGTGTGCTGGTGCACAGGTCCATCCCCTTCTCATGTACTAAATCAGTGGTTGACCCTGGGGGCAGATTTGTATGTTTGCTTTGCACGTTATACGGTATACAATTTATTTTGGTTGCCATGTACATCCCCCCGCCCTATTCAGTCGAACCAGTAAAAAGAATCTTGTCTATTTTGGGTTCCTTTCCCCCTGCGCCGACTCTTCTAATAGGAGATTTTAATACATATTTGCATCCCTATTTGGATAAGTTGCATTCGGGAAACATATCAGAGGATGCAGCCTCAACCTCATTTGCTAGAACGTTAGTGGAGCTGGGTATGGTAGATCTTTGGCGTGTCCAAAACCCCACAGCCAGACAGTTTTCCTGCTACTCTAGCTCCCACCACGCTATGTCACGGATAGACCTGGCCATTGGGAATACACTCATGACCCCATATGTACGAGGGGTGGCCTACCTGCCTAGAAGTGTATCTGATCACTCGCTGCTACATGTCACACTTTCATGGGGACACCCCCTCACCCTATCTAGACCTATCTGGAAGCTTAATCCCTTCTGGATCCAGCTTATAGGGGGATCTTTGCATGATGCCATTCTAGAATATTTTCAACTTAATGAGTACTCTGCATCATCACACATAGTCTGGGATTCCATGAAAGCCTATGTCAGGGGCTTATATATTAGAGAAATATGCACACGGAAAAGCCAAAATAGACGCTACACCCAGAGTCTGATCCAGGAGGTGTCTGTTGCGGAGGCTGCGGTGATACTCAACCCGACAGAGGAAACTAAAAAAGCTTTGGAGAAGGCACAGGGGTCGCTCAGGGAAAACCTCATGTCGGCGGCAGCAAATAAACGTTATTTCCTCAAACAAAAATATTTTATAGAGGGGGAGGGAGTAGGACATTTATTGGCCACGGTCATTAGAGCACAGGACGGATCTTCATATATCAATAGGCTAAAAACGGACTCGGGTGGTCCTGTGACAGACAGTGCGGACATAGTGAGTGAGATAAGGAGGTATTATATGCGACTATACACATCAGATTGCAGTCTCACGGAGACTGAGATTGAGCAGTACCTGGATGCTCTCTCTCTCCCTGCATTGGCTGATAGCGATAGGGATTCATTGGATCGGGACATCCTGTTGGAGGAGTTGGAGGAGGCGCTTGGTCAGATGCAAAATGAAAAGGCTCCAGGAATGGATGGCCTGCCTGGCGAGTTTTACAAAACCTATGCACCCTTACTGCTACCTAAGCTACTTAAGGTATTTGAAGAGGCTGAAAGGCAGAGGGTCCTCCCGCCATCTATGAGGGAAGCTTTGATAGTTTTAATATTAAAGCCCGGAAAGGATCCAGAGGTTCCGGATTCATATCGCCCGATTTCCCTATTATCAACAGATGTTAAATTATTGGCCAAGGTACTCGCCAATAGGATGTCCCGAGTTATCTCATCTGTTATACAGAAGGATCAGACGGGATTTATCCCAGGCAGAGCCACATCTATGAACCTTAGGAAACTATACTTGGGGATTCAACATAGTTCTGGGGAGTTGGGGGGAAGAGCAATTTTGTCCTTAGACGCCGCTAAGGCGTTCGATAGTTTGGAGTGGGGTTTTTTGTGGGCGGTACTTCGGAAAATGGGCTTTGGACACAGATTTATAAATTGGGTGAGGCTGTTGTATGGCTCGCCGGTGGCGAAGGTTGGGGCTAATGGCAGGGTCTCTGAGTCTTTTCCTCTTGGGAGAGGTACTAGACAGGGGTGCCCGCTCTCGCCCTTGCTATTTGCTACTGCGGTGGAGCCATTGGCAGTTGCAATTCGGAAGTCCAGAGAAATAATGGGATTCAGATGTGGAACTGTGGAGTTGAGGATATCATTGTACGCGGATGATTTACTTCTATATTTAGATAAGGTACATTCCTCGATTTTGCCGGCAATGGAGGTCATTCGAGAATTTGGGCTGAGGTCTGGTCTTCGGATTAATTGGTCCAAATCAGCTTTAATGCCGATAGACCCTCTCCCGGCGGATTTCTCAGATTTGCAGATACCGGTCCCTGTAGTTCGGAGGTTTAGGTATCTGGGTATAATTGTTAGTCCTGCCCCGAAGGATTTTCGGGCTCTGAATCTGGAGCCCCTGTTGCAGCGATTTAGAGCAAAAGTACATACTTGGTGTCGCCTGCCGTTGTCGAATATTGGTAGATCTAACTTAATCAAAATGGTAATGATGCCACAATTATTATATTTGATACATAATTCTCCGGTGTGGATCTGTAGGGACTTTTTTGCAAAAATAAATACATTATTCCGGGAATTAATTTGGAAGAAAAAACAGGCTAGGATTCGCTTGGAGATACTGCAGCGAGGGAAGGAGGAGGGAGGATTGGCGGTGCCAAACCCATTCATATACTTTATAGCCTCCCAGATGCAACATCTTAAGGGTTGGGGTAGAGACGGGGCGTGTGACAATGGTGGTGATATTGTGAGGGAAGGATCGGTATGGAAATATCCAGGGTGCCGGTTGGAGGTGGGAAGACGGCAGATAAATGGGGCACGATACCCCACGTTGGCTATGATTTTCAAGGTGTGGGATAGGGGTAAGTCTCTTTTGAAGATAAATGGGCCTACGGAATTGTGGCCATTGTGGCGAAATCCGGATTTGCAAGAGATCAAAAAGCTGGTGGGGTTCGGAAGATGGGAAGATAAAGGGATTTATCTGGTGTCACAAATTTTGCAAAATAATACTCTTAAGAGTTTTGAACAATTGAGAACAGAATTTCACCTCCCGCACGTCTTCTTTTATCAGTACTTACAGCTAAGACATGCATTGGAAAAACATAGAAGGACAAATCCGGTGATAGTGACACATAATCAAACACTACATATGCTACTTACATCTGAGTCTTCTAGGGGACTTATCTCTGAATTATATAAAAGATTATTACCTGCCCATCTGGAGACATATCCACTGACTGCTGCTAAGAATAAGTGGGAACGGGACGTTGGCCCCCTGACGGAGGACCAGTGGTCCGATATTCTAGAACAGGTCCCTAAAATGGCGGTTTCTGAGTGCCAGCGGCTTTCGCAAATATATCTCATTCACAGGGTATATAAAACACCCAGCTTATTATTTAAAATGGGACTTAGGCCCAATACACAATGTGTTAGGTGTGGGCAGGATGATGCCCACTTGATGCATGTTATGTGGGAGTGCGGGCACATTGGGGATTTCTGGAGGCAGACCCTGGGACTCATAGCCCAAGTATACCATATCACAATACGACCGTCACCTCGTCTATGTTTGTTGAATTTGTGGGAGGAGGGGGTTGACCCGGACTCTGCAGTGGCCCTGGGAATGGCACGCATCCTGTATCAGGCAAGAAAGATACTTGCATATCATTGGTTGGATCCTATGCCACCAACATTGTCAGAGCTTAAAAATAAACTAAATAATGTCATCAGATTGGAAAGGGGGGCTTATTTAAAAAGAAATGCATTAAGAAAGTTTTACAAAATTTGGCAGCCATGGATGGAGTCACCGGGTCTCCCCTCGGGCGCACTGGTACGGGATGCGATGTTGTACCAGTTGCTGTTGTGCTTGCGATGAGGGGATGCTTGGGGGGTGAAAATAAAGTCTAGTGCCCTTTGTGGCGAAGTAGATTTTGAGTGGCGCGGTGGGAGGGAGCTGGGGTGGATTGGACCTGATATCCGTGGGGGGCGGGGGGGGGCGAAATATGATGCGGAGTGGCGCGGCTGGCGGGGATGGTTTTCCCGCTGAAATGAGGCACTGATGTATAATTTTGATTTTTGTTTATTTGTGGAGCCATGTTGTTTATAGGCTCAATTTTATGCAAATATCTGTGTTTTGAGATTTCTTCTTTTTATTTATTCTTACACAGGAAGAGTTTTACCCTTTAAATAATATTTGCTCTCAATGTAAATTTTACTTGCTATATAAGATGTCATATTCTTTCTGTATTGATTCCTGAATGTTTAATAAAAAAGATCTGATTCAAAAAAATGTAAAGGGGCCTTAACCATCCCTGTTTAAGATAATTCAGCTAAATAATTGCTTTAAAAAAACATTTATAATCTCCGCTTTTTGTATGCTAATGAGGGCTTTGACTAGTCAATGGGGAGTTAGTTCCCCAGACTAGTCTGGTCAGCCCTCTTTCCATGTTATCACATGGGTGTGATAACATAATTTGCTCAAGTGGCGCCATTGGCAGCTCATGCAAATCTGTGCAGGCGCACAGCTTATTTCGGCAACATCACTGCTTCTCTGAAGCCAGGTGTAAACTTCCCAACTTCCGAGGCGCACCCTATGCATGTGTGGAAGTTCAGAAGATTGCTTCAGGTCATGCACAGTGCACCACTGAAGCTGGAAATGGTACACCTGGTTCAGTGATGCTGCCGGAATGAGCGGCGTGCGTGCACAGATTTGCATGAGCTGGCGATAATGCTGCTCATGCAAATTATTATGCCCACAGGGAATTGATATGGAAAGAGGACTGACTCGTCTGGGAAACAAACACCCCATTGACTAATCAAAGCCTTCATTAGCATAGTAAACAGGGATATTATTAAATGCTTTTTAAGTATTTATTTAGTAGAATTATGTTATACAGGAATGGTTAGACAGGCTGTTTAATCATACATAGGTGAATGTTGCTGGGTTGGAGGGCATGGCGGGCCTGACAGGTTCCCTGTTAAAAACCATAGTAATATAGATCTACAAAAAAGACTTTCTTAGGACTTCTCCTGGATTCTCAGGGACAAACATCCTTCTTGCCCAAAGAACAGCAGATCCAACCGAGAGCAAAGATATAAACATCCTGCGGAGCAGAAAATCTCTGTCCATGAGATTTGCCATGTTGGTCCTCGGCTCTGACATATAGTATCCAGTCGGTAGCTTGGGCCCAGGCGCACACCAGAGACCTGCAGAGTTACAGTGGGTGCGGAAAGTATTCAGACTCCTTTACATTTTTCACTGTTTCATTGCAACCATTTGGTGAATTCAAAAAAGTTCATTTTTTTTTTTCATTAATATACACTCTGCACCCCATCTTGACTGAAAAAAAAAAACAAATGTAGAAATTTTTGCACATTTTTTAAAAAAAGTGAAATATCACATGGTAATAAGTATTCAGACCCTTTGCTCAGACACTCATATTTAAGTCACATGCTGTCCATTTCCTTGTGATCCTCCTTGAGATGGTTCTACTCCTTCATTGGAGTCCAGTTGTGTTTAAACTGATAGGACTTGCTTTGTAAAGGCACACACCTCTCTTTATAAGACCTCACAGCTCCCAGTGCATGTCAGACGAAATGAGAATCATGAGGTCAAAGGAACTGGCCAAGTAGCTCAGAGACAGAATTGTAGCAAGGCATAGATCTGGCCAAGGTTACAAAAGAATTTCTGCAGTACTCATGGTTCCTAAGAGCACATTGGCCTCCATAATCCTTAAATGGAAGAAATTTTAGACCACCAGAAGTCTTCCTAGACCTTGCTGTCCAGCCAAACTGAGCAATCATGGGAGAAAAGCCTTGGTGAGAGATGAAGAAGAGCCCCAAGATCACTGTGGTTGAGCTCCACAGATGCAGTAGGGAGATGGCAGAAAGTTCTGCAAAGTCAACTATCACTGCAGCCTCCACCCGTCGGGCCTTTATGGCAGAGTGGCCCAACGGAAGCCCCTTCTCTGTGCCAGACATATGAAAACCCACATAGTTTGCTAAAAAAAAAAACACATGATGGACTCCCAGACTGAGGTGAGATTCTCTGGTGTGATGAGACACCGTATGTGTGGAGAAATCCAGGCACTGCTCATCACCTGCCCAATACAATCCCAATAGTGAAACGTGGTGTCAGCATCCTGCTATGGGGGTGTTTTTCAGCTGCAGGGAAAGGACGGCTGGTTCCAATTGAAGTAAACATGAATGCGGCCAAGTACAGAGAGATCCTGGATGAAATCCTCTTCGAGTGCTCTGGACCTCAGACTTGGCCGAAGCTTCTCCTTCCAACAAGACAATGACCCTAAGCACACAGCTAAAATAACAAATAAGTGGCTTCAAAACAACTCTGTGACCATTTCTTACTGGCCCTGACCAAACCCAATTGAACATCTCTGGAGAGACCTGAAAATGGCTGTCCACCAAAGTTCACCATCCAACCTGTCGGAACTGGGGAGGATCTGCAAGGAAGAATGGCAGAGGATTGCCAAATCCAGGTGTGAAAAACTTGTTGCATCATTCCCAAGAAGTCTCATGGCTGTACTAGCTCAAAAGGGTGCTTCTACTCGATACTGAACAAAGGGGCTGAATATTTGACCATGTTATGTGACAAATTTAAAACTGTCTGAATACTGTGCTAGCAGAGTGGGACAGTTCCCCCGGATCACTGGACAAGAAGGTGTCAATACCGGCCCAAATACGGACATCATTGTCTTGGTGGAACAACCCAAGGAAACTGAACAACGGAGTGCCTTGGAACCAGAACCTGCTAGTCATCATAGAAGTAGATGCCAGCGAAAAGGGATGGGGTGCCGTAGTCTCCCATACATCCTTTCAGGGTCTCTAGTCAGCAGACAGTCTTCGAACTTCAGAGAGTTGAAGGCAGTGGAGGAGATGCTCAAGCCAGCAACATCAGTGGTCTGAGGTACCCACACAAGGGTCGATTTCGGACAATGTAACCACAATCACACACCTCCGTCACCAGGGAAGTTTGAAGTACAAAGACCTAAAAGGCATCTCATTAAGAATATTTCCTTGGGCTGAAAAGAATCTCTTCTCTGTCAGCCCATCATATAGAGGGAACAGACTACAAGCAGGCCAACATCCTGAGCAGAAGAGATATCTACCCGGGAGAGTGGAGTCTGAATCCAGAGATATTCCAGATGTTGACCAAGAGATGGGGTTATCCAGAGGTTATCCAGAGGTCGATCTATTTGCAGGACACCAGAATGCAAAAGTGACCCACTATTTCTCACTCAACCCAGACGACACAGGTCTTGGTATAGACATCTTAGCTCACCAGTGGCAATTCAATCTGGCTTGCGCCCTTTCCCCCAGTCCGGGTCTTACCAAGGACTCTGCAGAAAAATAATATGCGAACAGACCAGAGTAATTCTAGTGGTACCCCTCTGACTGAAGAGAAGCTGGTACAGCACCCATAACCAGCCTGTGTGTAGAAGGTCCTCTATTCCTTCTACCAATAGAGGATCTCTTAGACTGGCCCCTGGTGTATCACCTAGTCATAGAGAACTTGCATCTAGCAGCTTGGCTTCTGAGTTCTCGATTCTGAGGGCCTAGGGTCTCTCTGAGAGTTATCAACACTCTACTAAAAAGTAGAAAGCCGGTGACAAACGCCATATACCAAAAAACCTGGAAGATGTTTGTGTCATAGTGTGCATTTGACCGGCAGGATCCCCGACAGGCCAATATCGTCCAGATCCTAGATTTTCTGCAGGAAGGCTTGGTAAAAGGACTCACCCAGTACTCTTAAAGTACAGGTGGCGGCGTTGAGCTCATACTATGACCAGGCCCTTGCTGAACATTGTTGGGTGAGATTGTTCTTGACAGCAGCCACACGACTTCGTCCTAGACCGGTCAGTCTGGTCCCCGCTTGGAACCTCAATATCATCCTTAAAGGATTAACACTTCCATCATTTGAGCTCCTACCGTCGGTAATGTTGGACAAGCTGTCCTGGAAAATGTCATTCCTGGTGGCAATCACAACAGCCAGGCGAGTAGGGGAGTTACAGGCTCTTTCAATAGGTGAGCCCAGACTGGCTGGTGTTTCAAATTGATCCTTCATTTCTGCCAAAAGTGGTGACAGACTTTCATAGAAATCAGGACATATCTTCCTTCTGCCAGAACACAAAGAACAGAAGAGTTCCTTTCTCTTGATGTAAGGAGAGTGGTCCTACATTATCTCCACAATAACCAACCAGTCCAGTAAAAATAAGAGCCTATTTATTCAACTCTATGGCCAGAATAGGTGAAAGAAAGCATTCAAGACTACAGTGGCAAATTGGATAAAGAGAGCAATCACTGAGGCTTATCAGGTTCAAAATCTCACACTTCCACAGAAGATCACGGCTCATTCCACCAGAGCAGTAGCATTTTCCTGGGCGGAAAAAGCCAGTGCCTCCATCGAACAGATATGCAGAGCCGCTACATGGTCATCTGTCGACACCTTTGTCAGACGTTATAGGCTTGATTTAACATCCGTCAAAGATCTATTGTTTGGGAGAAAGATTCTCCAGGTGGTTGTACCTCCCTAGAAATTAGTCTTTGGTATTTTTCCTTTGTGCTATCGTGGGGGGTTATTAGAGAAAATAGAATTAGACTTAATTGGTAATTCAGTTCCTAATAACATACCACAACAGCACGGGTAATTCCCCCCTCCCCTTTTACTCAATTATTGGATCTGGTAGTAATAAATAAGGTTAAAGCATTCATACTGTTGTGGTCCTTTATATTAACACTGGGGAAAGGAGGTGGGAGGAGCTATTTGACCGCTTTCATATTTCCTGTCCCTATTAGGATGAGATGACATCCTCAAGTGTGCTGTTGTGGTAGGTTATTAGAAATCGAATTACCAGTGAGTAATTCTATTTTTCTTAGGCTGCAACAGCTAATTTCCATATATGGGCCGGACACTGATTTGCCTGTTAATCTGCCTCCGGAGCTTACTTTATATGAAAGGGGAGGCATTACCAGTGTGTGTAATGGCCGTTCTATGATCCCACTGCAGAGCTGTGTGATTATAAGGCTTCATTCAGATGTCCATGTTGCACGTACTTGTTGTATCTATATTTTTCACGGATACCGCACGTAGCCATTATAATTTATGGTGCTGCTCACATGTCTGTGTTTCACATAATGGTGACGTCAAGTCTATGGGTCCGTGAAAAACACATAGAGCAGAGGGGTGTCATCCATGTGCTGTTCCATGGTTAACATTGCAAAGTGTAGGAGAAGCTTTGTAATTTATTTATCCATGCGTGAAAAACACTGATGACACACGTTTATGGTAAGAATGGACACAGATGGTAAAAAATGGACACACTGATGGCACTGGAACCATTTTTTTCCACATACATGTTTAAACACGGACTTGTGAGTGAGGCCTAAATGACACGTGCAGGAACTGCAGGTTCCTCTCAGCTTCCATCTCAGAAGTAGCTAGAGTTACAATATTTTTGCTATACAGCAGTGTTGAGAGCTGCAGCTGCTAAGTTTTTAGTTCAATTAAACTGTCCTGTGTTACACGTCTCACACTGGTAACTCCTTTAATTTAAAATAATCTCTCGAGGCAGATTCTCATGCAGATCAGTGTCCAGCCCATAGTTCTGAACAGCTCATTGACATCGGACATTGAATCTCTGATATCAAGGTATCATTCAGCTTCCTTAAACACACATGGTCATATAGACGCTTAAGTGGTTCGAAACTGACAAATTCCCTTAAGAGTTATTGCCACAAAAACCCAAAGATATTACCTATTAAGATATCTGAGGTCTCCTCTACTGGTTCCCCTGAGATCGGTGGCTTTATAACCCCAAGACTTAAGGGCCTGTCACACTAAGCGATATCGCTTGTAATGTCACTGGTTTTTGTGACGTAGCAGCAATATTGCTAGCAATATTGCTATGTGTGATACTTACCTCCGACCGGCTCCCCGCTGGTTATCGCTGATCGCGCAAGAACATCCTGGGCGTTTTTCGTTGGACGCTACCTGTGGCGCCGACGAGCGACGCGGGAGGGAGGACGTCAGGATCGCCTCGTCTGACAGGTACGTAGCGACCCCTGCTATGTCGCTGGTGACATCTGCCTGTGTGGCAGCTCACTAGCGACCACTTAGCGATGCACCAGCCATCCTGACCGGGTCATATCGCTGGTGCATCACTAAATATGACAGCACCTTGAAATATAGGATTTTCTCTTGTTTTTTTTTCCTTACAATACAGTGTTTTGTTTTTCTTTTTGTTTTTTTGGGGGGGTGGCAATGGGTCAGCATTGTTGTTTCTAATGGTGCACATTTTTATATTTTTTTTCCCAATGAGATGGCATGAAAAACCCCTATGCCCAAGCAATGTTTTATAATAGAAACTGGTGAAAATGCCTGGTCACCAGTATGGTTTTCTCAGTTGCAGCACAAAAAAACTAGTCTGGATGGCACAGATATTTGGAAATTTTGCCTAAAGACTGATTTTAAGTCTTGGGGGGGAAAAAATTGAGCTAATTTTTAAAGGGAACCTGACATCACTTGTTGGGCCTACCAGGTAAAAATACCATTTGAGTGTCAGCTATGCATTCCAAAACTAGTTCTGAAACCCCCTGACTCCCTATATATCGCCCATTAAAACCTTTTTTTATTTGCCCCGCGCTGTAAATTTGTCCGGTCTGATGGGTGTTGCCTCTGTTCCGTCACTCCACCCCTCCTCCGCTTGATATTTTTACCTGGTAGGCCCAAAAAGTAGTGACAGGTTCCCTTTAACTTGTGATATGTTACACTATTTTATGATGTGCAATCTTGTCTACTATGCAAGCATTACACTTTGGCTTAATCTAACTTTGTGCATTTGTGACAATATTCTTGTTTTGTTGTGCAAGTTAATTATGTTCTAATTTAGTTTTTGTGTTTTGTTTTTTTACAGGGCCTTTTCCATCCAGCTAGAAAAGTAAGAGATGTCTATTGGAAAATCTACAATTCAATATATATTGGATCACAAGATGCTCTCATTGCACATTATCCTCGTATCTACAATGATGAAAAGAACACTTACATTCGCTATGAGCTTGATTACATGTTGTAAAAACTGCTGCATTTCCTTATGTCTTTTTAAAATTATTGCTTAGTAGTATTCAGTTGCCTACAAAAGCTTTATATAGCATGTATTTTAGATGACCCTGTTTTCATGTTTAAAAAAAAAAAACAGATGTGGCCAAGAAGCTGTGATGTCATGAAATATCTGACTGCATTTTTGATCTTTTTTTTTTGTTGTTGTTGACGTTCCTAGTGCTAAAATGGGATGTGTATTTAGGCAAATAAACATTTTGTGTAAAAAGTCCTAATTTGATTTGTCCATTTCTTTTGTCGAAGGAAAATAACCTCATCCTTTCTGTAAAGTTTCTAAGAAATTTTTATCAGGAAAATGTTACTCATCTCATACAGTCATATGTAAAAGTTTGGGCACCCCTATTAATGTTAACCTTTTTTCTTTATAACAATTTTGGTTTTTGCAACAGCTATTTCCGTTTCATATATCTAATAACTGATGGACTCAGTTATGTTTCTGGATTCAAATGAGGTTTATTGTACTAACAGAAAATGTGCAATCTGCATTTAAACAAAATTTGACCGGTGCAAAAGTATGGGCACCCTTATCATTTTCTTGATTTGAACACTCCTAACTACTTTTTACTGACTTCCTGAAGCACTAAATTGGTTTTGTAACCTCATTGAGCTTTGAACTTCATAGCCAGGTGTATCAAATCATGAGAAAAGGTATTTCAAGTGGCCACTTGCAAGTAGTTCTCCTATTTGATTCTCCTATGAAGAGTGGCATCATGGGCTCCTCAAAACAACTCTCAAATGATCTGAAAACAACATAGCTTTTCAGGGGAAGGATACAAAAAGTTGTCTCAGAGATTTAACCTGTCAGTTTCCACTGTGAGGAACATAGTAAGGAAATGGAAGAACACAGGTACAGTTCTTGTTAAGCCCAGAAGTGGCAGGCCAAGAAAAATATCAGAAAGACAGAGAAGAAGAATGGTGGGAACAGTCAAGGACAATCCACAGACCACCTCCAAAGACCTGCAGCATCATCTTGCTGCAGATGGTGTCACTGTGCATCGGTCAACAATACAGCGCACTTTGCACAAGGAGAAGCTGTATGGGAAAGTGATGCGAAAGAAGCCGTTTCTGCAAGCACGCCACAAACAGAGTCGCCTGAGGTATGCAAAAGCACATTTGGACAAGCCAGTTACATTTTGGAAGAAGGTCCTGTGGACTGATGAAACAAAGATTGAGTTGTTTGGTCATACAAAAAGGCGTTATGCATGCGCTGTATTGTTGACCGATGCACAGTGACACCATCTGCAGCAAGATGATGCTGCAGGTCTTTGGAGATGGTCTGTAGATTGTCCTTGACTGTTCTCACCATTCTTCTTCTCTGCCTTTCTGATATTTTTCTTGGCCTGCCACTTCTGGGCTTAACAAGAACTGTACCTGTGTTCTTCCATTTCCTTACTATGTTCCTCACAGTGGAAACTGACAGGTTAAATCTCTGAGACAACTTTTTGTATCCTTCCCCTGAAAAGCTATGTTGAATAATCTTTGTTTTCAGATCATTTGAGAGTTGTTTTGAGGAGCCCATGATGCCACTCTTCATAGGAGAATCAAATAGGAGAACTACTTGCAAGTGGCCACTTGAAATACCTTTTCTCATGATTTGATACACCTGGCTATGAAGTTCAAAGCTCAATGAGGTTACAAAACCAATTTAGTGCTTCAGGAAGTCAGTAAAAAGTAGTTAGGAGTGTTCAAATCAAGAAAATAAGGGTGCCCATACTTTTGCACCGGTCAAATTTTGTTTAAATGCAGATTGCACATTTTCTGTTAGTACAATAAACCTCATTTGAATCCAGAAATATAACTGAGTCCATCAGTTATTAGATATATGAAACTGAAATAGCTGTTGCAAAAACCAAAATTGTTATAAAGAAAAAAGGTTAACATTAATAGGGGTGCCCAAACTTTTACATATGACTGTGTATATTAGAGATTGTCTGATACATAGTGGCCTTTATAAATATCAGTTTTTAACCCCAAACAACTTTAGTTAGATGCTTTATTTGAAAATGCTTTAGGCTATGTGCCCACATAGCAGAAATGCTGCAGAATTGTCCGCAGCATTTCCGCATCTCCCCGCCGTGGGTAAAACGCATGCGGAATTCGCATGAGTTTTCACGCCTAAGACAAGCGTAATGCAAGCGGAATTCAAGCGCTTTTCCAAACAATTTGAAGCATCGCTTGAACAAGTGATTGACAGGTTGGTCACACTTGGCAGGCATAATGGTTGACAAGTGTGACCAACTTTTTAGTATTGATGCTGAGTCTCCTCCAGACACTGGGTACCATCCGCACATGAACAGCGCACATAAGGAAAAAATTCCTAATTTAAAAAAAAAAAAAACACATTTGGAAGGTTGACTCACCAAAACCCTGACTAATGCACTAGCAGGATACCACAAAAACGGCTGTCAATAATGAGGCTCATCCATAAAAGCTATAACAAAACCAAAGAAAAAATGGAATCAAGAGCAATGTATAAAATATAAGATTTTTTATTTATACTCAGTAGAATAAAATACAATAAGTAAATAGAGAAGTATCAATAAATACAAAATAAGGGAATCAGCGACATCCAATTACCATATATAAATAGGGGTCATGGCACAAATGTTCTATAAGTACAGGCAGATAATAGTAACATGATCGACGTCCTCTCAATTATTTAAAAAAAAAAGCAATAGTATGTAACATCTCTCATGAAGTGCATATGATATATATTATAATCATCAAGTAGGGGTCTAAAAACCACCAGTGTGAGAGACTGTCAGCTGATATAAGAACAGCATCATTTAATGATGGAGAGAGCCAGATTTATAAGCAAATGCCTAAAAGTCAAAATTAGGAGTACCAACCTGGGGTCCCGCTGTCCACATATTATTTAGGTTGGTACTCCTAATTTTGACTTTTGTAGAACACCACAACACAGACGGCGACAACCCTGGCACACGGTGCAAACACGTTTCCTGCAGCGGTGTTCCAGGTGCGCCGAACGTCTGTGGAGAAAATCCAATCTACACGAAGATTTCATCCATTTTAAGTTTATGCTTAGAACATACAACACTGCCCTTCACCTCTCCAAACAAACCTATTTCAACACCCTCATCACCTCACTGTCCAATAACCCGAAACGTCTCTTTGACACTTTTCATTCTCTACTCAATCCAAGAGTACAGGCCCCAACCACGGAGCTCCGAGCTGACGATCTGGCCAATTACTTCAAAGAAAAAATTGACCAGATCCGACAGGAAATTATCTCCAAATCCCCTCATACCATGCACTGTCCTCCCTCCCCCACTGCATCTAACTCACTCTCTGATTTTGAACCAGTCACAGAAGAAGTAGTAAGCAGGCTCCTTGCATCTTCTCGCCCAACTACTTGCACCACTGACCCATTTCCGTCACATCTCCTCCAGTCCCTTTCCCCTGCTGTCACCCCTCACCTAACTAAAATATTTAACCTCTCTCTCTCTTCTGGTATTTTTCCCTCCTCATTTAAGCATGCCATCATACATCCACTACTTAAAAAACCATCCCTCGACCAAAACTGTGCCGCTAACTATAGACCTGTCTCTAATCTTCCCTTCATCTCTAAACTCCTGGAACGCCTGGTCCACTCCCGTCTTATCCGCTATCTCTCAGAAAACTCTGTTCTCGACCCTCTCCAATCCGGTTTCCGCTCTTTACACTCCACTGAAACTGCCCTCACTAAAGTCTCTAATGATCTGCTAACAGCTAAATCAAATGGTCATTACTCCATGCTAATTCTCTTGGATCTCTCTGCAGCATTCGACACTGTGGATCATCAGCTCCTCCTCACTATGCTCCATTCCATTGGCCTCAAGGACACCGTTCTCTCCTGGTTCTCCTCCTATCTCTCCGACCGCTCCTTTACTGTTTCTTTTGCCGGTTCCTCCTCTCACCTTCCCCTTACTGTTGGGGTTCCTCAAGGATCGGTTCTAGGCCCCCTCCTCTTCTCCTTGTACACTGCCCCTATTGGTCAAACAATCAGTAGATTTGGTTTCCAGTACCATCTCTATGCTGATGACACCCAATTATACGCTTCTTCTCCTGACATCACGCCAGCCTTTCTAGAAAACACTGGCGATTGTCTAAACGCTGTGTCTAATATCATGTCCTCACTATATCTGAAACTGAACCTGTCAAAGACTGAACTCCTGGTGTTTCCTCCCGCTACTAATGTACCTACACCCGACATTGCCATTTCCGTGTGTGGTTCCACTATTACTCCCCAGCAACATGCCCGCTGTCTTGGGGTCATACTTGATTCCGAGCTTTCCTTTGCCCCCCACATTCGATCACTGGCTCGCTCTTGTCATCTGCACCTCAAAAACATTTCTAGAATTCGACCTTTTCTTACTTTTGACTCTGCAAAAACTCTTACTGTTTCTCTTATTCATTCTCGTCTCGACTATTGTAACTCTCTTCTAATCGGTCTCCCTCTTACCAAACTCTCCCCTCTCCAATCTGTCTTGAATGCTGCAGCCAGGATCATATTCCTCACCAATCGTTACACCGATGCCTCTACCTTGTGCCAGTCATTACACTGGCTACCCATCCACTCCAGAATTCAGTATAAACTTATTACCCTCACCCACAAAGCCCTCCATGGCTCAGCACCACCCTACATCTCCCTTGTTTCAGTATACCACCCTACCCGCGCCCTCCGTTCTGCTGATGACCTGAGGTTAGTATCCTCAATAGTCAGAACCTCCCACTCCCGTCTCCAAGACTTTACACGTGCCGCGCCAATTCTTTGGAATGCAGTTCCCAGGTCAATACGATTAGTCCCCAATCCCCACAATTTTAAGCGTGTCCTGAAAACGCATTTATTCAGACTGGCCTATCGCCTCAACACATTAACCTAACCTATCCCAAAAGTTTTACCATAACCAGGTTCCCAGCATCATGTTCCCACATGCTTTATGCATCCATTAGCCCTCTGTGTCTGTACTGTTACACACTTAACATTATGGCTGGTCCATACAATCAGAGCAACTGTTACCACCCACCTTTCGTGTCTCCCTCTTTCCTCATAGACTGTAAGCTTGCGAGCAGGGCCCTCACTCCTCTTGGTATTTGTTATAATCTACTGTATGTGATTATTGTTATGCTGTAATGTCTATTGTCTGTACAAATCCCCTCTGAAATGTAAAGTGCTGCGGAATATGTCGGCGCTATAAAAATAAAATGTATTATTATTATTAGTTGACAGTCTCTCACACTGGTGGTTTTTAGACCCCTACTTGATTATAATATATCATATGCACTTTATGGGAGATGTTACATACTTTTGCTTTTTTTTTTTTTTTTTTTTCAGAGGAAGTCGATCATGTTACTATTATCTGCCTGTACTTATAGAATAACATTTGTGCCATGACCCCTATTTATATGTGGTAATTGGATGTTGCTGATTCCCTTATTTTGTATTTATTGATACTTCTCTATTTACTTATTGTATTTTATTCTACTGAGTATTAATAAAAAATCTTATATTTTATACATTGCTCTTGATTCCATTTTTTACTCTTTGCCACGACAGCACCCACTTGGAGAGAGGGATCCGCCCATAGGAACAGGAAACCTACAGAGATAAAAGAGGGCGGTCCACCTCTCCCCCTCAGTTGGTTTCCTGTTCCTAAACGGAACCGCAGGATACGCTACAGACTTACCTGGGCCAAGGAACCGCCTGTGCAGTATCTGCGAGAACGGCAGGGGTTCCGGCTTCAGAAGCAGCGACGGGGGAGTGCTGGAATCCGGCTCCCTCCTCGGCTGGCAGAAACGGAGATGCAGAAACGCCGGTACCGGGTGGCGCCGACCGGGGGTTCCTCTGCGTAGAACATGACACCGGTGGGGAATCCATTCCGGTCCATGTGGGGGCGCAGGAACCGGAGAGAAACGGCAACCTCCGGCGTTCCTATGGGGCTTCAGCGTCTAGGAGGACGCACATTCAGCAGCAGGAAGTGGTAAGGAGGAACTTCCGGGTTACCGGAGGTTCCTCGGCTCACAGCGCACGCGCAGCTGGGCGGCACCACAGAGTAAGAGGCGCTCCCCGCCCCCTCCAGAAAGAAAAAAAAAAAAAAATGAACGCCTGCAGAGCACGGGTGGCTGGAATCAGCGCTGAAGCGCTTGCTAATAGTCGCAAATAGGCGCACCTGGAGGGGGAGGTACCAGGTATGAAGGAGCTCACAAAAGGCATGGGGCGATGGAATTTGGCGTGCAATCATGTCTTCACCAAGGCAGGACACGCATCCCCAGGCAAGCGATGCAGCAGCAGCCAAGGACCACGCAAGACGGGGTTCCTCGGACCGCAGCCACAGAAGCCACGCCAACAAGCCTCCTTCTCAGCCTCCTGAGCCGGTACCTACAGCTTCACTGGGTGAGTGGACGACGCTCTGCCTATCAAGCTGTTAAAATGTCTCTCTCTCTCTCTCTCCTTTCTCCCCTCTGGCATCATATTTCAAATTAAGAGGAAGGAAAAATCAAAAAATAGAGTGTGCACGTCCGCTACCGGACTCTTACACAAAAAGGCTGTGTAAAAGATGCATTAATGAAACGGCAAAACAGGCATCAACATCAGCCGTAGATATAAGGGCCATAATTAGGGAAGAACTACAGGCCCTAAACCAGAACAGGCCCTCTAATATCGAAACTACCAAACCAGCGGTTGTAGAAACCGATGAAGGCGAAGTAGTCTCAGATAGTTCCAACGCATCCACATCAGCATCCTCCTCAGATATGGAGGGCCGTTGCTGTTTTCCTTTAGATCATATGGATAATCTAGTTAAATCTGTGAGGAATACAATGGGATGCACAGACACAAAGGAGCCGCAAACGACTCAAGAAATCATGTTTGCAGGTCTGACAGACAAAAAGGAGAGTTTTTCCAGTTATTCCAGCAATAAAAGCGCTGGTTAAGAAAGAATGGGAGAGACAGGACCAGAGAGGGTATCTTCCCTCAACCTCAAAAAGAAGGTACCCCTTTGACGACGAAGAGTTGTCGACATGGGGTAAGGTCCCGAAGGTAGATGCGGCAGTGGCCTCCGCCTCAAAGCAAACGATCTTACCAGTGGAGGACACGGGCATTTTAAAAGACCCACTTGACCGCAAAGCTGACGCCTCTTTGAAGAGGGCATGGGAAGCAGCTACCGGCACATTTAAACCGGCAATAGCTAGTACTTGCACAGCTCGTTCTATGCTGGTCTGGATTGATCAACTAGACCAGCAAATAGACCAGAAGATCTCCAGAGACAAACTACGTGCCGGCATACCACTAATCCGTGGCGCAGCAGCATATATAGCGGATGCTTCGGCTGATTCCTTACGTATGGCAGCCAGAACAGCGGGGTTGGCTAATAACGCCAGGCGTAGCCTGTGGCTTAAAAGCTGGAGAGGTGACACCCAGTCCAAAGCAAAGCTGTGTACCATTCCTTGCGAGGGTGAGTTCTTATTTGGAAGAGCCTTAGATGAAATCCTTACGAAGGCAAAAGAAAGGAAAAAAGGATTCCCTAACCCTCCTCTCCCATTTTATAGGAGGGCGTTTAGGAGAAGACCCTTTGGCCGGGGAAGACCAGCAGAAAATCAAAACCGCTGGGCCACAAAGGAAGGAAAAGGCAAAGGTGCCATGTTTAGGGGATCTTCCTTCCGCAGGGACAGGAACTGAGGAGCCAGTCCCTCCAGTAGGAGGGAGGCTAAAAAAAATTTTCCGACAATGGGAGAAAATTACAGCTAGCCCTTGGGTCCTAGGCATTATCAAGGACGGGTTAAAAATAAGATTCCATCATGTACCCCGTAATTCTTTGATCATAACATCCTTCAGCTCACCAATCCAACAGCAGGCCCTGGAAGCTGAGATTCGGAATTTACTGGACAAAAGAGTTTTGGTCCATGTGCCTAAGGGGCAAGAAGTGAGAGGATTTTACTCCCCTCTCTTTCTGATATCCAAACCAGACGGATCATTCCGGACAATAATCAACTTGAAAAAATTAAATTCATTCATATTAAATCATAAATATAAGATGGAATCCATAAGATCCACGATTAAGCTCCTCTTCCCCAATTGTATGATGGCAGGCTTGGATCTGAAGGATGCTTATTATCATATTCCCATCCATTCCAGATATCAGAAATACCTCAGAGTGGCGGTCCTCCTCGATGGCAAGATACAGCATCTCCAGTTCACGGCCATGCCATTCGGCATTTCCATCGCACCACGAGTATTTACAAAGGTGATGCTGGAAGTTATGGCTTTTTTACGCCAGAAGGACACATTAATAGTACCCTATCTGGATGATTTTCTGATAGTGGGAAATTCAATCCGACAATGTAGCGATCGAGTTGCTGATACAATCTTGTCCTTACAGGCCCTAGGGTGGATAATGAACTTCAAAAAGTCCAGAATCGAGCAGCAGTCTGTTCAGTCCTTCCTGGGCCTCGAGCTAGACTCCATAAGCCAAAGGTGTCTGTTGTCGCAGGTAAAAATTTCCGCAATTAAAAAGGTTAGGAGGGCGATACGTCGGCCACACATATCTTTAAGGGAAGCAATGTCCCTCCTGGGATCCCTTACTGCCTGCATCCTGGCAGTTCAGTGGGCCCAGTTCCACACGAGGACGCTACAATACCAAATTCTTTTAGAGGAGTCCCGTGATCGAGGGAATCTGACAAAGAAAATCACGCTGTCCCAGGAGGTCCTAACCACCCTTGCGTGGTGGCTAAAGGACGATAACCTAACGGCGGGAGTACCTTGGGTTATAACACCCTCCCGTGTAATTATCACGGACGCTAGCCCCACAGGATGGGGAGCCCATATGGGGAATAATTTTGCCCAAGGCCTATGGGATATAGGCGAAGATAAGGATTCGTCAAATTTAAAAGAACTAAAGGCAGTTTATCATGCATTATTTCACTTTCTTCCACAGTTACAAGGGGAGGACGTGAGAATCCTTTCGGACAACACCACCGTAGTCGCATATCTGAACAGACAAGGCGGAACTCGATCGGTCACCTTAATGTCTTCCGCAAGAAGAATTTTATCCCTAGCAGAAGAACATTTGTTGTCTCTCTCAGCCCTCCACATAAGGGGAAGAGACAATGTAGAGGCAGATTTCCTAAGCCGCCATACACTGCGGCAAGGGGAGTGGTGTCTAAACCGGGAAATATTCACACACATCGTGTCACTTTGGGGTCTTCCCCAAATAGATCTCTTCGCCACCAAAAAGAGCAGGCAAGTGCGAAGGTTCGCCTCTCTAAATATGTCACAGTCCGGAAATTCTGGATGCCCTCCAGGCCCCGTGGCAATTCAAACTGGCATATGCATTCCCACCAATCATACTACTACCGCAGGTGATCAGGAAAATCAGAGCAGAAGAAGCACGGATAATCCTAATAGCACCATTCTGGCCCAGGAGGCCGTGATTTTCATGCCTACAAGCGATGTCAGCGACAGACCCGTGGGTGCTTCCCTCAACCCCCAGGCTTCTCTCACAGGGACCTTTCTTCCATCCTCAAGTGGACAGTCTCCACTTGACGGCCTGGAACTTGAAAGGGAAATGTTGAGATCAAGAGGATTCTCGGAGGGACTAGTCAATACACTCCTACAAAGTCGGAAAATAACAACGACAAGAATTTACACCAGAGTATGGAGAAAATTCCTAGAGTCCCACACAGGCCCTGAGTCTGGAGAAATCCCGATTACGGTGATCCTAGAATTCCTACAGAAAGGAAAGGAATTAGGGCTAGCTGTCAACACACTAAAAGTCCAGGTGTCAGCTCTAGGGGCCCTCTATAGCTATAATGTGGCAGACAATAAATGGATAAGCAGATTCATCTCGGCCTGTGAACGGAGCGAGCCAGTACACATACCTAGAGTTCCTCCTTGGGATCTGAACTTGGTTCTGGAGGCCTTAACACGTCCGCCCTTTGAACCTTTAGATTCAATATCCCTTAAACACCTATCCTTCAAAACAGCACTGCTAGTTGCACTAACCTCAGCCAGAAGAGTTAGCGACATACAAGCACTTTCAATAGAACCCCCTTTTCTAGTGACATTCCAGGATCAGCTAATACTAAAACCAGATCCCTCATACTTACCAAAAGTAGCAGGGAAATTTCATAGGTTACAAGAAATCCATCTCCCTTCATTCTTTAGTAACCCTTCTACTCCAGAGGAAGAAAGATTCCATACACTAGACGTTAGAAGAGCAGTATTACAATACATTGAGAGGTCTAGCAGCTGGAGGAAGAGTAGGGCTCTATTTGTTTCCTTTCAGGGCCAAAAGAAGGGATGTGAAGTCACAAGGGGTACCCTGTCTCGATGGATCAGAGACGCGATTAGGCTGGCATACTCAGAGCAATGAGAATCCTCCGGAGGGTATCAAAGCACATTCCGCCAGATCTATGGCTTCCTCTTGGGCAGAAAGGGGAGACGTCGCAATCGAGTCTATATGTAAGGCTGCAACTTGGTCTACGCCCTCTACCTTTTATAACCACTATAGACTTGATTTATCATGCTCATCCGACCTAGCCTTTGGTAGAGCGGTCCTCGGCACGGTGGTCCCTCCCAGGTGAAGGTCTCTGAAAGTCTCTCCAAGTGGGTGCTGTCGTGGCGAAGAGTAAAAAGCCGGGTTACTTACCGGTAATGCTCTTTTAATGAGTCCACGACAGCACCCGTTCACTAACCCTCCCTAGAAGTTAACATAATGTATATACACCTTCTTAGTTGTGAAGTTAATAAGTTAGAATAATTGGATAATATAATGGCCTAATATTGGGTGGTCCTCCTGGTACTCTGAAATCCAACTGAGGGGGAGAGGTGGACCGCCCTCTTTTATCTCTGTAGGTTTCCTGTTCCTATGGGCGGATCCCTCTCTCCAAGTGGGTGCTGTCGTGGACTCATTAAAAGAGCATTACCGCTAAGTAATCCGGCTTTTTCTTTGGTTTTGCACTAGCAGGATGCAGCAGACCTCCATTGATAAAGGCTGGGGCAGGGGGCAGCACAGGTGCAAACCACTGATGAAAACAGCCAAGAGGGTCTGGCTGCCTAGTGGGAAAAAATGCACACAAATAGGGCTTGCATAGAACATCAGTCACACAGATAAGTGTGGTGCAAAGTGTCTGAACAGCCTATTAATGATGCCCATAGTATTAGCAGGCAGGCTGCTCCGCACTGTATACATGCATCACACAGAAAAAACCAAGCCAACATGAAGAGGTCTAGCTGCATCCTGCAAAAATGATAAAAAGTGCAAAAAGATATGGGTATTAGTTACTATTTTGGCCAAAGCAAATTAGCTCGCAACTCAGCGTCAAGGGTCCATCCGCACATGAAATTAAACGCTCACTTTACGCATGGTGGACACATGCGTAAAGTGAGCGTTTCAATGCAATCGTATGGCAGCGGAATCGCCGCGATTACTCCAAATTAATGGACATGCTGTGTATTTTTTCTCAATGCGATTCAGCAGAGGAAAAATCCGCAGCATGGGCACAGCAACTGCGGAATCCCATAGGATTCGTTTTAACTAGCCGTTTTTAAGCTGCCTTACTCACTAGGCCGCCTAACAATTCCAGACCCACAGCCGGGCAGTAGCTCCCCTACACAGAGCCGTTACAGAGTCTATCAGGTCTCCGAGGCCTTTCCATGTGCTCTCCAGGAAGTCCAGTCCCAGGCACTTCCAACACACAGGCCTTCCAGGACCTTGCACTCTGACCACTCAGGATAAAAACACACAACCCATGTGATCAGACCTCAGTCGCATTATATGTCCCAAACCACCCCCATATGTGGACGGTGTATGTGTGTCTAGCCGATCCCGCCCATCTCTCTGACTAGCCCTATAAGCCCCCCTTAATACAACAGTACAGACCAAAAGTTTGGACACACCTCATTCAAAGAGTTTTCTTTATTTTCATGACTATGAAAATTGTAGATTCACTCTGAAGGCATCAAAACTATGAATTTACACATGTGGAATTATATAATTAGCAAAAATGTGTTAAACAACTGAAAATACTGTGTCTCATATTCTAGGTTCTTCAAAGTAGCCACCTTTTGCTTTGATTACTGCTTTGTACACTCTTGTATACATATTAGCCCTTAAAACCCAAAACCAACTATGGGTACATTCTGCAATGACTAACACTAAATGCCAAATAATACATTAAGTGGCACAAGGAATGTGAAGTACAAAGTATAAATATTTTTATTCTTACTGAAATTCATATTACATACAATGACACATAGTAGCCTCAAAATATAAAAAAATCGCTGGCAGCTTAGGACAAAAGACACTTCCGTATCCACTACATAAAACATTAACCAGTGCATAAATGGCATAAAATGTCCATTCAGTCAGGGAATGATACCGCTAAAAAGTCTATATTGTATAAAGTGCCCAAATGACAATTCACATCTTAAGCATAGTGCCTGAATTTCTACACAGCGGACAAAATCCTATCCTTGTGGTGGGTAATAAACCATATAAGCGCTACTGAAATATAGATCAGCGATACCTGAATGTATGTCCGAGCTGTCACCGCGACCTACCCCGACGCGTGTTTCGCCTTTTCTTCCGGGGGGGTGTCTACAAGGAGGCTGGATGTCCTTATAGATAACCAGTGACCAATCGCATAGAAGGTAGCGGCCCACATGTTAATTGACAAGGCGTGTGTTAGTGTATTGCCAGGAATACAGCGGCGCATCCGGCGCCGAGACCGCACACCATGGAGCCACCCACCTCCGGACAATGGACCGCTGACAACCTGGCGGAAGTCCAGCGAAGCCATCTTAGTGCCGGGACTGGGAGACTCAGGGCGATCCAGGCAGCGCATGCGCACATAAACTGGCAATGAAAGTGCTTAGTGCCTAGTGAAATGTAGTGTAAAAAAAAAAGTGCATATATTAAAGTAAGCTTAACTTCACGTGCATATATTAAAGCAAGCTTAAAGCTCATTATGTAATGTTTATTTGAACTGGGCAACAATATACCCATATAAAAATCGCATAGCAATGTATATCAATGTGAATGGAGTGAATTATTATAAGTGCAAGGCTGCATATATTTTACCCAAAGTTAAAATACTCATAGGGTAACACCAAAGTGCCATAATTAATAACCCATAAACCGCTATAGAGACCCTAGCTATTTATCTACCCACAAACCAACCCCGTACTACCTATGAAAAACCGCATGTGGAATACCAATAAAATACCTAGACAATAGTGATGCCCAGACCATTGTCATACCATGAAGATACCTAGACTACGGCAATAAAATTATGCCCTCATGTACTCTCTGAACTAATACAAAACCTCATAAAATATCATATATAGAACAAGTCCTATTAGGACAAATTAATTATTTTATCACTGTTATTAAAGCAAACTTCCAAAAGAGGCGGTTTGAGGCAAATCTTCACCAAGATATTAAAAATTGCATAGGATCTTCAGAAAAGAGTCCAGGGACACCAACAGACACCGGATATAAATGATTCAAAATTGCCTAGGATCTTCAGAAAAGGGTCCACGGACACCAACTGACACTGGATGGTAAGGACAATCCTACATGAATAAACAAAATAAAATCAATACAAAATACAAGTAATAAGAACAATAAAACCAAAACCCCCCCTAAAAACTCCCTAACGGACAAAGAGTGATGTAAAGCAAAACCAATTACAAGAAAGCCACAAAATCAAAACTTTCATTAAGCCCCTGCGGTGCTAATGTACCCAAACGATAAATCCACCTACTTTCTACTTGTGCCAGATTCTTACTAATATTGCCACCTCTAACCCCCAGTGTCACCAAATCAATACCTTTAATCTTCAAACCATTCGGGTTGCATTGGTGGTACTTCTTAAAGTGTTTGGGTAATGTTTTTAGCGTCGACGACTCTTCAATAGTCTTTGCATTAATGATGTCACGATAATGCTCACGTGTACGAACTTTAAGCTCACGGGTGGTTAGCCCAACATAAATCATATTACAGGGGCAGGTTGCATGGTAAATCACACCACAAGAAGCACACGTGGTACGTTTTCTGATATTATAGATCCTAGTATTATCAAAATTGCAGAAAGTTTTGGTCTTGATATGATTGAGGCATGCCTTACATAGGCCACATGGATAAAAACCTGGATCAATACTATCCCTGGAGATCCTATCTCCTGTTGGATTGTAAAAGCTATGTACTAACAAATCACGTAGATTTTTAGATCTTTTAGCTACAATAAGAGGTTTCTCTGGTAAAATCTTTCTCAAAACAGGATCTGTTTGAAGGATCTTCCAATGTTTCTGAAAGATACCCTTAAACTTGTGCCATTTATTGTGATATGGAGTAATCATACGCACTTGATTAGTTTTATCCACAACTCGTACACAAGTATCCTTTTTGTAAAGAAGATCATTTCTTGATGTATTTAGGGCCCGCCGATAGCCTCTTCTTATATTTCTTTTACTGTAGCCTCTTTCATGAAACCTCTGAGACAAATCTGCGGCTTGAATTTCAAAATCTTTAGAGTTTGTACAAATTCTTTTGGCTCATAAAAATTGTCCTATGGGGATTCCTCTAAGGGTTGCTGGAGGATGCGAAGATGTAGCATGTAAAAATGAATTAGTCGATGTGGATTTTCTGAACAGATCTGTAGACGAAACAAAGTAGAAGTAGAAAGCAGGTGGATTTATCATTTGGGTACATTAGCACCGCAGGGGCTTAATGAAAGTTTTGGTTTTGGGGCTTTCTTGTAATTGGTTTTGCTTTACATCACTCTTTGTCCGAGTTTTTAGGGGGGGGGTTTGGTTTTATTGTTCTTATTACTTGTATTTTGTATTGATTTTATTTTATTGTTCATGTAGGATTGTCCTTACTGTCCTCATCATCCGGTGTCCGTTGGTGTCCGTGGACCCTTTTCTGAAGATCCTATGCGATTTTGAATATCTTGGTGAAGACTTGCCTCGAACCGCCTCTTTTGGAAGTTTGCTTTAATAATAGTGATAAAATAATTAATTTGTTCTAATAGGACTTGTTCTATATATGATATTTTATGAGGTTTTGTATTAGTTCAGAGAGTACATGAGGGCATAATTTTATTGCCGTAGTCTAGGTATCTTCATGGTATGACAATGGTCTGGGCATCACTATTGTCTAGGTATCTTATTGGTATTCCACATGCGGTTTTTCATAGGTAGTACGGGGTTGGTTTGTGGGTAGATAAATAGCTAGGGTCTCTACAGCAGTTTATGGGTTATTAATTATGGCACTTTGGTGTTACCCTATAATATGAGTATTTTAACTTTGGTTAAAATATATGCAGCCTTGCACTTATAATAATTCACTCCATTCACATTGATATACATTGCTATGCGATTTTTATATGGGTATATTGTTGCCCAGTTCAAAAAAAGGACATTATATAAAAACATTATATAATGAGCTTTAAGCTTGCTATAATATATGCACGTGAAGTTAAGCTTACTTTAATATATGCACTTCGCACTTTTTTTACACTACATTTCACTAGGCACTAAGCACTTTCATTGCCAGTTTATGTGCGCATGCGCTGCCTGGATCGCCCTGAGTCTCCCAGTCCCGGCACTAAGATGGCTTCGCTGGACTTCCACCCGGTTGTCAGCGGTCCATTGTCCGGAGGTGGGTGGCTCCATGGGGTGCGGTCTCAGCACCGGATGCGCCGCTGTATTCCTGGCATTACACTAACACGCCTTGTCAATTAACATGTGGGCCGCTACCTTCTATGCGATTGGTCACCGGTTATTTATAAAGACAGCCAGCCTCCTTGTAGACACGCCCCCGGAAGAACAGGCGAATCGCGCGTCGGGGTAGGTCGCGGTGACAGCTCGGACATACATTCAGGTATCGCTGATCTATATTTCAGTAGCGCTTATGGTTTATTACCCACCACATGGATAGGATTTTGACCGCTGTGTAGAAATCCAGGCACTATGCTTAAGATGTGAATTGTCATTTGGGCACTTTATACAATATGGATTTTTTGGCGGTATTCTCTGACTGGGTATTTTATGCCATTTATGCACTGGTTAATGTTTTATGTAGTGGATACGGAAGTGTCTTTTGTCCTAAGCTGCCAGCGATTTTTTGATATTTTGAGGCTACTATGTGTCATTGTATGTAAATGAATTTCAGTAAGAATAAAAATATTTATACTTTGTACTTCACATTCCTTGTGACACTTAATGTATTATTTGGCATTTAGTGTTAATTTGTACACTCTTGTCATTCTCTTGATGAGCTTCAAGAGGTAGTCACCGGAAATGGTTTTCACTTCACAGGTGTGCCGTCAGGTTTAATAAGTGGGATTTCTTGCCTTATAAATAGGGTTGGGACCATCAGTTGTGTTGTGCAGAAGTCTGGTGGATACACAGCTGATAGTTCTACTGAATAGACTGTTAGCTGCTTTTTTCTTGCCAAAATACAAATTCTAAGTAAAGAAAAATGAGTGGCCATCATTACTTTAAGAAATGAAGGTCAGTCAGTCCGAAAAAATTGGGAAAACTTTGAAAGTGTCCCCAAGTGCAGTGGCAAAAACCATCAAGCGCTACAAAGAAACTGGCTCACATGAGGACCGCCCCAGGAAAGGAAGACCAAGAGTCACCTCTGCTGCGGAGGATAAGTTCAACCTAGTCACCAGCCTCAGAAATCACAGGTTAACAGCACCTCAGATTAGAGACCAGGTCAATGCCACACAGTTCTAGCAGCAGACACATCTCTACAACAACTGTTAAGAGGAGACTTTGTGCAGCAGGCCTTCATGGTAAAATAGTTGCTAGGAAACCATTGCTAAGGACAGGCAACAAGCAGAAGAGACTTGTTTGGGCTAAAGAACACAAGGAATGGACATTAGACCAGTAGAAATCTGTGCTTCGGTCTGACGAGTCCAAATTTGAGATCTTTGGTTCCAACCACTGTGTCTTTGTGCAACGCAGAAAATGTGAACGGATGGACTCTACATGGCTGGTTCCCACCGTGAAGCATGGAGGAGGAGGTGTGATGGTGTGGGGGTGCTTTGCTGGTGACACTGTTGGGGATTTATTCAAAATTGAAGGCATACTGAACCAGCATGGCTACCGCAGCATCTTGCAGCGGCATGCTATTCCATCTGGTTTGCATTTAGTTGGACCATCATTTTATTTTTCAACAGGACAATGACCCCAAACACACTTCCAGGCTGTGTAAGGGCTATTTGACGAAGAAAGAGAGTGATGGGGTGCTACGCCAGATGACCTGGCCTCCATAGTCACCAGACCTGAACCCAATCGAGATGTATGGGGTGAGCTGGACCGCAGAGTGAAGGCAAAAGGGCCAACAAGTGCTAAGCATCTCTGGGAACTCCTTCAAGACTGTTGGAAGACCATTTCCGGTGAATACCTCTTGAAGCTCATCAAGAGAATGCCAAGAGTGTGCAAAGCAGTAGTCAAAGCAAAAGGTGGCTACTTTGAAGAACCTAGACTATAAGACATATTTTCAGTTGTTTCACACTTTTTTGTTAATTATATAATTCCACATGTGTTAATTCATAGTTTTGATGCCTTCAGAGTGAATCTACAATTTTCATAGTCATGAAAATAAAGAAAACTCTTTGAATGAGAAGCTGTGTCCAAACTTTTGGTCTGTACTGTAGGTAAATAACTCGTGGACTACAAGTCCCAGAATGACAATGCCATTTTTGGGCTTATAGCACAGAGAAGCTCTGCGACACATACTGGACATTTACAATCAAGCCCGTCACTGTTTCACCACCACAATCAAGGAAATGCCCACATGCATTTTCTGAGTAACACATGCAGGGCCCCCTAGCTTTAACAGAGGTTACTGCATCACATACCCTCCCCCCTGTTAAAACTTGTGGGGTTGAACATTTGTCAAACACTAGGAGCCTCGAGACCGTGTACCCACTGTCACCTTGCCCTACATTTCGAGAGGATTGTCTCGGTCTGGTTTGGGCGTCATTCACTGTCATGCCGTTGTTAGGCCTCCCCCGCCCCCAACGGTAAGTATGTTGGCCTTGGGCTTCAGCACTCAAGTCACAGTCCGTCTGTGTCCCCAGACCCTTTTTAGTCTCCACACTTTGCCAGTATGCCCGGTCACCCGACTTTTCTCCATGGCCGGCTCCCCCGGTTGGTGCGGTCATAAGTCCCACTTACAGTCGAGCCCACGGTCTTGTCTGACCCTGTCCCATCTAGTACATCACAGGAGCTACTGACCAGGTCTCTCATACTGGGAGTAGAACTGACAATTGCAGATCCTCGATGTTCTTGTCTTGCTGAAAGTCTTCGGCTACCTGCCATTTCATTATTTGGAGGGTGGGTGCCTTCTGGTCCCCATACCTCAGGATGAAGGCGGACTCCATCTCATGTTCTGCATTTGTTTATTAATCTGCAGTCGGTCCAGTCTTAACTGCTCTATCTCCTTCAGGTACGTTACCCGATATTCCAGGAGCATTCGGAAGTTCCTAAGGCTTTACACGGAGCCAACAACGATTGGAATCATGCCATCTTCACCAGATACCTGGACTTCACCACCATCAGGTGGGATCCTCACTCTTGCTACACCGGATCTATTCACAAGCTCTTGCATCACACTTCCAAACCTTTCAATGACTCTCCCCACCAGATGTTTGGGTACCGGAATTAGGTCTTCCACCAAGCCCAGACGATTTTTAGCTTCCCTCGCAAGCTCCAGACGTCGATCGGCTTTCACATTACTCAACATGATCATCTGTTTTTCGCGGAGACATTGCAGATGCATATCTGTCAGGACAGCCACCCTCTTCACTGTGTCTTCCCTGGTTGACCGTACGACCAACTGCTGAGTCTCAGGTGCCCAGTGCACCCTACACGCTTTGACTGCCTTTTTAAAAGCCTCATGCACACCCTCACTGGTACAGGCTTCTTGCACGTCTTCGGGTACTTCTATCACGCACTTGAAAATCGAGGGCTTACTCTCTTGATGGACGGAATGCTCTTGCTTGGCCACAAAAATTTTCCATCAAGACCTCTACTACAACCAGGTGATTGTCTTGTTCCATTCTCAGCGCACAGTCTTCCTTAGTTTTACACTCTTCAGGCCCCCTCTCAAAGATAGGTATTTGTAACTCAGCCTGGTTATCCCTCGGACACGGCCGCTGTAAGTCTTCGACCACCAACTCCCCCTCTTGTGGAAGACCTCCTACTGCTTCTCTGAGCACTTCCACATCTCTTAAGGCCTTATTCACACTTTGCCATGTTGACAGGTGACCTCTGAGCTCAGAGACTTCCTTCTCCAGCTTATACACTCTTTGCTCAGACGTTTGTCTTAGAGCCTTTTCTTTTACATTATGCTCTTTAATTGCCTTTAGCTCGGCCTGTAAATCTGCCACCTTTTTCTTCTCACCAGAACACTTTTTAACGAGGTCCTGGACCTCCTGTGCTTCCTTCTCTCCATACCGGGCCTTGACTGCCGACAGCTCGGTCTCCAGGTGGCGCACCCGCTCCAACTGCGTGGAGTTGGCAACTTCCATTCTCACCACCTTAAAACTCTCCTTTGCCAGCTGTTGACAGACCTCTTCATGCTCTTTCTCCAAGCTTTGGACACGTGCTTCTACCTGGTGGAAACTGTCAGCTCGCTCTTTCCAGGTGCACATTTCCTTTGTCAGCTTGTCGATTAGTTCCTCTAGTTGTCGTGTGACATCGGTCGAATTGGCCAGCTTCTCCAGCAGCTCTTCTATTTTGTCTGAGGGTGCAGTTTGTTCAGCCCCTTTTCGACCCTTACGACTCCGGCGACAAGAGGAAGACTTGCCATTTAGACTTGAGTCAGTCTTCCTGCACTCTTTTTCCACTGTCGTCACCGTCAGAATGGGAGTCCCCACCACCCGATCGGTCAATTTTGGAACCAGCAGCCCCCATTTCTAACGGTGTCGGACTCCACTCCTGGAGCTTCCCCGTCTTCACCTTGTGAAGCACTGTCATTCCGTTGTGTCAGAGCTTCGGTCTGCACAACATTATACTCAGTCCTAGTGGTTGCTACTGGCAATAATACGTCACAATCACACCACACAGTACGGTGATCCCCCAAGATACTCAATCTGGGTGTCAGCTCCACTGTCGTATACTTCAGGGGACCTCAGGTCAGTAAGTTGGGCCGACGCATCCCTTCCTCCGGTTGCCCCTACGTCTGACCCATTACCGCCGTCATGTACGCCACCCCATCAGTAGAGAGGCCTCCATCCTCCTGCTGTAGAGGAGCTCCCCCCTCCCACAAGTCTGAAAACAGCCTAGAGTCCCGGCCTACTATCACCGGACAGGTTAAGTTCAGGACTATAGCGACATCGTGGTTTTTAATGTCCCTGTCTGTCTTGAGTATCACCAAGGCTACTGAATAGTCCTTACTGCTCCCATGGATGCAGGTGACAGCGATCTTCCTTTTAGATATTATAAATTTATCAGGCACAGTCCTCACTAGGGTCACCGAGCCCCCAGAATCAACCATTCCAAGCACATCCTCTCCATTTATCAGCAAGGAACACCCCCGAAGCTTCTCACCGGGTGGGTAGTTCATATAGCAGACTGGACATACAGACGGTTGCCAGGGGCAAGTGTGCTATGTCTGCGCTACCCCTTTAACTTAGGGATGCTCCGCCCCCTGTTGGGTACTTCATTTTGGCCTACCGCCCCCTTTTGGGACTCCACCCCTTTTCTGGCAACTACTCCCTTTTGGGATACAGCCCCCTTTTGGGACTCCACCCATTTTTGGCAACCATCGCTGTTTGAATTACCGCCCCCTTTTGGGACACCACCCCATTTAGGGACACCACCCTCTCCATGGGGTACAACCCGTGGACTCCGCACGATACTCTCAGGTCCAGTTCACACAGAACACATTTCTCTCCGGCTTGTATTGGCCCTTTAAGAGATTTTTCGCACTGAACCTCTGTGATGTCCTTTTACGACACCCCACCAGCTCCTGATGGCACTGCCACAGCTCCTTCTGTAGCCACAAACCCGCCGGCACCTCCGACTGCCGATCACAAGCGGCTGCTGGTGTCACTGCAGCTCCTGCTGCTGCAGAACCTCTTGCTGCAACTGTAACTGCAGCTCCTGTTACCACAAGTCTCTGCACGCTTCTGCAGCGCCGTCTTCGTGGACCCGCCAATCCACAACCTTTGTAACCCCGCCAAGTTACAGCCAGACACTTGTCACCTTCGTGACCCCACCAAGCCACAGCAAGCTGATTTGAGAAAAAAAACTTTGTGACCCCACTGAGTCACAGCAAACCTCACACGTGCCTCGGGCGGGCTGGGCCGGGTGGCAGGGAGGCAAATGCCCCCCCGGGCCACTTCCCCAGCAGCTGTGCAGGGCCGGCCGCTTGATGGCCCTGCACAGTGAACTGCGTACGGCCGTGTCTGCTGTGCTGTGATGTTATGCGGCCGGCAGCAGACAGACACGGCCGCGCACATCACAGTCTGTCTCAGCCGCGGTCTGCGGCTTTAAGCTTATGAGACAGACTGTGCTGTACACGCAGGCGGCGCGATGACGTCATTGTCTCGCTCCGCTCTACAGGCCAGAAGAGGACACAGAGGCCGCGGTGCCGGGAATCAGGATGAGGTGAGTATAAACTTTATTATTTTTATATGAATGGGCTGTGGGGCCATCATACTATATATATGGGGTTGGGGCCATCAAACTATATATGGGGGAAAACGGGGGCCATCATACTGCATATATGGGGGTTGGGGCCATCATACTATATATATATGGGGAGGAAACTGCGGCCACCATACTATAAATATGGGGAGAAAATGCGGCCATCCTACTGTATATATGGGGAGGAACTGCGGCCATCCTACTGCATATAGGGGGAAAACTGTGGCCATCATACTGTATATATGGGGGGTAAATGCGGCCATCCTACTGTATATATGGGGAGAAACTGCGGCCATCCTTCTGTATATATGGGGGAAAACTGCGGCCATCCTACTGTAATATATGGGGGGGAAACTGTGGCCATCATACTGTATATATGGGGAGAAAATGCGGCCATCCTACTGTATATATGGGGAGAAACTGCGGCCATCCTACTGCATATAGGGGGAAAACTGTGGCCATCATGCTGTATATATGAGGCGTAACTGCGGCCATCCTACTGTATATATGGGGAGAAACTGCGGCCATCCTTCTGTATATATGGGGGGAAACTGCGGCCATCCTACTGTATATATGGGGGGGAAACTGTGGCCATCATACTGTATATATGGGGGCTGGGGCCGTCATACTGTATATACGGGGGGGAACTGCGGCCATCCTACTGTATATATGGGGAGAAACTGGCCAACCTACTATATATGGGGGGAAACTGCGGACATCCTACTGTGTATATGGGGGGAAACTGCGGCCATCCTACTGTATATATGGGGGGGAACTGCAGCCATCCTACTGTATATATGGGGGGGGAAACTGCGGCCATCCTACTGTATATATGGGGGGGGAAACTGCGGCCATCCTACTGTATATATGGGGAGAAACTGCGGCCATCCTACTGTATATATGGGAGGGAAACTGCGGCCATCCTACTGTATATATGGGGGGAAATTGCAGCCATCCTACTGTATATATGGGGGGAAACTGCGGCCATCCTACTGTATATATGGGGGGAAACTGCGGCCATCCTACTGTATATATGGGGAGACACTGTGGCCATCCTACTGTATATATGGGGGGAAACTGCGGCCATCCTACTTTATATATGGGGGGAACTGAAGCCATCCTACTGTATATATGGGGAGAAACTGCGGCCATCATACTGTATATATGGGGGGGAAACTGCTGCCATCATACTGTATATATGAACGGGCTGTGGGGCCATCATACTGAATATATGGGGAGAAACTGCGGACATCATACTGAATATATGAACGGGCTGTGGGGCCATCATACTGTATATATGGGGGGTAACTGCGGCCAACATACTGTATATGTGAACAGGCTGAGGGGCCATCCTATGTATATGGGGTGGAACTGGGACCACTATACTGTATATATGGGGGCTGGGGCCATCATACTATATACAGTATATGAGTGAACTGGGGCCATCATACTATATATATGAGTGAACTGGGGCCATCATACTATATATATGGGAGAACTAGGGCCACCTTATTATATACAGTGGGGAAAAAAAGTATTTAGTCAGTCAGCAATAGTGCAAGTTCCACCACTTAAAAAGATGAGAGGCGTCTGTAATTTACATCATAGGTAGACCTCAACTATGGGAGACAATCTGAGAAAAAAAAATCCAGAAAATCACATTGTCTGTTTTTTTTTCATTTTATTTGCATGTTATGGTGGAAAATAAGTATTTGGTCAGAAACAAGCAATCAAGATTTCTGGCTCTCACAGACCTGTAACTTCTTCTTTAAGAGTCTCCTCTTTCCTCCACTCATTACCTGTAGTAATGGCACCTGTTTAAACTTGTTATCAGTATAAAAAGACACCTGTGCACACCCTCAAACAGTCTGACTCCAAACTCCACTATGGTGAAGACCAAAGAGCTGTCAAAGGACACCAGAAACAAAATTGTAGCCCTGCACCAGGCTGGGAAGACTGAATCTGCAATAGCCAACCAGCTTGGAGTGAAGAAATCAACTGTGGGAGCAATAATTAGAAAATGGAAGACATACAAGACCACTGATAATCTCCCTCGATCTGGTGCTCCACGCAAAATCCCACCCCGTGGGGTCAGAATGATCACAAGAACGGTGAGCAAAAATCCCAGAACCACGCGGGGGGACCTAGTGAATGAACTGCAGAGAGCTGGGACCAATGTAACAAGGCCTACCATAAGTAACACACTACGCCACCATGGACTCAGATCCTGCAGTGCCAGACGTGTCCCACTGCTTAAGCCTGTACATGTCCGGGCCCGTCTGAAGTTTGCTAGAGAGCATTTGGATGATCCAGAGGAGTTTTTGGAGAATGTCCTATGGTCTGATGAAACCAAACTGGAACTGTTTGGTAGAAACACAACTTGTCGTGTTTGGAGGAAAAAGAATACTGAGTTGCATCCATCAAACACCATACCTACTGTAAAGCATGGTGGTGGAAACATCATGCTTTGGGGCTGTTTCTCTGCAAAGGGGCCAGGACGACTGATCCGGGTACATGAAAGAATGAATGGGGCCATGTATCGTGAGATTTTGAGTGCAAACCTCCTTCCATCAGCAAGGGCATTGAAGATGAAACGTGGCTGGGTCTTTCAACATGACAATGATCCAAAGCACACCGCCAGGGCAACGAAGGAGTGGCTTCGTAAGAAGCATTTCAAGGTCCTGGAGTGGCCTAGCCAGTCTCCAGATCTCAACCCTATAGAAAACCTTTGGAGGGAGTTGAAAGTCCGTGTTGCCAAGCGAAAAGCCAAAAACATCACTGCTCTAGAGGAGATCTGCATGGAGGAATGGGCCAACATACCAACAACAGTGTGTGGCAACCTTGTGAAGACTTACAGAAAACGTTTGACCTCTGTCATTACCAACAAAGGATATATCACAAAGTATTGAGATGAAATTTTGTTTCTGACCAAATACTTATTTTCCACCATAATATGCAAATAAAATGAAAAAAAAAAAGACAATGTGATTTTCTGGATTTTTTTTTCTCAGTTTGTCTCCCATAGTTGAGGTCTACCTATGATGTAAATTACAGACGCCTCTCATCTTTTTAAGTGGTGGAACTTGCACTATTGCTGACTGACTAAATACTTTTTTTCCCCACTGTACATGGGGGAACTGGAGCCATTCTAATATATATATATATATATATATATATATATATATATATATATATATATATATATATATATACACACTAGCTGAAGAGCCCGGTGCTGCTCGGGCATAGTAACTAACTGTGTTTAGTTATAACAAATTATAATTATCCTCCATCCCATAGTCCCGTGCCCATATACCCATAATACATATCCTCCATCCCATAGTCCCGTGCCCATATATCCATCATACATATCCACCATCCCATAGGCCCGTGCCCATATACCCATCATACATATCCTCCATCCCATAGTCGAGTGCCCATATACCCATCATACATATCCTCCATCCCATAGTAGAGTGCCCATATACCCATCACACATCCTCCATCCCATAGTCCCGTGCCCATATACCCATCATACTTATCCGCCATCCCATAGTCCCGTGCCCATATACCCGTCATACATATCCTACATCCCATAGTCCAGTGCCCATATACCCATCATACATCCTCCATCCCATAGTCCCGTGCCCATATACCCATCATACATATCCGCCATCCTATAGTCCAGTGCCCATATACCCATCACACATCCTCCATCCCATAGTCAACCATTATGACATAATGAACGGCGGGGCTTGCAACCTATGATGAATCAGCGTCGCCATGGCAACCATTATGACATCATAATGAGGGGTGGGGCTTGACACACACACTCTTTCCCCATTATGTTGGTAGGGGCATTATGACATCATAATGAGGGGCGGGGCTTGACACACACTTTTTCCCCATTATGTAGATAGGGGCAAAATTGTTTGGTGAATTGGAACGCGCGGGGTTAAAATTTCGCCTCACAACATAGCCTAGGACGCTCTTGGGGTCGAGACATGTGACTGTGCCAAATTTTGTGGCTGTAGCTGCGACGGTGCGGATGCCAATCCCGGACACACACACACACACACACACACATACATACATACATACATACATACATACATACATACATACATACATTGAGCTTTATATATTAGATATATATAGGAACTGGGGTCATCATATATATGGGGTGAGCTGGGGATATCTTACTATATATATGGGGAGAACTGGTGCCTCCATACTATATATATGGGGCTACAAAACCTACAAAAGAGAAAATGAAAAAAACCCTGCTGTAATTAAATAAATAAAAAGCAAAAGTGCATCGAAATCATACAGAGTTCTTAGTAATACTGTATTTGATCAAACATAGCATAAAAGCCGTCCCACCATCGACAAGGTGACTCCGTGGTCGGGGCGGTCCTACACTGTCTAATATTAAAAACCTTATCATGTGTCTAAGTTGTATTACTAAGAACTCTGTATGATTTATATGCACTTTTGCTTTTTATTTAATTACAGCAGGGTTTTTTCATTTTCTCTTTTGTAGGTTTTGTATGCTTTTTGGCCATGTGAACATGCATTTACTGTATATGCTGCATGTGTACCAACTCAAACCAAGCTCAATTTTTGGGTTTTTCCTTTATATATATATGGGGCTGTGGGACCATCATACTTTATATATGAGGGAACTGGGGTCATCATACTATATATATGGGGGAACTGGGACCATCCTACTATATACACGGGGGCCATCAAACTATTTGGTGCAGTGGGGACCTTTATACTATACAGGGCAGTGGGGCCATCATACTATACTATTGAAACTAGAACTTTCCATACACTATATAAAAAGGCACATCTGACCTAAAACGGGAAAGGTTTATTCTGATTTCATGTCAGATAGAGAAAAACATGCAGATTTGAATTTTTATACAGTATATAGTGGATGTAAACTTCTGGTTTCAACTGTATATACATAGGGGGCAGTGTGGATTTCATACTATATACAGGGAGTAGTGGGGACCTTCATACTATATATAGGGGGCAGTGGGGACCTTCATACTTTATTTAGGGGCAATGAGAACATCTTATTTTATATAGGGGGTATGTAGCCATTTTACTATATATAAGGGCTTTGGGGACCATCATATTTTGTTTAGTGGTATGTAGGGCCATCATTCTGTATATTCAGAGCTTTGTGGGCACTCAGAGGACATTATTTGTTATAAATGGGGAGATTGTTAGTTTTGATAGGGGCACTCAGGTTCCATTATTTTTTCTTAGGGCGCGGTTCTGCTCACATATCTCTGTAGTAAGCTTGGTTCTCCCCCCATATCTCTGTAGTAAGCTTGGTTCTCCTCCCATATCTCTGTAGTAAGCTTGGTTCTGCTCCCATATCTCTGTAGTAAGCTTGGTTCTCCCCCCATATCTCTGTAGTAAGCTTGGTTCTCCTCCCATATCTCTGTAGTAAGCTCATTTCTGCTCCTATACTTCTGTAGTAAGCTCGGTTCTGCTCCTATATCTCTGTAGTAAGCTCCGTTCTGTTCCCATATCTCTGTAGTAAGCTTCGCTTTTCTCCTATACTTCTGTAGTAAGCTCAGTTCTGCTTCCATATCTCTATAGTAAGCTCCATTTTGCTCCTATATTTCTGTAGTAAGCTCTGTTCTGCTCCCATATCTCTGTAGTAAGCTCCGTTCTGCTCCCATATCTGTGTAGTAAGCTCGGTTCTGCTCCCACATCTGTGGTAAGCTCAGTTCTGCTCCCATAGCTCTAAAGTAAGCTCTGTTTTGCTCCAATATTTCTGTAGTAAGCTCTGTTCTGCTCCAATATCTCTGTAGTAAGCTCTGTTCTACTCCCATATCTCTGTAGTAAGCTCGGTTCTGTTCCCATATCTCTAGTAAACTCTGTTCTGCTCCCATATCTCTGTAGTAAGCTCAGTTCTACTCCCATATCTCTGTAGTAAGCTCTGTTCTGCTCCCATATCTCTGTAGTAAGCTCTGTTCTACTCCCATATCTCTGTAGTAAGCTCGGATCTGTTCCCATATCTCTAGTAAACTCTGTTCTGCTCCCATATCTCTGTAGTAAGCTCTGTTCTGCTCCCATATCTCTGTAGTAAGCTCTCTTCTACTCCCATATCTCTGTAGTAAGCTCTGTTCTGCTCCCATATCTCTGTAGTAAGCTCTGTTCTGCTCCCATATCTCTGTAGTTAGCTCGGTTCTGCTCCCATAGCTCTGGAGCAAGCTCCAGTCAGTTTCCTTGTCTACGTAGCAATCTTGGTTCCGGTCTCATGTCTATGTAGTCAGCTTGCTTCTGTTACATTATCTATGTAGGCAGTAAGCTTGGTTCTGCTTCCGTATATATGCAGCTAGCTCCGTTCTGTTCCCATATCTATGTACCACCCTGTTTTTAAAGCCTGTTATCTCTGCTTCTTTAAAGCAGCAGCCAGAGGTAAGCAGGGCAAAAGCACCGCAACTGGAGGGCCACCGCCTTGTGATTGCCCCCCATTCTGAAACGTGCCAGCCAGCCCCTGACGTGCCTCCTGGATTGTTGCCTGCATTCTCCACCAATTGTAGAGATCCACCATATTGAGTGGACGGGGATATACTTGCTTGGCCAGTCTTTGAGGCACACGCTGGGACACTCAGGGTTAAACAGTTCATTTGGTTTATTAAACTGCAGCATAAACTGTTCTTCATGAACTAAATAGCATGTAGCTTCCAGTACAACGCCCGTTAAACATTCAGTTTTACAGCATACACAGTCTCTTACTGACCACGGTCAGCATTACTCACGGGTTACCAGGGAAGCAGCCGCACTGGGATCACCGTTCCAGACAATGCCTTACGCACTAGGCCATCTAACAATTCCAGACCCACAGCCGGGCAGTAGCTCCCCTACTCAGAGCGGTTACAGACTCTACCAGGTCCGAGGCCTTTCCATGTGCTCTCCAGGAAGTCCAGTCCCAGGCACTTCCAACACACATAGGCCTTCCAGGACCTTGCACTCTGATCACTCAGGATCAAAACACACAACCCATGTGATCAGACCTCAGTCACATTATATGTCCCAAACCACCCCCATATAAGGACGGTGTATGAATGTATTTCTCTGACTAGCCCTATAAGCCCCCCTTATAGGTAAATAGCTCATGGACTACAAGTCCCGGAATGACAATGCTATTTTTGGGCTTATAACGCAGAGAAGCTCTGTGACACATACTGGACATTTACAATCAAGCCGGTCACTGTTTCACCACCACAATCAAGGACAGGCCCACATGCATATTCTGCGTAGCACATGCAGCGCCCCCTAGCTTTAACAGAGGTTACTGCATCACACAAGACATACAGCTCTGGCAAAAAAAATAAGAGACGAGACCACTGCAAAATTTTCAGTTTGTCTGATTTTTCTCTTTATAGGTATATTTTTGAGTAAAATGTAAATTGCTCTTTTATTCTATAAACTACTGACCACATATTTCCAAGCACCAAATTTTGTATTTATTTTCAGAAAGTGAGAAATGGTCAAAATAGTAAAAAAAAATGCAGTGCTTGCAGACCTCAAATAATGCTAAGAGAACAAGTTCATAGTCATTTAGAAGCAACAATAATAATGTTTTAACTCTAGAAGAGTTTAAAAATCATGGATATGCCACAAAATATTGATTTCTAATCACCGCTTTCATGCGTCTTGGCATGCTTTCCCACCTCTTTCACACTGCCTTTGAGTGACCTTATGCCACTCCTGATACAAAAATTTAAGCAGTTCTTTGTTTGATGGCATGTGACTATCCATTTTCCTCTTGATTACTTTCCAGAGGTTTTCAATGGGGGATTCAGGTCTGGAGATTGGGCTGGCCATGACAGGGATTTGATGTGGTGGTTCTTGATTCACACATTGACCTAGCTGTGTGGCATGGCACATTGTCCTGCTGGAAAAAAAACAGTCCTCAGAGTTGGGGAACATTGCCTGAGCAGAAGGAATCAACTGTTTTTCCAAGATAAACTTGTATGCGGCTTGATTCATATGTCCTTTGCAAAGATTAACCAATTCCAGCCTTTCTGAAGCATCTCCAGATCATCACCGATCCTCTACTAAATTTCACAGTGGGTGCAAGAAACTGTGGCTTGTACGCCTCTCCAGGTCTCTGTCTAACCACTAGATGACCAGGTGTTGGGCAAAGCTGAAAATTAGACTCATCAGAGAAGATTATCATACTCCAGTCCTCTATGGTCCAATCCTTATGGTCTTTGGCAAACTTCAGCCTGGCTCTCCTTTGCTTCTCATTGATGAAATGCTTTATTCTACCTTTACATGACTTGAGCCCTGCCTCTATGAACCTGCTACGAACTGTTCTTGCCATGCACTTCACCCCAGCTGCCATTTGCCATTCCTTTTGTAGGTCACTTGATGTCATCCTGGGGTTGCTGAGTGACATTCAAATTAGATGACTGTCATCCCGGTCAGTGGAGAGTCGTTTTCGCCCTCTGCTGGTCTGTAGCTTTGTTGTCCCCAAATGTCTGCTGCTTGACCTTGTTGTAATGGACTGCCGTCTGAGAATTTTTTAGGATGGAGGCAACATGAGGCTCACTGTATCCCTCTGCTAGTAAAGCCAGAATTGAGCCCTTTTTTCCTTCACTCAAGACTTTTCTTTTCAACTCTTTGGCATGGTTAAGTTATTTTTTTCATTCCTAATACTTTTGGGATATTACTAGCACTTCTTTTGCCATCCAGCTTGTCCTATTGCAAGAGGATTGTGAACACCAAAGCAGGGGTTTTTTTTTATACTTTCCTTTGTTAAATAAGATTTGGTTCAGCTGATCACCTAATCAGAAGCACATTAAGTAGAATGAGTTGTACTCTGGTTGGAATTCAACTGACACTGGAATGGAATGGCTGTCAGACATATACACTGTGTTCCAAATTATTATGCAAATTGGATTTAAGTGGCATAAAGATGTAATTTTTTGTTTATCAAATAAACTCATAGATGGTATTGTGTATCAGGGCTCTTTGGATCACTGAAATCAATCTCAAATGCCTGTGATAATTAGTTTACAAGATAAGCTCAATTAAAGGAAAACTACTTAAGAATGATGTTCCACATTATTAAGCAGGGCACAGGTTTCAAGGAATTTAGGAAATAAAAAGGATCTCTCTGCTGCTGAAAAGCATCAAATAGTGCAATGCCTTGGTCAAGAGATGAAAACATTAGATATTTCCCAAAAACTTAAACGTGATCATTGTACTGTTAAGAGATTTGTGGTTGATTCTGAGCACAGACATGTTTGTGCTGATAAAGGCAGAATGCGGAAGGTTTCTGCCAGGCAAGTTCATTGGATTAAGAGAGTGGCTGCTAAAAAGCCATTACAAACTAGCAAGCAGATATTTAAAGCTGCTGGTGCCTCTGGAGTCCCTCGAAGCTCAAGGTGTAGGATCCTTCAAAGGCTTGCTGTGGTGCATAAATCTACTATTCGGCCACCCCTAAACAGTGTTCACAAGCAAAAATGGTTGCAGTGGGCCCAGACATACATGAAGACTAATTTTCAAACAGTCTTGTTTACTGATGAGTGTGGAGCAACCCTGGATGGTCCAGATGGATGGAGTAGTGGATGGTTGGTGGATGGCCACTATGTCCCAACAAGGCTGCGACGTCAGCAAAGAGGTGGAGGAGTCATGATTTGGGCCGGAATCATGGGGAAACAGCTGGTAGGGCCCTTTAAGGTTCCTGAAAGTGTGAAAATGACCTCTGCAAAGTATATAGAGTTTCTGACTGACAGCTGTCTTCCATGGTATAAAAAGCAGAAACGTGCATTCGGGAGCAAAATCATCTTCATGCATGACAATGCACCGTCTCAAGCTGCAAAGAATACCTCTGAGTCATTGACTGCTATGGGCATGAAAGGAGATAAACTCATGGTGTGGCCACCATCTTCCCCTGACCTCAACCCTATAGAGAACCTTTGTAGTATCATCAAGCAAAGATCTATGATGGTGGGAGGCAGCTCACATCAAAACAGCAGCTCTGGGAGGCTATTCTGACTTCATGCAAAGAAATACAAGCAGAAACTCTCCAAAAACTCACAATTTCAATGGATGCAAGAATTGTGAAGGTGATATCAAAGAAGGGTTCCTATGTTAGCATGTAACTTGGCCTGTTAATCTATTTAACTCCAAAATATCCTTTTTGTTCAGTGAATGTGACCTCCTAATGCTGCAAATTCCACAAATGAGCATTTTCAGTTCTTTAAAACATATCAAATGTTTAGAAATTCTACTGTGCCTAATAAATTGGAACAGTGCAATTTGAGTTTTTATTCATTTTGGAGATTATACTGTTATTATTGGGAGGTTTCTTCAATAAAATTTGATGTATACTCTAACCGGTGATGACTTTTATTAGACTGACTGTCATTTGTACCGACTATTTAGGAAAATCAGAGAAAAATATCATTTGCATAATAATTTGGAACACAGTGTAGAGAAGCTGATTTTTATAAATCTGTGCAGTGGTCTCTTAATTTTAGCCAGAGCTGTATAGTATCAATGGGAATAACTTCCAACTGCATTGTCCCTCAGCAGGATGTACTTAAAAAAAAAAGTGAAGGTTCTTGGCGCATAAATTGGCCAATTCATGTGTGCCCATCAACCATGGCAAGATGACACTTCTTGATGGGTGCTATCCTAACCTTGTGTGTGTATCAGTAGCGTAGCTACTGGGGGGGCAGAGGGGGCGGTGGCCCAGGGCCCCGCGCTCTCAGGGGGCCCACCCAGCGCTACCCTACAGATGCATTTTGCGGTAGAGCAGGGAATAATCTCCCTCCTCTGCCGTCTGGACGCTATGGGCCCCTGAGCAGGTGGGGGGGCCCGGTGCCAGCAGTGGGACCCCCGCCCATCATCGCAGGATCAGCGGTGTCTGCTACATGCCGACGCAGCTGACCGCATTGATGAAAGAAGGAGCTAGTGCTCCTTCTCTCAACATCCCCGTCAGTGTCTGACGTCGCCGACACTGACGGGGCGCGATGACGTCAGTACCCGGCGCCTGCAGTCGGAGATGAGCGGGATCAGCGCAGGAACAAGGAGGAAGAGAGGTGAGTATTTAGTTTATGGGGGAGTGGTGCATTATCCTTCAAAGGGTAGTTATGGGGGTGCATATACAGAGTGGCTATGGGGGTGCAATACAGAGGGTGGTTATGGGGGTGCATATACAGAGGATGGCTATGGGGGGTGCATATACAGAGGATGGCTATGGGGGTGCATATACAGAAGGTGGCTATGGGGGTGCATATACAGAGGGTGGCTATAAGGCTGCATATATAGAGGGTGGCTATGGGGTTGCATATACTACAGAGGATGGCTATGGAGGTGCATATAAAGAAGGTGGCTGTGGGGGTGCATATACAGAGGGTGACTATGGGGGTGCATATACAGAGGGTGGCTATGGGGTGATAAACACACAGGGGGTGACTATGGGGGTGCATATACAGAGGGTGGCTATGGGGTTGCATATACTACAGAGGATGGCTATGGGGGTGCATAAACAGAGGGTGGCTATGGGGGTGCATTATACTACAGAGAGTGGCTATGGGGGTGCATTACATTATAGAGGCTGCCTATGGGGGTGCATTACACTACAGAAGCTGTCTATGGGGAGTGCATTACACTATAGAGGCTGCCTATAGGGGTGCATTACACTACAGAGGCTACCTATGTGGAGTTCATTATACTATAGAGTCTGCCTATGGGGAGTGCATTATGTACAGTATAGAGTCTGCCTATGGGGAGTGCATTATACAATATAGAGTTAAAAAAAAAAAAAAAGCATTACTACGTTCTAGGGGACAAAATATGGGCACTGTTTTCTAGGGCACTTGCACCCGGCCTTAATATTTTCTAGAAGATTGCTTTAAAATTTAGAGGTCACACAGGGCCACACAGCAGGTGCATTAATAGGGTCACATACGACAGCAGCGGATCAGCATTGGGGCATCAGCAGGATGAGGAGTTTGTGCAGGTTGGGGATAGTCCCATTTTGGACAGTGCTGAAAATGTGAGAAGTGAAACATGTCTTTGTTGTATTCTCTGTAGCCGAGTCCTGGCTGGAGAAGTTGTCATGTCGGTCTGGGTCAGATGGAAAAGACGTTAAAAGTGAACGGTTCCTTCAGAAAGAACGTCAGCGGTAGGTCATTATCTGTAGCTGTGCTGTGATCTCTTATACAGTATGTTCTGTAGGACGGGTATCTACCACTGACCATATGGCGGTAATATCAATGTTGGTCTTTATATAGCAATTATTTTCAGTAACACCGCGGTCATTTGCTGAGGTTCTCCTCCACTATTAAGGTGCGTCACCCAGTTATAATCAAGGTTACATGGTTAGGGGCCCACTCAGAAGTTTCGCCCCCCCTGAACCAAAACCCTAGCTACGCCTCTGTATATATACAGTCATATGTTAAAGTTTGGGCACCCCTATTAATGTTAACCTTTTTTCTTTATAACAATTTTGGCTTTTGCAACAGCTATTTCAGTTTCATATATCTAATAACTGATGGACTCAGTTATATTTCTGGATTCAAATGAGGTTTATTGTACTAACAGAAAATGTGCAATCTGCATTTAAACAAAATTTGACCGGTGCAAAAGTATGGGCACCTCAGCATAAAAGTGATATTAATATTTCGTAGATCGTCCTTTTGCAAAAATAACAGCCTCTAGTCGCTTCCTGTAGCTATTAATGAGTTCCTGGATGAAGGTATTTGTGACCATTCCTGTTTACAAAACAATTCCAGTTCAGTTAAGTTTGATGGTCACCGAGCATGGACAGCCCGCTTCAAATCATCCCACAGATGTTCAATAATATTCAGGTCTGGGGACTGGGATGGCCATTCCAGAACATTGTAATTGTTCCTCTGCATGAATGCCTGAGTAGATTTGGAGCGGTGTTTTGGATCATTGTCTTGCTGAAATATCCATCCCCTGCGTAACTTCAACTTCGTCACTGATTCTTGCACATTATTGTCAAGAATCTGCTGATACTGAGTTGAATCCATGCGACCCTCAACTTTAACAAGATTCCCGGTGCCGGCATTAGCCACACAGCCCCAAAGCATGATGGAACCTCCACCAAATTCTACTGTGGGTAGCAAGTGTTTTTCTTGGAATGCTGTGTTTTTTAGCCTCCATGCATAACGCCTTTTTGTATGACCAAACAACTCAATCTTTGCTTCATCAGTCCACAGGACCTTCTTCCAAAATGTAACTGGCTTGTCCAAATGTGCTTTTGCATACCTCAGGCGACTCTGTTTGTGGCGTGCTTGCAGAAACGTCTTCTTTCGCATCACTTTCCCATACAGCTTCTCCTTGTGCAAAGTGCGCTGTATTGTTGACCGATGCATAGTGACACCATCTGCAGCAAAATGATGCTGCAGGTCTTTGGAGGTGGTCTGTGTATTGTCCTTGACTGTTCTCACCATTCTTCTCTGCCTTTCTGATATTTTTCTTGGCCTGCCACTTCTGGGCTTAGCAAGAACTGTACCTGTGTTCTTCCATTTCCTTACTATGTTCCTCACAGTGGAAACTGACAGGTTAAATCTCTGAGACAACTTTTTGTATCCTTCCCCTGAAAAGCTATGTTGAATAATCTTTGTTTTCAGATCATTTGAGAGTTGTTTTGAGGAGCCCATGATGCCACTCTTCATAGGAGAATCAAATAGGAGAACTACTTGCAAGTGGCCACCTTAAATACCTTTTCTCATGATTTGATACACCTGGCTATGAAGTTAAAGCTCAATGAGGTTACAAAACCAATTTAGTGCTTCAGGAAGTCAGTAAAAAGTAGTTAGGAGTGTTCAAATCAAGAAAATGATAAGGGTGCCCATACTTTTGCACTGGTCAAATTTTGTTTAAATGCAGATTGCACATTTTCTGTTAGTACAATAAACCTCATTTGAATCCAGAAATATAACTGAGAACATCAGTTATTAGATATATGAAACTGAAATAGCTGTTGCAAAAACCAAAATTGTTATAAAGAAAAAAGGTTAACATTAATAGGGGTGCCCAAACTTTAACATATGACTGTGTGCATATATATATATATATATATATATATATATATATATACACACACACACACCCATAAAAAGTCTGTTGCGAAAGTATTCGGCTCCCTGGAACTTTTCAACCTTTTCCCACATATCATGCTTCAAACGTAAACATACCAAATGTAAATTTTTGGTGAAGAATCAACAAGTGGAACACAATTGTGAAGTTGAACGAAATTTATTGGTTATTTAAAATTTTTGTGGAAAGTCAAAAACTGAAAAGTGGGGCGTGCAATATTATTCGGCCCGTTTAACTTAATACTTTGTTGCGACACATTTTGCTGCGATTACAGCTGCAAGCCGCTTGGAGTATGTCTCTATCAGTTTTGTACATCGAGAGACTGAAATTCTTCACCATTCTTCCTTGGCAAACAGCTCGAGCTCAGTGAGGTTTGATGGAGATCGTTTGTGAACAGCAGTTTTCAGCTCTTTCCACAGATTCTCGATTGGATTCAGGTCTGGACTTTGACTTGGCCATTCTAACACCTGGATACGTGTATTTGTGAACCATTCCATTGTAGATTTTGCTTTATGTTTGGGATCATTGTCTTGTTGGAAGACGAATCTCCATCCCAATATCAGGTCTTTTGCAGACTCCAACAGGTTTTCTTCAAGAATGGTCCTGTATCTGGCTCCATCCATCTTCCCATCAATTTTAACCATTTTCCCTGTCCCTGCTGAAGAAAAGCAGGCCCAAACCATGATGCTGCCACCACCATGTTTGACAGTGGGGATGGTGTGTTCAGGGTGAGGAGCTGTGTTGCCTTTACGCCAAACATACAAACATATCTGTGACGGAGTCAGCTTTCGCTGAGTCGTTTTCTAGAGTGAACCCTCTGGGTCGTGGCACCCACCTAGGGTGAGCTGACCTTGTGAGGAACCACCCCCTATACAGGGAGTGTCAGAGGCAAGACCAAGGGGGTGAGCCACCACGACTGCCGGAACCAGACGGCCAGCTCAAGGAAGGCACAATGTGTGAGTGTCTGACAACAGGGGACGTGCAGGAAACAAGACAAGACGAAGCGTGATCTCAGGGTAATATCAGGTGCAAGACAAAATTACGAGGACAAGGCGATACACAGCAAGGTGCATGCGAGGGCACGCCAAGATCCAAGGCATGGTACGTGCCAAGTGGCACGCCAGGGTTTCAGCAATGGCTAGATGGCATTGGACAACTGGAAACGATCGACAGGATCCGGACATCAGGCTGCGGACATCAGCTCCCGGAGATCAGGCCGCAGTCATCAGGTACCGGACCTCTGGCAGCGATCGGCAGGTTCCGGGAATCCGGGAGGCAAACCAGGGTTCAAGACATGGTGCGTGTTAGGAGACACGCCAAGGTCCAGGGTAGGGTTCAAGGCAAGATGCGTGCTGGGAGAAACACCAGGGTCCAAGGCAAGGTTCAAGGCAGGGTGCGTGCTATAAAACACCAGGATCAATATATTAGGCATGGTGCGTGTTTAGGGGACATGCCAGGGTTCAAGGTCCTGAGCGAGCTTGAGGAGCCGCCAGGATTCAAGATCCTGCGTATGCTAGAAGGACGCCAGGGTCACGGTACAAAGAATGGTCCTGGCCATGCTAGGAGACACGCCAGGGTACCTGGTTCACAGCAGGTCCCACACGTACTAGGGAACACATCGGGCTTTGTGGTTCAGGACAAGGTCCTGCGCGTGCAGAGGGGCGCGCCAGGGTTCAGGCTAGGGCCTGTGCATGCCAGAGGGCACGCCAGGGTACAGGCTAGGGCCTGTGCGTGCTAGGAGGCACATCAGGGTTCATGGCAGGACCTGCGCGTGCTTTAAAGAAGCACGGGGAGGTATGCCAAGGAGCAGGCTAGGGCCTGCACGTGCCAAAAGGGCACGCAATGCACAGTGCAGGGACAGAGTGGGTGCAAGGAAGCACAGAGCACAGCTGGGGCACTGGCTAGTTGGTCAGGCTGAGGCTCAGACAGGCGGGCAAGACTAAGGCGAGCACGGCTGAGGCACAACAGGCGGACACAGCTAAGTCACTGGCCGATGAGCACGGCTGAGGCACAAGCTGGCGGGCACGGCTGAGGCACAAACAGGCAGGCGAGGGAAGGCCAGGCGCATGCAAAGGGCACGTGAAGAAACAAGGCATGGCAAGGCTAGGCAAAGTACAGAACAAGGAGCGGAACGTAGGCAGAAGCACAGAGCCGGGTACAAGAAAGAGAAGCGGAGCGTATGCTAGAGCCCAGAGCCGGGTCAGAGACATAGAGCAGAGCACAGACAGGAAACGAAACGTATGCCGAGGCACAGAGCCGGGTACAAGGGAAAAGCGGAGCGCATGCCAGAGCATAGAGCCGGGTCAGACAGAGTATAGAGCTAGCAGCGGAACGTAGGTCGAAGCCCAG